>NC_087580.1:6162724-7388914 GCF_036250125.1 Pseudopipra pipra
TCTGGGGACACTGAGGGGACACTGGGGGGACATTGGGGGTCATTGGGGGTCATTGGGGGTCATTGGGGGACATTGGGGACATTGGGGGTCATTGGGGACATTGGGGGGACATTGGGGGGACATTGGGGACATTGGGGAGGTGACACCAGAGGTGACCCTCGTGTGTGTGTGTGTGTCTCCCCCCCCTCCCAGTTCGCAGGGATGGTGCCACTGGGACGACTGGGGGACCCTGAGGGTGAGTTGGGGACACTTTGGGGACACTTTGGGGACACTTGGAGGTGCCACCACCCCCCGGTGTCCCCCAGACGTGGCAGACGTGGTGGCTTTCCTGGCGTCGGGGGGACAGCGGCTACGTCACCGGGGCCACCCTGGAGGTGACAGGTGGGGACCCCCCCATGTCCCCAGTGTGTCCCCAGTGTGTCCCCAGTGTGTCCCCAGTGTGTCCCCCCAGTGTCCCCCCAATGTTCCCCCAATGTCCCCCCAGTGTCCCCCCAATGTCCCCCCAATGTCCCCAATGTCCCCCCAATGTCCCCCCAATGTCCCCCCAGTGTCCCCTCAATGTCCCCCCAGTGTCCCCCCAATGTCCCCCCAGTGTCCCCCCAGTGTCCCCCCTTTCCCTCTCTCATTCCAGGGGGTCTCTTCATGTGACGGATCCAGCCCCTCCCCCCAAGTGTCCCCCCAATGGGGGGAGGGGCAGACCTCAAAAATCTGGGGGGTTGGGATGGGGGGGAGGCCCCGAGTTTGGGGGGAGGGGACCCCAAAATTTGGGTGGGGGACAAAAGGGGGTCCCAAAAATCGGGGAGGGTCCCAAAACTGGGGAGGAGGGGCCTAAAGTAGGGGAGGGGCTCCCCTAAAATATGGGGGGGAACCCCAAAACTGGGGGGGTCGAGGGAGGGGGGTGGAAACCCCTCCAAAAAACCACCAGGAGCCGTTGCCATGGAGATGTTTATTGGCCACGCCCACCGAGACCACGCCCACTCCTCCCCTCCCTTAAATTTCTAAAACAACAAAAATAAACATTTTGGACCCCAAATTTGTTTTTATTTTGGGGTGGAGACCCCAAATTTTTGGGGTGGGGGTTTGGGAGGGGTCTCTTAAATTCGGGGGGGAGGTCAGATGTAGCCCTGCCCCCTCTTGACCCTGCCCCCCTTAAAACCTCCTCTAAAACGACAAAAATAAACATTTTGGGCCTCAAATTTTGGAGTTTTTTGAGGCAAACCCCCCCAGAAGTTTTGGGAGGTGTCCCCAGAATTCGGGAGGGGTGGAGTTAAGAGAGGGCGGAGCCAAATCCTCCATCTTTTCTGCCTTAAACCTCCTCTAAAACGACAAAAATAAACCTTCTGGATGCCAAATTTTGGAGTTTTTAGAGGCAAAATCCCCCAGAATTACCCCTAATTAGCACATAATGCCCGGGGTTCATGTTAATAATTAATTAGCCCATAATAGCTGTGGGTAAATCATTAACCCCTAATTAATCCATAATATCCATGGGTTCCCATCAATCTCTAATTAATCCATAATATCCATGGGTTCCCATCAATCCCAAATTATCCCAAATGGTCCCAAACGGTCCCAAATTATTCCAAATAGTCCCAAATGATCCCAAATGGTCCCCAAACTCAAATCCCAAATCCCATGTGGTTCCAAATCCCAAATAAACCCCAAATCCCAAGTAAACCCTAAATCACCAATGATCCCCAATCCCATGTAGTTCCAAATCCCATATAAAAGCAAATCCCAGATGTTCCCAGATAACCCCTAAATCCCGAATAATTCTCAATCCCATATATTCCCAAATCCCAAAGAAACCCCTAAATCCCCAATAATTCCCAAATCCCAAATAAACCCCCAATCCCCAAGAATTCCCAATCCCATATATTCCCATGTCCCAAATAATAGCAAATCCCAGATGTTCCCAAATCCCAAATAACCCCCAAATCCCCAGTACTTCCCAAACCCATGTAATCCCAAATGCCAAATAAACCCCAAATGCCAAATAATAACAAATCCCATTGAGGTGGTTTGAAGCTGGCTCCCTGCCAAGTCTCCAAACCTCACCACAAGAGCTCCCCCCCCCCAAAACCAAGGGAGAAGAGAGAAAAAACCAAGAGAACTGAAACGAGAGAGAGACAGCTGAAGCAATATATATATAAATATAAATATATTTACACTTATATTACACTTATATACAATTGAAATATGTGTACAATTTCAAAAGGAAAGGGGAAAGGGAAGGGGAAGGAGAAGAAGGAACAAAAGCAAAAAATATACACGATCACTATCCCAAGATCTAACAACTAAAAGAATTAGCAAAGGATATCCCACTGCTCTCCTTGGGACAACAGAAAGTGGCTCTGGAACGACCCCGGCACCCTCCGTCTGCCAAGGTGGGCAGGGCCTTACCAGGCCTCGCTCCCCAACCCGACAGACTCCACACAGGGAACCTGCACCTCCAAAGCTGGAAGGAAAGAGGGCAAAGGCCTCTCCTCCTTTCTTCTGATAGCCCAGCTTAGGTAAAAATGGTGGGGAATAGCGCGGAAATCTGGGCACTTCCTTGGTTACAGACTGGTCATGAAGGAAGGCCCAGACTAAAGTACCAGAGACATCACATCCTCCCCATGACATCACATCCCCCTCTGTGACATCACATCCCCCTGTGACATCACATCCCCCTCTGTGACATCACATCCTCCCCATGACATCACATCCTCCTGTGACATCACATCCTCCTCTGTGACATCACCTCCTCCTCTGTGACATCACATCCTCCCCATGACATCACATCTCTCCTGTGACATCACATCCTTCTCTGTGACATCACATCCTCCTCTGTGACATCACATCCCCCTCTGTGACATCACATCCTCCCCATGACATCACATCTCTCCTGTGACATCACATCCCCCTCTGTGACATCACAGCTCCTCTATGATGTCACATCCATCATATGACATCACAACTCCCCTGCGACATCGCATCCTCCGTGACATCACACCCTCCTCTGTGACATCACATCTCTCCTATGACATCACATCTATCCTGTGACATCAAACTCTCCTGTGATATCATATTGTCCCTGTGATGTCACGTCCTCCCCTGTGATGTCACATCCTCCTCTGTGAAATCACAGCTCTACTGTGACATCACATCCTCCCCATGATATCACATCTCTCCTATGACATCCCATCCTTCCTGTGACATCACATCCTCCTCTATGATGTCACATCCATCATATGACATCACATCTCTCCTATTACATCACAGCTCCACTGTGACATCAGAGCTCCCCTATGACATCACATCCTTCCTGTGACATCACATATCTCCTATGACATCAGATCATTCCTGTGACTTCACATCCTCCTCTGTGATGTCACATCCTCCTCTGTGATGTCACATCCTCCCCATGACATCACATCTCCTCTACGACGTCACATCCATCATATGACATCACATCCTTCCTGTGACATCACATCGTCCCTGTGACATCACATCTCCCACTGTGACATCACATCCTGCTCTTTGACAACACAGCTCCCCTGTGACATCACGTCTCCCCTATGACATCACATCTTCTCTGTGACATCACATCTTCTCTGTGACATCACATCTTCTCTGTGACATCACATCCTTCATGTGACATCACATCCACCCTTATGACATCACAGCTTCCAGGTGACATCAGATCCTTTCTCTGACATCACATCGTCCCTGTGATGTCATGTCCTGCACTGTGACATCACATCTCTCCTATGACATCACTTCCTTCCTATTACACGACATCTCCTCTATGATGTCACATCCTCCTCTCTGACATCATATGCAACATAACAGCTCCTCTGTGACATCACATCCTTTATGTGACATCACATCCTCCCCGTGATGTCAAGGGGATATGTGATGTCACAGGGGAGGACGTGATGTCAGAGGGACGATTTGATATCACAGCAGAGGTTTGATGTCACAGGATGGATGTGATGCCCCAGAGGAGGATGTGGCTGCTCCATCTCAGTCACCTCAGAGGGGCCCTCACGGGTACCTTGTCCCTCTAAGTTTTTCATGTTATCCCACAGAATTCCCGGAACAAGCCTGAGCTTGTGCCCCTCCCCCATCGTGTCCCGTTTAGAGCCCTGGGACACTGTGGAACCTCATGGAACCAAGGGGCCACTGGGACACCACAGGGCCTCATGGAACCCAAGGGACCCTGGGACACTGTGGGGGCTCATGGAACCCAAGGGACCCTGGGACACTGTGGGGGCTCATGGAACCAAAGGGACCCTGGGACACTGTCAGGAGCCTCGTGGTGCCCAGGGCTGAGGAATCCCGTGGGTGCAGGTGGCTCAGGGAGCAGCTGCAGTTGGAGCTGTGGGATGAGCTCTGGGTGAGGGGCCTCAGCCCAAAGGCCGTGAGCTGCTGACCCTGGAGCAGCCAAGGGAGAGGACACTTGGAGACAGGGCAGGAGCCCAGGGCTCAACAGGAAGAGCAGTTTGTGTGCTTGGAGTGTGAGGGGATAAAAACTCATAGAGGTTTTTGTTGGGGGTCCCTCCTTGAGGCACCAGCTCAGGCTGTTTCTGTGTTTCTTCACAAGAAATAAATTGTTTTACTGTTTTTAAGATATCAGAGACTCTGCCATGGGAAACCTGGGGTGGAAGCAGTGAGGAAACCTGGTCTGACTGTGAGAGTGGGGGGTGTGAGGAGTCACAGGGGACCCGTCGGGTCACTGGAGCTGCTGCTGCTGGGAAGGGGCCTGAGTGTCAGCAGTGCCAGTCTGGGCTGGTGGGAGAGTGACTGCCAGGGAGTCCTGGGAATGGTGAGCCTGGGAAGTTGCCTTAAGAGTGTCAGGGGGATCTCGTGTGCAGAGACCCCCAGGAGCCCCCTGAGCCGCTCTGCTCATGGCAAGGATGCAGAGAAGGCAGAGTTACTGAACACCTTTGCCCTGACAAGACCAGCCCTCAGGGATCTCTGGCCCAGGAGACCAGGCTATAGGAATGTTGGAAGGAAGACCTTGCCTTGCTAAGGAAGATTGGGTCAGAGAACACCTCCAAAAACTCTACCCCCACAAGTGCATGGGACATTCATGACCTCCTGTCACCAAGGGGACCCTGTGACACTGTGGGACCTCGTGGTTATCAGTCTCTTCCAAACATTGTGTGCAACTACAGAGAGGCAAAACAGTGGAGCCTGAGTGTGTTGATCCAAACTATTCCCACCTCACCTGAAGATGTCCCTGCTAACAGAGGTCCTGTGTGTTCCCTCTGCTCTCTGGGCACTTGCATCCTTTGAGAGCTGCCCATCACTGCGGTAGTCAAGAGCACAGGGCGGGGGATCCCCTGGAGGGGGAGCAGAGACATCTTTCCTAGATCACCTTGCTCAGAGCCCCATCCAACCTGACCTTGAATGTTTGCAGGGATGGGGCATCCACCGCCTCCCTGCAAATGTCTTCCTGTGTTTCAGCATTCTCACTATGAAATATTTCTTCTTTATCTCTAGTCTGAACTTACCCTTTTTTAGTTTAACTTCCTCACTCCCTGTCCTATTGTGACAGGCCCTACTGAACCCTTTGCCCACATGTCTCTAAAAAGCTGCCTTGAAGTACTGGAAGGCCCCAAGGAGGTCTCCCCACAGGCTTTTCTTCTGCAGGCTGAAGAGCCCCCACTCTCTCAGCCTGTCTCCATGCGAGAGGTGCTGCAGCCCTGGGATGCCCTTGGTGGCCTCCTCTGGAAGTGCCCCAAGAGGTGCGTGTCTTTGCTGTGCTGAGGAGCCCATGGAGCAGCAGGAGATGCCAGGGCTGGCAGGGGAATCCCCCCAAGCCATTGCCATTGCGGGCGGGTGCGTTGCAGACAGCCAGAGGAGCCCAGAGCTGGAGGCAGCACTGCAGGAGGGGTCTCAGCTGAGCGGAGCAGAGGGGCAGAACCCCCCTCCCCTGCTGCCCACGCTGTGGGATGAGCCCAGGACACGGGGGGTTGTGGGCTGTGAGCTCCCACAGCAGGTTCCCATCCTGCTTTTCATCCCCCACTATCCCCATGGCCTTGGATGCAGGGCTGCTCTCCATCCCTTCAGCCCCGAGCCTGGCCCTTGAGATCTGGGGGCATTTGACACCCGTTGGCTCCTTTGATCCCCTTTCCCATCCCTCCCAGAGCTCAGGGAAGGACTGAGGGGCCTTGGCTGATTGTCCCTGACCCTCCCCTGCCCCGACACCAAGCTGTGCTCCTTGGGGACGGTGCTTGGACAGCCCCAGTCTGACCCTGTTTCCTGCTGTGCCCCTAAACCACCAGGTGCCCAGGGGGTGTGGGAACACACATGGACACGGGAAGGCACCCGTGGATGTGGGAACACACACACCCAGACAGACACAGAGCATTTGTTTTGCTGCAGGGGTTTATTGATTCTTGCAGGGAAATTGCCAGGGCACCCAGGGGATCAGGGGGGTCCTCCAGGGATGATCATCTCCTCATGCCGCTGGAGGGGCCAGGACACGGGTGTCACCACCACTTCCAGTCCTGAAAGACAGAGCCCAAAATGTCACCCATGATGTCCAATGGGACTCAAGAGGGGCCTTGTCCTGACCCCTCTCCCTGCAGGCACTGCTCACCTCAGACATCCAGGGATGCAGCCACACGTTTCTCACGAACAAGCCCCACCACCTTCTCAACCACAGGGGGCTGGGGACAAAGCAGGGTTAGAGACACACTGGGCTGAACTGGGATGTACTGGGAGCCTGGGGCAAGCAATGGGGTCCTTGGGGAAGGTGCCTCTGGGCAGAAACGGGGTCCAGGAGCTTGTGTGGTCCTGCCCAGGAGCACTGGGGGGTCCTGGCAAAGAGGCACAGCTGGGGAGGGGCTGATCCTGGGGCATCTGGGGGGAGCCCTGTGGTGTCAGGGATTGGAATGCAACAGGGGCCCTCGGGAAGTGGGTTCCTGGGAAAATTCTGGGGGGCAGGGGTGTTCTCTGAGGAGGCAGTAGGGTGCACTGGGGTATGCTGGGTCAGACTGGGATGGCCGGGAGTGTCATGGCCATGTGAGGGGAGGACCCGACTCAGGCAGAACTCCTGGTACCCACCTGAGCCGTCTTCAGGATCCCAACTTCCACTAAATCCACCTGGAGAGAGACCAGGAGCCCTGGCTGGTCACTGGGATGTCCCCGGTGCCAGCGAGGGATGGGGGGACCAAAGTGTCCCCCAGTTCCCAGACTGGATGCCCTCCAGTCCCCCCGGCCCACTCACCTGAAGATCATTTTGGGTTCCTGCCAAGAGTGCCTGGGCAAGGAGAGTAAAGGTTTAAGCAGGATTGGCCCCTGTGGGGCTGGGGGAGGGACACGGGTGTCCCCAGCCCCCCCAGCCCAGGGCTGCCCCCGTCTGAGGGGGAAAATCCCTTCTGCTCCCCCTGCTCCCACTGCACCCAGTTTCACCTCCAACCCCTGTGCCTGCAGGGCCCAGGGTGGGGATGGAGACAAGGAGAGCCAGGGGAATTCAGGGCCTGCAGGGAGGGGGGGGGGAGGTAGGGAGGGACGCAAAGATGCTGAACTGGGGGGAACTGGGGAGCCCACGGGACTGGGATTGGGGTGTTGAAGGGGCCCTGTGTGGGATACAGGGGAGGGGAAAGGAATTCAAGTGTAGGGACATGGGGACTGCAAGGGAGAGGCTTGGTGGGGACAGGAGGAGGAGGATGGAGGAGGACAAAAACGAGGGGACGGGGAGATGGTTGGGAGTGGAGAGGGAGGCAAGGAATGGTCTTGGGAGGTACCAGGGCAGTGGCCTGGGTGAAAGGCAAAGGTCTGAGGGGAAGGATGGAAAGAAAAGCTTTGGGAATGATCAGTGGGAGGATGTTTGGGGACCCTGGGTAGGACACAGAGCAGATCCTGGGGAGGAGATGCCTGAGGGGACCAAAAAGAATGGGATGGGAGGCCCAAGAGGTGGGATTTGGGAGCACCATTAAAAGAAAGAGGTGGGGGCCCTCCCAGCAATTGACAGTGGACCTCCCTTGTCAGGGACCTCCCTGGTCAGGTTCCCTGAGCATCTGGGGCTCTGGGCACAGGGAGATTTGCAGTGGAAGTGGAGTGAAGAGAGGCAATAGTGGGAGGGAGAAGCTGCAGTGCCCAGCACTGGAGGTCAGGGAGAGCAGAGGATCCTCTGGACTGGGAGAGGGAGAGGCCAGAGCAAGGATTTTTGGGATCACAGCCACGATTCCATCCTGCAGTAGAGCTTCTCTCCTGCAGGCAGGAGCATCCCCACCACTGAGCCCATGGCCATGGCATGGGGGCCTCACCTTGGCATCTGCCGGGGGGCTCAGCAGGATGGTGAAGAGCAGGGCCACGCTGAGCACAGCGACCTTCATCTTCCTCTGGGCCTGGGCAGCGCTGGCTGAGGCTGCACAAGGGCAGGAGCACATTTATCCCTGCCGGGACTCCTCCCTGCCCCCTCCCCGAGAGCCCCCGGGGCAAAGCCCGGCTGGGCACAGCCCCCAGCCCTGGCCACAAGCCCAGCCCTGGCACAGAGTCCATCCCGCCTGCGGCACCCATCCAGCCACCTTCCCCGGCATCCCTCCAGCTTCCTGCACGGGGCAGCTGCCCCTGGAAGGGCCCAGGCCCCTGGGGGTGCCAAGGGGGTGGGCAGGGAGCTGAAAGCAGCTGCATACCCTGTGGGGACAATCCCACACAACACAATCCATCCTCCAACAGCCCCCAAAGTCTGATCCACCCATGTCCTCCTGCCCATCCCTTCCCAGAGCTTTCCCTCTGGGACACCCCAGAGCTGACCCAGGCCCCAGACCAGCATGTCTGTCCACAATTGTCCCTGTTCCCACTCCAGCCCCGTGGGGAAAGAAGGGGGCTGCCACTGAATATGATTTGGGAAAATCCCACCAACTTAGGTGGGAGAACAATGGGGGACCTGGGCAGTGGGAACAGCCCCGTGACTGGGATCTCCAGGCACTGGAGGCACTGGGGAGCACTGGGCAATGTTGGGCACCTGGAGACAAGGGGAACGCTTGAAGAATTGCTCCGATGTGTCAGATCCCAGATCCAGCCCACCCCAGTTCCCAGCACTGCAGGCCCCAAATGGGTCCAGTCTCCAGCCCCAGAGCAGAGCCCAGGGGGGAAGATCCCCTGCCTTGTCCTGCCTTTGTCACACCCGGGGCCACCCACATCACCTGGGTCCCGCTCTGCAGAGCTGCCCCACACGGGGGGGTTCCAAGGGACCCCATCCCCAACAAGGCTCCAAGTCCAGCTCTGTCCCTGGCTGGGACTTGGCCACAGCTCCCCACAGGCCCTTGTCCCCACACGGTGTCTGTCCATGGCCCTGGGCCCACGCCAGCGCTGGCCCTGGGCAGGGTGTGGCCATGCAGAGGGACAGGCTGAAGGGGCCCTTGTCCCCAGGTAGCCACTTGGAGCTAATTGGGCAAACAGAGCTCCCCTGCCAGCAGGAGGGGTGTTTGTCCCTGCCAGCACCTCTGATAAGCCCTGTTTGCCCATGGTCTGAGGCAGCAGGAAGCCATTCAGCAATCCCGGGGCTTTCCAGCCCTGTCTGATCTGGGCAGTCTGGGAATGGGGGAGGTCAAGGCAGCCTGGACACCTGGGCTCCCCTCAGGCCTGGCAGAGCAGGGCAGAGCTGGGGGCACGGGCAGGAGCAGGTCCTGGGGCACCCCACAGCCCTGGGGCTCCCTTGCTGCCCTCAGGACAGGCTGGAGCCCAGAGGTGGGGGCAGCGTCCAAAGCCTTGCTGAGCTCCAGGCACACAACACCCACAGCTCTGCTCTCCTCCTGCCAGCCAGCTGGGCCATCCTAGATGGCAATCAGGTGGGTCAGCCCTTGGTGAATCCATGCTGACCACTCCTGATCCCCTTCCTGTCATCCACGTGCTCAGAGGGCCTCCAGGATGAGCCATTCCAGCCCATTGCAGGGATGGAGGTGGGGCCAACTGGCCTGCAGCTCCCTGGGTCCTTCTTGCCCTTTTGGAAGAGTGGGATGACACTGGCTCTCATCCAGCCCTCAGGCCCCTCTCCTGACTGACACAGCCTTTCAAAGATCATCAGCAGTGGCCTCCCTGTGGTGTCCAGCAGATCCCTCAGTGCTCCCAAATGCATCTGACAGGGCCCATGGACTTGTGGATGCCAAGTTTGCCCAGGAGATCTCAACCCAGATCCCCCTTGACCATGGGAAAGTCTTTCTTCCACCATTTCTTTTCACTGCTCTCCTGGGTCAGAGACTCCTCAGGGCTGGTTTTCTGTTCCAGAAGGGGCGACTCCACCGCTCCCCTTCCTGGCCTGCTTTGCCAAAACCCCTGGAGCCGTTCATGACAACACTCCAACCCTGGAGCCATCCCACCATCTCTCTGGGAGATCCAGGTCTCCAACTGCACAGGATCTCCAAATCTCTGTGTTTGTTTCCCTACCTTGTGCTTTGCTCTCCAGGCACTTCACTGAGGTGTTGGAGAGGGTCTGTTTGCCAGGAGGGCTGCAAGAGGACACCCCCTTGTCAGGCCTTGAGGCCGCTCCCTGGGCTGCTGGACCTTCCTGGAAGTTTCCCCACTGGAGCCTTGTCTTGGTGCCTGGCTGGTCTCCAGGACTCTGCCCTTCCCATGTCTTTCCTAGTTGAAATCCCTCCTTCCCAGGTTGGCTCAGACACCCGTGTCCCATTTCTTGAGGTGGATCCTGTGTCTCCCAGTCCCCTGCTGATCTTCAAACAGGGTGCCATGGTTCCTCTGGAAACTCCTTCTGTCTGATATGTGCCACAGTCATTCAAGCTGTGCTTCCCAATCTCCATCCACTTCCAAATCCATCCAGCAGCCCGTGGGACAGGAAAATAATGCTCTGGTTTAGTGCTCTGCCTACGAGGGTGTGAGAAGCACTTTTAGGAGTCCCGAGCTGGGGATCAAAGGGTCTGGTGGTGAAAACCTGTTTTGGGTTCTGAAGGCAGAGGAAGGTTTGCCTGATCCACAGGGAATCCCAGGTGCCCCTGGGTTTGTTCCCATGATGATACAGACGCCTGTCACGGCTTCAAAGAAGTAAAAACACCCTGAGAAGTGGTTCCTGAGAACTGTCAATGGCTGATTGTTGTGTGACCTTCCGGGGCATTTGTTAAGGTTTCTCTCTTTCTGGGGCACTGTGGGGCCAGAACAGATCTATTGTGGGACAGCTGGGAAAACATTCCAGGCAAATGCCTTGACTATTTGCTCTGGAACTTGCCCAAGGAGGCGGCAGTGCCCAGGAAGATTTTCCTCTGGACTGTTTCTGCTTTGTGCCCCATTTGTTAGAGACCAGAGTGTGCCAGGGGGGATTATTGCCCAGATGCACATGTGCCATGACATCATTTGTGTGCTGAATTCATCTGGACAGGAATGAAGGAACTGCCCACAGGGTCATCACTGAGGAACACTGATGCAGGAGAGGCCCAGGCTGCCTTGGAGATGCCAGTCAGGGGGATGGCACTGGACACCAACTGAACATGTGCCAACAGCCTGGGGTTAACGAGCTGGGCAGGCTGGGAGGCTCCCAGGGCAGGTGGGTTGGCCAGTCAGCTGCAGGAGCTGAGTGGGAACCCCACTGCCTCCCTCGGGGCTGTGTCTCAGCACATGTCCCAGCGTTTAAGGATGTCTTCCCCTCTCCTGCTGACCACTGTCTCAGCCAGGAAGAGCTGACCTTTTCCTGCTCCAGGGAAAGGCTGTTGGTGGCACAGCCCAAGTGTCACCCCGAGGTTCTGTCTGTGGGACTGGGGCTTGGCCAGGAGGGAGTGGGAGGGGGAACCTCCCTGGAGACTGGAAGCTCAGGTCCAGAAACTGGAAGGAAAACCAAAGGCCAAAAGCATTTGTGCAGGAGAACTCCTGCTCCAGTGTCTGTTGGGCAGAGGAGAAGGGCTGGTCTGACTTTTGACCCTGCTCAAGGTACTTCTGCTTTGCAGTAACAAACCCCAGAAATCAATCCCCTGAGCAGGAACAGGGTCAGCCCGGCCTCAGAAAGGGGCCCTGAGGGTTCCTGGGATGTGTGGGATCAATGGCCTGGCACATCAGCCCCATGGGAACAGAAATCTCTGCTGGGCACTGGTGCAGAGTGAGCTCTGAAACAGCCTGTGACAAAGGGGCAGAATCCATCTTTTTCTCTGGAGGGACGGGAGGATCCCATGGAGTGTCTGTGTTGGAGGCTGAGGATGGTCTGACTGGGAAGGAGCGGCCAAAGCTCCCTGTTGGGACTGGCCTGGAGGCTCCGTTCATCCTTGGCAGAGAACAACTCCAGAGAGGGTCTGTCAGGGACCCTCATGGAACCAGTGGGCTCTTGGCAGAGCTGCCTGGAGAAGGGAGAAGATTCAACAGCTGTTTCCCTTGCCTGGGCCCTCAGAAGAGACTTCCCTTGTGGGGATGCTGCAGGTCAAAGGGCACCCAATGTGCCAATTGCCACTCTGACAGATGGCCAAGGACAATATCACACCCACCGGGGCTTCCTGGTTCCCTTCCATGAGCTGTCAGTGACTGGAGAGCAAAGGATTGCTCAGGAATCACTTGCCCTTTAGCAGTCCCATCTGGCCAGTGCAAAAGTGTAATGGGGAGTGGAACCCTCCCTTGGGCTTTGAAAAGCATCTTCTGGGGGCACAGCCCCCTGAAAGGACTGAACCATGGAATGGGACTCATGAGGGCAGAGTGGGAAAGAGAAATGGCCTGCAGAGGAACAGGGAGGGCCAGGGCAGAGAATCTTCCCCCCTGGGCTCTGCTCTGGGGCTGGAGACTGGACCCATTTAGGGCCTGCAGTGCTGGGAACTGGGGTGGGCTGGATCTGGGATCTGACACATCGGAGCAATTCCCCAAGCCTTCCCCTTGTCTCCAGGTGCCCAACATTGCCCAGTGCTCCCCAGTGCCTCCAGTGCCTGGAGATCCCAGTCACGGGGCTGTTCCCACTGCCCAGGTCCCCCATTGTTCTCCCACCTAAGGAGGTGGGATTTTCCCAAATCATATTCAGTGGCAGCCCCCTTCTTTCCCCACGGGGCTGGAGTGGGAACAGGGACAATTGTGCTCAGACACACTGGTCTGGGGCCTGGGTCAGCTCTGGGGTGTCCCAGAGGGAAAGCTCTGGGAAGGGATGGGCAGGAGCACATGGGTGGATCAGGTTTTGGGGACTGTTGGAGGATGGATTGTGTTGTGTGGGATTGTCCCCACAGGGTATGCAGCTGCTTTCAGCTCCCTGCCCACCCCCTTGGCACCCCCAGGGGCCTGGGCCCTTCCAGGGGCAGCTGCCCCGTGCAGGAAGCTGGAGGGATGCCGGGGAAGGTGGCTGGATGGGTGCCGCAGGCGGGATGGACTCTGTGCCAGGGCTGGGCTTGTGGCCAGGGCTGGGGGCTGTGCCCAGCCGGGCTTTGCCCCGGGGGCTCTCGGGGAGGGGGCAGGGAGGAGTCCCGGCAGGGATAAATGTGCTCCTGCCCTTGTGCAGCCTCAGCCCGCGCTGCCCAGGCCCAGAGGAAGATGAAGGTCGCTGTGCTCAGCGTGGCCCTGCTCTTCACCATCCTGCTGAGCCCCCCGGCAGATGCCAAGGTGAGGCCCCCATGCCACGGCCATGGGCTCAGGGATGGGCCCCTTCCCAATCCAGGGGCTCCCCCAGCACTCCCAAGCACCCCCAGCCCCGGGCCAGGCCACTTTCTTCTGGCCACAATTCCCTCTCTCCTTCCCCTTCCCACAATTCAGCTCCTGCTGCTGCAGCTCCGCTTCCTCACGGGATGCTTGCACCCGGCTCCGTCCTGGCACAGTCCCACGGCTTCCTGCTCTTTCTGACCCCAAATCCCACCTTTTTGGGCCTCCCCATCCCATCCTCTTGGTCCCCTGGGGCATCTCCCCACCATCTCCTCTCTTTCCCAGCCAAGGCAAAGGCCCAACCCAAACTGGGTGGAACTGGGCCAAGCCCCACTGGAGTCCAAGGAGGACAAACAGGCCCAAGCTCCACCCTGGGCTCAAGTGGGACAAGGCCTGGCCAGGCTGAACTGGCACCAACTGGGAAATGCCCTGCCATGGCCCCTTCCCAGGGCCTTTCCTCCAGGCTCTGCCCTCAATGCCTTGCCTTTCCCCCTGCACTGGTGTCCCCAACTTGCCTGGGAGCCGCAATCCCAAAGAGCCCCGCTCAGCCCGGGGGGCAGCCGGGGCTGGAGGGGGTGGGGACACCCGTGTCCCCCCCAGCCCCACAAGGCCAACCCCAACCAAGCCTTTGCTCTCCTCCTGCAGCCCTTTGAGGCCAGTGGCGAACTCTGCGAGTTGGTAAGTCTGGGAGTTTGGGGGCACCCAGTGTGGGAACTGGGGGCACTTTGGGCCCCCCATCCCTTCCTGGCACTGGGGACACCCCAGTGACCAGTGATGTCTCCTTGTCTCTCTACAGGCAGGCATCATCGGCGGCCCGGTGGGTACCAGGGCTTGTGCTGGGCCCAGACCCTCCCCTCTGGTGGCCACCACCCTCCAGGGCATCCCAGTGCTCCCCAGTCCACCCCAGTGTGCAGCAGGGAGGGCCTTCCTCAGGGCCCCCACTCTATTCCCACACACCCCAGTCCACCCCACCACACACACACAGGGCATCATTCCCACACCATTTCTTCCCCTCTTTCTCCTCTAATCCTTTCCCTTTCCCACTGCCCATGACACTCGTGTCCAGAAATCCCCTTCCTTGACCCCTCAGTCCCAAACCCCCTCCCAGTCCCTTCCAGTTTTCTCCCCTTCCCCATTTCTCCTGCCCCCACCCCTGCCCTGCTTCATTCCCTGGGTGCCCTCCACTGCAATCCCTTCCTCCTCACCCGCATCCCCCATGGTCCCATCCCTTCCACACCCCAATGACCATCCTGTGGGATCCCCAATTCCCCCCACTTCACCCTCTTTGGTTCCCCTCCTCCTCCCTCCCACCCTCCTGCAGGCCCTGAATTCCCCTGGCTCTCCTTGTCTCCATCCCCACCCTGGGCCCTGCAGGAACAGGGATCCCAGGGGAAACTGGGTGCAGTGGGGCTGGGGGAGCAGAAGGGATTTTCCCCCTCAGACCAGGGACCAACCATGGGCTGGGGGGTCTGGGGACACCCGTGTCCCTCCCCCAGCCCCACGGGGGCCAATCCCGCTTAAACCTTTGCTCTCCTTCCCCAGCCATCTGCAGGACAAGGAGGAGCTGGATGTCTCCAGGTAAGTCCTGGAGCTGGGATGTCCCCATTGTGGGAAATTGGAGGAAATGTAGTCCCCCCATCCCTCCTGGGCCTGGGGACACCCCAGTGACCAGTGACACCTCATACTCTCTCTACAGGGAGACATCAATATCCATCCAGTGAGGAGGCCTGGGGTGGGTATCCTGAGTTCTGCTGGGCTCACACCCTCCCCTCTCATGACCACAACCTCCCCCCCGGCATCCCAGTGTGTCCCAGTCCATCCCAGTGTGCCCCAGTCCACCCCAGTGTGTCTCTAACCCTGCCTTCGTCCCCAGCCCCCCAAAGTTGACCTGGGGAAGCTGCTGCGCCAGTGACGCTCGGCTGCCTCTCTGCATGTCCAGGTGAGAAATATGGGAGGCTCCTCAGCCCCCCAAAGGAGCCTGGCAGGGCCCTGGGGGGTCCCTGAGCCCTCTGCAGTGGGCAGAGCTTGGGGACAGCAGAGGGACACCCAGGGGGCTGTCCCTGCTCCGTGTCCCGGGGCAGCTGGACAGAGCTGCCCCCAAGCCTTGCCTTGCACTGGGGGCTCTGCAGACCCCCAGGCTCACCGGGAGGGCAGGGAGGGGCTCGGGGAGGTGTCACAGCATCCCGGGCTCAGGGGCTCTGGGGCCACATGGATCTCAGCATCCAATTCCCTTCTCCTGCCCCAGCTCCCTGCAGACAGACGGGGTGGGGACAAGGCCCCTGCCATGTCCCTGTGGACACCGGGGATGACGTTTGGGGCTCTGTCTTTCAGGACTGGAAGTGGTGGTGACACCCGTGTCCTTGCCCCCTCCAGCGGCATGAGGAGATGATCATCCCTGGAGGACCCCCCTGATCCCCTGGGTGCCCTGGCAATTTCCCTGCAAGAATCAATAAACCCCTGCAGCAAAACAAATGCTCTGTGTCTGTCTGGGTGGGTGTGTTCCCACATCCAAGGGTGCCTTCCCGTGTCCATGTGTGTTCCCACACCCCCTGGGCACCCGGTGGTTTGGGGGCACAGCAGGAAACAGGGTCTGACTGGGGCTGTCCAAGCACCGTCCCCAAGGAGCACAGCTTGGTGTCGGGGCAGGGGAGGGTCAGGGACAATCAGCCAAGGCCCCTCAGTCCTTCCCTGAGCTCTGGGAGGGATGGGAAAGGGGATCAAAGGAGCCAGCGGGTGTCAAATGCCCCCAGATCTCAAGGGCCAGGCTCGGGGCTGAAGGGATGGAGAGCAGCCCTGCATCCAAGGCCATGGGGATAGTGGGGGATGAAAAGCAGGATGGGAGCCAGCAATGGGAGCTCACAGCCCACAACCCCCCGTGTCCTGGGCTCATCCCACAGCGTGGGCAGCAGGGGAGGGGGTTCTGCCCCTCTGCTCCGCTCAGCTGAGACCCCTCCTGCAGTGCTGCCTCCAGCTCTGGGCTCCTCTGGCTGCCTGCAACGCACCCGCCCGCAATGGCAATGGCTTGGGGGGATTCCCCTGCCAGCCCTGGCATCTCCTGCAGCTCCATGGGCTCCTCAGCACAGCAAAGACACGCACCTCTTGGGGCACTTCCAGAGGAGGCCACCAAGGGCATCCCAGGGCTGCAGCACCTCTAATGGAGACAGGCTGAGAGAGTGGGGGCTCTTCAGCCTGCAGAAGAAAAGCCTGTGGGGAGACCTCCTTGGGGCCTTCCAGTACTTCAAGGCAGCTTTTTAGTGACATGTGGGCAAAGGGTTCAGTAGGGCCTGTCACAGTAGGACAGGGAGTGAGGGAATTAAACTAAAAGAGGGGAGGTTCAAACTAGAGAGAGGGAAGAAACACTTGATGATGAGAATGAAACACTGGAACACATTTGCAGGGAGGTGGTGGATGCCCCATCCCTGCAAACATTCAAGGCCAGGTTGGATGGGGCTCTGAGCAAGGTGATCTAGGAAAGATGTCTCTGCTCCCCCTCCAGGGGATCCCCCGCCCTGTGCTCTTGGCTACCAGAGTGATGGGCAGCTCTCAAAGGATGCAAGTGCCCAGAGAGCAGAGGGAACACACAGGACCTCTGTTAGCAGGGACATCTTCAGGTGAGATGGGAATAGTTTGGACCAACACGCTCAGGCTCTACAGTTTTTCACAGTACTTTTGGAAGTTCTGTGAAACTGTAGTTGCTCACAATATTTGGGAGTCTGATAACCACGAGGTCCCACAGTGTCACAGGGTCCCCTTGGTGACAGGAGGTCATCAAGTGTCCCACAGATTTGTGGGGGTAGAGTTTTTGGAGGTGTTCTCTGACCCAATCTTCCATGAGCAAGGCAAGATCTTCCTTCCAACATTCCTACAGACCGGTCTCCCGGGCCAGAGATCCCTGAGGGCTGGTCTTGTCAGTGCAAAGGTGTTCAGTAACTCTGCCTTCTCTGCATCCTTGCCATGAGCAGAGCGGCTCAGGGGGCTCCTGGGGGTCTCTGCACACGAGATCCCCCTCACACTCTTAAGGGAACTTCCCAGGCTCACCATTCCCAGGACTCCCTGGCAGTCACTCTCCCACCAGCCCAGACTGGCACTGCTGACACTCAGGCCCCTTCCCAGCAGCAGCAGCTCCAGTGACCCGACGGGTCCCCTGTGACTCCCCACACCCCCCACTCTCACAGTCAGACCAGGTTTCCTCACTGCTTCCATTGCAGGTTTCCCATGGCAGAGTCTCATGTCTTAGAAACAATAAAACAATTTATTTCTTGTGAAGAAACACAGAAACAGCCCGAGCTGGTGCCTCAAGGAGGGACCCCCAACAAAAACCTCTATGAGTTTTTATCCCCTCCCACTCCAAGCACACAAACTGCTCTTCCTGTTGAGCCCTGGGCTCCTGCCCTGTCTCCAAGTGTCCTCTCCCTTGGCTGCTCCAGGGTCAGCAGCTCATGGCCTTTGGTCTGAGGCCCCTCACCCAGAGCTCATCCCACAGCTCCAACTGCAGCTGCTCCCTGAGCCACCTGCACCCACGGGATTCCTCAGCCCTGGGCACCACGAGGCTCCTGACAGTGTCCCAGGGTCCCTTTGGTTCCATGAGCCCCCACAGTGTCCCAGGGTCTCTTGGGTTCCATGAAGCCCTGTGGTGTCACAGGTTCCATGAGCCCCCACAGTGTCCCAGGGTCCCTTTGGTTCCATGAGCCCCCACAGTGTCCCAGGGTCCCTTTGGTTCCATGAGCCCCCACAGTGTCCCAGGGTCCCTTTGGTCCCATGAGCCCCCACAGTGTCCCAGGGTCCCTTTGGTTCCATGAGCCCCCACAGTGTCCCAGGGTCTCTTGGGTTCCATGAAGCCCTGTGGTGTCACAGGTTCCATGAGCCCCCACAGTGACCCAGGGTCCCTTTGGTTCCATGAGGTTCCACAGTGTCCCAGGGCTCTAAACTGGACATGATGGGGGAGGGGCACAAGCTCAGGCTTGTTCCGGGAAATCTGTGGGATAACATGAAAAACTTAGAGGGACAAGGTACCCGTGAGGGCCCCTCTGAGGTGACTCTGAGATGGAACAGCCACACTGGAGCACAGCTGATGTCTCACAGAGGTGAGCCAGGGACTCCTGGGGTAATGGAAGCCAACAGGGAACCATCAGAGAAATCCCCTTGTAGCAAAAGGAGGCTCAAGAGGGAACAAACACCTCGTTCAAGAAATTTCCCACTTTAGTCAGCTTGGTGCCAAGCTTGTTTTTACAGACCGTTACTGTCAGAGTTGATCATTACATCACTGAAACTTTAAGTTTTGCCAAACTAACCATGAGAAGCTTCAATGAAGAAATCCTGGGGGAACTAAAATCTGGACACATGGAATCCAGAATTTAGAGCCCTCCAAGGACATGTGAAGTAACCACAAGGTAAAGAAGAGACTAACAAAGACAATTCATCCTGTGCTGGAAACTTCCTGCCTGGTATAAGTAATAATAAGACTGTTCTTGCAAAACTTGTGCTACAGTCCTAATTGGTTTAGCAGTAGAGTAGAAAGTTACTGTTTATGCAGCCTTTGACCCCATTTTGAAGCAGCCTTTGACCCCCAGTTTGAAGCATCTGTATAGTTTGCTGAGGAACAAGAGAACCCAGCAGCTGCAAGGGATAGGGAAGCCCCTGCTTTGAAGTTTGGTGATCAACTCCCTTCATTTGTGGCCAGAATGGGACAGTTCATCAGGTTCCTGAGACTGTCCAGAGACAGGTGAGAGGGGAAGAAAGGGTAAGGAAATGTCATAATCTGGAAAGGAGTCCACAGGGAAAGACTGAGGAATCTCATCAGTGAGTAAATGTGGGAATGGGGGGAAGCAAAAGGAAAATGCCCAAGGGGGACAAAAGGTCGGTGCCCAAGAGGGGCAAAAATCCAGATAGGGGATGTGGCAAAAAGGGTGACAACTCTTATATTCCTCCAGATAGTCCCTGAGGTAAAACGTTGGAATTTTGTGGTGATGCGTGGTTCAAGCAAATTTCTTCCATAAAACTAGAGCATATGAAAGAAGGAGAAAACCAAAGCAAGAATAAATAGGAAATGAACTCAAAAGAGAGATTATAAGTCAGAATAACAATTTAATAAAATAATACAATAAGTACAATTATACAGACAAACAATTGGTTTTAACCCACAAACCCCAAATATATAACCCAGCACCTTGGGGCATGAACAGAGTGGTGTTCTTTGGGCCCCCTGAGTCCAAAGGAAAAGGTGAGGGGAAAACCTGTTGGTGAGAGTGCTGTTGCAGTCTGGTCAAGAGTGGTGATTGCAGTCCAGCTGAGGGTGGTGGTCTCAGTCTGGTTGAGAGCGGGGAGCTGCAGTCTTCCTCTGGATCCCACAAGTGGTAAAAAAGGTTCCAAAACTCCAAGTTTATATATTCTCCAGTTCAGGCAGGAATGCTCAGTCCTTCCCTCAGAGCGGGGTATTCCATAAAAGGGTGTGAGGACAGGAACATATTCCTATCTCGCAGGCCTCTTAATGCCTAGTTTATAGTCTGAGGAGTCAGGCTCTGTGTGCAGATGGTGTAAATGTTCTATTGATAACAGTTTCTGGGAAATGGCATGGAAGGCTATAGAATACACAGTTTTGGGTTACACCCATCCAGTGATGAACTGGTCTCAGCTGTCCTAACTAGGACATCGGGACACTGCAGAAACTCCTGAAAACAGAGGAACCTGAGACTGTGCAGAACCTGAGGGCAGAAAGGAGCCATCGGGACACTGCAAAACCTCGTGGAATGAAGGGGCCACTGCTTCACATCTGGGTCTCATGGAATCAAAGGAAACCTGGGACACTGGGGAAACTCATGGAAGCAGGGAGACCCTGGGAATCGAGGGGCCATGGGGACACTGCAGGACCTTGTGGGGCCAAAGGAACCCTGGGCTGCTGCAGAACCTCACGGAGCTGGGAAGCTGCTGTGTGGGGCCCCCACGAGGAGTGGCTGAGGCTGCTGAAGGAGAAGGGGAATGAAGCCAATTTGCAGAAGTGGAAGCCATGGGCAACGCCACTGAGCCCCCTTGCCACGGTCAGTTACCATGGCAACCATCATACATTCCCATCGTGTGCTGGGTTGAAAGTAAACCGGAGGGAGAAATGAACCCACCCGAGGGATTACAAGTCAGACTTACAATTTACTGAGAAGATTACAATAAATACAGTGATACAGAGAAAACTGGTTTTAACCCCCAGAAATAGCTGTATAAGCCAGCAGCCTGGGACAAGAACAGAACAGTGCTGAGCACCACGTGGCCCCCCAGGGTGCAAAGGACAAGGGAAAGCTGTTGGTGCAGATGATGGTGGCAGTTGTGTTGAGGTAATGATGGCAGTCCTGTGGAGAGTGCCAGTCCCAGTCCTGTTGGAGTTCTGGTCCTCCTCTCCATCCCACGAGTGGTAGCAGAAGTGCCCAAAGCCCAAGAGTAAATGTGCTCAGGTTCAGGTGGGGATGTGCAGCACCTCCCCCAGGGCAGGGAGTTTCACAATGGGCGATTTAACTCTGTGAGTCCCGGGGTATTTTTGGAGTGTGTGATGGTCTGGGTGTTGCAGCTGCCTGTTCTGCCAGTCCAAGGTGGCCCATTGGCAGAGATGACCCCTCAGGCTGGGGGTGAAGGTGCTAATGCCTCCCCGAGGGGAGTTATCCCAGCTAAGTCATGTGTGTGAAGACAAAGGAACACTCCTTGCACAGTTCTTTCCCAGCCAGCTGGTCGGCTGAGGTGTCAGGTGGTCCCTGGGCAGCTGCTGCAACGGATCCATTGTTAAGAGTCCATCAGAAATGCCACAGAGGGTGTAGAATACACAGTTTTGGTTGTAGCCACACAGTGATAAACTGGTCCCGGTTCTTGCAACTAGGAGAGATTGCTAGGGTTGGTTACCATGGCAACAATCATGCACTCCCATTGCAATGGTCAGTTACCATGGCAACCATCAGACATTCTCATTGCTATGGTAAGTTACCATGGGAACCAGCACACATTTCCATTGCTACAAACAGTTACCATGGCAACCATCATACATTCCGGTGCTACGGTTGGTTACCATGGCAACCCTCATACAGTGCCATTGCTACAGTCAGTTGCCATGGCAAACAGCAGAGATTTTCATTGCTATGGTCCGTTATAATGGCAACCATCACACATTCCCATTGCTACAGCCGGTTACCATGGCAACCATCATACATTCCCATTGCTAGGTCAGTATCCTTGGCGACCATCATACATTCCATTGCTATGGTCGGTTACCATGGCAACCATCAGACATTCCCATTGCTATGGTCGGTTACCATGGCAACCATCAGACATTCCCATTCCAATGGTCGGTTACCGTGGCAACCATCAGACAGTCCCATTGCTATGGCTGGTTACCATGGCAACCATCAGACATTTCCATTGCTATGGTCGGTTACCATGGCAACCATCAGACAGTCCCATTGCTATGGCTGGTTACCGTGGCAACCATCACACATTCCCATTGCCATGGTCAGTCACCACAGTGTCCTGGATAGGGAGCAGAGGGGGCAGTTTAGCGCTTTGTGGGTGTCACCAAGTTATTTATCCTGTACCATCCGTGCCATCCCTAGGGCTGTGCTTCCAGCAGGAAAAGCCGGGGCTCTGCACCGCAACTGCTCCATCCTGCCCCGCTCTCTGCAGGGCAGGGACTGTCAGCATCACTCCTGCGCTCCCCGTCCTCTGCCCTGCTGCTCCCCCTCATGTTTTCCCTGGATTGGGACGATGGACCTTTGGTGCTGAAAGGGGAAACCACGACGGGCCGTGGTGCTGAACCAAAGCTCTGAGCAGGACGGGGCGGTTGGGGAGCAGCCTCAGCCCCCTCAGCCCTCGGGTTGGGAGGAGAAGAGAGGAGCCAGCGCGGGACTGAGCCCAGGGAGCGGCTGCGCCACACGGCCGGGACGACCCAGCTCCCGGGGTTTGGCTTGTCCTTGGTTCTCCTTGTTGTTGGGCTGAGGGGTTGGACACGTTACCCTTGGGAGCTCCCCCACCGCATTGCCTTTGTCCGGGGGCACCGCACGGACACGTCACTTGGGGAGCACCCAGCATCTTCTCTGTGTGCCCCGTGGTGACCCCTTTTGGGAGTGAAACACCTTCTCTTTCTGGATACTTTTGCTGGTGATATTGCTGTTGTGACTGTGCGTCTTGTTCCATTGCTCTGTGCTTTTAGTGAATTATTATCTCCACCCAGAGTCTCTGATTTTTTGTCCCTCCCTCACCAGAAGGGCCGTGGGAAAGGGAGTGACTTATGTGAATTTTAATTTCCTGATGGTGCTAAAACCACCACACCTGCCATGCACCAGGAAAGATGGAATGATGCAGTGGGTGCTGGGACCTGCCAACATTGGGATGCACATTTAGCAAAGGTCACCTGGTCACTCAGCACTGGGGGATGTGCCAATCGGGCTGGCCCTGTCCAATCCAAGTTTTTACGTGCCATAGAAAGGGATAAAGTTCCTGTAGTGCACATTAAAAACATGCTGAGAAGACAGTCTGGGTTATTCCTGCTTCAGGCAAAGGGAAGTGCACCCGTGGGATTCACGTGTCTCAAGGACACGGATGCGCTTGGTGGGGAAGGAGGGAAAGATGGGAAATCCAGTGTGTGCCTCGAAGGGACTGGATTTTGGGTGAGAACAGCCAAGGAATTCAGTTGTGTTATGGTGGTAACTCTCTAACTCTGCATTCTCACTGCTGTGGCCGCTCTTTGCCGTGTCAGGGGTATTACAGTGAAAATCACTGAGAGAAATGAACAATGAGCTTGGAGGAGACCAGACAAGCACAGCGGTGATGGAACAAGAACTGGCTGCAAGAGGCAACAATCCCACAGTAGACAGCATTTTTCCTGCCCTGAAAGAGTATTTTGGCAGATGGAGCCTAAAATCCTGGACTAAATGAACTCAACAGACTTTCATAGACTAAGCAATGAGATCTGTGGGTTTCTATCAAATGATAGGAAAGGTGATGGTGGAATGTATTGGAAAGTGTGGGATCTGACATGGTGTAAATGGTGTGGAATAAGGGGTGGACACCAGCCTTGTCTTGGCTGTTCTTCCTAGTAGATAGAGTTAATCTTCCTATAGATTAACTACAGATTAATTCTGAGATAGAGTTAATTTTCTTCCTAACTAGAGAGTTAATTTTCTTCCTAATACCTGGTGCAGGGCTGTGGTTTGGGTTCCATGGGAGAACAATGTTGATCACACACTGATGGTTTGGTTGTGCTTACCCTCATCAAGGACTTTCCAGCTTCCCGTGCTCTGCCGGGTGCACAAGAAGCTGGGAGGGAGCAGGGCCAGGACAGCCGACCTGGAATTCCAAAGGGATATTCCACACCACAGAACATCATTCCCAGTGGATACATGAGGAGGGGTTGTGCAGGAGGGGCAGATCACTGCTTGGGGTGTGGGGCATTAGGCAGTGTGTGTGAGCAATCATGTTGAGCATCACTTGTTCCTCTGGGGTTTTATTCCTCTCTCTCTTTCTTTTGTCTCCCTTTTCAATACAGTTATTATTACAGTTACTACACTTATTATTATTTTCATACTTTACTTTGTTTCAGTTATTACATTTTTCTTATCTCAACGCAGGGGTTTTGCCTTTTCTTGATTCTCCTCCCCCTGTCAGTGCAGGGGGAGGTCGTGGGACTGAGTGAGCAGTTCTGTGGCACTTGGCTACTCACTGGGGTTAAACCACACAAAAAGGGAATGCACAGGAGTGGAGACCCTGCTGGGATGTGCTTTGTATTCAGGAACTGCCCAGCACCAGCTGGATAGAGAAGGGCCAGACCTTCTGTCCCTGCAGGGCTGGGATTCACTCCCTGCCCCAAAGGCCCCCAATGTGTCTGAGGAGCCCTGGGTGGTGCCTGTCCCACAACTGCTGGGAATGGGGACGGGGTCCCTGCACAGGCCCTGTGCTGTCCATGGCAGCTGCTGCACTTGTGCTGCAGAGCCCTGGCACCTCCCCTGGCACTACAGGCCCCTCTTTGGGTACTAAATTCAGGTTCAGCTGCCCTGAATTATGTTCAGCAAGGAAGGGATGTCCAGGAGACAACTGCCATTGTATTCTAAGGATGTGTAGAAAATACCCTGATAAAGAACAGGAGAGAGACCTCCCTCCCTGCATTTGGTCAGCTGAGCACCTCTGTGGGCTGCCCTGGACAGGAGGAGCAGTGACAGGTTCCCCTGTCCTACATGTGGGCACCTTCTGCCACTGAAGTTGGCCAAAGCAATGTCCCAGCAGCCTCCAAGAAGATCCCACAGCTGCTGCCCTGTGCCTAGGAACTGCTCCATTGGAGCCTGCAGTTCCCAGCAGGAATCTCGGTCACCTCTGGCCCCTCAGAAGTGACCAGGGATTTGTGTCCCAGCAGGTGACTCCTGGCTTTGGTCTTCATTCATTCCCACAGGAGATGGGACAAGGAGTCTAAGACGGTTTAAATAATTGCACGATACACTTTGTGGGTACAAAGCTGAATCCTTTGTTTGACACAACTCTAGCTATATATAGGGTTCAGGGAAGGGGGGACATACATTGTATTCACATTTGAGGTTGAGGGTCCAGGAAGTGCAGGGAGATATTTTTCTTCAAACAGATAAACAGATATTTCTTTATCACAATTACAACAGGAGATGGGGTAAACAAGGTGGTAAAAGGATTTTCATGGAGACAGCAAGTCTGCTTAATTAAAAGATAGTATAAAAATATCAGGCGGTATATGTAAACAAGCTTTCCTTGTCTGTCTTTCAATTCCATGGTTTCTGGCTAAGATAATTTCTTATCTCTGCAGTGTCATCTGCCCCAACAGGAGTCACCTGCAGGTGCCTGTTTTGGGCCCCCTGAACTGGGGCGGGAGGAACCCCACCCCATGGGGGCTGTGGAGGGAGCTGAGTGTCCTTCTGGCCCCAGGTCTGCAGAGCCACCAGGAGACACCTCTGTTGACTCAGCTGAGTCCCTTCCCTCAGTGCAGCTGAAGGAGATCCCTCCTGGGCACTGTCTGGGTTTCCTGTCTAATGATGGGACATGAAAAGGGGACTCTTGAACTTAACTCATTGTCTGTTTGGAGAAATGACCCTGCTGAAAGAAGTGTCTGTGCCCAGCTGAGAGAAGGAACATCATTATTTCCTTAGCTGTGTCCCAGCAGAGTCCCCTGGAGCCCCAGGGACACTTGGAGGGATCCCTGAAGGGCAGAAGTGCTGCCTGGGGCTGTTGCTGTGCTGCTGAGCTGGGCCGGGCTCCTGGCACACAGGGAGCTCCTGGCAAGCTCTGCCCAGGAGCAGCTCCTCTGCACAGCCCAGCAGGGCTGAGGGCACTGCCTGCAGCACCCAGGGCACAGGAGAGAAGGCAGAGAGATGAGAGGCAGCCTGGGCTGGGAGGTGACTGAGCTCTCACTGTGGGAGAAACCTTCACGGGATTTGAATGAATATTTCTCTGGCTGCAGGAAAGTTCAACTTCCCTTCCTGGAGGGATCTCCTAAAGCTGTCACATCCCACAGCTTCTAGGATCTTTCAGCCGGACTCTCCCAGTTGCTGCAGTGCAGAGGAAGTGGCCATATGGCAGAGCAGGGCAGGAGCTGCAGGCAGCAAGGGTAGAGAGGAGTGAGCAGGAGGTTCAAGAGATCCTGGGGTGGGAGGATAGGGCAGAGCTGCTCGGGGGAGGAACCTTCCCAGCCCTTTGCCAGGGTCAGGCTCTGGCTGCAGAGCAGTGCAGGTGAGTTCCTGCAAGTGCCTCTCCCAGCTGCCAAATGCCAGCAGTGCCAGGAGCTGCCAGGATGGCTCTGCTGGATTTCCTGGGGTGCAGCAGGAGAAGCTGCTGCAGAGCAGGACTTGCTGCTGCCCCCTCAGAGGCCCAGGGCCAGAAGGTTCCCTGTGGCAGGGCTGGCTGTGGGGTGGGAAGGTGGGGGTGCAGCCAGGGGTGCCCAGGGCTGTGGTGCAGAGCAGGGTCCTGCCCCCAGGGCTCTGTGTGCTGGGGCAGGGACTCTGCTGCCTGCCAGGGGCAGCTCTCAGCCCGGCCAAGGAGCTGCCACGGGGCTGGGGGAGAAGGGGTGGGTGGAAGGAGTGACCCCTCAGGGCAGGGCAGGGCTGGGCAGGGCCCTTCAGCTGCAGGCTCAGGGCTCCTCACAGCTTCAGCTCCACCTCCTCCATTTCCAGGGGCCCTTCTCAGGAAGCACATCCCCCCAGAACACCTCCCCCTTCCCAGCCACCGCAGGGGTCTGGGATCTGCTCTGCAGCCCCTGCCCAGGCAGAGCTGCCCCTGGGCACTGGGCTGGGGATGGCTCTGGCAGCACTGGCAGGGAGCTGAGCTGGGCACAGGCAGGGGCTGCTGGCAGGAACAGCTCCTCACCCAGGGACAGGCAGGCAGGGAGAGGGAGCTGCTGCCAGAAGTGCTGGGCAGGGGGATGTGGGCCCTCCCTGCTGTCCCTGTGGCACAGACCCCTTCCCTGAGCAGCTCCTCCCTGGGCTCCTTTCCCAGCCTAAGCAGAGCCTGTGCCCTCAGGCCATGGCCCCTGGGCTGTGCATTGCCCTGCAGCAGCCAGAGCCCAGGCAAGGACAAGGCCCCCATTTCCATCTCTCTCTGTGTGTCCCTCCTCCCTTGGCAGCCGCATTGTGGCATTTCCCTGCCATCCCCTGTTGTCTGGGCTGTTCTTCTTCTCACCATTGGCTTTTCTCAGGCAGTGCAGGGGCTTTGGGGTGGCAGGTTCCTGTCCGGACACAAACCCTTTGGGTGCTGCTGTGGGGATGTGTCTGTGGGAGCAAAATGCCCAAGTGCCCTCCAGGCAACTTCAGGACATTCAGCTGCTTCCCCGGGTGTCCTGCAGGGTGTCCTCCAGAAGGGCACAGCTCTGCCATAGTATCTCTGTGCTATCTGGGATCCCCATGGAGAGGACACCTCGATGGTAAGAGCCATAGAAATGCTCTGGGCAGCTGCAATGATCCCTCTGTGCAGCAGTCTGGGAGAAGAAAGAGGAGATCCTAATCAGGCACCCTGAGGAAAGACAAGGAGTCTGTCAATCTGCCCTTTCAGCCCAGATTCCTCTGCTCCCAGAAAGGCCCTGTCTCTTTTTAAGGGAGCTCCTTAGTGTGATCCTCCCTCAGCTCCAAGCTGCCAGCGAGGGGCGGCTGAGAACAGGAGTGATGGCCAGCGTAGTTCTTCTCTCTGCACTGAGACCATCCCTTTGCCTCCCAGGACCCACGAGATTTCACTTGGAGAACATCAGAAATGTCAGGGATTTCAGCCATCCAAATTTACTTCTAAATTTGGCAAGTGAAACTGTAACAAAACTACAGCAAATCCCCTCAGCTCTGCTCTGCAGTTGGGAAAAGTGTGAACAGCAGGGCTGGAGATGCTTTGATGTGTCACAGGCACATTTAATCTCGGATCACCCCGTGTCCCGAGTTGCCTCTCACAGCAAGGAGGATTCCTCGGGAGCCTCTCACAGAATCCCTGCTCTCAAAGCCCCCATCAGCCAGCAAAACCCAGAGCTCAGGGGAGGGGGATGCAGAGAGGTCTTCCTAAAAAGAGACACGTTTTGCTAATAGAGTCTGACCTGACTCAGTCCTGCCTTTTCCTCCTCAACAGAAAACCACACCCTGAGGCAGCTCAGAGCTGGAGGCAGCACTGCAGGGGGGGTCTCAGCTGAGCGGAGCAGAGGGGCAGAACCCCCCTCCCCTGCTGCCCACGCTGTGGGATGAGCCCAGGACACGGGGGGTTGTGGGCTGTGAGCTCCCATTGCTGGCTCCCATCCTGCTTTTCATCCCCCACTATCCCATGGCCTTGGATGCAGGGCTGCTCTCCATCCCTTCAGCCCCGAGCCTGGCCCTTGAGATCTGGGGGCATTTGACACCCGCTGGCTCCTTTGATCCCCTTTCCCATCCCTCCCAGAGCACAGGGGAGGTCCAGGTGCTCCAGGGGCTGCCCCGTGTGCCCCTTGCCTGTCCCAGCCCCCAGCAGGGACATTCCACGATGCCCCAACCTGCACTGCTCAGGATGCTCATGGAGGGGGTGAAGGGGATCTCATTTGCAGAGACCCCAAGGAGCCCCCTGAGCCTCTCTGCTCATGGCAGGGGAGCGGCCCGAGAGGCACTGGGTGTGCAGGGGCTGGAGAAGGAGGGGACAGTGACACAGGAATGCAGGCACAGAGATGGGAACACAGCCATGGAGATGGGAACACACATGGAGATGGGAACACACCCATGGAGATGGGAACACACCCATGGAGATGGGAACACACACATGTAGAGATGAGAACACACACACAAGATCAAGCAGAGTAGCTTTGCTGAAGGGATTTATTGATCATTCAGGGAAAATGCCCCTGGGCTCTGAGGGAAAGCAGGGGGTTCTTCCAGGGATGATCATCTCTTCATGGTGCTGGAGGGGGACAGGGCACGGGTGTCACCACCAGTCCTGAAAGACAGAGCCCAGAATGTCACCCCCAAAGTCCACTGCAACATGAGAGGGGCCTTGTCCTGACCCCTCTCCCTGCAGGCACTGCTCACCTCAGCCATCCAGGGATGCAGCCACGCCTTTCTCACCAACAGGACCCAGCACCTTCTCAACCACAGGGGGCTGGGGACAAAGACAGGCTCAGAGACACACTGGGTGCAGTGGGATGTATTGGGAGCCTGGGGGAAGAAATGGAATCCTTGGGGAAGGTGCACTGGGGTATACTGGGGCAGACTGGGATGGTCAGAAGTGTCATGGCCATGTGAGGGGAGGACCCGACTCAGGCAGAACTCCTGGTACCCACCTGAGCCGTCTTCAGGATCCCAACTTCCACTAAATGCAGCTGGAGAGAGACCAGGAGCCCTGGCTGGTCACTGGGATGTCCCCGGTGCCAGCGAGGGATGGGGGGACCAAAGTGTCCCCCAGTTCCCAGACTGGATGCCCTCCAGTCCCCCCGGCCCACTCACCTCCCGCAGATCATTTTGGGTTCCTGCCAAGAGTGCCTGGGCAAGGAGAGCAAAGGGTTAAGCAGGATTGGTTCCTGTGGGGCTGGGGGAGCAACACGGGTGTCCCCAGCCCCCCCAGCCCAGGGTTGCCCCCGTCTGAGGGGGAAAATCCCTTCTGCTCCCCCTGCTCCCACTGCACCCAGTTTCACCTCCAACCCCTGTGCCTGCAGGGCCCAGGGTGGGGATGGAGACAAGGAGAGCCAGGGGAATTCAGGGCCTGCAGGGACGGTGGGGGGAGTAGGAGGGGACCCAAAGATGCTGAACTGGGGGGAACTGGGGAGCCCACGGGACTGGGATTGGGGTGTTGAAGGGGCCCTGTGTGGGATGCAGGGGAGGGGAAAGGAATTCAAGTGTAGGGACATGGGGACTGCAAGGGAGAGGCTTGGTGGGGACAGGAGGAGGAGGATGGAGGAGGACAAAAATGAGGGGACTGGGAGATGGTTGGGAGTGGAGAGGGAGGCAAGGAATGGTCTTGGGAGGTACCAGGGCAGTGGCCTGGGTGAAAGGCAAAGGTCTGGAAAGAAAAGCTTTGGGAATGATCAGTGGGAGGATGTTTGGGGACCCTGGGTAGGACACAGAGCAGATCCTGGGGAGGAGATGCCTGAGGGGACCAAAAAGGATGGGATGGGAGGCCCAAGGCGTGGGATTTGGGAGCACCATTAAAAGAAAGAGGTGGGGGCCCTCCCAGCAATTGACAGTGGACCTCCCTTGTCAGGGATTGCTGAATGGCTTCCTGCTGTTGCATCTTTCATTTCTTATCCAAAATCACCCAAATAGTTTTCAAACAGTGCCTGCCAATGGAGCTTGAAGGCACTCGTTCCATCAAAGCCATACCTGTAATTCAGAGGCATAAATAGAGAATGTAGATTTGTCTCTTAAGGTGTTCTCTCATTTCTACTAGAGGTCAATTAGCATCATGTAAAACATGATCATTAAAATTAAAAACTCTTACCCTTCTATTTCCCTTTGAAAAATAATTCTGCTCTTAAAACTCTCACTTCTGTTTGATTGTTTTAAATCCAAATGAATGTGTGTACTAGTGGACACAGACAGGGCTCCCTCACAGAGAAGCCCATGAAGTATGGGCTGGATGAGCAGACAGCAGGCTGGTTGAAATCTGCTGGCCGGGGTGGTGATCAGGAGTGCAACATCCAGCTGGAGGCCAGTGATCAGCAATTCCTGGTGAACATCTTCATTGATGATCTGGATGATGGGATATAGTGCTCAAGTTTAATGGAGCTGATGAGTTTACATTCCGACTGCAAGGAACATGTTTTCACATCTGAAGCAGGGGATGGGAAACCAGAGACTCACTGTGAACACCCAATGATTTCCAGAGCCTTTCCAGAGCATTTCATTCAAATCCGGGAATTTTGGATTAAAAAATCATGGTGCTCCTCCATTACTCTGGAAAGGGGACCCTGGTCTGTCAGGAGTGAGGACATTGCTGAATCTGAAAGCTGGAGAAGACAACAAGAAATGTGCGACCCTCCAGAGGATGAAAGCCCCGGATGAAGTTGTCAAGAAGTTCAGACCCAATGCCTTTCGAGTTTTACGGTTGTGTCTAAACATTTCTTGTAGTTTTTCCCTTGTTTGTCCCCTGAAAGTTTGATGAAAACTCCCCTTGATGTCTGTATCCTTAGACCCCGCTCCCCGATTGGCCAAAGTTTGTTGCATTGCAGTATTTCCTTTTTTGGCCACCCTTTCCCTAAAATGGATAAACCCTACCCCTTTTTCCCTTATCTAGTTACACTTTGCATGCTGGGGTCCCATCTGGGGTGCCAGGAAGAGCTGTGCTTTGGTACCAATTACCTCTGAAGCTGCTCGTATGCCTTCATAGGCTGCTAAGATTTCCTTCTCCTCAGGGGTGGAATTGGCCTCAGAACCTCTGTAGCTTCGGCTCCAGAAACCCAGTGGTCGCCCTCACGTCTCACCAGGTACCTTTGACCAGAGGCTCCAGGAGGGACCTTTCTCTCCAGCTGCAGAGTAGAGCACATTCTTTACATCTGGTCCTGTCCTGACTGCTCCAAGAGCCACGGCATGTGCAATCTCTTGCTTGATCTGCATGAAAGCTTGTTGTTGTTCAGGACCCCACTGGAAATTGTTCTTTTCACAGGTCACAAAGTAAAGAGGGCTCACCATCTGGCTGTACTCTGGGATGTGCATCCTCCAGAAGCCAATGGCTCCCAGAAAAGCTTGGGTTTCTTTCTTGTTTGTGGGTGGAGCCATTGCTACAATCTTGTTGATGACGTCTGTTGGTATCTGGTGTCGTCCATTTGCCATTTCAGCCCTAGGAACTGGATCTCTTGGGCAGGGCCCTTGACCTTACTCTTCTTGATGGCAAAACAGGCCTCGAGGAGAATCTGGATGATCTTCTGTCCTTTCTCAAAAACTTCTTCTGCTGTGTCCCCCCACACAATGATGTCATGGATGTACTGGATGGATGGATGGGGGTCACAGCATCTCGGTTCCTCCGATACTGTTGCCTGTGTACAGTTGTCGTGGCCATTGGCACTTCTTGTCCCCAAAGCTCCAGCGATTCCTTTCGTACAACAAGGGGACCAATGCAGCACCACCTCTCCAATTTTAAGTAGCATTTTCGCTGCCTTCACCACTAGGATCATTGTCGCTGAACAATGTAGGGATGGGTTAGAGCTGATCTTGGAGTCTTTGCTACCAAACCTTGAAGGCCACCATTAAGGAAACTGGCTACTAGGCTGTGGATGTCGAAATTAAGGAAAGGAAGCAATTTGTTCCATCCATCTGAACGGTCCCTTAGAGGATGTCCTAGGACAGGCACAAAACCAGCAAGAATCAGGAAAAAAATTAGTAAAAAGGCCATTGTTATTATTTTTCTTTCTCCTTGTTCCTAAACAAAGCTATGTTTAGATAAACAAAATCCTCCTTGGCAGCTCTCCCAGGTGTGTCCCAAAACAATGGGGGATGTTTACAAACAAACCTGCTCTTGGCAGCTTTCCCAGACAATGTTCCCACAACAAAACCAAAGGAACCAAAACAATCCCACTTCTGACACCAAAACCATCTGTAGCCGGTTGGAGTTGGCTTCCTGCCAAACCCCACAGGCTACAGAAGATTACTACGTGTAAATTTAGGGTAGAACTTAGGTAGGAGGTTCCTGTGCCACAGAGCTCTTTCCCACAGTTTCTCTTGGAAAAGAATGGAGTTCCACAGCTCATTGCTTCCATTTCAATCTTTTTGGCCTTTGACCACTCTGGAAAATCTGTACCAACCTGATGAGCAGAAGTCTTGGGTTTTACCACAGGTGTCTGGGTGGTGTTCTGAGAGCCAGACTTCTGCTCAGTCCCAAACTGATGCCAAGGTGTCCCAGGCCAGGTGAATCCAGAAGTGGACTTGCAGCCAGAACTCCGCTGACAGCGCTGCTTGGGACTGCAGATCTGCTTCTGTGGCGCTCCAAAAAGAGCTTGGTGTTGGCCACTGCAAGTCTCTCAGTAGCTCTGAAACATTCACAAGCACACACAGAGTCATCTCTGGCAGGAAGGCTTTTGCAAAGTTCCCCTCCACAGCCTTGGCTACTACTCGACTTCTAAAAGCCAAGGGCATGAAGAGCGTCCAAAACAAGCACATCCTTTGAGCTGAGCTTGTTCACAGGGCCTGTTTCTAAGAAATCACACCAAGTGCAAGGAGCAGCCAGTGTCACCTCCAGAAGAACTCTGGCCTACCCTGGCCTTCTCAAGGAAAGCTCAACCCTCAGACCCGCTGCCAAAACAGAAGCCAAGAAAGAGCCGCCTTATTTTGGATTCACAGAATCCAACTCTCTTCTCCCAGAGGCCTCTCCTTATTCAAACAGGAAAGGGCACAAGATTCATCTTCTCTGTCACCCACAGGATGACGAGAGGAGAGACTGGCAAAAAGACTGCCTGCTAAAACAACCTCAACTTGAAAAGACACCAATAATGCCACAGTGGTGCTGCTGTGGGGTTACTGCTGGAACTCTAAAGAGAAAGGAAGACAGGTCAGAGGAAGGGAAGGGTCTGAAGGAACTTTCCCCACAAAGATGCCACGTTCTGCTTTCACACCTGATGCTGGCCAGATGTAGAAAAGGGATTTCCAAGGAAAATGCAGGAGGAAAAAGGAGTCTGTTCTTACCAGTCCAAAAAAGCAGGGACTTACCTTTCCAGTTTCTTGGCGAGGCTTTTTCTGGTTTTGGCTTCCACCAGATACAGCTCTTTGTACTTGTCCACTTCTGCCTGGGTGGATTCTTTTTGAAAAGGTCTTTCTGCTTGGTTGCTTTTTGTCCTTCCCAGTGCACGTTCCAGATCTCTAATTCTGTCTTCTAATTGTTTTTTCAGTGAGTCCACATCACTGGCTCTGATTTCTTCTAAGGTGTCCTGGTGGGCTGCCTGTGCCTGAAGGAGACAGTGCACCTTCAACCACCACAAGAAAAAGAGAGCTCTGCCCAGCACAAAATTGCACACACCCAGTTCCAAGGGCCCAGCCTTACTCAGAGAGGCGGTTCTGCCTCCTCACTCCCAGCAGCAACCAAGGCAGAACCCAGGAGCTACCAGGGCAAACAATTCTTTGCAGTGGGAAAGAAGCCCAAATGAGCACTCTGCTTCAAAGCTACTAATGAAGAGACACTGGGTCTGTAGGACAGGGCATGTCCAAAAGGATTCTTCAAAGACAAGAAGAGCATCCCCCACCTCCACCCCCTCACCCACACCCCTGTAATTTCAGTGACTCCTTTTCTGAGCACTTTCACCCCCTACAAGGACAAAGCAGCACCTGTAGGTCTGGCCATGACAGCTGCAAGTTGCCAAACCCATTCAAGGATGAGCAGTGAGAAGCAGAGCAGCGCACAGAGATCCCCCCCAAGCACTGCAAAGTGGGAATCTGCCTTGGGCAGCCTTTGGATTCAGGGACCTGCCAGCACATTCCACACCCATGACAGCACTCCTGCCCAACCATATTGCCTTCTGCCACTGCCTTCAGCAAAGACAGAAGCTAACCCACAGAATACAGGAGCAAAAGAAAAAGACCAAACACCATGGTCACAAGAGAAGTTTACGTAGCACCTGTGGACACGGGGGAGAAATTCACTTACTTGCAAAAACTCATTGACTTCCTGGAGTTTTTGTCTTATTTCCTGGTCTGCTTGTTCTTCCACCTCTCTTTTACACTGTTCTAGTTGGCTGCGATCCACCACGTTGGTCTCCAAATGATGGTGGAGTTTTGCCAGCTCTTCTTGCAGCTGGCATTTGTCCATGGCCAGGTTCTCGCACTCCCCACGCAGGGCAGACAGTTCTTCTTGCAAAGCCTAATTTTTGGCTTCCAGCTGCGTGCACTGTTCACGTTCCCTGTCCAACTGCTGGGAAAGTTCAGCAACCTGCAGACAGAAAATAAAAAAAGGAACTCAGCGTGGTGTAAAGGCAGTGAATTCTGGGCAAACCCCAAAAGGGGGTGCCCAGGGAGACTTTAGTCATCATCTGCTGGCTCAGGACTAGACACAAAGTGCAACCAGGCTTTTCTTTTCCAGCAAGAACAGCTTTCCCATCATTTGTCATAGGATTCCTCAGCTTCCCAGCCTTTTGGAGTTCCTCATGCAAAAATGCTCCACGCTTCTGGACTCCAAAGGAATCACTGCAAAGGCAGGAAGCCATTCTACAGGGATGCCTTCAAACCCAAGCGTGGCTCTGACAGACGCCGCTTTAGCAATGGATCCGAGTGACGAGCTGAGAAGGGATCAGAGGTTCTGTGCCACTGCTGCACAGGCACAGCAGCCTCAAAAGTACTGCTGGGAACAGTCCTTCTGGCTCCCCGCCACAGGATGGGCTGAAACAGCTCCCCATGAGCAAGAAGGGACAGATTTTCCCTTGGGAGGCCCCTGTCCTCCTTGGGCCCTGGGCAGCAACAACACTGTGCAGAAAAGCCAAACCTCAAGTGCCTCCTGCTCAGCTCGTGCCTGAGACAGGGCTCAGGGGCTGATGGTGCCCTGCCAGTGACAGCGCTGTTCCTCCCCTCTCTGCCAGGGCAGCAATTCATCTGGCACACCCAGAGGACGCTGTCACAGCCTCCCTCCAGCTGCAGCCAGGCCTGAGCTGGGCCCCACTGCTCTCAGCCCATGCACGTGATGTCCTGCCAGGACGGCAGACCTGCCCATCCCTCAGGCCCAGCCGGGGGATCTGCACTCTTGGCTGACCCCGCTCACTCTCAGGGGACCTGTTCTGCTCTTCTTGCTCAGGGCCTGTGGGACGGCTCCCTGGCCCCTCAGCTCACGCACCCTGCCAGGCTGGCTGCCACTCCTGGCTTGCCCCTCCTCTGCAGGACAGCCTGGCCTCCATCAGCCCTTACACCTACTGCTTTGCCCTCAACATTTCCATCTTTCCCCAGAAGGAGAACTACTCCGGATTAGTTCGAGTCATCTCCCACTGGAACAGCAGGAGGAGCATTAAGAAAAGCCCATCACATCCAAAATGCAGCCAAGCGAATAAAAACATCCACACGACAAGAAATAGAGGGAAAGCATCTCCCAGCTTTCAAAAGAAGGAACACCACAACCAAAAAGCCCCACCCAGAGCACAGCTCACCTCTCTTTGGAATCTATCAACTTCCTTGACCTTTTCAGAATATCTCTTCTTCATTTCTTCCAGCTGGGACTGACTTCCTTTCTCTTCATTAACCCGGAGTTTCCTCCTCTCTATCCTCAGAAGCTTTTCCAGCCTGCACAGCAAATTAGTCAAGAAACCCATGAAACACAGGAAGAACCAGCCTTTCCCCCACGGTCTCACAGAAACAGCACAGACAGCATCCAAGCCTAGAATGGCTTGGCTTGGCAGGGACCTTAAAGATCATCCAGTTCCAAGCCTCCTGCTCTGGGCAGAGACACCTTCCACCAGACCAGCTTGTTCACAACCCCATCCAACCTGGCCTTGAACACTTCCAGCCATGGGGCATCCACAGCTCCTCTGGGCAACCTGTTGCAGTTCCTCACCACCCTCACAGCAACCAATTTCTTCCGAGGATCAAATCTAAACCTACTCTCTTTCCATTTGAAGCCATTCCCCCTTGTCCTCTCACTACCTGCTCTTTTAAATGCGCCCTCTTCATCCTTCTTGTGGGCTCCCTTCTCACCCCAAAAGGCCACAATTAGGTCACCCCAAAGCCTTCTCTTTTCCAGGCTGAAGGGTTGCAATTGTCCCAGCCTTTCCTCCTAGCAGAGGTGCTCCATCTTTCCAAGCACCTTGGTGGCCTCCTCTGGACTCAGTCCAACAGCTGGAGGTCCTTGCTGTGCTGAGGAGCCCAGAGCTGGATGCAGCCCTCCAGCTGGGCTCTCCCAAGGGCAGAGCAGAGGCAGAATGCCCTCCCTCCACCCGCTGGCCACGCTGCCTTGGACGCAGCCCAGGACACAATTGGCTCTCTGGGCTGCGAGCGCACATCGCCGGCTCATGTCCGGCCTCTCCTCCAGCCCAAGGGCTTCTCGGCAGGGCTGCTCTGCCCCTCTTCATCCCCCAGCCTGCACTGATACAGGGGCTGCCCTGAGCCACGGCCAGCAGCTTGCACTGGCTCTTGGTAAACCATCAGCAGATTGCCATGGGCCCACTTCTCCAGCTTGTCCAGGGCCCTCTGGATGGCATCAGCTGTGTCAACCACACCCCTCAGCTTGGTGGCAGCTGCAAATTTGCTGAGGGCGCACTCCAGCCCTTCCTCTGGATCATTAGTGAAGACATTAAAGAACACTGGGCCCAGTCCAGACCCCTGAGGGACACCACTCGGCACTGATGGCCCTCAGCACTCTGAGCCATTGATCACCACCTCTGCATGGCACTGTTCACCCAATTTCTTATCCATCTAACAGTCCACACATCCAGTCCGTCTCTCTCCACTTTGGAGAGAAGGATGTTGTGGGGGACTGTGTCAAAGGCTTTCCAGAATGACAGGGAGATGACATGGGCAGCCCTTGTCCACTGAGGCAGTCACTCCATCTTAGAAGGCCACCAGGTCAGTCAAGCAGGACTTGCCCTTGGCGAAGCTGTGCTGGTGCTTCCAATCACCTCCCTGTCATCCACGTGCCTTGACAGAGCTTCTAGAAGGATCTTTTCCATCACCTCCCCAGGCACAGAGGGCAGGCTGACAGGTTGGCAGTTCCCAGGGCCCTCCTTTCTACCCCATTCAAAGATGGGCACAGTGGGGTTCGCTTTTTCCCCTCACCTGGGACTTCCCCTGACTGCCACGACTTTTCAAACATCAAGGAGAGTGTCTTGGCAACTCCATCAGACCCTGGTGGCCAATGGAGGGCAATAATGCTGGCCAGATGGAGAAGATGGATTCCCAAGGAAAATGCAGGAAGAAAAAGGAGTCTCTCATTACCTCTCCAAACAAGCATGGACTTACCTTTCCAGTTTCTTGGCAAGGCATCTTCTGGTTATCACTTCCTCCAGATACAGCTCTTTGTACATCCCCATCTCTCCCTGTGTTGCTTCTTTATGAGAAGCACTCTCTTGTTGGGTGTTTTTGACCCTCTCCAATTCACTTTCCAGATTTCTAATCCTTTCTTCCAACTGGATTCTCACGGATTCACAATGACTGTCTTCAATTTGTCCTAGTGGGGCCTGGTGGGCTGCCTGTGCCTGAAGGAGACAGTGCACCTTCAACCACCACAAGAAAAAGAGAGCTCTGCCCAGCACAAAATTGCACACACCCAGTTCCAAGGGCCCAGCCTTACTCAGAGAGGCGGCTCTGCCTCCTCACTCCCAGCAGCAATCAAGGCACAACCCAGGAGCTACCAGGGCAAACAATTCTTTGCAGTGGGAAAGAAGCCCAAATGAGCACTCTGCTTCAAAGCTCCTAATGAAGAGTCTGTGGACACTGGGGAGAAATTCACTTACTTGCAAAACGAGGCTGACCTCTTGTAGCTTTGCACTTCTTTCCTGGTCAGCTCCTTCTGCCACCTCTCCTGTACACTGTTCTCTTTGGCTGCCATCCAGCACCAAAGTCTCCAAATGGTGGTGGAGTTTTGTCACCTCTTCTTGCAGCTGACATTTGCTCTTCTCCAGTTGTTCACACTTCCCAAGCAGAGTGGACAGCTCTTCTGGCAAAGCCTGGTTTAGGGCCTCGAGCTGCATGCCTGTTCCAGGCTCCATGTCCAGCTGCTGGGAAAGTTCACCACCCTGGACACAGAAAAAAAAAAGAAAGGGAAACTCAGCATGGTCTAAAGGCAGTGAATTCTGGGAAAACCTCTCAAGGGGGTGGCCATGGCAACTGTATTTATCATCTACTGGAAAGGAGCCTAGGAAACACTTGAAAGATTCCCCCACAGAAAGAAGAAACTTTAGACCTACTTAAGAATTTGGGAGACACTTCTGGCAGCAATACTTCTGGGTCCCTTGGAGCTCATGACGAAACTCCTCATTTAGAATCTAAGAATTCCTCCAGTGTCCAGCACACCAAATCCCCTCAGGGCTTTTGTAGCAGCTGGGGAAAGGACCAGGCTGCTTTCTGAGCAGCCTCTGCTGAGGAGAAGGCAGAAACTGAGCTCCCCAGGCTCTCCAGGAAAACTTCATCTGGCAATTGCCCCACAGAAATAGGCAACTAGGCTCAAGAGTCACAAAAAGGCAAATTTAGCACCAGCTTACTGAGGCAGAGGCTTGCAGGGCTCTTGGAAGGGCTTCAACGCTCTCGCTTGGCTGCTGGACAGTGCCTTCCAATCTGCTGTTCTCACTGGCAAAGCTTAAGAAGAAATACAGCTCTTATTACCAGAAAACCCAATGCCAGACAAACTGTGCTAAGGAACAGAAGCCACAGCAGAAGTGTCCTTCAAAATCCCACTGACTGTCCCCCTGTTTCCACCCAATCCCCCAAAGCCACAGACCCCTCGCTTCACTGGGTTACTCTCTTACTGTTGCGCGTCTTCTTCCAGGCGGTCCTGCAGTTCCTGGGAAGAAGTTATTGCCTCTCTTTTCTTGTCATCCAAGGCAGTCTTCAAGTCAGGAACACAATGCTCAGACTGAAGATGCTTTTCTTCCTCCTCCTGCAGCTGTAAAACCACGGGAAGAATCCACAGTTGTCAGGGGAGCTTTTCCAGAGAGGAGCCAGCTGCTGCTGAAGAACTCAGGTGCTGCATGTCTGTGTGCATCCCCTCTGCCCAAAGAACTGCAATCCATTCAAGTCCCTTCAAAGCTTCACTTCTACTCCCCAATGAACACAATGAACACTGGTTTGTCCGTTTTCAGGATGGAGAGGAAGCAACAGGCACCCCCAGGTTTCTCCCTGTGGGGACAGGCTTTCCATACCTCCGCGCCAGCCCTGTCCAGCTCCTCCTGCAAGTGCAGATTATCTTCCTCCAGGTGAGCCTCATGGCTTCCAGGAACCACAAGAGCACTCCTAAAGCATGCAAAATTTCATCGGAAACATGTCTGACCCTGCATCAGTTTTCCCCTGCTTGCTCCCAAAACAGCTCTTCCCCCCTTTCCTACAAGCTCCGGGAAAGCAAAGCCAAGTCCATGGAAGTATTGGAGAATTTCTCTTACAAGGGGCCTCCCTAAAGCAGCCTCAACTACCAGCTCAGGCCATGCTGTTCAGGGCTCCTTGCACTGCTCTTCAAAGTGCCCCCAGATGCGGCTGCACAAACTCCCAGGGCAAGCCCTTCGACCCCCTGACCATCTCCATGGCAGGAAGTTTTCTCCTTCTGTGCTCGGAGCCCCTCGTGTCCCCTGGGACAGTGTTGCTTCTCTTTCCCCCAACGCTTCCCTTCAGAGCACTGAACGCCCCAACTCTGCCGTGCCTCAAACCCCCCTGGCCTGCAGAGCAGCCACGCTGCTGAGCTACTGGCAAGTTTCCCCGGGGCTCTGGCTCTGGGTGTGGGGAGGGCACCACAGACAAGGCTTTCTTGCAGACCTCAGCGGGCAAAGGACGAGAGCCCCTGAGGTACGAGAGCAGCCAAGGGCAGACCTGCATTCACCAGTCCCACGGGGAACTGCTTCCACGGGGCTGCTCCTTCTTTTTCCCAGCTCATTGCCACGCCCCTCGTCTGGGTCCCACTTGCAGACTACCCAGAACACCCGGGGGCTGTTTTGACAAAGCCCTCACCTTTCCCCCTGGGCTTGAGCAGGCCTGTCAGCTGCTTTGTTCACAAGGCACTCCAGAATCTCCTCGTGCTGTTGCAAGGCTGCAAGTTTCAAGGGGGTAAATCCCCACTAAAAGGAGAAAGAATCCCCATTAGAAAGACACAGACAAGCTCTGCAGCTGTTGGAAAGAGCAGCTTTAGCCACGTGCCAAGGTTACCTGGTTCTGAGCATCACTGTTGGCATGATGCTCCAGTAACAGCCCTGCTACAGCTGTGTTTTTAGAGAGGACAGCCAGGTGAAGGGCAGTGTTGCCGTCAGCGTCTGCCAGATTGGGGTCGGCACCGTGTTCCAGCAGAACAGCAACACATTCTTCCTGCTCCTGCTGGACTGCCTGGCAACAACACACCAAAAGGGAAAGGCTTCCAACTTTTCATCCCCCTCTGTCACAACGCCCTCAGCTCCTGAGTGCTGCCATAGAAGACCATCTGCAAAGATCAGCTAACAGAGGCTGTGCCCTGCCCATTGCAATAGGTGTGTTTCTATGGCCCCGCCCTGCAAGGAATCCTGCCAGACACCTCCCCTTTAACACCCCAGCACTGAGCCCCACCTCCAAGCTCAGAAGGCATTCCACACACCTTCATCAGGGCTGTTCTCTTGAAGTTGTCAGTGAGGTTGGGCTGGCTGTTCTTTCTTAGCAGATATCTGACGACATCTGCATGGCCATTGGCTGAAGCCAGATGTAGAGGTGTCCTAAAAATTAAACAGACACTCTTAACCCAGACAGACAAAGGACGAGCCCAAGCTATGTCTCTACCCAGCACCCTTGGGACCCTGCCCGGACTCTGCTGCTGCTGCTGCTGCTGCTGCTGCTGCTGCTGCAACCCTGCCCTGATGAGCCAGAGGGCAGAACAGGTGAGGGCTGAGCAGCTGCAGAACAGCCCTGCAGAGAGAGCACGGCCAAGGGGCAGGTGGGCAACACGCGTTTGCAACAGCGCTGGAGCCCGGCCGGCAGCTCCGAGCAGTGAAAAGCTCAAGAGTTCCCTGTCCCAGCTGACAGGGCAAATGTCACTTTTCAAGCCTTGTCCTTAAGAGAGGGCTGCCGAGGACTACTGCAGCTTGGCTCAGGAGCAGCCAAGGTGTGCCATCAGCGTGGCCCAGAACTCACCGCATCTCCTGGTCTGGCCTGTCGATGCCGACTACCTTGACGTACCAGCGCCAGCGCCTCAGCCAGCCCAGGTCACCGCGGGCGGCCGCACGGTGCAGCCTGCCCAGCCCCTGCTCCCGGAGCTGGGAGGCGCTGCTGGAGCTGGTGGCAGCCCAGGGCTGCCCACTGGGACTGCTGGAGGGCGACTGCCGTCGCTTCTTGCTCAGAAGCCACGGCATGGCCCTGCTTGGAGCTCCCAGCAGCAGGAAGGGCAAGAAGGCCCCGGCGGGCTGCCGGGAGCCAAGTGGGGATGAGGAATGGGACGGGGCGAGGTTTAGGGGGAGGGTGACAAAGGGGACGAGAATAAGGACGGGCACAGGGTAGAAAGCACAAGGCAGACGAGGTCGCCCTGCGCAGTGGTCGTGGCCTGCAGCTGCCAAGACGGCGATGCAGGCGCGCAATGCTCCCCGAGCGGGATGTGCTGCTGCTCCCCGAGAGGCTACAGCAGCTCTGGGCGCCGGCTGCGGGCACCAACAAAGCCGCGCCCGACTGGCGCCTGTGGCGTCACAATGGCTGGTGGAAGGCTCAGCACGTCAGCGTGGGGTGTGACAGAGGCCACGGGGCAGGGTGGGGCCGGGCGGGACAGGGCAGGGCGGGGCAGGTGTGAGGGCGGCCCTGCTGGGCCTTGTGGGAAGGAGGCGGCCTGGGCCTTGTGAGGGCGGCCGGTGGGAGTGGGCACTGCCCCGCCTCAGGGCGCCCCGGGGCAGGGCCCGGGACGCTCCCACCGGGCCGCAGGCTGCGGTAGGCGCTGGAGCAGCTCCCGCATCACCCGCTCTGGCTTTTTGCTTCAGCCTGGAGCCGGGCTGCCTCTGGACACACTGCCATCAAATGAGGCTCAGGACGAAGTGGGGCCACCACAGCTCTCAAGAAATGCCCATCCAGCGCTCCAAGCCCGCCAGGCCAGAGTTCCAGGACAATTCCCCAACTCCTTTGTCTTGTCCCTCTTGAAGAGCAGACACCTCACCCCCCTTCCCCTCACAATTGCTCTCTCCTGCTGCTTTGCCAGATGCCAACAGTGAATTTCTGCTCTGCTGCTCCACCAGCCAACGGGCAGCACACAGCAGGGCAGGAAGAAACTTTCAAACACATCTTGTCCCACTTTGTCCCAATGACAACACCAAGTGAAGGACCACAAGTTCTGCACCAGCTTTCTCAGGGGAGGGACACTACAATGCACCGCAAACAGGCTGAAGAAATTTCCCTTTTTCTTTATGGGCTGCAAACCGGTCTGCTTCCCACAGGATCGGGGATTTGCCTGTGTTTATGGCTACCAGAAGCTCACCCACTATCTTCTGCCCAGAACACAAAGAGGAGGGCTCAAAAGCACTGCAAGAGTCTGGCAACTGAGTAGCAGCAATAGCTCACCTGGAGGCCATGATCTTAACACCACTGTGCTTCAAGCCTTCCCAGAGGAAGGGCACACATTTGCCTGGCCTCTGGGACAGGCTGAAGATGCAGCTGTGAGCAGAGCTGAAGGGAGCAGAGGACAGCTCTGGCTCGGCCTTCAGGCCTGGCTTCTCTTTCAGCCTTGAAGATGTCTGCTGGACTGATTTGCACTCAGAGCAAGGGCAGAAAGAGAAGTCTTAACTCCCAGCCCGGGAAGAAAGCCATAAGAAGCCTTCAAAAATATGACTCTCCTCATCCCTCCCACCTAGGCCCAAAGAGCTCCAATTCTGTCACCAAACGCAGCAGTTCTCCTCAAATGTCGGGACAGTTGTGGCAGCCGTGCCCTTTCTGCCAAAGTTGGACAGGTCCCCACCTGTCCCAGAGGCAAGCAGAGGGAAGAAGAGGGGACAGCCTTGGGATGGGGGAATGGGAGAAGCAAAGCCAGCAGGGGGAACAGAAGAAAACGAGGACACATCCTGGAGTCTTGATGGCGACTGCCGTTGGTTCTGGCGGAGGAGCCCCTCTATGCTGTGTGTGCTTTGGCACAGGCTGCACTGTGGGTATGGCCCTGCTCTGCTGGTGGCCACTGCTCACCCTCTGCACATAATCATGGAAAGACTAAGGTGCTCTAGTCCAAGGCCTGTTCTGGAACAGGGTTTCCTAGAGACAGTTGTCCTGATCCCTGAAGGTTGGGAAAAGCCAGGAAAGACATAGGTAAAGAAGACATTCAGTATTTCTGCTTTTTTCCTGTCCTGTGGAACAAGCTGCCCCATCTTGTTGAGAGATGGGCCCACATTTTCCCTGCTTTTCCTTTTGTCACCTACAGACATAAAGAAGTCCTTCCTGTTGTCTCTGACATCACTGGCCTGATTCAGTTCCATTTGGGCTTTGGCTTTACCAACTTCATCCCTGCATGCCCAGATAACATTTCTGTTTTCTTTCTTTGCGTCCACTCTCTGTAAGCTTCCTTTTTGTGTTTGAACAAGAAGCTCCTTGTCAAGCCATCCATGCAGGCCTCCTGGAATTTCTGCCTGATTTCCTGCTTTTTAGGATGAAACTCTCTTGAGCTTGATGGAAGTGATCCTTGAATATTAACCAGCTCTTTTGTGTCACTGTGCTTTGCAAGGTGTTGCAAAGGCTGTTAAACCCAACAAGTATGGAAAGGGGGTTTCGATGAGAAGAAAATTAGTAGGTGCAAACCCAGGATGAATGGGCTCTGTCTGTAGCACTGGGCCAGATTCAATGAAATTTACCAGTAACACAGTTCCCTGTGGCACAGCTGCTGGCATGTGGAGCACAAGTCCTCACTGCTGTGTTAACTTATGAGCCTTGCAGTCATTCAGCCCCCAAGGACAGCTCTGTTTGTGTTCACAGAGATCCAATGACAGTAAGAATCCCTGCCCAGCCTGGTGTTCAAAGGAGTTGACAGTGTAGAGATGGGGGAAATACACTGGGGGATTTGTTCCCCAGTGTCACGGGTTTACTTGTTCTAAAAACCCGGACGGGAATTTTTTTTCCCCTGCTGCCTGTGGGGGAGGGATGTTGAATGGGGAGGACAGTTTTCTGCCTTGGGTGATTACCTACCCAAAGGAGCTGGCTGGCAGAACTACATTCCAGCCTGACAGCTCTCTCTGGGGCTGGGGGGGGCTTTTTTCTCCCCTCCTCTCCTTGGAAAGTGGCACTTCACTTTCTGCCTTAACGGAGGCAAGGGGGGGATGTGTTGGAAAAACTCTGAGGCCGTTTTGCTCTCGACCTGGTCATCCATCTAAGAGAAGGTCACTCTGAACCAACCTACATCCTGAGCACCTCGCTGCCACCGTCCAAGCTCGCTCGGCCCCGGCAGATGAACCTCAGGATTAAAGGGTGGGCTCAGTTCAGTGCACGCTGTGTCTCACCTAAAATATCCATTGCTCAGGCTCGAAGGCCTTACCCGCATTTGCAAAGCCCTGTATCACCAGCGCGCTTGTAACAAATGTGGGTGGAGACCTTTCCCAAATCTTCATTTGTGAAGACTGGCCATGATGAGATGAGGGGATTGAGTCCATCATCAGCAAGTTTGCAGATGACACCAAGCTGGGGGGGAGTGTCCATCAGCTGGAAGGCAGGAGGGCTCTGCAGAGGGACCTGGATAGATTGGAGAGTTGGGCTCATTCCAACGGGATGAGGTTCAACCAGGCCAAGGGCCGGGTCCTGCCCTTTGGCCACAACAACCCCCTGCAGCACCCTGGGCTGGGGACAGAGTGGCTGGAGAGCAGCCAGGCAGGAAGGGACCTGGAGGTTTGGATTGACAGGAAGCTGAACATGAGCCAGAGCACGCCCAGGTGGCCAAGAAGGCCAATGGCATCCTGGCCTGGCTCAGGAACAGTGTGGCCAGCAGGTCCAAGGAAGTGATTCTTCCCCTGGACTCAGTGCTGGTGAGGCCACCCCTGGAGTGCTGTGTCCAGTTCTGGGCCCCTCAGATCAGGAGGATATTGAGGTCCTGGAGCAGGTCCAGAGGAGAGCAACAAGGCTGGGATAGGGACTCAAGCACGAGTCCTGTGAGGAGAGGCTGAGGGAGCTGGGGCTGTTCAGCCTGGAGAAGAGGAGGCTCACGGGAGACCTCCTCACTCTCTGCAACTCCCTGACAGGAGGGTGTAGCCAGGTGGAGGTTGGTCTCTTTTCCCAGGCAACCATCAGCAAGACAAGAGGGCATGGTCTTAAGCTGTGCCAGGGGAGGTTTAGGTTGGATATTAGAAAGAATTTCTTTACAAAGAGGGTAATCAGCCATTGGAATGGGCTACCCAGGGAAGTGGTGATTCTCCGTCCCTGGAGGTTTTTAAGAAGAGACTGGATGTGGCATCAGTGCCATGGTCTAGCAACCACAGTGGTAGTGGATCAGGGGTTGGACTTGATGATCTCTGAGGTCCCTTCCAACCCAGCTGATTCTATGATTCTATGGGAACACACACATGGAGATGGGAACACACACATGGAGATGGGAACACCCATGGAGATGGGAGCACACACATGGAGATGGGAACACACACACACAAGATCAGGCAGAGTGGCTTTGCTGAAGGGATTTATTGATCATTCAGGGGAAATGGCCCTGGGCTCTGAGGGAAATCAGGGGGTTCTTCCAGGGATGATCATCTCCTCATGGTGCTGGAGGGGGACAGGGCACGGGTGTCACCACCAGTCCTGAAAGACAGAGCCCAAAATGTCACCCCCAAAGTCCACTGCAACATGAGAGGGGTCTTGTCCTGACCCCTCTCCCTGCAGGCACTGCTCACCTCAGACATCCAGGGATGCAGCCACGCCTTTCTCACCAACAAGACCCACCACCTTCTCAACCACAGGGGGCTGGGGACAAAGACAGACTCAGAGACACACTGGGTGCAGTGGGATGTATTGGGAGCCTGGGGGAAGAAATGGGATCCTTGGGGAAGGTGCACTGGGGTATACTGGGGCAGACTGGGATGGCCAGAAGTGTCATGGCCATGTGAGGGGAGGACCCGACTCAGGCAGAACTCCTGGTACCCACCTGAGCCATCTTCAGGATCCCAATGTCCACTAAATGCAGCTGGAGAGAGACCAGGAGCCCTGGCTGGTCACTGGGATGTCCCCGGTGCCAGCGAGGGATGGGGGGACCAAAGTGTCCCCCAGTTCCCAGACTGGATGCCCTCCAGTCCCCCCGGCCCACTCACCTCCCGCAGATCATTTTGGGTTCCTGCCAAGAGTGCCTGGGCAAGGAGAGCAAAGGGTTAAGCAGGATTGGCTCCTGTGGGGCTGGGGGAGGGACACGGGTGTCCCCAGCCCCCCCAGCCCAGGGCTGCCCCCCGTCTGAGGGGGAAAATCCCTTCTGCTCCCCCTGCTCCCACTGCACCCAGTTTCACCTCCAACCCCTGTGCCTGCAGGGCCCAGGGTGGGGATGGAGACAAGGAGAGCCAGGGGAATTCAGGGCCTGCAGGGAGGGTGGGGGGAGGTTGGGGGGGACCCAAAGATGCTGAACTGGGGGGAACTGGGGAGCCCACGGGACTGGGATTGGGGTGTTGAAGGGGCCCTGTGTGGGATACAGGGGAGGGGAAAGGAATTCAAGTGTAGGGACATGGGGACTGCAAGGGAGAGGCTTGGTGGGGACAGGAGGAGGAGGATGGAGGAGGACAAAAATGAGGGCACTGGGAGATGGTTGGGAGTGGAGAGGGAGTCAAGGAATGGACTTGGGAGGTATCAGGGCAGTGGCCTGGGTGAAACGCAAAGGTCTGGAAAGAAAAGCTTTGGGAATGATCAGTGGGAGGATGTTTGGGGACCCTGGGTAGGACACAGAGCAGATCCTGGGGAGGAGATGCCTGAGGGGACCAAAAAGGATGGGATGGGAGGCCCAAGGGGTGGGATTTGGGAGCACCATTAAAAGAAACAGGTGGGGGCCCTCCCAGCAATTGACAGTGGACCTCCCTTGTCAGGGATTGCTGAATGGCTTCCTGCTGTTGCATCTTTCATTTCTTATCAAAAATCACCCAAATAGTTTTCAAACAGTGCCTGCCAGTGGAGCTTGAAGGCACTCGTTCCATCAAAGCCATACCTGTAATTCAGAGGCATAAACAGAGAATGTAGATTTGTCTCTTAAGGTGCTCTCTCATTTCTACTAGATGTCAATTAGTATCATGTAAAACATGATCATTAAAATTAAAACCTCTCACCCTTCTATTTCCCTTTGAAAAATAATTCTGCTGTTAAAACACTCACTTCTGTTTGATTGTTTAAAATCCAAATGAATGTGTGTACTAGTGGACACAGACAGGGCTCCCTCACAGAGAAGCCCATGAAGTATGGGCTGGATGAGCAGACAGCAGGCTGGTTGAAATCTGCTGGCCGGGGTGGTGATCAGGAGTGCAACATCCAGCTGGAGGCCAGTGATCAGCAATTCCTGGTGAACATCTTCATTGATGATCTGGATGATGGGATATAGTGCTCAAGTTTAATGGAGCTGATGAGTTTACATTCCGACTGCAAGGAACATGTTTTCACATCTGAAGCAGGGGATGGGAAACCAGAGACTCACTGTGAACACCCAATGATTTCCAGAGCCTTTCCAGAGCATTTCATTCAAATCCGGGAATTTTGGATTAAAAAATCACGGTGCTCCTCCATTACTCTGGAAAGGGGACCCTGGTCTGTCAGGAGTGAGGACATTGCTGAATCTGAAAGCTGGAGAAGACAACAAGAAATGTGTGACCCTCCAGAGGATGAAAGCCCTGGATGAAGTTGTCAAGAAGTTCAGACCCAATGCCTTTCGAGTTTTACGGTTGTGTTAACATTTCTTGTAGTTTTTCCCTTGTTTGTCCCCTGAAAGTTTGATGAAAACTCCCCTTGATGTCTGTATCCTTAGACCCCACTCCCCCATTGGCCAAAGTTTGCTGCATTGAAGTATTTCCTTTTTTGGCCACCCTTTCCCTAAAATGGATAAACTCTACCCCTTTTTCCCTTATCTAGTTACACTTTGCATGCTGGGGTCCCATCTGGGGTGCCAAGAAGAGCTGTGCTTTGGTACCAATTACCTCTGAAGCTGCTCGTATGCCTTCATAGGCTGCTAAGATTTCCTTCTCCTCAGGGGTGGAATTGGCCTCAGAACCTCTGTGGTTTCAGCTCCAGAAACCCAGTGGTCGCCCTCATGTCTCCCCAGGCACCTTTTGCCAGAGGCTCCAGGAGGGACCTTTATCTCCAGCTGCAGAGTAGAGCACATTCTTTACCTCTGGTCCTGTCCTGACTGCTCCAACAGCCACGGCATGTGCAATCTCTTGCTTGATCTGCCTGAAAGCATGTTGTTGTTCAGGACCCCACTGGAAATTGTTCTTTTTACGGGTCACAAAGTAAAGAGGGCTCACCATCTGGCTGTACTCTGGGATGTGCATCCTCCAGAAGCCAATGGCTCCCAGAAAAGCTTGGGTTTCTTTCTTGTTTGTGGGTGGAGCCATTGCTACAATCTTGTTGATGACGTCTGTTGGTATCTGGTGTCGTCCATTTGCCATTTCAGCCCTAGGAACTGGATCTCTTGGGCAGGTCCCTTGACCTTACTCTTCTTGATGGCAAAACAGGCCTCGAGGAGAATCTGGATGATCTTCTGTCCTTTCTCGAAAACTTCTTCTGCTGTGTCCCCCCACACAATGATGTCATGGATGTACTGGATGGATGGATGGGGGTCACAGCATCTCGGTTCCTCCGATACTGTTGCCTGTGTACAGTTGTCGTGGCCGTTGGCACTTCTTGTCCCCAAAGCTCCAGCGATTCCTTTTGTACAACAAGGGGACCAATGCAGCACCACCTCTCCAATTTTAAGTAGCATTTTCGCTGCCTTCACCACTAGGATCATTGTCGTTGAACAATGCAGGGATGGGTTAGAGCTGATCTTGGAGTCTTTGCTACCAAACCTTGAAGGCCACCATTAAGGAAACTGGTTACTAGGCTGTGGATGTCGAAATTAAGGAAAGGAAGCAATTTGTTCCATCCATCTGAACGGTCCCTTACAGGATGTCCTGGGACAGGCACAAAACCAGCAAGAATCAGGAAAAAATTAGTAAAAAGGCCATTGTTACTATTTTTCTTTCTCCTTGTTCCTAAACAAAGCTATGTTTAGATAAACAAAATCCTCCTTGGCAGCTCTCCCGATAGTGTCCCAAAACAATGGTGGATGTTGACAAAACAAACCTGCTCTTGGCAGCTTTCCCAGACAATGTTCCCACAACAAAACCAAAGGAACCAAAACAATCCCACTTCTGACACCAAAACCATCTGTAGCCGGTTGGAGTTGGCTTCCTGCCAAACCCCACAGACTACAGAAGATTACTACGTGTAAATTTAGGGTAGAACTTAGGTGGGAGGTTCCTGTGCAACAGAGCTCTTTCCCACAGTTTCTCTTGGAAAAGAATGGAGTTCCACAGCTCATTGCTTCCATTTCAATCTTTTTGGCCTTTGACCACTCTGGAAAATCTGTACCAACCTGATGAGCAGAAGTCTTGGGCTTTACCACAGGTGTCTGGGTGGTGTTCTGAGAGCCAGACTTCTGCTCAGTCCCAAACTGATGCCAACATGTCCCAGGCCAGGTGAATCCAGAAGTGGACTTGCAGCCAGAACTCCGCTGACAGCGCTGCTTGGGACCACAGATCTGCTTCTGTGGCGCTCCAAAAAGAGCTTGGTGTTGGCCACTGCAAGTCTCTCAGTAGCTCTGAAACATTCACAAGCACACACAGAGTCATCTTTGGCAGGAAGGCTTTTGCAAACTTACCCTCCACAGCCTTGGCTACTACTCGACTTCTAAAAGCCAAGGGCATGAAAAGCGTCCAAAACAAGCACATCCTTTGATCTGAGCTTGTTCACAGGGCCTGTTTCTAAGAAATCACACCAAGTGCAAGGAGCAGCCAGTGTCACCTCCAGAAGAACTCTGGCCTACCCTGGCCTTCTCAAGGAAAGCTCAACCCTCAGACCCGCTGCCAAAACAGAAGCCAAGAAAGAGCCGCCTTATTTTGGATTCACAGAATCCAACTCTCTTCTCCCAGAGGCCTCTCCTTATTCAAACAGGAAAGGGCACAAGATTCATCTTCTCTGTCACCCACAGCATGAGAGTAGAGACTGGCAAAAAGACTGCCTGCTAAAACAACCTCAACTTGAAAAGACACCAATAATGCCAGAGTGGTGCTGCTGTGGGGTTACTGCTGGAACTCTAAAGAGAAAGGAAGACAGGTCTGAGGAAGGGAAGGCTCTGAAGGAACGTTCCCCACAAAGATGCCACGTTCTGCTGTCACACCTGACGCTGGCCAGATGTAGAAAAGGGATTTCCAAGGAAAATGCAGGAGGAAAAAGGAGTCTGTTCTTACCAGTCCAAAAAAGCAGGGACTTACCTTTCCAGTTTCTTGGCGAGGCTTTTTCTGGTTTTGGCTTCCACCAGATACAGCTCTTTGTACTTGTCCACTTCTGCCTGGGTGGATTCTTTCTGAAAAGGTCTTTCTGGTTGGTTGCTTTTTGTCCTTCCCAGTGCACGTTCCAGATCTCTAATTCTGTCTTCTAACTGGTTTTTCAGTGAGTCGAAATGACTGGCTCTGATTTCTTCTAAGGTGTCCTGGTGGGCTGCCTGTGCCTGAAGGAGACAGTGCACCTTCAACCACCACAAGAAAAAGAGAGCTCTGCCCAGCACAAAATTGCACACACCCACTTCCAAGGGCCCAGCCTTACTCAGAGAGGCGGCTCTGCCTCCTCACTCCCAGCAGCAACCAAGGCACAACCCAGGAGCTGCCAGGGCAAACAATTCTTTGCATTGGGAAAGAAGCCCAAATGAGCACTCTGCTTCAAAGCTCCTAATGAAGAGACACTGGGTCTGTAGGACAGGGCATATCCAAAAGGATTCTTCAAAGACAAGAAGAGCTTCCACATCCACCTCCAGCCCCTCACCCACACCACTGGAATTTCAGTGACTCCTTTTCTGAGCACTTTCACCCCCTACAAGGACAAAGCAGCATCTGTAGGTCTGGCCATGACAGCTGCAAGTTGCCAAACCCATTCAAGGATGAGCAGTGAAAAGCAGAGCAGTGCACAGAGATCCCCCCAGGCACTGCAAAGTGGGAATCTGCCTTGGGCAGCCTTTGGATTCAGGGACCTGACGCCACATTCCACACCCATGACAGCACTCCTGCCCAACCAGATTGCCTTCTGCCACTGCCTTCAGCAAAGACAGAAGCTAACCCACAGAATACAGGAGCAAAAGAAAAAGACCAAAACCATGGCCACAAGAGAAGTTTACGTAGCACCTGTGGACACTGGGGAGAAATTCACTTACTTGCAAAAACTCATTGACTTCTTGGAGTTTTTGTCTTATTTCCTGGTCTGCTTGTTCTTCCACCTCTCTTTTACACTGTTCGAGTTGGCTGCGATCCACCACGTTGGTCTCCAAATGATGGTGGAGTTTTGCCAGCTCTTCTTGCAGCTGGCATTTGTCCATGGCCAGGTTCTCGCACTCCCCACGCAGGGCAGACAGCTCTTCTTGCAAAGCCTGATTTTTGGCCTCCAGCTGCGTGCACTGTTCACGTTCCCTGTCCAACTGCTGGGAAAGTTCAGCAACCTGCAGACAGAAAGAACAAAAAAGGAGCTCAGCATGGTTTACAGGCAGTGAATTCTGGGAAAACCTCAAAAGGAGGTGCCCAGGGAGACTTTATTCATCATCTGCTGGCTCAGGACTAGACACAAAGTGCAACCAGGCTTTTCTTTTCCAGCAAGAACAGCTTTCCCATCATTTGTCATGGGATTCCTCAGCTTCCCAGCCTTTTGGAGTTCCTCATGCAAAAATGCTCCAAGCTTCTGGACTCCAAAGGAATGACTGCAAAGGCAGGAAGCCATTCTACAGGGATGCCTTCAAACCCAAGCGTGACTCTGACAGACGCCGCTTTAGCAACGGATCCGAGTGACGAGCGGAGAAGGGATGAAAGGTTCTGTGCCACTGCTGCACAGGCACAGCAGCCTCAAAAGCACTGCTGGGAACAGTCCTTCTGGCTCCCCGCCACAGGATGGGCTGAAACAGCTCCCCGTGAGCAAGAAGGGACAGATTTTCCCCTGGGAGGCCCCTGTCCTCCTTGGGCCCTGGGCAGCAACAACACTGTGGAGAAAAGCCAAACCTCAAGTGCCTCCTGCTCAGCTCGTGCCTGAGACAGGGCTCAGGGGCTGATGGTGCCCTGCCAGTGACAGCGCTGTTCCTCCCCTCTCTGCCAGGGCAGCAATTCATCTGGCACACCCAGAGGACGCTGTCACAGCCTCCCTCCAGCTGCAGCCAGGCCTGAGCTGGGCCCCACTGCTCTCAGCCCATGCACGTGATGTCCTGCCAGGACGGCAGACCTGCCCATCCCTCAGGCCCAGCCGGGGGATCTGCACTCTTGGCTGACCCCGCTCACTCTCAGGGGACCTGTTCTGCTCTTCTTGCTCAGGGCCTGTGGGACGGCTCCCTGGCCCCTCAGCTCACACACCCTGCCAGGCTGGCTGCCACTCCTGGCTTGCCCCTCCTCTGCAGGACAGCCTGGCCTCCATCAGCCCTTACACCTACTGCTTTGCCCTCAACATTTGCATCTTTCCCCAGAAGGAGAACTACCTCTGGATTAGTTCGAGTCATCTCCCACTGGAACAGCAGGAGGAGCATTAAGAAAAGCCCATCACATCCAAAATGCAGCCAAGCGAATAAAAACATCCACATGACAAGAAATAGAGGGAAAGCATCTCCCAGCTTTCAAAAGAAGGAACACCACAACCAAAGAGCACCACCCAGAGCACAGCTCACCTCTCTTTGGAATCTATCAACTTCCTTGACCTTTTCAGAATATCTCCTCTTCATTTCTTCCAGCTGGGACTGACTTCCTTTCTCTTCATTAACCCGGAGTTTCCTCCTCTCTGTCCTCAGAAGCTTTTCCAGCCTGCACAGCAAATTAGTCAAGAAAACCATGAAACACAGGAAGAACCAGCCTTTCCCCCACAGTCTCACAGAAACAGCACAGACAGCATCCAAGCCTAGAATGGCTTGGCTTGGCAGGGACCTTAAAGATCATCCAGTTCCAAGCCTCCTGCTCTGGGCAGGGACACCTTCCACCAGACCAGCTTGTTCACAACCCCATCCAACCTGGCCTTGAACACTTCCAGCCATGGGGCATCCACAGCTTCTCTGGGCAACCGGTTGCAGTTCCTCACCAGCCTCACAGCAACCAATTTCTTCCCAGGATCAAATCTAAACCTACTCTCTTTCCGTTTGAAGCCATTCCCCCTTGTCCTCTCACTACCTGCTCTTTTAAATGCACTCTCTTCATCCTTCTTGTGGGCTCCCTTCACACCCCAAAAGGCCACAATTAGGTCACCCCAAAGCCTTCTCTTTTCCAGGCTGAAGGGTTGCAATTGTCCCAGCCTTTCCTCCTAGCAGAGGTGCTCCATCTTTCCAAGCACCTTGGTGGCCTCCTCTGGGCTCAGTCCAACAGCTGGAGGTCCTTGCTGTGCTGAGGAGCCCAGAGCTGGATGCAGCCCTCCAGCTGGGCTCTCCCAAGGGCAGAGCAGAGAGGCAGAATGCCCTCCCTCCACCCGCTGGCCACGCTGCCTTGGACGCAGCCCAGGACACAATTGGCTCTCTGGGCTGCGAGCGCACATCGCCGGCTCATGTCCGGCCTCTCCTCCAGCCCAAGGGCTTCTCGGCAGGGCTGCTCTGCCCCTCTTCATCCCCCAGCCTGCACTGATACAGGGGCTGCCCTGAGCCACGGCCAGCAGCTTGCACTGGCTCTTGGTAAACCATCAGCAGATTGCCATGGGCCCACTTCTCCAGCTGGACCAGGGCCCTCTGGATGGCATCAGCTGTGTCAAACACACCCCTCAGCTTGGTGTCAGCTGCAAATTTGCTGAGGGCGCACTCCAGCCCTTCCTCTGGATCATTAGTGAAGACATTAAAGAACACTGGGCCCAGTCCAGACCCCTGAGGGACACCACTCGGCACTGATGGCCCTCAGCACTCTGAGCCATTGATCACCACCTCTGCATGGCACTGTTCACCCAATTTCTTATCCATCTAACAGTCCACACATCCAGTCTGTCTCTCTCCACTTTGGAGAGAAGGATGTTGTGGGGGACTGTGTCAAAGGCTTTCCAGAATGACAGGGAGATGACATGGGTAGCCCTTGTCCACTGAGGCAGTCACTCCATCTTAGAAGGCCACCAGGTCGGTCAAGCAGCACTTGCCCTTGGCGAAGCTGTGCTGGTGCTTCCAATCACCTCCCTGTCATCCACGTGCCTTGACAGAGCTTCTAGAAGGATCTTTTCCATCACCTCCCCAGGCACAGAGGGCAGGCTGACAGGTTGGCAGTTCCCAGGGCCCTCCTTTCTACCCCTTTCAAAGATGGGCACAGTGGGGTTCCCTTTTTCCCCTCACCTGGGACTTCCCCTGACTGCCACGACTTTTCAAACATCAAGGAGAGTGTCTTGGCAACTCCATCAGACCCTGCTGGCCAGTGGAGGGCAATAATGCTGGCCAGATGGAGAAGATGGATTCCCAAGGAAAATGCAGGAAGAAAAAGGAGTCTCTCATTACCTCTCCAAACAAGCAAGGACTTACCTTTCCAGTTTCTTGGCAAGGCATCTTCTGGTTTTCACTTCCTCCACATACAGCTCTTTGTACATCCCCATCTCTCCCTGTGCTGCTTCTTTACGAGAAGCACTCTCTTGTTGGGTGTTTTTGATCCTGTCCAATTCACTTTCCAGATCTCTAATCCTTTTTTCCAACTGGATTCTCATGGATTCACAATGACTGCCTTCAATTTGTCCTAGTGGGGCCTGGTGGGCTGCCTGTGCCTGAAGGAGACAGTGCACCTTCAACCACCACAAGAAAAAGAGAGCTCTGCCCAGCACAAAATTGCACACACCCAGTTCCAAGGGCCCAGCCTTACTCAGAGAGGCGGCTCTGCCTCCTCACTCCCAGCAGCAATCAAGGCAGAACCCAGGAGCTACCAGGGCAAACAATTCTTTGCAGTGGGAAAGAAGCCCAAATGAGCACTCTGCTTCAAAGCTCCTAATGAAGAGCCTGTGGACACTGGGGAGAAATTCACTTACCTGCAAAACAGGGCTGACCTCTTGTAGCTTTGGACTTCTTTCCTGGTCAGCTCCTTCTTCCACCTCTCTTGTACATTGTTCTCTTTGGCTGCCATCCAGCACCAAAGTCTCCAAATGGTGGTGGAGTTTTGTCACCTCTTCTTGCAGCTGACATTTGCTCTTCTCCAGTGTTTCACACTTCCCAAGCAGAGTGGACAGCTCTTCTTGCAAAGCCTGGTTTAGGGCCTCGAGCTGCATGCCTGTTCTAGGCTCCATGTCCAGCTGCTGGGAAAGTTCACCACCCTGTGCACAGAAAAAAAATAATAGGGAAACTCAGCATGGTCTAAAGGCAGTGAATTCTGGGAAAACCTCTCAAGGGGGTGGCCATGGCAACTGTATTTATCATCTACTGGAAACCAGCCTAGGAAACACTTGAAAGATTCCCCCACAGAAAGAAGAAACTTTACACCTACTTAAGAATTTGGGAGACACTTCTGGCAACAATACTTCTGGGTCCCTTGGAGCTCATGATGAAACTCCTCATTTAGAATCTAAGAATTCCTCCAGCGTCCAGCACACCAAATACCCTCAGGGCTTTTGTAGCAGCTGGGGAAAGGACCAGGCTGCTTTCTGAGCAGCCTCTGCTGAGGAGAAGGCAGAAACTGAGCTCCCCAGGTTCTGCAGGAAAACTTCATCTGACAGTTGCCCCACAGAAATAGGCAACTAGGCTCAAGAGTCACACAAAAAGGCAAATTTAGCACCAGCTTACTGAGGCAGAGGCTTGCAGGGCTCTCGGAAGGGCTTCAACGCTCTCGCTTGGCTGCTGGACAGTGGCTTCCAATCTGCTGTTCTCACTGGCAAAGCTTAAGAAGAAATACAGCTCTTATTACCAGAAAACCCAATGCCAGACAAACTGTGCTAAGGAACAGAAGCCACAGCAGAAGTGTCCTTCAAAATCCCACTGACTGTCCCCCTGTTTCCACCCAATCCCCCAAAGCCACAGACCCCTCGCTTCACTGGGTTACTCTCTTACTGTTGCGCGTCTTCTTCCAGTTGGTTTAGAGTCGGATTGGTCTCGCAAGATGCCAACAGGAGGTCCTGCAGTTTCTGGGAAGAAGTTAATGCCTCTCTTTTCTTGGCATCCAAGGCACTCTTCAAGTCAGGAACACAATGCTCAGACTGAAGATGCTTTTCTTCCTCCTCCTGCAGCTGTAAAATCACGGGAAGAATCCACAGTTGTCAGGGGAGCTTTTCCAGAGAGGAGCCAGCTGCTGCTGAAGAACTCAGGTGCTGCATGTCTGTGTGCATCCCCTCTGCCCAAAGAACTGCAATCCATTCAAGTCCCTTCAAAGCTTCACTTCTACTCCCCAATGAACACAATGAACACTGGTTTGTCCGTTTTCAGGATGGATAGGAAGCAACAGGCACCCCCAGGTTTCTCCCTGTGGGGACAGGCTTTCCATACCTCCGCGTCAGCCCTGTCCAGCTCCTCCTGCAAGCGCAGATTATCTTCCTCCAGGTGAGCCTCGTGGCTTCCAGGAACCACAAGAGCACTCCTAAAGCATGCAAAATTTCATCGGAAACATGTCTGACTCTGCATCAGTTTTCCCCTGCTTGCTCCCAAAACAGCTCTTCCCCCCTTTCCTACAAGCTCCGGGAAAGCAAAGCCAAGTCCATGGAAGCATTGGAGAATTTCTCTTACAAGGGGCCTCCCTAAAGCAGCCTCAGCTACCAGCTCAGGCCGTGCTGTTCAGGGCTCCTTGCACTGCTCTTCAAAGTCCCCCCAGATGCGGCTGCACAAACTCCCAGGGCAAGCCCTTCGACCCCCTGACCATCTCCATGGCAGGAAGTTTTCTCCTTCTGTGCTCGGAGCCCCTCGTGTCCCCTGGGACAGTGTTGCTTCTCTTTCCCCCAACGCTTCCCTTCAGAGCACTGAACGCCCCAACTCTGCCGTGCCTCAAACCCCCCTGGCCTGCAGAGCAGCCACGCTGCTGAGCTACTGGCAAGTTTCCCCGGGGCTCTGGCTCTGGGTGGGGGGAGGGCACCACAGACAAGGCTTTCTTGCAGACCTCAGCGGGCAAAGGACGAGAGCCCCTGAGGTACGAGAGCAGCCAAGGGCAGACCTGCATTCACCAGTCCCACGGGGAACTGCTTCCACGGGGCTGCTCCTTCTTTTTCCCAGCTCATTGCCACGCCCCTCGTCTGGGTCACACTTGCAGACTACCCAGAACACCCGGGGGCTGTTTTGACAAAGCCCTCACCTTTCCCCCTGGCCTTGAGCAGGCCTGTCAGCTGCTTTGTTCACGAGGCACTCCAGAATCTCCTCGTGCTGTTGCAAGGCTGCAAGTTTCAAGGGGGTAAATCCCCACTAAAAGGAGAAAGAATCTCCATTAGAAAGACACAGACAAGCTCTGCAGCTGTTGGAAAGAGCAGCTTTAGCCACGTGCCAAGGTTACCTGGTTCTGAGCATCACTGTTGGCATGATGCTCCAGTAACAGCCCTGCTACAGCTGTGTTTTTAGAGAGCACAGCCAGGTGAAGGGCAGTGTTGCCGTCAGCGTCTGCCAGATTGGGGTCGGCACCGTGTTCCAGCAGAACAGCAACACATTCTTCCTGCTCCTGCTGGACTGCCTGGCAACAACACACCAAAAGGGAAAGGCTTCCAACTTTTCCATCCCCCTCTGTCACAACTCCCTCAGCTCCTGAGTGCTGCCATAGAAGACCATCTGCAAAGATTAGCTACAGAGGCTGTGCTGTGCCCATTGCAATAGGTTTGTTTCTATGGCCCTGCCCTGCAAGGAATCCTGCCAGACACCTCCCCTTTAACACCCCAGCACTGAGCCCCACCTCCAAGCTCAGAAGGCATTCCACACACCTTCATCAGGGCTGTTCTCTTGAAGTTGTCAGTGAGGTTGGGCTGGCTGTTCTTTCTTAGCAGATATCTGATGACATCTGCATGGCCATTGGCCGAAGCCAGATGTAGAGGTGTCCTAAAAATTAAACAGACGCTCTTAACCCAGACAGACAAAGGATGAGCCCAAGCTGTGTCTCTACCCAGCACCCTGGGGACTCTGCCCGGACTCTGCTGCTGCTGCTGCTGCTGCTGCTGCTGCTGCAACCCTGCCCTGATGAGCCAGAGGGCAGAACAGGTGAGGGCTGAGCAGCTGCAGAACAGCCCTGCAGAGAGAGCACGGCCAAGGGGCAGCTGGGCAACACGCGTTTGCAACAGCGCTGGAGCCCGGCCGGCAGCTCCGAGCAGTGAAAAGCTCAAGAGTTCCCTGTCCCAGCTGACAGGGCAAATGTCACTTTTCAAGCCTTGTCCCTAAGAGAGGGCTGCCGAGGACTACTGCAGCTTGGCTCAGGAGCAGCCAAGGTGTGCCATCAGCGTGGCCCAGAACTCACCGCATCTCCTGGTCTGGCCTGTCGATGCCGACTACCTTGACGTACCAGCGCCAGCGCCTCAGCCAGCCCAGGTCACCGCGGGCGGCCGCGCGGTGCAGCCTGCCCAGCCCCTGCTCCCGGAGCTGGGAGGCGCTGCTGGAGCTGGTGGCAGCCCAGGGCTGCCCACTGGGGCTGCTGGAGGGCGACTGCCGTCGCTTCTTGCTCAGAAGCCACGGCATGGCCCTGCTTGGAGCTCCCAGCAGCAGGAAGGGCAAGAAGGCCCCGGCGGGCTGCCGGGAGCCAAGTGGGGATGAGGAATGGGACGGGCGAGGTTTAGGGGGAGGGTGACAAAGGGGACGAGAATAAGGACGGGCACAGGGTATGAAGCACAAGGCAGACGAGGTCGCCCTGCGCAGTGGTCGTGGCCTGCAGCTGCCAAGACGGCGATGCAGGCGCGCAATGCTCCCCGAGCGGGATGTGCTGCTGCTCCCCGAGAGGCTACAGCAGCTCTGGGCGCCGGCTGCGGGCACCAACAAAGCCGTGCCCGACTGGCGCCTGTGGCGTCACAATGGCTGGTGGAAGGCTCAGCACGTCAGCGTGGGGTGTGACAGAGGCCACGGGGCAGGGTGGGGCCGGGCGGGACAGGGCAGGGCGGGGCAGGTGTGAGGGCGGCCCTGCTGGGCCTTGTGGGAAGGAGGCGGCCTGGGCCTTGTGAGGGCGGCCGGCGGGAGTGGGCACTGCCCCGCCTCAGGGCGCCCCGGGGCAGGGCCCGGGACGCTCCCACCGGGCCGCAGGCTGCGGTAGGCGCTGGAGCAGCTCCCGCATCACCCGCTCTGGCTTTTTGCTTCAGCCTGGAGCCGGGCTGCCTCTGGACACACTGCCATCAAATGAGGCTCAGGACGAAGTGGGGCCACCACAGCTCTCAAGAAATGCCCACCCAGCGCTCCAAGCCCGCCAGGCCAGAGTTCCAGGACAATTCCCCAACTCCTTTGTCTTGTCCCTCTTGAAGAGCAGACACCTCACCCCCCTTCCCCTCACAACTGCTCTCTCCTGCTGCTTTGCCAGATGCCAACAGTGAATTTCTGCTCTGCTGCTGCACCAGGCAACAAGCAGCACACAGCAGGGCAGGAAGAAACTTTCAAACACATCTTGTCCCACTTTGCCCCAATGACAACACCAAGTGTTGGAAGGACCACAAGTTCTGCACCAGCTTTCTCAGGGGAGGGACACTACAATGGACCACAAACAGGCTGAAGAAATTTCCCTTTTTGTTTGCGGATGTGTCAGGGTTGTGTTAGATGTTGATACTTTTGGTCTGTTTTTGGCCCAGCCGCCTGGGACAGTCTCTCCTTTTCCTGCCAAGGTAGGAGAAAACAAGCACTGAGAAACGGGAACTTCATCCTTGAAGGAGGCGTTTTGTACAAACTACAATTAATTGGTGTCTTATTATTGGCTGATGGCCTTCCAAGGGCATTTGAAGAAGAAAGTGAAGGGGAGGGGGATGAAGTATGGCCCCAGACTCCCTGAAGTACAGTGTGCAAGTGTGGGGGGAATTCCAAAGGACACACGCATGCGCAGAAGGGGCACCACTTCCAGAACGCTGGCAGGGACTGAAGGCCTCTGGCTGGGTGGTGCTGGCCACACCTGCCCAGGCAGACCTCACCAATTAATTGGGTAAAAAGCTGATGGCTCGTGCTCAGCAGACACAAGCTTCACCTGAAAGGACAACGTTGCCTGTTGCGGGGACGCTGTGACCTTGTGAGCCTGCCGACTGTCCCAGAGTGCAGCTTCTGCTCTGGGCAATTCTGGGCATTCTGGGGAGGTGAGATAACTTCAGAAGCAGCACCTGGGGGACTGGGGGAGTCATACTGAGGGCTTATTTTTCTCCTCCTTCCTCTCTCTTGGGTTTTTTCCTTTTGTTGGCCACCTCTTGATAATAAATATTGGTTTTGTTCCTTCCAAACTCTCCCTGATACAGCTGCTAAGAAATTAATTAAAAAAACAAAACAAAACAAAACAAAACAAAACAGCCCCCCCCCCAACTAGAGGAGAACTGTTCCATATTCAGTAGTACCTGCACAGATAGGACCCCAGCTGGCAAAAAGCAGGATTCATTGAGTTCAAAAAAGTATTTCTTTTATAGGACATAACCTGTAAGGTTTGAAGAAAGGAAACCCTCATCAATCACAGAATTCTAGAATAAATAAATTTTCTCCAGAAATGGGACTACCCAAAACTTTCTCAGTTAGAATAGAGCTTTGCTCAAAAGCTGGCAACCTAACCCCAGAATAGCTCTGGGTATAATAAGAGACAGGGTGCTGAGAGTGTTCCAGCAGGTGAGGGAAACAAGGGGCAGCAAATGAAGTTAAGAAGTGACAGTCCCCAGCTCCGGGAAGTCTGAATTTTTAACTGGACATCAGCTTCCCATTGTCACTGTTATGTGCTATCTATGCATCAATAGGAGGTTTTGTGAGGGTGGTTTCCAGAGGAAGATCCAAATGAGCTCACACTTAAGGGACCAAAGAGCCAAAGAGCCTCTGTTCCCTGCACAGTGGAGCTGCTGGTGCAGCCTCAGCAGCCCAAGGCAGAGGTGGAAGGAAACAGCTTGCAAATAAAGCTGCAGAAATGAACAACTTCCATGAGTTGCCACCAGAGCAACGGGACATTTGGGATGGCTTCATCCTGGAAAGGAGACCTTCCCTATTTCTGTGGGCAAAGAACATACAGGACAGGAAAAAATAGCACTGTAGTTCCATTACAGTGTCAAACCACCAGATAATGGAAGCCACGAGCTTGTCCCGTGGTGCTTGTTCAGGGGTGACAGATGATGTGACGGCAGCTGTGAGTGACATCTGGGTGGCTCTGGCCTGCTCCTGCTCCCACTGTGCCCTGTCCAAGCTCCAGAGCCACCTGAAGGCCATGGGGAAGGGCCCTGGTGAGGCTGTGCTCCTCACCTTGGGCAAAGTGGCCGCAGCTCCGGCACGGCACTCTCGGCCCCCTGGTCTGGGCAGGGGTCTGCGGTCATGGGGAGGTCCCTCCCCTTTCTCTAAAGCTCCCTGTTGGACTGGGGGTACGAAGTTGCTGTGCCTCCTTGCTCTGAGCCAGGGCCAGCCGGCTGCTCTGCCTTACCAGCCCAATCCCAGTTCCTGCAGGGTGGGAACCCGCTGGGAAAAACCTGCAGGGTCTCTGCCCCTCTCTGTCCTCCTCATTTGCCTCAAGGGCTCCTCTGGGTCCCCCTTAGGAAGACAGTTCTCCCCACACCCCCTGGCTCATCCCGCACGGCCCAGCAGCCCCAGCCTTGCCAGGGAACAGCCCCAGCCTCCTGTGTCTCTCCCTACTCCTCTCAGTGCCTGTCTCTGCCTTCTCCGCAGCCCCTGGTGCATCCCCTTCCTGGGAACGCCGCTCCCGCCCTGCTGTGCCCAGTCGGGTGTGGAGGGGCCGGATCCTGTGCCCGTCTGCAGTGCTGAGTGTCGGCTCCTTGGCCGGGATCCCAGGGATGGGGCTGGAGTGACCTTGGATGCCTCCCTGTGATCTCAGAGGGAACATGGGGAGTGTCAGCCTGCTGCAAGGTCAGGCTTTGGAGATCCCCAACTGCTGTGAGTGAGCAGGAGGAGCGGGGGAAGCCTGGGAGGTTTCTGTGGGCAGGATGTGGCAGTGCTGGGGTGGAGGAGCTGCAGGGTCCCTTCCCCAGTGCTGGGGTGGAGGAGCTGCAGGGTCCCTTCCCCAGTGCTGGGGTGGAGGAGCTGCAGGGTCCCTTCCCCAGTGCTGGGGTGGAGGAACTGCCGGGTCCCTTCCCATGACTTTGTTCCCTGGCTTTGCTTCAGGGTTAAAAGGGTGAGTACATGAGAGGGGAAGTGCAGGGGTGCAGTGGAAGAGGCTGGAGAGGAACAGCCACTTAGGAGGAAAAGGTGCAATGGGGAGGAGGAGAGAAACAGCCAGGGGTTTGAATCCAGATACCTCAGGGCACAGGCTGAGCCTGGATCCAGAGCTGGTCCTGGGCTGAGCCTGGGACTGCCCAGAAAGCTTGGCTTGGGGGAGGGTGCAAGGAACCTTCCTGGCTGCAGACTCTCAAGTGCTCCCTTTTCTCTTCTCCTGGCACAGTTGTGAAACAATGGTCCAAATATGTCACCCAGGAGCAACACCCCTTCCCTGGCAGCCGGGAAGTGCAGCTCTGTGAAGACATTTACCCCCTCTTCCATTACGTGCTGGTCAATTGGCTGGGCTGCCAGGAGGAGAGGAGAGAGCTGCTGCTTCCCACGCCTTGGGCCACAGCTGGGATGGCCACGTCCGTGGGTCCATCTGTGCCTGGTGGCACGTGAGGAGAGGGGGGCTGGGAAGGGCCGTCTGGGTGACAAAGCACCCCAAGCCAGGAGCCTGCCAGCACCGTGTCCGAGGCTGGGGGCTCCCTGGAGGGACACAGCCGAGTCCTGGGCTCCTTCTGCAGGGAGGCCTGGGAGGCCAGCATGGGGAAATGCTGCTTTCTCTGCTCTCCAGGGAGCCCTTCTCCTGCAGGCCAGAAGGCAAAGGGAAACCCCTCCCAGCAGGGAGGACAGACCGACCTTCAGCCCTCCCAGCAGAGCCTCTCCTTTCCCTTTCCAGGACAAGCAGCACGTCCTCAGGGCTGGCACTGCCATGACACAGCTCCTTCTGCACGAGGAGCAGCACTGAGAGCAGCCCTGGGAGCAGCTCCTCTGGCTCCAAGACCAGGAGGGCCGAGACACCCCCAGGTCGCTGTCACGGGTGGGAGTGGAAGGCTCAGACAACATTTATTACAGAAGCCCTGCTGGGGAGTCACAAGGGGCAGAAAGGACCCCCTTGCTTTCTAAAGTCCTTCTCAGAGAGGAGTCTCGGTGTGCCTGGATCCAATCTTAGCCTCGGATCATGTCAATGGTTTAAATCTGAGGAATTACAGAGGTGGGATTGAACCACTTCTGTCCTGCAGGTTTGAATGATGACAAAGTGAGACTATTTCTATAAAATGAATCATTTATTGATACAAATGATCAGACAAATCAACAGGTGAACAGAGAGAAGATCTTAATAAGAATGATTTACTACACAATATAAAGGCTAAGACTACTACTAGCACAGGGTAGGATAGGATAGTGCACTCTAATGAAGCAATTACTGAAGCAATTATACTCAAGGTAGCAGAAGGGAAATAATCATTAAGTAGAGATTGGATGTAACTCACCCATACCAATGCTTGTGGGGAGAACTCTTTTGCTCAACCTCCAGGAGTATCCTTGGGGGGTCCCCAGCCCAAGGGAGGAATCTCCACACATACACCCCAAGAAGGGCTATGTTTGAAGAACCTGACTGCAGAGAAGTGGACTGGACTTTTATAGTATAAAGTGATTGACTGCTAGTCACAAATTTACAGGCCAGCCACCAGCTTATCTGCCACACCCAACTTCAAAAAGCAGGATGTGTTTGGAGTTTGGTGAACCAGGCTGGTTTTAGCCTCATTCAACACCAAAACCCACCACCGTGGCACCACCAGAACTCACCACAGCCAGCTTGCATGAGAGCCTGCACTGTGGGCATTTTCTGATGGGCTTCTGGGCCTTCTCGGGGTAGGCCCCCCTGCCACAGCCCCCCCTTGACTACAGTCAGTCATCTTTACCTCATGAAGTGGTAGTGCAGGTACCTCTTGCCTCCATGCTATAAAAGTGTCCGCTGCAGATGTGAACCTTATGGCTGAGTATGGTGAGATACATCAGTCTCCTAAGTTTTACTGCCTTACTTGAACTCCTGGACTTTAAAAGGGGCCTAGATCCCATTCCCATTACTTGGGATGGCACATGTGTGAGCAGTTGTTTCCTTTCCCCCAGGCTGCCACAGGGGGAATTTTTGCTGAGATGCAGGAAGGAGGAGGTTCCCCAGATCTGCCTCACCACCTGCCTGGCATGAGCTCTTTCCTCTTGCAGATTCCTCCCTTCTGGGCTCATCTCAAGTTCTCACCGTCTGCACAGTGGGGATTTTTTGTCCAGTGGCTTCTCTTCCAGCAAGTTCCTTCTGTGGCTTTGACAGGGTTTGGAGAGAGGGAACTGCACTGAAGTCCTTACCCCACCCCATGGCTCAAACACTCTCTGCCAGGGACTTTTCCTCAGTTCACGGGTTTTCCATCAGGGTGATGTGCACGTAGACAAGACAGAGCAGAAAAGACACAAACAGCAGAAACAACAACAAGAGTAATCATACCACAGACATCAGCTATTCCAATCATGAAAAATGTAAATCCAATTGCAACCATCAACCCAATCCTCATCAGCCACTGCCCCCACCCCGCCAGTCCCAAGGATTAGAACATGGACATCAGCCAGGAACTGGGGCCAGTTCCTTGAAGCCAGTCCTTGGGTTGGAGTGATTGCAAAAGTTCTGAGGTTGGATCAGCCATTGCTTTCGTTTTGCCTCAGGTTTTTTCAATTGATGCTGTTACATTGTGAATGGCAATACAACATTCAGGAAGATTTAACATTCCACACACCCCTTGTTCCTTTAACAGTAACGTATCTAACACCAACCCATTTTGTAAAGCCATTTTTGACACCTGCTGGACTCCCAAGTTCAGCTCTCTGGACACACACCTGTCCCAATTACTGAGGGCATGCACCTGCCCTGGGGTACTTTCCAAGGCCCACTGGTGGTGTGTTAGAACTAGAGAAGGTGTAAAAAATACCCAAAGATGAAAATCTATCCTTTGCCTGACTGTATAATAATCTGGGGCACGTGTGTCAGTGATCCAGTCTCAGCTTTGTTCAGGACAACTCAGTTCCTGCCCTGTCCTTCCTGCCCACGGGTAAGGAGAGACACGATTTGGGCAAAGGGATGGCAGCACTACCCCCCACCTCAGAGCAGAGTGATGAGTCAGGAACACCCCAAGCTGACCCAAGTGGGGCACCAGAGCTGCTTGTCTTGCAAGTCCAGGGGTCTATCAAGTACATTTGGGGCTTGAAATGAGTCCCAGAATTCCACAGCAAGTTCTGATTTTTCAATCCCATCGAGGGGGATCCCCAACAAATACACCTCACGTATAAGACACGTGTTTTTCAGCCAAGACTCAAAGGGCATCTCCAGGTCTCCCAGTAAATTGGTTCCCTTTGCACACCAGAACAAGTGTGACTGGGTTTGTAAGGAGGTGTGTTCATATAGTTCAGAGGCTTTAAAACAGGGTTCTCTCTTGGCCACATCCACATCGAGTTGGAAGAATTTCTAGGCAATGTTCCTGCCCCACTGGGTAATTCTACACACCATGAAAAATTAACTTTTGGTGTACAAAGTCCTCATACAAAATATAACAGTGTTCATATAAGCACATCTTTACATCAGGCCTATGCTCCATTCTCAGGGGACAGAGCACAGGGGAGAGCTCTGTTGTGATTTAGTCCTGACACAAAACAAAAAGCTGTGGTTTTACTGGTGGTGGGGTCATAAATGAAATTAATTCCCTTTCAAATTTAACTGTATTATCCCCAGGTGCTTTTCCTTTTTTTATTTTTTTAATTCTAGTGGGCAAATTCCCCTCATCACATTCCTTTACAATTGCTGCTACAGTAAATTGCACCCAAAGTTTAGAAGCATGTGGGGTGCACAGTGGACTAGAGTTACCATATTGATTAGCAAAAATGAAAGAAGAGATGCAAAGTAAAAAACCTGCTTAGGACGCAGGGTAGGAAACCCAACAGTACATCAGACACGTTCAAGTGAGAATACAAGTGTTTCCAAAACTGGTTACAGGTCTTGAGAGCTGGTAAAAGGCCTTCCTGTATTTTATCCATGTCCCCTCTGCAGTCCGTGGCCGTCCCTCCTTCTGGTTTAGGAAGGGGGACTCAACCATTTCCATGTAATGTTTTCTTTTGTTAAGATTATTTAGTTCACTCATTAACATCTCTGAAAAATTTAGCCAAATCATAATAAATCTAAATCCTTCTGAGGCAGAATGGGAAGGTTAATACATATTTACAGGATTCCAAATAGGCATAAATTCTTGTACCAACTCCCAGGCTAAATTTGATTGAGTTTTCTGAGACAAACTTATAGGTCCATAAGATAAAAGCTTTCCCCACCCCATTCTTTTTTGAAAAAAGACAAAATGAACTTAGCAAAAATCAAACTGGCAATACACAGAATGGTTTGTCCTATAAAATCCTCCTAATATTTTTAGTTCTCAACAAGTTGCTTGCCATGGAAACACAAACAAATCACAAACATTAATAAACTGACAGCACAAGCAATTATGGGGCAGTTAAAAGCTCCATCGGTTTCAGGCAGCTGGGTCTCACCTGTCAGCAGGTTCCTAGAAAAACAAAGGGAAAATTTGGCCTAATATAGACCAATCCTTAAAAAGAAGAATGAATGTCTTGTCTGGCAGGATGCTACTCAAGCAGCAAGTAACCAAAGTTCAAAGGGCCTAAGGGAAAAATGATTATCCCATCTTGGCTGGCTGTGAGCCTTCTCGGGGAAATCCGCTGGCAGCTGCCCTGCTTGCAACTCCTTCCTCTCATCTTCAGTGGGGGCAGTGCTGGCATTCCTGGAAAGAGAAAACAACACAAACTTCCCCTATTTTTCAGGGGGGTCCCCTCTGGTTGGCAGAGCAGCTGTTAAAGGCCAAGCATTGGTATTCAACTGTCTGTAATAAACTGCCCGGGAGGAGAATAGGAAGGGAAGGCTGAGACCACTCCTCCAGGGCTGAAGCACGGGTGTGCTGCTACTGTGGCTCCTGGGTTTGCAACATTTAATGCTGCAGCTGTCAGTGGAGCCAAATTAGCTGTAACTTCAGAAATTCTGTTTGGTGTTGCAGCAAACCCCAGCACTGTGAGAGCACAGTCCCTGTGTTTCCTTTAGGGTTAAGATTACCAGATTTCCACTTTTCAACCTGGAGCCATAAAGTCACCTCAGCAGTTTGGCAGATCCCACTTGCTCTGTTTACTGCAGTGATTTTAACTCTTTGCTACCCGGGAAGCACACCTGGCCTCTCAGCATCCCACTGCTTTAATGCTGACCAGATTTCAATCTCACCTCATTTATGGCCAGACCTTCACATCTCCGTAGCCGTACATGGCACCATTTTAGTAGCAGTTTGCTGACCCTGACAATCGTTTGTGGTTTCAGTTTTAATTAAGGGTCGTAATGTTACTTCCTCGTCATCAGCTGTCAATGCAAACGTTAGGTTTTGCTCTTTATCAGATTAACACTCATTCACCATCTCCCAAACTCCTCCACTGAACACAGAAGGTTTGAGTCACAGGTTCTACACCCTGCAATTCTTCCCTCGGATTCTCTCTCATGTGCATTCCAAAGCTCTGGGGGAAGCTTTCCAACACGGTGCTCACCAGCAGCAGCCCCTCCACCTGCATCTCTTCTTCCTTCTCCTCATTTAACTGAAAGTACAATTCCTTCACCAGATCTTCTAAAGAACGTATTATTTCATGTTCAGATTTCTGAGTGACCAATCACTCATTATCCCAATTTACTCATGCCAGCTCCACCCCAGGGTGGACCCTCTGGGTCTGGAGGGTTCCCGCTCTGCCCGGTGGGGACACATCAGCTCCACGGTTCAGGTGGGGGAGGGTCCCCAGAGGGGACCTTGGCCAGGGCTCAGCACCAGGCTCGGAACTGGTGCGGACCAGGGCAATCCGACTGTTTAATTAAAGCCAAGCATCGCCAAGGCCCACGGCGGGGGCTGATGCGCTGGGATTTCTGCCCAGAGCTCTCAATGGCAAAGGGAAGAAATTCAGTGAAGTGCAGGTAAACGGCGGGAGTAACTATCACTCTCCTAAGGTGGGAGCAGAGTTACTGACTGGGCTCAGCCGCAGAGGTCGCACCTCCTCGTGGTCCCGCTGGATGCCCTTTACAGGTAACTAAGTCGGCCTCGGCCCCAGTTCGGAGGAGGGGTTAAAGCCTCTCTCTCCCTATCGTCTGGAGTCACTGCCCAGCGAGAGTAATCAAACGAAAGTGATACAAATTTTTGGTAATAACTTACAGAAGTTATTTACCCAGAACCTTGCCCACGGGCTCAAGTTGGGCACAGGTTGACAGATATTGAGGGGTACTGTTAACCTTGTCATCTCTCACTTGGATGGACAAACTACATAAACTGACAAAATGGGCTGGTTGATGAGGCTTATGCATGTACCAACAGCCACTCAAACTGATCCTAATGATTGGAAACCTTTTGTAGCCAAATCAGATGAAACATCAAGTCCCTTAGTAACAACATCAGATGAAACTGAATTGCAACAGTTAGAGTTCTCTAGCTCAAAGGAGATAGAGAACTGGCAGGCCACTCAATCTTTAATACAAGGGGATAAATTGGCTTTACTTCCAGAAGTTTACGAGTCATTTACACCAGACTCAGTCAGAGAAAATAAAAACAATCTCTCTGACACTGAAAATGAAAACCATGGAGATGAGGAGGACTGTTGGAGGATGTTATAAGTAAACCAAGGAAATTTGCTGTTCAAGAAATGGGTTAATTAAGTTGTTATGTTATTAAAAGTTATGAGTAGAGTGATTATGGAATCCTTAACCATAAATTTGACTATTGCAGAACACAACGCAGAGTAATTCAGTGTTTTTGAAGTTGTTTGTTACAGGCATATTGATATGGACTAATGTAAAGGGGCAAGCCATGAGGAGTCATGAGGAGTCTTGTGACTAGATGACATCACCCTATGGAAAGTTCCAGAACCACGACCTCATAGAGACTAATAACTTTAACCTCATTGGTGGAAGCCCCTCAGCAACGGCCGACTCCCGGGATTAGAAGGACCAACCACAGATCTGCCCGCGAAAGAGGAACCAAACAGGGAGCAGCTTGCGAAACCCCAACCAATGGACTATTGACATGACTCAGGGGGGTGGTGTCAACCAAGGGTATAATTGCTGCTGTTTCGGTTCCCCATTTTGCTGACTGTGGTGGAGCAAGGGTTTCCCCCGGTCGCCCGGCTGGCCGCTTTTGCTTGTTAGCATTAATAAACCTTTTTACCTTGCAATCGAAATTATAGCCTCATTTTATCTATATCAGAGGAGAAGAGACGGAGTGGCAAAAATATGAAGCTTGGAGAAAGATTTATGACCCATAAATGGACATTTTTATACGGGATTGGACACTGTTATACTGGATGTGACATTCCCCGAACTTGACAGTTTTACCCCACTTTTCCCCAGTTTATTGCTATATTGTTATATGATTGTGTGTACCCCCAGTTGTTGTTTTTAAAATTATCCTCCATATTGTCTCCTTCTTCCCCTCACAGTTTTCCTGCCTTAACCCTGTTTTCCCGCTCCTCTGCCTGCCATTGGCTGATGTTTGGTGCAGTGCAGAGGTAGCTGCCATTGGCCCATTTCCCCAGTTACACCCTAAACTCCTCCCCTCCTTACCCAGTTACCCAATCACATTCATCCCTGAGTTGTCAGTCCTATGCTCCTCCCTAGCCCAGACTCCACCCCTAAACCTACCCTATATAAGTTACTGTTTCCCTAATAAAGTTTGGCATTGCTCCTCAACCTCTACTGTGTCAAGACCCTGATTTGCAGTGCCCGATCCTATTCCTTTTCCCGCGGGTCGTGGCAAGTGGCGCCCAACGTGGGGCACAGTAGAGGTCTCCTGTATCAGGAGAACTCCTGTGCTGCTGCTGGGCTCAGACGACTCCAGGAGCGGAGCTCGTCCCGCCGACCCTCCTCTGCATAGCTGACGGCTGTGGACTTCCATCGAGTCGCACGGGTCGCACGCCTGGAAAGGTGAGCTGCAGGGGACATCCCTAACACCCTCACCCAACACCTCATCCCCGTAATCAAAACTAAAAAGGGAGGAATAACATCCGGAAGTGTGGTGAGAAACCCAATTAACATCATGGGGCTCACACTTTCCACCTCCCAGAAATTTGTCTACCGCCGCCTCAAAGACTTTGTGATAGAACACGGTCACCCGCTGGATAAGAAATCAGCGAAAGCCCTCGCCAGATGGCTTGACTGTCATGGTCACCAAGTTAATGACAACACGACATTTGATAAGTGGCAAGCCATCGGATTCCAGCTATGGCGAGAGAGCGGCAAGGGTGACCGGCTTGCTAAGGAGGCGCTGATAGCCTGGAGGCTTGTTCTGATGGTGCTTCAGCACCAGATGATGAACAAGAACATCAGCAACAACAACCAAGGCGCTGAATCCTCCAAGTTAATCGAAGAGAACAAACCAGACACGGACAAGGACACTAAAAATACTGATACGGACACTCTTCACTCGGATAAGGACACCGCAAGTTTCCACCAAAATGGCGGGAGGGAAAAGAAGGACATCGGCTCCAACGCACAAAATGGCGGGCGGGAGACGGACAGCGAGTCCCAAGATGGTGGGAGGGCGCGAAGAAAAGGATCGCGTCGATCTCGAGATGGCGTCGAGGAGGCGGGGCCCCGGGTTTCGCGGGAAAAATCGACGCGGGAAAAGCGGAGGCGGGCTCTCGTAGCTCCACCCACAGCGCCGCCTCCGCCCCCGTATACGCGTGCACGGAGCCCCTCCCCAGACACGCCTTCTTCCACGCCCACTTCCGCCACTCCAGTCTCCTCCCCGGAACCTTCTCCCTCCCGGAAACCACACGGTGCAGTGGGCGGGGCAAGGGCAAAGGCCCAAGGTAACATCCGCCAAGATGGCCACGCCCATAAGGCCCAGGCCACCGAGGCCTACTCCGCCTGCCAGTACCCCCACTCCGATTATCACTGGGTGCCACACTCCTGGGAGGAACCATCTGACGCTCCGGATATCTGGAGAGCCTTCCGGGAAGAGGCAGCATCCACCAAAGACACAGAGTTCTTAAGGGCCTTTCCTGTATATTATGAAGAGGGCAAACCACCAGAATGGCGTCCAATTTCATACCCCATGTTAAAAGACATAAAGAAAGTTATCGTGGAGTATGGGTTGGGCGCCCCCTTTACCACTGGGTTACTCGAGTCCTTTTTCTCAGCGTACACATTAATTCCATTCGATGTACGGGCGGTGATGGGAGGATTACTGACAACCGTACAGGCCTCAGTCTTTGAGGCGGAGCGGAAAAAGCGAGTAGTGACCTGGGTGAATGACCGAATGGAGAGGCGAGGTATCCCCCTATGGCAAGCCAGACATGCTTTATGGTGAGGGAGATTACGCTCGTAGAGGGGATCAAGCACGATTAGACCCTAAATTGTTAGATAAATCTAAAGAATTGGCATTAGAGGCCATAAAGAAGGTGGCCGACGCTTATGTGCCGACCCCCTCCTTTACCTCGATTAATCAGGGCGTAAAAGAACCATTCACAGAATTTATAACTCAGTTGAAAGAGGCTATTGCCCGGCAAGTTCCTCAGAAAGAATGCCAGGAAATATTGTTTAATAAATTGGTTATCGAAAAGGCTAATGAGGACTGCCAAAAAGCACTTAAGCTTCTAAAAGATCCCACTCTACTAGACATGATAGAGGCGTGCAAAAATATAGGATCGAACTCCCATAAAGCACGTCTGATGGCTGACGCTTTCTCTGGTCCCAATCATTGTTTCGAGTGCGGGGAGAAGGGACACTTTAAAAAACATTGTCCGAAGTTCTCTCAATCTACCCCTGACTTACCCAACACTTTATGTCGCAGGTGCGGGAAGGGACGGCACTGGACTTCCAGTTGCCGATCCCTCACAAATATCAACGGAGAGCCTCTCCCTCCGCGCCGTTCACCTAGGTTGCGAAAGCGAGTGACCTTCTCGTCACTGCCGGACCTTCGGTCATGTGAGTGTGGGCCGTCAGGAAACGGGGAGCTGAGCGCTCGGGGGAGTGCGATGACACAAGTTGCCCCCCACGTGCGCTCGATTCTGCGCCAGCCATCGCGTCCAGCTACCCCGTGATTCGGCGGCCGCTCCCTGACCCGGTCCCGGTGGCGAGTCAGTGTTCTCCACTCCCCTGGGTCATCCTGTCGGCTGTTCACCCCTCCCTTCACCTCAGCTCATATGAACAACTTGCCAGAGTCGAACCATCAACAACAGTTGACCCTGACGCTACTTACTTGGTCACTTCACATTTCTCAGCAGCGGATAAGGGCATTATGGTGGTACCTACCCTTCTGACTGGACTTACAGGCACTAACATCGCTGTCTGTTTATATGTTCAAACCCCCCTGTGCAGCTGGAGGACCGCTTTCCCGTGGCCAAGATGATCTCTATGGACGACTTGCTGCGTGCGCTGTCCTTCGACAAGGAGCAGAGGAGGAAGGACAACAAGGAAGTCCTATGGTCAACTACCGCTGAATCCTCTCGCCCTCTATTGTTTAATCTATTATTCACAGCCGAGACATCCGCAGCGAGTCAAAGCAGAAGGTCTCTTGGACACGGGAGCGGACGTTACCATCGTTGCCTCCAGGGACTGGCCGCACGGGTGGCCCGCACAAACAGCTTATGTGCAAGTTAGCGGTGTGGGGGGGACCCAGTACCCGGTCAGAAGTAAGGAGGTACTCACTGTTTATGGGCCGGAGGGCAGACCAGCATCCCTCCAACCATACATTTTGAATATACCAATCACACTGTGGGGACGGGACGCTATGGAGCAGTGGGAGCTCTCTTTGAGAACCCTGTCTCCTGAAGAAAATTTTTAGGTGGGGTCACTGAAGTGAAGCAGCTCCCCAAACTGAGCTGGAAAACTGATGTGCCAGTTTGGGTTGATCAGTGGCCCCTACCTCGCAAAAAGCTGCAGATTCTAAACAATTTAGTGAATCAGGAATTGGCCAAAGGACACCTGGAGTCTTCCACCAGTCCCTGGAACACTCCAGTGTTTGTCATCCAAAAATCCTCAGGTTCCTGGAGATTTCTTCAGGACCTGCGAAAAGTAAATGAAGTCCTGGAACCAATGGGAGCCCTCCTGCAGGGAATGTCATCTCCATCTATGCTCCCTGCTGAATGGCCCCTAGTGGTCATTGATATTAAGGACTGCTTTTTTCAAATATATTTAAATTCGGCTGATTCGGTCCGATTTGCATTTTCTGTCCCTGCCATCAACGCTTGCGAACCCCACCGCAGGTTCCAGTGGAAGGTGCTCCCCCAGGGGATGAAAAACTCCCCAACACTCTGTCAGATGTATGTGGCAGAGGTGTTGCGTCCAATTCGGCAGAAATACCCGCAATCAATCATCTTCCATTATATGGATGATGTGTTGATATGTGCCAAATCCCAACTGGCAGTAGATAAGACCCTAAATTCAACTATTTTGGCTCTAAAAGATAAAGGATTGGAAGTATCCCCTGAGAAAGTTTAAAGGGAAGCACCTTGGAAGTATCTTGGACTCAAAATTACACAAAGAACCATCAGGCCTCAGGCCATCGAGATTGACAAACGAGTCCAGACATTAAACAACCTCCAAAAACTACTGGGTGCGATCAATTGGATCCGACCTGTGCTGGGGATCACAACCGATGATTTGCACCCACTGTTCAAGCTGCTCCGAGGAGATGCTGATCTGTCCTCCCCTCGTCGTTTAACACCAGATGCCATGAGGACCCTATCCACTGTTGAAAAGAAGGTATCTGAAAGACAATCGTATAAGGAGGACGGAGGGACTGCCATCCTCCTTGGTAATTATAAGAGAAGAAAGACAGCCTCTCGGCCTTCTAGGCCAGTTTACTGGTCATAAAAAGGACTTCTGCTTGTGGGAGTGGATATTCCTCCCGCACCAATTCGGTAAGACAATCACCACCATCTCAGAAATGATTGGCAAGATAATATTTAAAGCCCGCACTAGGTGTTTAGAACTCAGTGGTGAGTAGCCGGATTTTATTTACCTCCCACTGACTTCCGAACACCTAGAACAACTGCTGCAAACTTCCATCGATTTTCAAATTGCCATCGGGGGCTACCCGGGAGAAATTTGGCTACACCTCCCGGCGTGCCCATTTATCCAGAGATTAATCAAAATTCCGCTAAAGCTAAAAATTGTTCAATCGGATCTACCCATAAAAGATGCTAAAACCATATTTACTGATGGCTCTGGGAGAACTGGCAATGCGGTGATAATTGGCAACATGATATACATAAGGTACAAGGTTCTCCCCAAATTGTGGAACTTTCGGCAGTTGTGCGAGCTTTCCAAATTTTTAGTGGTGAGCCAATTAATATAGTCTCGGATTAGGCCTATGTTGTTGGTGTGGTCAAGCGCATTGAAAATTCGTATCTAAAAGACGTGTGCAATCGGAATTTATTTGAATTGCTGACTAAATTGTTATTTTTAATCCAGAACAGACAATTTGGCTTCTTCATTGTCCACACCAGGTCACACACCACTCTACCAGGTCCTGTGGCGGAGGGAAACCAGCTTGCCGACCATCTGGCAGGTATGGTGGTTACTCCCAATTTACACCAACAAGCAAAAATTTCTCACGAGTTTTTCCACCAGAATGCACGGTCGCTACAAAAACAATTTGGCCTCAAATTATCGCAAGCAAGGGAAATTTTGAAAACGTGCCCTGATTGTCAGATTGTCACGCCAGTCGTCCCGGAAGGAACCAATCCGAGAGGTCTTTCGGCGTTAGAAATCTGGCAATCAGATGTCACGCACATCCCTGAATTTGGCAGACTAAAATATGTGCATGTGTCTATTGACACCTTCTCAAAAATGATCGTAGCCACTGCGCATGTTGGTGAGAAGAACCGTGATGTAAAGACACTTTCTGTCCGCATTCGCGAGGATGGGTGTCCCAAAGCAAATAAAAACAGACAACGGGCCCTCCTACGTGTCTGCGGACACGAAACGGTTCTTTGAACAGTGGGGAGTACACCATACCACCGGGATCCCTCACAATCCCACGGGGGAGGGTATAGTGGAACGTGCCCACCAAAATGTTAAAAATTTGCTGAAAAAAACAAAAAAGGGGGAGTATTGGCCTGTCCCCCCAAGAGAAATTAGATAAAATTATGTATGTTTTAAATTTTTTGAATATGCTGGAGGAACAAGACACTCACGCAAACAGAAGTCCAGCAGGTCGCCATTTCGGATTAAGTTCTACCGCAGTAACCTCTCAGAAGGGTAAGATCATGTACCGGGACCCACTAACCGAAACATGGACGGGCCCTTTCCCCTTGATCACCTGGGGGAAAGGCTACGCCTGTATTTCAGGTCCAGACGGGCCAAAGTGGGTCCCAGTCAAGAGAGTAAAGATTCACCATGACTGAGCTGCGCAAGAACCATCATGTATCCACTTCGTTCCGTTGTGATCTCCAGCGTCATCATCCTCGGACTCATCCCTCTCTGAGGCATGACACCTCTGCGAGAGTGGATGAGTCAACCCACTGAAAATCTATGGGTAACGCTGGCCAAGGCCACCGGCACGGACACCTTGTGCCTGGCCTTGACCAGCGCAGGCAGTCCATTCAGGACATGCCTTGTGGGAATCCCAATTACTCCAGCTGAATGGGATATGTTTCTATCTCAAACTCGGGTCAGAGGACCCCTTCCACTTAATTCCCCCAACTTAGCACAAGCAATCTCAGCACTTACCTTTGTCGACATCCCATTTCAAGAAATTGACCTCCTCGGTTCCTTACCTACTATGACTTGTGTTATCTTCCATAGGTATACCCAGCCGGTTTTGTTCACCCCCCACAACGTGAATGCCTATAGATCCATCTACCGAGGGACCACTTCGCCGTGGTGCAATAACTCGTTGGCCACCACCATACCAACGGAGCATGTGCCCAGAAACATGCGACTTCCAAAAGGGTATTTCCTGCTGTGCGGAGATCGGGCGTGGCCTGGCATTCGGGCCTATCCGGAAGGGGGTCCCTGCACGGTAGGAAAATTAGCTCTATTCAACCCAGCGAAGTTTCAGTTGCAAAATCAATTTGTCCTCTCAAAAAATCGAGTTAAGAGGTCCCTCTCATTTGCGATGGGTGCACCCCTTCGATTTCCTGGATCTAAACCCGCAGTCCCTAAACCCCAGCCTAGACCCAAAAGTACTCCCCCACAAATTCTACTCCAAAATTCTCTCCCTGCACCACATATGAATGTTGGAAGGCCACAGTATTGGCCCACTCCTCTGCCCTTCCCAGAGGACTGTGACTCAAACATTCACATCTGGTCCAGGGTGAAAAACTTCTGGGCATCCTTCCCTATCCCCGGGATAGGGACAGCACATGCTCTCTCCTTGCTCACGCACCTTGGGTGCCGGTTAACCAAGGAGGCAAACGCAACAACACAAGCAATTGAGGGCCTGCTGGCGGATACTCAGAAGTTAAAAGAGGTAAGTTTGCAAAATCGAGCAGCTATAGATTTCCTTCTCCTGGCACACGGTCACGGGTGCCAGGAATTTGAGGGGATGTGCTGCATGAATTTCTCGGATCATGCCGAATCTATTCATCAAAGCATTAACCAGCTAAAGGCCCTGGTCCGAGAACTTCATCAGGACAAAAGCGAAGGGCTCGGTAACCTCTTCGATTGGCTGAAACTACCAAATTTACCCAATTGGTCCCGGAAACTTGTCATTTTATGCCTTATATCCCTTTTTGGCTTGATTTCACTGTGTACCGTTTTACCCTGTTTGATTTTCTATTTAAGAAAGACGCTGATGTCTTCTATTACCGCCAACATCGCTGCTGTGAAACAAAACAAGGAAGGGGGAGATGCTGGGGAACACACTGACAAGTGGAAGCAGTTTCAAACCTGGAGACAAATCTACAAACCCGAATAAGACACAACCTCACCAAAATGGACTTATATTTACTGGATTTGACCTTATACCGGACTGGACAGTTTTCCTTGTTATCCCCAGTTTTCCCCAGTTTATTGTTATACTGTTATATGGTTGTGTATACCCCCAGTTGTTGTTTTAAAATTCCACCCTCCATATTGTCTCCTTCTTCCCCTCACAGTTTTCCCGCCTTAACCCTGTTTTCCCACTCCTCTGCCTGCCATTGGCTGATGTTTGGTGCAGTGCAGAGGTAGTTGCCATTGGCCCATTTCCCCAGTTACACCCTAAACTCCTCCCCTCCTTACCCAGTTACCCAATCATGTTCATCCCTGAGTTGCCAGTCTTATGCTCCTCCTTAGCCCAAACTCCGCCCTTGAGTCTACCCTATATAAGTTACTGTTTCCCTAATAAAGATTGGCATTGCTCCTCGACCTCTACTGTGTCAAGACCCTGATTCGCAGTGCCCGATCCTATTCCTTTTCCCGCGGGTCGTGGCAGCCGCCATTGGTCCTCCAGCTGTCAATCATTAACTAATATCAACGGCAAGTTCCTTCCCCCAAGAAAATTCCTGGGACTGAAAAGAAAAGTCACCTTTAGTTTGCTGCCGGACCTCCGCCCGTGCTCTTGTGAGCACTCGGGAAACGGGGAGCAGAGCGCTCAGGGGGGAGCGACGACAAAAGCATCCCCTCAGCTGCGCTCCGTCCTGCGCCCGACACCGCGCCCAGTTACCCCGTAATACAGGAGCCCCCACCGGTCCCAGTCCCTATAAAGCAACAGTGCACCCCCTTGGACTGGATCATTTTAACAGTTGTCCATCCCTCAACCCACCTCAGTTCGTACGAGCAGTTGGCCAGGGTTAGGCCATCTGCAAACCTTCACCCAGAAGAGACATATTTAACAGTGTCCCATTTCTCGGCAGTGTCAAGAGGTGTCATGGTGGTTCCACCTCTCCTGACGGGTCTTGCTAATGATAACATTGCCGTGTGTTTGTCTGTCATACTTCCGCCCCTACAGCTGGAAGATCGGTTCCCGGTCGCTAAAATGATCTCCACTGACGCCCTGACTGGTGTGATGCCCAAGGACGAGGAGGAGTGAGACTCTGAAGGAAGCCAATTGGGTGACCTCAGTGAAGTCTTCTCAACCTCTCCTAAAATGTTTAATTTCTTTTCCAGAGCCAAGACATCCCCAGAAAATTAAGGTGGAAGGGCTTTTGGACACAGGGGCGGACGTAACCATTCTGGCAGCAAAGGACTTGCTGTCCGGTTAGCCGGCCCAGTCCACAGACACACGTGTAAGCAGAGTAGGAGTCTCACAACACCTGGTCAGGAGTAAAGAAATTGTTATGGTGTACGGGCCGGAGGGCAGGCCTGCATCCTTTCAACTGTTTGTATTGAACATTCCGATAACACTGCGGGGACGGGACACCATGGAACAATGGCAGTTAAGTTTGAAGACAAAAGAAAATTTTTAGGGGGGGTCACTGAGCAGGTGCAGCTGCCCAAACTAAATTGGAAAACTGAAACCCCTGTTTGGGTGGATCAGTGGCCCCTACCCAAAATGAAGCTGCAAATCCTAAATTATCTGGTTAATCATGAATTGGCTAAAGGACACTTGGAGCCTTCCACCAGTCCCTGGAACACTCCAGTGTTTGTGATACAAAAATCCTCAGGCTCCTGAGATTTCTCCAGGACCTGCGCAAAGTGAACGAAGTCCTGGAAGCGATGGGAGCCCTCCAGCAGGGAATGCCCTCACCATCTATGCTCCCTGCTGAATGGCCCCTAGTGGTAATTGACATAAAGGACTGCTTTTTCCACATTTACCTTAATCCGGCTGATTCGGTCAAATTCGCGTTCTCAGTCCCAGCCATCAACGCTTGTGAACCTCACCGCAGGTTCCAATGGAAGGTGCTTCCCCAGGGGATGAAAAATTCCCCAACACTATGCCAAATGTTTGTGGCAAAGGTGCTGGAACCTATCAGACGGGAATTCCCGCAGTCAATCACCTTCCATTATATGGATGATGTATTGATCTGCGCCAAAACAGAACTGGCGGTAGAGAAGACTTTCAATTCGACAATTTCAGCTCTGAATTCCCAAGGATTGGAAGTATCCCCTGAAAAGGTACAGAGGGAAGCACCCTGGAGGTACCTCGGACTCCAAATTATCTCTAAATCCATCAAACCTCAGTCAATTGTGATTAATAAGGAAGTCCAAAATTTAAATGACCTCCAAAAACCATTAGGAGCGATCAACTGGATCCAATCAGTATTGGGGATTACAACTGGTGATTTGCACCCCCTATTTGAGTTGCTTAAGGGAGATGCAGACTTGTCCTCCCCCAGAACCCTAACTCCTGACACAGAGAAAGCCCTTTCCACAGTCGAGAAGATAGCTGAGAGACAAAGAAACAGAAACATGGAGGGACTGCCATCTTCCTTGACTGTCGTTGGGGAACACAGCCACTGGCCATATTAGGCCAATTTTCTGCAGGTACTAAAGACTTCTGTTTGTGGGAGTGGATATTCCTCCCGCATCAATTTTCAAAAACCATTGTTACACTAGCAGAAATGATTGGAAAACTAATTTTTCAAGGACACACCAGGTGTTTGGAACTCAGTGGGGAAGAGCCAGATTTCATTTACCTTCCACTGACTTCCGAACAGCTAGAACAACTGATGCAGAATTCCACCAATTTCCAGATTGCCATCGTGGGCTACCCGGGAGAAATCAAATTCCACCTCCCAGCATGCCAATTTTTACAGAGGTTGATCCCAATTCCTGTCAAATTAAAAATTATGCCATCAGACATACCAATAAAAGATACTAAAATATTGTTTACCAATGTGTCGGGGAGAACTGGAAATGCTGTAATCGTCTGACAAGAAAATGGCAATTGGCAACAAAATATTCATAAAGCCCAAGGTTCTCCTCAAATCGTGGAATTGTCAGCAGTTGTTCGTGCCTTCGAAATTTTCAAAGACGAAGGGATTAATATTATATCAGGTTTGGCCTATGTTGTGGGCATTGTGAAAAGAATAGAAAATTCATGTTATAAGTGACCTGAAGAAATTTGCTGATCAAAATAGAAAAGAGTTAATTGTTATATTATGTTGACTGTTTTGTTAGACACATAAGTTAACATGTTGTGAAATACCTAACCACAAGTTTTGTAAGGTGCAGAACACAAGGCAAGAATGACTTAGTATTTTTGGAGATGTTTGTCTCAAGCATACTAATAAAGACTAATATGGAGGGGCAAACCACGAGGAGTCCGGTGATCAGATGTCATCCCCATGGAAATTTCCAGGACCACGGCCTCATAGAAACTAATGACTCTAAAATTATTGGTGGACACCCCTCAGCAACGGCGACTGCCCGCGAACGGAGGAACCAACCACAGGTTGGCCCGCGAAGAGGGAACCAAGCAGAAGGCAGCCCGCGAAACCTCCACCAATGAACCAACGACATGACTTTGGGGGGAGGTGTCAACAGAGGGTATAACCGGTGCTGTTTCTGTTCCCTTTTACGGACTGTGGCAGGAACTGAGGTTTCCTCCAAGTCGCCCGGCTGGCCGCTTTTGCTTGTTGGCATTAATAAATCTTTTATTTCCTTGCAACCCAAATTATGGCCTCGTTTCATCGATCTCAATTGGTGCCGTGACTCGGATGAAGACCCCTGAGTGGTAGAACCACTCTCTGGGGAGGGCGCCCCCGTCCCATTTTTGGACGGCCCTGGGGAGATTCTATTATTCAGATTCTTCATACCGACCAATTTATTAAGGCCAAGCAAGCAAAAAGAAGGTTTTCTGCAGATCTCTGTAATTTCCACATGTGGGTCCGGACAACGTCCAGCTCAGGGAGGAGCTCGGACAGGTAATTTTGGTAGGCTCGGTTTGCGGGCGGCAGCTGATCAAGGGGGAGGCAGCTGTGGGTCTGTCCGGTTGGGGAAAGTCCGCTCCAGTGCCCCGGGTGGTGCTGCCGCAAAGAGCGAAGACTCATCTAGGGAGAGGTGAGTATTGCACACCCCTTGGCACCCCTGGGGTGTGCCTGCTTGAGACGTTCCCTGAGAACGAAGTGATTGTGGACCCCTAAGTAGTGCGGTTCCTGTAGCCCGCGAGGGAGCAGGCCACGAACAGGGGGAAGCGTTTGTGGTTTGAGTGCTTGAGTGAGAGCGAGAAGGCACCCCAGAAGATGGGATTGGGGGAGGGAAGGACTCAGGAGTAAAATTAAGAATTTGAAGAAGGACCCTCTGGGAGAGAGGCAGTCTGCGCTAGGTAGCTGCAGCTCCCAGGGAGAAAGGAATCTTACAGTTAGGGACCTATCTACCAAAAAAGAGAATAAATCTGTGAGTGAGCCTGGAAGAGACTCTTTGGAGGAGCGAAGGCTTAAAATAAGCGGTTTTGAGGTTAGGTCGCAGGGGATTCCACCAGACAGCCCCTTAGGAATATTGTTGAAGAACTGGAGTGGTTACCCACACACTCTCGGGAAGTCGAGAGAGAAAATGGTCTATTATTGTGTTGAGGTGTGGGGAGGCAGACAAATAGGAGATGGTGTGTACTGGCCAATTTATGGCATGTTAGAGAATTGGATTTGTGAAGTCTTAAATTGGTATGTTAGTGATAAAAGACCTTACTGCTTAGAGGAAAGTCATTATGCTATCATTTGGTTAGGAGCAAGTACACATACTTGCTTATTTCCCCTAAGGGAGAAAAGAAAGCAAGTAGACTCTATAGATGAAGATCCAGAGCCTTGGAATTCCCCTCCACCTTATATTCCACCCTGTAATGGGGAAAGTATAGTAACACCAAGTGCCCCAGTAGAGTCAAGGTCCACCATTTCATCTCCTCGAGGGTGGGAAACCATTTCCTTACCTGCACAAGGGCGGGAAACCTCCATTTTGCATTCAGAAGGGCGGGAATCCGCCATTTTATCTGCAAAAGAGCGGGAAGCCGCCATTTTATTTGCACAAGGGCGGGAAGCCGCCATTTTATTTGCACAAGGGCGGGAAGCCGCCATTTTGTCACCTACCTCTGCACACACATTAGTAAAATACTCCAGTGAGTCGCCTTTAAATCCAGGCATGACATTGACTCATGGAAAAATTGAGAACCCCCTCCCACAGTCACAACTATATCCCCTCAGAGAAACAGCTCTGACAGGAAGACAAGGAGGGATAGGATTTGTGTCTGTGCCCCTCAGCTCTGGAGATGTAAGAGCCTTTAAAAAATAAATGGGGAATCTGTTAGAAGATTGGCATTAATAAACCTTTTATTTCCTTGTAACCCAAATTATAGCCTCGTTTCATCGATCACATTCTCCAATCAGGCTGCGTTAAATGGCGGCCAGACGTGGTGCAGGATTGTAGGTCCTTCATACTGAAGGAACCCGCCTGCCCACCTGGGCACAGGTGCTGTGGCTCAGAGAACAGCACTCCAGCAGCCCCCCCAGCTGAACAGCGGATATCACACCGCAAGGTGGGCTGATCCTCGTGTCCAATATAAGAGACGAGCAGCTGGGGAAGAACCCTGACAATCTGACAGAAGAACCCTGATAATCTGAACCCTGACAATCCTGACAATATCCTATTGACTTTATTTTATGAAATAGATTGTCTTGATCTTTCAAAATATCAGTTTGAAAAAAGTTTTCATTAGAATGAGGACACACCAAAATCTGAAGCGAAAATCTGGAGAAACATCTGTACAAACCGTTATGCGAAATATGAAGGTGATAAAGAAAAAATACGTAATAGAAAGCTCCCAGAGTGGTTTACTAAGAATAAAGAACATAGAATGTCATTACATAGAAAGTTTTAAGAGAGGTTTACTATGAAAAGAAAGTTTATGTAAGTCGAAAGATGGTACGAGAAGAAAGACAATTCGCAAGCAGCAGTTCTAAGAAGAAAAAGAATTAAGTTATAAGAAGATTGTAGCGGAAGAAGTAGTGAGGATAAAGTGAATTAAATGAAAGACTCTGCTTCTTTAAACCTCTATTATGAGCTAAAAACGATGTTTCTTGCTTTGTCGTGTTAAGAGTTGTGTCAGCTGACTTTTACAAATTGTTAAATTGTTCACTGGTAAGCGATGTTCTTTTACAGTTCTTTTTCTTATACTGACCAAAGTTTATTGGCATTCTGATGATTCCTTTTGTTCCCAATTAAAAAAAAAATGTGCTTTAATAAAAAACAGAAAAGGGGGACCTGTTGAGGGATTGAAAATTATAAATTCTGTATTTGGTTTATTGTCATTGTATGGTTTTGTATATGTTATACCTTTTTATGTAATTCTTGTGTTCTTATTGGTTGCAGTATTATGCGTATTTATGTTTTTCCTTATATGGTCCTAATTTGCATGCTCTGCCTAAACCCCACCTTCTGTTCCAGTGCCTTCCCTACCCATGTTATTTAAGGCTGCAGCCATTTTATGCAGTGCTCTTTTTGTTCATCCTTTTAAGCCATTCAGTTGTACCCCACTTTTATAATAAAGTCACCTTACCAGTTGCACCCTGACAAGTTGTGGAGGTGTTTATTCAAGCGTCGACCTCCGCACAACACCAGCATATCCACAGTGGGAAACGGCCCGACATGTGTGGGGAACGTGGTTAGAGCTTGAGGAACAACTCTGACCTGATCCAACACCAGCACATGCACACTGGGGAACGGCCTTACCCACGTGGGGAATGCGGGAAAAGGTTCAGACAGAGCTCCCACCTCCACAGACATCAGCTCATCCATACCGGGGAACGGCCCTACCAGTGTGGAGAATGTGGAAGAGGTTTCAGACCAGCTCCAATCTCCTCCTGCATGAACGGATTCACACAGATGAGAGGCCCTTCCGCTGCACCGACTACTTGATGAGACACCAAGGGACCCACCAGTAAGTGAAGCCCTACCAGTGCCCCACTGGGGGAAGAGCTTTGGCTGCTGCTTCCACCCTGAATGAAGCCCCTGATGGTGAGGCAACCCCTGGAGTCCAGTGACTGTCAGTCCATCCCCTTCTACTGAAAGGGCCAGTCCCCTTTCACAGGGGCAGGTTTGTGGTGGTCTAAAAACGTGTAATTAATAAGGAAATTGTAGATTATGTATATAAGTTGTATTGTATTGTATTGTATGTATGTTCTGTCCTTTCACTGGTTGATATTTGACGCAGTACCGTATATGGTTATGTTCAGCCCGATGATTGGTTGTAATTTGCATGCTCCGCCTAAACCCCACCTTCTGTTCCAGTGCCTTCCTTACCCGTATCATTTAAGGCTGGAGCCATTTTGTGCAGTGCTCTTTTGTGCCCTTTTGGTCCTCCCTTTAAGCCGTTCAGTTGCCCCGCTACTTTTATAATAAAATCACCTCACCAGCTGCACCCAGAAAAGTTGTGGAGGTCTTTATTCAAGCGCCGACCTCCGCAAATGGTGCCCCGAGTGAGGAGCGACAGAAACAGTAGCAAGCAGCAGCAGTAGCTAGTAAGGTGCAGCAGATGTCAGTGAGCTAACTCTTTAACACCTGAGAGCTTCACTGCCACACTTAGAGAGCCATCGCAGCTGGACAGCAGACCCAGCTAAACGACGAAAACACCGCACATTAACACCGGAGAGGCGAGCAAAGATTTTAATTACCCCTTCTACAACTAACATCAAGATGGGAGCTCACCCTTCCAGGGAGGAGACTGAGATGTATAGTTATTTAAAGGACCTGACCAAAAATTATGGACCCTGTTCCTGAAGTAATCACGTATTTGGAATGGGTGAATATCGGAGCTTCGATTTCATATGCTATTTATAATGGAGATCGTCACGCCATTAAGACTTTAAAAACATGGAGAATAATCTTTACAATATTAAAAAAGACTGTAAAATGGGAAAATCAGGATAAGGAGATAGAAGTAAAAGAAAATCAAAACTTTTCCTTCTGTGTTTTTTAAAGTAAAAATGTCTATATTACCAATAATGCAAAAAAAGTCTATAAAAAATAGCGGATCAAAAGACAAGGGCAAAAAGGATGCCAAATTAAATAATTCTCCACAAAATGGCGACGAGCCCCAGAGCGCGGGACGCCCCGGCAGGAAAACAGATGGCGCAAAAGTCTGCGGCGGGAAATTAGGAACACCAAATGGTGGCTCGGCTTGTGCTGCGAAAAATTCTACCATCTCCCAAAATGGCACCTCTGTGGCAACCAACACCCTAGTAACGGAGGCCCATGACAACATCTGCACCACGCCCACATCCGGTGACACTCTTAACATCCAAGATGGCGGCGCCCAAGGAGCTTCCGGCTCTCAGAATGTAAACATCTGCCAAGATGGCACCGCCCAGGGATAGCTGCCAGTAGCTCAAGGCCTGCGGTTAACATCCACAGATGGGCCTCAAATTCAGAACTAGCTTTCACCACATTTGGTAAGCAACACCCCTCAAAAGAAACAACCACTACTAATTCAGTAAAACCAACACCGTCAATGGACACAGTAAAAAAAGAATTGAGATCGATCCCGATATCTGAAAGAGAGGGTTTAACACCAACTGCACTAGAATTGCAATATAAAGCCATGACTATAAAGATCTGCCTGTCCAAGAACTAGGGTTTCAATCTGTATTACAACTGGTCGCGTCTATACCGGACGTGGTCCAAGTTTCTCAGCGCGAGAATGGTGATGTCACTCTCCGAGTTGTTACAGATGAGACAACAAAACATATCACAGAACTCGTAGCCCACCAAAAGAAGAAGCGTCGAATCCATCAAACCATTTCCAGCAAACAAAAAGTACTGTTTTCAGAAAAGCTTGAATTTTTGGAATAATCATGAACATTTTAATTAACAACTAACTACCTCAAACTCTATCTGCTGCTATTACTTCTTGTTTATTGGTGTATATGTTTCATTTTTATATAAGTGTATGTATTAACGGGTATCCTTTATTTAACCATGTTTGTAACGCAATTGCTAAAACTCTTCCTAAATATCATAGTCCCTGGGAAACCAGTGAGTAGCTTAAGAGGTAGCAACCAGGGACAGATCCCTTTCCCGGTTCGTTAACCTTTCAAGGTTGACATCCCCTTTGGGCTGTGAAATGGAAACCAAAGGCGGAGCTGAGAAGTTGATTCCTGGCGTAGAGGAGTCGACCTCAGCTTGCGCAGGGTACAAGCACACCTCAGGAGGGAGGTGTTGCTCACACAGTCCTCCCGGTTGAACGGCGGGTACTGGGCCGCATGGCTGGCACACCCACACGACCATGCTACTTTTGATATTTAGGAATAGGAAGCTATTTTCATGTTTATGGTTTTGTTATAAAATTGAATGATAAGTATTTTCTTTGTTACTAATATATTTGCTGAGTTTTATGTCCAAGGGTAAAAAGGCGATCGCAACAATGAAAAACATCTAGAAAAAGAAAAGGAGAAGCTTCTATAATAAAAGGAAAAGAAGGTGAAGGATCATTAATAAGAAAAAGAAAACTACATAGCCAGGAAACTACAGACAAACTCTAAAAATACATGCACATCTATATATATATGAATTAATGTTTTTATATGTTGTTTTGTATATTCTAATTGTTTGTAATGATATGATGTTTTGTAATTAATATATATATTAAGTTTCTTAATTTATTTTTTAAACAAATACTGTAGAGACTCCAACACCTGAAAGCTCTACCTCAAGAACATGACACCCTATGTCAGAGACTGGAACAGTTAATGATTTATGCATTCTAAGAGACTTCTGCAGGCTTTTGACTTTCTGATGGGCAACTGGGCCCATCCCCCCTCCTCCAGTGCAAGCCCTGAAAAGGCAGGAAGAGTCAAGTTTACCACGCCCTCCACATGAACTCCACGCCAAAAAGGGGGACACCACCCTATGAAAATAACTCCCCGCCTTGGGGGAGGTGCAAAGGATATAGATATTGACTGGTGACTTTGGGGGTTTGGGGGGTTTTTTCTTCTTCTCCCCCACCGCCTGCGGATCAAGACATCGCTGGATCCAGTGGGCGGTGATTATACCACTCTCATCTTTCCTTTTTTTCTTGCTCTCCCTTACTCTTACCCTGTCTTTCTCTCCCCTATGCATTTTTCTCCTCCCCGGAAAGGTTATGACAGCCCCCAAAATGCTGGCAATACCTGTTGATACAAAATTGTTAATATAAACCTTGTCGATATTTGTTTTCAGACACCGATTATTTAGTGTCGTTTCCCTTTAATCCACCCCAAGGGAATTATTGATAAAACCTGGGTTACCCCCCCCTTTTTTCCTGGGGGGGGTCGTAACAACGGGCAGCTCAACTGGCAATACAGCAGCAACGAGAGCGATGGATAAAACAAAAAGCCTGGAAAAAATCTGAAGCAAAACAACTGACAGACCCCTCAGTGACAGAGGAACTGAACCAACTTCATCAAGGTTCCTCAGAGTGTGGATGAGGACTCCGAAGAACCAGAGAGAAAAGCCTACCAGCACTGGACGGCAGCATTGAAAGAAGTCGCAGAAGAGGAAGAATGGATTTGAAATAATGGACTCATTTAACTGAGATTACTGAATGGAACGAAATTACAGGTTTATGGTTCTTTTAATGTTTTTTGATATCCCCATGTTGTAATAGTTCGTTCCCACAAAAGTTCCACTCCCTTCTCATGCATATTCTATTGTTACCCCTGGCAGTTGGACCCTCGCCACTCCCAGACCATGGAAGTTTTCCATCTATGGCTGGCATCAGCAGTGATACCAGACATGGTGAGGTGCTGCTGGACTATTTTAATACCAAAGTCAACCAGACCAGAACGCCTGAAGGACATCAGCAACTCACAGCCCATTACCATTGGATCAATCATTTTAAGCTTCTTTTCCAGAACAATGACAGCAAAGCTGGCCAAGGCATGTCCCATTAATCTCAGGCAGAGAGGATTTAGAAGACAGGCAGGATGCTCCAAAAATCCCAAACTGTTACAACTGCTAATCTGAAATGCTGAGGACACAGAGGACTGCGAGTGCTATTGGTTGATATCGCAAAGGCCTTTGATACCATGAGCCATCAGCACATCCTAAGGGCTCTGAAACAGAAGGGAGTAGACCCTCCTATTATCACCTTGTTTAAGAACCTGCATAAGAACATCTACACACGTATAGACACAAAGAATGAACACACCGATCACATCCACATACAAAGTGCTGTGAAACAAGGTGATCCAATGTCACTGCTTCTATTCAATTTGCCTGTAGACCCTCTGCTGTGCAAGCTGCAAGAGTGTGGAAAAGGGTACCAGCAGGGAGGGAACACTGTAACAGCAATGCCCTTCACTGATGACTTGGTCCTATTAAATGGATCCTGGGAAGGCATAAAAAACAACATCAAAATCCTACAGACCTTCTGCAGGACACAGGGAGAAAAGTGCCACGGCTTCTACACCAAGCCAACTAAGGATTCGTACACCGTCAGTGACTGTCCAGCACAGACCCTTAACTGCACACCCCTCAATGGGATTGAACCCAGCAGTTCTGAGAAATATCTGGGCCAGCAGATTGACCCCTGGACTGGTAGAGACACACCAGAACTATCTGCAAAATTAACAAATTGGTCACAATGGATCAATAAGGCACCGCTGAAACCATTACAGAAAACTGACATCTGCAAAACTTATCCCATCCCCACATTAACCTACTTGGGCCCCACACTGATGTGAAAGCAGGGTCCCTCCAGTCCCTGGACCTACAGATACGATCCACTGTCAAGGAATGGCTGCATTTGCCACCGAGCACATCTCACATCATCCTAAATTCAAGCACAAGGGGTGGAGGTTTGGGTGTCACCAGGTTGACAGGATTGATCCCAAGTGCACAAGTCCAAAGATGGCAGAGACTGGCTCAGGCTTCAGATGAAACAGTCACAACAATTCTGAAAATAAAAGAAATCAAACAAGCAGATGAAAAGCTATGGATAAAAGCTGGAGGAGACAAAGAAAAGAGCCAACAATATTGGAACCCAAACCAGTAATCCAACTATCCAACGATGGGGATGAGAAAAGAACATCAGCTTTCTGAAACCCTGAAACTGGAGAGCATCAGAATTTACAAAATGGACCAAGCTGGTATCCCAGCACCTGGGCATTACCAACTTTGAAAGGGGGGGGACCAGCAACTTTGGGATCAACAACTACAGAGGCATCACCCACACAAAGCCTAGAACAGCACTGCAATTGAGAGCCAACGTTTACCCCACAAGACAGTTCCTGGCAAGGGGTAGACAAGCAAGGTACATCAAATCCTGCAGACACTGCCAGGCTGAGAAGGAAACATGCTCCCATATCATCAGGAACTGCCCAGCCTTGCAGGAGGGCAAGACTTAAAAGGCACAACTGTATCTGTGGTACCTTATCAAAGGAAGCTAAAGAGAAAAATTGGGTGGTGTTTCAGGAACCACATAGAAGAGAGAACAACAGTTACATAAATGGCACCTCATATTTGTGAAGGACAACCAAGCATAGGGGGTGGATGTCACTGTGATACTGACACATCTTTGGAAGACGCTGCAATGGAAAAACTAGGAAAATACCAACAAATTTAGGATCTGACAAATGCAGCAGACACTGTATTTATGGGCTTTCCCCTTGGAGCACAGGGGAAATGGTACCGTAAAAATTAGGAACTTTTGAGGGACCTGTGTTTCTCCAAATGGAACAAAGAGAAGACAGCCCAGGGCCTGCCCTCCAGAGCACTCCTTACCTCTGTAGATATTGTACAATGTTTGGGAGCAAAGCACGTACTGTTGTATCCCCTTAGTTCACAACAAAGTTTCACAGCACATAAAGTGAGTGCTGTGAATGCAGGGCCACCACAATCCAGGTAAATCTGGCCTGGATAGTAGGTGGGGATGACAATGGAATCAGATCATGATGTGTCACATACCACCAATCTGTGACAAAATTCTACCAAGCCTGACCAAGGTGGACAGGTCACCTTCACTTAATCCAGAAAAGGAGCACATACAAATTATATCTGCTATTATATGTGCCTGATAAATAGCCAAATGCCTTGTCATCTAATTAGTGATGAGCATGAATGCAGGAATGAGATTCCCACTGTCCCTACTGACTATCCAGCAAAACCACAGCCAAGGGAACTGGTTTGGCTGAATCACCAAGGAAAGAAGTCCCTGTGGAGCTTGACTCCAGTCTGGTGCTGTCAAGAGACACGAGAGCTGGAGAACAAGGAGGAGGCTGGGCACACGCTACTCTGATGGTTTTGTCACTTACCCACTGAGGGGGGGGGACAAGCCCCGAGGGGGGCTCTCACTTCTGGCACCAAGCACCTGGGCTCCAGGGACCAGGCAACAATGGGAGTGCACATGGGAAGCCACCGGTGGCTTTTGCTTCCCTCGGTGGGATCCGCGGGGCTGGGGCTGGGCTGCGATGGGGGAACCCACCGTCACAGGGGGTGGCAGTGGCAGGCGGCCCCTCGCTGATCAGTGCAGGGGTCCGGCTGCTCCCATCTCCCACCACACAGGAGACCTGGTGGCCCTCGAGCCAGGGCACCCACCTGTGATAAATAAATAATTGCGATCCGTGAAACAAATGGGTGATTACATCAAAATAAAACAAACGGCTTGTAAAACTTAATTACACCCCCATAAAGAAATAAAACAGACCCTTACAAGGTCAAGAGGCCTAAAATCTCCTTACTATCCTAAGAATAAAATATGGTAGAACTTTAAATCTTTAGGCACCTGTTCGTCCAAGAATGCATGAATTATGACCGGCTGTAAAGATAACACTTTTAGCTTTAGCTGTAAGAAAACCCATATATTAAATACTTAGCAAAAACCTGTAGAATGTATATATATATGATATAATTAATACGCACAAAATAATTAAGATAAATACTAAATGTACCCTGTAATATGTGTGCAGATTTAGGAACCTGGTCCCCACCTCTGTCACCCAGCCAGGTGCTTGCTTTTTCCATATAATAAACCATTATTCAAAAACTTATAGGAACTCGAGACTTTGTTTATCACCCACCCTTGGCACGCCTGGGCTGGGTGGGGCAGACATGGCATCCCACTCCCGTGCCCCGTTTCCCCCTGCCTGGTGGATCCCGCTGCCGCAGGTCCTGCTCCCCCCGTTCCTGGGTTCCCCTGGGCTCCGGGAACGGACTTGGCCTGGCCGCTAGAGGAGTGTCTTCCATCCGGATGGGATTCGGGGTTTTTCAATGCCTTTAGTCTTTCATCTGCTCCTCTCCTCTCCACGGCCAAAGGGACAGCACTCTGGCTCGCCTGTGAACAAAGGCAATCAAAGGCAGTCATCTCATTAAGCATTAAATCAATAAATGACCAATCAGGATCTTGGTTTCTAACAATCCTTTCAAAATGTTTCACTATCTCACTGGAATCATCTCGGTACCCCTTAACCACCCCTTCCAATTATCAAGATCTGCTGTACTCAAAGGGACCTTTACTCTCACCACCTCTCCTGCCCGTCCTACTCCCTGCCCAAGGGGGGCCCGGAGCTGGGGGCTTTTGGCTCCTTTTACTCCTCCTGTGCGGTGATGGGGGTGCTGCCGCTGGCTCCTGCTTCACTGCCATCACTGCTGGATTCATCTCCTGATGCCACTGCAGGGGCTTCAGGTCCCGCGGGGGGGAACTGGGGGTGTGCTGCTCTCAATTCTTCCCGATCTATAACCCCGGGAGACATAGGGTCTCTCCCTTTTCTTGTTTTAAGGCACCTTTGCCCGATGCTGCATGATGAGCAGCACCTTTTTATCTTTTGCTTCTCTTTCCCCCCGTCCTTTTCTAATGCTAATAACAGGGAATCCTGCAGTGAAACGTTTCTCCTGCAATCTCTCTGCTATTCTGGATGGTTTCTCAAACAGAAAAACCTATCTCCACATATTGCCTCATTCCCTTTTCCATTACGCCTTAAAAATAACATTAATTGAAAAGTGTATTATAATTTAAAGTTCCATTTGGAGGCCAACTTTCTCCCTCGTCTCATTTATACAAAGGCCACCATTACCTGCAAGATTTAATCGTGCTAGCCTTATTGACACCACTTCCACTCACACCACCCGATCTCTCCAGCGGCTTAAAATACAGCCCGGAGGACTCTTTTTCACAACTTTCTTACTCTGCCTATTTCCCACAGTAATTTACAGGTGCTTTTCTACCTCCTTGCCTTTTACCAACCCTTAAGTACAACTGCTTTTAAAGTTAGGAAGTGCGGGAAATAAATACTGGGAAGCTGATGAAAATTAGTGCCACAGAAAATAAAAACTCCTAATCCCACTGCCTGCACCAGACACTGAGATGTTAACAACTGCGAATTGAAATTAGTGCTACAGAACAATAAGAAAGCCTTTTCTTACCACGCTGCTTGCAGCAAACATTAAGATGTTAAGAGGCGCTAATTAAAACTCGTGTCTCAAAACAGTAAGAAAACTTTTCCTATTCACACTACCTACACCAGACACCGAAATGCCAACATTTGCTAATTAAAAGACAATAACAAGACTTCTCTCACAGCCCCTACACTGAGCTGCCAACACCTCCCGATTAAAATCGGCGCTAAAAGACAAAAAGAAAACTTCTCTCACTCACACCACCCCCACCAGACACTCAGATGCCAACGCGTGCCCATTAAAATCGCTGCTACAAGACAAAAAGAAAACTTTTCTCACTCGCAGCATCCAACCCAAACAATAAAATACCAACACGTGTCGACTAAAATGGGTGCTACAAGGCAAGAAAAAAAATCTTCTCTCACTCGCAACAACCACACCAGACACTCAGATACCAACACCTGCTGATTAAAGTCGCTGCTACAACACTGGTCTCACAATACCTACACCAGACATTCAGACGCCAACAAGTGCCCATTAAAATCGGTACTACAAGACAATAACAAAACCTCTCTCACAATATCCCCACCAGACACTCAAATGCCAACACGTGCCCATTAAAATCGCTACTACAGGACAAGGAAACTTCTCTCACTCGCAGCACCTACCCCGACACTCAGATGCCAACACGTGCCCATTAAAATCAGTACCACAAGACAAGAAAAAAATCTTCTCTCACTCACAACACCCCTACCAGACACTCAGATGCCAACACGTGCCCATTAAAATCGCTGCTACAACACAAGAAAACTTCTCTCACTCACAGCACTCACACTGGACACTCAGATGCCAACACCTGCTGATTAAAATCGCTGCTAGAACACAAGAAAACTGCTCTCACAGCATCTACTGCAGAGACGCCAACATATCTCAATTAAAATCGGTGCTACAAGACAATAACAAAACCTCTCACTCACACCACCCCCACCACACACTCAGATGCCAACACGTGCCCATTAAAATCGGTGCTACAGGACAAAAAGAAAACTTTTCTCGCTCACAGCATCTATCCCAGACAATAAAATACCAACACGTGTCCATTAAAATCGCTGCTGCAGGACAAGAAAAAATTTCTCACTCGCAGCAGCCAAACCAGACACTGAGATGCCAACAGCTGCTGATTAAAATCGCTGCTACAGGACAAGAAAAAATTTCTCACTCGCAGCACCCACACCAGACACTCAGATGCCAACAGCTGCTGATTAAAATCGCTGCTACAGGACAAGAACGCTGCTCTCACAGTACCTACACCAGACACTCAGATGCCAACACGTGCCCATTAAAATCGGTGCTACAGGATAAGAAAAAAATCTTCTCTCACTCGCATCACTTATGCCAGACACTCAGATGCCAACACGTGCCCTTTTACCAACCCTTAAACGCAACTCTTTTAGGTTAGGAAATGTGGGAAATAAATTGTCGGAAGCTGATGAAAATTAGTGCCACAGATGATAATAAAAACTTCTCCTAATCACACTGCCTACACCAGACATTGACATATTAACAAGCCCTAATTAAAATTAGTGTCACAGAACAAGAAAAAAGCCTTTTCTGACCACACTCCTTGTATCAGACACTAAGATATTAACAGCTGCTGATTAAAACTCGTGTCACAAAAATAGAAGACAACTTTTGCCATCACAATACCCACACCAGACACTGAAATGGCAACACGTGCCCATTAAAATCGCTGCTACAAGACAAAACTTTTCTCATAGTACAGCACCTACACCAGACACTGATGCCAACACGTGCTGATTAAAATCAGTGCTATAAAACAAGGAAACTTCTCTCACTCACAGCACTCACACCGGACACTCAGATGCCAACACGTGCCCATTAAAATCCGTGCTACAAGACAATAAGAAAACTTCTCTCACAGCAGCTACACCGGACACTGACAGCTATACTTCACACACTCTGCACTCACCAAACTTCTGAAATAATTTATTAAGACCCACAAGCTTTGCCTTACACACCGTACACGACCTCCGAAACAGAAACAATTTACCGGGACACACACGAACTCCGAAACAGAAACAATTTACCGGGACACACACGAACTCCGAAACAGAAACAATTTACCGGGACACACACGAACTCCGAAACAGAAACAATTTACCGGGACACACACGAACTCCGAAACAGAAAGCGGCTTACAGGTACTTTCCAGTGACCGGTCACCCGAAACCAAATTACACGAAACAAATACCTTCAATTGGTCGCAGAGGTCCCCGTCTGCTCCCGCAGCGAGCCCAGGGAAGTGAGGAGTCCCTTCGGCAAAATCCCGAGGGCGCCCCAGGGAGTCCCTGCCTCCAGCGGAGTCTGCAGCCGAGCACAGGGTGACTCCCGCCTGGCTGGCCGGAACTGAGGCCGGCAAAAGCCGACGGTAGGAAAACCCAATAGCCACAGGTCCTATTAAGCCGCTATTTGTTTATTACGGCGCAGGACGAAAACAGGACACCTCCAACCAACACGCGCACACCCTCCCCCCTCACAGCTTCCCTTTCCTACAGCTACGTCATACATATTCATTGTGCATTTTACATATTCATGACCTACCCGAGACTGGGCGGTGTTCGATGTCCATCTCGGCACACGCCTTCTGCCGCCTGCGCGCTTCTCTCCCGTGGCCGTCTCGGGCGGTCGTAGGGGATGAAGGCTCAGAGTCTTCCTCTCTCCGAACTGTCCCCTCGCTCTCGGAGCATGCGCAGTCTCTCAGCACCGGCCCCTGGCGGCAGCTCCTCATTGGCTGCTCGGTGTCCCATTGGTTGTCTGTTGGTTACGCTTGGCTGCGCCGCGCGCTCTCCCATTGGCTGCCCCTTCCCGCCATCCCGCAGCTTTCCCATTGGCTGCCTCTGGGCACCTCCCCATTGGCTGCTCCCCGCCCACACGGCTGCTCTCTTAGCGACCGCCCCGGAACCTGAGAACTGCACTTATTCAGCTCTGCAGCTTCAATTGTCCCTTAGCAGCAGCAGCGTAACATCTTCTCCACAGCAACTCAACATTTTCCCTTGTCGGGGCGACCCCACAGCACCAAAAAGGCTCCCAGCGACGCAACCCCAGCTGTGCTTCGCACAGAGACCCCGCCCGGCCCCGCCGGCAGCGCCCCCGGCCCGTGCCCAGCCTCCCCTCTGCTCCGGGCTCCGCGCCCAGCGCCGAACGCCTTCGCCTCCCCCCGCGCCGCCTCCTCCTCGCCCCGGCGCTGCCGCTGCCGCCGCCCCGGGGCGCGGGGACCGCCTTGGCCGCCCCGCTCCGGCCCCGCCGCTGGGAGGGGGGAGGGCGGGGCGGCCCCGACCCGTGCGCGGGGCCTGAAAGGCGGCGGGGGAGGAGAGGAGAGCGCGGCGGGGGCTGTGTCTGCACCGGGCCGGGCCCGGAGCTTGAACACTGTTTGTTTGGGACGGCCGAGAGCGCTGCGGGAAAGCTGGCCAAGAAAGCCGGAGCAGAAACCTGTTTGGGGGCTTTTGGAACAACCCCTTTCGCGGGAGCGGCAAACCCCGAAAGGCTGTGTGCTCCCCTGGGTTTGGGACCTGCCTGACCCCCCTGGGGTGCCCAGGCACCTCCGTGAGGATTTTATCGCTTGGAGCAAGGGAGTTACCTCCGGGCAGCAGATAAAGAAAACATCGCAGCACCCTGCAGGAGAAAGTTGTTTCTTCCCACGTTAAAGCTTTTCCCTGGCAGCGAGAGTTTCCTTGAGTGGGCATTAAGGTTTTCCATCCTCGGTGTTTCTTCGAATGTTTTCTACACCTACACTCTGTGTGTGTGTCTGTGTGTATGTCTGGGAGTCTCTGTGTGTCTGTGTCTCTTTGTGTCTGTGTTGCAGCAGTGGCGGGGCCCGGCCTTTGCAGGATGGCAGCTCCATGTCTGGAGAGATTTATTTCATTGAAAAACTGACAAGAAAAAACCAAACCAAACCAAAATGCAGTGCTGGAAAAGGGAAACAAACAACACCAGCACCCCCTCCAACATCCCTTCCTCCGCCCCCCTCTGCCTCCCACGCCCAAAAATAAAAAAAAATACATAAATAAAGAAGTAACTACAGCCACTCCCCACCACCAACACAAAAAGAAATACCTCCCTTCACACCGCTATGGCACCAGTACGGGCCAGTATGAGATGAGTACAGACCAGTAGGGACCTGTACAGACCAGTCTGGGAGCAGTATGCATAACCATGGTACCAGTATGGGCCAATATGGACCCATAGGGCACCAGTACAGCACCAGGGTGGACCAGGACAGGCACCAGTGACACCAGTATGGCAGCAGAATGAGCACCAGGGCTCCCAGGATGGCCCCAGTATGGGCGTCAGGGCTTCCAATGTAGGAGTCTCCAGTTCTCCCAGTATGGGGGCACCAGGGCTCCCAGTGCATCCAGTACTTTCAGGATGGGGTCAGCAGTACTCCCAGAGCTCCCAGTATGGGGTCACGAATACTTCCAGTACAGGCCCAAGGGTTCCCAGTATGGGCTTCAGTCACAGGGGCTCTTGGGGGTCCCCTGGCTTCCCAGCCCCTCCCCTCATGGAACCAAAGGGACCCTGGGACACTGTGGAACCTCATGGAATCACAGGGCCCTTGTGACTCTGTGGAACCTGATGGAACCAAAGGAATTCTGGGACACTACAGAACCTGATGGAACCAAAGGAATTCTGGGACACTACAGAACCTGATGGAACCAAAGGAACCCTGGGACCCTGCGGAACCTCAGGGAACTGAAGGAGCCCTGGGACATTGCGGAGCCTCGTGGAATCGAGGGGCCATTGTGCCACTGACAAGCTCTGTCAGGGTTTAACCCCAGTCAGCAACTGTGGAGACGTTCGCTCACTCTCACACCAGCCAGAGCAGGGGCAGACTTGGAAGGATAAAAGCTGGAAAACTCCTGGGTTGAGGTAAAAGACGCTTTAGAGGGAAAGCAAAACTGGGCACACGAGCAAAGAAAACCAAAGAATTAATTCAGCACTTCCTATGGGAAGCAGGTGTTCAGCCACCTGCAGGGGAGCAGGGTCCCATCCCACAGAATGCTTCCTGGGGAAGACAGATGCCATCACTCCAAACCCTTCCTTTCCTTCTTCTTCCCCTCCCTTTCTATCCTGAGCATGATGTCATGTGGTCTGGAATATCCCTTGGGTCAGTTTGGGTCCCCTGTCCCGGCTGTGTCTCCTCACAGCCTCCCAACTTCCTTGCCAGCCTGGCCCTGTGAAAAGCAGAAAAGGCCTTGGCTCTGTGTGAGCCCTGCTCAACAACAACCAAAACATCTCTGTATTATCAACCCTGTGTTCAGCACAAATCCAAAACACGGCCCCGTAGCAGCCACTGGGAAGAAAATCAACTCTACCCCAGCTGAAAGCAGCACAAACTGTGACCAAAGTAGTTGTATTTTTTAAAAACAGAGTCTATGCAGCAGCGGGGAAAGATGCTGGAAAATTCTTTTAACTGTAGTACAATAGTGTTTGATCCCTACATCTGTGACTAATAGCCTTGTGGCAGCTCTTGCTTCCTTATTTCCCTATATCAGTGATTAACATGTCCTTGCAAATGCCTTAGTTTTGAGAACAAGGATTGTGTGTGAGAGCAAAGAATGGTAAGAGAAGTACATTATGACATGACCACATGTCTGAGATACTCTCATGGAGAAAAGATTCCTTGGAAGCTCCAGAGCCATATTCAAGTAAGTCCATGGAAGGAATTAGTACCTCTGCATGTATTCAGGAAATGTAATGAATATGTAATAGCAATGTCATGACTATTAATTTCATGACTCTAAAGTGGTCTGTGAGGTTGCTGGGTGTGCATGCTTTATGGAGCTATCTTCATGCACCCAGCACACTGAATGAAGTAATGTGGGCTTTCTAACCCAAAAAACTGGTTGGGGAGTTTATTTCCCAGTTTTCAGTGCCAGAACCTCATGGAACCCAAGGGACCCTGGGACACTGTGGGGGCTCATGGAACCAAAGGGACCCTGTGACACTGTGGGGGCTCATGGAACCAAAGGGACCCTGGGACACTGTGGGGGCCTCGTGGTGCCCAGGGCTGAGGAATCCCGTGGGTGCAGGTGGCTCAGGGAGCAGCTGCAGTTGGAGCTGTGGGATGAGCTCTGGGTGAGGGGCCTCAGCCCAAAGGCCGTGAGCTGCTGACCCTGGAGCAGCCAAGGGAGAGGACACTTGGAGACAGGGCAGGAGCCCAGGGCTCAGCAGGAAGAGCAGTTTGTGTGCTTGGAGTGTGAGGGGATAAAACCCCATGGAGGTTTTTTTGGGGGTCCCTCCTTGAGGCACCAGCTCGGGCTGTGTCTGTGTTTCTTCACCAGGAATAAAATGTTTTATTGTTTTTACGACATCAGAGACTCTGCCATGGGAAACCTGGGGTGGAAGCAGTGAGGAAACCTGGTCTGACTGTGAGAGTGGGGGGTGTGGGGAGTCACAGGGGACCCGTCGGGTCACTGGAGCTGCTGCTGCTGGGAAGGGGCCTGAGTGTCAGCAGTGCCAGTCTGAGCTGGTGGGAGAGTGACTGCCAGGGAGTCCTGGGAATGGGGAGCCTGGGAAGTTCCCTTAAGAGTGTGAGGGGGATCTCGTGTGCAGAGACCCCCAGGAGCCCCTTGAGCGTCTCTGCTCATGGCAAGGATGCAGAGAAGGCAGAGTTACTGAACACCTTTGCACTGACAAGACCAGCCTTGGATGCAGGGCTGCTCTCCATCCCTTCAGCCCTGAGCCTGGCCCTTGAGATCTGGGGGCATTTGACACCTGCTGGGTTCCTTTGATCCCCTTTCCATCCCTCCCAGAGCCCAGGGAAGGACTGAGGGGCCTTGACTGATTGTCCCTGATCCTCCCCAGCCCCGACACCAAGCTGTGCTCCTTGGGGATGGTGCTTGGACAGCCCCAGTCAGACCCTGTTTCCCATTGTGTCCCCAAACCACCGGGTGCCCCAGGGGACGTGGGAACACACATGGACACGGGAAGGCACCCGTGGATGTGGGGACACACCCACCCAGACAGACACAGAGCATTTGTTTTGCTGCAGGGGTTTATTGATTCTTGCAGGGAAATTGCCAGGGCACCCAGGGGATCAGGGGGGTCCTCCAGGGATGATCATCTCCTCATGCCGCTGGAGGGGGCCAGGACACGGGTGTCACCACCACTTCCAGTCCTGAAAGACAGAGCCCCAAACGTCACCCCCGGTGTCCACAGGGACATGGCAGGGGCCTTGTCCCCACCCCGTCTGTCTGCAGGGAGCTGGGGCAGGAGAAGGGAATTGGATGCTGAGATCCATGTGGCCCCCAGAGCCCCTGAGCCCGGGATGCTCTGACACCTCCCCGAGCCCCTCCCTGCCCTCCCGGTGAGCCTGGGGGTCTGCAGAGCCCCCAGTGCAAGGCAAGGCTTGGGGGCAGCTCTGTCCAGCTGCCCCGGGACACGGAGCAGGGACAGCTCCCTCCATGTCCCTGTTGGGGGGAAATGGTAGGTCCATGGAGCCCCCAGGACCTCTGGAACCTGAGCAGCTTGAAATATTGCAGGGTGTGAGGCCTTTCTCAGGAAGAACAGTGAGGCTAATTAAACATTCCCATGGACACAGCCTTTAATTTTAGGGAGTTAGCTAGAAGAGGATAACAGTGCAAGAATGAAGCTGTTGACTGTGCGCAGGTGTTAAATTCCTGAGTGTTTTTGCAAAAATAAGTTTACATTGTGTGTATGGGAAAGTACAGACTAGCGAGCCCAATAAAGCTGCCTGCTCTGCTCAACAGGCAGACACCCCTCGTCTCATCACTGTTCGTCTGTGTGTGTCTTCTTTTATTCACAGACCAAAACTTAGCGACAGATACCCCACGACATGTCCCTCTGCTGTCCCCCAGCTCTGCCCACTGCAGAGGGCTCAGGGACCCCCCAGCGCCCTGCCAGGCTCCTTTGGGGGGCTGAGGAGCCTCCCATATTTCTCACCTGGACATGCAGAGAGGCAGCCGAGCATCACTGGCGCATCAGCTCCACCTGGTCAGCCACGGGGGGCTGGGGACAAAGGCAGGGTTAGAGACACACTGGGCTGGTTCTGGGACACACTGGGCTGTACTGGGACACACTGGGCTGGACTGGGACACACTGGGCTGGACTGGGGCACACTGGGATGTACTGGGGCACAGTGGGATGTACTGGGGCACAGTGGGATGCCAGGGAGGGTCGTGGCCATGAGAGGGGAGGGTTTGGGCCCAGCAGAACTCGGGGTACCCACCTCAGACCTCTTCACTCGATGGACATCCATGCCTCCCTGGAGAGAGAGCGGGAGGTGTCACTGCTCACTGGGGTGTCCCCAGGTCCAGGAGGGATGGGGGGACTACATTTCCCCCCATTTCCCACACTGGGGACATCCCGACTCTAGGACTTACCCCAACACATCCACCTCCTCCTTGTCCCGAGATTGGCTGGGGAAGGAGAGCAAAGGTTTAAGCAGGATTGGCCCCTGTGGGGCTGGGGGAGGGACACGGGTGTCCCCAGACCCCCCAGCCCATGGTTGGCCCCTGGTCTGAGGGGGAAAATCCCTTCTGCTCCCCCAGCCCCAGTGCACGCAGTTTCCCCCGGGATCCCTGCTCCTGCAGGGCCCAGGGTGGGGATGGAGACAAGGAGAGCCAGGGGAATTCAGGGCCTGCAGGAGGGTGGGGGGGAGGAGGAGGGGACCCAAAGAGGGTGAAGTGGGGGGAATTGGGGATCCCACAGGATGGTCATTGGGGTGTGGAAGGGATGGGACTGTGGGGGATGCGGGTGAGGAGGAAGGGATTGCAGTGGAGGGACACAGGGAATGAAGCAGGGCAGGAGAAATGGGGAAGGGGAGAAAACTGGAAGGGACTGGGAGAGTCTTTGGGACTGAGGGGTCAAGGAAGGGGATTTCTGGAAACGAGTGTCGTGGCCAATGGGAAAGGGGAAGGATTAGAGGAGAAAGAAGGGAAGAAATGGTGTGGGATTGATGCCCTGTGTGTGTGGGGTGGGGTGGACTGGGGTGTGTGGGAATAGAGTGGGGGCCCTGAGGAAGGACCTCCCCGCTGCACACTGGGGTGGACTGGGGAGCACTGGGATGGCCTGGAGGGTGGTGGCCACCAGAGGGGAGGGTCAGGGCCCAGCACAAGCCCTGGTACCCACCGGGCCGCCGATCCCGCCTGCCTGTAGAGAGACAAGGAGACGTCACTGGTCACTGGGGTGTCCCCAGTGCCAGGAAGGGATGGGGGGCCCAAAGTGCCCCCCACTTCCCACACTGGGTGCCCCCCAACTCCCAGACCTACCTCCCCACATTGGACGCCGCCGGCCTGAACGGGCTGCAGGAGGAGAGCAAAGGCTTGGTTGGGGTTGGCCTTGTGGGGCTGGGGGGGACACGGGTGTCCCCACCCCCTCCAGCCCCGGCTGCCCCCCGGGCTGAGCGGGGCTCTTTGGGATTGCGGCTCCCAGGCAAGTTGGGGACACCAGTGCAGGGGGAAAGGCAAGGCACTGAGGGCAAAGCCTGGAGGAAAGGCCCTGGGAAGGGGCCATGGCAGGGCATTTCCCAGTTGGTGCCAGTTCAGCCTGGCCAGGCCTTGTCCCACTTGAGCCCAGGGTGGAGCTTGGGCCTGTTTGTCCTCCTTGGACTCCAGTGGGGCTTGGCCCAGTTCCACCCAGTTTGGGTTGGGCCTTTGCCTTGGCTGGGAAAGAGAGGAGATGGTGGGGAGATGCCCCAGGGGACCAAGAGGATGGGATGGGGAGGCCCAAAAAGGTGGGATTTGGGGTCAGAAAGAGCAGGAAGCAGTGGGACTGTGCCAGGATGGAGCCGGGTGCAAGCATCCCGTGAGGAAGCGGAGCTGCAGCAGCAGGAGTTGAATTGTGGGAAGGGGAAGGAGAGAGGGAATTGTGGCCAGAAGAAAGTGGCCTGGCCGGGGGCTGTGGGTGCTGGGGAGTGCTTGGGGAGCCCCTGGATCGGGAAGGGGCCCATCCCTGAGCCCATGGCCGTGGCATGGGGGCCTCACCTTGGCATCTGCCGGGGGGCTCAGCAGGATGGTGAAGAGCAGGGCCACGCTGAGCACAGCGACCTTCATCTTCCTCTGGGCCTGGGCAGCGCTGGCTGAGGCTGCACAAGGGCAGGAGCACATTTATCCCTGCCAGGACTCCTCCCTGCCCCCTCCCCGAGAGCCCCCGGCTGGGCACAGCCCCCAGCCCTGGCCACAAGCCCAGCCCTGGCACAGAGTCCATCCCGCCTGCGGCACCCATCCAGCCACCTTCCCCGGCATCCCTCCAGCTTCCTGCACGGGGCAGCTGCCCCTGGAAGGGCCCAGGCCCCTGGGGGTGCCAAGGGGGTGGGCAGGGAGCTGAAAGCAGCTGCATACCCTGTGGGGACAATACCACACAACACAAGCCATCCTCCAACAGCCCCCAAAGCCTGATCCACCCATGTCCTCCTGCCCATCCCTTCCCAGAGCTTTCCCTCTGGGACACCCCAGAGCTCAGCCCAGCCCCAAACCTGGCGTGTCTGAGCACAATTGTCCCTGTTCCCACTCCAGCTCTTTGACTGAACCTGGGGCTGGCAGTGCCCCCCTTCTTGGGGCACCAGGAGCCCGGGATCAGGGAAACAGGGAGCTGGGAGATAAAGGGGCTGACGGGCAATGGGCACAGCTGGGTGACTGGGATCTCCAGTGTGGGCAGGCACTGGGGAGCACTGGGCAATGCTGGCCCTGGCACACAAGGGCTGGGCCCAGGGAAGTGCTGGGGTGGTGGCAGTGCCCGGCTCCAGCCCATTTGCGGGCACTGCAGCCCCCAAGTGGTGCAGGCCCAGCCACGGCCTCCCCGAGCAGAGCCCAGAGGGGCAGATGCCCTTTGCTGGCCCTGCCCCTGTCCCAGCTGGGCACACCGTGTCCTCCCGCATCAGCCGGGCCCCGCTCTGCTCAGCTGGCCCAGGCAGGGGGGGCCAGGCACTGGCAGCCCAGCAGGGCTCTGGCTCCACACTGGGCTGGCCCTGGCACACAGCTGCCCCAGTGCCCCTGTCCCCAGGGATGGCCCTGCCCTGCCCTGGGCCCAGCGCTGGCCCTCAGCAGGATGGCACCTTCCCGCCCCACTCTCCCTCCCTCCCCACCCGCCTCACAGGCCCCTCTGGGCTGGGACCCCCGTGGGCACAGATCAAGGACAGGCACTGAGCGGGGGCTCCCGGCACCTGCCACAGCCTCAATTCTCCACTCACCTTTGCCCACAGTTCCGCAACACCTTCCATCCTTACGGGCCCCTGACCAGACACAAGAGACCATTGTGGGGCAGCTGGGAAAACATCTCAGCTGAATGACTTGACTATTTGCCTTGCATTTTCCCCAGGAGCCGGCAGTGACCTGGAAGATTTTCCTTTTGCCCTTTTCTGCTTCGTGCCTCCTTTGTTGGATAATTGAGGAACGTTGACTGAGGAGGGGCCCAGGGGAGGTGAAGCCTCTCAAGAGGTAGGCATTTACAGCCCCTCAACACCAAAGGTCCCACTCTGGACCATCCAAATTGTGGCATCAGCAGCTCATTGGAAGAGGGAAATGTCCCCATTTTGGTGTTTGAGAGAGAGATGGACGAGAGACGTGAGCAGGGTGCCTGAGGTGCAGCTGATCCCCCCTGGACTGTCTCCTTCCTTCCTCCTGAACAGGGCTGGGAGTACCTGGGGAAATTACCCTGGTTCTTGTAGTCCGTCCTGTGGGATTTTTTCCCACCCTCTGGTTCCAAATGGATTTGGGGCCTGGCCGTTCTCCTCAGGCTGTGACCCGCAGGGAGGTGTTGTGGTGACTCCCAGAGGGAAAGGGGAGGAGAAAAGGGGGCCCTGTTCTCCCCACATTTACATCTCCCTTCCCAATTTCCTGGTGCCCTCGGCTTCCCAGAGTCCCTCAGTAGCTGCACGAGGGGGAGGAAGGACCAGACTCAACAGGATGTGTCTGTCCTGTTGTCCTGGTTTTTACTGGGATAATGGACTGGTTTACAGTCCCTGCCCACCACAGGGACATTCCCTGTCTCAGCACAGAATCCTGGAATCATGGATTGGTTTGGGTGGGAAGGGACCTTAAAGTTCATCCCGTACCACCATGTCCCTGCCATGGGCAGGGACACCTTCCACTAGCCCAGGTTACTCCAAGCCCCGTCCATCCTGGCCTTGGACACTTCCAGGGATGGGGCAGCCACAGCTTCTCAGGGCAACCTGTGCCAGGGCCTCCCCCCTCACAGGGAAAACTTTCTTCCCAATATCCCCCTAAGCCTGCCCTCTGTCAGTGGGAAGCCATTCCCCCTTCTCCCATCCCTACAGGTCCTTGTCCAAAATCCCTCTGCAGCTCTCTGGGAGCCCCTCGAGGCACTGGAAGGGGCTCTAAGGCCTCTCTGGTGCCTTCTCTTCTCCAGACTGAGCAATCCCAATTGTCCCAGCCTGTCCCCAGAGCAGAGGGGCTCCAGCCCTCAGAGCATCTCTGTGGCCTCCTCTGGATCCACTCCAACAGGTCCATTCCTCCTGATCTGGGCCCCCCGAGCTGGAGGCAGCACTGCAGGTGGGGTCTCACCTGAGGGCAGCAGAGGGGCACATTCCCCTCCTCCCCTGCCCCCGGGATGAGCCCGCACACGGGGGGTTTCCGGGCTGGCTCGTGTCCCATTTGTCACCCACCAGCACCCCCAGAGCCCTCTCCCAGCAGGGACTTCCATCCCTTCCTCCCCCAGCCTGCACCGATCCCGGGGGTTGCCCTGACCCGGCTGCACCACCTTGGTCTTGTCCAACCTCAGCAGATTCCCGTGTGTGCCGGGAAACGGGGGGAAGGGGAATTCACCCGACTCTTGGAGATTTGTTTGTCTGGTGGTGCCCCAGGGAAAAACAAAACCCTGTCAGTCCCATCTAGTCTGTCCCATATTCCATCAGGAACCCTCCACCAAACAGATCCACCAGGTGGGGGGAATTCCAGGGCCCTTTTTCGGGGACTGACACGTCACAACAAAGGGAAAACCCCTCAGTGGATATTTCCACCAGTTACTCTGGAATCTCCCGTGACATCTCATTCTACCTCTGTGACATCACATCCTCCCTGTGACATCACAGCTCCTCTATGAAGTCCCATCCATCATATGACATCATATCTCTCCTGTGACATCACATCCTCCACTGTGACATCACATCCTTCCCGTGACATCCCATCCTCCTCTGTGACATCACATCCATCACACAGCATAAAATTCTCATCTGTGACATCACATCCTCCCATGTGACATCTCATCCTTCCTCAGTGAAATCACATCTTCCTCTGTGACATCAGAGCTGGTCTATGTCATCACATCCATCGTATGACATCACCTCTCTCGTGACATCACATCCTGCACTGTGAATCACATCCTTCCTCTGACGTCATATCCTTCCCTGTGACATCACATCCTCCTCTGTGCCATCACATCCTCTTCTGTGTGATGCCGTGGAATGTTGGTGCTAAAGAAATTACTCAGGAGCAGTTAATTAGGGGTGAGATAAGGAAAGGGTTTAATTGTGCCAAGGCAATGGATGTTACAAGACAGGCGCCGCTGTGCTCGAGATGGTTCATTTTATAATATTGTCTGTCCAATCCCAAGTGTGTCCACACTGTAGCCTTTGCTCTGGTCCACCCCGGGTCCACCCCCTGAGAATTGAGTCTGGGGTGTATTTCGGGACCACCTCTTCATCATTCTCATCATCTACAGAGCACAGAGGGTATATAGTCACCTAGTTCTTGACTCTCTTTTGTTGTTCAGGCCCTGATATGGCTGTTCTCTAAACAGCCTAGGCCTTGCCTTGACAAGAGACTAAACATTGCCACTGAATTCAGGGGTAGATTTGATATGGGGAGCATAGAATGGGGTAAGAGGGTTAAGGAATGTGTAAACTACTTGTAATACAGGGAAAGGGAGTGAGGGATGCTGCTTTTCAAATCTACTTCTACTACTTATAAAACTAATAAAGCTTATAAAAATTAGAAAAATAAAAACTATACTAGGGGCTTAAGGCATCAGTTACATCACATCATTCCTGTGCCATCACATCCTCCTCTGTGACATCACATCCCTCATATGACATCATATCTCTGGGCCCAGCGCTGGCCCTCAGCAGGATGGCACCTTCCCGCCCCACTCTCCCTCCCTCCCCACCCGCCTCACAGGCCCCTCTGGGCTGGGACCCCCGTGGGCACAGATCAAGGACAGGCACTGAGCGGGGGCTCCCGGCACCTGCCACAGCCTCAATTCTCCACTCACCTTTGACCACATTTCTGCAACACCTTCCATCCTTACGGGCCCCTGACCAGACACAAGAGACCATTGTGGGGCAGCTGGGAAAACATCTCAGCTCAATGACTTGACTGTTTGCCTTGCATTTTCCCCAGGAGCCAGCAGTGACCTGGAAGATTTTCCTTTTGCCCCTTTCTGCTTCGTGCCTCGTTTGTTGGATAATTGAGGAACATTGACTGAGGAGGGGCCCAGGGGAGGTGAAGTTGCTCAAGAAAGAGGCATTTACAGCCCCTGCACCCCAAGGGGATGTGATTGCCTCCAGCACAGGGAATTCCATCTCATCCTGGGCACCTCCTCCACTGGCAGTTTGCAAGATCTTTCTCAAAGCCATTCCCGTCCTTACCTCTCTGCAGGAGACACCTCCAGAGGCTGAGGACTGCTGCCCCCTTCCCAATCCCACTGTCCATGCCCTTATCCCCAGCAAGGAATCCCCAGCTGGACTCCACACCCTCCAATTCCTCACTCCTGGCCCCAGTGTCTGGCATCTTCCTTAATGATGGAGGCCAAGGGATGGAGGGCACCCTGAGCCCGTGACACTGAGCTGAGCGGGGCAGGTGACACACCTGAAGGATGGGATGGCATCCAGGGGGACCTGGACAAGCCAGAGAAATGGTCCCAGAGTGTGGAGAGAGAGATAAGGCTAAAAGTTAACATAGAATAGGAATTAGAGAGGAAAACCAGCTGCTGCTTCCCGGACAGCAAAGAGACTCCAGCTGCTGCTTCCCGGCTGGGATAAGGTCACGATGCCCCACAAAGCTCCCCAGGCACCCAGAAACAATTGTAGCACTTCTCAGTAGAAACCCTCAAACTCCTCCTAAACCTCAGTCTGGAGAAGAGAAGGCACCAGAGAGGCCTTAGAGCCCCTTCCAGTGCCTCGAGGGGCTCCCAGAGAGCTGCAGAGGGATTTTGGACAAGGACCTGTAGGGATGGGAGAAGGGGGAATGGCTTCCCACTGACAGAGGGCAGGCTTAGGGGGATATTGGGAAGAAAGTTTTCCCTGTGAGGGGGGAGGCCCTGGCACAGGTTGCCCTGAGAAGCTGTGGCTGCCCCATCCCTGGAAGTGTCCAAGGCCAGGATGGACGGGGCTTGGAGTAACCTGGGCTTGTGGAAGGTGTCCCTGCCCATGGCAGGGGGTGGCATGGGATGAGCTTTAAGGTCCCTTCCCACCCAAACCAGTCCATGATTCCAGGATTCTGTGCTGAGACAAGTCCCTGTTGTGGGCAGGGACTGTAAACCAGTCCATTATCCCAGTCAAAACCAGGACAACAGGACAGACACCTCCTGCTCAGTCTGGTCCCCCCCTCTCGTGCAGCTACTGAGGGACTCTGGGAAGCCGAGGGCACCAGGAAACTGGGAAGGGAGACGTAAATGTGGGGAGAACAAGGCCTCCTTTTCTCCTCCCCTTTCCCTCTGGGAGTCAGCACAACACCTCCCTGCAGGTCACGGCCTGAGGAGAACGGCCAGGCCCAAAATCCATTTGGATCCAGAGAGTGGGAAAAATCCCACCAGGAGGGACTCCAGGAACAAGAGGAATTTCCCCAGGTGCTCCCAGCCCTGCTCAGGGGGAAGGAAGGAGACAGTCCAGGGGGGATCAGCTGAACCTCAGGCACCCTGCTCACGTCTCTCGTCCATCTCTCTCTCAAACACCAAACTGGGGACATTTCCCTCTTCCAATGAGCTGCTGCTCCCACAGTTTGGATGGTCCAGAGTGGGACCTTTGGTGCTGAGGGACTGTAAATGCCTCCTTCTTGAGTGCCTTCAGCTCCCCTGGGCCCCTCCTCAGTCAACATTCCTCAATTATCCAAGAAAGGAGGCACGAAGCAGAAAAGGGCAAAAGGAAAATCTTCCAGGTCACTGTCGGCTCCTGGGGAAAATGCAAGGCAAATAGTCAAGTCATTGAGCTGAGATGTTTTCCCAGCTGCCCCACAATGGTCTCTTGTGTGTGGTCAGGGGCCCGTAAGGATGGAAGGTGTTGCGGAAATGTGGGCAAAGGTGAGTGGAGAATTGAGGCTGTGGCAGGTGCCGGGAGCCCCCGCTCAGTGCCTGTCCTTGATCTGTGCCCACGGGGGTCCCAGCCCAGAGGGGCCTGTGAGGCGGGTGGGGAGGGAGGGAGAGTGGGGCGGGAAGGTGCCATCCTGCTGAGGGCCAGCGCTGGGCCCAGAGACATATGATGTCATATGAGGGATGTGATGTCACAGGGAGGATGTGATGCCACAGAGGAGGATGTGATGTCACAGAAGAGGATGTGATGTCATATGCTGGATGTGATGTCACAGAGAAGGATGTGAAGGAAGATGATGGATGTGATAACACAGGAGAGATGTGATGTCACATGATGCAGATGATGCCACAGAGGGAGGATGTGATATCACAGAGGACTATGTGTTGTTACGGAGGAGAATGTGATGTCACATGATGGATGTGATGTCACAGAAGAGGATGTGATGTCATAATGTGGATGCGATGTCACTGGAGAGATATGATGTCATAGGTGCAATGTGATGTCATAGGTGAGATGTGATGTCATATGATGGATGTGATATCACAGGGGAGATGTGATGTCATAGTAGTGATATGATGGCACAGAGGAGGATGTGACGTCACAGGAATAATGTGATTCCACCGAAGAATGATGTGATGTTACAGGAAGAATGTGATGTCACAGAAGAAGGATGAGATATCACAGGAAGGATGTGATGCCATCTGATGGATGTGATGTCTTAGAAAGGATGTGATGTCATGCAGAGGAGGATGTGATGCCACCAGAGAGATGTATGTGATGTCATATGATGGGTGTGATGTCACAGGAACGATGTGATGTCACAGTGGCGGAAGGATGTGATGTCTCAGGAGAGATATGATGTCATATGATGGATGCGACGACATAGAGGAGCTGTGATATCACAGGGAGGATGTGATGTCCCAGGAAGGATGTTATGTCATATGATGGATGTGATGTCACAGAGAAGGAAGCGATGTCATATGATGGATGTGATGTCATAGGAAGGATGTGATGTCACGGGGAGGATGTGATGTCACAAAGGAAGGATGAGATGTCATGCAGAGGATGTGTTCTCACAGGAAGGATATGTTGTCAAAGGATAGATATAATGTCATATGATGGATGCAACATCCTAGAGGAGCTGTGATGTAACAGAGGAAGGATGTGATGTCACAAGAAGGATGTGATGTCACAGAGAAGGATTTGATGACACAGAGGAAGGATGTGATGTCACAGGTGAGATGTGATGTCATACGATTGATGGGACGTCATAGAAAAGCTGTGATGTCACAGAGGAGGATGTGATGTCATATGATGGATGTGATGTCACAGAAGAAGGATGTGATATCACAGAGGAGGATGTGATGTCACGGGGAAGGATATGATGTCAGAGGAGAGATGTGATGTCATACGATGGATGTGATGTCACGAGGAGGATGTGATCTCACTGGAAGGATGTGATGTGATATGACGGATGTGACATCATAACGAAGGTGTGATATCAAAGGTGGGATGTGATGTCACAGGAGAGATGTGACGTCATAAGATGGATGTGATGTCATAGAGGAGGATGTGATGTTATATGATGGATGTGATGTCACAGAGGAGGATGTGATGTCATAGAGGAGGATGTGATGTCCCACATGAGGGACTGCAGGAACAAGAGGAATTTCCCCAGGTGTTCCCAGCCCTGCTCAGGGGGAAGGAAGGAGACAGTCCAGGGGGGATCAGCTGCACCTCAGGCACCCTGCTCACGACTCTCGTCCATCTCTCTCTCAAACACCACACTGGGGACATTTCCCTCTTCCAATGAGCTGCTGCTCCCACAATTTGGATGGTCCAGAGTGGGACCTTTGGTGTTGAGGGGCTGTAAATGCCTCCCTCTTGAGAGGCTTCACCTCCCCTGGGCCCCTCCTCAGTCAACATTCCTCAATTATGCAACAAACGAGGCACGAAGCAGAAAGGGGCAAAAGGAAAATCTTCCAGGTCACTGCCGGCTCCTGGGGAAAATGCAAGGCAAATAGTCAAGTCATTGAGCTGAGATGTTTTCCCAGCTGCCCCACAATGGTCTCTTGTGTCTGGTCAGGGGCCCGTAAGGATGGAAGGTGTTGCGGAACTGTGGGCAAAGGTGAGTGGAGAATTGAGGCTGTGGCAGGTGCCGGGAGCCCCCGCTCAGTGCCTGTCCTTGATCTGTGCCCACGGGGGTCCCAGCCCAGAGGGGCCTGTGAGGCGGGTGGGGAGGGAGGGAGAGTGGGGCGGGAAGGTGCCATCCTGCTGAGGGCCAGCGCTGGGCCCAGGGCAGGGCAGGGCCATCCCTGGGGACAGGGGCACTGGGGCAGCTGTGTGCCAGGGCCAGCCCAGTGTGGAGCCAGAGCCCTGCTGGGCTGCCAGTGCCTGGCCCCCCCTGCCTGGGCCAGCTGAGCAGAGCGGGGCCCGGCTGATGCGGGAGGACACGGTGTGCCCAGCTGGGACAGGGGCAGGGCCAGCAAAGGGCATCTGCCCCTCTGGGCTCTGCTCGGGGAGGCCGTGGCTGGGCCTGCACCACTTGGGGGCTGCAGTGCCCGCAAATGGGCTGGAGCCGGGCACTGCCACCACCCCAGCACTTCCCTGGGCCCAGCCCTTGTGTGCCAGGGCCAGCATTGCCCAGTGCTCCCCAGTGCCTGCCCACACTGGAGATCCCAGTCACCCGCCTGTGCCCATTGCCCGTCAGCCCCTTTATCTCCCAGCTCCCTGTTTCCCTGATCCCGGGCTCCTGGTGCCCCAAGAAGGGGGTCACTGCCAGCCCCAGGTTCAGTCAAAGAGCTGGAGTGGGAACAGGGACAATTGTGCTCAGACACGCCAGGTTTGGGGCTGGGCTGAGCTCTGGGGTGTCCCAGAGGGAAAGCTCTGGAAGGGATGGGCAGGAGCACATGAGTGGATCAGGCTTTGGGGCTGTTGGAGGATGGATTGTGTTGTGTGGGATTGTCCCCACTGGGTATGCAGCTGCTTTCAGCTCCCTGCCCACCCCCTTGGCACCCCCAGGGGCCTGGGCCCTTCCAGGGGCAGCTGCCCCGTGCAGGAAGCTGGAGGGATGCCGGGGAAGGTGGCTGGATGGGTGCCGCAGGCGGGATGGACTCTGTGCCAGGGCTGGGCTTGTGGCCAGGGCTGGGGGCTGTGCCCAGCCGGGCTTTGCCCCGGGGGCTCTCGGGGAGGGGGCAGGGAGGAGTCCCGGCAGGGATAAATGTGCTCCTGCCCTTGTGCAGCCTCAGCCAGCGCTGCCCAGGCCCAGAGGAAGATGAAGGTCGCTGTGCTCAGCGTGGCCCTGCTCTTCACCATCCTGCTGAGCCCCCCGGCAGATGCCAAGGTGAGGCCCCCATGCCACGGCCATGGGCTCAGGGATGGGCCCCTTCCCAATCCAGGGGCTCCCCCAGCACTCCCCAGCACCCCCAGCCCCCGGCCAGGCCACTTTCTTCTGGCCACAATTCCCTCTGTCCTTCCCCTCCCCACAAATCAGCTCCTGCTGCTGCAGCTCCGCTTCCTCACGGGATGCTTGCACCCGGCTCCGTCCTGGCACAGTCCCAATGCTTCCTGCTCTTTCTGACCCCAAATCCCACCTTTTTGGGCCTCCCCATCCCATCCTCTTGGTCCCCTGGGGCATCTCCCCACCATCTCCTCTCTTTCCCAGCCAAGGCAAAGGCCCAACCCAAACTGGGTGGAACTGGGCCAAACCCCACTGGAGTCCAAGGAGGACAAACAGGCCCAAGCTCCACCCTGGGCTCAAGTGGGACAAGGCCTGGCCAGGCTGAACTGGCACCAACTGGGAAATGCCCTGCCATGGCCCCTTCCCAGGGGCTTTCCTCCAGGCTTTGCCCTCAGTGCCTTGCCTTTCCCCCTGCACTGGTGTCCCCAACTTGCCTGGGAGCCGCAATCCCAAAGAGCCCCGCTCAGCCCGGGGGGCAGCCGGGGCTGGAGGGGGTGGGGACACCCGTGTCCCCCCCAGCCCCACAAGGCCAACCCCAACCAAGCCTTTGCTCTCCTCCTGCAGCCCGTTCAGGCCGGCGGCGTCCAATGTGGGGAGGTAAGTCTGGGAGTTGGGGGGCACCCAGTGTGGGAAGTGGGGGGCACTTTGGGCCCCCCATCCCTTCCTGGCACTGGGGACACCCCAGTGACCAGTGACGTCTCCTTGTCTCTCTACAGGCAGGCATCATCGGCGGCCCGGTGGGTACCAGGGCTTGTGCTGGGCCCAGACCCTCCCCTCTGGTGGCCACCACCCTCCAGGCCATCCCAGTGCTCCCCAGTCCACCCCAGTGTGCACCGGGGAGGGCCTTCCTCAGGGCCCCCACTCTATTCCCACACACCCCAGTCCACCCCACCACACACACACAGGGCATCATTCCCACACCATTTCTTCCCTTCTTTCTCCTCTAATCCTTCCCCTTTCCCATTGCCCATGACACTCGTGTCCAGAAATCCCCTTCCTTGACCCCTCAGTCCCAAAGACTCTCCCAGTCCCTTCCAGTTCTCTCCCCTTCCCCATTTCTCCTGCCCCCACCCCTGCCCTGCTTCATTCCCTGGGTCCCCTCCACTGCAATCCCTTCCTCCTCACCCGCATCCCCCACAGTCCCATCCCTTCCACACCCCAATGCCCATCCTGTGGGATCCACAATTCCCCCCACTTCACCCTCTTTGGGTCCCCTGCTCCTCCCCCCACCCTCCTGCAGGCCCTGAATTCCCCTGGCTCTCCTTGTCTCCATCCCCACCCTGGGCCCTGCAGGAGCAGGGATCCCGGGGGAAACTGGGTGCAGTGGGGCTGGGGGGAGCAGAAGGGATTTTCCCCCTCAGACCAGGGGCCAACCATGGGCTGGGGGGTCTGGGGACACCCGTGTCCCCCCCCCAGCCCCACAGGTGCCAATCCTGCTTAAACCTTTGCTCTCCTTCCCCAGCCAATCTCGGGACAAGGAGGAGGTGGATGTGTCGGGGTAAGTCCTGGAGTTGAGATGTCCCCAGTGTGGGAAATGGGGGGAAATGTAGTCCCCCCATCCCTCCTGGGCCTGGGGACACCCCAGTGACCAATGACACCTCCCGCTCTCTCTCCAGGGAGGCATGGATGTCCATCGAGTGAAGAGGTCTGAGGTGGGTACCTCGAGTTCTGCTGGGTCCAGACCCTCCCCTCTCATGGCCACGACCCTCCCTGGCATCCCAGTGTGTCCCAGTCCACCCTAGTGTGCCCCAGTATCCCAGTGTGTCCCAGTAAAGCCCAGTGTGTCCCAGTACAGCCCAGTGTGTCCCAGAACCAGCCCAGTGTGTCTCTAACCCTGCCTTTGTCCCCAGCCCCCCGTGGCTGACCAGGTGGAGCTGATGCGCCAGTGACGCTCGGCTGCCTCTCTGCATGTCCAGGTGAGAAATATGGGAGGCTCCTCAGCCCCCCAAAGGAGCCTGGCAGGGCCCTGGGGGGTCCCTGAGCCCTCTGCAGTGGGCAGAGCTGGGGGACAGCAGAGGGACACGCAGGGGGCTGTCCCTGCTCTGTGTCCCAGGGCAGCTGGACAGAGCTGCCCCCAAGCCTTGCCTTGCACTGGGGGCTCTGCAGACCCCCAGGCTCACCGGGAGGGCAGGGAGGGGCTCGGGGAGGTGTCAGAGCATCCCGGGCTCAGGGGCTCTGGGGGCCACATGGATCTCAGCATCCAATTCCCTTCTCCTGCCCCAGCTCCCTGCAGACAGACGGGGTGGGGACAAGGCCCCTGCCATGTCCCTGTGGGCACCGGGGGTGACGTTTGGGGCTCTGTCTTTCAGGACTGGAAGTGGTGGTGACACCCGTGTCCTGGCCCCCTCCAGCGGCATGAGGAGATGATCATCCCTGGAGGACCCCCCTGATCCCCTGGGTGCCCTGGCAATTTCCCTGCAAGAATCAATAAACCCCTGCAGCAAAACAAGTGCTCTGTGTCTGTCTGGGTGGGTGTGTTCCCACATCCACGGGTGCCTTCCCGTGTCCATGTGTGTTCCCACGTCCCCTGGGGCACCCAGTGGTTTGGGGGCACAGTGGGAAACAGGGTCTGACTGGGGCTGTCCAAGCACCGTCCCCAAGGAGCACAGCTTGGTGTCGAGGCAGGGGAGGATCAGGGACAATCAGTCAAGGCCCCTCAGTCCTTCCCTGTTGTACCCGGACGAAGTTGGGATGTTATTTTTTGGCCTGTGTTTGGCCCTAGCCACCTGCAGTTAGTTTATATTTTCTCCTGCCAAGTCTTCTGATAAAGCAGTGAACTTGGCCTTGGAGGGAGAGCTTCTGTGTAAACTGTTTTAATTGGTCCGTTGTGATTGGTCAATTGCTCGTCAGGGGCAGTTGGAGGACAAAGTGATGATGATGGTGCTGAAGGCCATCCCCCAGACTCAATTGGGAAGACCCCTCCCAAATCACTGCGCCTGCGTGGGGGACTTTCCAAGGTGCTCACGCAGGCGCAGGAGGGGTGCACTTACACAACAGAAGGGGTGGGGTTCAGAGCCCTGACGGGGCGGTGCTGGCCACACCTCTCCAGGGCAGGTGCTCTCAAAAAACTTTATAAAAGCAGAGACGCTTCTTGGCGGGTGGCCGGCTCTTCACGATGGACCAAGTTGCTTTCAGCGGGGACGCCTGCTTGAAGTGGGAGCCTGCCACCCCCCATGAACCCGCAGCTGCTGCAGAGGGACTTCATTATAGGTTAGAGTGGGTAAGACTTGTTTACAGGTGACACCTGGGTGAGTATGGGGGGGAAAGCCTTCTTCCTAGGGTCTTCTATGCACTTCTTCCTCCGCTCCAATCCTTTTCCCACAGGCGCCTGTTTTGTTTTCTCCCTTTTCCTTGTTTGCCACCTTTTCCTAAAAAATAGCTATTATTTTTGCCAACTAGCAACGATGTTTGGTTTATTCACGTTCCAGAATCTCGCGAACCTGTGTTTTTCCCTTTGGTTTAGTCCCTTCCCTGTTGCACCTGTGCTCTGGGAGGGATGGGAAAGGGGATCAAAGGAGCCAGCGGGTGCAAATGCCCCCAGATCTCAAGGGCCAGGCTCGGGGCTGAAGGGATGGAGAGCAGCCCTGCATCCAAGGCCATGGGGATAGTGGGGGATGAAAAGCAGGATGGGAGCCAGCAATGGGAGCTCACAGCCCACAACCCCCCCCGTGTCCTGGGCTCATCCCACAGCGTGGGCAGCAGGGCAGGGGGGTTCTGCCCCTCTGCTCCACTCAGCTGAGACCCCTCCTGCAGTGCTGCCTCCAGCTCTGGGCTCCTCTGGCTGTCTGCAACGCACCCGCCCGCAATGGCAATGGCTTGGGGGGATTCCCCTGCCAGCCCTGGCATCTCCTGCAGCTCCATGGGCTCCTCAGCACAGCAAAGACACGCACCTCTTGGGGCACTTCCAGAGGAGGCCACCAAGGGCATCCCAGGGCTGCAGCACCTCTCGCATGGAGACAGGCTGAGAGAGTGGGGGCTCTTCAGCCTGCAGAAGAAAAGCCTGTGGGGAGACCTCCTTGGGGCCTTCCAGTACTTCAAGGCAGCTTTTTAGTGACATGTGGGCAAAGGGTTCAGTAGGGCCTGTCACAGTAGGACAGGGAGTGAGGGAGTTAAACTAAAAGAGGGGAGGTTCAAACTAGAGAGAGGGAAGAAACATTTGATGATGAGACTGAAACACTGGAACACATTTGCAGGGAGGTGATGGATGCCCCATCCCTGCAAACATTCAAGGCCAGGTTGGATGGGGCTCTGAGCAAGGTGATCTAGGAAAGATGTCTCTGCTCCCCCTCCAGGGGATCCCCCGCCCTGTGCTCCTGGCTACCAGAGTGATGGGCAGCTCTCAAAGGATGCAAGTGCCCAGAGAGCAGGGGGAACACACAGGACCTCTGTTAGCAGGGACATCTTCAGGTGAGATGGGAATAGTTTGGACCAACACGCTCAGGCTCCACTGTTTTTCACAGTACTTCTGGAAGTTCTGTGAAACTGTAGTTGCACACAATATTTGGGAGTCTGATAACCACGAGGTCCCACAGTGTCACAGGGTCCCCTTGGTGACAGGAAGTCATCAAGTGTCCCATGCACTTGTGGGGGTAGAGTTTTTGGAGGTGTTCTCTGACCCAATCTTCCTTAAGCAAGGCAAGATCTTCCTTCCAACATTCCTATAGCCTGGTCTCCTGGGCCAGAGATCCCTGAGGGCTGGTCTTGTCAGTGCAAAGGTGTTCAGTAACTCTGCCTTCTCTGCATCCTTGCCATGAGCAGAGCGGCTCAGGGGGCTCCTGGGGGTCTCTGCACACGAGATCCCCCTCACACTCTTAAGGGAACTTCCCAGGCTCACCATTCCCAGGACTCCCTGGCAGTGACTCTCCCACCAGCCCAGACTGGCACTGCTGACACTCAGGCCCCTTCCCAGCAGCAGCAGCTCCAGTGACCCGACGGGTCCCCTGTGACTCCTCACACCCCCCACTCTCACAGTCAGACCAGGTTTCCTCACTGCTTCCACCCCAGGTTTCCCATGGCAGAGTCTCATGTCTTAGAAACAATAAAACAATTTATTTCTTGTGAAGAAACACAGAAACAGCCCGAGCTGGTGCCTCAAGGAGGGACCCCCAAAAAAACCTCTATGGGGTTTTATCCCCTCACACTCCAAGCACACAAACTGCTCTTCCTGCTGAGCCCTGGGCTCCTGCCCTGTCTCCAAGTGTCCTTTCCCTTGGCTGCTCCAGGGTCAGCAGCTCACGGCCTTTGGGCTGAGGCCCCTCACCCAGAGCTCATCCCACAGCTCCAACTGCAGCTGCTCCCTGAGCCACCTGCACCCACGGGATTCCTCAACCCTGGGCACCACGAGGCTCCTGACAGTGTCCCAGGGTCCCTTTGGTTCCATGAGCCCCCACAGTGTCCCAGGGTCCCTTGGGTTCCATGAGCCCCCACAGTGTCCCAGGGTCCCTTTGGTTCCATGGGCCCCACAGTGTCCCAGGGTCCCTTTGGTTCCATGAGCCCCCACAGTGTCCCAGGGTCCCTTGGGTTCCATGAGGCCCTGTGGTGTCACAGTGGCCCCTTGGTTCCATGAGGTTCCACAGTGTCCCAGGGCTCTAAACAGGACATGATGGGGGAGGGGCACAAGATCAGGTTTGTTCCAGGAAATCTGTGGGATAACATGAAAAACTTAGAGGGACAAGGTACCCGTGAGGGCCCCTCTGAGGTGACTCTGAGATGGAACAGCCACACTGGAGCACAGCTGATGTCTCACAGAGATGAGCCAGGGACTCCTGGGGTAATGGAAGCCAACAGGGAACCATCAGAGAAATCCCCTCGTAGCAAAAGGAGGCTCAAGAGGGAACAAACACCTCAATCAAGAAATTTCCCACTTCAGTCAGCTTGGTGCCAAACTTGTTTTCACAGACAGTTACTGTCAGAGTTGATCATTAGACCACTGAAACTTTATGTTTTGCCAAACTAACCATGAGAAGCTTCAATGAAGAAATCCTGGGGGAACTAAAATCTGGACACATGGAATCCAGAATTTAGAGCCCTCCAAGGACATGTGAAGTAACCACAAGGTAAAGAAGAGACTAACAAAGACAATTCATCCTGTGCTGGAAACTTCCTGCCTGGTATAAGTAATAATAAGACTGTTCTTGCAAAACTTGTGCTACAGTCCTAATTGGTTTAGCAGTAGAGTAGAAAGTTACTGTTTATGCAGCCTTTGACCCCATTTTGAAGCAGCCTTTGACCCCCATTTTGAAGCATCTGTATAGTTTGCTGAGGAACAAGAGAACCCAGCAGCTGCAAGGGATAGGGAAGCCCCTGCTTTGAAGTTTGGTGATCAACTCCCTTCATTTGTGGCCAGAATGGGACAGTTCATTGGGTTCCTGAGACTGTCCAGAGACAGGCGAGAGGGGAAGAAAGGGTAAGGAAATGTCATAATGTGGAAAGGAGTCCACGGGGAAAGACTGAGGAATCTCATCAGTGAGTAAATGTGGGAATGGGGGGAAGCAAAAGGAAAATGCCCAAGGGGGACAAAAGTTCAGTGCCCAAGAGGGGCAAAAATCCAGATAGGGGATGTGGCAAAAAGGGTGACAACTCTTATATTCCTCCAGATATTCCCTGAGGTAAAACGTTGGAATTTTGTGGTGATGCGTGGTTCAAGCAAATTTCTTCCATAAAACTAGAGCATATGAAAGAAGGAGAAAACCAAAGCAAGAATAAATAGGAAATGAACTCAAAAGAGAGATTATAAGTCAGAATAACAATTTAATAAAATAATACAATAAGTACAATTATACAGACAAACAATTGGTTTTAACCCACAAAACCCAAATATATAACCCAGCACCTTGGGGCATGAACAGAGTGGTGTTCTTTGGGCCCCCTGAGTCCAAAGGAAAAGGTGAGGGGAAAACCTGTTGGTGAGAGTGCTGGTGCAGTCTGGTCAAGAGTGGTGATTGCAGTCCAGCTGAGGGTGGTGGTCTCAGGCTGGTTGAGAGCGGGGAGCTGCAGTCTTCCTCTGGATCCCACGAGTGGTAAAAAAGGTTCCAAAACTCCAAGTTTATCTATTCTCCAGTTCAGGCAGGAATGCTCAGTCCTTCCCTCAGAGCGGGGTATTCCATAAAAGGGTGTGAGGACAGGAACATATTCCTATCTCGCAGGCCTCTTAATGCCTAGTTTATAGCCTGAGGAGTCAGGCTCTGTGTGCAGATGGTGTAAATGCTCTATTGATAACAGTTTCTGGGAAATGGCATGGAAGGCTATAGAATACACAGTTTTGGGTTACACCCATCCAGTGATGAACTGGTCTCAGCTGTCCTAACTAGGACATCGGGACACTGCAGAAACTCCTGAAAACAGAGGAACCTGAGACTGTGCAGAACCTGAGGGCAGAAAGGAGCCATCGGGACACTGCAAAACCTCGTGGAATGAAGGGGCCACTGCTTCACATCTGGGTCTCGTGGAATCAAAGGAAACCTGGGACACCGGGGAAACTCATGGAAGCAGGGAGACCCTGGGACACTGTGGGGCCTCACGGAATCGAGGGGCCATGGGGACACTGCAGGACCTTGTGGGGCCAAAGGAACCCTGGGCTGCTGCAGAACCTCACGGAGCTGGGAAGCTGCTGTGTGGGGCCCCCCACGAGGAGTGGCTGAGGCTGCTGAAGGAGAAGGGGAATGAAGCCAATTTGCAGAAGTGGAAGCCGTGGGCAACGCCACTGAGCCCCCTTGCCACGGTCAGTTACCATGGCAACCATCATACATTCCCATCGTGTGCTGGGTTAAAAGTAAACCAGAGGGAGAAATGAACCCACCCGAGGGATTACAAGTCAGACTTACAATTTACTGAGAAGATGACAATAAATACAATGATACAGAGAAAACTGGTTTTAACCCACAAAAATAGCTGTATAAGCCAGCAGCCTGGGACAAGAACAGAACAGTGTTGAGCACCACGTGGCCCCCAGGGTGCAAAGGACAAGGGAAAGCTGTTGGTGCAGATGATGGTGGCAGTTGTGTTGAGGTAATGATGGCAGTCCTGTGGAGAGTGCCAGTCCCAGTCCTGTTGGAGTTCTGGTCCTCCTCTCCATCCCACGAGTGGTAGCAGAAGTGCCCAAAGCCCAAGAGTAAATGTGCTCAGGTTCAGGTGGGGATGTCCAGCACCTCCCCCAGGGCGGGGAGTTTCCCAATGGGCGATTTAACTCTGTGAGTCCCAGGGTATTTTTGGAGTGTGTGATGGTCTGGGTGTTGCAGCTGCCTGTTCTGCCAGTCCAAGGCGGCCCATTGGCAGAGATGACCCCTCAGGCTGGGGGTGAAGGTGCTAATGCCTCCCCGAGGGGAGTTATCCCAACTGAGTCCTGGGTGTGAAGACAAAGGAACACTCCTTGCACAGTTCTTTCCCAGCCAGCTGGTCGGCTGAGGTGTCAGGTGGTCCCTGGGCAGCTGCTGCAACGGATCCATTGTTAAGAGTCCATCAGAAATGCCACAGAGGGTGTAGAATACACAGTTTTGGTTGTAGCCACACAGTGATAAACTGGTCCCGGTTCTTGCAACTAGGAGAGATTGCTAGGGTTGGTTACCATGGCAACCATCATACACTCCCATTGCAATGGTCAGTTACCATGGCAACCATCAGACATTCTCATTGCTATGGTAAGTTACCATGGGAACCAGCACACATTCTCACTGCCACGGTCAGTTACAATGGCAACCATCATACATTCCCTTTGCTGTGGTTGGTTACCATGGCAACCATCACACATTTCCATTGCTACAAACAGTTACCATGGCAACCATCATACATTCCGGTGCTATGGTTGGTTACCATGGCAACCCTCATACAGTGCCATTGCTACAGTCAGTTGCCATGGCAAACAGCAGAGATTTTCATTGCTATGGTCGGTTACAATGGCAACCATCACACATTCCTTTTGCTACAGTCAGTTACCATGGCAACCATCATACATTCCCATTCCTAGGTCAGTATCCTTGGCAACCATCATACATTCCATTGCTATGGTCGGTTACCATGGCAACCATCATGCTTCCCACTGCTTCACTTTTTTACCATGATAACCATCACACATTCCCATTGCCTCGGTCATTTACCATGGCAACCATCAGACATTCCCATTGCTATGGCCGGTTACCATGGCAACCATCAGACAGTCCCATTGCTATGGCCGGTTACCATGGCAACCATCAGACAGTCCCATTGCTATGGCCGGTTACCATGGCAACCATCAGACAGTCCCATTGCTATGGCCGGTTACCATGGCAACCATCAGACATTCCCATTGCTAGGGTCGGTTACCATGGCAACCATCAGACATTCCCATTGCTAGGGTCGGTTACCATGGCAACCATCAGACATTCCCATTGCTAGGGTCGGTTACCATGGCAACCATCAGACATTCCCATTGCTAGGGTCAGTTACCATGGCAACCATCACACATTCCCATTGCCATGGTCAGTCACCACAGTGTCCTGGTTAGGGAGCAGAGGGGGCAGTTCAGCGCCTTGTGGGTGTCACCAAGTTATTTATCCTGTACCATCCATGCCATCCCTAGGGCTGTGCTTCCAGCAGGAAAAGCCGGGGCTCTGCACCACAACTGCTCCATCCTGCCCCGCTCTCTGCAGGGCAGGGACTGTCAGCATCACTCCTGCGCTCCCCGTCCTCTGCCCCGCTGCTCCCCCTCATGTTTTCCCCGGATTGGGACGATGGACCTTTGGTGCTGAAAGGGGAAACCACGACGGGCCGTGGTGCTGAACCAAAGCTCTGAGCAGGACGGGGCGGTTGGGGGGCAGCCTCAGCCCCCTCAGCCCTCGGGTTGGGAGGAGAAGAGAGGAGCCAGCGCGGGACTGAGCCCAGGGAGCGGCTGCGCCACACGGCCGGGACGACCCAGCTCCCAAGGCTTGGCTTGTCCTTGGTTCTCCTTGTTGTCGCTGAGGGGTTGGACACGTTACCCTTGGGAGCTCCCCCACCGCATTGCCTTTGTCCGGGGGCACCGCACGGACACGTCGCTCGGGGAGCGCCCTGCATCTTCTCTGTGTGCCCCGTGGTGACCCCTTTTGGGAGTGAAACACCTTCTCCTTCTGCATACTTTTGTTGGTGATATTGCTGTTGTGACTCTGCGTGTCTTATTCCATTGCTCTGTGCTTTTAGTGAATTGTTATCTCCACCCAGAGTCTCTCATTTTTTGTCCCTCCCTCACCAGAAGGGCCGTGGGAAAGGGAGTGACTTATGTGAATTTGAATTTCCTGATGGTGCTAAAACCACCACACCTGCCATGCACCAGCAAAGATGGAATGATGCAGTGGGTGCTGGGACCTGCCAACATTGGGAGGCACATTTAGCAAAGGCCACCTGGTCACTCAGCACTGGGGGATGTGCCAATCGGGCTGGCCCTGTCCAGTCCAAGTTTTTACGTGCCATGGAAAGGGATAAAGTTCCTGTAGTGCACATTAAAAACATGCTGAGAAGACAGTCTGGGTTATTCCTGCTTCAGGCAAAGGGAAGTGCACCCGTGGGATTCACGTGTCTCAAGGACACGGATGCGCTTGGTGGGGAAGGAGGGAAAGATGGGAAATCCAGTGTGTGCCTTGAAGGGACTGGATTTTGGGTGAGAACAGCCAAGGAATTCAGTTGTGTTACAGTGGTAACTCTCTAACACTGCATTCTCACTGCTGTGGCAACTCTTTGCTGTGTCGGGGGTATTACAGTGAAAATCACTGAGAGAAATGAACAATGAGCTTGGAGGAGACCAGACAAGCACAGCGGTGATGGAACAAGAACTGGTTGCAACAGGCAACAATCCCACAGCAGACAGCATTTTTCCTGCCCTGAAAGAGTATTTTGGCAGATGGAGCCTAAAATCCTGGACTAAATGAACTCAACAGACTTTCATAGACTAAGCAATGAGATCTGTGGGTTTCTATCAAATGATAGGAAAGGTGATGGTGGAATGTATTGGAAAGTGTGGGATCTGACATGGTGTAAATGGTGTGGAATAAGGGGTGGACACCAGCCTTGTCTTGGCTGTTCTTCCTAGGAGATAGAGTTAATCTTCCTATAGATTAACTACAGATTAATTCTGAGATAGAGTTAATTTTCTTCCTTAGAGAGTTCATTTTCTTCCTAGTAGCTGGTGCAGGGCTGTGGTTTGGGTTCCATGGGAGAACAATGTTGATCACACACTGATGGTTTGGTTGTGCTTACCCTCATCAAGGACTTTCCAGCTTCCCGTGCTCTGCTGGGTGCACAAGAAGCTGAGAGGGAGCAGGGCCAGGACAGCCGACCTGGACATTCCAAAGGGATATTCCACACCACAGAACATCATTCCCAGTGGATCCATGAGGAGGGGTTGTGCAGGAGGGGCAGATCACTGCTTGGGGTGTGGGGCACTGGGCAGTGTGTGTGAGCAATCATGCTGAGCATCACTTGTTCCTCTGGGGTTTTATTCCTCTTTCTTTTGTCTCCCTTTTCAATACAGTTATTATTATAGTTACTACACTTATTATTATTTTCATACTTTACTTTGTTTCAGTTATTACATTTTTCTTATCTCAACCCACGGGTTTTGCCTTTTCTTGATTCTCCTCCCCCTGTCAGTGCAGGGGGAGGTCGGGGGATTGAGTGAGCAGTTCTGTGGCACTTGGCTGCTCACTGGGGTTAAACCACACAAAAAGGGAATGCACAGGAGTGGAGACCCTGCTGGGATGTGCTTTGTATTCAGGAACTGCCCAGCACCAGCTGGATAGAGAAGGGCCAGACCTTCTGTCCCTGCAGGGCTGGGATTCACTCCCTGCCCCAAAGGCCCCCAATGTGTCTGAGGAGCCCTGGGTGGTGCCTGTCCCACAACTGCTGGGAATGGGGACGGGGTCCCTGCACAGGCCCTGTGCTGTCCATGGCAGCTGCTGCCCTTGTGCTGCAGAGCCCTGGCACCTCCCCTGGCACTACAGGCCCCTCTTTGGGTACTAAATTCAGGTTCAGCTGCCCTGAATTATGTTCAGCAAGGAAGGGATGTCCAGGAGACAACTGCCATTGTACTCTAAGGATGTGTAGAAAATACCCTGATAAAGAACAGGAGAGAGACCTCTCTCCCTGCATTTGGTCAGCTGAGCACCTCTGTGGGCTGCCCTGGACAGGAGGAGCAGTGACAGGTTCCCCTGTCCTACATGTGGGCCCCTTCTGCCACTGAAGTTGGCCAAAGCAATGTCCCAGCAGCCTCCAAGAAGATCCCACAGCTGCTGCCCTGTGCCTAGGAACTGCTGCATTGGAGCCTGCAGTTCCCAGCAGGAATCTCAGTCACCTCTGGCCCCTCAGAAGTGACCAGGGCTTTGTGTCCCAGCAGGTCACTCCTGGCTTTGGTCTTCATTCATTCCCATGGGAGGTGGGACAAGGAGTCTAAGACGGTTTAAATAATTGCATGATCCACTTTGTGGGTACAAAGCTGAATTTGACACAACTCTAGCTATATATAGGGTTCAGGGAAGGGGGGACACACATTGTATTCACATTTGAGGTTGAGGGTCCAGGAAGTGCAGGGAGATATTTTTCTTCAAACAGATAAACAGCTATTTCTTTATCACAATTACAACAGGAGATGGGGTAAACAAGGTGGTAAAAGGATTTTCATGGAGGCAGCAAGTCTGCTTAATTAAAAGATAGTATAAAAATATCAGGTGGTATATGTAAACAAGCTTTCCTTGTCTGTCTTTCAATTCCATGGTTTCTGGCTAAGATAATTTCTTATCTCTGCAGTGTCATCTGCCCCAACAGGAGTCACCTGCAGGTGCCTGTTTTGGGCCCCCTGAACTGGGGCGGGAGGAATCCCACCCCATGGGAGCTGTGGAGGGAGCTGAGTGTCCTTCTGGCCCCAGGTCTGCAGAGCCACAAGGAGACACCTCTGTTGACTCAGCTGAGTCCCTTCCCTCAGTGCAGGTGAAGGAGATCCCTCCTGGGCACTGTCTGGGTTTCCTGTCTAATGATGGGACATGAAAAGGGGACTCTTGAATTTAACTCAGTGTCTGTTTGGAGAAATGACAGTGCTGAAAGAAGTGTCTGTGCCCAGCTGAGAGAAGGATCATCATTATTTCCTTCAGCTGTGTCCCAGCAGGGTCCCCTGGAGCCCCAGGGACACTTGGAGGGATCCCTGAAGGGCAGAAGTGCTGCCTGGGGCTGTTGCTGTGCTGCTGAGCTGGGCCGGGCTCCTGGCACACAGGGAGCTCCTGGCAAGCTCTGCCCAGGAGCAGCTCCTCTGCACAGCCCAGCAGGGCTGAGGGCACTGCCTGCAGCACCCAGGGCACAGGAGAGAAGGCAGAGAGATGAGAGGCAGCCTGGGCTGGGAGGTGACTGAGCTCTCACTGTGGGAGAAACCTTCACGGGATTTGAATGAATATTTCTCTGGCTGCAGGAAAGTTCAACTTCCCTTCCTGAAGGCATCTCCTAAAGCTCCCACAGCTTCTAGGATCTCTCAGCAGGACTCTCCCAGTTGCTGCAGTGCAGGGGAAGTGGCCATATGGCAGAGCAGGGCAGGAGCTGCAGGCAGCAAGGGCAGAGAGGAGAAGGGAGCAGGAGGTTCAAGGGATCCTGGGGTGGGAGGACAGGGCAGAGCTGCTCAGGGGAGGAACCTTCCCAGCCCTTTGCCATGATCAGGCTCTGGTTGCAGAGCAGTGCAGGTGAGTTCCTGCAAGTGCCTCTCCCAGCTGCCAAATGCCCCCAGTGCCAGGAGCTGCCAGGATGGCTCTGCTGGATTTGCTGGGGTGCAGCAGGAGAAGCTGCTGCAGAGCAGGACTTGCTGCTGCCCCATCAGAGGCCCAGGGCAAGAAGGTTCCCTGAGGCAGGGCTGGCTGTGGGGTGGGAAGGTGGGGGTGCAGCCAGGGGTGCCCAGGGCTGTGGTGCAGAGCAGGGTCCTGCCCCCAGGGCTCTGTGTGCTGGGGCAGGGACTCTGCTGCCTGCCAGGGTCAGCTCTCAGCCCGGCCAAGGAGCTGCCACGGGGCTGGGGGAGAAGGGGTGGGTGGAAGGAGTGACCCCTCAGGGCAGGGCCGGGCAGGGCAGGGCCCTTCAGCTGCAGGCTCAGGGCTCCTCACAGCTTCAGCTCCACCTCCTCCATTTCCAGGGGCCCTTCTCAGGAAGCACATCCCCCCAGAACACCTCCCCCTTCCCAGCCACCGCAAGGGGTCTGGGATCTGCTCTGCAGCCCCTGCCCAGGCAGAGCTACCCCTGGGCACTGGGCTGGGCATGGCTCTGGCAGCACTGGCAGGGAGCTGAGCTGGGTACAGGGAGGGGCTGCTGGCAGGAACAGCTCCTCACCCAGAGACAGGCAGGCAGGAAGAGGCAGCTGCTGCCACAAGTGCTGGGCAGGGGGATGTGGGCCCTCCCTGCTGTCCCTGTGGCACAGACCCCTTCCCTGAGCAGCTCCTCCCTGGGCTCCTTTCCCAGCCTAAGCAGAGCCTGTGCCCTCAGGCCATGGCCCCTGGGCTGTGCATTGCCCTGCAGCAGCCAGAGCCCAGGCAAGGACAAGGCCCCCATTTCCATCTCTCTCTGTGTGTCCCTCCTCCCTTGGCAGCTGCATTGTGGTATTTCCCTGCCATCCCCTATTGCCTGGGCTGTTCTTCTTCTCACCATTGGCTTTTCTCAGGCAGTGCAGGGGCTTTGGGGTGGCAGGTTCCTGTCCGGACACAAACCCTTTGGGTGCTGCTGTGGGGATGTCTGTGGGAGCAAAATGCCCAAGTGCCCTCCAGGCAACTTCAGGACATTCAGCTGCTTCCCCGGGTGTCCTGCAGGGTGTCCTCCAGGAGGGCACAGCTCTGCCATAGTATCTCTGTGCTGCCTGGGATCCCCATGGAGAGGACACCTCGATGGTAAGAGCCATAGAAATGCTCTGGGCAGCTGCAATGATCCCTCTGTGCAGCAGTCTGGGAGAAGAAAGAGGAGATCCTAATCAGGCACCCTGAGAAAAGACAAGGAGTCTGTCAATCTGCCCTTTGAGCCCAGATTCCTCTGCTCCCAGAAAGGCCCTGTCTCTTTTTAAGGGAGCTCCTTAGTGTGATCCTCCCTCAGCTCCAAGCTGCCAGCGAGGGGCGGCTGAGAACAGGAGTGATGGCCAGCGTAGTTCTTCTCTCTGCACTGAGACCATCCCTTTGCCTCCCAGGACCCACGAGATTTCACTTGGAGAACATTAGAAATGTCAGGGATTTCAGCCATCCAAATTCACTCCTAAATGTGGCAAGTGAAACTGTAAAAAACTACAGCAAATCCCCTCAGCTCTGCTCTGCAGTTGGGCAAACTGTGAACAGCAGGGCTGGAAACGCTTTGATGTGTCACAGGCACATTTAATCTCGGATCACCCCGTGTTCCGAGTTGCCTCTCACAGCAAGGAGGATTCCTCGGGAGCCTGTCACAGGGTCCCTGCTCTCAAAGCCCCCATCAGCCAGCAAAACCAGAGCTCAGGGGAGGGGGATGCAGAGAGGTCTTCCTAAAAAGAGAGACACATTTTGCCAATAGAGTCTGACCTGACTCAGTCCTGCCTTTTCCTCCTCAACAGAAAACCACACCCTGAGGCAGCCCCAGAGCTGAGGCAGCACTGCAGGAGGGGTCTCAGCTGAGTGGAGCAGAGGGGCAGAACCCCCCTCCCCTGCTGCCCACGCTGTGGGATGAGCCCAGGACACGGGGGGTTGTGGGCTGTGAGCTCCCATTGCTGGCTCCCATCCTGCTTTTCATCCCCCACTATCCCCATGGCCTTGGATGCAGGGCTGCTCTCCATCCCTTCAGCCCCGAGCCTGGCCCTTGAGATCTGGGGGCATTTGACACCCGCTGGCTCCTTTGATCCCCTTTCCCATCCCTCCCAGAGCACAGGGGAGGTCCAGGTGCTCCAGGGGCTGCCCCGTGTGCCCCTTGCCTGTCCCAGCCCCCAGCAGGGACATTCCACGATGCCCCAACCTGCACTGCTCAGAATGCACATGGAGGGGGTGAAGGGGATCTCGTGTGCAGAGACCCCCAGGAGCCCCCTGAGCCTCTCTGCTCATGGCAGGGGAGCGGCCAGAGAGGCACTGGGTGTGCAGGGGCTGGAGAAGGAGGGGACATGGGAACGCAGGAACGGAGATGGGAACACACACATGGAGATGGGAACACACACACGGAGATGGGAACACACACATGGAGATGGGAACACACCCATGGAGATGGGAACACACACATGGAGATGGGAACACACACATGGAGGTGGGAACACAGACATGGAGATGGAAACACACCCATGGAGATGGGAACACACACATGGAGATGGGAACACACATGGAGATGGGAACACACACATGGAGATGGGAACACACATGGAGATGGGAACACACACATGGAGATGGGAACACACACCCATGGAGATGGGAACACACCCATGGAGATGGGAACACACCCATGGAGATGGGAACACACACGTGGAGATGGGAACACACCCATGGAGATGGGAACACACACATGGAGATGGGAACACACACACACAAGATCAAGCAGAGTGGCTTTGCTGAAGGGATTTATTGATCATTCAGGGGAAATGGCCCTGGGCTCTGAGGGAAATCAGGGGGTTCTTCCAGGGATGATCATCTCCTCATGCCGCTGGAGGGGGACAGGGCACGGGTGTCACCAGCAGTCCTGAAAGACAGAGCCCAGAATGTCACCCCCAAAGTCCACTGAAACATGAGAGGGGCCTTGTCCTGACCCCTCTCCCTGCAGGTACTGCTCACCTCAGACATCCAGGGATGCAGCCACACGTTTCTCACGAACAAGCCCCACCACCTTCTCAACCACAGGGGGCTGGGGACAAAGACAGGCTCAGAGACTGGGTTGAACTGGGATGTACTGGGAGCCAGAGGCAAGCAATGGGGTCCGTGGGGAAGGTGCCTCTGGGCAGAAACGGGGTCCAGGAGCTTGTGTGGTCTTACCCAGGAGCACTGGGGGGTCCTGGCAAAGAGGCACAGCTGGGAGAGGGGCTGGTCCTGGGGTGTCAGGGATGGGGGTGCAGTGGAGGCCCTCGGGAACTGGGTTCCTGGGAAAATTCTGGGGGCAGGGGTGTTCTCTGGGGAGGCAGTAGGGTGCACTGGGGTATGCTGGGTCAGACTGGGAAAGCCAGGAGTGTCATGGCCATGTGAGGGGAGGACCTGACTCAGGCAGAACTCCTGGTACCCACCTGAGCCGTCTTCAGGATCCCAACTTCCATTAAATCCACCTGGAGAGAGACCAGGAGCCCTGGCTGGTCACTGGGATGTCCCCGGTGCCAGCGAGGGATGGGGGGACCAAAGTGTCCCCCAGTTCCCAGACTGGATGCCCTCCAGTCCCCCCGGCCCACTCACCTCCCGCAGATCATTTTGGGTTCCTGCCAAGAGTGCCTGGGCAAGGAGAGCAAAGGTTTAAGCAGGATTGGCCCCTGTGGGGCTGGGGGAGGGACACGGGTGTCCCCAGCCCCCCCAGCCCAGGGCTGCCCCCCGTCTGAGGGGGAAATCCCTTCTGCTCCCCCCAGCCCCACTGCCCCCAGTTTCACCTCCAACCCCTGTGCCTGCAGGGCCCAGGGTGGGGATGGAGACAAGGAGAGCCAGGGGAATTCAGGGCCTGCAGGGAGGGTGGGGGGAGGTTGGGGGGGACCCAAAGATGCTGAATTGGGGGGAACTGGGGAGCCCACGGGACTGGGATTGGGGTGTTGAAGGGGCCCTGTGTGGGATGCAGGGGAGGGGAAAGGAATTCAAGTGTAGGGACATGGGGACTGCAAGGGAGAGGCTTGGTGGGGACAGGAGGAGGATGATGGAGGAGGACAAAAACGAGGGCACTGGGAGATGGTTGGGAGTGGAGAGGGATGCAAGGAATGGCCTTGGGAGGTACCAGGGCAGTGGCCTGGGTGAAAGGCAAAGGTCTGAGGGGAAGGATGGAAAGAAAAGCTTTGGGAATGATCAGTGGGAGGATGTTTGGGGACCCTGGGTAGGACACAGAGCAGATCCTGGGGAGGAGATGCCTGAGGGGACCAAAAAGGATGGGATGGGAAGCCCAAGAGGGTGGGATTTGGGAGCACCATTAAAAGAAACAGGTGGGGGCCCTCCCAGCAATTGACAGTGGACCTCCTTTGTCAGGGACCTCCCTGGTCAGGTTCCCTGAGCATCTGGGGCTCTGGGCACAGGGAGATTTGCAGTGGAAGTGAAGAGAGGCAATAGTGGGAGGGAGAAGCTCCAGTGCCCAGCACTGGAGGTCAGGGAGAGCAGAGGATCCTCTGGACTGGGAGAGGGAGAGGCCCAAGCAAGGATTTTTGGGATCATAGCCACAATTCCATCCTGCAGCAGAGCTACTCTCCTGCAGGCAGGAGCATCCCCACCCCTGAGCCCATGGCCGTGGCATGGGGGCCTCACCTTGGCATCTGCTGGGGGGCTCATCAGGATGGTGAAGAGCAGGGCCACGCTGAGCACAGCGACCTTCATCTTCCTCTGGGCCTGGGCAGCGCTGGCTGAGGCTGCACAAGGGCAGGAGCACATTTATCCCTGCCGGGACTCCTCCCTGACCCTCCTCGAGAGCCCCCGGGGCAAAGCCCGGCTGGGCACAGCCCCCAGCCCTGGCCACAAGCCCAGCCCTGGCACAGAGTCCATCCCGCCTGCGGCACCCATCCAGCCACCTTCCCCGGCATCCCCCCAGCTTCCTGCACGGGGCAGCTGCCCCTGGAAGGGCCCAGGCCCCTGGGGGTGCCAAGGGGGTGGGCAGGGAGCTGAAAGCAGCTGCATACCCTGTGGGGACAATCCCACACAACACAATCCATCCTCCAACAGCCCCCAAAGCCTGATCCACCCATGTGCTCCTGCCCATCCCTTCCCAGAGCTTTCCCTCTGGGACACCCCAGAGCTCAGCCCAGCCCCAAACCCGGCGTGTCTGAGCACAATTGTCCCTGTTCCACTCCAGCCCTGTGGGGAAAGAAGGGGGCTGCCACTGAATATGATTTGGGAAAATCCCACCTCCTTAGGTGGGAGAACAATGGGGGACCTGGGCAGTGGGAACAGCCCCGTGACTGGGATCTCCAGGCACTGGAGGCACTGGGGAGCACTGGGCAATGTTGGGCACCTGGAGACAAGGGGTAGGCTTGAAGAATTGCTCGGATGTGTCAGTTCCCAGATGCAGCCCACCCCATTTCCCAGCACTGCAGGCCCCAAATGGGTCCAGTCTTCAGCCCCAGAGCACAGCCCAGGGGGGAAGATCCCCTGCCTTGTCCTGCCTTTGTCACACCCGGGGCCACCCACATCACCTGGGTCCCGCTCTGCAGAGCTGCCCCACACGGGGGGGTTCCAAGGGACCCCATTCCCAACAAGGCTCCGTGTCCAGCTCTGTCCCTGGCTGGGACTTGGCCACAGCTCCCCACAGGCCCTTGTCCCCACACGGTGTCTGTCCATGGCCCTGGGCCCACGCCAGCGCTGGCCCTGGGCAGGGTGTGGCCATGCAGGGGACAGGGTGAAGGGGCTCTTGTCCCCAGGCAGCCACTTGGAGCTAATTGGGCAAACAGAGCTCCCCTGCCAGCAGGAGGGTTGTTTGTCCCTCCCAGCACCTCTGATAAGCCCTGTTTGCCCATGGCCTGAGGCAGCAGGAAGCCATTCAGCAATCCCGGGGCTTTCCAGCCCTGTCTGATCCGGGCAGTCTGGGAAGGGGGGAGGTCAAGGCAGCCTGGACACCTGGGCTCCCCCCAGGCCTGGCAGAGCAGGGCAGAGCTGGGGGCACGGGCAGGAGCAGGTCCTGGGGCACCCCACAGCCCTGGGGCTCCCTTGCTGCCCTCAGGACAGGCCGGAGCCCAGAGGTGGGGGCAGCACCCAAAGCCTTGCTGAGCTCCAGGCACACAACACCCACAGCTCTGCTCTCCTCCTGCCAGCCAGCTGGGCCATCCTAGATGGCAATCAGGTGGGTCAACCCTTGGTGAATCCATGCTGACCACTCCTGATCCCCTTCCTGTCATCCACGTGCTCAGACGGCCTCCAGGATGAGCCATTCCAGCCCATTCCAGGGATGGAGGTGGGGCTGACTGGCCTGCAGCTCCCTGGGTCCTTCTTGCCCTTTTGGAAGAGTGGGATGACACTGGCTCTTATCCAGCCCTCAGGCCCCTCTCCTGACTGACACAGCCTTTCAAAGATCATCAGCAATGGCCTCCCTGCGGTGTCCAGCAGCTCCCTCAGTGCTCCCAAATGCATCTGACAGGGCCCATGGACTTGTGGATGCCAAGTTTGCCCAGGAGATCTCAACCCAGATCCCCCTTGACCACGGGAAAGTCTTTCTTCCACCATTTCTTTTCACTGCTCTCCTGGGTCAGAGATTCCTCAGGGCTGGTTCTCTATCCCAGAAGGGGCGACTCCACCGCTCCCCTTCCTGGCCTGCTTTGCCAAAACCCCTGGAGCCGTTCTTGACAACACTCCAACCCTGGAGCCATCCCACCATCTCTCTGGGAGATCCAGGTCTCCAACTGCACAGGATCTCCAAATCTCTGTGTTTGTTTCCCTACCTTGTGCTTTGCTCTCCAGGCACTTCACTGAGGTGTTGGAGAGGGTCTGTTTGCCAGGAGGGCTGCAAGAGGACACCCCCTTGTCAGGCCTTGGGGCCGCTCCCTGGGCTGCTGGACCTTCCTGGAAGTTTCCCCACTGGAGCCTTGTCTTGCTGCCTGGTTGGTCTCCAGAACTCTGCCCTTCCCATGTCTTTCCTAGTTGAAATCCCTCCTTCCCAGGTTGGCTCAGACACCCGTGTCCCATTTCTTGAGGTGGATCCTGTGTCTCCCAGTCCCCTGCTGATCTTCAAACAGGGTGCCATGCTTCCTCTGGAAACTCCTTCTGTCTGATATGTGCCACAGTCATTCAAGCTGTGCTTCCCAATCTCCATCCACTTCCAAATCCATCCAGCAGCCCGTGGGACAGGAAAATAATGCTCTGTTTTAGTGCTCTGCCTACGAGGGTGTGAGAAGCACTTTTAGGAGTCCTGAGCTGGGGATCAAAGGGTCTGGTGGTGAAAACCTGTTTTGGGTTCTGAAGGCAGAGGAAGGTTTGCCTGATCCACGGGAATCCCAGGTGTCCCTGGGTTTGTTCCCATGATGATACAGACGCCTGTCACGGCTTCAAAGAAGTAAAAATACCCTGAGAAGTGGTTCCTGAGAACTGTCAATGGCTGATTGTTGTGTGACCTTCCGGGGCATTTGTTAAGGTTTCTCTCTTTCTGGGGCACTGTGGGGCCAGAACAGATCTGTTGTGGGACAACTGGGAAAACATTCCAGGCAAATGCCTTGACTATTTGCTCTGGAACTTGCCCAAGGAGGCGGCAGTGCCCAGGAAGATTTTCCTCTGGACTGTTTCTGCTTTGTGCCCCATTTGTTAGAGACCAGAGTGTGCCAGGGGGGGATTATTGCCCAGATGCACATGTGCCATGACATCATTTGTGTGCTGAATTCATCCGGACAGGAATGAAGGAACTGTCCACAGGGTCATCACTGAGGAACATTGACGCAGGAGAGGCCCAGGCTGCCTTGGAGATGCCAGTCAGGGGGATGGCACTGGACACCAACTGAACATGTGCCAACAGCCTGGGGTTAACGAGCTGGGCAGGCTGGGAGGCTCCCAGGGCAGGTGGGTTGACCAGTCAGCTGCAGGAGCTGAGTGGGAACCCCACTGCCTCCCTCAGGGCTGTGTCTCAGCACATGTCCCAGCGTTTAAGGATGTCTTCTCCTCTCCTGCTGACCGCTGTCTCAGCCAGGAAGAGCTGACCTTTTCCTGCTCCAGGGAAAGGCTGTTGGTGGCACAGCCCAAGTGTCACCCCGAGGTTCTGTCTGTGGGACTGGGGCTTGGCCAGGAGGGAGTGGGAGGGGGAACCTCCCTGGAGACTGGAAGCTCAGGTCCAGAAACTGGAAGGAAAACCAAAGGCCAAAAGCATTTGTGCAGGAGAACTCCTGCTCCAGTGTCTGTTGGGCAGAGGAGAAGGGCTGGTCTGACTTTTGACCCTGCTCAAGGTACTTCTACTTTGCAGTACCAAACCCCAGAAATCAATCCCCTGAGCAGGAACAGGGTCAGCCCGGCCTCAGAAAGGGGCCCTGAGGGTTCCTGGGATGTGTGGGATCAATGGCCTGGCACATCAGCCCCACGGGAACAGAAATCTCTGCTGGGCACTGGTGCAGAGTGAGCTCTGAAACAGCCCGTGACAAAGGGGCAGAATCCATCTTTTTCTCTGGAGGGACGGGAGGATCCCATGGAGTGTCTGTGTTGGAGGCTGAGGATGGTCTGACTGAGAAGGAGTGGCCAAAGCTCCCTGTTGGGACTGGCCTGGAGGCTCCGTTCATCCTTGGCAGAGAACAACTCCAGAGAGGGTCTGTCAGGGACCCTCATGGAACCAGTGGGCTCTTGGCAGAGCTGCCAGGAGAAGGGAGAAGATTCAACAGCTGTTTCCCTTGCCTGGGCCCTCAGAAGAGACTTCCCTTGTGGGGTTGCTGTGGGTCAAACGGGCACCCAATGTGCCAATTGCCACTCTGAGAGATGGCCAAGAAAAATATCACACCCAACGGGGCTTCCTGGTTCCCTTCCATGAACTTATCAGTGACTGGAGAGCAAAGGATTGCTCAGGAAGGCTCACTTGCCCTTTAGCAGTCCCATCTGGCCAGTGCAAAAGTGTAATGGGGAGTGGAACCCTCCCTTGGGCTTTGAAAAGCATCTTCTGGGGTCACAGCACATCTGAAAGGACTGAACCATGGAATGGGACTCATGAGAGCAGAGTGGGAAAGAGAAATGGCCTGCAGAGGAACAGGGAGGGCCAGGAGAGAGAATCTTGCCCCCTGGGCTCTGCTCTGGGGCTGGAGACTGGACCCATTTGGGGCCTGCAGTGCTGGGAAATGGGGTGGGCTGCATCTGGGAACTGACACACCCGAGCAATTCTTCAAGCCTACCCCTTGTCTCCAGGTGCCCAACATTGCCCAGTGCTCCCCAGTGCCTCCAGTGCCTGGAGATCCCAGTCACAGGGCTGTTCCCATTGCCCAGGTCCCCCATTGTTCTCCCACCTAAGGAGGTGGGATTTTCCCAAATCATATTCAGTGGCAGCCCCCTTCTTTCCCCACAGGGCTGGAGTGGAACAGGGACAATTGTGCTCAGACACGCCGGGTTTGGGGCTGGGCTGAGCTCTGGGGTGTCCCAGAGGGAAAGCTCTGGGAAGGGATAGGCAGGAGCACATGGGTGGATCAGGGTTTGGGGGCTGTTGGAGGATGGATTGTGTTGTGTGGGATTGTCCCCACAGGGTATGCAGCTGCTTTCAGCTCCCTGCCCACCCCCTTGGCACCCCCAGGGGCCTGGGCCCTTCCAGGGGCAGCTGCCCCGTGCAGGAAGCTGGAGGGATGCTGGGGAAGGTGGCTGGATGGGTGCCGCAGGCGGGATGGACTCTGTGCCAGGGCTGGGCTTGTGGCCAGGGCTGGGGGCTGTGCCCAGCCGGGCTTTGCCCCGGGGGCTCTCGGGGAGGGGGCAGGGAGGAGTCCCGGCAGGGATAAATGTGCTCCTGCCCTTGTGCAGCCTCAGCCAGCGCTGCCCAGGCCCAGAGGAAGATGAAGGTCGCTGTGCTCAGCGTGGCCCTGCTCTTCACCATCCTGCTGAGCCCCCCGGCAGATGCCAAGGTGAGGCCCCCATGCCACGGCCATGGGCTCAGGGGTGGGGATGCTCCTGCCTGCAGGAGAGAAGCTCTACTGCAGGATGGAATCGTGGCTGTGATCCCAAAAATCCTTGCTCTGGCCTCTCCCTCTCCCAGTCCAGAGGATCCTCTGCTCTCCCTGACCTCCAGTGCTGGGCACTGGAGCTTCTCCCTCCCACTATTGCCTCTCTTCACTCCACTTCCACTGCAAATCTCCCTGTGCCCAGAGCCCCAGATGCTCAGGGAACCTGACCAGGGAGGTCCCTGACAAGGGAGGTCCACTATCAATTGCTGGGAGGGCCCCCACCTCTTTCTTTTAATGGTGCTCCCAAATCCCACCTCTTGGGCCTCCCATCCCATTCTTTTTGGTTCCCTCAGGCATCTCCTCCCCTGGATCTGCTCTGTGTCCTACCCAGGGTCCCCAAACATCCTCCCACTGATCATTCCCAAAGCTTTTCTTTCCATCCTTCCCCTCAGACCTTTGCCTTTCACCCAGGCCACTGCCCTGGTACCTCCCAAGACCATTCCTTGCCTCCCTCTCCACTCCCAACCATCTCCCAGTGCCCTCGTTTTTGTCCTCCTCCATCATCCTCCTCCTGTCCCCACCAATCCTCTCCCTTGCAGTCCCCATGTCCCCACACTTGAATTCCTTTCCCCTCCCCTGCATCCCACACAGGGCCCCTTCAACACCCCAATCCCAGTCCCGTGGGCTCCCCAGTTCCCCCCAGTTCAGCATCTTTGGGTCCCCTCCTACTCCCCCCACCCTCCCTGCAGGCCCTGAATTCCCCTGGCTCTCCTTGTCTCCATCCCCACCCTGGGCCCTGCAGGCACAGGGGTTGGAGGTGAAACTGGGGGCAGTGGGAGCGAGGGGAGCAGAAGGGATTTTCCCCCTCAGACGGGGGGCAGCCCTGGGCTGGGGGGGCTGGGGACACCCATGTCCCTCCCCCAACCCCACAGGAGCCAATCCTGCTTAAACCTTTGCTCTCCTTGCCCAGGCACTCTTGGCAGGAACCCAAAATGATCTGCAGGTGATTGGGCCGGGGGGACTGGAGGGCATCCAGTCTGGGAACTGGGGGACACTTTGGTCCCCCCATCCCTCGCTGGCACCGGGGACATCCCAGTGACCAGCCAGGGCTCCTGGTCTCTCTCCAGCTGGATTTAGTGGAAGTTGGGATCCTGAAGACGGCTCAGGTGGGTACCAGGAGTTCTGCCTGAGTCGGGTCCTCCCCTCACATGGCCATGACACTCCCAGCCATCCCAGTCTGACCCAGCACACTCCAGTGCACTCTACTGCCTCCCCAGAGAACACCCTGCCCCCAGAATTTTCCCAGGAACCCACTTCCCGAGGGCCCCTGTTGCATTCCAATCCCTGACACCACAGGGCTCCCCCCAGATGCCCCAGGATCAGCCCCTCCCCAGCTGTGCCTCTTTGCCAGGACCCCCCAGTGCTCCTGGGCAGGACCACACAAGCTCCTGGACCCCGTTTCTGCCCAGAGGCACCTTCCCCAAGGACCCCATTGCTTGCCCCAGGCTCCCAGTACATCCCAGTTCAGCCCAGTGTGTCTCTAACCCTGCTTTGTCCCCAGCCCCCTGTGGTTGAGAAGGTGCTGGGGCTTGTTCGTGAGAAACGTGTGGCTGCATCCCTGGATGTCTGAGGTGAGCAGTGCCTGCAGGGAGAGTGGTCAGGACAAGGCCCCTCTTGAGTCCCATTGGACATCATGGGTGACATTTTGAGCTCTGTCTTTCAGGACTGGAAGTGGTGGTGACACCCGTGTCCTGGCCCCCTCCAGCGGCATGAGGAGATGATCATCCCTGGAGGACCCCCCTGATCCCCTGGGTGCCCTGGCAATTTCCCTGCAAGAATCAATAAACCCCTGCAGCAAAACAAATGCTCTGTGTCTGTCTGGGTGGGTGTGTTCCCACATCCACGGGTGCCTTCCCGTGTCCATGTGTGTTCCCACGTCCCCTGGGGCACCCGGTGGTTTGGGGGCACAGCAGGAAACAGGGTCTGACTGGGGCTGTCCCAGCACCGTCCCCAAGGAGCACAGCTTGGTGTCGGGGCAGGGGAGGGTCAGGGACAATCAGCCAAGGCCCCTCAGTCCTTCCCTGTGCTCTGGGAGGGATGGGAAAGGGGATCAAAGGAGCCAGCGGGTGTCAAATGCCCCCAGATGTCAAGGGCCAGGCTCGGGGCTGAAGGGATGGAGAGCAGCCCTGCATCCAAGGCCATGGGGATAGTGGGGGATGAAAAGCAGGATGGGAGCCAGCAATGGGAGCTCACAGCCCACAACCCCCCCGTGTCCTGGGCTCATCCCACAGCGTGGGCAGCAGGGCAGGGGGGTTCTGCCCCTCTGCTCCACTCAGCTGAGACCCCTCCTGCAGTGCTGCCTCCAGCTCTGGGCTCCTCTGGCTGTCTGCAACGCACCCGCCCGCAATGGCAATGGCTTGGGGGGATTCCCCTGCCAGCCCTGGCATCTCCTGCAGCTCCATGGGCTCCTCAGCACAGCAAAGACACGCACCTCTTGGGGCACTTCCAGAGGAGGCCACCAAGGGGATCCCAGGGCTGCAGCACCTCTCGCATGGAGACAGGCTGAGAGAGTGGGGGCTCTTCAGCCTGCAGAAGAAAAGGCTGTGGGGAGACCTCCTTGGGGCCTTCCAGTACTTCAAGGCAGCTTTTTAGTGACATGTGGACAAAGGGTTCTGTAGGGCCTGTCACAATAGGACAGGGGGTGAGGGAGTTAAACTAAAAGAGGGGAGGTTCAGACTAGAGAGAGGGAAGAAACATTTGATGATGAGAATGAAACACTGGAACACATTTGCAGGGAGGTGGTGGATGCCCCATCCCTGCAAACATTCAAGGCCAGGTTGGATGGGGCTCTGAGCAAGGTGATCTAGGAAAGATGTCTCTGCTCCCCCTCCAGGGGATCCCCCACCCTGTGCTCTTGGCTACCCCAGTGATGGGCAGCTCTCAAAGGATGCAAGTGCCCAGAGAGCAGAGGGAACACACAGGACCTCTGTTAGCAGGGACATCTTCAGGTGAGATGGGAATAGTTCGGACCAACACGCTCAGGCTCTACAGTTTTTCACAGTACTTTGGGAAGTTCTGTGAAACTGTAGTTGCACACAATATTTGGGAGTCTGATAACCACGAGGTCCCACAGTGTCACAGGGTCCCCTTGGTGACAGGAGGTCATCAAGTGCCCCATGGACTTGTGGGGGTAGAGTTTTTGGAGGTGTTCTCTGACCCAATCTTCCTTAGCAAGGCAAGATCTTCCTTCCAACATTCCTATAGCCTGGTCTCTTGGGCCAGAGATCCCTGAGGGCTGGTCTTGTCAGGGCAAAGGTGTTCAGTAACTCTGCCTTCTCTGCATCCTTGCCATGAGCAGAGCGGCTCAGGGGGCTCCTGGGGGTCTCTGCACACGAGATTCCCCCCACACTCTTAAGGGAACTTCCCAGGCTCACCATTCCCAAGACTCCCTGGCAGTGACTCTCCCACCAGCCCAGACTGGCACTGCTGACACTCAGGCCCCTTCCCAGCAGCAGCAGCTCCAGTGACCCGACGGGTCCCCTGTGACTCCTCACACCCCCCACTCTCCAGTCAGACCAGGTTTCCTCACTGCTTCCACCCCAGGTTTCCCGTGGCCGAGTCTCTGATATCTTAAAAACAGTAAAACAATTTATTTCTTGTGAAGAAACACAGATACAGGCTGAGCTGGTGCCTCAAGGAGGAACCCCCAACAAAAAACTCTGTGGGGTTTTATCCCCTCACACTCCAAGCACACAAACTGCTCTTCCTGCTGAGTCCTGGGCTCCTGCCCTGTCTCCAAGTGTCCTCTCCCTTGGCTGCTCCAGGGTCAGCAGCTCACGGCCTTTGGGCTGAGGCCCCTCACCCAGAGCTCATCCCACAGCTCCAACTGCAGCTGCTCCCTGAGCCACCTGCACCCACGGGATTCCTCAGCCCTGGGCACCACGAGGCTCCTGACAGTGTCCCAGGGTCCCTTTGGTTCCATGAGCCCCCACAGTGTCCCAGGGTCCCTTTGGTTCCACGAGCCCCCACAGTGTCCCAGGGTCCCTTGGGTTCCATGAGCCCCCACAGTGTCCCAGGGTCCCTTTGGTTCCATCAGCCCCCACAGTGTCACAGGGTCCCTTGGGTTCCATGAGGCCCTGTGGTGTCACAGTGGCCCCTTGGTTCCATGAGGTTCCACAGTGTCCCAGGGCTCTACACTGGACATGATGGGGGAGGGGCACAAGATCAGGTTTGTTACGGGAAATCTGTGGGATAACATGAAAAACTTAGAGGGACAAGGTACCCGTGAGGGCCCCTCTGAGGTGACTCTGGGATGGAGCAGCCACACTGGAGCACAGCTGATGTCTTACAGAGATGAGCCAGGGACTCCTGGGGTAATGGAAGCCAACAGGGAACCATCAGAGAAATCTCCTTGTAGCAAAAGGAGGCTCAAGAGGGAACAAACACCTCAATCAAGAAATTTCCCACTTGTCATGGTTTGAGATAGTCCCAAAATCCAATCCCCTAGTTCCATCCCCCCTCCCACATCTCAACCCAATGTGAGATGGGCTTTTCCAGACAAAACACACCAGACTCAAAGTGGGGGAAAGGGAAATATATTACAATGACTGTACAAATAAATACCATATCACATTATACACACGATCACAACTATCTCTACCATGACATATAGTATGTACAATGATCAGATCTCTTCTCCCCTCCAAATAAAAGTCCAGGAGGGAAAGAAGGACAGATCCCTTCCAGTCTCTGAGCAGCAGCATCTTCTGAGGCAGCAGGGTTCTTTCTGTCTTCTCCACATGCAGCAGCTGATAGCTGGCTTTCTGCCAGCACTCAACGAGGGAGATATCAAATTCCCTCGGCCCCATCGCCTCACCACCGAGGGGTCTTCCGTGGGCTTCGTAACCCCAGACAAGGTCGTATCACCACGTCATATCACGAAGACACAGGGGGGTCTTCGTGACGGTCTGGTATCTTCAGGAGACTCAGCTCCTTCTTGCAGGGCCTCTGTGCCCTGCCTTCAGGCTGCCACCATGGCAGCAGTGCAAGGGGGGGAGCCAAGGTCAACTCCCCCCGCATTCCATCTGGCCGTCCCGGTCCAGCTCCCGGGACGCTCTGAGCTTCTCAGCTCCTCTCTCTCTCCGGTGCTGCATGTCTAAAACTCTTCTCCTAAATAGGAGTCCATGTCCCTCTTCTCCAAGAGGGTCTCCAAGGGAGTTTTGGGGGATCTGTGGTACAGTCTTACCCCCAAGAACTCTGTAGCTCTCAGATGCTGGCTCTCCTTTTCCCGGCTCTCCTTCCAGGAGTCCTTTCTCTGGTGCTGCATGTTGCTTCTGCTGCTCCTCCAGTTCAGGTCTTATCTCCTGGCTCTCTGCCACCTTCTCTGGCCAGTGTCGGCTGCTGTCTGTGCCCATGGAGAAAAAACATCTCCCGGCATAACTACAGGCACCTAGCCCAGCTTTATGCTGTTCCAGGTCCCTGCAGCCCCCCCGCTGGGGGCTGGGAGGGGGCCAGAGGCCCCAAAGGGCACAGAGCCCCTACCTCGTGGCTCACAACATGGCCACCTCTTCTACAACAACCAAAAACTACAACTCATCTCTTCCGGTCTGGTTGTGAGATGTTGACATTTCTGCAGGAGCGCCCATTGGGCAGAATTTCAAAACTTCTAGGGGTTTCCACCCCTTGGGGTCTACCACTTTTCTCAGCCTCTGGGGAAAAGCAAGGTCCAAACCACGACACACTTCAGTCAGCTTGGTGCCAAACTTGTTTTCACAGACAGTTACTGTCAGAGTTTGATCATTACTGAAACTTTAAGTTTTGCCAAACTGACCGTGAGAAGCTTCAATGAAGAAATCCTGGGGGAACTAAAATCTGGACACTTGGAATCCAGAATTTAGAGCCCTCCAAGGACATGTGAAGTAACCACAAGATAAAGGAGACTAACAAAGACAATTCATCCTGTGCTGGAAACTTCCTGCCTGGTGTAAGTAATAATAGGACTGTTCTTGCAAAACTTGTGCTACGGTCCTAATTGGTTTAGCAGTAGATAGAAAGTTACTGTTTATGCAGCCTTTGACCCCATTTTGAAGCAGCCTTTGACCCCATTTTGAAGCATCTGTATAGTTTACTGAGGAACAAGAGAACCCAGCAGCTGCAAGGGATAGGGAAGCCCCTGCTTTGAAGTTTGGTGATCAACTCCCTTCATTTGTGGCCAGAATGGGACAGTTCATTGGGTTCCTGAGACTGTCCAGAGACAGGCGAGAGGGGAAGAAAGGGTAAGGAAATGTCATAATCTGGAAAGGAGTCCACAGGGAAAGACTGAGGAATCTCATCAGTGAGTAAATGTGGGAACTGGGGGAAAGTAAAAGGAAAATGCCCAAGGGGGACAAAAGTTCAGTGCCCAAGAGGGGCAAAAATCCAGATAGGGGATGTGGCAAAAAGGGTGACAACTCTTATATTCCTCCAGATAGTCCCTGAGGTAAAACGTTGGAATTTTGTGGTGATGCGTGGTTCAAGCAAATTTCTTCCATAAAACTAGAACATATGAAAGAAGGAGAGAACCAAAGCAAGAATAAATAGGAAATGAACTCAAATCAAAAGAGAGATTATAAATCAGAATAACAATTTAATAAAATAATACAATAAGTACAATTATACAGACAAACAATTGGTTTTAACCCACAAAACCCAAATATATAACCCAGCACCTTGGGGCATGAACAGAGTGGTGTTCTTTGGGCCCCCTGAGTCCAAAGGAAAAGGTGAGGGGAAAACCTGTTGGTGAGAGTGCTGGTGCAGTCTGGTCAAGAGTGGTGATTGCAGTCCAGCTGAGGGTGGTGGTCTCAGGCTGGTTGAGAGCGATGAGCTGCAGTCTTCCTCTGGATCCAACGAGTGGTAAAAAAGGTTCCAAAACTCCAAGTTTATATATTCTCCAGTTCAGGCAGGAATGCTCAGTCCTTCCCTCAGAGCGGGGTATTCCATAAAAGGGTGTGAGGACAGGAACATATTCCTATCTTGCAGGCCTCTTAATGCCTAGTTTATAGCCTGAGGAGTCAGGCTCTGTGTGCAGATGGTGTAAATGCTCTATTGATAACAGTTTCTGGGAAATGGCATGGAAGGCTATAGAATACACAGTTTTGGGTTACACCCATCCAGTGATGAACTGCTCTCAGCTGTCCTAACTAGGACATCGGGACACTGCAGAAACTCCTGAAAACAGAGGAACCTGAGACTGTGCAGAACCTGACGGCAGAAAGGAGCCATCGGGACACTGCAAAACCTCGTGGAATGAAGGGGCCACTGCTTCACATCTGGGTCTCGTGGAATCAAAGGAAACCTGGGGCACTGGGGAAACTCATGGAAGCAGGGAGACCCTGGGACACTGTGGGGCCTCACGGAATCGAGGGGCCATCGGGACACTGCAGGACCTTGTGGGACCAAAGGAACCCTGGGCTGCTGCAGAACCTCACGGAGCTGGGAAGCTGCTGTGTGGGGCCCCCCCGACGAGTGGCTGAGGCTGCTGAAGGAGAAGGGGAATGAAGCCAATTTGCAGAAGTGGAAGCCGTGGGCAACGGCACTGAGCCCCCTTGCCACGGTCAGTTACCATGGCAACCATCATACATTCCCATTGCTGTGCCTGGTTACCATGGCAACCATCACACATTTCCATTGCTACAAACAGTTACCATGGCAACCATCATACATTCCCGGTGCTATGGTTGGTTACCATGGCAACCCTCATACGGTGCCATTGCTACAGTCAGTTGCCATGGCAAACAGCAGAGATTTTCATTGCTATGGTCGGTTACAATGGCAACCATCACACATTCCTTTTGCTACAGTCAGTTACCATGGCAACCATCATACAGTCCCATTGCTATGTCAGTTACTATGGCAACCATCATACACTCCCACTGCTATGGTCGGTTACCATGGCAACCATCACACATTCCCATTGCTACGGTAAGTTACCATGACAATCATCACACATTTCCATCACTATGGTCATTTGCCATGGCAACTATCATAGCTCCCACTCCTACGGTCAGTTACCATGGCAACCATCACACATTGCCATTGCTACGGTCACCATACATGTTGGTTTCCCACCATTTCCATTGCTACGGAAACCATAAGACATTGCCGTCACTACGGTCGGTTACCATAGCAACTGTCATACTTCACACTGCTATGGTCAATTACCATGGCAACCATCAGACATTCTCATTGCTATGGTCAGTTACCATGGCAACCAGCATACATTCCCATTGCTATGGTCAGTTACCATGGCAACCATCATACATTCCCATTGCTATGGTCAGTTACCATGGCAACCACCAGACATTCCTGTCACTACAGTCAATTACCATGGCAACCATCAGACATTCTCATTGCTATGGTCAGTTACCACGGCAACCATCAGAGAGTCCCATTTCTATGGTCGGTTACCATGGCAACCATCACACATTCCATTGCTACAGTCTGTTACCATGGCAACCATCAAACATTCCCGTTGCTACAGTAGGTTACCATGGCAACTATTCTACTTCCAACTCCTACAGTCAGTTACCATGGCAAATCATCATCCACTCCCATTGCTACGGTCAGTTACCATGGCAACCATCGGACATTCCCATTGCTACAGTCTGTTACCATGGCAACCACCATACATTCCCATTGTTACCATCAGTTACCATGCAAACCATCACACATTCTTCTTTACCACGGTCAGCTACCATGGCAACCATCGTACATTCCCATCGCTATGGTCAGTTACCATGGCAACCATCAGACATTCCCATACTACAGTCACTTACCATGGAACCATCATGCATTCCCATTGCTACGGTTGGTTACCATGGCAACTATCATGCATTCCCATTGCGATGGTCAGTTACCATGGCAACCGTCATACATACCAATTGCTATGGTCATTCACCATGGCACCCATCAAACATTCCCACTGCTACGGTCAGTTACCATAGCAACCATAACACATGCCAGTTGCTACAGTTGATTACCATGGCAACCATCAGACAGTCCCATTGCTAAGGTCAGTTATCATGACAAGCATCATACTTCCCACCGGCACAATCGGTTACCATGGCAACCATCACACAGTCTCATTGCTACGGTCAGTTATTATGGCAACCATCAGACATTCCTGTCACTACAGTTGTTACCATGGCAACTATCACACTTCCCACTGCTATGGTCAGTTCCATGGCAAACATCAAACAGTCCCATTGCTACCGTCAGTTACCATGGCAACCATCAGACATTCCCATTGCTATGGTCGGTTACCATGGCAACCATCAGACATTCCCATTGCTATGGTCGGTTACCATGGCAACCATCAGACATTCCCATTGCTATGGCCGGTTACCATGGCAACCATCAGACATTCCCATTGCTATGGTCGGTTACCATGGCAACCATCAGACATTCCCATTGCTATGGTCGGTTACCATGGCAACCATCAGACATTCCCATTGCTATGGTCAGTTACCATGGCAACCATCACACATTCCCATTGCCATGGTCAGTCACCACAGTGTCCTGGTTAGGGAGCAGAGGGGGCAGTTTAGCGCTTTGTGGGTGTCACCAAGTTATTTATCCTGTACCATCCATGCCATCCCTAGGGCTGTGCTTCCAGCAGGAAAAGCCGGGGCTCTGCACCACAACTGCTCCATCCTGCCCCGCTCTCTGCAGGGCAGGGACTGGCAGCATCACTCCTGCGCTCCCCGTCCTCTGCTCTGCTGCTCCCCCTCACGTTTTCCCTGGATTGGGACGATGGACCTTTGGTGCTGAAAGGGGAAACCACGACGGGCCGTGGTGCTGAACCAAAGCTCTGAGCAGGACGGGGCGGTTGGGGGGCAGCCTCAGCCCCCTCAGCCCTCGGGTTGGGAGGAGAAGAGAGGAGCCAGCGCGGGACTGAGCCCAGGGAGCGGCTGCGCCACACAGCCGGGACGACCCAGCTCCCAAGGCTTGGCTTGTCCTTGGTCCTCCTTGTTGTTGGGCTGAGGGGTTGGACACGTTACCCTTGGGAGCTCCCCCACCGCATTGCCTTTGTCCGGGGGCACCGCACGGACACGTCACTTGGGGAGCACCCAGCATCTTCTCTGTGTGCCCCGTGGTGACCCCCTTTTGGGAGTGAAACACCTTCTATTTCTGGATACTTTTGTTGGTGATATTGCTGTTGTGACTCTGCGTGTCTTATTCCATTGCTCTGTGCTTTTAGTGAATTGTTATCTCCACCCAGAGTCTCTCATTTTTTGTCCCTCCCTCACCAGAAGGGCCGTGGGAAAGGGAGTGACTTATGTGAATTTTAATTTCCTGATGGTGCTAAAACCACCACACCTGCCATGCACCAGGAAAGATGGAATGATGCAGTGGGTGCTGGGACCTGCCAACATTGGGATGCACATTTAGCAAAGGCCACCTGGTCACTCAGCACTGGGGGATGTGCCAATCGGGCTGGCCCTGTCCAGTCCAAGTTTTTATGTGCCATGGAAAGGGATAAAGTTCCTGTAGTGCACATTAAAAACATGCTGAGAAGACAGTCTGGGTTATTCCTGCTTCAGGCAAAGGGAAGTGCACCCGTGGGATTCACGTGCCTCAAGGACACGGATGCGCTTGGTGGGGAAGGAGGGAAAGATGGGAAATCCAGTGTGTGCCTTGAAGGGACTGGATTTTGGGTGAGAACAGCCAAGGAATTCAGTTGTAATATGGTGGTAACTCTCTAACACTGCATTCTCACTGCTGTGGCCACTCTTTGCCGTGTCGGGGGTATTACAGTGAAAATCACTGAGAGAAATGAACAATGAGCTTGGAGGAGACCAGACAAGCACAGCGGTGATGGAACAAGAACTGGCTGCAACAGGCAACAATCCCACAGCAGACAGCATTTTTCCTGCCCTGAAAGAGTATTTTGGCAGATGGAGCCTAAAATCCTGGACTAAATGAACTCAACAGACTTTCATAGACTAAGCAATGAGATCTGTGGGTTTCTATCAAATGATAGGAAAGGTGATGGTGGAATGTATTGGAAAGTGTGGGATCTGACATGGTGTAAATGGTGTGGAATAAGGGGTGGACACCAGCCTTGTCTTGGCTGTTCTTCCTAGGAGATAGAGTTAATCTTCCTATAGATTAACTAGAGATTAATTCTGAGATAGAGTTAATTTTCTTCCTAAGCAGAGAGTTAATTTTCTTCCTAATACCTGGATCAGGGCTGTGGTTTGGATTCCATGAAAGAACAATGTTGATCACACACTGATGGTTTGGTTGTGCTTACCCTCATCAAGGACTTTCCAGCTTCCCGTGCTCTGCCGGGTGCACAAGAAGCTGGGAGGGAGCAGGGCCAGGACAGCCGACCTGGACATTCCAAAGGGATATTCCACACCACAGAACATCATTCCCAGTGGATACATGAGGAGGGGTTGTGCAGGAGGGGCAGATCACTGCTTGGGGTGTGGGGCACTGGGCAGTGTGTGTGAGCAATCATGCTGAGCATCACTTGTTCCTCTGGGGTTTTATTCCTTTTATTCCTCTCTCTCTTTCTTCTGTCTCCCTTTTCAATACAGTTATTATCACAGTTACTACACTTACTGTTATTTTCATACTTTACTTTGTTTCAGTTATTACATTTTTCTTATCTCAACCCACGGGTTTTGCCTTTTCTTGATTCTCCTCCCCCTGTCAGTGCAGGGGGAGGTCGGGGGATTGAGTGAGCAGTTCTGTGGCACTTGGCTGCTCACTGGGGTTAAGCCACACAAAAAGGGAATGCACAGGAGTGGAGACCCTGCTGGGATGTGCTTTGTATTCAGGAACTGCCCAGCACCAGCTGGATAGAGAAGGGCCAGACCTTCTGTCCCTGCAGGGCTGGGATTCACTCCCTGCCCCAAAGGCCCCCAATGTGTCTGAGGAGCCCTGGGTGGTGCCTGTCCCACAACTGCTGGGAATGGGGACGGGGTCCCTGCACAGGCCCTGTGCCGTCCATGGCAGCTGCTGCCCTTGTGCTGCAGAGCCCTGGCACCTCCCCTGGCACTACAGGCCCCTCTTTGGGTATGAAATTCAGGTTCAGATGCCCTGAATTATGTTCAGCAATTAAGGGATGTCCAGGAGACAACTGCCATTGTACTCTAAGGATGTGTAGAAAATACCCTGATAAAGAACAGGAGAGAGACCTCCCTCCCTGCATTTGGTCAGCTGAGCACCTCTGTGGGCTGCCCTGGACAGGAGGAGCAGTGACAGGTTCCCCTGTCCTACATGTGGGCACCTTCTGCCACTGAAGTTGGCCAAAGCAATGTCCCAGCAGCCTCCAAGAAGATCCCACAGCTGCTGCCCTGTCCCTAGGAACTGCTCCATTGGAGCCTGCAGTTCCCAGCAGGAATCTCGGTCACCTCTGGCCCCTCAGAAGTGACCAGGGATTTGTGTCCCAGCAGGTCACTCCTGGCTTTGGTCTTCATTCATTCCCACAGGAGATGGGACAAGGAGTCTAAGACGGTTTAAATAATTGCACGATCCACTTTGTGGGTACAAAGCTGAATCCTTTGTTTGACACAACTCTAGCTATATATAGGGTTCAGGGAAGGGGGGACATACATTGTATTCACATTTGAGGTTGAGGGTCCAGGAAGCGCAGGGAGATATTTTTCTTCAAACAGATAAACAGCTATTTCTTTATCACAATTACAACAGGAGATGGGGTAAACAAGGTGGTAAAAGGATTTTCGTGGAGACAGCAAGTCTGCTTAATTAAAAGATAGTATAAAAATATTAGGTGGTATATGTAAAGAAGCTTTCCTTGTCTGTCTTTCAATTCCATGGTTTCTGGCTAAGATAATTTCTTATCTCTGCAGTGTCATCTGCCCCAACAGGAGTCACCTGCAGGTGCCTGTTTTGGGCCCCCTGAACTGGGGCAGGAGGAATCCCACCCCATGGGAGCTGTGGAGGGAGCTGAGTGTCCTTCTGGCCCCAGGTCTGCAGAGCCACAGGGAGACACCTCTGTTGACTCAGCTGAGTCCCTTCCCTCAGTGCCGCTGAAGGAGATCCCTCCTGGGCACTGTCTGGGTTTCCTGTCTAATGATGGGACATGAAAAGGGGACTCTTGAACTTAACTCAGTGTCTGTTTGGAGAAATGACCCTGCTGAAAGAAGTGTCTGTGCCCAGCTGAGAGAAGGAACATCATTATTTCCTTCAGCTGTGTCCCAGCAGAGTCCCCTGGAGCCCCAGGGACACTTGGAGGGATCCCTGAAGGGCAGAAGTGCTGCCTGGGGCTGTTGCTGTGCTGCTGAGCTGGGCCAGGCTCCTGGCACACAGGGAGCTCCTGGCAAGCTCTGCCCAGGAGCAGCTCCTCTGCACAGCCCAGCAGGGCTGAGGGCACTGCCTGCAGCACCCAGGGCACAGGAGAGAAGGCAGAGAGATGAGAGGCAGCCTGGGCTGGGAGGGGACTGAGCTCTCACTGTGGGAGAAACCTTCACGGGATTTGAATGAATATTTCTCTGGCTGCAGAAAAGTTCAACTTCCCTTCCTGGAGGGATCTCCTAAAGCTGCCACATCCCACAGCTTCTAGGATCTCTCAGCAGGACTCTCCCAGTTGCTGCAGTGCAGGGGAAGTGGCCATATGGCAGAGCAGGGCAGGAGCTGCAGGCAGCAAGGGCAGAGAGGAGAAGGGAGCAGGAGGTTCAAGGGATCCTGGGGTGGGAGGACAGGGCAGAGCTGCTCAGGGGAGGAACCTTCCCAGCCCTTTGCCATGATCAGGCTCTGGCTGCAGAGCAGTGCAGGGGAGTTCCTGCAAGTGCCTCTGCCAGCTGCCAAATGCCCCCAGTGCCAGGAGCTGCCAGGATGGCTCTGCTGGATTTCCTGGGGTGCAGCAGGAGAAGCTGCTGCAGAGCAGGACTTGCTGCTGCCCCCTCAGAGGCCCAGGGCAAGAAGGTTCCCTGAGGCAGGGCTGGCTGTGGGGTGGGAAGGTGGGGGTGCAGCCAGGGGTGCCCAGGGCTGTGGTGCAGAGCAGGGTCCTGCCCCCAGGGCTCTGTGTGCTGGGGCAGGGACTCTGCTGCCTGCCAGGGTCAGCTCTCAGCCCGGCCAAGGAGCTGCCACGGGGCTGGGGGAGAAGGGGTGGGTGGAAGGAGTGACCCCCTCAGGGCCGGGCAGGGCCGGGCAGGGCAGGGCCCTTCAGCTGCAGGGTCAGGGCTCCTCACAGCTTCACCTCCTCCATTTCCAGGGGCCCTTCTCAGGAAGCACATCCCCCCAGAACACCTCCCCCTTCCCAGCCACCGCAGGGGTCTGGGATCTGCTCTGCAGCCCCTGCCCAGGCAGAGCTGCCCCTGGGCACAGGGCTGGGGATGGCTCTGGCAGCACTGGCAGGGAGCTGAGCTGGGCACAGGGAGGGGCTGCTGGCAGGAACAGCTCCTCACCCAGAGACAGGCAGGCAGGGACAGGGAGCTGCTGCCACAAGTGCTGGGCAGGGGGATGTGGGCCCCTCCCTGCTGTCCCTGTGGCACAGACCCCTTCCCTGAGCAGCTCCTCCCTGGGCTCCTTTCCCAGCCTAAGCAGAGCCTGTGCCCTCAGGCCATGGCCCCTGGGCTGTGCATTGCCCTGCAGCAGCCAGAGCCCAGGCAAGGACAAGGCCCCCATTTCCATCTCTCTCTGTGTGTCCCTCCTCCCTTGGCAGCCGCATTGTGGCATTTCCCTGCCATCCCCTATTGCCTGGGCTGTTCTTCTTCTCACCATTGGCTTTTCTCAGGCAGTGCAGGGGCTTTGGGGTGGCAGGTTCCTGTCCAGACACAAACCCTTTGGGTGCTGCTGTGGGGATGTGTCTGTGGGAGCAAAATGCCCAAGTGCCCTCCAGGCAACTTCAGGACATTCAGCTGCTTCCCCGGGTGTCCTGCAGGGTGTCCTCCAGAAGGGCACAGCTCTGCCATAGTATCTCTGTGCTGTCTGGGATCCCCATGGAGAGGACACCTCGGTGGTAGAGCCATAGAAATGCTCTGGGCAGCTGCAATGATCCCTCTGTGCAGCAGTCTGGGAGAAGAAAGAGGAGATCCTAATCAGGCACCCTGAGAAAAGACAAGGAGGCTGTCAATCTGCCCTTTGAGCCCAGATTCCTCTGCTCCCAGAAAGGCCCTGTCTCTTTTTAAGGGAGCTCCTTAGTGTGATCCTCCCTCAGCTCCAAGCTGCCAGCGAGGGGCGGCTGAGAACAGGAGTGATGGCCAGCGTAGTTCTTCTCTCTGCACTGAGACCATCCCTTTGCCTCCCAGGACCCACGAGATTTCACTTGGAGAACATTAGAAATGTCAGGGATTTCAGCCATCCAAATTCAATCCTAAATGTGCCAAGTGAAACTGTAACAAAACTACAGCAAATCCCCTCAGCTCTGCTCTGCAGTTGGGCAAACTGTGAACAGCAGGGCTGGAAACGCTTTGATGTGTCACAGGCACATTTAATCTCGGATCACCCCGTGTTCCGAGTTGCCTCTCACAGCAAGGAGGATTCCTCGGGAGCCTGTCACAGGGTCCCTGCTCTCAAAGCCCCCATCAGCCAGCAAAACCCAGAGTTCAGGGGAGGGGGATGCAGAGAGGTCTTCCTAAAAAGAGAGACACATTTTGCCAATAGAGTCTGACCTGACTCAGTCCTGCCTTTTCCTCCTCAACAGAAAACCACACCCTGAGGTAGCTCAGAGCTGGAGGCAGCACTGCAGGAGGGGTCTCAGCTGAGTGGAGCAGAGGGGCAGAACCCCCCTCCCCTGCTGCCCACGCTGTGGGATGAGCCCAGGACATGGGGGGTTGTGGGCTGTGAGCTCCCATAGCTGGCTCCCATCCTGCTTTTCATCCCCCACTATCCCCATGGCCTTGGATGCAGGGCTGCTCCCCATCCCTTCAGCCCCGAGCCTGGCCCTTGAGATCTGGGGGCATTTGACACCCGCTGGCTCCCTTGATTCCCTTTCCCATCCCTCCCAGGGCACAGGGGAAGGTCCAGGTGCTCCAGGGGCTGCCCCGTGTGCCCCTTGCCTGTCCCAGCCCCCAGCAGGGACATTCCATGATGCCCCAACCTGCACTGCTCAGGATGCACATGGAGGGGGTGAAGGGGATCTTGTGTGCAGAGACCCCCAGGAGCCCCCTGAGCCTCTCTGCTCATGGCAGGGGAGCGGCCAGAGAGGCACTGGGTGTGCAGGGGTTGGAGAAGGAGGGGACAGGGACACGGGAACGCAGGCACGGAGATGGGAACACACCCATGGAGATGGGAACACACCCATGGAGATGGGAACACACCCATGGAGATGGGAACACACACATGGAGATGGGAACACACCCATGGAGATGGGAACACACACATGGAGATGGGAACACACACATGGAGATGGGAACACACACATGGAGATGGGAACACACACATGGAGATGGGAACACACCCATGGAGTTGGGAACACACACACAAGATCAGGCAGAGTGGCTTGGCTGAAGAGATTTATTGATCATTCAGGGAAAATGCCCCTGGGCTCTGAGGGAAATCAGGGGGTTCTTCCAGGGATGATCATCTCCTCATGCCACTGGAGGGGGACAGGGCACGGGTGTCACCACCAGTCCTGAAACACAGAGCCCAAAATGTCACCCCCAAAGTCCACTGCAACATGAGAGGGGCCTTGTCCTGACCCCTCTCCCTGCAGGCACTGCTCACCTCAGACATCCAGGGATGCAGCCACGCGTTTCTCACCAACAAGACCCAGCACCTTCTCAACCACAGGGGGCTGGGGACAAAGACAGGCTCAGAGACACACTGGGTGCAGTGGGATGTATTGGGAGCCTGGGGGAAGAAATGGGATCATTGGGAAGGTGCACTGGGGTATACTGGGGCAGACTGGGATGGATTGGGAGTGTCATGGCCATGTGAGAGGAGGACCCGACTCAGGCAGAACTCCTGGTACCCACCTGAGCCATCTTCAGGATCCCAACGTCCACTAAATGCAGCTGGAGAGAGACCAGGAGCCCTGGCTGGTCACTGGGATGTCCCCGGTGCCAGCGAGGGATGGGGGGACCAAAGTGTCCCCCAGTTCCCAGACTGGATGCCCTCCAGTCCCCCCGGCCCACTCACCTCCCGCAGATCATTTTGGGTTCCTGCCAAGAGTGCCTGGGCAAGGAGAGCAAAGGGTTAAGCAGGATTGGCCCCTGTGGGGCTGGGGGAGGGACACGGGTGTCCCCAGCCCCCCAGCCCAGGGCTGCCCCCGTCTGAGGGGGAAAATCCCTTCTGCTCCCCCTGCTCCCACTGCACCCAGTTTCACCTCCAACCCCTGTGCCTGCAGGGCCCAGGGTGGGGATGGAGACAAGGAGAGCCAGGGGAATTCAGGGCCTGCAGGGAGGGTGGGGGGAGTAGGAGGGGACCCAAAGATGCTGAACTGGGGGGAACTGGGGAGCCCACGGGACTGGGATTGGGGTGTTGAAGGGGCCCTGTGTGGGATGCAGGGGAGGGGAAAGGAATTCAAGTGTAGGGACATGGGGACTGCAAGGGAGAGGCTTGGTGGGGACAGGAGGAGGAGGATGGAGGAGGACAAAAATGAGGGGACTGGGAGATGGTTGGGAGTGGAGAGGGAGGCAAGGAATGGTCTTGGGAGGTACCAGGGCAGTGGCCTGGGTGAAAGGCAAAGGTCTGAGGGGAAGGATGGAAAGAAAAGCTTTGGGAATGATCAATGGGAGGATGTCTGGGGACCCTGGGTAGGACACAGAGCAGATCCTGGGGAGGAGATGCCTGAGGGGACCAAAAAGGATGGGATGGGAGGCCCAAGGGGTGGGATTTGGGAGCACCATTAAAAGAAACAGGTGGGGGCCCTCCCAGCAATTGACAGTGGACCTCCCTTGTCAGGGATTGCTGAATGGCTTCCTGCTGTTGCATCTTTCATTTCTTATCAAAAATCACCCAAATAGTTTTCAAACAGTGCCTGCCAGTGGAGCTTGAAGGCACTCGTTCCATCAAAGCCATACCTGTAATTCAGAGGCATAAATAGAGAATGTAGATTTGTCTCTTAAGGTGCTCTCTCATTTCTACTAGATGTCCATTAGTACCATGTAAAACATGATCATTAAAATTAAAAACTCTTACCCTTCTATTTCCCTTTGAAAAATAATTCTGCTCTTAAAACTCTCACTTCTGTTTGATTGTTTAAAATCCAAATGAATGTGTGTACTAGTGGACACAGACAGGGCTCCCTCACAGAGAAGCCCATGAAGTATGGGCTGGATGAGCAGACAGCAGGCTGGTTGAAATCTGCTGGCCAGGGTGGTGATCAGGAGTGCAACATCCAGCTGGAGGCCAGGGATTAGCAATTCCTGGTGAACATCTTCATTGATGATCTGGATGATGGGATATAGTGCTCAAGTTTAATGGAGCTGATGAGTTTACATTCCGACTGCAAGGAACATGTTTTCACATCTGAAGCAGGGGATGGGAAACCAGAGACTCACTGTGAACACCCAATGATTTCCAGAGCCTTTCCAGAGCATTTCATTCAAATCCGGGAATTTTGGATTAAAAAATCACGGTGCTCCTCCATTACTCTGGAAAGGGGACCCTGGTCTGTCAGGAGTGAGGACATTGCTGAATCTGAAAGCTGGAGAAGACAACAAGAAATGTGTGACCCTCCAGAGGATGAAAGCCCTGGATGAAGTTGTCAAGAAGTTCAGACCCAATGCCTTTCGAGTTTTACGGTTGTGTCTTAACATTTCTTGTAGTTTTTCCCTTGTTTGTCCCCTGAAATTGTTTGATGAAAACTCCCCTTGATGTCTGTATCCTTAGACCCCGCTCCCCGATTGGCCAAAGTTTGCTGCATTGCAGTATTTCCCTTTTGGCCACCCTTTCCCTAAAATGGATAAACCCTACCCCTTTTTCCCTTATCTAGTTACACTTTGCATGCTGGGGTCCCATCTGGGCTGCCAGGAAGAGCTGTGCTTTGGTACCAATTACCTCTGAAGCTGCTCGTATGCCTTCATAGGCTGCTAAGATTTCCTTCTCCTCAGGGGTGGAATTGGCCTCAGAACCTCTGTAGCTTCGGCTCCAGAAACCCAGTGGTCGCCCTCACGTCTCACCAGGCACCTTTGGCCAGAGGCTCCAGGAGGGACCTTTATCTGCAGCTGCAGAGTAGAGGACATTCTTTACCTCTGGTCCTGTCCTGACTGCTCCAACAGCCACGGCATGTGCAATCTCTTGCTTGATCTGCCTGAAAGCTTGTTGTTGTTCAGGACCCCATTGGAAATTGTTCTTTTCACAGGTCACAAAGTAAAGAGGGCTCACCATCTGGCTGTACTCTGGGATGTGCATCCTCCAGAAGCCAATGGCTCCCAGAAAAGCTTGGGTTTCTTTCTTGTTTGTGGGTGGAGCCATTGCTACAATCTTGTTGATGACGTCTGTTGGTATCTGGTCCATTTGCCATTTCAGCCCTAGGAACTGGATCTCTTGGGCAGGGCCCTTGACCTTGCTCTTCTTGATGGCAAAACAGGCCTCGAGGAGAATCTGGATGATCTTCTGTCCTTTCTCGAAAACTTCTGCTGTGTCCCCCCACACAATGATGTCATGGATGTACTGGATGGATGGATGGGGGTCACAGCATCTCGGTTCCTCCGATACTGTTGCCTGTGCACAGTTGTCGTGGCCGTTGGCACTTCTTGTCCCCAAAGCTCCAGCGATTCCTTTCGTACAACAAGGGGACCAATGCAGCACCACCTCTCCAATTTTAAGTAGCATTTTCGCTGCCTTCACCACTAGGATCATTGTCGTTGAACAATGCAGGGATGGGTTAGAGCTGATCTTGGAGTCTTTGCTACCAAACCTTGAAGGCCACCATTAAGAAAACTGGCTACTAGGCTGTGGATGTCGAAATTAAGGAAAGGAAGCAATTTGTTCCATCCATCTGAACGGTCCCTTACAGGATGTCCTAGGACAGGCACAAAACCAGCAAGAATCAGGAAAAAATTAGTAAAAAGGCCATTGTTATTATTTTTCTTTCTCCTTGTTCCTAAACAAAGCTATGTTTAGATAAACAAAATCCTTCTTGGTAGCTCTCCCAGGAGTGTCCCAAAACAATGGTGGATGCTGACAAAACAAACCTGCTCTTGGCAGCTTTCCCAGACAATGTTCCCACAACAAAACCAAAGGAACCAAAACAATCCCACTGCTGACACCAAAACCATCTGTAGCTGGTTGGAGTTGGCTTCCTGCCAAACCCCACAGGCTACAGAAGATTACTACGTGTAAATTTAGGGTAGAACTTAGGTGGGAGGTTCCTGTGCCACAGTGCTCTTTCCCACAGTTTCTCTTGGAAAAGAATGGAGTTCCACAGCTCATTGCTTCCATTTCAATCTTTTTGGCCTTTGACCACTCTGGAAAATCTGTACCAACCTGATGAGCAGAAGTCTTGGGCTTTACCACAGGTGTCTGGGTGGTGTTCTGAGAGCCAGACTTCTGCTCAGTCCCAAACTGATGCCAACATGTCCCAGGCCAGGTGAATCCAGAAGTGGACTTGCAGCCAGAACTCCGCTGACAGCGCTGCTTGGGACCGCAGATCTGCTTCTGTGGCGCTCCAAAAAGAGCTTGGTGTTGGCCACTGCAAGTCTCTCAGTAGCTCTGAAACATTCCCAAGCACACACAGAGTCATCTTTGGCAGGAAGGCTTTTGCAAAGTTCCCCTCCACAGCCTTGGCTACTACTCGACTTCTAAAAGCCAAGGGCATGAAGAGCGTCCAAAACAAGCACATCCTTTGATCTGAGCTTGTTCCCAGGGCCTGTTTCTAAGAAATCACACCAAGTGCAAGGAGCAGCCAGTGTCACCTCCAGAAGAACTCTGGCCTACCCTGGCCTTCTCAAGGAAAGCTCAACCCTCAGACCCGCTGCCAAAACAGAAGCCAAGAAAGAGCCGCCTTATTTTGGATTCACAGAATCCAACTCTCTTCTCCCAGAGGCCTCTCCTTATTCAAACAGGAAAGGGCACAAGATTCATCTTCTCTGTCACCCACGGCATGAGGAGAGGAGAGACTGGCAAAAAGACTGCCTGCTAAAACAACCTCAACTTGAAAAGACACCAAGAATGCCACAGTGGTGCTGCTGTGGGGTTACTGCTGGAACTCTAAAGAGAAAGGAAGACAGGTCTGAGGAAGGGAAGGCTCTGAAGGAACTTTCCCCACAAAGATGCCACGTTCTGCTTTCACACCTGACGCTGGCCAGATGTAGAAAAGGGATTTCCAAGGAAAATGCAGGAGGAAAGAGGAGTCTGTTCTTACCAGTCCAAAAAAGCAGGGACTTACCTTTCCAGTTTCTTGGCGAGGCTTTTTCTGGTTTGGGCTTCCACCAGATACAGCTCTTTGTACTTGTCCACTTCTGCCTGGGTGGATTCTTTCTGAAAAGGTCTTTCTGCTTGGTTGCTTTTTGTCCTTCCCAGTGCACGTTCCAGATCTCTAATTCTGTCTTCTAATTGTTTTTTCAGTGAGTCCACATGACTGGCTCTGATTTCTTCTAAGGTGTCCTGGTGGGCTGCCTGTGCCTGAAGGAGACAGTGCACCTTCAACCACCACAAGAAAAAGAGAGCTCTGCCCAGCACAAAATTGCACACACCCACTTTCAAGGGCCCAGCCTTACTCAGAGAGGCGGCTCTGCCTCCTCACTCCCAGCAGCAACCAAGGCAGAACCCAGGAGCTGCCAGGGCAAACAATTCTTTGCAGTGGGAAAGAAGCCCAAATGAGCACTCTGCTTCAAAGCTACTGATGAAGAGACACTGGGTCTGTAGGACAGGGCATTTCCAAAAGGATTCTTCAAAGACAAGAAGAGCTTCCACCTCCACCTCCACCCCCTCCCTGCCATCCCTGGAATTTCAGTGACTCCTTTTCTGAGCACCTTCCCCCCTCCAAGGACAAAGCAGCACCTGTAGGTCTGGCCATGACAGCTGCAAGTTGCCAAACCCATTCAAGGATGAGCAGTGAGAAGCAGAGCAGCGCACAGAGATCCCCCCAAGCACTGCAAAGTGGGAATCTGCCTTGGGCAGCCTTTGGGGGACCTGCCACCACATTCCACACCCATGACAGCACTCCTGCCCAACCAGATTGCCTTCTGCCACTGCCTTCAGCAAAGACAGAAGCTAACCCACAGAATACAGGAGCAAAAGAAAAAGACCAAACACCATGGCCACAAGAGAAGTTTAGGTAGCACCTGTGGACACGGGGGAGAAATTCACTTACTTGCAAAAACTCATTGACTTCCTGGAGTTTTTGTCTTATTTCCTGGTCTGCTTGTTCTTCCACCTCTCTTTTGCACTGTTCGAGTTGGCTGCGATCCACCACGTTGGTCTCCAAATGATGGTGGAGTTTTGCCAGCTCTTCTTGCAGCTGGCATTTGTCCATGGCCAGGTTCTCGCACTCCCCACGCAGGGCAGACAGCTCTTCTTGCAAAGCCTGATTTTTGGCTTCCAGCTGCGTGCACTGTTCACGTTCCCTGTCCAGCTGCTGGGAAAGTTCAGCAACCTGCAGACAGAAAATAAAAAAAGGAGCTCAGTGTGGTGTAAAGGAGGTGAATTCTGGGAAAACCCCAAAAGAGGGTGGCCAGGGAGACTTTATTCATCATCTGCTGGCTCAGGACTAGACACAAAGTGCAACCAGGCTTTTCTTTTCCAGCAAGAACAGCTTTCCCATCATTTGCCGTAGAATTCCTCAGCTTCCCAGGCTTTTGGAGTTCCTCATGCAAAAATGCTCCACGCTTCTGGACTCCAAAGGAATGACTGCAAAGGCAGGAAGCCATTCTACAGGGATGCCTTCAAACCCAAGCGTGGCTCTGACAGACGCCGCTTCAGCAACGGATCCGAGTGACGAGCGGAGAAGGGATCAGAGGTTCTGTGCCACTGCTGCACAGGCACAGCAGCCTCAAAAGCACTGCTGGGAACAGTCCTTCTGGCTCCCCGCCACAGGATGGGCTGAAACAGCTCCCCGTGAGCAAGAAGGGACAGATTTTCCCCTGGGAGGCCCCTGTCCTCCTTGGGCCCTGGGCAGCAACAACACTGAGGAGAAAAGCCAAACCTCAAGTGCCTCCTGCTCAGCTCGTGCCTGAGACAGGGCTCAGGGGCTGATGGTGCCCTGCCAGTGACAGTGCTGTTCCTCCCCTCTCTGCCAGGGCAGCAATTCATCTGGCACACCCAGAGGACGCTGTCACAGCCTCCCTCCAGCTGCAGCCAGGCCTGAGCTGGGCCCCACTGCTCTCAGCCCATGCACGTGATGTCCTGCCAGGACGGCAGACCTGCCCATCCCTCAGGCCCAGCCGGGGGATCTGCACTCTTGGCTGACCCCGCTCACTCTCAGGGGACCTGTTCTGCTCTTCTTGCTCAGGGCCTGTGGGACGGCTCCCTGGCCCCTCAGCTCACACACCCTGCCAGGCTGGCTGCCACTCCTGGCTTGCCCCTCCTCTGCAGGACAGCCTGGCCTCCATCAGCCCTTACACCTACTGCTTTGCCCTCAACATTTGCATCTTTCCCCAGAAGGAGAACTACCTCTGGATTAGTTCGAGTCATCTCCCACTGGAACAGCAGGAGGAGCATTAAGAAAAGCCCATCACATCCAAAATGCAGCCAAGGGAATAAAAACATCCACATGACAAGAAATAGAGGGAAAGCATCTCCCAGCTTTCAAAAGAAGGAACACCACAACCAAAGAGCACCACCCAGAGCACAGCTCACCTCTCTTTGGAATCCATCGACTTCCTTGACCTTTTCAGAATATCTCTTCTTCATTTCTTCCAGCTGGGACTGACTTCCTTTCTCTTCATTAACCCGGAGTTTCCTCCTCTCTATCCTCAGAAGCTTTTCCAGCCTGCACAGCAAATTAGTCAAGAAAACCATGAAACACAGGAAGAACCAGCCTTTCCCCCACGGTCTCACAGAAACAGCACAGACAGCATCCAAGCCTAGAATGGCTTAGCTTGGCAGGGACCTTAAAGATCATCCAGTTCCAAGCCTCCTGCTCTGGGCAGGGACCTTCCACCAGACCAGCTTGTTCACAACCCCATCCAACCTGGCCTTGAACACTTCCAGCCATGGGGCATCCACAGCTTCTCTGGGCAACCGGTTGCAGTTCCTCACCACCCTCACAGCAACCAATTTCTTCCCAGGATCAAATCTAAACCTACTCTCTTTCCATTTGAAGCCATTCCCCCTTGTCCTCTCACTACCTGATCTTTTAAATGCACTCTCTTCATCCTTCTTGTAGGCTCCCTTCACACCCCAAAAGGCCACAAGTAGGTCACCCCAAAGCCTTCTCTTTTCCAGGCTGAAGGGTTGCAATTGTCCCAGCCTTTCCTCCTAGCAGAGGTGCTCCATCTTTCCAAGCACCTTGGTGGCCTCCTCTGGACTCAGTCCAACAGCTGGAGGTCCTTGCTGTGCTGAGGAGCCCAGAGCTGGATGCAGCCCTCCAGCTGGGCTCTCCCAAGGGCAGAGCAGAGAGGCAGAATGCCCTCCCTCCACCCGCTGGCCACGCTGCCTTGGACGCAGCCCAGGACACAATTGGCTCTCTGGGCTGCGAGCGCACATCGCCGGCTCATGTCCGGCCTCTCCTCCAGCCCAAGGGCTTCTCGGCAGGGCTGCTCTGCCCCTCTTCATCCCCCAGCCTGCACTGATACAGGGGCTGCCCTGAGCCATGGCCAGCAGCTTGCACTGGCTCTTGGTAAACCATCAGCAGATTACCATGGGCCCACTTCTCCAGCTGGACCAGGGCCCTCTGGATGGCATCAGCTGTGTCAAACACACCCCTCAGCTTGGTGGCAGCTGCAAATTTGCTGAGGGCGCACTCCAGCCCTTCCTCTGGATCATTAGTGAAGACATTAAAGAACACTGGGCCCAGTCCAGACCCCTGAGGGACACCACTCGGCACTGATGGCCCTCAGCACTCTGAGCCATTGATCACCACCTCTGCATGGGACTGTTCACCCAATTTCTTATCCATCTAACAGTCCACACATCCAGTCTGTCTCTCTCCACTTTGGAGAGAAGGATGTTGTGGGGGACTGTGTCAAAGGCTTTCCAGAATGACAGGGAGATGACATGGGTAGCCCTTGTCCACTGAGGCAGTCACTCCATCTTAGAAGGTCACCAGGTCGGTCAAGCAGGACTTGCCCTTGGCGAAGCTGTGCTGGTGCTTCCAATCACCTCCCTGTCATCCACGTGCCTTGACAGAGCTTCTAGAAGGATCTTTTCCATCACCTCCCCAGGCACAGAGGGCAGGCTGACAGGTTGGCAGTTCCCAGGGCCCTCCTTTCTACCCCATTCAAAGATGGGCACAGTGGGGTTCCCTTTTTCCCCTCACCTGGGACTTCCCCTGACTGCCACGACTTTTCAAATATCAAGGAGAGGGTCTTGGCAACTCCATCAGACCCTGGTGGCCAATGGAGGGCAATAATGCTGGCCAGATGTAGAAGATGGATTCCCAAGGAAAATGCAGGAAGAAAAAGGACTCTCTCATTACCTCTCCAAACAAGCAAGGACTTACCTTTCCAGTTTCTTGGCAAGGCATCTTCTGGTTTTCACTTCCTCCATATACAGCTCTTTGTACATTTCCATCCCTCCCTGTGCTGCTTCTTTACGAGAAGCACTCTCTTGTTGGGTGTTTTTGATCCTCTCCAATTCACTTTCCAGATCTCTAATCCTTTCTTCCAACTGGATTCTCATGGAAACACAATGACTGTCTTCAATTTGTCCTAGTGGGGCCTGGTGGGCTGCCTGTGCCTGAAGGAGACAGTGCACCTTCAACCACCACAAGAAAAAGAGAGCTCTGCCCAGCACAAAATTGCACACACCCACTTTCAAGGGCCCAGCCTTACTCAGAGAGGCGGCTCTGCCTCCTCACTCCCAGCAGCAACCAAGGCAGAACCCAGGAGCTGCCAGGGCAAACAATTCTTTGCAGTGGGAAAGAAGCCCAAATGAGCACTCTGCTTCCAAGCTACTAATGAAGAGCCTGTGGACACTGGGGAGAAATTCACTTACTTGCAAAACGAGGCTGACCTCTTGTAGCTTTGGACTTCTTTCCTGGTCAGCTCCTTCTGCCACCTCTCCTGTACACTGTTCTCTTTGGCTGCCATCCAGCACCAAAGTCTCCAAATGATGGTGGAGTTTTGTCACCTCTTCTTGCAGCTGACATTTGCTCTTCTCCAGTTGTTCACACTTCCCAAGCAGAGTGGACAGCTCTTCTTGCAAAGCCTGGTTTAGGGCCTCGAGCTGCATGCCTGTTCCAGGCTCCATGTCCAGCTGCTGGGAAAGTTCACCACCCTGTGCACAGAAAAAAAAAGAAAAGGAAACTCAGCGTGATCTAAAGGCAGTGAATTCTGGGAAAATCTCTCAAGGGGGTGGCCATGGCAACTGTATTTATCATCTACTGGAAACCAGCCTAGGAAACACTTGAAAGATTCCCCCACAGAAAGAAGAAACTTTACACCTAAAAACTTAAGAATTTGGGAGACACTTCTGGCAACAATACTTCTGGGTCCCTTGGAGCTCATGATGAAACTCCTCATTTAGAATCTAAGAATTCCTCCAGTGTCCAGCACACCAAATACCCTCAGGGCTTTTGTAGCAGCTGGGGAAAGGACCAGGCTGCTTTCTGAGCAGCCTCTGCTGAGGAGAAGGCAGAAACTGAGCTCCCCAGGTTCTGCAGGAAAACTTCATCTGACAGTTGTCCCACAGAAATAGGCAACTAGGCTCAAGAGTCACAAAAAGGAAAATTTAGCACCAGCTTACTGAGGCAGAGGCTTGCAGGGCTCTCGGAAGGGCTTCAACGCTCTCGCTTGGCTGCTGGACAGTGGCTTCCAATCCGCTGTTCTCACTGGCAAAGCTTAAGAAGAAATACAGCTCTTATTACCAGAAAACCCAATGCCAGACAAACTGTGCTAAGGAACAGAAGCCACAGCAGAAGTGTCCTTCAAAATCCCACTGACTGTCCCCCTGTTTCCACCCAATCCCCCAAAGCCACAGACCCCTCGCTTCACTGGGTTACTCTCTTACTGTTGCACGTCTTCTTCCAGGAGGTCCTGCAGTTTCTGGGAAGAAGTTAATGCCTCTCTTTTCTTGGCATCCAAGGCAGTCTTCAAGTCAGGAACACAATGCTCAGACTGAAGATGCTTTCCTTCCTCCTCCTGCAGCTGTAAAACCACGGGAAGAATCCACAGTTGTCAGGGGAGCTTTTCCAGAGAGGAGCCAGCTGCTGCTGAAGAACTCAGGTGCTGCATGTCTGTGTGCATCCCCTCGGCCCAAAGAACTGCAATCCATTCAAGTCCCTTCAAAGCTTCACTTCTACTCCCCAATGAACACACTGAACACTGGTTTGTCCGTTTTCAGGATGGATAGGAAGCAACAGGCACCCCCAGGTTTCTCCCTGTGGGGACAGGCTTTCCATACCTCCGCGTCAGCCCTGTCCAGCTCCTCCTGCAAGCGCAGATTATCTTCCTCCAGGTGAGCCCCATGGCTTCCAGGAACCACAAGAGCACTCCTAAAGCATGCAAAATTTCATTGGAAACATGTCTGATCCTGCATCACTTTTCCCCTGCTTGCTCCCAAAACAGCTCTTCCCCCCTTTCCTACAAGCTCCATGAAAGCAAAGCCAAGTCCATGGAAGCACTGGAGAATTTCTCTTCCAAGGGGCCTCCCTAAAGCAGCCTCAACTACCAGCTCAGGCCGTGCTGTTCAGGGCTCCTTGCACTGCTCTTCAAAGTCCCCCCAGATGCGGCTGCACAAACTCCCAGGGCAAGCCCTTCGACCCCCTGACCATCTCCATGGCAGGAAGTTTTCTCCTTCTGTGCTCAGAGCCCCTCGTGTCCCCTGGGACAGTGTTGCTTCTCTTTCCCCCAACGCTTCCCTTCAGAGCACTGAACGCCCCAACTCTGCCGTGCCTCAAACCCCCCTGGCCTGCAGAGCAGCCACGCTGCTGAGCTACTGGCAAGTTTCCCCGGGGTTCTGGCTCTGGGTGTGGGGAGGGCACCACAGACAAGGCTTTCTTGCAGACCTCAGCGGGCAAAGGACGAGAGCCCCTGAGGTACGAGAACAGCCAAGAGCAGACCTGCATTCACCAGTCCCACGGGGAACTGCTTCCACGGGGCTGCTCCTTCTTTTTCCCAGCTCATTGCCACGCCCCTCGCCTGGGTCACACTTGCAGACTACCCAGAACACCCGGGGGCTGTTTTGACAAAGCCCTCACCTTTCCCCCTGGCCTTGAGCAGGCCTGTCAGCTGCTTTGCTCACAAGGCACTCCAGAATCTCCTCGTGCTGTTGCAAGGCTGCAAGTTTCAAGGGGGTAAATCCCCACTAAAAGGAGAAAGAATCCCCATTAGAAAGACACAGACAAGCTCTGCAGCTGTTGGAAAGAGCAGCTTTAGCCACGTGCCAAGGTTACCTGGTTCTGAGCATCACTCTTGGCATGATGCTCCAGTAACAGCCCTGCTACAGCTGTGTTTTTAGAGAGGACAGCCAGGTGAAGGGCAGTGTTGCCGTCAGCGTCTGCCAGATTGGGGTCGGCACCGTGTTCCAGCAGAACAGCAACACATTCTTCCTGCTCCTGCTGGACTGCCTGGCAACAACACACCAAAAGGGAAAGGCTTCCAACTTTTCCATCCCCCTCTGTCACAACGCCCTCAGCTCCTGAGTGCTGCCATAGAAGACCACCTTCAAAGATCAGCTAACAGAGGCTGTGCCGTGCCCATTGCAATAGGTGTGTTTCTATGGCCCTGCCCTGCAAGGAATCCTGCCAGACACCTCCCCTTTAACACCCCAGCACTGAGCCCCACCTCCAAGCTCAGAAGGCATTCCACACACCTTCATCAGGGCCGTTCTCTTGAAGTTGTCAGTGAGGTTGGGCTGGCTGTTCTTTCTTAGCAGATATCTGACGACATCTGCATGGCCATTGGCTGAAGCCAGATGTAGAGGTGTCCTAAAAATTAAACAGACACTCTTAACCCAGACAGACAAAGGACGAGCCCAAGCTGTGTCTCTACCCAGCACCCTGGGGACCCTGCCCGGACTCTGCTCCTCCTGCTGCTGCTGCAACCCTGCCCTGATGAGCCAGAGGGCAGAAGAGAACAGGTGAGGGTTGAGCAGCTGCAGAACAGCCCTGCAGAGAGAGCACGGCCAAGGGGCAGCTGGGCAACACGCGTTTGCAACAGCGCTGGAGCCCGGCCGGCAGCTCCGAGCAGTGAAAAGCTCAAGAGTTCCCTGTCCCAGCTGACAGGGCAAATGTCACTTTTCAAGCCTTGTCCCTAAGAGAGGGCTGCCGAGGACTACTGCAGCTTGGCTCAGGAGCAGCCAAGGTGTGCCACCAGCGTGGCCCAGAACTCACCGCATCTCCTGGTCTGGCCTGTCGATGCCGACTACCTTGACGTACCAGCGCCAGCGCCTCAGCCAGCCCAGGTCACCGCGGGCGGCCGCGCGGTGCAGCCTGCCCAGCCCCTGCTCCCGGAGCTGGGAGGCGCTGCTGGAGCTGGTGGCAGCCCAGGGCTGCCCACTGGGGCTGCTGGAGGGCGACTGCCGTCGCTTCTTGCTCAGAAGCCACGGCATGGCCCTGCTTGGAGCTCCCAGCAGCAGGAAGGGCAAGAAGGCCCCGGCGGGCTGCCGGGAGCCAAGTGGGGATGAGGAATGGGACGGGGCGAGGTTTAGGGGGAGGGTGACAAAGGGGACGAGAATAAGGACGGGCACAGGGTATGAAGCACAAGGCAGACGAGGTCGCCCTGCGCAGTGGTCGTGGCCTGCAGCTGCCAAGACGGCGATGCAGGCGCGCAATGCTCCCCGAGCGGGATGTGCTGCTGCTCCCCGAGAGGCTACAGCAGCTCTGGGCGCCGGCTGCGGGCACCAACAAAGCCGTGCCCGACTGGCGCCTGTGGCGTCACAATGGCTGGTGGAAGGCTCAGCACGTCAGCGTGGGGTGTGACAGAGGCCACGGGGCAGGGTGGGGCCGGGCGGGACAGGGCAGGGCGGGGCAGGTGTGAGGGCGGCCCTGCTGGGCCTTGTGGGAAGGAGGCGGCCTGGGCCTTGTGAGGGCGGCCGGCGGGAGTGGGCACTGCCCCGCCTCAGGGCGCCCCGGGGCAGGGCCCGGGACGCTCCCACCGGGCCGCAGGCTGCGGTAGGCGCTGGAGCAGCTCCCGCATCACCCGCTCTGGCTTTTTGCTTCAGCCTGGAGCCGGGCTGCCTCTGGACACACTGCCATCAAATGAGGCTCAGGACGAAGTGGGGCCACCACAGCTCTCAAGAAATGCCCACCCAGCGCTCCAAGCCCGCCAGGCCAGAGTTCCAGGACAATTCCCCAACTCCTTTGTCTTGTCCCTCTTGAAGAGCAGACACCTCACCCCCCTCCCCCTCACAACTGCTCTCTCCTGCTGCTTTGCCAGATGCCAACAGTGAATTTCTGCTCTGCTGCTCCACCAGCCAACAGGCAGCACACAGCAGGGCAGGAAGAAACTTTCAAACACATCTTGTCCCACTTTGTCCCAAGGACAACACCAAGTGAAGGACCACAAGTTCTGCACCAGCTTTCTCAGGGGAGGGACACTACAATGCACCGCAAACAGGCTGAAGAAATTTCCCTTTTTCTTTATGGGCTGCAAACCGGTCTGCTTCCCACAGGATCGGGGATTTGCCTGTGTTTATGGCTACCAGGAGCTCACCCACTATCTTCTGCCCAGAACACAAAGAGGAGGGCTCGAAAGCACTGCAAGAGTCTGGCAACTGAGTAGCAGCATTAGCTCACCTGGAGGCCATGATCTTAACACCACTGTGCTTCAAGCCTTCCCGGAGGAAGGGCACACATTTGCCTGGCCTCTGGGACAGGCTGAAGATGCAGCTGTGAGCAGAGCTGAAGGGAGCAGAGGACAGCTCTGGCTCGGCCTTCAGGCCTGGCTTCTCTTTCAGCCTTGAAGATGTCTGCTGGACTGATTTGCACTCAAAGCAAGGGCAGAAAGAGAAGTCTTAACTCCCAGCCCGGGAAGAAAGCCTTAAGAAGCCTTCAAAAATATGACTCTCCTCATCCCTCCCACCTAGGCCCAAAGAGCTCCAATTCTGTCACCAAACGCAGCAGTTCTCCTCAAATGTCGGGACAGTTGTGGCAGCCGTGCCCTTTCTGCCAAAGTTGGACAGGTCCCCACCTGTCCCAGAGGCAAGCAGAGGGAAGAAGAGGGGACAGCCTTGGGATGGGGGAATGGGAGAAGCAAAGCCAGCAGGGGGAACAGAAGAAAACGAGGACACATCCTGGAGTCTTGATGGCGACTGCCGTTGGTTCTGGCGGAGGAGCCCCTCTATGCTGTGTGTGCTTTGGCACAGGCTGCACTGTGGGTATGGCCCTGCTCTGCTGGTGGCCACTGCTCACCCTCTGCACAGAATCATGGAAAGACTAAGGTGCTCTAGTCCAAGGCCTGTTCTGGAACAGGGTTTCCTAGAGACAGTTGTCCTGATCCCTGAAGGTTGGGAAGAGCCAGGAAAGACATAGGCAAAGAAGACATTCAGTATTTCTGCTTTTTTCCTGTCCTGTGGAACAAGCTCCCCCATCTTGTTGAGAGATGGGCCCACAATTTCCCTGCTTTTCCTTTTGTCACCTACAGACTTAAAGAAGTCCTTCCTGTTGTCTCTGACATCACTGGCCTGATTCAGTTCCATTTGGGCTTTGGCTTTACCAACTTCATCCCTGCATGCCCAGATAATATTTCTGTTTTCTTTCTTTGTGTCCACTCTCTGTAAGCTTCCTTTTTGTGTTTGAACAAGAAGTTCCTTGTCAAGCCATCCATGCAGGCCTCCTGGAATTTCTGCCTGATTTCCTGCTTTTTAGGATGAAACTCTCTTGAGCTTGATGGAAGTGATCCTTGAATATTAACCAGCTCTTTTGTGTCACTGTGCTTTGCAAGGTGTTTCAAAGGCTGTTAAACCCAACAAGTATGGAAAGGGGGTTTCAATGAGAAGAAAATTAGTAGGTGCAAACCAGGATGAATGGGCTCTGTCTGTAGCACTGCATTAGATTCAAGGAAATTTACCAGTAACACAGTTCCCTGTGGCACAGCTGCTGGGATGTGGAGCACAAGTCCTCACTGCTATGTTCACTTATGACCCTTTGCAGTCATTCAGCCCCCAAGGACAGCTCTGTTTGTGTTCACAGAGATCCAATGACAGTAAGAATCCCTGCCCAGCCTGGTGTTCAAAGGAGTTGACAGTGTAGAGATGGGGGAAATACACTGGGGGATTTGTTCCCCAGTGTCACGGGTTTACTTGTTCTAAAAACCCGGACAGGAATTTTTTTTCCCCTGCTGCCTGTGGGGGAGGGATGTTGAATGGGGAGGACAGTTTTCTGCCTTGGGTGATTACCTACCCAAAGGAGCTGGCTGGCAGAACTACATTCCAGCCTGACAGCTCTCCCTGGGGCTGGGGGGGGGCGTGAGGGGTTTTTTTCTCCCCTCCTCTCCTTGGAAAGTGGCACTTCACTTTCTGCCTTAACGGAGGCAAGGGGTGTGTGTGTTGGAAAAAGCTCTGAGGCCGTTTTGCTCTCGACCTGGTCATCCATCTAAGAGAAGGTCACTCTGAACAAACCTACGTCCTGAGGACCTCGCTGCCACCGTCCAAGCTCGCTCGGCCCCGGCAGATGAACCTCAGGATTAAAGGGTGGGCTCAGTTCAGCGCACACTGTGTCTCACCTAAAATATCCATTGCTCAGGCTCGAAGGCCTTACCCGCATTTGCAAAGCCCTGTATCACCAGCGCGCTTGTAACAAATGTGGGTGGAGACCTTTCCCAAATCTTCATTTGTGAAGACTGGCCATGATGAGATGAGGGGATTGAGTCCATCATCAGCAAGTTTGCAGATGACACCAAGCTGGGGGGGAGTGTCCATCAGCTGGAAGGCAGGAGGGCTCTGCAGAGGGACCTGGATAGGTTGGAGAGTTGGGCTCATTCCAACGGGATGAGGTTCAACCAGGCCAAGGGCCGGGTCCTGCCCTTTGGCCACAACAACCCCCTGCAGCACCCTGGGCTGGGGACAGAGTGGCTGGAGAGCAGCCAGGCAGGAAGGGACCTGGAGGTTTGGATTGACAGGAAGCTGAACAGGAGCCAGAGCGTGCCCGGGTGGCCAAGAAGGCCAATGGCATTCTGGCCTGGCTCAGGAACAGTGTGGCCAGCAGGTCCAAGGAAGTGATTCTTCCCCTGGACTCAGTGCTGGTGAGGCCGCCCCTGGAGTGCTGTGTCCAGTTCTGGGCCCCTCAGACCAGGAGGATATTGAGGTCCTGGAGCAGGTCCAGAGGAGAGCAACAAGGCTGGGATAGGGACTCAAGCACGAGTCCTGTGAGGAGAGGCTGAGGGAGCTGGGGCTGTTCAGCCTGGAGAAGAGGAGGCTCACGGGAGACCTCCTCACTCTCTGCAACTCCCTGACAGGGGGTTGTAGCCAGGTGGAGGTTGGTCTCTTTTCCCAGGCAACCATCAGCAAGACAAGAGGGCATGGTCTTAAGCTGTGCCAGGGGAGGTTTAGGTTGGATATTAGAAAGAATTTCTTTACAAAGAGGGTAATCAGCCATTGGAATGGGCTGCCCAGGGAAGTGGTGATTCTATGGGAACACACACATGGAGATGGGAACACACACATGGAGATGGGAACACACACATGGAGATGGGAACACACACACAAGATCAAGCAGAGTAGCTTTGCTGAAGGGATTTATTGATCATTCAGGGAAAATGCCCCTGGGCTCTGAGGGAAAGCAGGGGGTTCTTCCAGGGATGATCATCTCTTCATGGTGCTGGAGGGGGACAGGGCACGGGTGTCACCACCAGTCCTGAAAGACAGAGCCCAAAATGTCACCCCCAAAGTCCACTGCAACATGAGAGGGGCCTTGTCCTGACCCCTCTCCCTTGCAGGCACTGCTCACCTCAGCCATCCAGGGATGCAGCCACGCCTTTCTCACCAACAAGACCCAGCACCTTCTCAACCACAGGGGGCTGGGGACAAAGACAGGCTCAGAGACACCCTGGGTGCAGTGGGATGTATTGGGAGCCTGGGGGAAGAAATGGGATCATTGGGAAGGTGCACTGGGGTATACTGGGGCAGACTGGGATGGATTGGGAGTGTCATGGCCATGTGAGGGGAGGACCTGACTCAGGCAGAACTCCTGGTACCCACCTGAGCCGTCTTCAGGATCCCAACTTCCACTAAATGCAGCTGGAGAGAGACCAGGAGCCCTGGCTGGTCACTGGGATGTCCCCGGTGCCAGCGAGGGATGGGGGGACCAAAGTGTCCCCCAGTTCCCAGACTGGATGCCCTCCAGTCCCCCCGGCCCACTCACCTCCCGCAGATCATTTTGGGTTCCTGCCAAGAGTGCCTGGGCAAGGAGAGCAAAGGGTTAAGCAGGATTGGCCCCTGTGGGGCTGGGGGAGGGACACGGGTGTCCCCAGCCCCCCAGCCCAGGGCTGCCCCCGTCTGAGGGGGAAAATCCCTTCTGCTCCCCCTGCTCCCACTGCACCCAGTTTCACCTCCAACCCCTGTGCCTGCAGGGCCCAGGGTGGGGATGGAGACAAGGAGAGCCAGGGGAATTCAGGGCCTGCAGGGAGGGTGGGGGGAGTAGGAGGGGACCCAAAGATGCTGAACTGGGGGGAACTGGGGAGCCCACGGGACTGGGATTGGGGTGTTGAAGGGGCCCTGTGTGGGATGCAGGGGAGGGGAAAGGAATTCAAGTGTAGGGACATGGGGACTGCAAGGGAGAGGCTTGGTGGGGACAGGAGGAGGAGGATGGAGGAGGACAAAAACGAGGGGACTGGGAGATGGTTGGGAGTGGAGAGGGAGGCAAGGAATGGTCTTGGGAGGTACCAGGGCAGTGGCCTGGGTGAAACGCAAAGGTCTGGAAAGAAAAGCTTTGGGAATGATCAGTGGGAGGATGTTTGGGGACCCTGGGTAGGACACAGAGCAGATCCTGGGGAGGAGATGCCTGAGGGGACCAAAAAGGATGGGATGGGAGGCCCAAGGGGTGGGATTTGGGAGCACCATTGAAAGAAACAGGTGGGGGCCCTCCCAGCAATTGACAGTGGACCTCCCTTGTCAGGGATTGCTGAATGGCTTCCTGCTGTTGCATCTTTCATTTCTTATCAAAAATCACCCAAATAGTTTTCAAACAGTGCCTGCCAGTGGAGCTTGAAGACACTCGTTCCATCAAAGCCATACCTGTAATTCAGAGGCATAAACAGAGAATGTAGATTTGTCTCTTAAGGTGCTGTCTCAGTTCTACTGGATGTCAATTAGTACCATGTAAAACATGATCATTAAAATTAAAACCTCTTACCCTTCTATTTCCCTTTGAAAAATAATTCTGCTGTTAAAACACTCACTTCTGTTTGATTGTTTAAAATCCAAATGAATGTGTGTACTAGTGGACACAGACAGGGCTCCCTCACAGAGAAGCCCATGAAGTATGGGCTGGATGAGCAGACAGCAGGCTGGTTGAAATCTGCTGGCCGGGGTGGTGATCAGGAGTGCAACATCCAGCTGGAGGCCAGTGATCAGCAATTCCTGGTGAACATCTTCATTGATGATCTGGATGATGGGATATAGTGCTCAAGTTTAATGGAGCTGATGAGTTTACATTCCGACTGCAAGGAACATGTTTTCACATCTGAAGCAGGGGATGGGAAACCAGAGACTCACTGTGAACACCCAATGATTTCCAGAGCCTTTCCAGAGCATTTCATTCAAATCCGGGAATTTTGGATTAAAAAATCACGGTGCTCCTCCATTACTCTGGAAAGGGACCCTGGTCTGTCAGGAGTGAGGACATTGCTGAATCTGAAAGCTGGAGAAGACAACAAGAAATGTGTGACCCTCCAGAGGATGAAAGCCCTGGATGAAGTTGTCAAGAAGTTCAGACCCAATGCCTTTCGAGTTTTACGGTTGTGTCTTAACATTTCTTGTAGTTTTTCCCTTGTTTGTCCCCTGAAATTGTTTGATGAAAACTCCCCTTGATGTCTGTATCCTTAGACCCCGCTCCCCGATTGGCCAAAGTTTGCTGCATTGCAGTATTTCCTTTTTTGGTCACCCTTTCCCTAAAATGGATAAACCCTACCCCTTTTTCCCTTATCTAGTTACACTTTGCATGCTGGGGTCCCATCTGGGCTGCCAGGAAGAGCTGTGCTTTGGTACCAATTACCTCTGAAGCTGCTCGTGTGCCTTCATAGGCTGCTAAGATTTCCTTCTCCTCAGGGGTGGAATTGGCCTCAGAACCTCTGTGGCTTCGGCTCCAGAAACCCAGTGGTCGCCCTCACGTCTCCCCAGGCACCTTTGGCCAGAGGCTCCAGGAGGGACCTTTATCTCCAGCTGCAGAGTAGAGCACATTCTTTACCTCTGGTCCTGTCCTGACTGCTCCAACAGCCACGGCATGTGCAATCTCTTGCTTGATCTGCCTGAAAGCTTGTTGTTGTTCAGGACCCCACTGGAAATTGTTCTTTTTACGGGTCACAAAGTAAAGAGGGCTCACCATCTGGCTGTACTCTGGGATGTGCATCCTCCAGAAGCCAATGGCTCCCAGAAAAGCTTGGGTTTCTTTCTTGTTTGTGGGTGGAGCCATTGCTACAATCTTGTTGATGACGTCTGTTGGTATCTGGTGTCGTCCATTTGCCATTTCACCCCTAGGAACTGGATCTCTTGGGCAGGGCCCTTGACCTTACTCTTCTTGATGGCAAAACCGGCCTCGAGGAGAATCTGGATGATCTTCTGTCCTTTCTCAAAAACTTCTTCTGCTGTGTCCCCCCACACAATGATGTCATGGATGTACTGGATGGATGGATGGGGGTCACAGCATCTCGGTTCCTCCGATACTGTTGCCTGTGTTCAGTTGTCGTGGCCGTTGGCACTTCTTGTCCCCAAAGCTCCAGCGATTCCTTTCGTACAACAAGGGGACCAATGCAGCACCACCTCTCCAATTTTAAGTAGCATTTTCGCTGCCTTCACCACTAGGATCATTGTCGCTGAACAATGCAGGGATGGGTTAGAGCTGATCTTGGAGTCTTTGCTACCAAACCTTGAAGGCCACTATTAAGGAAACTGGCTACTAGGCTGTGGATGTCGAAATTAAGGAAAGGAAGCAATTTGTTCCATCCATCTGAACGGTCCCTTACAGGATGTCCTAGGACAGGCACAAAACCAGCAAGAATCAGGAAAAAATTAGTAAAAAGGCCATTGTTATTATTTTTCTTTCTCCTTGTTCCTAAACAAAGCTATGTTTAGATAAACAAAATCCTCCTTGGCAGCTCTCCCAGGAGTGTCCCAAAACAATGGTGGATGTTTACAAACAAACCTCCTCTTGGCAGCTTTCCCAGACAACGTTCCCACAACAAAACCAAAGGAACCAAAACAATCCCACTTCTGACACCAAAACCATCTGTAGCCGGTTGGAGTTGGCTTCCTGCCAAACCCCACAGACTACAGAAGATTACTACGTGTAAATTTAGGGTAGAACTTAGGTGGGAGGTTCCTGTGCCACAGAGCTCTTGCCCACAGTTTCTCTTGGAAAAGAATGGAGTTCCACAGCTCATTGCTTCCATTTCAATCTTTTTGGCCTTTGACCACTCTGGAAAATCTGTACCAACCTGATGAGCAGAAGTCTTGGGCTTTACCACAGGTGTCTGGGTGGTGTTCTGAGAGCCAGACTTCTGCTCAGTCCCAAACTGATGCCAAGATGTCCCAGGCCAGGTGAATCCAGAAGTGGACTTGCAGCCAGAACTCCGCTGACAGCGCTGCTTGGGACTGCAGATCTGCTTCTGTGGCGCTCCAAAAAGAGCTTGGTGTTGGCCACTGCAAGTCTCTCAGTAGCTCTGAAACATTCCCAAGCACACACAGAGTCATCTTTGGCAGGAAGGCTTTTGCAAAGTTCCCCTCCACAGCCTTGGCTACTACTCGACTTCTAAAAGCCAAGGGCATGAAGAGCGTCCAAAACAAGCACATCCTTTGATCTGAGCTTGTTCACAGGGCCTGTTTCTAAGAAATCACACCAAGTGCAAGGAGCAGCCAGTGTCACCTCCAGAAGAACTCTGGCCTACCCTGGCCTTCTCAAGGAAAGCTCAACCCTCAGACCCGCTGCCAAAACAGAAGCCAAGAAAGAGCCGCCTTATTTTGGATTCACAGAATCCAACTCTCTTCTCCCAGAGGCCTCTCCTCATTCAAACAGGAAAGGGCACAAGATTCATCTTCTCTGTCACCCACGGCATGAGGAGAGGAGAGACTGGCAAAAAGACTGCCTGCTAAAACAACCTCAACTTGAAAAGACACCAATAATGCCAGAGTGGTGCTGCTGTGGGGTTACTGCTGGAACTCTAAAGAGAAAGGAAGACAGGTCTGAGGAAGGGAAGGCTCTGAAGGAACTTTCCCCACAAAGATGCCACGTTCTGCTTTCACACCTGACGCTGGCCAGATGTAGAAAAGGGATTTCCAAGGAAAATGCAGGAGGAAAGAGGAGTCTGTTCTTACCAGTCCAAAAAAGCAGGGACTTACCTTTCCAGTTTCTTGGCGAGGCTTTTTCTGGTTTTGGCTTCCACCAGATACAGCTCTTTGTACTTGTCCACTTCTGCCTGGGGGGATTCCTTTTGAAAAGGTCTTTCTGCTTGGTTGCTTTTTGTCCTTCCCAGTGCACGTTCCAGATCTCTAATTCTGTCTTCTAATTGCTTTTTCAGTGAGTCCACATGACTGGCTCTGATTTCTTCTAAGGTGTCCTGGTGGGCTGCCTGTGCCTGAAGGAGACAGTGCACCTTCAACCACCACAAGAAAAAGAGAGCTCTGCCCAGCACAAAATTGCACACACCCAGTTCCAAGGGCCCAGCCTTACTCAGAGAGGAGGCTCTGCCTCCTCACTCCCAGCAGCAACCAAGGCAGAACCCAGGAGCTACCAGGGCAAACAATTCTTTGCAGTGGGAAAGAAGCCCAAATGAGCACTCTGCTTCAAAGCTACTAATGAAGAGACACTGGGTCTGTAGGACAGGGCATGTCCAAAAGGATTCTTCAAAGACAAGAAGAGCTTCCACCTCCACCTCCACCCCCTCCCTGCCATCCCTGGAATTTCAGTGACTCCTTTTCTGAGCACTTTCACCCCCTACAAGGACAAAGCAGCACCTGTAGTTCGGGCCATGACAGCTGCAAGTTGCCAAACCCATTCAAGGATGAGCAGCGAGAAGCAGAGCAGCCCACAGAGATCCCCCCAAGCACTGCAAAGTGGGAATCTGCCTTGGGCAGCCTTTGGATTCAGGGACCTGCCGGCACATTCCACACCCATGACATCACTCCTGCCCAACCACATTGCCTTCTGCCACTGCCTTCAGCAAAGACAGAAGCTAACCCACAGAATACAGGAGCAAAAGAAAAAGACCAAACACCATGGCCACAAGAGAAGTTTACGTAGCACCTGTGGACACTGGGGAGAAATTCACTTACTTGCAAAAACTCATTGACTTCCTGGAGTTTTTGTCTTATTTCCTGGTCTGCTTGTTCTTCCACCTCTCTTTTGCACTGTTCGAGTTGGCTGCGATCCACCACGTTGGTCTCCAAATGATGGTGGAGTTTTGCCAGCTCTTCTTGCAGCTGGCATTTGTCCATGGCCAGGTTCTCGCACTCCCCACGCAGGGCAGACAGCTCTTCTTGCAAAGCCTGATTTTTGGCTTCCAGCTGCGTGCACTGTTCACGTTCCCTGTCCAATTGCTGGGAAAGTTCAGCAACCTGCAGACAGAAAATAAAAAAAGGAACTCAGTGGGACGCAAAGGCAGTGAATTCTGGGAAATCCCCCAAAGGGGGTGCCCAGGGAGACTTTATTCATCATCTGCTGGCTCAGGACTAGACACAAAGTGCAACCAGGCTTTTCTTTTCCAGCAAGAACAGCTTTCCCATCATTTGTCATGGGATTCCTCAGCTTCCCAGCCTTTTGGAGTTCCTCATGCAAAAATGCTCCACGCTTCTGGACTCCAAAGGAATGACTGCAAAGGCAGGAAGCCATTCTACAGGGATGCCTTCAAACCCAAGCGTGGCTCTGACAGACGCCGCTTTAGCAACGGATCCGAGTGACGAGCGGAGAAGGGATCAGAGGTTCTGTGCCACTGCTGCACAGGCACAGCAGCCTCAACAGCACTGCTGGGAACAGTCCTTCTGGCTCCCCGCCACAGGATGGGCTGAAACAGCTCCCCGTGAGCAAGAAGGGACAGATTTTCCCCTGGGAGGCCCCTGTCCTCCTTGGGCCCTGGGCAGCAACAAGACTGTGGAGAAAAGCAAAACCTCAAGTGCCTCCTGCTCAGCTCGTGCCTGAGACAGGGCTCAGGGGCTGATGGTGCCCTGCCAGTGACAGTGCTGTTCCTCCCCTCTCTGCCAGGGCAGCAATTCATCTGGCACACCCAGAGGACGCTGTCACAGCCTCCCTCAAGCTGCAGCCAGGCCTCAGCTGGGCCCCACTGCTCTCAGCCCATGCACGTGATGTCCTGCAAGGACCTGCCCATCCCTCAGGCCCAGCCAGGGGATCTGCACTCTTGGCTGACCCCGCTCACTCTCAGGGGACCTGTTCTGCTCTTCTTGCTCAGGGCCTGTGGGACGGCTCCCTGGCCCCTCAGCTCACGCACCCTGCCAGGCTGGCTGCCACTCCTGGCTTGCCCCTCCTCTGCAGGACAGTCTGGCCTCCATCAGCCCTTACACCTACTGCTTTGCCCTCAACATTTGCATCTTTCCCCACAAGGAGAACTACCCCGGATTAGTTCGAGTCATCTCCCACTGGAACAGCAGGAGGAGCATTAGGAAAAGCCCATCACATCCAAAATGCAGCCAAGCGAATAAAAACATCCACATGACAAGAAATAGAGGGAAAGCATCTCCCAGCTTTCAAAAGAAGGAACACCACAACCAAAGAGCCCCACCCATAGAGCAGCTCACCTCTCTTTGGAATCTATCAACTTCCTTGACCTTTTCAGAATATCTCCTCTTCATTTCTTCCAGCTGGGACTGACTTCCTTTCTCTTCATTAACCCGGAGTTGCCTCCTCTCTATCCTCAGAAGCTTTTCCAGCCTGCACAGCAAATTAGTGAAGAAACCCATGAAACACAGGAAGAACCAGCCTTTCCCCCACGGTCTCACAGAAACAGCACAGACAGCATCCAAGCCTAGAATGGCTTGGCTTGGCAGGGACCTTAAAGATCATCCAGTTCCAAGCCTCCTGCTGTGGGCAGGGACACCTTCCACCAGACCAGCTTGTTCACAACCCCATCCAACCTGGCCTTGAACACTTCCAGCCATGGGGCATCCACAGCTTCTCTGGGCAACCGGTTGCAGTTCCTCACCACCCTCACAGCAACCAATTTCTTCCCAGGATCAAATCTAAACCTACTCTCTTTCCATTTGAAGCCATTCCCCCTTGTCCTCTCACTACCTGCTCTTTTAAATGCACTCTCTTCATCCTTCTTGTGGGCTCCCTTCTCACCCCAAAAGGCCACAATTAGGTCACCCCAAAGCCTTCTCTTTTCCAGGCTGAAGGGTTGCAATTGTCCCAGCCTTTCCTCCTAGCAGAGGTGCTCCATCTTTCCAAGCACCTTGGTGGCCTCCTCTGGGCTCAGTCCAACAGCTGGAGGTCCTTGCTGTGCTGAGGAGCCCAGAGCTGGATGCAGCACTCCAGCTGGGCTCTCCCAAGGGCAGAGCAGAGGCAGAATGCCCTCCCTCCACCCGCTGGCCACGCTGCCTTGGACGCAGCCCAGGACACAATTGGCTCTCTGGGCTGCGAGCGCACATCGCCGGCTCATGTCCGGCCTCTCCTCCAGCCCAAGGGCTTCTCGGCAGGGCTGCTCTGCCCCTCTTCATCCCCCAGCCTGCACTGATACAGGGGCTGCCCTGAGCCACGGCCAGCAGCTTGCACTGGCTCTTGGTAAACCATCAGCAGATTGCCATGGGCCCACTTCTCCAGCTGGTCCAGGGCCCTCTGGATGGCATCAGCTGTGTCAACCACACCCCTCAGCTTGGTGGCAGCTGCAAATTTGCTGAGGGCGCACTCCAGCCCTTCCTCTGGATCATTAGTGAAGACATTAAAGAACACTGGGCCCAGTCCAGACCCCTGAGGGACACCACTCGGCACTGATGGCCCTCAGCACTCTGAGCCATTGATCACCACCTCTGCATGGGACTGTTCACCCAATTTCTTATCCATCTAACAGTCCACACATCCAATCTGTCTCTCTCCACTTTGGAGAGAAGGATGTTGTGGGGGACTGTGTCAAAGGCTTTCCAGAATGACAGGGAGATGACATGGGTAGCCCTTGTCCACTGAGGCAGTCACTCCATCTTAGAAGGCCACCAGGTCGGTCAAGCAGGACTTGCCCTTGGCGAAGCTGTGCTGGTGCTTCCAATCACCTCCCTGTCATCCACGTGCCTTGACAGAGCTTCTAGAAGGATCTTTTCCATCACCTCCCCAGGCACAGAGGGCAGGCTGACAGGTTGGCAGTTCCCAGGGCCCTCCTTTCTACCCCTTTCAAAGATGGGCACAGTGGGGTTCCCTTTTTCCCCTCACCTGGGACTTCCCCTGACTGCCACGACTTTTCAAACATCAAGGAGAGTGTCTTGGCAACTCCATCAGACCCTGTTGGTCAATGGAGGGCAATAATGCTGGCCAGATGGAGAAGATGGATTCCCAAGGAAAATGCAGGAAGAAAAAGGAGTCTCTTATTACCTCTCCAAACAAGCATGGACTTACCTTTCCAGTTTCTTGGCAAGGCATCTTCTGGTTTTCACTTCCTCCACATACAGCTCTTTGTACATTTCCATCCCTCCCTGAGTTGCTTCTTTACGAGAAGCACTCTCTTGTTGGGTGTTTTTGATCCTCTCCAATTCACTTTCCAGATTTCTAATCCTTTCTTCCAACTGGATTCTCATGGAAACACAATGACTGTCTTCAGTTTGTCCTAGTGGGGCCTGGTGGGCTGCCTGTGCCTGAAGGAGACAGTGCACCTTCAACCACCACAAGAAAAAGAGAGCTCTGCCCAGCACAAAATTGCACACACCCACTTTCAAGGGCCCAGCCTTACTCAGAGAGGCGGCTCTGCCTCCTCACTCCCAGCAGCAATCAAGGCACAACCCAGGAGCTACCAGGGCAAACAATTCTTTGCAGTGGGAAAGAAGCCCAAATGAGCACTCTGCTTCAAAGCTCCTAATGAAGAGCCTGTGGACATTGGGGAGAAATTCACTTACTTGCAAAACGAGGCTGACCTCTTGTAGCTTTGGACTTCTTTCCTGGTCAGCTCCTTCTGCCACCTCTCCTGTACACTGTTCTCTTTGGCTGCCATCCAGCACCAAAGCCTCCAAATGGTGGTGGAGTTTTGTCACCTCTTCTTGCAGCTGACATTTGCTCTTCTCCAGTTGTTCACACTTCCCAAGCAGAGTGGACAGCTCTTCTTGCAAAGCCTGGTTTAGGGCCTCGAGCTGCATGCCTGTTCCAGGCTCCATGTCCAGCTGCTGGGAAAGTTCACCACCCTGGACACAGAAAAAAAAAAGAAAAGAAAACTCAGCATGGTCTAAAGGCAGTGAATTCTGGGAAAATCTCTCAAGGGGGTGGCCATGGCAACTGTATTTATCATCTACTGGAAACCAGCCTAGGAAACACTTGAAAGATTCCCCCACAGAAAGAAGAAACTTTACACCTACTTAAGAATTTGGGAGACACTTCTGGCAACAATACTTCTGGGTCCCTTGGAGCTCATGATGAAACTCCTCATTTAGAATCTAAGAATTCCTCCAGTGTCCAGCACACCAAATACCCTCAGGGCTTTTGTAGCAGCCGGGGAAAGGACCAGGCTGCTTTCTGAGCAGCCTCTGCTGAGGAGAAGGCAGAAACTGAGCTCCCCAGGCTCTCCAGGAAAACTTCATCTGGCAATTGCCCCACAGAAATAGGCAACTAGGCTCAAGAGTCACAGAAAGGCAAATTTAGCACCAGCTTACTGAGGCAGAGGCTTGCAGGGCTCTCGGAAGGGCTTCAACGCTCTCGCTTGGCTGCTGGACAGTGGCTTCCAATCTGCTGTTCTCACTGGCAAAGCTTAAGAAGAAATACAGCTCTTATTACCAGAAAACCCAATGCCAGACAAACTGTGCTAAGGAACAGAAGCCACAGCAGAAGTGTCCTTCAAAATCCCACTGACTCTCCCCCTGTTTCCACCCAATCCCCCAAAGCCACAGACCCCTCGCTTCACTGGGTTACTCTCTTACTGTTGCACGTCTTCTTCCAGGAGGTCCTGCAGTTCCTGGGAGGAAGTTATTGCCTCTCTTGTCTTGGCATCCAAGGCAGTCTTCAAGTCAGGAACACAATGCTCAGACTGAAGATGCTTTTCTTCCTCCTCCTGCAGCTGTAAAATCACGGGAAGAATCCACAGTTGTCAGGGGAGCTTTTCCAGAGAGGAGCCAGCTGCTGCTGAAGAACTCAGGTGCTGCATGTCTGTGTGCATCCCCTCTGCCCAAAGAACTGCAATCCATTCAAGTCCTCTCAAAGCTTCACTTCTACTCCCCAATGAACACAATGAGCACTGGTTTGTCCATTTTCAGGATGGATAGGAAGCAACAGGCACCCCCAGTTTCTCCCTGTGGGGACAGGCTTTCCATACCTCCGTGTCAGCCCTGTCCAGCTCCTCCTGCAAGCGCAGATTATCTTCCTCCAGGTGAGCCCCATGGCTTCCAGGAACCACAAGAGCACTCCTAAAGCATGCAAAATTTCATGGGAAACATGTCTGATCCTGCACCATTTTTCCCCTGCTTGCTCCCAAAACAGCTCTTCCCCCCTTTCCTACAAGCTCCGGGAAAGCAAAGCCAAGTCCATGGAAGCATTGGAGAATTTCTCTTCCAAGGGGCCTCCCTAAAGCAGCCTCAACTACCAGCTCAGGCCATGCTGTTCAGGGCTCCTTGCACTGCTCTTCAAAGTCCCCCCAGATGCGGCTGCACAAACTCCCAGGGCAAGCCCTTCGACCCCCTGACCATCTCCATGGCAGGAAGTTTTCTCCTTCTGTGCTCGGAGCCCCTCGTGTCCCCTGGGACAGTGTTGCTTCTCTTTCCCCCAACGCTTCCCTTCAGAGCACTGAACGCCCCAACTCTGCCGTGCCTCAAACCCCCCTGGCCTGCAGAGCAGCCACGCTGCTGAGCTACTGGCAAGTTTCCCCGGGGCTCTGGCTCTGGGTGTGGGGAGGGCACCACAGACAAGGCTTTCTTGCAGACCTCAGCGGGCAAAGGACGAGAGCCCCTGAGGTACGAGAGCAGCCAAGGGCAGACCTGCATTCACCAGTCCCACGGGGAACTGCTTCCACGGGGCTGCTCCTTCTTTTTCCCAGCTCATTGCCACGCCCCTCGTCTGGGTCACACTTGCAGACTACCCAGAACACCCGGGGGCTGTTTTGACAAAGCCCTCACCTTTCCCCCTGGCCTTGAGCAGGCCTGTCAGCTGCTTTGTTCACAAGGCACTCCAGAATCTCCTTGTGCTGTTGCAAGGCTGCAAGTTTCAAGGGGGTAAATCCCCACTAAAAGGAGAAAGAATCCCCATTAGAAAGACACAGACAAGCTCTGCAGCTGTTGGAAAGAGCAGCTTTAGCCACGTGCCAAGGTTACCTGGTTCTGAGCATCACTCTTGGCATGATGCTCCAGTAACAGCCCTGCTACAGCTGTGTTTTTAGAGAGCACAGCCAGGTGAAGGGCAGTGTTGCCGTCAGCATCTGCCAGATTGGGGTCGGCACCGTGTTCCAGCAGAACAGCAACACATTCTTCCTGCTCCTGCTGGACTGCCTGGCAACAACACACCAAAAGGGAAAGACTTCCAACTTTTCCATCCCCCTCTGTCACAACTCCCTCAGCTCCTGAGTGCTGCCATAGAAGACCATCTGCAAAGATTAGCTAACAGAGGCTGTGCTGTGCCCATTGCAATAGGTGTGTTTCTATGGCCCTGCCCTGCAAGGAATCCTGCCAGACACCTCCCCTTTAACACCCCAGCACTGAGCCCCACCTCCAAGCTCAGAAGGCATTCCACACACCTTCATCAGGGCTGTTCTCTTGAAGTTGTCAGCGAGGTTGGGCTGGCTGTTCTTTCTTAGCAGATATCTGACGACATCTGCATGGCCATTGGCTGAAGCCAGATGTAGAGGTGTCCTAAAAATTAAACGGACACTCTTAACCCAGACAGACAAAGGACGAGCCCAAGCTGTGTCTCTACCCAGCACCCTGGGGACCCTGCCTGGACTCTGCTCCTCCTGCTGCTGCTGCTGCTGCTGCTGCTGCTGCAACCCTGCCCTGATGAGCCAGAGGGCAGAAGAGAACAGGTGAGGGCCGAGCAGCTGCAGAACAGCCCTGCAGAGAGAGCACGACCAAGGGGCAGGTGGGCAACACGCGTTTGCAACAGCGCTGGAGCCCGGCCGGCAGCTCCGAGCAGTGAAAAGCTCAAGAGTTCCCTGTCCCAGCTGACAGGGCAAATGTCACTTTTCAAGCCTTGTCCCTAAGAGAGGGCTGCCGAGGACTACTGCAGCTTGGCTCAGGAGCAGCCAAGGTGTGCCACCAGCGTGGCCCAGAACTCACCGCATCTCCTGGTCTGGCCTGTCGATGCCGACTACCTTGACGTACCAGCGCCAGCGCCTCAGCCAGCCCAGGTCACCGCGGGCGGCCGCGCGGTGCAGCCTGCCCAGCCCCTGCTCCCGGAGCTGGGAGGCGCTGCTGGAGCTGGTGGCAGCCCAGGGCTGCCCACTGGGGCTGCTGGAGGGCGACTGCCGTCGCTTCTTGCTCAGAAGCCACGGCATGGCCCTGCTTGGAGCTCCCAGCAGCAGGAAGGGCAAGAAGGCCCCGGCGGGCTGCCGGGAGCCAAGTGGGGATGAGGAATGGGACGGGGCGAGGTTTAGGGGGAGGGTGACAAAGGGGACGAGAATAAGGACGGGCACAGGGTATGAAGCACAAGGCAGACGAGGTCGCCCTGCGCAGTGGTCGTGGCCTGCAGCTGCCAAGACGGCGATGCAGGCGCGCAATGCTCCCCGAGCGGGATGTGCTGCTGCTCCCCGAGAGGCTACAGCAGCTCTGGGCGCCGGCTGCGGGCACCAACAAAGCCGTGCCCGACTGGCGCCTGTGGCGTCACAATGGCTGGTGGAAGGCTCAGCACGTCAGCGTGGGGTGTGACAGAGGCCACGGGGCAGGGTGGGGCCGGGCGGGACAGGGCAGGGCGGGGCAGGTGTGAGGGCGGCCCTGCTGGGCCTTGTGGGAAGGAGGCGGCCTGGGCCTTGTGAGGGCGGCCGGCGGGAGTGGGCACTGCCCCGCCTCAGGGCGCCCCGGGGCAGGGCCCGGGACGCTCCCACCGGGCCGCAGGCTGCGGTAGGCGCTGGAGCAGCTCCCGCATCACCCGCTCTGGCTTTTTGCTTCAGCCTGGAGCCGGGCTGCCTCTGGACACACTGCCATCAAATGCGGCTCAGGACGAAGTGGGGCCACCACAGCTCTCAAGAAATGCCCACCCAGCGCTCCAAGCCCGCCAGGCCAGAGTTCCAGGACAATTCCTCAACTCCTTTGTCTTGTCCCTCTTGAAGAGCAGACACCTCACCCCCCTTCCCCTCACAACTGCTCTCTCCTGCTGCTTTGCCAGATGCCAACAGTGAATTTCTGCTCTGCTGCTCCACCAGGCAACAAGCAGCACACAGCAGGGCAGGAAGAAACTTTCAAACACATCTTGTCCCACTTTGCCCCAGTGACAACACCAAGTGTTGGAAGGACCACAAGTTCTGCACCAGCTTTCTCAGGGGAGGGACGCTACAATGCACCACAAACAGGCTGAAGAAATTTCCCTTTTTCTTTGCGGATGTATCAGGGTTGTGTTAGATGTTGATACTTTTGGTCTGTTTTTGGCCCAGCCACCTGGGACAGTCTCTCCTTTTCCTGCCCAGTTAGGAGAAAACAAGCACTGAGAAACGGGAACTTGGACCTTGAAGGAGGCGTTTTGTACAAACTACAATTAATTGGTGTCTTATTATTGGCTGATGGCCTTCCAAGGGCATTTGAAGAAGAAAGTGAAGAGGAGGGTGATGAAGTATGCCCCCAGACTCATTTAGAAAAGACCCCCTGAAGTACAGTGTGCAAGTGTGGGGGGAATTCCAAAGGACACATGCATGCGCAGAAGGGGCACCACTTCCAGAACACTGGCAGGGACTGAAGGCCTCTGGCTGGGTGGTGCTGGCCACACCTGCCCAGGCAGACCTCACCAATTAATTGGGTAAAAAGCAGATGGCTCGTGCTCAGCAGACACAAGCTTCACCTGAAAGGACAACGTTGCCTGTTGCGGGGACGCTGCGATCTTGTGAGCCTGCCGACTGTCCCAGAGTGCAGCTTCTGCTCTGGGCAATTCTGGGCATTCTGGGGCGGTGAGATAACTTCAGAAACAACACCTGGGGGACTGGGGGAGTTGTACTGAGGGCTTATTTTTTTCCTCCTTCCTCTCTCTTGGGTTTTTTCCTTTTGTTGGCCACCTCTTGCTAATAAATATTGGTTTTGTTCCTTCCAAACTCTCCCTGATACAGCTGCTAAGAAATTAATTAAAAAAACAAAACAAAACAAAACAAAACAAAACAGCCCCCCCCCCAACTAGAGGAGAACTGTTCCATATTCAGTAGTACCTGCACAGATAGGACCCCAGCTGGCAAAAAGCAGGATTCATTGGGTCCAAAAAAGAAATAGAAGGAAGTCAGGACATAACCTATAAGGTCTGAAGAAAGGAAACCCTCATCAATCATAGAATCCTAGAATAAATAAATTTTCTCCAGAAATGGGACTACCCAAAACTTTCTCAGTTAGAATAGAGCTTTGCCCAAAAGCTGGCAACCTAACCCCAGAATAGCTCTGGGTATAATAAGAGACAGCATGCTGAGAGTGTTCCAGCAGGTGAGGGAAACAAGGGGTAGTAAAATGAAGTTAAGAAGTGACAGTCCCCAGCTCCGGGAAGTCTGAATTTTTAACTGGACATCAGCTTCCCATTGTCACTGTTATGTGCTATCTATGCATCAATAGGAGGTTTTGTGAGGGTGGTTTCCAGAGGAAGATCCAAATGAGCTGACACTTAAGGGACCAAAGAGCCAAAGAGCCTCTGTTCCCTGCACAGTGGAGCTGCTGGTGCAGCCTCAGCAGCCCAAGGCAGAGGTGGAAGGAAACAGCTTGCAACTAAAGCTGCAGAAATGAACAACTTCCATGAGTTGCCACCAGAGCAACAGGACATTTGGGATGGCTTCATCCTGGGAAGGAGACTTTCCCTATTTCCATGGGCAAAGCATGTACATGACAGGAAAAAGGACCCATGATAGGAAAAAATAGCACTGTAGTTCCATTACAGTGTCAAACCACCAGATAATGGAAGCCACGAGCTTGCCCCGTGGTGCTTGTTCAGGGGGTGACAGATGATGTGACGGCAGCTGTGAGTGACATCTGGGTGGCTCTGGCCCGCTCCTGCTCCCACTGTGCTCTGTCCAAGCTCCAGAGCCACCTGAAGGCCACGGGGAAGGGCCCTGGTGAGGCTGTGCTCCTCACCTTGGGCAAAGTGGCCGCAGCTCCGGCACGGCACTCTCGGCCCCCTGGTCTGGGCAGGGGTCTGCGGTCATGGGGAGATCCCTCCCCTTTCTCTAAAGCTCCCTGTTGGACTGGGGGTACGAAGTTGCTGTGCCTCCTTGCTCTGAGCCAGGGCCAGCTGGCTGCTCTGCCTTACCAGCCCAATCCCAGTTCCTGCAGGGTGGGAACCCGCTGGGAAAAACCTGCAGGGTCTCTGCCCCCCTCTGTCCTCCTCATTTGCCTCAAGGGCTCCTCTGGGTCCCCCTTAGGAAGACAGCTCTCCCCACACCCACCAGCTCATCCCTCATGGCCCAGCAGCCCCAGCCTTGCCAGGGAACAGCCCCAGCCTCCTGTGTCTCTCCCTACTCCTCTCAGTGCCTGTCTCTGCCTTCTCCGCAGCCCCCGGTGCATCCCCTTCGTGGGAACGCCGCTCTCGCCCTGCTGTGCCCAGTCGGGTGTGGAGGGGCCGGATCCTGTGCCCGTCTGCAGTGCTGAGTGTCGGCTCCTTGGCCGGGATCCCGGGGATGGGGCTGGAGTGACCTTGGATGCCTCCCTGTGATCTCAGAGGGAACATGGGGAGTGTCAGCCTGCTGCAAGGTCAGGCTTTGGCGATCCCCAACTGCTGTGAGTGAGCAGGAGGAGCGGGGGAAGCCTGGGAGGTTTCTGTGGGCAGGATGTGGCAGTGCTGGGGTGGAGGAGCTGCAGGGTCCCTTCCCCAGTGCTGCACACAGGAACTCCTGGGTCCCCTCCCATGGCTTTGTTCCCTGGCTTTGCTTTAGGGTTAAAAGGGTGAGTATTGGGAGAGGAAGTGCAGGGGTGCAGTGGAAGAGGCTGGAGAGGAACAGCCACTTAGGAGGAAAAGGTGCAATGGGGAGGAGGAGAGAAACAGCCAGGGGTTTGAAGCCGGATACCTCAGGGCACAGGCTGAGCTTGGATCCAGAGCTGGTCCTGGGCTGAGCCTGGAACTGCCTGGAAAGCTTGGCTTGGGGGAGGGTGCAAGGAACCTTCCTGGCTGCAGACTCTCGAGTGCTCCCTTTTCTCTTCTCCTGGCACAGTTGTGAAACAATGGTCCAAATATGTCACCCAGGAGCAACACCCCTTCCCTGGCAGCCGGGAAGTGCAGCTCTGTGAAGACATTTACCCCCTCTTCCATTATGTGCTGGTCAATTGGCTGGGCTGCCAGGAGGAGAGGAGAGAGCTGCTGCTTCCCACGCCTTGGGCCACAGCTGGGATGGCCACGTCCGTGGGTCCATCTGTGCCTGGTGGCACGTGAGGAGAGGGGGGCTGGGAAGGGCCGTCTGGGTGACAAAGCACCCCAAGCCAGGAGCCTGCCAGCACCGTGCCCGAGGCTGGGGGCTCCCTGGAGGGACACAGCCCAGTCCTGGGCCCCTTCTGCAGGGAGGCCTGGGGGGCCAGCATGGGGAAATGCTGCTTTCTCTGCTCTCCAGGGAGCCCTTCTCCTGCAGGCCAGAAGGCAAAGGGAAACCCCTCCCAGCAGGGAGGACAGACCGACCTTCAGCCCTCCCAGCAGAGCCTCTCCTTTCCCTTTCCAGGACAAGCAGCACGTCCTCAGGGCTGGGACTGCCATGACACAGCTCCTTCTGCACGAGGAGCAGCACTGAGAGCAGCCCTGGGAGCAGCTCCTCTGGCTCCAAGACCAGGAGGGCCGAGACACCCCCAGATCGCTGTCACGGGTGGGAGTGGAAGGCTCAGACAACATTTATTACAGAAGCCCTGCTGGGGAGTCACAAGGGCAGAAAGGACCCCCTTGCTTTCTAAAGTCCTTCTCAGAGAGGAGTCTCGGTGTGCCTGGATCCAATCTTAGCCTCGGATCATGTCAATGGTTTAAATCTGAGGAATTACAGAGGTGGGATTGAACCACTTCTGTCCTGCAGGTTTGAATGATGACAAAGTGAGACTATTTCTATAAAATGAATCATTTATTGATACAAATGATCAGACAAATCAACAGGTGAACAGAGAGAAGATCTTAATCATATTTACTACACAACATAAAGGCTAAGACTACTACTAGTACAGGGTAGGATAGGATAGTGCACTCTATTGAAGCAATTACTGAAGCAATTATACTCAAGGTAGCAGAAGGGAAATAATCATTAAGTAGAGATTGGATGTAACTCACCCATACCAACGCTTGTGGGGAGAATTCTTTTGCTCAACCTCAAGGAGTATCCTTGGGGGGTCCCCAGCCCAAGGGAGGAATCTCCACACATACACCCCAAGAAGGGCTATGTTTGAAGAACCTGACTGCAGAAAAGTGGACTGGACTTTTATAGTATAAAGTGATTGACTGCTAGTCACAAATTTACAGGCCAGCCACCAGCTTATCTGCCACACCCAACTTCAAAAAGCAGGATGTGTTTGGAGTTTGGTGAACCAGGCTGGTTTTAGCCTCATTCAACACCAAAACCCACCACTGTGGCACCACCAGAACTCACCACAGCCAGCTTGCATGAGAGCCTGCACTGTGGGCATTTTCTGATGGGCTTCTGGGCCTTCTCGGGGTAGGCCCCCCTGCCACAGCCCCCCCTTGACTACAGTCAATCATCTTTACCTCATGAAGTGGTAGTGCAGGTACCTCTTGCCTCCATGCTATAAAAGTGTCCGCTGCAGATGTGAACCTTATGGCTGAGTATGGTGAGATACATCAGTCTCCTAAGTTTTACTGCCTTACTTGAACTCCTGGACTTTAAAAGGGGCCTAGATCCCATTCCCATTTCTTGGGATGGCACATGTGTGAGCAGTTGTTTCCTTTCCCCCAGGCTGCCACAGGAGGAATTTTTGCTGAGATGCAGGAAGGAGGAGGTTCCCCAGATCTGCCTCACCACCTGCCTGGCATGAGCTCTTTCCTCTTGCACATTCCTCCCTTCTGGGCTCATCTCAAGTTCTCACCGTCTGCACAGTGGGGATTTTTTGTCCAGTGGCTTCTCTTCCAGCAAGTTCCTTCTGTGCTTTGACAGGGTTTGGAGAGAGGGAACTGCACTGAAGTCCTTACCCCACCCCATGGCTCAAACACTCTCTGCCAGGGACTTTTCCTCAGTTCACGGGTTTTCCATCAGGGTGATGTGCACGTAGACAAGACAGAGCAGAAAAGACACAAACAGCAGAAACAACAACAAGAGTAATCATACCACGGACATCAGCTATTCCAATCATGAAAAATGTAAATCCAATTGCAACCATCAACCCAACCCTCATCAGCCACTGCCCCCACCCCGCGAGTCCCAAGGATCAGAACATGGACATCAGCCAGGAATTGGGGCCAGTTCCTTGAAGCCAGTCCTTGGGTTGGAGTGATTGCAAAAGTTCTGATGTTTGATCAGCCTTTTCTTTTGTTTTGCCTCAGGTTTTTTCAATTGCTGCCGTTACATTGTGAATGGCAATACAACATTCAGGAAGATTTAACATCCCACACACCCCTTGTTCCTTTAACAGTAAGATATCTAACACCAACCCATTTTGTAAAGCCATTTTTGACACCTGCTGGACTCCCAAGTTCAGCTCTCTGAACACACCTGGACCAATTCCTGAGGGCATGCACCTGCCCTGGGGTACTTTCCAAGGCCCACTGGTGCTGTGTTAGAACTAGAGAAGGTGTAAAAAATACCCAAAGATGAAAATCTACCCTTTGCCTGACTGTATAATAATCTGGGGCACGTGTGTCAGTGATCCAGTCTCAGCTTTGTTCAGGACAACTCAGTTCCTGCCCTGTCCTTCCTGCCCATGGGTAAGGAGAGACACGATTTGGGCAAAGGGATGGCAGCACTACCCCCACCTCAGACCAGAGTGAGGAGTCAGGAACACCCCAAGCTGACCCAAGTGGGGCACCAGAGCTGCTTGTCTTGCAAGTCCAGGGGTCTCTCAAGTACATTTGGGGCTTGAAATGAGTCCCAGAATTCCACAGCAAGTACTGATTTTTCAATCCCATCGAGGGGGATCCCCAACAAACACACCTCACGTATAAGACACGTGTTTTTCAGCCAAGACTCAAAGGGCATCTCCAGGTCTCCCAGTAAATTGGTTCCCTTTGCACACCAGAACAAGTGTGACTGGGTTTGTAAGGAGGTGTGTTCATACAGTTCAAAGGCTTTAAAACAGGGTTCTCTCTTGGCCACATCCACATCGAGTTGGAAGAATTTCTTGGCAATGTTCCTGCCCCACTGGGTAATTCTACACACCATGAAAAATTAACTTTTGGTGTACAAAGTCCTCATACAAAATATAAAAGAGTGTTCATATAAGCACATCTTTACATCAGGCCTATGCTCCATTCTCAGGGGACAGAGTACAGGGGAGAGCTCTGTCGTGATTTAGTCCTGACACAAAACAAAAAGCTGTGGCTTTACTGGTGGTGGGGTCATAAATGAAATTAATTCCCTTTCAAATTTAACTGTATTATCCCCAGGTGCTTTTCCTTTTTTATTTTTTTAATTCTAGTGGGCAAATTCCCCTCATCACATTCCTTTACAATTGCTGCTACAGTAAATTGCACCCAAAGTTTAGAAGCATGTGGGGTGCACAGTGGACTAGAGTTACCATACTGATTAGCAAAAATGAAAGAAGAGATGCAAAGTAAAAAACCTGCTTAGGACACAGGGTAGGAAACCCAACAGTACATCAGACACGTTCAAGTGAGAATACAAGTGTTTCCAAAACTGGTTACAGGTCTTGGGAGCTGGTAAAAGACCTTCCTGTATTTTATCCATGTCCCCTCTGCAGTCCGTGGCCATCCCTCCTTCTGGTTTAGGAAGGGGGACTCAACCATTCCCATGTAATGTTTTCTTTTGTTTTGTTAAGATTATTTAGTTCACTCATTAACATCTCTGAAAAATTTAGCCAAATCATAATAAATCTAAATCCTTCTGAAGCAGAATGGGAAGGTTAATACATATTTATAGAATTCCAAATAGGCATAAATTCTTGTACCAACTCCCAGGCTAAATTTGATTGAGTTTTCTGAGACTAACTTATACGTCCATAAGACAAAAACTTTCCCCACCCCATTCTTTTTAGTAAAAAGACAAAATAAACTTAGCAAAAATCAAACTGGCAATACACAGAATGGTTTGTCCTATAAAATCCTCCTAATATTTTTAGTTCTCAACAAGTTGCTTGCCATGGAAACACAAACAAATCACAAACATTAACAAACTGACAGCACAAGCAATTATGGGGCAGTTAAAAGTTCCATCGGTTTCAGGCAGCTGGGTCTCACCTGTCAGCAGGTTCCTAGGAAAAGAAAGGGAAAATTTGGCCTAATATAGACCAATCCTGAAAAAGAAGAAAGAATGTCTTGTCTGGCAGGATGCTACTCAAGTAGCAAGTAACCAAAGTCAAAAGGGCCTAAGGGAAAAATGATTATCCCATCTTGGCTGGCTGTGAGCCTTCTCGGGGAAATCCGCTGGCAGCTGCCCTGCTTGCAACTCCTTCCTCTCATCTTCAGTGGGGGCAGTGCTGGCATTCCTGGAAAGAGAAAACAACACAAACTTCCCCTATTTTTCAGGGGGGTCCCCTCTGGTTGGCAGAGCAGCTGTTAAAGGCCAAGCATTGGTATTCAACTGTCTGTAATAAACTGCCCAGGGAGGAGAATAGGAAGGGAAGGCTGAGACCACTCCTCCAGGGCTGAAGCACGGGTGTGCTGCTACTGTGGCTCCTGGGTTTGCAACATTTAATGCTGCAGCTGTCAGTGGAGCCAAATTAGCTGTAACTTCAGAAATTCTGTTTGGTGTTGCAGCAAACCCCAACACTGTGAGAGCACAGTCCCTGTGTTTCCTTTAGGGTTAAGATTACCAGATTTCCACTTTTCAACCAGGAGCCATAAAGTCACCTCAGCAGTTTGGCAGATCCCACTTGCTCTGTTTACTGCAGTGATTTTAACTCTTTGCTACCCGGGAAGCACACCTGGCCTCTCAGCATCCCACTGCTTTAATGCTGACCAGATTTCAATCTCACCTCATTTATGGCCAGACCTTCACATCTCCACAACCATTTTAGTAGCAGTTTGCTGACCCTGACAATCGTTTGTGGTTTCAGTTTTAATTAAGGGTCGTAATGTTACTTCCTCGTCATCAGCTGTCAATGCAAACGTTAGGTTTTGCTCTTTATCAGAATAACACTCATTCACCATCTCCCAAACTCCTCCACTGAACACAGAAGGTCTGAGTCACAGGTTCTACATCCTGCAATTCTTCCCTCGGATTCTCTCTCATGTGCATTCCAAAGCTCTGGGGGAAGCTTTCCAACACGGTGCTCACCAGCAGCAGCCCCTCCACCTGCATCTCTTCTTCCTTCTCCTCATTTAACTGAAAGTACAATTCCTTCACCAGATCTTCTAAAGAACGTGTTATTTCATGTTCAGATTTCTGAGTGACCAATCACTCATTATCCCAATTTACTCGTGCCAGCTCCACCCCAGGGTGGACCCTCTGGGTCTGGAGGGTTCCCGCTCTGCCCGGTGGGGACACATCAGCTCCACGGTTCAGGTGGGGGAGGGTCCCCAGAGGGGACCTTGGCCAGGGCTCAGCACCAGGCTCGGAACTGGTGCGGACCAGGGCAATCCGACTGTTTAATCAAAGCCAAGCATCGCCAAGGCCCACGGCGGGGGCTGACGCGCTGGGATTTCTGCCCAGAGCTCTCCATGGCAAAGGGAAGAAATTCAGTGAAGTGCAGGTAAACGGCGGGAGTAACTATCACTCTCCTAAGGGGGAGCAGAGTTACTGACTGGGCTCAGCCGCAGTGGTCGCACCTCCTCGTGGTCCTGCTGGATGCCCTTTACAGGTAACTAAGTCGGCCTCGGCCCCATTTCGGAGGAGGGGTTAAAGCCTCTCTCTCCCTATCGTCTGGAGTCACTGCCCAGCGAGAGTAATCAAACAGAAGTGATACAAATTTTTGGTAATAACTTACAGAAGTTATTTACCCAGAACCTTGCCCACGGGCTCAAGTTGGGCACAGGTTGACAGATATTGAAGGGTACTGTTAACCTTGTCATCTCTCACTTGGATGGACAAACTACATAAATTGACAAAATGGGCTGGTTGATGAGGCTTATGCATGTACCAACAGCCACTCAAACTGATCCTAATGATTGGAAACCTTTTGTAGCCAAATCAGATGAAACATCAAGTCCCTTAGTAACAACATCAGATGAAACTGAATTGCAACAGTTAAGAGTTCTCTAGCTCAAAGGAGATAGAGAACTGGCAGGCCACTCAATCTTTAATACAAGGGGATAAATTGGCTTTACTTCCAGAAGTTTACGAGTCATTTACACCAGACTCAGTCAGAGAAAATAAAAACAATCTCTCTGACACTGAAAATGAAAACAATGGAGATGAGGAGGACTGTTGGAGGATGTTATAAGTAAACCAAGGAAATTTGCTGTTCAAGAAATGGGTTAATTAAGTTGTTATGTTATTAAAAGTTATGAGTAGAGTGATTATGGAATCCTTAACCATAAATTTGACTATTGCAGAACACAACGCAGAGTAATTCAGTGTTTTTGAAGTTGTTTGTTACAGGCATATTGATATGGACTAATGTAAAGGGGCAAGCCATGAGGAGTCATGAGGAGTCTTGTGACTAGATGACATCACCCTATGGAAAGTTCCAGAACCACGACCTCATAGAGACTAATAACTTTAACCTCATTGGTGGAAGCCCCTCAGCAACGGCCGACTCCCGGGATTAGAAGGACCAACCACAGATCTGCCCGCGAAAGAGGAACCAAACAGGGAGCAGCTTGCGAACCCCCAACCAATGGACTATTGACATGACTCAGGGGGGTGGTGTCAACCAAGGGTATAATTGCTGCTGTTTCGGTTCCCCATTTTGCTGACTGTGGTGGAGCAAGGGTCTCCCCGGTCGCCCGGCTGGCCGCTTTTGCTTGTTAGCATTAATAAACCTTTTTACCTTGCAATCGAAATTATAGCCTCATTTTATCTATATCAGAGGAGAAGAGACGGAGTGGCAAAAATATGAAGCTTGGAGAAAGATTTATGACCCATAAATGGACATTTTTATACGGGATTGGACACTGTTATACTGGATGTGACATTCCCCGAACTTGACAGTTTTACCCCACTTTTCCCCAGTTTATTGTTATATTGTTATATGATTGTGCATACCCCCAGTTGTTGTTTTTAAAATTATCCTCCATATTGTCTCCTTCTTCCCCTCACAGTTTTCCCGCCTTAACCCTGTTTTCCTGCTCCTCTGCCTGCCATTGGCTGATGTTTGGTGCAGTGCAGAGGCAGCTGCCATTGGCCCATTTCCCCAGTTACACCCTAAACTCCTCCCCTCCTTACCCAGTTACCCAATCACATTCATCCCTGAGTTGTCAGTCCTATGCTCCTCCCTAGCCCAGACTCCACCCCTAAACCTACCCTATATAAGTTACTGTTTCCCTAATAAAGTTTGGCATTGCTCCTCAACCTCTACTGTGTCAAGACCCTGATTTGCAGTGCCCGATCCTATTCCTTTTCCCGCGGGTCGTGGCAAGTGGCGCCCAACGTGGGGCACAGTAGAGGTCTCCTGTATCAGGAGAACTCCTGTGCTGCTGCTGGGCTCAGACGACTCCAGGAGCGGAGCTCGTCCCGCCGACCCTCCTCTGCATAGCTGACGGCTGTGGACTTCCATCGAGTCGCACGGGTCGCACGCCTGGAAAGGTGAGCTGCAGGGGACATCCCTAACACCCTCACCCAACACCTCATCTCCGTAATCAAAACTAAAAAGGGAGGAATAACATCCGGAAGTGTGGTGAGAAACCCAATTAACATCATGGGGCTCACACTTTCCACCTCCCAGAAATTTGTCTACCGCCGCCTCAAAGACTTTGTGATAGAGCACGGTCACCCGCTGGATAAGAAATCAGCGAAAGCCCTCGCCAGATGGCTTGACCGCCATGGTCACCAAGTTAATGACAACACGACATTTGATAAGTGGCAAGCCATCGGATTCCAGCTATGGCGAGAGAGCGGCAAGGGTGACCGGCTTGCTAAGGAGGCGCTGATAGCCTGGAGGCTTGTTCTGATGGTGCTTCAGCACCAGATGATGAACAAGAACATCAGCAATAACAACCAAGGCGCTGAATCCTCCAAGTTAATAGAAGAGAACAAACCAGACACGGACAAGGACACTAAAAATACTGACACGGACACTCTTCACTCGGATAAGGACACCGCAAGTTTCCACCAAAATGGCGGGAGGGAAAAGAAGGACATCGGCTCCAACGCACAAAATGGCGGGCGGGAGACGGACAGCGAGTCCCAAGATGGCGGGAGGGCGCGAAGAAAAGGATCGCGTCGATCTCGAGATGGAGTCGAGGAGGCGGGGCCCCGGGTTTCGCGGGAAAAATCGACGCGGGAAAAGCGGAGGCGGGCTCTCGTAGCTCCACCCACAGCGCCGCCTCCGCCCCCGTATACGTGCGCGGAGCCCCTCCCCAGACACGCCTTCCTCCACGCCCACTTCCGCCACTCCAGTCTCCTCCCCGGAACCTTCTCCCTCCCGGAAACCACACGGTGCAGTGGGCGGGGCAAGGGCAAAGGCCCAAGGTAACATCCGCCAAGATGGCCACGCCCATAAGGCCCAGGCCCCCGAGGCCTACTCCGCCTGCCGGTACCCCCACTCCGATTATCACTGGGTGCCACACTCCTGGGAGGAACCATCTGACGCTCCGGATATCTGGAAAGCCTTCCGGGAAGAGGCGGCATCCGCCAAAGACACAGAGTTCTTAAGGGCCTTTCCTGTATATTATGAAGAGGGCAAACCACCAGAATGGCGTCCAATTTCATACCCCATGTTAAAAGACATAAAGAAAGCTATCGTGGAGTATGGGTTGGGCGCCCCCTTTACCACTGGGTTACTCGAGTCCTTTTTCTTAGCGTACACATTAATTCCATTCGATGTACGGGCGGTGATGGGAGGATTACTGACAACTGTACAGGCCTCAGTCTTTGAGGCGGAGTGGAAAAAGCGAGTAGTGACCTGGGTGAATGACCGAATGGAGAGGCGAGGTATCCCCCTATGGCAAGCCAGACATGCTTTATGGTGAGGGAGATTACGCTCGTAGAGGGGATCAAGCACAATTAGACCCTAAATTGTTAGATAAATCTAAAGAATTGGCATTAGAGGCCCTAAAGAAGGTGGCCGACGCTTATGTGCCGACCCCCTCCTTTACCATGATTAATCAGGGCGTAAAAGAACCATTCACAGAATTTATAACTCGGCTGAAAGAGGCTATTGCCCGGCAAGTTCCTCAGAAAGAATGCCAGGAAATTTTGTTTAATAAATTGGTTATCGAAAAGGTTAATGAGGACTCCCAAAAAGCACTTAAGCTTTTAAAAGATCCCACTCTACTAGACATGATAGAGGCGTGCAAAAATATAGGATCGAACTCCCATAAAGCACGTCTGATGGCTGACGCTTTCTCTGGTCCCAATCATTGTTTCGAGTGCGGGGAGAAGGGACACTTTAAAAAACATTGTCCAAAGTTGTCTCAATCTACCCCTGACTTACCCAATACTTTATGTCGCAGGTGCGGGAAGGGACGGCACTGGACTTCCAGTTGCCGATCCCTCACAAATATCAACGGAGAGCCTCTCCCTCCGCGCCGTTCACCTAGGCTGCGAAAGCGAGTGACCTTCTCGTCACTGCCGGACCTTCGGTCATGTGAGTGTGGGCCGTCGGGAAACGGGGAGCAGAGCGCTCGGGGGGGCGTGACGACACAAATTACCCCTGCTCTCCGCTCAATCCTGCGCCCCACACCACACCCTGCTACCCTGTAAGCCCAAAGCCTCCGGCAGATTCTATTCCCTTGAATCCAACAGACCCTATTCCTGTTCCGTGTATTTCCTCTAATTTGGCAGACCCTGTTCCAGTTAAAAATCAATGTATTCCCCTTAATTGGATCATTCTCTCCATCGTCCACCCTTCAACACACCTAAGCTCTTATGAGCAACTGGCCAGAGTCAGGCCATCTGCCCCTGTAGATCCTGACAAAACATACTTAATGATATCACATTTCTCAGCAGTGGCTAAGGGAATCTTTATTGTACCCACCCTCCTGACAGGACTTACAAACACAAATATTGCTATATGCCTAACTGTGCATCTCCCTCCCGTGCAGCTGGAGGACCTCTTCCCCGTGACAAAGACGGTCTCCACAGACGACTTACTCTGCGTGAAATCCTCACATGAGGAGCGGAGGGAGGAAGGACTGAGGGAAGTCCATTGGACGACCTCGCTGAAAACCTCCCGTCCACTTTTAACGTGTCTGGTTTCTTTTTCACAACCTAGGCACCCGCAGAAGGTCAAAGTGGAGGACATTACCATCATTGCCTCCAAGGACTGGCCATACGCCTGGCCAGCCCAGACTGCTAACGTCAAAGTCAGTGGGGCAGGGGGATCACAGTATCCCGTCAGGAGCAAGGAAGTGCTAACAATCTACGGACCAGAGGGCAGACCAGCATCGCTCCAACCAAGCAGAAAAGGCCTTATCCACTGTTGAGAAGAAAATCACCCAGAGACAATCATGCAGGAGGATGGAGGGACTGCCATCCTCCCTAGTAGTAATCCGAGAACAGAAACAGCCTTTGGCCCTCTTGGGCCAGTTTACCCGCGACTGCAAGGACTTCTGTTTATGGGAGTGGATATTCCTCCCACACCAATTCGAAGAGAATTCGGCTATTATATTGTCCACACCAGGTCACACACTACTTTACCCGGTCCTGTGGCGGAGGGAAACCAGATTGCCGACCATCTGGCAGGTTCAGAAGGGCCGAAGTGGGTCCCTGCTAAGCGGATAAAGATCTCCCAGACTTGAAGAGAAAGATGCAAGCACTCCCGTTTTACATCTTCCTGAGTGTTATCGTCGGACTCATCCCTCGCATCATCATGTCGCCACTAAGAGACTGGATGAGCCAACCTTCAGAGAACTTGTGGGTAACGCTGGCCAAGGCCACGGGCACGGACACCTTTGCCTGGCCTTGACCAGTGCCAGCAACCCCTTCAAAACCTGCTTAGTGGGGATTCCCGTAACTTCGGGTGTCGAATGGAACACATTTGTGTCCCAAACCCGGAGCATGGGGTCCCCACCACTGAATTCACCCAATTTAGCGCAGGTTATAGCAGCACAAACCTTCACCAATACTCCCTTTAAAGAAACTGATTTACTTGGTTCCTTACCCACTGTTAGTGGTGTTATTTTCCACCGCTACACTCAACCAGTTTTGTTCACCCCTCATAATGTAACCGGACACAAACTAATTTACAGAGGGACCATTTCGCCGTGGTGCAATAGTTCAATCGCCACCACAGTGCCAACAGAGCATCTTCCTAGGGACATGAGGCTCCCCAAAGGGTTTTTCCTCCTGTGCGGGGATCGGGCGTGGCAGGGTATTCCTGCCTACCCGGAAGGGGGTCCCTGCACAGTAGGAAAGTTGGCACTGTTTAACCCGGCGAAGTTTCAGTTAGCAGATCAAGTGATTTCTCCCAAAAATAAAGTCAAAAGGTCCCTCCGTATAAAAAGAGGATGGTTCCCCAACCTTCAAAAAGATTTGGAAAATTGGAGGCTCCCTAAATCTGAACCTAAAACCATTCCAAAAACACCCAAAGTTGCCCCAAAGAGCCCAGTCATTCCTCCCAGTATTAAGGCAGCACCACGTGTGACTGATGCAATCATTACTCTGCCACCGCCCCCACCCTTCCCGGCGGACTGTGATTCCAGCCTTGACATTTGGTCCCACATGAAGAACTTTTGGGCTTCCTTCCCTATCCCCGGGATAGGAACTGCCCATGCCCTTTCCTTACTTTCCCGCCTTGGTTGCTGGTTGACCAAGGAGGCAAATGCAACCACAAAAGCACTTGAGGGTTTGCTAGAAGACACTCAAAAACTGAAGGAAGTTAGTCTCCAAAATCGTGCTGCCATTGACTTCCTACTCCTGGCACACGGTCAGGGGTGCCAGGAGTTCGAAGGAATGTGCTGCATGAATTTTTCAGACCATTCGCAGTCAGTTTATGAAAGCACACATCAATTAAAAAATCTCGTAAAAGATATCCACCAGTCCCGTGATGAGGGACTGGATGGACTCTTTGATTGGCTAAAAATTCCCTCCCTTCCTCAATGGTCCCGCAAAATTATAACCATGCTAGTAATTTCCCTATTTGTCCTCGTTTTCTTGTGTGCCTGTTTGCCGTGTTTCATCATTTGTGTTCGCCAGATGATCATCCGCAGTGTAACTGTGAATGTCACCACGATTAAAGACAGAGAAGGGGGAGATGTGCTGGATGAGAAGACAGACTGGGAAAGATGTTGCCTGGAAAAGCATAAATGGGATCTAAAGGGACCTGTTACTTACTGGATAATTCACCTACCGGACTGACAGTTTTTCCCCAGTTTATTGTTGTGTGTTTATGAATTCTTATGCACCCCAGTTTATTGTTAAATTTTATGAATTCTGTCATACCTCCACATTGTCCCCATTTCTCCCTTAGATTTTCCCTCCCAAAGTTGTTTGTCACCCTGTCTCCCCTGTTTTCCCGCTCCTCTGCCGCCGATTGGTTACAGTGCGCCACAGTGCAGGGAGAGCTACCATTGGCCCATTCCCTCAGAGACCCGGGAGTTCCACCCACCTTTCCCCTGTCTCCCTATCACACTTTGCCCTGAGTTGTCAATCTCTTGCGCCTCCCCAGGTTAGAATCCGCCCCTCAGACCCGCTTTATTTAAACCCTTGTTTGCCCTGAATAAAGTGGCATTGCTGCACGAGACCTCAACTGTGTCAGAACCCTTATTGCAGTGCCCAGTCCCATTTCCCTTCCCCCACGGACCGTGGCAAGGACCAGCTCACATCTCCTCAGGCATGAGCAGACACACACGGGGCAGAGGCCCTTCCGCTGCACCGACTGCGGGAAGGGCTTCAATCAGAACTGCACTCTCGTCACCCACGAGCGCAGCCACACCGGGGGAGGCCCTACAAGGGTGGGGAGAGCTTCACCCACAGCTCTGCCTTGACCAAATGAAGCCAGGTAAAACTTGGCAAGTGAATTTAGTAGAGCACTACAAGAATTAGAGAGTTAAACACCAAATGCAGGCCTTAAACAAAGGCATAGAGAACTTAGTATTGAAATAGCGGAGGCAATAAATTCACTAGAATACAGGACACTCTGACATGAGGGAACATGGGCATGAACGGGGAGAACTAGAAATGCTAGCACACACAAAAAAGGACATATGGAAGAAAACAAAGGGAGATAAGAAAAGGGACAAGCCAAGAAATCAGGTACTCTTGCCAGATACTGAAAATCCCTGCCAAATGCACAAGGAAACTACCCAAATTAGGGAAGGTTCAAAAGTTTATGAAGATGATGATGAAAGGACACTTGAGTTCATGATGAAGTAAGACAGGAACGACCACCGAAGTGCTCCCCAAATTAAAGACCACACCTCTAACTCTGCCTCAACTCCGCCTGTTATGAATATTGAAAGTAGATGTTGCAATGTAATGAATATTCATAATATGTGATGCAATTGCTTGGCAAAAAGTGTATAAAAAGTTCAATTGTAAGTTTCTTGATGGAGCAGGCTGTCCAGGGTGACCTGGCTGCTCCCTGGCCGTAAATAAATACCTCCTGCTTATAGACTGAAAATTCTGTCTCGGAGCAGTTACTCTGCACCTTCTTTGGGGCACAAATTGGCATCACAAACACCAATGGACCCACTGGTAAGGGAAGCCCTTTGAGTGCCCCCATTGGGGGAAGAGCTTTGGCTGCTGCTTCCACCCTGCATGAACCCCCTGAAGGTGAGGCAACCCCTGGAGCCCAGTGACTGTCTGTCCATCCCCTTCTACTGAAAGGGCCAGTCCCCTTTCACAGGGGCAGGTTCTTACAACAGAACCCTCCTTGGAGGGGTGTGTGGAGATTCCTGCCTTGGCTGGGGACCCCCCAAAGTCACTCCTCGAGGTTGAGGGCAGAGATCTCCCCACGAGCGTTGGTCTGGGGAAGTTACATCCATCTCTAAGAATTGGCCACTTCACAAGCCAAAAGGCAAGTGGAGATTAACTAGGCACTACCGACTCCTTAATGCAAACACAGGGCCCCTTACTGCAGCAGTCCCAAATATTGCTGAACTAATGGCTACCATACAACAACAAAACCACCAAATCATGGCCACTGTTGATGTCAAAGACGTGTCTTTTATGCTTCCCCTGTGGGACCAAGATCAGGAGTGTTTTGCTTTCCCGTGGGAAGGCCAGCAGGACACTTTAACCTGCCTCCTACAAGACTGAAGCATTCACCCACTCTACCACACCACACTCTGGCACCAGAATTGTAATTCATTCCTCTTGCACGAGGAGTAAAAGTATACCAATACACTGATGACATTTTGGTAGCAGGAGATGAAACTGCACCTGGACAGTCAACCCAAACACACATTATTAAACATCTCCCTCCTGAAAAAGTACAACTGCCTTCGCAAGAAGTGAAACTCCTGGGAATATGGTGGAGGGGAGGAATGGTCTGTATTCCCCCGGATACGCTCACTGCCCTAGACCAAATTAAAAGGCCTGCAGCATGATCCTTAGATCCTAGTATTTACAATTTAGCGTCATTTCTAACCACCCTTTGTGTCAAATTCCTGAAACTCTGTTTAATGTTCTTTTCCAAAGAAAGATTTTAGCAAGAACACCCAGTCTGGAGGAGATGCACCTAGACAACATAACACACACATTGTTTGATATAACCTGACTTGTGGAAACAAACCCCAAAACTCACAGAGTACTGAGTAGGTATGTTTATGCAGGCACCGGGTGCATAGGGAATATCTCTGCCCACTATGCCACCTACTCCCTTTGTTTGGCCCTTTTACATCATACAATGTTACATAGACATTAATTGTGTTACAGATGCAGTCAGCAAATTCCTGACAACTGGGAGGGGAAGTCATTAACATACACCACACCTCCGACTCCGCCTCGGAATGCCCCTTGAGGGTCTTCATTTGGGGGTCTTTTGGATGAAGTAAGAGTCTTCCTCGGCTCTAAACTTTTCACCTTTGCTAAGAATTGCTGAGCTGGCACTGTCCAATCACCTCCAAACTGGTATCATCTCTAGGAACCTTTCTTTAGCAGTCTTCAAGGTCCCTCTTCTTAAGCCTCAAAGCCCCTTATGGAAACCCCAAGGTTTTCTGCTCCTGCTACAGTTCTCATTATAAACTTAACTATATCCTGTCTGTGAATTAACACAAGTAAGCAAGGCCTATTCCAATTTAACAGTATTATATCTAAAATTAACTCTAGGAAGTATCTAAGGCCACAATCTTTTATCACCATTCTAGATTTTGATCACCCCTTATCAAACTTTAGACTAAACTAGTAGAGAACACCCAGGATCCTTGAAAGAGGGCCGAGCAGGACAGAGAGGGATGATGAAGATGAAGGAGGGACCAACTCTTGTTTTCTTGAGACCACCAACCCAATTTGGGGAGGTGTGCCTAGGGGAGGGCCTGAAGGCGGGAGGGGGGATGTACAGTCTTTGGGCCAGGATGTAATGGTTAGATAGGACAATTAGCCAGTATTATAAAATTGTAACAGCTATTCTGCGTGTGTGTGATGAATATATTTTATGCACCTTAAGGCCTTAAATAAAGACCTGCTCTCTGCCTTACTTCAACAAACTCTCCAGAGAATTTTCCTTTCACTTTAGGCAACAGTAGCCTCTCACCAAGAGACTGAAATCCCAACTGGAATGACAAGGCAGAAGAACTGGCCAGACTAGCCCCACCACACGTAAAAACTCCAGCAGAAAACTGGGACCAATTATTAGAGTGGTTGCACTCAAAGCAAAAGCACACAGGGGCACAAGATCTAGACAAACAAGCAGGAAGTAGAGGATGGCAGTAACTCCTGAGATGGCTCATACCTGCATATCTGCATGGGAAGTGTTGAGTCCGACTAGAGCATCATCCCCTACAACAACCTCCCTTGCACATAAGAGACAGGAAGAGACCGGGGGACACACAGCAGCTGGACTATACTGGACCTTTCTGGAAATCAGAAGGAAAGCAATATGTGTTGGTAGGAGTGGAAGTCAGATCAGGACTGGGACAAGCTGAGGCTTTCCCTCCAGCAACTGGGGCAAACACTCTGGAACCTCTTAAAGCAGGCTTCAGTTTCTTCCCCAAACCTGTGTCAATTCAATCAGACAACAGGTCATATTTCACAGCTACAGTCCAAGACTGGCCCAAAGAAGAAGGAGTTCAGTGGGTATTCCACACACCACATTATCTGCAAGCTAATGGCATAGTCCAGGCAAAAATAGCTCACACTGTTGTATCTTAATTTACAGTAAAGTTAAGCAATACCTACGGCTGCAGGGCTGCCACAAGCCAGTTGGATCAGGGCAGACAGTACGTGGGGATGACAACTGGGGCTCAGATCATCACGTGTCACATAACGTCGACTTCTGGACAAAATTCTACCATTCTGACCAAGGTGGACAGGCCACCTTCATGTAACCCGGAAAAGGAACATACATTTCTATGTGTTCAATAAACAGCCAAATGCCTCGTCATCTAATTAGTGATGTGCATGAACAGATGAAGGACATTCCCACTGTCCCTACCTACTACCCAGTGAAACCACAGCCAAGGGAACGGGCTTGGCAGAATCAGCAGGGAAAGAAGACCCTGTTGAGTTTGACTCTAGTCTGGCACTGGGAAGAGACACGAGAGGTGTAGAATAAGTGGGAGGCCGGGCACGTGCTCGGCAGTGCAGGGTGACCCACCCACCGGTGTCCCGGCCGTCGGTGAAATACCACTACTCTGATGGTTTTGTCACTCACCCAGTGAGGGAGGGGTGAGCCCCGAGGGGGGCTCTCACTTCTGGTACCAAGTGCCCAGGGCCCGGGGGCCTGGCATCAATAGCAGGGCACGTGGGAGGCCTCTCGTTGCCTTCCCTTCCCTCTGCGGGGATACGCGGGGCTGGAGGCTCGGTGGAACTCACCGTTGTAGGAGCCCAAACCCAGCTGCCAGCAGAAAGGGGCTTAGTGGGCTTGAACAGTAAACCTTTGACAACAAGGACTGAGAGAAATCCCGTGACCTGAGGGACTGGACCTTCCTCACAAGACCTGGTGATGCACAACCATGTGGCTTAGCCTGGCTCCTGCAGCAAAATAAGAAAGGACTTTGAGATGGTTTTATCAGACCACGTTTAAACCCTTTATCCTCTTCCCCCCATGTAATCCTGGCTGAGGGAAAGATTAATCAATTAAGTAACTTCAGTAAAAACTTGTGGAATTCCCTTATTATCATGACCTGTCCTCCTCATTAACATGCCCAACCCCCAAGGCCCTTAAATCACGTTTCGCTCTTCAATAAAGTATTCCAGTTTCTCGCCTCCACCTGCAATCACTTAGTTATCGACTCGCCGTTCACCGTCACAGAGGGTGGCAGTGGCAGCTGGACCCTCGCCACTCCCAGACCATGGAAGTTCTCCATCTATGGCTGGCATCAGCAGTGATACCAGACATGGTGAGGTGCTGCTGGACTATTTTAATACCAAAGTCAACCAGACCAGAACGCCTGAAGGACATCAGCAACTCACAGCCCATTACCATTGGATCAATCACTTTAAGCCTCTTTTCCAGAACAATGACAGCAAAGCTGGCCAAGGCATGTCCCATTAATCTCAGGCAGAGAGGATTTAGAAGACAGGCAGGATGCTCCAAAAATCCCAAACTGTTACAACTGCTAATCTGAAATGCTAAGAACACAGAGGACTGCGAGTGCTATTGGTTGATATCGCAAAGGCCTTTGATACCATGAGCCATCAGCACATCCTAAGGGCTCTGAAACAGAAGGGAGGAGACCCTCCTATTATCACCTTGTTTAAGAACCTGCATAAGAACATCTACACACGTATAGACACAAAGAATGAACACATCGATCACATCCACATACAAAGTGCTGTGAAACAAGGTGATCCAATGTTGTTGCTTCTATTCAGTTTGCCTGTAGACCCTCTGCTGTGCAAGCTGCAAGAGTGTGGAAAAGGGTACCAACAGGGAGGGAACACTGTAACAGCAACACCCTTCACTGATGACTTGGTCCTATTAAATGGATCCTGGGAAGGCATAAAAAACAACATCAAAATCCTACAGACCTTCTGCAGGACACAGGGAGAAAAGTGCCACGGCTTCTACACCAAGCCAACTAAGGATTCGTACACCGTCAGTGACTGTCCAGCACAGACCCTTAACTGCACACCCCTCAATGGGATTGAACCCAGCAGTTCTGAGAAATATCTGGGCCAGCAGATTGACCCCTGGACTGGTAGAGATACACCAGAACTATCTGCAAAATTAACAAATTGATCACAGTGGATCAATAAGGCACCGCTGAAACCATTACAGAAAACTGACATCTGCAAAACTTATCCCATCCCCACATTCACCCACTTGGGCCCCACACTGATGTGAAAGCAGGGTTCCTCCAGTCCCTGGACCTACAGATACGATCCACTGTCAAGGAATGGCTGCATTTGCCACCGAGCACATCTCACATCATCCTAAATTCAAGCACAAGGGGTGGAGGTTTGGGTGTCACCAGGTTGACAGGATTGATCCCAAGTGCACAAGCCCAAAGATGGCAGAGACTGGCTCAGTCTTCAGATGAAACAGTCAAAACAATTCTGAAAATAAAAGAAATCAAACAAGCAGATGAAAAGCTATGGATAAAAGCTGGAGGAGACAAAGAAAAGAGCCAACAATATTGGAACCCAAACCAGTAATCCAACTATCCAACAATGGGGATGAGAAAAGAACATCAGCTTTCTGAAACCCTGAAACTGGAGAGCAACAGAATTTACAAAATGGACCAAGCTGGTATCCCAGCACCTGGGCATTACCAACTTTGAAAGGGGTGGGACCAGCAACTTTGGGATCAACAACTACAGAGGCATCACCCACACAAAGCCTAGAACAGCACTGCAATTGAGAGCCAACGTTTACCCCACAAGACAGTTCCTGGCAAGGGGTAGACAAGCAAGGTACATCAAATCCTGCAGACACTGCCAGGCTGAGAAGGAAACATGCTCCCACATCATCAGGAACTGCCCAGCCTTGCAGGAGGCAAGACTTAAAAGGCACAACTGTATCTGTGGTACCTTATCAAAGGAAGCTAAAGAGAAAAATTGGGTGGTGTTTCAGGAACCACACAGAAGAGATAACAACAGTTCCATAAATGGCACCTCATATTTGTGAAGGACAACCAAGCATAGGGGGTGGATGTCACTGTGATACTGACACATCTTTGGAAGACACTGCAATGGAAAAACTAGGAAAATACCAACAAATTTAGGATCTGACAAATGCAGCAGACATTGTATTTATGGGCTTTCCCCTTGGAGCACAGGGGAAAATGAGGAACTTTTGAGGGACCTGTGTTTCTCCAAATGGAACAAAGAGAAGACAGCCCAGGGCCTGCCCTCCAGAGCACTCCTTACCTCTGCAGATATTGTACAATGTTTGGGAGCAAAGCACGTACTGTTGTATCCCCTTAGTTCACAACAAAGTCTCACAGCACTTCAAGTGAGTGCTGTGAATGCAGAGCCACCACAATCCAGTTAAATCTGGCCTGGACAGTAGGTGGGGATGACAATGAAATCAGATCATGATGTGTCACATACCACCAATCTGTGACAAAATTCTACCAAGCCTGACCAAGGTGGACAGGCCACCTTCACTTAATCCAGAAAAAGAGCACACAGAAATTATATCTGCTATTATATGTGCCTGATAAATAGCCAAATGCCTTGTCATCTAATTAGTGATGAGCATGAATGCAGGAATGAGATTCCCACTGTCCCTACTGACTATCCAGCAAAACCACAGCCAAGGGAACTGAATCACCAAGGAAAGAAGTCCCTGTGGAGCTTGACTCCAGTCTGGTGCTGTCAAGAGACACGAGAGCTGGAGAACAAGGAGGAGGCCGGGCACACGCTACTCTGATGGTTTTGTCACTTACCCACTGGGGGGGGGGACAAGCCCCGAGGGGGGCTCTCACTTCTGGCACCAAGCACCTGGGCTCCAGGGACCAGGCAACAATGGGAGTGCACATGGGAAGCCACTGGTGGCTTTTGCTTCCCTGGGTGGGATCCGCGGGGCTGGGGCTGGGCTGCGATGGGGGAACCCACCGTCACAGGGGGTGGCAGTGGCAGGCGGCCCCTCGCTGATCAGTGCAGGGGTCCGGCTGCTCCCATCTCCCACCACACAGGAGACCTGGTGGCCCTCGAGCCAGGGCACCCACCTGTGATAAATAAATAATTGCGATCCGTGAAACGAATGGGTGATTACATCAAAATAAAACAAACGGCTTGTAAAACTTAATTACACCCCCATAAAGAAATAAAACAGACCCTTACAAGGTCAAGAGGCCTAAAATCTCCTTACTATCCTAAGAATAAAATATGGTAGAACTTTAAATCTTTAGGTGCCTGTTCGTCCAAGAATGCATGAATTATGACCGGCTGTAAAGATAACACTTTTAACTTTAGCTGTAAGAAAACCCATATATTAAATACTTAGCAAAAACCTGTAGAATGTATATATATATGATATAATTAATATGCACAAAATAATTAAGATAAATACTAAATGTACCCTGTAATATGTGTGCAGATTTAGGAAACTGGTCCCCACCTCTGTCACCCAGCCAGGTGCTTGCTTTTTCCATATAATAAACTATCATTCAAAAACTTATAGGAACTCGAGACTTTGTTTATCACCCACCCTTGGCACGCCTGGGCTGGGTGGGGCAGACATGGCATCCCACTCCCGTGCCCCGTTTCCCCCTGCCTGGTGGATCCCGCTGCCGCAGGTCCTGCTCCCCGTTCCTGGGTTCCCCTGGGCTCCGGGAACGGACTTGGCCTGGCCGCTAGAGGAGTGTCTTCCATCCGGATGGGATTCGGGGTTTTTCAATGCCTTTAGTCTTTCATCTGCTCCTCTCCTCTCCACGGCCAAAGGGACAGCACTCTGGCTCGCCTGTGAACAAAGGCAATCAAAGGCAGTCATCTCATTAAGTATTAAATCAATAAATGACCAATCAGAATATTGGTTTCTAACAATCATTTCAAAATGTTTCACTATCTCACTGGAATCATCTCGGTACCCCTTAACCACTCCCTTCCAATTATCAAGATCTGCTGTACTCAAAGGGACCTTTACTCTCACCACCTCTCCTGCCCGTCCTACTCCCTGCCCAAGGGGGGCCCGGAGGGGGGGGCTTTTGGCTCCTTTTACTCCTCCTGTGCGGTGATGGGGGTGCTGCCGCTGGCTCCTGCTTCACTGCCATCACTGCTGGATTCATCTCCTGATGCCACTGCAGGGGCTTCAGGTCCCGCGGGGGGGAACTGGGGGTGTGCTGCTCTCAATTCTTCCCGATCTATAACCCCGGGAGACATAGGGTCTCTCCCTTTCCTTGTTTTAAGGCACCTTTGCCCGATGCTGCATGATGAGCAGCACCTTTTTATCTTTTGCTTCTCTTTCCCCCCGTCCTTTTCTAATGCTATTAACAGGGGATCCTGGAGTGAAACGTTTCTCCTGCAATCTCTCTGCCATTCTGGATGGTTTCTCAAACAGAAAAACCTATCTCCACATATTGCCTCGTTACCTTTTCCATTACGCCTTAAAAATAACATTAATTGCAAAACTGTATTATAATTTAAAGTTCCATTCGGCAGCAAACTTTCTCCCTCGTCTCATTTATACAAAGGCCACCATTACCTGCAAGATTTAATAGATTTAATCGTGTTAGCCTTATTGACACCACTTCCACTCACACCACCCAGATCTCTCCAATGGCTTAAAATACAGCCCGGAGGACTCTTTTTCACAACTTTCTTACTCTGGCTATTTCCCACAGTAATTTACAGGTGCTTTTCTACCTCCTTGCCTTTTATCAACCCTTAAATACAACTGTTTTTTAAGTTAGGAAATGCGGGAAATAAATACTGGGAAATTGATGAAAATTAGTGCCACAGAAAATAAAAACTCCTAATCGCACTGCCTGCACCAGACACTGAGATGTTAACAAGTGCGAATTAAAATGAGTGCTACAGAACAATAAGAAACTCTTTTCTTACCACACTGCTTGCAGCAAACATTAAGATGTTAATAGCTGTTAATTAAAACTCGTGTCACAAAAAGAATAAGAAAACTTTTCCCATTCACACAACCTACACCAGACACCGAAATGCCAACACTTGCTAATTAAAATCGCTGCTATAAGACAATAACAAGACTTCTCTCACAGCACCTACACTGAGTTGCCAACACCTCCTGATTAAAATCGGTGCTGCAAGACAAAACAAGGAAACTTCTCACTCACACCACCCCCACCAGACGCTCAGATGCCAACGCGTGCCCATTAAAATCGGTGCTGCAAAACAAAAAGAAAACTTTTCTCACTCACAGCATCTAACCCAGACAATAAAATACCAACACGTGTCGATTAAAATCGGTGCTGCAGGACAAGAAAAAATTTCTCACTCGCAGCAGCCACACCAGACACTGAGATGCCAACACCTGCTGATTAAAATCGCTGCTACAGGACAAGAACACTGCTCTCACAGTACCTACACCAGACATTCAGACACCAACACGTGCCCATTAAAATCGCTACAAGACAATAACAAAACCTCTCTCACAATATCCCCACCAGACACTCAAATGCCAACACGTGCCCATTAAAATCGGTGCTGCAGTAGAAGAAAAAATCTTCTCTCACTCGCAGCACCTACCCCAGACACCGAGATGCCAACACGTGCGATTAAAATCGCTGCTACAAGACAAGAAAGAATCTTCTCTCACTCACAACACCCCTACCAGACACTCAGACGCCAACACGTGTCGATTAAAATTGCTCCTACAAGACATCTTCTCTCACTCACACCGGACACTAAGCCAACAGCTCCTGATTAAAATCGCTGCTAGAACACAAGAAAACTGCTCTCACAGCATCTGCTGCAGAGACGCCAACACGTGCCGATTAAAACCGATGCTACAGGACAAAAAGAAAACTTTTCTCACTCACAGCATCTAACCCAGACAATAAAATACCAACACGTGTCGATTAAAATCGGTGCTGCAAGACAAGAAAAAATTTCTCACTCGCAGCAGCCACACCAGACACTGAGATGCCAACAGCTGCTGATTAAAATCGCTGCTACAGGACAAGAACGCTGCTCTCACACTACCTACACCGGACATTTAGACACCAACACGTGCCCATTAAAATTAGTAGTACAACACAAGAAAACTTCTCTCCCTCACAGCACTCACACTGGACACTCAGATGCCAGCACGTGGTGATTAAAATCGCTGCCACAAGACAAGAACACTGCTCTCACACTACCTACATCAGACACCGAGATGTCAACACCTGCCGATTAAAATCGCTGCTACAGCACAAGAAAAAAATCTTCTCTCACTCGCAGGACCCACACCAGACACTCAAATGCCAACACCTCCTGACTAAAATCGCTGTTACAGGACAAGGAAACTTCTCTCACTCGCAGCACCTGCCCCAGACACTCAGATGCCAACACGTGCGATTTAAATTGCTCCTACAAGAAAATTTCTCTCACTCACAGCACTCACACCGGACACTCAGATGCCAACACCTGCTGATTAAAATCGCTGCTAGAACACAAGAAAACTGCTCTCACAGCATCTACTGCAGAGACGCCAACACGTGCCGATTAAAATCGATGCTACAGGACAAAAAGAAAACTTTTCTCGCTCACACCATCTAACCCAGACAATAAAATACCAACACGTGTCCATTAAAATCGGTGCTGCAGGACAAGAAAAAATTTCTCACTCGCAGCACCCACACCAGACACTGAGATGCCAACAGTTGCTGATTAAAATCGGTGCTGCAGGACAAGAAAAAATTTCTCACTCGCAGCAGCCACACCAGACACTGAGATGCCAACACCCGCTGATTAAAATCGCTGCTACAGGACAAGAACGCTGCTCTCGCAGTACCTACACCAGACATTCAGACGCCAACACGTGCCCATTAAAATCGGTGCTACAAGACAATAACGACTTCTCTCACAGCACCCACACTCAGACGCCAACACCTGTTGATTAAAATCACTGTTTTAAGAACACTGCTCTCACAATACGTACACCCGACACTCACATGGCAACACGTGCCCATTAAAATCGGTGCTACAGGATAACAAAAAATCTTCTCTCACTCGCACCACTTATGCCAGACACTCAGATGCCAACACGTGCCCTTTTACCAACCCTTAAACGCAACTCTAATTTTAGTTAGGAAATGTGGGAAATAAATTGTCGGAAGCTGATGAAAATTAGTGCCACAGATGATAATAAAAACTTCTCATCACACTGCCTACACCAGACACTGACATATTAATAAGTACTAATTAAAATTAGTGTCACAGAACAAGAAAAAAGCCTTTTCTGGCCGCACTCCTTGTATCAGACACTAAGATATTAACAGCTGCTGATTAAAACTCGTGTCACAAAAATAGAAGACAACTTTTGCCATCCACAATACCTACACCAGACACTGAAATGGCAACACGTGCCCATTAAAATCGCTGCTACAAGACAAGAGTAAAACTTTTCTCATAGTACAGCACCTACACCAGACACTGATGCCAACACGTGCTGATTAAAATCTGTGCTATAAAACAAGGAAACTTCTCTCACTCACAGCACTCACACCAGACACTCAGATGCCAACACGTGCCCATTAAAATCCGTGCTACAAGACAATAAGAAAACTTCTCTCACAGCAGCTACACCAGACACTGACAGCTATACTTCACACACTCTGCACTCACCAAACTTCTGAAATAATTTATTAAGACCCACAAGCTTTGCCTTACACACCGTACACGACCTCCGAAACAGAAACAATTTACCGGGACACACACGACCTCCGAAACAGAAACAATTTACCGGGACACACACGACCTCCGAAACAGAAACAATTTACCGGGACACACACGAACTCCGAAACAGAAACAATTTACCGGGACACACACGAACTCCGAAACAGAAAGCGGCTTACAGGTACTTTCCAGTGACCGGTCACCCGAAACCAAATTACACGAAACAAATACCTTCAATTGGTCGCACGAGGTCCCCGTCTGCTCCCGCAGCGAGCCCAGGGAAGTGAGGAGTCCCTTCGGCAAAATCCCGAGGGCGCCCCAGGGAGTCCCTGCCTCCAGCGGAGTCTGCAGCCGAGCACAGGGTGACTCCCGCCTGGCTGGCCGGAACTGAGGCCGGCAAAAGCCGACGGTAGGAAAACCCAATAGCCACAGGTCCTATTAAGCCGCTATTTGTTTATTACGGCGCAGGGCGAAAACAGGGCACCTCCAACCAACACGAGCATACCCTCCCCCCTCACAGCTTCCCTTTCCTACAACTACGTCATAGATATTCATTGTTATTTTACATATTCATCGCGCATTTACATATTCATGACGTACCCGAGACTGGGCGGTGTTCGATGTCAATCTCGGCACACGCCTTCTGCCGCCTGCGCGCTTCTCTCCCGTGGCCGTCTCGGGCGGTCGTAGGGGATGAAGGCTCAGAGTCTTCCTCTCTCCGAACTGTCCCCTCGCTCTCGGAGCATGCGCAGTCTCTCAGCACCGGCCCCTGGCGGCAGCTCCTCATTGGCTGCCCGGCTCTCGGTGTCCCATTGGTTGTCTGTTGGTTACGCTTGGCTGCACCGCGCGCTCTCCCATTGGCTGCCTCTGGGCGCCTCCCCATTGGCTGCCCCTCTTCCCGCCATCCCGCAGCTTTCCCATTGGCTGCCTCTGGGCACCTCCCCATTGGCTGCTCCCCGCCCACACGGCTGCTCCCTTAGCGACCGCCCCGGAACCTGAGAACTGCACTTACTCAGCTCTGCAGCTTCAATTGTCCCTTAGCAGCAGCAGCGTAACATCTTCTCCACAGCAACTTAACATTTTCCCTTGTCGGGGCGACCCCACAGCACCAAAAAGGCTCCCAGCGACGCAACCCCAGCTGTGCTTCGCACAGAGACCCCGCCCGGCCCCGCCGGCAGCGCCCCCGGCCCGTGCCCAGCCTCCCCTCTGCTCCGGGCTTCGCGCCCAGCGCCGAACGCCTTCGCCTCCCCCCGCGCCGCCTCCTCCTCGCCCCGGCGCTGCCGCTGCCGCCGCCCCGGGGCGCGGGGACCGCCTTGGCCGCCCCGCTCCGGCCCCGCCGCTGGGAGGGGGGAGGGCGGGGCGGCCCCGACCCGTGCGCGGGGCCTGAAAGGCGGCGGGGGAGGAGAGGAGAGCGCGGCGGGGGCTGTGTCTGCACCGGGCCGGGCCCGGAGCTTGAACACTGTTTGTTTGGGACGGCCGAGAGCGCTGCGGGAAAGCTGGCCAAGAAAGCCGGAGCAGAAACCTGTTTTGGGGCTTTTGGAACAACCCCTTTCGCGGGAGCGGCAAACCCCGAAAGGCTGTGTGCTCCCCTGTGCTTTGGGACCCGCCTGACCGCCCTGGGGGGCCCAGGCACCTCTGTGAGGATTTTATCGCTTGGAGCAAGGGAGTTACCTCCGGGCAGCAGATAAAGAGAACATCGCAGCACCCTGCAGGAGAAAGTTGTTTCTTCCCACGTTAAAGCTTTTCCCTGGCAGCGAGAGTTTCCTTGAGTGGGCATTAAGGTTTTCCATCCTCGGTGTTTCTTCGAATGTTTTCTACACCTACACTCTGTGTGTGTGTCTGTGTGTATGTCTGGGAGTCTCTGTGTGTCTGTGTCTCTTTGTGTCTGTGTTGCAGCAGTGGCGGGGCCCGGCCTTTGCAGGATGGCAGCTCCATGTCTGGAGAGATTTATTTCATTGAAAAACTGACAAGAAAAAACCAAACCAAACCAAAATGCAGTGCTGGAAAAGGGAAACAAACAACACCAGCACCCCCTCCAACATCCCTTCCCCCGCCCCCCTCTGCCTCCCACGCCCAAAAATAAAAAAAAATACATAAATAAAGAAGTAACTACAGCCACTCCCCACCACCAACACAAAAAGAAATACCTCCCTTCACACCGCTATGGCACCAGTACGGGCCAGTATGAGATGAGTACAGACCAGTAGGGACCTGTACAGACCAGTCTGGGAGCAGTATGCATAACCATGGTACCAGTATGGGCCAATATGGACCCATAGGGCACCAGTACAGCACCAGGGTGGACCAGGACAGGCACCAGTGACACCAGTATGGCAGCAGAATGAGCACCAGGGCTCCCAGGATGGCCCCAGTATGGGCGTCAGGGCTTCCAATGTAGGAGTCTCCAGTTTTCCCAGTATGGGGGCACCAGGGCTCCCAGTGCATCCAGTACTTTCAGGATGGGGTCAGCAGTACTCCCAGAGCTCCCAGTATGGGGTCACGAATACTTCCAGTACAGGCCCAAGGGTTCCCAGTATGGGCTTCAGTCACAGGGGCTCTTGGGGGTCCCCTGGCTTCCCAGCCCCTCCCCTCATGGAACCAAAGGGACCCTGGGACACTGTGGAACCTCATGGAATCACAGGGCCCTTGTGACTCTGTGGGACCTGATGGAACCAAAGAAACCCTGTGACACTGAGAAACCTCATGAAGTCAAGGGGACGTTGTGACATTGTGGAGCCTCATGGAACCAAAGGAATTCTGGGACACTACAGAACCTGATGGAACCAAAGGAACCCTGGGACCCTGCGGAACCTCAGGGAACTGAAGGAGCCCTGGGACATTGCGGACCCTCGTGGAATCGAGGGGCCATTGTGCCACTGACAAGCTCTGTCAGGGTTTAACCCCAGTCAGCAACTGTGGAGACGTTCGCTCACTCTCACACCAGCCAGAGCAGGGGCAGACTTGGAAGGATAAAAGCTGGAAAACTCCTGGGTTGAGGTAAAAGACGCTTTAGAGGGAAAGCAAAACTGGGCACACGAGCAAAGAAAAGCAAAGAATTAATTCAGCACTTCCTATGGGAAGCAGGTGTTCAGCCACCTGCAGGGGAGCAGGGTCCCATCCCACAGAATGCTTCCTGGGGAAGACAGATGCCATCACTCCAAACCCTTCCTTTCCTTCTTCTTCCCCTCCCTTTCTATCCTGAGCATGATGTCATGTGGTCTGGAATATCCCTTGGGTCAGTTTGGGTCCCCTGTCCCGGCTGTGTCTCCTCACAGCCTCCCAACTTCCTTGCCAGCCTGGCCCTGTGAAAAGCAGAAAAGGCCTTGGCTCTGTGTGAGCCCTGCTCAGCAACAACCAAAACATCTCTGTATTATCAACCCTGTGTTCAGCACAAATCCAAAACACGGCCCCGTAGCAGCCACTGGGAAGAAAATCAACTCTACCCCAGCTGAAAGCAGCACAAACTGTGACCAAAGTAGTTGTATTTTTTAAAAACAGAGTCTATGCAGCAGCGGGGAAAGATGCTGGAAAATTCTTTTAACTGTAGTACAATAGTGTTTGATCCCTACATCTGTGACTAATAACCTTGTGGCAGCTCTTGCTTCCTTATTTCCCTATATCAGTGATTAACATGTCCTTGCAAATGCCTTAGTTTTGAGAACAAGGATTGTGTGTGAGAGCAAAGAATGGTAAGAGAAGTACATTATGACATGACCACATGTCTGAGAGACTCTCATGGAGAAAAGATTCCTTGGAAGCTCCAGAGCCATATTCAAATAAGTCCATGGAAGGAATTAGTACCTCTGCATGTATTCAGGAAATGTAATGAATATGTAATAGCAATGTCATGACTATTAATTTCATGACTCTAAAGTGGTCTGTGAGGTTGCTGGGTGTGCATGCTTTATGGAGCTATCTTCATGCACCCAGCACACTGAATGAAGTAATGTGGGCTTTCTAACCCAAAAAACTGGTTGGGGAGTTTATTTCCCAGTTTTCAGTGCCAGAACCTCATGGAACCAAAGGGACCCTGGGACACTGTGGGGGCTCATGGAACCAAAGGGACCCTGGGACACTGTGGGGGCTCATGGAACCCAAGGGACCCTGGGACACTGTGGGGGCTCATGGAACCAAAGGGACCCTGGGACACTGTGGGGGCTCATGGAACCAAAGGGACCCTGGGACACTGTCAGGAGCCTCGTGGTGCCCAGGGCTGAGGAATCCCGTGGGTGCAGGTGGCTCAGGGAGCAGCTGCAGTTGGAGCTGTGGGATGAGCTCTGGGTGAGGGGCCTCAGCCCAAAGGCCGTGAGCTGCTGACCCTGGAGCAGCCAAGGGAGAGGACACTTGGAGACAGGGCAGGAGCCCAGGACTCAGCAGGAAGAGCAGTTTGTGTGCTTGGAGTGTGAGGGGATAAAACCCCATGGAGGTTTTTTTGGGGGTCCCTCCTTGAGGCACCAGCTCAGCCTGTGTCTGTGTTTCTTCACCAGGAATAAAATGTTTTATTGTTTTTACGACATCAGAGACTCTGCCATGGGAAACCTGGGGTGGAAGCAGTGAGGAAACCTGGTCTGACTGTGAGAGTGGGGGGTGTGGGGAGTCACAGGGGACCCGTCGGGTCACTGGAGCTGCTGCTGCTGGGAAGGGGCCTGAGTGTCAGCAGTGCCAGTCTGGGCTGGTGGGAGAGTGACTGCCAGGGAGTCTTGGGAATGGTGAGCCTGGGAAGTTCCCTTAAGAGTGTGAGGGGGATCTCGTGTGCAGAGACCCCCAGGAGCCCCTTGAGCCTCTCTGCTCATGGCAAGGATGCAGAGAAGGCAGAGTTACTGAACACCTTTGCACTGACAAGACCAGCCTTGGATGCAGGGCTGCTCTCCATCCCTTCAGCCCTGAGCCTGGCCCTTGAGATCTGGGGGCATTTGACACCTGCTGGGTTCCTTTGATCCCCTTTCCATCCCTCCCAGAGCACAGGGAAGGACTGAGGGGCCTTGACTGATTGTCCCTGATCCTCCCCAGCCCCGACACCAAGCTGTGCTCCTTGGGGATGGTGCTTGGACAGCCCCAGTCAGACCCTGTTTCCCATTGTGTCCCCAAACCACCGGGTGCCCCAGGGGACGTGGGAACACACATGGACACGGGAAGGCACCCGTGGATGTGGGGGCACACCCACCCAGACAGACACAGAGCATTTGTTTTGCTGCAGGGGTTTATTGATTCTTGCAGGGAAATTGCCAGGGCACCCAGGGGATCAGGGGGGTCCTCCAGGGATGATCATCTCCTCATGCCGCTGGAGGGGGCCAGGACACGGGTGTCACCACCACTTCCAGTCCTGAAAGACAGAGCCCCAAACGTCACCCCCGGTGTCCACAGGGACATGGCAGGGGCCTTGTCCCCACCCGTCTGTCTGCAGGGAGCTGGGGCAGGAGAAGGGAATTGGATGCTGAGATCCATGTGGCCCCCAGAGCCCCTGAGCCCGGGATGCTGTGACACCTCCCCGAGCCCCTCCCTGCCCTCCCGGTGAGCCTGGGGGTCTGCAGAGCCCCCAGTGCAAGGCAAGGCTTGGGGGCAGCTCTGTCCAGCTGCCCCGGGACACGGAGCAGGGACAGCTCCCTCCATGTCCCTGTTGGGGGGAAATGGTAGGTCCATGGAGCCCCCAGGACCTCTGGAACCTGAGCAGCTTGAAATATTGCAGGGTGTGAGGCCTTTCTCAGGAAGAACAGTGAGGCTAATTAAACATTCCCATGGACACAGCCTTGAATTTTAGGGAGTTAGCTAGAAGAGGATAACAGTGCAAGAATGAAGCTGTTGACTGTGCGCAGGTGTTAAATTCCTGAGTGTTTTTGCAAAAATAAGTTTACATTGTGTGTATGGGAAAGTACAGACTAGCGAGCCCAATAAAGCTGCCTGCTCTGCTCAGCAGGCAGACACCCCTCGTCTCATCACTGTTCGTCTGTGTGTGTCTTCTTTTATTCACAGACCAAAACTTAGCGACAGATACCCCACGACATGTCCCTCTGCTGTCCCCCAGCTCTGCCCACTGCAGAGGGCTCAGGGACCCCCCAGGGCCCTGCCAGGCTCCTTTGGGGGGCTGAGGAGCCTCCCATATTTCTCACCTGGACATGCAGAGAGGCAGCCGAGCGTCACTGGCGCATCAGCTCCACCTGGTCAGCCACGGGGGGCTGGGGACAAAGGCAGGGTTAGAGACACACTGGGCTGGTTCTGGGACACACTGGGCTGTACTGGGACACACTGGGCTGGACTGGGACACACTGGGCTGGACTGGGGCACACTGGGATGTACTGGGGCACAGTGGGATGTACTGGGGCACAGTGGGATGCCAGGGAGGGTCGTGGCCATGAGAGGGGAGGGTTTGGGCCCAGCAGAACTCGGGGTACCCACCTCAGACCTCTTCACTCGATGGACATCCATGCCTCCCTGGAGAGAGAGCGGGAGGTGTCACTGCTCACTGGGGTGTCCCCAGGTCCAGGAGGGATGGGGGGACTACATTTCCCCCCATTTCCCACACTGGGGACATCCCGACTCTAGGACTTACCCCAACACATCCACCTCCTCCTTGTCCCGAGATTGGCTGGGGAAGGAGAGCAAAGGTTTAAGCAGGATTGGCCCCTGTGGGGCTGGGGGAGGGACACGGGTGTCCCCAGACCCCCCAGCCCATGGTTGGCCCCTGGTCTGAGGGGGAAAATCCCTTCTGCTCCCCCAGCCCCAGTGCACCCAGTTTCCCCCGGGATCCCTGCTCCTGCAGGGCCCAGGGTGGGGATGGAGACAAGGAGAGCCAGGGGAATTCAGGGCCTGCAGGAGGGTGGGGGGGAGGAGGAGGGGACCCAAAGAGGGTGAAGTGGGGGGAATTGGGGATCCCACAGGATGGTCATTGGGGTGTGGAAGGGATGGGACTGTGGGGGATGCGGGTGAGGAGGAAGGGATTGCAGTGGAGGGACACAGGGAATGAAGCAGGGCAGGAGAAATGGGGAAGGGGAGAAAACTGGAAGGGACTGGGAGGGTCTTTGGGACTGAGGGGTCAAGGAAGGGGATTTCTGGAAACGAGTGTCGTGGCCAATGGGAAAGGGGAAGGATTAGAGGAGAAAGAAGGGAAGAAATGGTGTGGGAATGATGCCCTGTGTGTGTGGGGTGGGGTGGACTGGGGTGTGTGGGAATAGAGTGGGGGCCCTGAGGAAGGCCCTCCCCGGTGCACACTGGGGTGGACTGGGGAGCACTGGGATGGCCTGGAGGGTGGTGGCCACCAGAGGGGAGGGTCTGGGCCCAGCACAAGCCCTGGTACCCACCGGGCCGCCGATCCCGCCTGCCTGTAGAGAGACAAGGAGACGTCACTGGTCACTGGGGTGTCCCCAGTGCCAGGAAGGGATGGGGGGCCCAAAGTGCCCCCACTTCCCACACTGGGTGCCCCCCAACTCCCAGACCTACCTCCCCACATTGGACGCCGCCGGCCTGAACGGGCTGCAGGAGGAGAGCAAAGGCTTGGTTGGGGTTGGCCTTGTGGGGCTGGGGGGACACGGGTGTCCCCACCCCCTCCAGCCCCGGCTGCCCCCCGGGCTGAGCGGGGCTCTTTGGGATTGCGGCTCCCAGGCAAGTTGGGGACACCAGTGCAGGGGGAAAGGCAAGGCACTGAGGGCAAAGCCTGGAGGAAAGGCCCTGGGAAGGGGCCATGGCAGGGCATTTCCCAGTTGGTGCCAGTTCAGCCTGGCCAGGCCTTGTCCCACTTGAGCCCAGGGTGGAGCTTGGGCCTGTTTGTCCTCCTTGGACTCCAGTGGGGCTTGGCCCAGTTCCACCCAGTTTGGGTTGGGCCTTTGCCTTGGCTGGGAAAGAGAGGAGATGGTGGGGAGATGCCCCAGGGGACCAAGAGGATGGGATGGGGAGGCCCAAAAAGGTGGGATTTGGGGTCAGAAAGAGCAGGAAGCAGTGGGACTGTGCCAGGATGGAGCCGGGTGCAAGCATCCCGTGAGGAAGCGGAGCTGCAGCAGCAGGAGTTGAATTGTGGGAAGGGGAAGGAGAGAGGGAATTGTGGCCAGAAGAAAGTGGCCTGGCCCGGGGCTGGGGGTGCTGGGGAGTGCTGGGGGAGCCCCTGGATTGGGAAGGGGCCCATCCCTGAGCCCATGGCCGTGGCATGGGGGCCTCACCTTGGCATCTGCCGGGGGGCTCAGCAGGATGGTGAAGAGCAGGGCCACGCTGAGCACAGCAACCTTCATCTTCCTCTGGGCCTGGGCAGCGCTGGCTGAGGCTGCACAAGGGCAGGAGCACATTTATCCCTGCCGGGACTCCTCCCTGCCCCCTCCCCGAGAGCCCCCGGGGCAAAGCCCGGCTGGGCACAGCCCCCAGCCCTGGCCACAAGCCCAGCCCTGGCACAGAGTCCATCCCGCCTGCGGCACCCATCCAGCCACCTTCCCCGGCATCCCTCCAGCTTCCTGCACGGGGCAGCTGCCCCTGGAAGGGCCCAGGCCCCTGGGGGTGCCAAGGGGGTGGGCAGGGAGCTGAAAGCAGCTGCATACCCTGTGGGGACAATACCACACAACACAATCCATCCTCCAACAGCCCCAAAAGCCTGATCCACCCATGTCCTCCTGCCCATCCCTTCCCAGAGCTTTCCCTCTGGGACACCCCAGAGCTCAGCCCAGCCCCAAACCTGGCGTGTCTGAGCACAATTGTCCCTGTTCCCACTCCAGCTCTTTGACTGAACCTGGGGCTGGCACTGCCCCCCTTCTTGGGGCACCAGGACCCCGGGATCAGGGAAACAGGGAGCTGGGAGATAAAGGGGCTGACGGGCAATGGGCACAGCTGGGTGACTGGGATCTCCAGTCTGGGCAGGCACTGGGGAGCACTGGGCAATGCTGGCCCTGGCACACAAGGGCTGGGCCCAGGGAAGTGCTGGGGTGGTGGCAGTGCCCGGCTCCAGCCCATTTGCGGGCACTGCAGCCCCCAAGTGGTGCAGGCCCAGCCACGGCCTCCCCGAGCAGAGCCCAGAGGGGCAGATGCCCTTTGCTGGCCCTGCCCCTGTCCCAGCTGGGCACACCGTGTCCTCCCGCATCAGCCGGGCCCCGCTCTGCTGAGCTGGCCCAGGCAGGGGGGGCCAGGCACTGGCAGCCCAGCAGGGCTCTGGCTCCACACTGGGCTGGCCCTGGCACACAGCTGCCCCAGTGCCCCTGTCCCCAGGGATGGCCCTGCCCTGCCCTGGGCCCAGCGCTGGCCCTCAGCAGGATGGCACCTTCCCGCCCCACTCTCCCTCCCTCCCCACCCGCCTCACAGGCCCCTCTGGGCTGGGACCCCCGTGGGCACAGATCAAGGACAGGCACTGAGCGGGGGCTCCCGGCACCTGCCACAGCCTCAATTCTCCACTCACCTTTGACCACAGTTCCGCAACACCTTCCATCCTTACGGGCCCCTGACCAGACACAAGAGACCATTGTGGGGCAGCTGGGAAAACATCTCAGCTCAATGACTTGACTATTTGCCTTGCATTTTCCCCAGGAGCCGGCAGTGACCTGGAAGATTTTCCTTTTGCCCTTTTCTGCTTCGTGCCTCCTTTGTTGGATAATTGAGGAACGTTGACTGAGGAGGGGCCCAGGGGAGGTGAAGCCTCTCAAGAGGTAGGCATTTACAGCCCCTCAACACCAAAGGTCCCACTCTGGACCATCCAAATTGTGGCATCAGCAGCTCATTGGAAGAGGGAAATGTCCCCATTTTGGTGTTTGAGAGAGAGATGGACGAGAGACGTGAGCAGGGTGCCTGAGGTGCAGCTGATCCCCCCTGGACTGTCTCCTTCCTTCCTCCTGAACAGGGCTGGGAGTACCTGGGGAAATTACCCTGGTTCTTGTAGTCCGTCCTGTGGGATTTTTTCCCACCCTCTGGTTCCAAATGGATTTGGGGCCTGGCCGTTCTCCGCAGGCTGTGACCCGCAGGGAGGTGTTGCGGTGACTCCCAGAGGGAAAGGGGAGGAGAAAAGGGGGCCCTGTTCTCCCCACATTTACGTCTCCCTTCCCAATTTCCTGGTGCCCTCGGCTTCCCAGAGTCCCTCAGTAGCTGCACGAGGGGGAGGCAGGACCACACTCAACAGGAGGTCTCTGTCCTGTTGTCCTGGTTTTGACTGGGATAATGGACTGGTTTACAGTCCCTGCCCACAACAGGGACATTCCCTGTCTCAGCACAGAATCCTGGAATCATGGATTGGTTTGGGTGGGAAGGGACCTTAAAGTTCATCCCGTACCACCATGTCCCTGCCATGGGCAGGGACACCTTCCACTAGCCCAGGTTACTCCAAGCCCCGTCCATCCTGGCCTTGGACACTTCCAGGGATGGGGCAACCACAGTTTCTCAGGGCAACCTGTGCCAGGGCCTCCCCCCTCACAGGGAAAACTTTCTCCCCAATATCCCCCTAAGCCTGCCCTCTGTCAGTGGGAAGCCATTCCCCCTTCTCCCATCCCTACAGGTCCTTGTCCAAAATCCCTCTGCAGCTCTCTGGGAGCCCCTCGAGGCACTGGAAGGGGCTCTAAGGCCTCTCTGGAGCCTTCTCTTCTCCAGGTTGAACAATCCCAATTGTCCCCAGGCCAGAGCTGGACCCACCAGCACCCCCAGAGCCCTCTCCCAGCAGGTTCTTCCATCCCTTCCTCCCCCAGCCTGCACCGATCCCGGGGGTTGCCCTGACCCGGCTGCACCACCTTGGTCTTGTCCAACCTCAGCAGATTCCCGTGTGTGCCGGGAAACGGGGGGAAGGGGAATTCACCCGACTCTTGGAGATTTGTTTGTCTGGTGGTGCCTCAGGGAAAAACAAAACCCTGTCAGTCCCATCTAGTCTGTCCCATATTCCACCCAGGAACCCTCCACCAAACAGATCCACCAGGTGGGGGGAATTCCAGGGCCCTTTTTCGGGGACTGACACGTCACAGCCAAAGGAAAACCCCTCAGTGGATATTTCCACCAGTTACTCCAGCATCAACAAAACTGACAGCACCTTTATAAATTACTCCCTCCAACAGTCTGAGGATTAACACTCTTTATTAATACAAATTGGCACAGGTTAAAGGTTCATGGTGGTCAGGGACAGGGTCTGGTTGCAAAAACACACTTTGAACAATGTCAAAATTGTTGTTAAAGCAAAGCAAAGCACAACCTCTAAACCAAACCAATCCACAAATACATTAGGAAGCAAAAACCAGCTCTAGTCCTTCCAAGCAGTGACTAACATGCAAAGCTGACACTTCCCACCCAGCACAGGCGTCCCTGAGGGGGAGGAAGGCAGGTTCAACCCCTCCCTTGATCCCAGCAGGTTCAATGGAAATCTCCCTCAATTCTTTCCCCATTTCCAACTCTCTTTTATGCTCTTTCTTTAGGTTTAGGAGGAGTTTGATGGTTTCTACTGAGAAGTCCTACAATTGTTTCTGGGTGCCTGGGGAGCTTTGTGGGGCATCGTGACCTTATCCCAGCCGGGAAGCAGCAGCTGGAGTCTCTTTGCTGTCCGGGAAGCAGCAGCTGGTTTTCCTGTCTAATTCCTATTCTGTTAACTTTTAGCCTTATCTCTCTCTCCACACTCTGGGACCATTTCTCTGGCTTGTCCAGGTCCCCCTGGATGCCATTCTGTCCCTCAGGTGTGTCACCTGCCCCGCTCAGCTCAGTGTCAAGGGCTCAGGGTGTCCTCCATCCCTTGTCCTCCATCATTAAGGAAGATGCCGGACACTGGGGCCAGGAGTGAGGAACTGGAGGGTGTGGAGTCCAGCTGGGGATTCCTTGCTGGGGATAAGGGCACAGACAGTGGGATTGGGAAGGGGGCAGCAGTCCTCAACCTCTGGAGGTGTCTCCTGCAGAGAGGTAAGGACGGGAATGGCTTTGAGAAAGATCTTGCAAACTCCCAGTGGAGGAGGTGCCCAGGATGAGATGGAATTCCCTGTGCTGGAGGCAATCACATCCCCTTGGGGTGCAGGGGCTGTAAATGCCTCTTTCTTGAGCAGCTTCACCTCCCCTGGGCCCCTCCTCAGTCAATGTTCCTCAATTATCCAACAAACGAGGCACAAAGCAGAAAGGGGCAAAAGGAAAATCTTCCAGGTCACTGCCGGCTCCTGGGGAAAATGCAAGGCAAATAGTCAAGTCATTGAGCTGAGATGTTTTCCCAGCTGCCCCACAATGGTCTCTTGTGTCTGGTCAGGGGCCCGTAAGGATGGAAGGTGTTGTGGAACTGTGGCCAAAGGTGAGTGGAGAATTGAGGCTGTGGCAGGTGCCGGGAGCCCCCGCTCAGTACCTGTCCTTGATCTGTGCCCACGGGGGTCCCAGCGCAGAGGGGCCTGTGAGGCGGGTGGGGAGGGAGGGAGAGTGGGGCGGGAAGGTGCCATCCTGCTGAGGGCCAGCGCTGGGCCCAGAGATGTGATGTCATATGAGGGATGTGATGTCACAGAGGAGGATGTGATGCCACAGAGGAGGATGTGATGTCACAGAAGAGGATGTGATGTCATATGCTGGATGTGATGTCACAGAGAAGGATGTGAAGGAAGATGATGGATGTGATAACACAGGAGAGATGTGATGTCACATGATGCAGATGATGCCACAGAGGGAGGATGTGATATCACAGAGGACTATGTGATGTTACAGAGGAGAATGTGATGCCACATGATGGATGTGATGTCACAGAAGAGGATGTGATGTCATAATGTGGATGCGATGTCACTGGAGAGATATGATGTCATAGGTGCGATGTGATGTCATAGGTGAGATGTGATGTCATATGATGGATGTGATATCACAGGGGAGATGTGATGTCATAGTAGAGATTTGATGGCACAGAGGAGGATGTGATGTCACAGGAATAATGTGATTCCACAGAAGAATGATGTGATGTTACAGGAAGAATGTGATGTCACAGAAGAAGGATGAGATATCACAGGAAGGATGTGATGCCATCTGATGGATGTGATGTCTTAGAAAGGATGTGATGTCATGCAGAGGAGGATGTGATGTCACCAGAGAGATGTATGTGATGTCATATGATGGGTGTGATGTCACAGACAGAGAAAGTGATGTCCCAGAGGAGGATGCGATGTTACACAGAAGGGTGTGATGTCACAGGAACGATGTGATGTCACAGTGGCGGAAGGATGTGATGTCTCAGGAGAGATATGATGTCATATGATGGATGCGACGACATAGAGGAGCTGTGATATCACATGGAGGATGTGATGTCCCAGGAAGGATGTGTCCTATGATGGATGTGATGTCACAGAGGAGGACGCGATGTCATATGATGGATGTGATGTCATAGGAAGGATGTGATGTCACGGGGAGGATGTGATGTCACAAAGGAAGGATGAGATGTCATGCAGAGGATGTGTTCTCACAGGAAGGATGTGTTGTCAAAGGATAGATATAATGTCATATGATGGATGCAACATCCTAGAGGAGCTGTGATGTAACAAAGGAAGGATGTGATGTCACAAGAAGGATGTGATGTCACAGAGAAGGATTTGATGACACAGAGGAAGGATGTTGATGTCACAGGTGAGATGTGATGTCATACGATTGATGGGACGTCATAGAAAAGCTGTGATGTCACAGAGGAGGATGTGATGTCATATGATGGATGTGATGTCACAGAAGAAGGATGTGATGTCACAGAGGAGGATGTGATGTCACGGGGAAGGATATGATGTCAGAGGAGAGATGTGATGTCATACGATGGATGTGATGTCACGAGGAGGATGTGATCTCACTGGAAGGATGTGATGTGATATGACGGATGCGACATCATAGAGAAGGTGTGATATCAAAGGCGGGATGTGATGTCACAGGAGAGATGTGACGTCATAAGATGGATGTGATGTCATAAGCTGGATGTGATGTCATAGAGGAGGATGTGATGTTATATGATGGATGTGATGTCACAGAGGAGGATGTGATGTCAAAGAGGAGGATGTGATGTCCCACAGGAGGGACTGCGGGAACGAGAGGAATTTCCCCAGGTGCTCCCAGCCCTGCTCAGGGGGAAGGAAGGAGACAGTCCAGGGGGGATCAGCTGCACCTCAGGCACCCTGCTCACGTCTCCCATCCATCTCTCTCTCAAACACCAAACTGGGGACATTTCCCTCTACCAGTGAGCTGCTGATGTCACAATTTGGATGGTCCAGAGTGGGATCATTGGTGCTGAGGGGCTGTAAATGTCTCCTTCTTGAGCAGCTTCACCTCCCCTGGGCCCCTCCTCAGTCAACGTTCCTCAATTATCCAACAAACGAGGCACGAAGCAGAAAAGGGCAAAAGGAAAATCTTCCAGGTCACTGCTGGCTCCTGGGGAAAATGCAAGGCAAACAGTCAAGTCATTGAGCTGAGATGTTTTCCCAGCTGCCCCACAATGGTCTCTTGTGTGTGGTCAGGGGCCCGTAAGGATGGAAGGTGTTGTGGAAATGTGGCCAAAGGTGAGTGGAGAATTGAGGCTGTGGCAGGTGCCGGGAGCCCCCGCTCAGTGCCTGTCCTTGATCTGTGCCCACGGGGGTCCCAGCCCAGAGGGGCCTGTGAGGTGGGTGGGGAGGGAGGGAGAGTGGGGCGGGAAGGTGCCATCCTGCTGAGGGCCAGCGCTGGGCCCAGGGCAGGGCAGGGCCATCCCTGGGGACAGGGGCACTGGGGCAGCTGTGTGCCAGGGCCAGCCCAGTGTGGAGCCAGAGCCCTGCTGGGCTGCCAGTGCCTGGCCCCCCCTGCCTGGGCCAGCTCAGCAGAGCGGGGCCCGGCTGATGCGGGAGGACACGGTGTGCCCAGCTGGGACAGGGGCAGGGCCAGCAAAGGGCATCTGCCCCTCTGGGCTCTGCTCGGGGAGGCCGTGGCTGGGCCTGCACCACTTGGGGGCTGCAGTGCCCGCAAATGGGCTGGAGCCGGGCACTGCCACCACCCCAGCACTTCCCTGGGCCCAGCCCTTGTGTGCCAGGGCCAGCATTGCCCAGTGCTCCCCAGTGCCTGCCCACACTGGAGATCCCAGTCACCCGGCTGAGCCCATTGCCCGTCAGCCCCTTTATCTCCCAGCTCCCTGTTTCCCTGATCCCGGGGTCCTGGTGCCCCAAGAAGGGGGGCAGTGCCAGCCCCAGGTTCAGTCCAAGAGCTGGAGTGGGAACAGGGAGAATTGTGCTCAGACGTGCCGGGTTTGGGGCTGGGCTGAGCTCTGGGGTGTCCCAGAGGGAAAGCTCTGGAAGGGATGGGCAGGAGGACATGGGTGGATCAGGCTTTGGGGGCTGTTGGAGGATGGATTGTGTTGTGTGGTATTGTCCCCACAGGGTATGCAGCTGCTTTCAGCTCCCTGCCCACCCCCATGGCACCCCCAGGGGCCTGGGCCTTCCAGGGGCAGCTGCCCCGTGCAGGAAGCTGGAGGGATGCCGGGGAAGGTGGCTGGATGGGTGCCGCAGGCGGGATGGACTCTGTGCCAGGGCTGGGCTTGTGGCCAGGGCTGGGGGCTGTGCCCAGCCGGGCTTTGCCCCGGGGGCTCTCGGGGAGGGGGCAGGGAGGAGTCCCGGCAGGGATAAATGTGCTCCTGCCCTTGTGCAGCCTCAGTCAGCGCTGCCCAGGCCCAGAGGAAGATGAAGGTCGCTGTGCTCAGCGTGGCCCTGCTCTTCACCATCCTGCTGAGCCCCCCGGCAGATGCCAAGGTGAGGCCCCCATGCCACGGCCATGGGCTCGGGGATGGGCCCCTTCCCAATCCAGGGGCTCCCCCAGCACTCCCCAGCACCCCCAGCCCCGGCCAGGCCACTTTCTTCCGCCCACAATTCCCTCTCTCCTTCCCCTTCCCACAATTCAGCTCCTGCTGCTGCAGCTCCGCTTCCTCACGGGATGCTTGCACCCGGCTCCATCCTGGCACAGTCCCAATGCTTCCTGCTCTTTCTGACCCCAAATTCCACCTTTTTGGGCCTCCCCATCCCATCCTCTTGGTCCCCTGGGGCATCTCCCCACCATCTCCTCTCTTTCCCAGACAAGGCAAAGGCCCAACCCAAACTGGGTGGAACTGGGCCAAGCCCCACTGGAGTCCCAGGAGGACAAACAGGCCCAAGCTCCACCCTGGGCTCAAGTGGGACAAGGCCTGGCCAGGCTGAACTGGCACCAACTGGGAAATGCCCTGCCATGGCTCATTCCCAGGGCCTTTCCTCCAGGCTTTGCCCTCAATGCCTTGCCTTTCCCCCTGCACTGGTGTCCCCAACTTGCCTGGGAGCCGCAATCCCAAAGAGCCCCGCTCAGCCCGGGGGGCAGCCGGGGCTGGAGGGGGTGGGGACACCCGTGTCCCCCCCAGCCCCACAAGGCCAACCCCAACCAAGCCTTTGCTCTCCTCCTGCAGCCCGTTCAGGCCGGCGGTGTCCAATGTGGGGAGGTAAGTCTGGGAGTTGGGGGGCACCCAGTGGGGGAAGTGGGGGGCACTTTGGGCCCCCCATCCCTTCCTGGCACTGGGGACACCCCAGTGACCAGTGATGTCTCCTTGTCTCTCTACAGGCCGGCATCATCGGCGGCCCGGTGGGTACCAGGGCTTGTGCTGGGCCCAGACCCTCCCCTCTGGTGGCCACCACCCTCCAGGCCATCCCAGTTCTCCCCAGTCCACCCCAGTGTGCACCGGGGAGGCCCTTCCTCAGGGCCCCCACTCTATTCCCACACACCCCAGTCCACCCCACCACACACACACAGGCCATCATTCCCACACCATTTCTTCCCTTCTTTCTCCTCTAATCCTTCCCCTTTCCCATTGCCCATGACACTCGTGTCCAGAAATCCCCTTCCTTGACCCCTCAGTCCCAAAGACTCTCCCAGTCCCTTCCAGTTTTCTCCCCTTCCCCATTTCTCCTGCCCCCACCCCTGCCCTGCTTCATTCCCTGGGTCCCCTCCACTGCAATCCCTTCCTCCTCACCCGCATCCCCCACAGTCCCATCCCTTCCACACCCCAATGCCCATCATGTGGGATCCCCAATTCCCCCCAGTTCACCCTCTTTGGGTCCCCTCCTCCTCCCCCCACCCTCCTGCAGGCCCTGAATTCCCCTGGCTCTCCTTGTCTCCATCCCCACCCTGGGCCCTGCAGGAACAGGGATCCCAGGGGAAACTGGGTACAGTGGGGCTGGGGGAGCAGGAGGGATTTTCCCCCTCAGACCAGGGGCCAACCATGGGCTGGGGGGTCTGGGGACACCCGTGTCCCCCCCCCCCAGCCCCACAGGGGCAATCCTACTTCAACCTTTGCTCTCCTTCCCCAGCCAATCTCGGGACAAGGAGGAGGTGGATGTGTCGGGGTAAGTCCTGGAGTTGGGATGTCCCCAGTGTGGGAAATGGGGGAAATGTAGTCCCCCCATCCCTCCTGGGCCTGGGGACACCCCAGTGACCAGTGACACCTCACACTCTCTCTCCAGGGAGGCATGGATGTCCATCGAGTGAAGAGGTCTGAGGTGGGTACCCCGAGTTCTGCTGGGCCCAGACCCTCCCCTCTCATGGCCACGACCCTCCCTGGCATCCCAGTGTGTCCCAGTCCACCCTAGTGTGCCCCAGTATCCCAGTGTGTCCCCGTAAAGCCCAGTGTGTCCCAGTCCAGCCCAGTGTGTCCCAGGTCACCCCAGTGTGTCTCTAACCCTGCCTTTGTCCCCAGCCCCCCGTGGCTGACCAGGTGGAGCTGATGCGCCAGTGACGCTCGGCTGCCTCTCTGCATGTCCAGGTGAGAAATATGGGAGGCTCCTCAGCCCCCCAAAGGAGCCTGGCAGGGCCCTGGGGGGTCCCTGAGCCCTCTGCAGTGGGCAGAGCTTGGGCACAGCAGAGGGACACGCAGGGGGCTGTCCCTGCTCCGTGTCCCGGGGCAGCTGGACAGAGCTGCCCCCAAGCCTTGCCTTGCACTGGGGGCTCTGCAGACCCCCAGGCTCACCGGGAGGGCAGGGAGGGGCTCGGGGAGGTGTCAGAGCATCCCGGGCTCAGGGGCTCTGGGGACCACATGGATCTCAGCATCCAATTCCCTTCTCCTGCCCCAGCTCCCTGCAGACACACGGGGTGGGGACAAGGCCCCTGCCATGTCCCTGTGGACACCGGGGGTGACGTTTGGGGCTCTGTCTTTCAGGACTGGAAGTGGTGGTGACACCCGTGTCCTGGCCCCCTCCAGCGGCATGAGGAGATGATCATCCCTGGAGGACCCCCCTGATCCCCTGGGTGCCCTGGCAATTTCCCTGCAAGAATCAATAAACCCCTGCAGCAAAACAAATGCTCTGTGTCTGTCTGGGTGGGTGTGTTCCCACCTCCACGGGTGCCTTCCTGTGTCCATGTGTGTTCCCACGTCCCCTGGGGCACCCGGTGGTTTGGGGGCACAGCGGGAAACAGGGTCTGACTGGGGCTGTCCAAGCACCGTCCCCAAGGAGCACAGCTTGGTGTCGAGGCAGGGGAGGATCAGGGACAATCAGTCAAGGCCCCTCAGTCCTTCCCTGTTGTACCCGGACAAAGTTGGGATGTTATTTTTTGGCCTGTGTTTGGCCCTAGCCACCTGCAGTTAGTTTATATTTTCTCCTGCGAAGTCTTCTGATAAAGCAGTGAACTTGGCCTTGGAGGGAGAGCTTCTGTGTAAACTGTTTTAATTGGTCCGTTGTGATTGGTCAATTGCTCATCAGGGGCAGTTGGAGGACAAAGTGATGATGATGGTGCTGAAGGCCATCCCCCAGACTCAATTGGGAAGACCCCTCCCAAATCACTGCACCTGCGTGGGGGACTTTCCAAGGTGCTCACGCAGGCGCAGGAGGGGTGCACTTACATAACAGAAGGGGTGGGGTTCAGAGCCCTGAGGGGCGGTGCTGGCCACACCTCTCCGGGGCAGGTGCTCTCAAAAAACTTTATAAAAGCAGAGACGCTTCTTGGGGGGCTGGCTCTTCACGATGGACCAAGTTGTTTTCAGTGGGGACGCCTGCTGAAGTGGGAGCCTGCCACCCCCCATGAACCCGCAGCTGCTGCAGAGGGACTTCATTATAGGTTAGAGTGGGTAAGACTTGTTTACAGGTGACACCTGGGTGAGTATGGGGGGGGAAGCCTTCTTCCTAGGGTCTTCTATGCACTTCTTCCTCCGCTCCAATCCTTTTCTCTCAGGCGCCTGTTTTGTTTTCTCCCTTTTCCTTGTTTGCCACCTTTTCCTAATAAATAGCTATTATTTTTGCCAACTAGCAACGATGTTTGGTTTATTCATGTTCCAGAATCTCGCGAACCTGTGTTTTTCCCTTTGGTTTAGTCCCTTCCCTGTTACACCTGTGCTCTGGGAGGGATGGGAAAGGGGATCAAAGGAGCCAGCGGGTGTCAAATGCCCCCAGATCTCAAGGGCCAGGCTCGGGGCTGAAGGGATGGAGAGCAGCCCTGCATCCAAGGCCATGGGGATAGTGGGGGATGAAAAGCAGGATGGGAGCCAGCAATGGGAGCTCACAGCCCACAACCCCCCGTGTCCTGGGTTCATGCCACAGCGTGGGCAGCAGGGTAGGGGGGTTCTGCCCCTCTGCTCCGCTCAGCTGAGACCCCTCCTGCAGTGCTGCCTCCAGCTCTGGGCTCCTCTGGCTGTCTGCAACGCACCCGCCCGCAATGGCAATGGCTTGGGGGGATTCCCCTGCCAGCCCTGGCACCTCCTGCAGCTCCATGGGCTCCTCAGCACAGCAAAGGCACGCACCTCTTGGGGCACTTCCAGAGGAGGCCACCAAGGGCATCCCAGGGCTGCAGCACCTCTCTCATGGAGACAGGCTGAGAGAGTGGAGGCTCTTCAGCCTGCAGAAGAAAAGGCTGTGGGGAGACCTCCTTGGGGCCTTCCAGTACTTCAAGGCAACTTTTTAGAGACATGTGGGCAAAGGGTTCAGTAGGGCCTGTCACAGTAGGACAGGGGCTTTGATGGTTAAACTAAAAAAGGGTAAGTTCAGACTAGAGAGAGGGTAGAAATATCTGATGATGAGAATAAATCACAGGAATACATTTGCAGGGAGGTGATGGATGCCCCATCCCTGCAAACATTCAAGGCCAGGTTGGATGGGGCTCTGAGCAAGGTGATCTAGGAAAGATGTCTCTGCTCCCCCTCCAGGGGATCCCCCACCCTGTCCCTGTGCTCTTGGCTACCGCAGTGATGGGCAGCTCTCAAAGGATGCAAGTGCCCAGAGAGCAGAGGGAACACACAGGACCTCTGTTAGCAGGGACATCTTCAGGTGAGATGGGAATAGTTTGGATCAACACGCTCAGGCTCTACAGTTTTTCACAGTACTTTGGGAAGTTCTGTGAAACTGTAGTTGCACACAATATTTGGGAGTCTGATAACCACGAGGTCCCACAGTGTCACAGGGTCCCCTTGGTGACAGGAGGTCATCAAGTGTCCCATGCACTTGTGGGGGTAGAGTTTTTGGAGGTGTTCTCTGACCCAATCTTCCTTAGCAAGGCAAGATCTTCCTTCCAACATTCCTATAGCCTGGTCTCCCGGGCCAGAGATCCCTGAGGGCTGGTCTTGTCAGTGCAAAGGTGTTCAGTAACTCTGCCTTCTCTGCATCCTTGCCATGAGCAGAGCGGCTCAGGGGGCTCCTGGGGGTCTCTGCACACGAGATTCCCCCTCACACTCTTAAGGGAACTTCCCAGGCTCACCATTCCCAGGACTCCCTGGCAGTCACTCTCCCACCAGCCCAGACTGGCACTGCTGACACTCAGGCCCCTTCCCAGCAGCAGCAGCTCCAGTGACCCGACGGGTCCCCTGTGACTCCCCACAACCCCCACTCTCACAGTCAGACCAGGTTTCCTCACTGCTTCCACCCCAGGTTTCCCATGGCAGAGTCTCATGTCTTAGAAACAATAAAACAATTTATTTCTTGTGAAGAAACACAGAAACAGCCCGAGCTGGTGCCTCAAGGAGGGACCCCCAACAAAAACCTCTATGACTTTTTATCCCCTCACACTCCAAGCACACAAACTGCTCTTCCTGCTGAGTCCTGGGTTCCTGCCCTGTCTCCAAGTGTCCTCTCCCTTGGCTGCTCCAGGGTCAGCAGCTCACGGCCTTTGGTCTGAGGCCCCTCACCCAGAGCTCATCCCACAGCTCCAACTGCAGCTGCTCCCTGAGCCACCTGCACCCACGGGATTCCTCAGCCCTGGGCACCATGAGGCTCCTGACAGTGTCCCAGGGTCCCTTTGGTTCCATGAGCCCCCACAGTGTCCCAGGGTCCCTTTGGTTCCATGAGCCCCCACAGTGTCCCAGGGTCCCTTGGGTTCCATGAGCCCCCACAGTGCCACAGGGTCCCTTGGGTTCCATGAGCCCCCACAGTGTCCCAGGGTCCCTTGGGTTCCATGAAGCCCTGTGGTGTCACAGTGGCCCCTTGGTTCCATGAGGTTCCACAGTGTCCCAGGGCTCTAAACTGGACATGATGGGGGAGGGGCACAAGATCAGGCTTGTTCCGGGAAATCTGTGGGATAACATGAAAAACTTAGAGGGACAAGGTACCCGTGAGGGCCCCTCTGAGGTGACTCTGAGATGGAACAGCCACACTGGAGCACAGCTGATGTCTCACAGAGGTGAGCCAGCTCCTGGGATAATGGAAGCCAACAGGGAACCATCAGAGAAATCCCCTCGTAGCAAAAGGAGGCTCAAGAGGGAACAAACACCTCGTTCAAGAAATTTCCCACTTCAGTCAGCTTGGTGCCAAGCTTGTTTTCACAGACAGTTACTGTCAGAGTTGATCATTAGACCACTGAAACTTTAAGTTTTGCCAAACTAACCATGAGAAGCTTCAATGAAGAAATCCTGGGGGAACTAAAATCTGGACACGTGGAATCCAGAATGTAGAGCCCTCCAAGGACATGTGAAGTAACCACAAGATAAAGAAGAGACTAACAAAGAAAATTCATCCTGTGCTGGAAACTTCCTGCCTGGTATAAGTAATAATAAGAATGTTCTTGCAAAACTTGTGCTACAGTCCTAATTGGTTTAGCAGTAGAGTAGAAAGTTACTGTTTATGCAGCCTTTGACCCCATTTTGAAGCAGACTTTGACCCCCATTTTGAAGCATCTGTATAGTTTGCTGAGGAACAAGAGAACCCAGCAGCTGCAAGGGATAGGGAAGCCCCTGCTTTGAAGTTTGGTGATCAACTCCCTTCATTTGTGGCCAGAATGGGACAGTTCATCGGGTTCCTGAGACTGTCCAGAGACAGGCGAGAGGGGAAGAAAGGGTAAGGAAATGTCATAATCTGGAAAGGAGTCCACAGGGAAAGACTGAGGAATCTCATCAGTGCGTAAATGTGGGAACTGGGGGAAAGCAAAAGGAAAATGCCCAAGGGGGGCAAAAGTTCAGTGCCCAAGAGGGGCAAAAATCCAGATAGGGGATGTGGTAAAAAGGGTGACAACTCTTATATTCCTCCAGATAGTCCCTGAGGTAAAATGTTGGAATTTTGTGGTGATGCGTGGTTCAAGCAAATTTCTTCCATAAAACTAGAGCATATGAAAGAAGGAGAAAACCAAAGCAAGAATAAATAGGAAATGAACTCAAAAGAGAGATTATAAGTCAGAATAACAATTTAATAAAATAATACAGTAAGTACAATTATACAGACAAACAATTGGTTTTAACCCACAAAACCCAAATATATAACCCAGCACCTTGGGGCATGAACAGAGTGGTGTTCTTTGGGCCCCCTGAGTCCAAAGGAAAAGGTGAGGGGAAAACCTGTTGGTGAGAGTGCTGTTGCAGTCTGGTCAAGAGTGGTGATTGCAGTCCAGCTGAGGGTGGTGGTCTCAGGCTGGTTGAGAGCGGGGAGCTGCAGTCTTCCTCTGGATCCCACGAGTGGTAAAAAAGGTTCCAAAACTCCAAGTTTATATATTCTCCAGTTCAGGCAGGAATGCTCAGTCCTTCCCTCAGAGCGGGGTATTCCATAAAAGGGTGTGAGGACAGGAACATATTCCTATCTTGCAGGCCTCTTAATGCCTAGTTTATAGCCTGAGGAGTCAGGCTCTATGTGCAGATGGTGTAAATGCTCTATTGATAACAGTTTCTGGGAAATGGCATGGAAGGCTATAGAATACACAGTTTTGGGTTACACCCATCCAGTGATGAACTGGTCTCAGCTGTCCTAACTAGGACATCGGGACACTGCAGAAACTCCTGAAAACAGAGGAACCTGAGACTGTGCAGAACCTGAGGGCAGAAAGGAGCCATCGGGACACTGCAAAACCTCGTGGAATGAAGGGGCCACTGCTTCACATCTGGGTCTCGTGGAATCAAAGGAAACCTGGGGCACTGGGGAAACTCATGGAAGCAGGGAGACCCTGGGACACTGTGGAGCCTCACGGAATCGAGGGGCCATGGGGACACTGCAGGACCTTGTGGGGCCAAAGGAACCCTGGGCTGCTGCAGAACCTCACGGAGCTGGGAAGCTGCTGTGTGGGGCCCCCCCGACGAGTGGCTGAGGCTGCTGAAGGAGAAGGGGAATGAAGCCAATTTGCAGAAGTGGAAGCCGTGGGAAACGGCACTGAGCCCCCTTGCCACGGTCAGTTACCATGGCAACCATCGTACGTTCCCATTGCTGTGTTTGGTTACCATGGCAACCATCACAAATTCCATTGCTACAAACAGTTACCATGGCAACCATCATACATTCCCGGTGCTATGTTGGTTACCATGGCACCCCTCATACAGTGCCATTCCTACAGTCAGTTGCCATGGCAAACAGCAGAGATTTTCATTGCTATGGTCGGTTACAATGGCAACCATCACACATTGCTGTTGCTACAGTCAGTTACCATGGCAACCATCATACAGTCCCATTGCTATGTCAGTTACTATGGCAACCATCATACACTCCCACTGCTATGGTCGGTTACCATGGCAACCATCACACATTCCCATTGCTACGGTAAGTTACCATGACAACCGTCACACATTTCCATCACTATGGTCATTTACCATGGCAACTATCATAGCTCCCACTCCTACGGTCAGTTACCATGGCAACCATCACACATTGCCATTGCTACGGTCACCATACGTGATGGTTTCCCACCATTTCCATTGCTACGGAAACCATAAGACATTGCCGTCACTACGGTCGGTTACCATAGCAACTGTCATACTTCCCACTGCTATGGTCAATTACCATGGCAACCAGCATACATTCTCATTGCTATGGTCAGTTACCATGGCAACCATCATACATTCCCATTGCTATGGTCAGTTACCATGGCAACCATCATACATTCCCATTGCTATGGTCAGTTACCATGGCAACCACCAGACATTCCCATTGCTATTGTCAGTTACCACGGCAACCATCATACAGTCCCATTGCTACAGTCAGTTACCATGGCAACCATCATACATTCCACTCCTACAGTCAGTTACCATGGAAACCATCATACATTCTCATTGCTATGGTCAGTTACCACGGCAACCATCAGACAGTCCCATTTCTATGGTCGGTTACCATGACAACCATCACACATTCCATTGCTACAGTCTGTTACCATGGCAACCATCAAACATTCCCGTTGCTACAGTAGGTTACCATGGCAACTATTCTACTTCCAACTGCTACAGTCAGTTACCATGGCAAATCATCATCCACTCCCATTGCTACGGTCAGTTACCATGGCAACCATCAGACAGTCCCATTCCTAAGGTCAGTTATCATGACAAGCATCGTACTTCCCATCGGCACAATCGGTTACCATGGCAACCATCAGACAGTCTCATTGCTACGGTCAGTTATCATGGCAACCATCAGACATTCCTGTCATTACAGTTGTTACCATGGCAACTATCACACTTCCCACTGCTATGGTCAGTTCCATGGCAACCATCAGACAGTCCCATTGCTACCATCAGTTACCATGGCAACCATCAGACATTCCCATTGCTAGGGTCGGTTACCATGGCAACCATCAGACATTCCCATTGCTATGGCCGGTTACCATGGCAACCATCAGACATTCCCATTGCTATGGTCGGTTACCATGGCAACCATCACACATTCCCATTGCCATGGTCAGTCACCACAGTGTCCTGGTTAGGGAGCAGAGGGGGCAGTTTAGCACCTTGTGGGTGTCACCAAGTTATTTATCCTGTACCATCCGTGCCATCCCTAGGGCTGTGCTTCCAGCAGGAAAAGCCGGGGCTCTGCACCACAACTGCTCCATCCTGCCCCGCTCTCTGCAGGGCAGGGACTGTCAGCATCACTCCTGCGCTCCCCGTCCTCTGCCCCACTGCTCCCCCTCATGTTTTCCCCGGATTGGGACGATGGACCTTTGGTGCTGAAAGGGGAAACCACGACGGGCCGTGGTGCTGAACCAAAGCTCTGAGCAGGACGGGGCAGTTGGGGAGCAGCCTCAGCCCCCTCAGCCCTCGGGTTGGGAGGAGAAGAGAGGAGCCAGCGCGGGACTGAGCCCAGGGAGCGGCTGTGCCACACGGCCGGGACGACCCAGCTCCCGGGGCTTGGCTTGTCCTGGGTTCTCCTTGTTGTCGCTGAGGGGTTGGACACGTTACCCTTGGGAGCTCCCCCACCGCATTGCCTTTGTCCGGGGGCACCGCACGGACACGTCGCTTGGGGAGCACCCAGCATCTTCTCTGTGTGCCCCGTGGTGACCCCCTTTTGGGAGTGAAACACCTTCTCCTTCTGGATACTTTTGCTGCTGATATTGCTGTTGTGACTGTGCGTGTCTTATTCCATTGCTCTGTGCTTTTAGTGAATTGTTATCTCCACCCATAGTCTCTCATTTTTTGTCCCTCCCTCACCAGAAGGGCCGTGGGAAAGGGAGTGACTTATGTGAATTTTAATTTCCTGATGGTGCTAAAACCACCACACCTGCCATGCACCAGGAAAGATGGAATGATGCAGTGGGTGCTGGGACCTGCCAACATTGGGATGCACATTTAGCAAAGGCCACCTGGTCACTCAGCACTGGGGGATGTGCCAATCGGGCTGGCCCTGTCCAATCCAAGTTTTTACGTGCCATGGAAAGGGATAAAGTTCCTGTAGTGCACATTAAAAACATGCTGGGAACACAGTCTGGGTTATTCCTGCTTCAGGCAAAGGGAAGTGCACCCGTGGGATTCACGTGTCTCAAGGACACGGATGCCCTTGGTGGGGAAGGAGGGAAAGATGGGAAATCCAGCGTGTGCCTTGAAGGGACTGGATTTTGGGTGAGAACAGCCAGGGAATTCAGGTGTATTACGGTGGTAACTCTCTAACACTGCATTCTCACTGCTGTGGCCACTCTTTGCCGTGACGGGGGTATTACAGTGAAAATCACTGAGAGAAATGAACAATGAGCTTGGAGGAGACCAGACAAGCACAGCGGTGATGGAAAAAGAACTGGCTGCAACAGGCAACAATCCAACAGTAGACAGCATTTTTCCTGCCCTGAAAGAGTATTTTGGCAGATGGAGCCTAAAATCCTGGACTAAATGAACTCAACAGACTTTCATAGACTAAGCAATGAGATCTGTGGGTTTATATCAAATGATAGGAAAGGTGATGGTGGAATGTATTGGAAAGTGTGGGATCTGATGTAAATCAGATCTGGTGTAAATGGTGTGGAATAAGGGGTGGACACCAGCCTTGTCTTGGCTGTTCTTCCTAGGAGATAGAGTTAATCTTCCTATAGATTAACTAGAGATTAATTCTGAGATAGAGTTAATTTTCTTCCTAAGCAGAGAGTTAATTTTCTTCCTAATACCTGGTGCAGGGCTGTGGTTTGGATTCCATGAGAGAACAATGTTGATCACACACTGATGGTTTGGTTGTGCTTACCCTCATCAAGGACTTTCCAGCTTCCCGTGCTCTGCCGGGTGCACAAGAAGCTGGGAGGGAGCAGGGCCAGGACAGCCAACCTGGACATTCCAAAGGGATATTCCACACCACAGAACATCATTCCCAGTGGATACATGAGGAGGGGTTGTGCAGGAGGGGCAGATCACTGCTTGGGGTGTGGGGCACTGGGCAGTGTGTGTGAGCAATCATGCTGAGCATCACTTGTTCCTCTGGGGTTTTATTTCTCTCTCTCTTTCTTCTGTCTCCCTTTTCAATACAGTTATTATCACAGTTACTACACTTACTGTTATTTTCATACTTTACTTTGTTTCAGTTATTACATTTTTCTTATCTCAACTCACGGGTTTTGCCTTTTCTTGATTCTCCTCCCCCTGTCAGTGCAGGGGGAGGTCAGGGGATTGAGTGAGCAGTTCTGTGGCACTTGGCTGCTCACTGGGGTTAAACCACACAAAAAGGGAATGCACAGGAGTGGAGACCCTGCTGGGATGTGCTTTGTATTCAGGAACTGCCCAGCACCAGCTGGATAGAGAAGGGCCAGACGTTATGTCCCTGCAGGGCTGGGATTCACTCCCTGCCCCAAAGGCCCCCAATGTGTCTGAGGAGCCCTGGGTGGTGCCTGTCCCACAACTGCTGGGAATGGGGACGGGGTCCCTGCACAGGCCCTGTGCCGTCCATGGCAGCTGCTGCACTTGTGCTGCAGAGCCCTGGCACCTCCCCTGGCACTACAGGCCCCTCTTTGGGTATGAAATTCAGGTTCAGCTGCCCTGAATTATGTTCAGCAAGGAAGGGATGTCCAGGAGACAACTGCCATTGTACTCTAAGGATGTGTAGAAAATACCCTGATAAAGAACAGGAGAGAGACCTCCCTCCCTGCATTTGGTCAGCTGAGCACCTCTGTGGGCTGCCCTGGACAGGAGGAACAGTGACAGGTTCCCCTGTTCTACATGTGGGACATCCTTCTGCCACTGAAGTTGGCCAAAGCAATGTCCCAGCAGCCTCCAAGAAGATCCCACAGCTGCTGCCCTGTGCCTAGGAACTGCTCCATTGGAGCCTGCAGTTCCCAGCAGGAATCTCGGTCACCTCTGGCCCCTCAGAAGTGACCAGGGCTTTGTGTCCCAACGGGTCACTCCTGGCTTTTGTCTTCATTCATTCCCACAGGAGGTGGGACAAGGAGTCTAAGACGGTTTAAATAATTGCACGATCCACTTTGTGGGTACAAAGCTGAATCCTTTGTTTGACACAACTCTAGCTATATATAGGGTTCAGGGAAGGGGGGACATACATTGTATTCACATTTGAGGTTGAGGGTCCAGGAAGCGCAGGGAGATATTTTTCTTCAAACAGATAAACAGATATTTCTTTATCACATTTACAACAGGAGATGGGGTAAACAAGGTGGTAAAAGGATTTTCGTGGAGACAGCAAGTCTGCTTAATTAAAAGATAGTATAAAAATATCAGGTGGTATATGTAAACAAGCTTTCCTTGTCTGTGTTTCAATTCCATGGTTTCTGGCTAAGATAATTTCTTATCTCTGCAGTGTCATCTGCCCCAACAGGAGTCACCTGCAGGTGCCTGTTTTGGGCCCCCTGAACTGGGGCAGGAGGAATCCCACCCCATGGGGGCTGTGGAGGGAGCTGAGTGTCCTTCTGGCCCCAGGTCTGCAGAGCCACAATGAGACACCTCTGTTGACTCAGCTGAGTCCCTTCCCTCAGTGCAGCTGAAGGAGATCCCTCCTGGGCACTGTCTGGGTTTCCTGTCTAATGATGGGACATGAAAAGGGGAATCTTGAACTTAACTCAGTGTCTGTTTGGAGAAATGACCCTGCTGAAAGAAGTGTCTGTGCCCAGCTGAGAGAAGGAACATCATTATTTCCTTCAGCTGTGTCCCAGCAGGGTCCCCTGGAGCCCCAGGGACACTTGGAGGGATCCCTGAAGGGCAGAAGTGCTGCCTGGGGCTGTTGCTGTGCTGCTGAGCTGGGCCGGGCTCCTGGCACACAGGGAGCTCCTGGCAAGCTCTGCCCAGGAGCAGCTCCTCTGCACAGCCCAGCAGGGCTGAGGGCACTGCCTGCAGCACCCAGGGCACAGGAGAGAAGGCAGAGAGATGAGAGGCAGCCTGGGCTGGGAGGGGACTGAGCTCTCACTGTGGGAGAAACCTTCACGGGATTTGAATGACTATTTCTCTGGCTGCAGGAAAGTTCAACTTCCCTTCCTGAGGGCATCTCCTAAAGCTGCCACATCCCACAGCTTCTAGGATCTTTCAGCAGGACTCTCCCAGTTGCTGCAGTGCAGGGGAAGTGGCCACATGGCAGAGCAGGGCAGGAGAAGTGAGCAGGAGGTTCAAGGGATCCTGGGGTGGGAGGACAGGGCAGAGCTGCTCAGGGGAGGAACCTTCCCAGCCCTTTGCCATGATCAGGCTGTGGCTGCAGAGCAGTGCAGGTGAGTTCCTGCAAGTGCCTCTCCCAGCTGCCAAATGCCAGCAGTGGCAGGAGCTGCCAGGATGGCTCTGCTGGATTTGCTGGGGTGCAGCAGGAGAAGCTGCTGCAGAGCAGGACTTGCTGCTGCCCCATCAGAGGCCCAGGGCAAGAAGGTTCCCTGTGGCAGGGCTGGCTGTGGGGTGGGAAGGTGGGGGTGCAGCCAGGGGTGCCCAGGGCTGTGGGGCAGAGCAGGGTCCTGCCCCCAGGGCTCTGTGTGCTGGGGCAGGGACTCTGCTGCCTGCCAGGGTCAGCTCTCAGCCCGGCCAAGGAGCTGCCACGGGGCTGGGGGAGAAGGGGTGGGTGGAAGGACTGACCCCTCATGGCAGGGCAGGGCAGGGCTGGGCAGGGCCCTTCAGCTGCAGGCTCAGGGCTCCTCACAGCTTCAGCTCCACCTCCTCCATTTCCAGGGGCCCTTCTCAGGAAGCACATCCCCCCAGAACACCTCCCCCTTCCCAGCCACCGCAGGGGTCTGGGATCTGCTCTGCAGCCCCTGCCCAGGCAGAGCTGCCCCTGGGCACTGGGCTGGGCATGGCTCTGGCAGCACTGGCAGGGAGCTGAGCTGGGCACAGGCAGGGGCTGCTGGCAGGAACAGCTCCTCACCCAGGGACAGGCAGGCAGGGACAGAGAGCTGCTGCCACAAGTGCTGGGCAGGGGGATGTGGGCCCCTCCCTGCTGTCCCTGTGGCACAGACCCCTTCCCTGAGCAGCTCCTCCCTGGGCTCCTTTCCCAGCTTAAGCAGAGCCTGTGCCCTCAGGCCATGGCCCCTGGGCTGTGCATTGCCCTGCAGCAGCCAGAGCCCAGGCAAGGACAAGGCCCCCATTTCCATCTCTCTCTGTGTGTCCCTCCTCCCTTGGCAGCCGCATTGTGGCATGTCCCTGCCATCCCCTGTTGTCTGGGCTGTTCTTCTTCTCACCACTGGCTTTTCTCAGGCAGTGCAGGGGCTTTGGGGTGGCAGGTTCCTGTCCAGACACAAACCCTTTGGGTGCTGCTGTGGGGATGTCTGTGGGAGCAAAATGCCCAAGTGCCCTCCAGGCAACTTCAGGACATTCAGCTGCTTCCCTGGGTGTCCTGCAGGGTGTCCTCCAGAAGGGCACAGCTCTGCCATAGTATCTCTGTGCTGTCTGGGATCCCCATGGAGAGGACACCTCGGTGGTAGAGCCATAGAAATGCTCTGGGCAGCTGCAATGATCCCTCTGTGCAGCAGTCTGGGAGAAGAAAGAGGAGATCCTAATCAGGCACCCTGAGAAAAGACAAGCAGTCTGTCAATCTGCCCTTTGAGCCCAGATTCCTCTGCTCCCAGAAAGGCCCTGTCTCTTTTTAAGGGAGCTCCTTAGTGTGATCCTCCCTCAGCTCCAAGCTGCCAGCGAGGGGCAGCTGAGAACAGGAGTGATGGCCAGCGTAGTTCTTCTCTCTGCACTGAGACCATCCCTTTGCCTCCCAGGACCCACAAGATTTCACTTGGAGAACATCAGAAATGTCAGGGATTTCAGCCATCCAAATTTACTTCTAAATGTTCCAAGTGAAACTGTAACAAAACTACAGCAAATCCCCTCAGCTCTGCTCTGCAGTTGGGCAAACTGTGAACAGCAGGGCTGGAAACGCTTTGATGTGTCACAGGCACATTTAATCTCAGATCACCCCGTGTTCCGAGTTGCCTCTCACAGCAAGGAGGATTCCTCAGGAGCCTGTCACAGGGTCCCTGCTCTCAAAGCCCCCATCAGCCAGCAAAACCCAGAGCTCAGGGGAGGGGGATGCAGAGAGGTCTTCCAAAAAAGAGAGACACATTTTGCCAATAGAGTCTGACCTGACTCAGTCCTGCCTTTTCCTCCTCAACAGAAAACCACACCCTGAGGTAGCTCAGAGCTGGAGGCAGCACTGCAGGAGGGGTCTCAGCTGAGTGGAGCAGAGGGGCAGAACCCCCCTCCCCTGCTGCCCACGCTGTGGGATGAGCCCAGGACATGGGGGGTTGTGGGCTGTGAGCTCCCATTGCTGGCTCCCATCCTGCTTTTCATCCCCCACTATCCCCATGGCCTTGGATGCAGGGCTGCTCCCCATCCCTTCAGCCCCGAGCCTGGCCCTTGAGATCTGGGGGCATTTGACACCCGCTGGCTCCTTTGATCCCCTTTCCCATCCCTCCCAGAGCACAGGGGAGGTCCAGGTGCTCCAGGGGCTGCCCCGTGTGCCCCCTGCCTGTCCCAGCCCCCAGCAGGGACATTCCATGATGCCCCAGCCTGCACTGCTCAGGATGCACATGGAGGGGGTGAAGGGGATCTCGTGTGCAGAGACCCCCAGGAGCCCCCTGAGCCTCTCTGATCATGGCAGGGGAGCGGCCAGAGAGGCTCCGGGTGTGCAGGGGCTGGAGAAGGAGGGGACATGGACATGGGAATGCAGGCATGGAGATGGGAACACACACATGGAGATGGGAACACACCCATGGAGATGGGAACACCCATGGAGATGGAAACACACCCATGGAGATGGAAACACACACATGGAGATGGGAACACACACATGGAGATGGGAACACACACATGGAGGTGGGAACACACCCATGGAGATGGGAACACACACATGGAGATGGGAACACACACATGGAGATGGGAACACACACATGGAGATGGGAACACACACACAAGATCAAGCAGAGTGGCTTGGCTGAAGGGATTTATTGATCATTCAGGGAAAATGCCCCTGGGCTCCGAGGGAAATCAGGGAGTTCTTCCAGGGATGATCATCTCCTCATGGTGCTGGAGGGGGACAGGGCACGGGTGTCACCACCAGTCCTGAAAGACAGAGCCCCAAACGTCACCCCCAAAGTCCACTGCAACACGAGAGGGGCCTTGTCCTGACCCCTCTCCCTGCAGGCACTGCTCACCTCAGCCATCCAGGGATGCAGCCACGCCTTTCTCACCAACAGGACCCAGCACCTTCTCAACCACAGGGGGCTGGGGACAAAGGCATGGTTAGAGACACACTGGGTGCAGTGGGATGTACTGGGAGCCTGGGGGAAGAAATGGGATCCTTGGGAAGGTGCACTGGGGTATACTGGGGCAGACTGGGATGGATTGGGAGTGTCATGGCCATGTGAGGGGAGGACCCGACTCAGGCAGAACTCCTGGTACCCACCTGAGCCATCTTCAGGATCCCAACGTCCACTAAATGCAGCTGGAGAGAGACCAGGAGCCCTGGCTGGTCACTGGGATGTCCCTGGTGCCAGCAATGGATGGGGGGACCAAAGTGTCCCCCAGTTCCCGGACTGGATGCCCTCCAGTCCCCCCGGCCCACTCACCTCCCGCAGATCATTTTGGGTTCCTGCCAAGAGTGCCTGGGCAAGGAGAGCAAAGGGTTAAGCAGGATTGGCCCCTGTGGGGCTGGGGGAGGGACACGGGTGTCCCCAGCCCCCCAGCCCAGGGCTGCCCCCGTCTGAGGGGGAAAATCCCTTCTGCTCCCCCTGCTCCCACTGCACCCAGTTTCACCTCCAACCCCTGTGCCTGCAGGGCCCAGGGTGGGGATGGAGACAAGGAGAGCCAGGGGAATTCAGGGCCTGCAGGGACGGTGGGGAGAGATTGGGGGGGACCCAAAGATGCTGAACTGGGGGGAACTGGGGAGCCCACGGGACTGGGATTGGGGTATTGAAGGGGCCCTGTGTGGGATGCAGGGGAGGGGAAAGGAATTCAAGTGTAGGGACATGGGGACTGCAAGGGAGAGGCTTGGTGGGGACAGGAGGAGGAGGATGGAGGAGGACAAAAATGAGGGCACTGGGAGATGGTTGGGAGTGGAGAGGGAGGCAAGGAATGGTCTTGGGAGGTACCAGGGCAGTGGCCTGGGTGAAAGGCAAAGGTCTGAGGGGAAGGATGGAAAGAAAAGCTTTGGGAATGATCAGTGGGAGGATGTTTGGGGACCCTGGGTAGGACACAGAGCAGATCCTGGGGAGGAGATGCCTGAGGGGACCAAAAAGGATGGGATGGGAGGCCCAAGGGGTGGGATTTGGGAGCACCATTAAAAGAAACAGGTGGGGGCCCTCCCAGCAATTGACAGTGGACCTCCCTTGTCAGGGATTGCTGAATGGCTTCCTGCTGTTGCATCTTTCATTTCTTATCAAAAATCACCCAAATAGTTTTCAAACAGTGCCTGCCAGTGGAGCTTGAAGGCACTCGTTCCATCAAAGCCATACCTGTAATTCAGAGGCATAAATAGAGAATGTAGATTTGTCTCTTAAGGTGCTGTCTCATTTCTACTAGATGTCAATTAGCATCATGTAAAACATGATCATTAAAATTAAAACCTCTTACCCTTCTATTTCCCTTTGAAAAATAATTCTGCTCTTAAAACTCTCACTTCTGTTTGATTGTTTAAAATCCAAATGAATGTGTGTACTAGTGGACACAGACAGGGCTCCCTCACAGAGAAGCCCATGAAGTATGGGCTGGATGAGCAGACAGCAGGCTGGTTGAAATCTGCTGGCCAGGGTGGTGATCAGGAGTGCAACATCCAGCTGGAGGCCAGTGATCAGCAATTCCTGGTGAACATCTTCATTGATGATCTGGATGATGGGATATAGTGCTCAAGTTTAATGGAGCTGATGAGTTTACATTCCGACTGCAAGGAACATGTTTTCACATCTGAAGCAGGGGATGGGAAACCAGAGACTCACTGTGAACACCCAATGATTTCCAGAGCCTTTCCAGAGCATTTCATTCCAATCTGGGAATTTTGGATTAAAAAATCACGGTGCTCCTCCATTACTCTGGAAAGGGGACCCAGGTCTGTCGGGAGTGAGGACATTGCTGAATCTGAAAGCTGGAGAAGACAACAAGAAATGTGTGACCCTCCAGAGGATGAAAGCCCTGGATGAAGTTGTCAAGAAGTTCAGACCCAAAGCCTTTCGAGATTTACGGTTCTGTCTTAACATTTCTTGTAGTTTTTCCCTTGTTTGTCCCCTGAAATTGTTTGATGAAAAATCCCCTTGATGTCTGTATCCTTAGACCCCGCTCCCCGACTGGCCAAAGTTTGCTGCATTGCAGTATTTCCCTTTTGGCCACCCTTTCCCTAAAATGGATAAACCCTACCCCTTTTTCCCTTATCTAGTTACACTTTGCATGCTGGGGTCCCATCTGGGCTGCCAGGAAGTGACGTGCTTTGGTACCAATTACCTCTGAAGCTGCTCGTATGCCTTCATAGGCTGCTAAGATTTCCTTCTCCACAGGGGTGGAATTGGCCTCAGAACCTCTGTAGCTTCGGCTCCAGAAACCCAGTGGTCGCCCTCACGTCTCACCAGGCACCTTTGGCCAGAGGCTCCAGGAGGGACCTTTATCTCCAGCTGCAGAGTAGAGCACATTCTTTACCTCTGGTCCTGTCCTGACTGCTCCAAGCGCCACGGCATGTGCAATCTCTTGCTTGATCTGCCTGAAAGCTTGTTGTTGTTCAGGACCCCATTGGAAATTGTTCTTTTCACAGGTCACAAAGTAAAGAGGGCTCACCATCCGGCTGTACTCTGGGATGTGCATCCTCCAGAAGCCAGTGGCTCCCAGAAAAGCTTGGGTTTCTTTCTTGTTTGTGGGTGGAGCCATTGCTACAATCTTGTTGATGACGTCTGTTGGTATCTGGTGTCGTCCATTTGCCATTTCAGCCCTAGGAACTGGATCTCTTGGGCAGGTCCCTTGACCTTACTCTTCTTGATGGCAAAACAGGCCTCGAGGAGAATCTGGATGATCTTCTGTCCTTTCTCAAAAACTTCTTCTGCTGTGTCCCCCCACACAATGATGTCATGGATGTACTGGATGGATGGATGGGGGTCACAGCATCTCGGTTCCTCCGATACTGTTGCCTGTGTACAGTTGTCGTGGCTGTTGGCACTTCTTGTCCCCAAAGCTCCAGCGATTCCTTTCGTACAACAAGGGGACCAATGCAGCACCACCTCTCCAATTTTAAGTAGCATTTTCACTGCCTTCACCACTAGGATCATTGTCGTTGAACAATGTAGGGATGGGTTAGAGCTGATCTTGGAGTCTTTGCTACCAAACCTTGAAGGCCACCATTAAGGAAACTGGCTACTAGGCTGTGGATGTCGAAATTAAGGAAAGGAAGCAATTTGTTCCATCCATCTGAACGGTCCCTTACAGGATGTCCTGGGACAGGCACAAAACCAGCAAGAATCAGGAATAAAATTAGTAAAAAGGCCATTGTTATTATTTTTCTTTCTCCTTGTTCTTAAACAAAGCTATGTTTAGATAAACAAAATCCTCCTTGGCAGCTCTCCCAGGAGTGTCCCAAAACAATGGGGGATGTTGACAAACAAACCTGCTCTTGGCAGCTTTCCCAGACAATGTTCCCACAACAAAACCAAAGGAACCAAAACAATCCCACTTCTGACACCAAAACCATCTGTAGCCGGTTGGAGTTGGCTTCCTGCCAAACCCCACAGACTACAGAAGATTACTACGTGTAAATTTAGGGTAGAACTTAGGTGGGAGGTTCCTGTGCCACAGAGCTCTTTCCCACAGTTTCTCTTGGAAAAGAATGGAGTTCCACAGCTCATTGCTTCCATTTCAATCTTTTGGGTCTTTGACCACTCTGGAAAATCTGTACCAACCTGATGAGCAGAAGTCTTGGGCTTTACCACAGGTGTCTGGGTGGTGTTCTGAGAGCCAGACTTCTGCTCAGTCCCAAACTGATGCCAACATGTCCCAGGCCAGGTGAATCCAGAAGTGGACTTGCAGCCAGAACTCCGCTGACAGCACTGCTTGGGACCGCAGATCTGCTTCTGTGGCGCTCCAAAAAGAGCTTGGTGTTGGCCACTGCAAGTCTCTCAGTAGCTCTGAAACATTCCCAAGCACACACAGAGTCATCTCTGGCAGGAAGGCTTTTGCAAAGTTCCCCTCCACAGCCTTGGCTACTACTCGACTTCTAAAAGCCAAGGGCATGAAGAGCGTCCAAAACCAGCACATCCTTTGATCTGAGCTTGTTCACAGGGCCTGTTTCTAAGAAATCACACCAAGTGCAAGGAGCAGCCAGTGTCACCTCCAGAAGAACTCTGGCCTACCCTGGCCTTCTCAAGGAAAGCTCAACCCTCAGACCCGCTGCCAAAACAGAAGCCAAGAAAGAGCCGCCTTATTTTGGATTCACAGAATCCAACTCTCTTCTCCCAGAGGCCTCTCCTTATTCAAACAGGAAAGGGCACAAGATTCATCTTCTCTGTCACCCACGGCATGAGGAGAGGAGAGACTGGCAAAAAGATTGCCTGCTAAAACAACCTCAACTTGAAAAGACACCAATAATGCCACAGTGGTGCTGCTGTGGGGTTACTGCTGGAACTCTAAAGAGAAAGGAAGACAGGTCTGAGGGCGGGAAGGCTCTGAAGGAACTTTCCCCACAATTATGCCACGTTCTGCTTTCACACCTGACGCTGGCCAGATGTAGAAAAGGGATTTCCAAGGAAAATGCAGGAGGAAAAAGGAGTCTGTTCTTACCAGTCCAAAAAAGCAGGGACTTACCTTTCCAGTTTCTTGGCGAGGCTTTTTCTGGTTTTGGCTTCCACCAGATACAGCTCTTTGTACTTGTCCACTTCTGCCTGGGTGGATTCCTTTTGAAAAGGTCTTTCTGCTTGGTTGCTTTTTGTCCTTCCCAGTGCACGTTCCAGATCTCTAATTCTGTCTTCTAACTGTTTTTTCAGTGAGTCCACATGACTGGCTCTGATTTCTTCTAAGGTGTCCTGGTGGGCTGCCTGTGCCTGAAGGAGACAGTGCACCTTCAACCACCACAAGAAAAAGAGAGCTCTGCCCAGCACAAAATTGCACACACCCAGTTCCAAGGGCCCAGCCTTACTCAGAGAGGCGGCTCTGCCTCCTCACTCCCAGCAGCAACCAAGGCAGAACCCAGGAGCTGCCAGGGCAAACAATTCTTTGCAGTGGGAAAGAAGCCCAAATGAGCACTCTGCTTCAAAGCTACTAATGAAGAGACACTGGGTCTGTAGGACAGGGCATGTCCAAAAGGATTCTTCAAAGACAAGAAGAGCTTCCACATCCACCTCCACCCCCTCCCTGCCATCCCTGGAATTTCAGTGACTCCTTTTCTGAGCACCTTCCCCCCTACAAGGACAAAGCAGCACCTGTAGGTCTGGCCATGACAGCTGCAAGTTGCCAAACCCATTCAAGGATGAGCAGTGAGAAGCAGAGCAGCGCACAGAGATCCCTCCAAGCACTGCAAAGTGGGAATCTGCCTTGGGCAGCCTTTGGATTCAGGGACCTGCCAGCACATTCCACACCCATGACAGCACTCCTGCCCAACCAGATTGCCTTCTGCCACTGCCTTCAGCAAAGACAGAAGCTAACCCACAGAATACAGGAGCAAAAGAAAAAGACCAAACACCATGGCCACAAGAGAAGTTTACGTAGCACCTGTGGACACTGGGGAGAAATTCACTTACTTGCAAAAACTCATTGACTTCTTGGAGTTTTTGTCTTATTTCCTGGTCTGCTTGTTCTTCCACCTCTCTTTTACACTGTTTGAGTTGGCTGCGATCCACCACGTTGGTCTCCAAATGATGGTGGAGTTTTGCCAGCTCTTCTTGCAGCTGGCATTTGTCCATGGCCAGGTTCTCGCACTCCCCACGCAGGGCAGACAGCTCTTCTTGCAAAGCCTGATTTTTGGCCTCCAGCTGCGTGCACTGTTCATGTTCCCTGTCCAACTGCTGGGAAAGTTCAGCAACCTGCAGACAGAAAATGAAAAAAGGAGCTCAGTGTGGTGTAAAGGAGGTGAATTCTGGGCAAACCCCAAATGGGGGTGGCCAGGGAGACTTTATTCATCATCTGCTGGCTCAGGACTAGACACAAAGTGCAACCAGGCTTTTCTTTTCCAGCAAGAACAGCTTTCCCATCATTTGTCATAGGATTCCTCAGCTTCCCAGCCTTTTGGAGTTCCTCATGCAAAAATGCTCCAAGCTTCTGGACTCCAAAGGAATGACTGCAAAGGCAGGAAGCCATTCTACAGGGATGCCTTCAAACCCAAGCGTGGCTCTGACAGACGCCGCTTTAGCAACGGATCCGAGTCACGAGCGGAGAAGGGATAAGAGGTTCTGTGCCACTGCTGCACAGGCACAGCAGCCTCAACAGCACTGCTGGGAACAGTCCTTCTGGCTCTCCGCCACAGGATGGGCTGAAACAGCTCCCCGTGAGCAAGAAGGGACAGATTTTCCCCTGGGAGGCCCCTGTCCTCCTTGGGCCCTGGGCAGCAACAACACTGAGGAGAAAAGCCAAACCTCAAGTGCCTCCTGCTCAGCTCGTGCCTGAGACAGGGCTCAGGGGCTGATGGTGCCCTGCCAGTGACAGCGCTGTTCCTCCCCTCTCTGCCAGGGCAGCAATTCATCTGGCACACCCAGAGGACGCTGTCACAGCCTCCCTCCAGCTGCAGCCAGGCCTGAGCTGGGCCCCACTGCTCTCAGCCCATGCACGTGATGTCCTGCCAGGACGGCAGACCTGCCCATCCCTCAGGCCCAGCCGGGGGATCTGCACTCTTGGCTGACCCCGCTCACTCTCAGGGGACCTGTTCTGCTCTTCTTGCTCAGGGCCTGTGGGACGGCTCCCTGGCCCCTCAGCTCACGCACCCTGCCAGGCTGGCTGCCACTCCTGGCTTGCCCCTCCTCTGCAGGACAGCCTGGCCTCCATCAGCCCTTACACCTACTGCTTTGCCCTCAACATTTGCATCTTTCCCCAGAAGGAGAACTACCCCGGATTAGTTCGAGTCATCTCCCGCTGGAACAGCAGGAGGAGCATTAAGAAAAGCCCATCACATCCAAAATGCAGTCAAGGGGAAAAAAATCATCCACATGACAAGAAATAGAGGGAAAGCATCCCCCAGCTTTCAAAAGAAGGAACACCACAACCAAAGAGACCCACCCTGAGAGCAGCTCACCTCTCTTTGGAATCCATCAACTTCCTTGACCTTTTCAGAATATCTCTTCTTCATTTCTTCCAGCTGGGACTGACTTCCTTTCTCTTCATTAACTCGGAGTTTCCTCCTCTCTATCCTCAGAAGCTTTTCCAGCCTGCACAGCAAATTAGTGAAGAAAACCATGAAACACAGGAAGAACCAGCCTTTCCCCCACAGTCTCACAGAAACAGCACAGACAGCATCCAAGCCTAGAATGGCTTGGCTTGGCAGGGACCTTAAAGATCATCCAGTTCCAAGCCTCCTGCTGTGGGCAGGGACACCTTCCACCAGACCAGCTTGTTCACAACCCCATCCAACCTGGCCTTGAACACTTCCAGCCATGGGGCATCCACAGCTTCTCTGGGCAACCTGTTGCAGTTCCTCACCACCCTCACAGCAACCAATTTCTTCCCAGGATCAAATCTAAACCTACTCTCCTTCCATTTGAAGCCATTCCCCCTTGTCCTCTCACTACCTGCTCTTTTAAATGCACTCTCTTCATCCTTCTTGTGGGCTCCCTTTACACCCCAAAAGGCCACAATTAGGTCACCCCAAAGCCTTCTCTTTGCCAGGCTGAAGGGTTGCAATTGTCCCAGCCTTTCCTCCTAGCAGAGGTGCTCCATCTTTCCAAGCACCTTGGTGGCCTCCTCTGGGCTCAGTCCAACAGCTGGAGGTCCTTGCTGTGCTGAGGAGCCCAGAGCTGGATGCAGCCCTCCAGCTGGGCTCTCCCAAGGGCAGAGCAGAGAGGCAGAATGCCCTCCCTCCACCCGCTGGCCACGCTGCCTTGGACGCAGCCCAGGACACAATTGGCTCTCTGGGCTGCGAGCGCACATCGCCGGCTCATGTCCGGCCTCTCCTCCAGCCCAAGGGCTTCTCGGCAGGGCTGCTCTGCCCCTCTTCACCCCCCAGCCTGCACTGATACAGGGGCTGCCCTGAGCCACGGCCAGCAGCTTGCACTGGCTCTTGGTAAACCATCAGCAGATTGCCATGGGCCCACTTCTCCAACTGGTCCAGGGCCCTCTGGATGGCATCACCTGTGTCAACCACACCCCTCAGCTTGGTGTCAGCTGCAAATTTGCTGAGGGCGCACTCCAGCCCTTCCTCTGGATCATTAGTGAAGACATTAAAGAACACTGGGCCCAGTCCAGACCCCTGAGGGACACCACTCGGCACTGATGGCCCTCAGCACTCTGAGCCATTGATCACCACCTCTGCATGGCACTGTTCACCCAATTTCTTATCCATCTAACAGTCCACACATCCAGTCCGTCTCTCTCCACTTTGGAGAGAAGGATGTTGTGGGGGACTGTGTCAAAGGCTTCCCAGAATGACAGGGAGATGACATGGGCAGCCCTTGTCCACTGAGGCAGTCACTCCATCTTAGAAGGCCACCAGGTCGGTCAAGCAGCACTTGCCCTTGGCGAAGCTGTGCTGGTGCTTCCAATCACCTCCCTGTCATCCACGTGCCTTGACAGAGCTTCTAGAAGGATCTTTTCCATCACCTCCCCAGGCACAGAGGGCAGGCTGACAGGTTGGCAGTTCCCAGGGCCCTCCTTTCTACCCCTTTCAAAGATGGGCACAGTGGGGTTCCCTTTTTCCCCTCACCTGGGACTTCCCCTGACTGCCATGACCTTTCAAACATCAAGGAGAGGGTCTTGGCAACTCCATCAGACCCTGGTGGCCAATGGAGGGCAATAATGCTGGCCAGATGTAGAAGATGGATTCCCAAGGAAAATGCAGGAAGAAAAAGGAGTCTCTTATTACCTCCCCAAACAAGCAAGGACTTACCTTTCCAGTTTCTTGGCAAGGCATCTTCTGGTTTTCACTTCCTCCACATACAGCTCTTTGTACATTTCCATCCCTCCCTGTGCTGCTTCTTTACGAGAAGCACTCTCTTGTTGGGTGTTTTTGATCCTCTCCAATTCACTTTCCAGATTTCTAATCCTTTTTTCCAACTGGATTCTCATGGAAACACAATGACTGTCTTCAATTTGTCCTAGTGGGGCCTGGTGGGCTGCCTGTGCCTGAAGGAGACAGTGCACCTTCAACCACCACAAGAAAAAGAGAGCTCTGCCCAGCACAAAATTGCACACACCCACTTTCAAGGGCCCAGCCTTACTCAGAGAGGCGGCTCTGCCTCCTCACTCCCAGCAGCAATCAAGGCACAACCCAGGAGCTACCAGGGCAAACAATTCTTTGCAGTGGGAAAGAAGCCCAAATGAGCACTCTGCTTCAAAGCTCCTAATGAAGAGCCTGTGGACACTGGGGAGAAATTCACTTACCTGCAAAACGAGGCTGACCTCTTGTAGCTTTGGACTTCTTTCCTGGTCAGCTCCTTCTGCCACCTCTCCTGTACACTGTTCTCTTTGGCTGCCATCCACCACTAAAGTCTCCAAATGGTGGTGGAGTTTTGTCACCTCTTCTTGCAGCTGACATTTGCTCTTCTCCAGTTGTTCACACTTCCCAAGCAGAGTGGACAGCTCTTCTTGCAAAGCCTGGTTTGGGGCCTCGAGCTGCATGCCTGTTCCAGGCTCCATGTCCAGCTGCTGGGAAAGTTCACCACCCTGTGCACAGAAAAAAAAATAAAGGAAACTCAGCGTGATCTAAAGGCAGTGAATTCTGGGAAAACCTCTCAAGGGGGTGGCCATGGCAACTGTATTTATCATCTACTGGAAAGGAGCCTAGGAAACACTTGAAAGATTCCCCCACAGAAAGAAGAAACTTTACACCTACTTAAGAATTTGGGAGACACTTCTGGCAGCAATACTTCTGGGTCCCTTGGAGCTCATGATGAAACTCCTCATTTAGAATCTAAGAATTCCTCCAGTGTCCAGCACACCAAATACCCTCAGGGCTTTTGTAGCAGCTGGGGAAAGGAGCAGGCTGCTTTCTGAGCAGCCTCTGCTGAGGAGAAGGCAGAAACTGAGCTCCCCAGGCTCTCCAGGAAAACTTCATCTGGCAATTGCCCCACAGAAATAGGCAACTAGGCTCAAGAGTCACAAAAAGGCAAACTTAGCACCAGCTTACTGAGGCAGAGGCTTGCAGGGCTCTCGGAAGGGCTTCAACGCTCTCGCTTGGCTGCTGGACAGTGGCTTCCAATCCGCTGTTCTCACTTGCAAAGCTTAAGAAGAAATACAGCTCTTATTACCAGAAAATCCAATGCCAGACAAACTGTGCTAAGGAACAGAAGCCACAGCAGAAGTGTCCTACAAAATCCCACTGACTCTCCCCCTGTTTCCACCCAATCCCCCAAAGCCACAGACCCCTCGCTTCACTGGGTTACTCTCTTACTGTTGCACGTCTTCTTCCAGGAGGTCCTGCAGTTTCTGGGAGGAAGTTATTGCCTCTCCTTTCTTGGCATCCAAGGCAGTCTTCAAGTCAGGAGCACAATGCTCAGACTGAAGATGCTTTTCTTCCTCCTCCTGCAGCTGTAAAATCACGGGAAGAATCCACAGTTGTCAGGGGAGCTTTTCCAGAGAGGAGCCAGCTGCTGCTGAAGAACTCAGGTGCTGCATGTCTGTGTGCATCCCCTCGGCCCAAAGAACTGCAATCCATTCAAGTCCCTTCAAAGCTTCACTTCTACTCCCCAATGAACACAATGAACACTGTTTTGTCCGTTTTCAGGATGGATAGGAAGCAACAGGCACCCCCAGGTTTCTCCCTGTGGGGACAGGCTTTCCATACCTCCGCGCCAGCCCTGTCCAGCTCCTCCTGCAAGCGCAGATTATCTTCCTCCAGGTGAGCCCCATGGCTTCCAGGAACCACAAGAGCACTCCTAAAGCATGCAACATTTCATCGGAAACATGTCTGACCCTGCATCAGTTTTCCCCTGCTTGCTCCCAAAACAGCTCTTCCCCCCTTTCCTACAAGCTCCGGGAAAGCAAAGCCAAGTCCATGGAAGCACTGGAGAATTTCTCTTCCAAGGGGCCTCCCTAAAGCAGCCTCAACTACCAGCTCAGGCCGTGCTGTTCAGGGCTCCTTGCACTGCTCTTCAAAGTCCCCCCGATGTGGCTGCACAAACTCCCAGGGCAAGCCCTTCGACCCCCTGACCATCTCCATGGCAGGAAGTTTTCTCCTTCTGTGCTTGGAGCCCCTCGTGTCCCCTGGGACAGTGTTGCTTCTCTTTCCCCCAACGCTTCCCTTCAGAGCACTGAACGCCCCAACTCTGCCGTGCCTCAAACCCCCCTGGCCTGCAGAGCAGCCCCGCTGCTGAGCTACTGGCAAGTTTCCCCGGGGCTCTGGCTCTGGGTGTGGGGAGGGCACCACAGACAAGGCTTTCTTGCAGACCTCAGCGGGCAAAGGACGAGAGCCCCTGAGGTACGAGAGCAGCCAAGGGCAGACCTGCATTCACCAGTCCCACGGGGAACTGCTTCCACGGGGCTGCTCCTTCTTTTTCCCAGCTCATTGCCACGCCCCTCGTCTGGGTCACACTTGCAGACTACCCAGAACACCCGGGGGCTGTTTTGACAAAGCCCTCACCTTTCCCCCTGGCCTTGAGCAGGCCTGTCAGCTGCTTTGTTCACAAGGCACTCCAGAATCTCCTCGTGCTGTTGCAAGGCTGCAAGTTTCAAGGGGGTAAATCCCCACTAAAAGGAGAAAGAATCCCCATTAGAAAGACACAGACAAGCTCTGCAGCTGTTGGAAAGAGCAGCTTTAGCCACATGCCAAGGTTACCTGGTTCTGAGCATCACTGTTGGCATGATGCTCCAGTAACAGCCCTGCTACAGCTGTGTTTTTAGAGAGCACAGCCAGGTGAAGGGCAGTGTTGCCGTCAGCGTCTGCCAGATTGGGATCGGCACCGTGTTCCAGCAGAACAGCAACACATTCTTCCTGCTCCTGCTGGACTGCCTGGCAACAACACACCAAAAGGGAAAGGCTTCCAACTTTTCCATCCCCCTCTGTCACAACTCCCTCAGCTCCTGAGTGCTGCCATAGAAGACCACCTTCAAAGATCAGCTAACAGAGGCTGTGCCCTGCCCATTGCAATAGGTGTGTTTCTATGGCCCTGCCCTGCAAGGAATCCTGCCAGACACCTCCCCTTTAACACCCCAGCACTGAGCCCCACCTCCAAGCTCAGAAGGCATTCCACACACCTTCATCAGGGCTGTTCTCTTGAAGTTGTCAGCGAGGTTGGGCTGGCTGTTCTTTCTTAGCAGATATCTGACGACATCTGCATGGCCATTGGCTGAAGCCAGATGTAGAGGTGTCCTAAAAATTAAACAGACACTCTTAACCCAGACAGACAAAGGACGAGCCCAAGCTGTGTCTGTACCCAGCACCCTGGGGACCCTGCCCGGACTCTGCTCCTCCTGCTGCTGCTGCTGCTGCTGCTGCTGCTGCAACCCTGCCCTGATGAGCCAGAGGGCAGAACAGGTGAGGGCTGAGCAGCTGCAGAACAGCCCTGCAGAGAGAGCACGGCCAAGGGGCAGGTGGGCAACACGCGTTTGCAACAGCGCTGGAGCCCGGCCGGCAGCTCCGAGCAGTGAAAAGCTCAAGAGTTCCCTGTCCCAGCTGACAGGGCAAATGTCACTTTTCAAGCCTTGTCCCTAAGAGAGGGCTGCCGAGGACTACTGCAGCTTGGCTCAGGAGCAGCCAAGGTGTGCCACCAGCGTGGCCCAGAACTCACCGCATCTCCTGGTCTGGCCTGTCGATGCCGACTACCTTGACGTACCAGCGCCAGCGCCTCAGCCAGCCCAGGTCACCGCGGGCGGCCGCGCGGTGCAGCCTGCCCAGCCCCTGCTCCCGGAGCTGGGAGGCGCTGCTGGAGCTGGTGGCAGCCCAGGGCTGCCCACTGGGGCTGCTGGAGGGCGACTGCCGTCGCTCCTTGCTCAGAAGCCACGGCATGGCCCTGCTTGGAGCTCCCAGCAGCAGGAAGGGCAAGAAGGCCCCGGCGGGCTGCCGGGAGCCAAGTGGGGATGAGGAATGGGACGGGGCGAGGTTTAGGGGGAGGGTGACAAAGGGGACGAGAATAAGGACGGGCACAGGGTATGAAGCACAAGGCAGACGAGGTCGCCCTGCGCAGTGGTCGTGGCCTGCAGCTGCCAAGACGGCGATGCAGGCGCGCAATGCTCCCCGAGCGGGATGTGCTGCTGCTCCCCGAGAGGCTACAGCAGCTCTGGGCGCCGGCTGCGGGCACCAACAAAGCCGTGCCCGACTGGCGCCTGTGGCGTCACAATGGCTGGTGGAAGGCTCAGCACGTCAGCGTGGGGTGTGACAGAGGCCACGGGGCAGGGTGGGGCCGGGCGGGACAGGGCAGGGCGGGGCAGGTGTGAGGGCGGCCCTGCTGGGCCTTGTGGGAAGGAGGCGGCCTGGGCCTTGTGAGGGCGGCCGGCGGGAGTGGGCACTGCCCCGCCTCAGGGCGCCCCGGGGCAGGGCCCGGGACGCTCCCACCGGGCCGCAGGCTGCGGTAGGCACTGGAGCAGCTCCCGCATCACCCGCTCTGGCTTTTTGCTTCAGCCTGGAGCCGGGCTGCCTCTGGACACACTGCCATCAAATGAGGCTCAGGACGAAGTGGGGCCACCACAGCTCTCAAGAAATGCCCACCCAGCGCTCCAAGCCTGCCAGGCCAGAGTTCCAGGAAAATTCCCCAACTCCTTTGTCTTGTCCCTCTTGAAGAGCAGACACCTCACCCCCTCTCCCCCTCACAACTGCTCTCTCCTGCTGCTTTGCCAGATGCCAACAGTGAATTTCTGCTCTGCTCCTCCACCAGCCAACAGGCAGCACACAGCAGGGCAGGAAGAAACTTTCAAACACATCTTGTCCCACTTTGTCCCAAGGACAACACCAAGTGAAGGACCACAAGTTCTGCACCAGCTTTCTCAGGGGAGGGACACTACAATGGACCACAAACAGGCTGAAGAAATTTCCCTTTTTCTTTATGGGCTGCAAACCGGTCTGCTTCCCACAGGATCAGGGATTTGCCTGTGTTTATGGCTACCAGAAGCTCACCCACTATCTTCTGCCCAGAACACAAAGAGGAGGGCTCGAAAGCACTGCAAGAGTCTGGCAACTGAGTAGCAGCATTAGCTCACCTGGAGGCCATGATCTTAACACCACTGTGCTTCAAGCCTTCCCGGAGGAAGGGCACACATTTGCCTGGCCTCTGGGACAGGCTGAAGATGCAGCTGTGAGCAGAGCTGAAGGGAGCAGAGGACAGCTCTGGCTCGGCCTTCAGGCTTGGCTTCTCTTTCAGACTTGAAGATGTCTGCTGGACTGATTTGCACTCAGAGCAAGGGCAGAAAGAGAAGTCTTAACTCCCAGCCTGGGAAGAAAGCCATAAGAAGCCTTCAAAAATATGACTCTCCTCATCCCTCCCACCTAGGCCCAAAGAGCTCCAATTCTGTCACCAAACGCAGCAGTTCTCCTCAAATGTCGGGACAGTTGTGGCAGCCGTGCCCTTTCTGCCAAAGTTGGACAGGTCCCCACCTGTCCCAGAGGCAAGCAGAGGGAAGAAGAGGGGACAGCCTTGGGATGGGGGAATGGGAGAAGCAAAGCCAGCAGGGGGAACAGAAGAAAACGAGGACACATCCTGGAGTCTTGATGGCGACTGCCGTTGGTTCTGGCGGAGGAGCCCCTCTATGCTGTGTGTGCTTTGGCACAGGCTGCACTGTGGGTATGGCCCTGCTCTGCTGGTGGCCACTGCTCACCCTCTGCACAGAATCACGGAAAGACTAAGGTGCTCTAGTCCAAGGCCTGTTCTGGAACAGGGTTTCCTAGAGTCAGTTGTCCTGATCCCTGAAGGTTGGGAAAAGCCAGGAAAGACATAGGCAAAGAAGACATTCAGTATTTCTGCTTTTTTCCTGTCCTGTGGAACAAGCTGCCCCATCTTGTTGAGGGATGGGCCCACATTTTCCCTGCTTTTCCTTTTGTCACCTACAGACATAAAGAAGTCCTTCCTGTTGTCTCTGACATCACTGGCCTGATTCAGTTCCATTTGGGCTTTGGCTTTACCAACTTCATCCCTGCATGCCCAGATAATATTTCTGTTTTCTTTCTTTGTGTCCACTCTCTGTAAGCTTCCTTTTTATGTTTGAACAAGAAGCTCCTTGTCAAGCCATCCATGCAGGCCTCCTGGAATTTCTGCCTGATTTCCTGCTTTTTAGAATGAAACTCTCTTGAGCTTGATGGAAGTGATCCTTGAATATTAACCAGCTTTTTTGTGTCATTGTGCTTTGCAAGGTGTTGCAAAGGCTGTTAAACCCAACAAGTATGGAAAGGGGGTTTCGATGAGAAGAAAATTAGTAGGTGCAAACCCAGGATGATGGTTATTAGGATGATTAGTAGGATCAAACCTAGGATGAATGGGCTCTGTCTGTAGCACTGGGCCAGATTCAATGAAATTTACCAGTAACACAGTTCCCTGTGGCACAGCTGCTGGCATGTGGAGCAAAAGTCCTCACTGCTGTGTTAACTTATGAACCTTTGCAGTCATTCAGCCCCCAAGGACAGCTCCGTTTGTGTCCACAGAGATCCAATGACAGTAAGAATCCCTGCCCAGCCTAGTGTTCAAAGGAGATGACAGTGTAGAGATGGGGGAAATACACTGGGGGATTTGTTCCCCAGTGTCACGGGTTTACTTGTTCTAAAAACCCGGACGGGAATTTTTTTTCCCCTGCTGCCTGTGGGGGAGGGATGTTGAATGGGGAGGACAGTTTTCTGCCTTGGGTGATTACCTACCCAAAAGAGCTGGCTGGCAGAACTACATTCCAGCCTGACAGCTCTCCCTGGGGCTGGGGGGGCATGAGGGGTTTTTTCCTCCCCTCCTCTCCTTGGAAAGTGGCACTTCACTTTCTGCCTTAACGGAGGCAAGGGGTGTGTGTGTTGGAAAAAGCTCTGAGGCCGTTTTGCTCTCGACCTGGTCATCCATCTAAGAGAAGGTCACTCTGAACAAACCTACATCCTGAGGACCTCGCTGCCACCGTCCAAGCTCGCTCGGCCCCGGCAGATGAACCTCAGGATTAAAGGGTGGGCTCAGTTCAGCGCACACTGTGTCTCACCTAAAATATCCATTGCGCAGGCTCGAAGGCCTTACCCGCATTTGCAAAGCCCTGTATCACCAGCGCGCTTGTAACAAATGTGGGTGGAGACCTTTCCCAAATCTTCATTTGTGAAGAGTGGCCATGATGAGATGAGGGGATTGAGTCCATCATCAGCAAGTTTGCAGATGACACCAAGCTGGGGGGGAGTGTCCATCAGCTGGAAGGCAGGAGGGCTCTGCAGAGGGACCTGGATAGGTTGGAGAGTTGGGCTCATTCCAACGGGATGAGGTTCAACCAGGCCAAGGGCCAGGTCCTGCCCTTTGGCCACAACAACCCCCTGCAGCACCCTGGGCTGGGGACAGAGTGGCTGGAGAGCAGCCAGGCAGGAAGGGACCTGGAGGTTTGGATTGACAGGAAGCTGAACATGAGCCAGAGCGTGCCCAGGTGGCCAAGAAGGCCAATGGCATCCTGGCCTGGCTCAGGAACAGTGTGGCCAGCAGGTCCAAGGAAGTGATTCTTCCCCTGGACTCAGTGCTGGTGAGGCCGCCCCTGGAGTGCTGTGTCCAGTTCTGGGCCCTCAGCTCAGGAAGGACATTGAGGTCCTGGAGCAGGTCCAGAGGAGAGCAACAAGGCTGGGATAGGGACTCAAGCACGAGTCCTGTGAGGAGAGGCTGAGGGAGCTGGGGCTGTTCAGCCTGGAGAAGAGGAGGCTCACGGGAGACCTCCTCACTCTCTGCAACTCCCTGACAGGAGGGTGTAGCCAGGTGGAGGTTGGTCTCTTTTCCCAGGCAACCATCAGCAAGACAAGAGGGCATGGTCTTAAGCTGTGCCAGGGGAGGTTTAGGTTGGATATTAGAAAGAATTTCTTTACAAAGAGGGTAATCAGCCATTGGAATGGGCTACCCAGGGAAGTGGTGATTCTCCGTCCCTGGAGGTTTTTAAGAAGAGACTGGATGTGGCATCAGTGCCATGGTCTAGCAACCACAGTGGTAGTGGATCAGGGGTTGGACTTGATGATCTCTGAGGTCCCTTCCAACCCAGCTGATTCTATGATTCTATGGGAACACACACATGGAGATGGGAACACACACATGGAGATGGGAACACACACACACAAGATCAAGCAGAGTAGCTTTGCTGAAGGGATTTATTGATCATTCAGGGGAAATGGCCCTGGGCTCTGAGGGAAATCAGGGGGTTCTTCCAGGGATGATCATCTCCTCATGGTGCTGGAGGGGGACAGGGCACGGGTGTCACCACCAGTCCTGAAAGACAGAGCCCAAAATGTCACCCCCAAAGTCCACTGCAACATGAGAGGGGCCTTGTCCTGACCCCTCTCCCTGCAGGCACTGCTCACCTCAGCCATCCAGGGATGCAGCCACGCGTTTCTCATCAACAAGACCCAGCACCTTCTCAACCACAGGGGGCTGGGGACAAAGACAGACTCAGAGACACACTGGGTGCAGTGGGATGTATTGGGAGCCTGGGGGAAGAAATGGGATCCTTGGGGAAGGTGCACTGGGGTATACTGGGGCAGACTGGGATGGCCAGAAGTGTCATGGCCATGTGAGGGGAGGACCCGACTCAGGCAGAACTCCTGGTACCCACCTGAGCCATCTTCAGGATCCCAATGTCCACTAAATGCATCTGGAGAGAGACCAGGAGCCCTGGCTGGTCACTGGGATGTCCCCGGTGCCAGCGAGGGATGGGGGACCAAAGTGTCCCCCAGTTCCCAGACTGGATGCCCTCCAGTCCCCCCGGCCCACTCACCTCCCGCAGATCATTTTGGGTTCCTGCCAAGAGTGCCTGGGCAAGGAGAGCAAAGGGTTAAGCAGGATTGGCTCCTGTGGGGCTGGGGGAGGGACACGGGTGTCCCCAGCCCCCCCAGCCCAGGGCTGCCCCCATCTGAGGGGGAAAATCCCTTCTGCTCCCCCTGCTCCCACTGCACCCAGTTTCACCTCCAACCCCTGTGCCTGCAGGGCCCAGGGTGGGGATGGAGACAAGGAGAGCCAGGGGAATTCAGGGCCTGCAGGAGGGTGGGGGGAGTAGGAGGGGACCCAAAGATGCTGAACTGGGGGGAACTGGGGAGCCCACGGGACTGGGATTGGGGTATTGAAGGGGCCCTGTGTGGGATACAGGGGAGGGGAAAGGAATTCAAGTGTAGGGACATGGGGACTGCAAGGGAGAGGCTTGGTGGGGACAGGAGGAGGAGGATGGAGGAGGACAAAAATGAGGGGACTTGGAGATGGTTGGGAGTGGAGAGGGAGGCAAGGAATGGTCTTGGGAGGTACCAGGGCAGTGGCCTGGGTGAAAGGCAAAGGTCTGAGGGGAAAGATGGAAAGAAAAGCTTTGGGAATGATCAATGGGAGGATGTTTGGGGACCCTGGGTAGGACACAGAGCAGATCCTGGGGAGGAGATGCCTGAGGGGACCAAAAAGGATGGGATGGGATGGGAGGCCCAAGGGGTGGGATTTGGGAGCACCATTAAAAGAAACAGGTGGGGGCCCTCCCAGCAATTGACAGTGGACCTCCCTTGTCAGGGATTGCTGAATGGCTTCCTGCTGTTGCATCTTTCATTTCTTATCAAAAATCACCCAAATAGTTTTCAAACAGTGCCTGCCAGTGGAGCTTGAAGGCACTCGTTCCATCAAAGCCATACCTGTAATTCAGAGGCATAAATAGAGAATGTAGATTTGTCTCTTAAGGTGCTGTCTCATTTCTACTAGATGTCCATTAGTACCATGTAAAACATGATCATTAAAATTAAAAACTCTTACCCTTCTATTTCCCTTTGAAAAATAATTCTGCTCTTAAAACTCTCACTTCTGTTTGATTTTTTAAAATCCAAATGAATGTGTTACTAGTGGACACAGACAGGGCTCCCTCACAGAGAAGCCCATGAAGTATGGGCTGGATGAGCAGACAGCAGGCTGGTTGAAATCTGCTGGCCAGGGTGGTGATCAGGAGTGCAACATCCAGCTGGAGGCCAGTGATCAGCAATTCCTGGTGAACATCTTCATTGATGATCTGGATGATGGGATATAGTGCTCAAGTTTAATGGAGCTGATGAGTTTACATTCCGACTGCAAGGAACATGTTTTCACATCTGAAGCAGGGGATGGGAAATCAGAGACTCACTGTGAACACCCAATGATTTCCAGAGCCTTTCCAGAGCATTTCATTCAAATCCGGGAATTTTGGATTAAAAAATCACGGTGCTCCTCCATTACTCTGGAAAGGGACCCTGGTCTGTTGGGAGTGAGGACATTGCTGAATCTGAAAGCTGGAGAAGACAACAAGAAATGTGTGACCCTCCAGAGGATGAAAGCCCTGGATGAAGTTGTCAAGAAGTTCAGACCCAATGCCTTTCGAGTTTTACGGTTGTGTCTTAACATTTCTTGTAGTTTTTCCCTTGTTTGTCCCCTGAAATTGTTTGATGAAAACTCCCCTTGATGTCTGTATCCTTAGACCCCGCTCCCCGATTGGCCAAAGTTTGCTGCATTGCAGTATTTCCCTTTTGGTCACCCTTTCCCTAAAATGGATAAACCCTACCCCTTTTTCCCTTATCTAGTTACACTTTGCATGCTGGGGTCCCATCTGGGGTGCCAAGAAGAGCTGTGCTTTGGTACCAATTACCTCTGAAGCTGCTCGTATGCCTTCATAGGCTGCTAAGATTTCCTTCTCCACAGGGGTGGAATTGGCCTCAGAACCTCTGTAGCTTCGGCTCCAGAAACCCAGTGGTCGCCCTCACGTCTCACCAGGCACCTTTGGCCAGAGGCTCCAGGAGGGACCTTTATCTCCAGCTGCAGAGTAGAGCACATTCTTTACCTCTGGTCCTGTCCTGACTGCTCCAAGAGCCACGGCATGTGCAATTTCTTGCTTGATCTGCCTGAAAGCTTGTTGTTGTTCAGGACCCCATTGGAAATTGTTCTTTTCACAGGTCACAAAGTAAAGAGGGCTCACCATCCGGCTGTACTCTGGGATGTGCATCCTCCAGAAGCCAGTGGCTCCCAGAAAAGCTTGGGTTTCTTTCTTGTTTGTGGGTGGAGCCATGGCTACAATCTTGTTGAGGACGTCTGTTGGTATCTGGTGTCGTCCATTTGCCATTTCACCCCTAGGAACTGGATCTCTTGGGCAGGGCCCTTGACCTTACTCTTCTTGATGGCAAAACCGGCCTCGAGGAGAATCTGGATGATCTTCTGTCCTTTCTCGAAAACTTCTTCTGCTGTGTCCCCCCACACAATGATGTCATGGATGTACTGGATGGATGGATGGGGGTCACAGCATCTCGGTTCCTCTGATACTGTTGCCTGTGTACAGTTGTCGTGGCCGTTGGCACTTCTTGTCCCCAAAGCTCCAGCGATTCCTTTTGTACAACAAGGGGGCCAATGCAGCACCACCTCTCCAATTTTAAGTAGCATTTTCGCTGCCTTCACCACTAGGATCATTGTCGCTGAACAATGTAGGGATGGGTTAGAGCTGATCTTGGAGTCTTTGCTACCAAACCTTGAAGGCCACCATTAAGGAAACTGGCTACTAGGCTGTGGATGTCGAAATTAAGGAAAGGAAGCAATTTGTTCCATCCATCTGAACGGTCCCTTACAGGATGTCCTGGGACAGGCACAAAACCAGCAAGAATCAGGAAAAAAATTAGTAAAAAGGCCATTGTTATTATTTTTCTTTCTCCTTGTTCCTAAACAAAGCTATGTTTAGATAAACAAAATCCTCCTTGGCAGCTCTCCCAGGAGTGTCCCAAAACAATGGTGGATGTTGACAAACAAACCTGCTCTTGGCAGCTTTCCCAGACAATGTTCCCACAACAAAACCAAAGGAACCAAAACAATCCCACTTCTGACACCAAAACCATCTGTAGCCGGTTGGAGTTGGCTTCCTGCCAAACCCCACAGACTACAGAAGATTACTACGTGTAAATTTAGGGTAGAACTTAGGTGGGAGGTTCCTGTGCCACAGAGCTCTTTCCCACAGTTTCTCTTGGAAAAGAATGGAGTTCCACAGCTCATTGCTTCCATTTCAATCTTTTTGGCCTTTGACTACTCTGGAAAATCTGTACAAACCTGATGAGCAGAAGTCTTGGGCTTTACCACAGGTGTCTGGGTGGTGTTCTGAGAGCCAGACTTCTGCTCAGTCCCAAACTGATGCCAAGGTGTCCCAGGCCAGGTGAATCCAGAAGTGGACTTGCAGCCAGAACTCCGCTGACAGCGCTGCTTGGGACTGCAGATCTGCTTCTGTGGCGCTCCAAAAAGAGCTTGGTGTTGGCCACTGCAAGTCTCTCAGTAGCTCTGAAACATTCCCAAGCACACACAGAGTCATCTCTGGCAGGAAGGCTTTTGCAAAGTTCCCCACCACAGCCTTGGTTACTACTCGACTTCTAAAAGCCAAGGGCATGAAGAGCGTCCAAAACAAGCACATCCTTTGATCTGAGCTTGTTCCCAGGGCCTGTTTCTAAGAAATCACACCAAGTGCAAGGAGCAGCCAGTGTCACCTCCAGAAGAACTCTGGCCTACCCTGGCCTTCTCAAGGAAAGCTCAACCCTCAGACCCGCTGCCAAAACAGAAGCCAAGAAAGAGCCGCCTTATTTTGGATTCACAGAATCCAACTCTCTTCTCCCAGAGGCCTCTCCTTATTCAAACAGGAAAGGGCACAAGATTCATCTTCTCTGTCACCCACAGGATGAGGAGAGGAGAGACTGGCAAAAAGACTGCCTGCTAAAACAACCTCAACTTGAAAAGACACCAATAATGCCACAGTGGTGCTGCTGTGGGGTTACTGCTGGAACTCTAAAGAGAAAGGAAGACAGGTCTGAGGAAGGGAAGGCTCTGAAGGAACTTTCCCCACAAAGATGCCACATTCTGCTTTCACACCTGACGCTGGCCAGATGTAGAAAAGGGATTTCCAAGGAAAATGCAGGAGGAAAAAGGAGTCTGTTCTTACCAGTCCAAAAAAGCAGGGACTTACCTTTCCAGTTTCTTGGCGAGGCTTTTTCTGGTTTTGGCTTCCACCAGATACAGCTCTTTGTACTTGTCCACTTCTGCCTGGGTGGATTCTTTCTGAAAAGGTCTTTCTGCTTGGTTGCTTTTTGTCCTTCCCAGTGCACGTTCCAGATCTCTAATTCTGTCTTCTAATTGTTTTTTCAGTGAGTCCACATGACTGGCTCTGATTTCTTCTAAGGTGTCCTGGTGGGCTGCCTGTGCCTGAAGGAGACAGTGCACCTTCAACCACCACAAGAAAAAGAGAGCTCTGCCCAGCACAAAATTGCACACACCCACTTTCAAGGGCCCAGCCTTACTCAGAGAGGCGGCTCTGCCTCCTCACTCCCAGCAGCAACCAAGGCAGAACCCAGGAGCTGCCAGGGCAAACAATTCTTTGCAGTGGGAAAGAAGCCCAAATGAGCACTCTGCTTCAAAGCTACTAATGAAGAGACACTGGGTCTGTAGGACAGGGCATGTCCAAAAGGATTCTTCAAAGACAAGAAGAGCTTCCACATCCACCTCCACCCCCTCCCTCCCATCCCTGGAATTTCAGTGACTCCTTTTCTGAGCACTTTCACCCCCTACAAGGACAAAGCAGCACCTGTAGGTCTGGCCATGACAGTTGCAAGTTGCCAAACCCATTCAAGGATGAGCAGTGAGAAGCAGAGCAGCGCACAGAGATCCCCCCAAGCACTGCAAAGTGGGAATCTGCCTTGGGCAGCCTTTGGATTCAGGGACCTGCCGCCACATTCCACACCCATGACAGCACTCCTGCCCAACCAGATTGCCTTCTGCCACTGCCTTCAGCAAAGACAGAAGCTAACCCACAGAATACAGGAGCAAAAGAAAAAGACCAAAACCATGGCCACAGGAGAAGTTTACGTAGCGCCTGTGGACACTGGGGAGAAATTCACTTACTTGCAAAAACTCATTGACTTCCTGGAGTTTTTGTCTTATTTCCTGGTCTGCTTGTTCTTCCACCTCTCTTTTACACTGTTCGAGTTGGCTGCGATCCACCACGTTGGTCTCCAAATGATGGTGGAGTTTTGCCAGCTCTTCTTGCAGCTGGCATTTGTCCATGGCCAGGTTCTCGCACTCCCCACGCAGGGCAGACAGCTCTTCTTGCAAAGCCTGATTTTTGGCTTCCAGCTGCGTGCACTGTTCACGTTCCCTGTCCAACTGTTGGGAAAGTTCAGCAACCTGCAGACAGAAAATAAAAAAAGGAACTCAGCGTGGTGTAAAGGCAGTGAATTCTGGGAAAACCCCAAAAGGGGGTGCCCAGGGAGACTTTATTCATCATCTGCTGGCTCAGGACTAGACACAAAGTGCAACCAGGCTTTTCTTTTCCAGCAAGAACAGCTTTCCCATCATTTGCCATAGGATTCCTCAGCTTCCCAGCCTTTTGGAGTTCCTCATGCAAAAATGCTCCACGCTTCTGGACTCCAAAGGAATGACTGCAAAGGCAGGAAGCCATTCTACAGGGATGCCTTCAAACCCAAGCGTGGCTCTGACAGACGCCGCTTTAGCAACGGATCCGAGTGAGGAGCGGAGAAGGGATCAGAGGTTCTGTGCCACTGCTGCACAGGCACAGCAGCCTCAACAGCACTGCTGGGAACAGTCCTTCTGGCTCCCCGCCACAGGATGGGCTGAAACAGCTCCCCGTGAGCAAGAAGGGACAGATTTTCCCCTGGGAGGCCCCTGTCCTCCTTGGGCCCTGGGCAGCAACAACACTGTGCAGAAAAGCCAAACCTCAAGTGCCTCCTGCTCAGCTCGTGCCTGAGACAGGGCTCAGGGGCTGATGGTGCCCTGCCAGTGACAGCGCTGTTCCTCCCCTCTCTGCCAGGGCAGTAATTCATCTGGCACACCCAGAGGACGCTGTCACAGCCTCCCTCCAGCTGCAGCCAGGCCTGAGCTGGGCCCCACTGCTCTCAGCCCATGCACGTGATGTCCTGCCAGGACGGCAGACCTGCCCATCCCTCAGGCCCAGCCGGGGGATCTGCACTCTTGGCTGACCCCGCTCACTCTCAGGGGACCTGTTCTGCTCTTCTTGCTCAGGGCCTGTGGGACGGCTCCCTGGCCCCTCAGCTCACGCACCCTGCCAGGCTGGCTGCCACTCCTGGCTTGCCCCTCCTCTGCAGGACAGCCTGGCCTCCATCAGCCCTTACACCTACTGCTTTGCCCTCAACATTTGCATCTTTCCCCAGAAGGAGAACTACCTCTGGATTAGTTCAAGTCATCTCCCACTGGAACAGCAGGAGGAGCATTAAGAAAAGCCCATCACATCCAAAATGCAGCCAAGGGAATAAAAACATCCACATGACAAGAAATAGAGGGAAAGCATCTCCCAGCTTTCAAAAGAAGGAACACCACAACCAAAAAGCCCCACCCAGAGCACAGCTCACCTCTCTTTGGAATCTATCAACTTCCTTGACCTTTTCAGAATATCTCTTCTTCACTTCTTCCAGCTGGCACTGACTTCCTTTCTCTTCATTAACCCGGAGTTTCCTCCTCTCTATCCTCAGAAGCTTTTCCAGCCTGCACAGCAAATTAGTCAAGAAACCCATGAAACACAGGAAGAACCAGCCTTTCCCCCACAGTCTCACAGAAACAGCACAGACAGCATCCAAGCCTAGAATGGCTTGGCTTGGCAGGGACCTTAAAGATCATCCAGTTCCAAGCCTCCTGCTGTGGCCAGGGACACCTTCCACCAGACCAGCTTGTTCACAACCCCATCCAACCTGGCCTTGAACACTTCCAGCCATGGGGCATCCACAGCTTCTCTGGGCAACCGGTTGCAGTTCCTCACCACCCTCACAGCAACCAATTTCTTCCTAGGATCAAATCTAAACCTACTTTCTTTCCATTTGAAGCCATTCCCCCTTGTCCTCTCACTACCTGCTCTTTTAAATGCACTCTCTTCATCCTTCTTGTGGGCTCCCTTCACACCCCAAAAGGCCACAATTAGGTCACCCCAAAGCCTTCTCTTTTCCAGGCTGAAGGGTTGCAATTGTCCCAGCCTTTCCTCCTAGCAGAGGTGCTCCATCTTTCCAAGCACCTTGGTGGCCTCCTCTGGACTCAGTCCAACAGCTGGAGGTCCTTGCTGTGCTGAGGAGCCCAGAGCTGGATGCAGCACTCCAGCTGGGCTCTCCCAAGGGCAGAGCAGAGAGGCAGAATGCCCTCCCTCCACCCGCTGGCCACGCTGCCTTGGACGCAGCCCAGGACACAATTGGCTCTCTGGGCTGCGAGCGCACATCGCCGGCTCATGTCCGGCCTCTCCTCCAGCCCAAGGGCTTCTCAGCAGGGCTGCTCTGCCCCTCTTCACCCCCCAGCCTGCACTGATACAGGGGCTGCCCTGAGCCACGGCCAGCAGCTTGCACTGGCTCTTGGTAAACCATCAGCAGATTGCCATGGGCCCACTTCTCCAGCTGGACCAGGGCCCTCTGGATGGCATCACCTGTGTCAACCACACCCCTCAGCTTGGTGTCAGCTGCAAATTTGCTGAGGGCGCACTCCAGCCCTTCCTCTGGATCATTAGTGAAGACATTAAAGAACACTGGGCCCAGTCCAGACCCCTGAGGGACACCACTCGGCACTGATGGCCCTCAGCACTCTGAGCCATTGATCACCACCTCTGCATGGCACTGTTCACCCAATTTCTTATCCATCTAACAGTCCACACATCCAATCCTTCTCTCTCCACTTTGGAGAGAAGGATGTTGTGGGGGACTGTGTCAAAGGCTTCCCAGAATGACAGGGAGATGACATGGGTAGCCCTTGTCCACTGAGGCAGTCACTCCATCTTAGAAGGCCACCAGGTCGGTCAAGCAGCACTTGCCCTTGGCGAAGCTGTGCTGGTGCTTCCAATCACCTCCCTGTCATCCACGTGCCTTGACAGAGCTTCTAGAAGGATCTTTTCCATCACCTCCCCAGGCACAGAGGGCAGGCTGACAGGTTGGCAGTTCCCAGGGCCCTCCTTTCTACCCCTTTCAAAGATGGGCACAGTGGGGTTCCCTTTTTCCCCTCACCTGGGACTTCCCCTGACTGCCACGACCTTTCAAATATCAAGGAGAGTGTCTTGGCAACTCCATCAGACCCTGGTGGCCAATGGAGGGCAATAATGCTGGCCAGATGGAGAAGATGGATTCCCAAGGAAAATGCAGGAAGAAAAAGGAGTCTCTTATTACCTCTCCAAACAAGCACGGACTTACCTTTCCAGTTTCTTGGCAAGGCATCTTCTGGTTTTCACTTCCTCCACATACAGCTCTTTGTACATTTCCATCTCTCCCTGAGTTGCTTCTTTACGAGAAGCACTCTCTTGTTGGGTGTTTTTGACCCTCTCCAATTCCCTTTCCAGATTTTTAATTCTTTCTTCCAACTGGATTCTCATGGATTCACAATGAATGTCTCCAGTTTGTCCTAGTGGGGCCTGGTGGGCTGCCTGTGCCTGAAGGAGACAGTGCACCTTCAACCACCACAAGAAAAAGAGAGCTCTGCCCAGCACAAAATTGCACACACCCAGTTCCAAGGGCCCAGCCTTACTCAGAGAGGCGGCTCTGCCTCCTCACTCCCAGCAGCAATCAAGGCAGAACCCAGGAGCTACCAGGGCAAACAATTCTTTGCAGTGGGAAAGAAGCCCAAATGAGCACTCTGCTTCAAAGCTACTAATGAAGAGCCTGTGGACACTGGGGAGAAATTCACTTACCTGCAAAACGAGGCTGACCTCTTGTAGCTTTGGACTTCTTTCCTGGTCAGCTCCTTCTGCCACCTCTCCTGTACACTGTTCTCTTTGGCTGCCATCCAGCACCAAAGTCTCCAAATGATGGTGGAGTTTTGTCACCTCTTCTTGCAGCTGACATTTGCTCTTCTCCAGTGTTTCACACTTCCCAAGCAGAGTGGACAGCTCTTCTTGCAAAGCCTGGTTTAGGGCCTCAAGCTGCATGCCTGTTCCAGGCTCCATGTCCAGCTGCTGGGAAAGTTCACCACCCCGCGCACAGAAAAAAAGAAGAAAAAGAAAGTCAGCATGGTCTAAAGGCAGTGAATTCTGGGAAAACCTCTCAAGGGGTGGCCACGGCAACTGTATTTATCATCTACTGGAAACGAGCCTAGGAAACACCTGAAAGATTCCCCAACAGAAAGAAGAAACTTTACACCGACTTAAGAATTTGGGAGACACTTCTGGCAGCAATACTTCTGGGTCCCTTGGAGCTCATGATGAAACTCCTCATTTAGAATCTAAGAATTCCTCCAGTGTCCAGCACACCAAATACCCTCAGGGCTTTTGTAGCAGCTGGGGAAAGGACCAGGCTGCTTTCTGAGCAGCCTCTGCTGAGGAGAAGGCAGAAACTGAGCTCCCCAGGCTCTCCAGGAAAACTTCATCTGACAATTGCCCCACAGAAATAGGCAACTAGGCTCAAGAGTCACAGAAAGGCAAATTTAGGACCAGCTTACTGAGGCAGAGGCTTGCAGGGCTCTTGGAAGGGCTTCAACGCTCTCTCTTGGCTGCTGGACAGTGCCTTCCAATCTGCTGTTCTCACTTGCAAAGCTTAAGAAGAAATACAGCTCTTATTACCAGAAAATCCAATGCCAGACAAACTGTGCTAAGGAACAGAAGCCACAGCAGAAGTGTCCTTCAAAATCCCACTGACTCTCCCCCTGTTTCCACCCAATCCCCCAAAGCCACAGACCCCTCGCTTCACTGGGTTACTCTCTTACTCTTGCGCGTCTTCTTCCAGGAGGTCCTGCAGTTCCTGGGAGGAAGTTATTGCCTCTCTTTTCTTGGCATCCAAGGCACTCTTCAAGTCAGGAACACAATGCTCAGACTGAAGATGCTTTTCTTCCTCCTCCTGCAGCTGTAAAATCACGGGAAGAATCCACAGTTGTCAGGGGAGCTTTTCCAGAGAGGAGCCAGCTGCTGCTGAAGAACTCAGGTGCTGCATGTCTGTGTGCATCCCCTCTGCCCAAAGAATTGCAATCCATTCAAGTCCCTTCAAAGCTTCACTTCTACTCCCCAATGAACACAATGAACACTGTTTTGTCCGTTTTCAGGATGGATAGGAAGCAACAGGCACCCCCAGGTTTCTCCCTGTGGGGACAGGCTTTCCATACCTCCGCGTCAGCCCTGTCCAGCTCCTCCTGCAAGCGCAGATTATCTTCCTCCAGGTGAGCCTCGTGGCTTCCAGGAACCACAAGAGCACTCCTAAAGCATGCAAAATTTCATGGGAAACATGTCTGATCCTGCACCATTTTTCCCCTGTTTGCTCCCAAAACAGCTCTTCCCCCCTTTCCTACAAGCTCCATGAAAGCAAAGCCAAGTCCATGGAAGCACTGGAGAATTTCTCTTACAAGGGGCCTCCCTAAAGCAGCCTCAACTACCAGCTCAGGCCGTGCTCTTCAGGGCTCCTTGCACTGCTCTTCAAAGTCCCCCCAGATGCGGCTGCACAAACTCCCAGGGCAAGCCCTTCGACCCCCTGACCATCTCCATGGCAGGAAGTTTTCTCCTTCTGTGCTCGGAGCCCCTCGTGTCCCCTGGGACAGTGTTGCTTCTCTTTCCCCCAACGCTTCCCTTCAGAGCACTGAACGCCCCAACTCTGCCGTGCCTCAAACCCCCCTGGCCTGCAGAGCAGCCACGCTGCTGAGCTACTGGCAAGTTTCCCCGGGGCTCTGGCTCTGGGTGTGGGGAGGGCACCACAGACAAGGCTTTCTTGCAGACCTCAGCGGACAAAGGACGAGAGCCCCTGAGGTACGAGAGCAGCCAAGGGCAGACCTGCATTTACCAGTCCCACGGGGAACTGCTTCCACGGGGCTGCTCCTTCTTTTTCCCAGCTCATTGCCACGCCCCTCGTCTGGGTCACACTTGCAGACTACCCAGAACACCCGGGGGCTGTTTTGACAAAGCCCTCACCTTTCCCCCTGGGCTTGAGCAGGCCTGTCAGCTGCTTTGTTCACAAGGCACTCCAGAATCTCCTCGTGCTGTTGCAAGGCTGCAAGTTTCAAGGGGGTAAATCCCCACTAAAAGGAGAAAGAATCCCCATTAGAAAGACACAGACAAGCTCTGCAGCTGTTGGAAAGAGCAGCTTTAGCCACGTGCCAAGGTTACCTGGTTCTGAGCATCACTGTTGGCATGATGCTCCAGTAACAGCCCTGCTACAGCTGTGTTTTTAGAGAGCACAGCCAGGTGAAGGGCAGTGTTGCCGTCAGCGTCTGCCAGATTGGGGTCGGCACCGTGTTCCAGCAGAACAGCAACACATTCTTCCTGCTCCTGCTGGACTGCCTGGCAACAACACACCAAAAGGGAAAGGCTTCCAACTTTTCCATCCCCCTCTCTCACAACTCCCTCAGCCCCTGAGTGCTGCCATAGAAGACCATCTGCAAAGATCAGCTAACAGAGGCTGTGCCATGCCCATTGCAATAGGTGTGTTTCTATGGCCCTGCCCTGCAAGGAATCCTGCCAGACACCTCCCCTTTAACACCCCAGCACTGAGCCCCACCTCCAAGCTCAGAAGGCATTCCACACACCTTCATCAGGGCTGTTCTCTTGAAGTTGTCAGTGAGGTTGGGCTGGCTGTTCTTTCTTAGCAGATATCTGACGACATCTGCATGGCCATTGGCTGAAGCCAGATGCAGAGGTGTCCTAAAAATTAAACAGACACTCTTAACCCAGACAGACAAAGGACGAGCCCAAGCTGTGTCTCTACCCAGCACCCTGGGGACCCTGCCCGGACTCTGCTCCTCCTGCTGCTGCTGCTGCTGCTGCTGCAACCCTGCCCTGATGAGCCAGAGGGCAGAAGAGAACAGGTGAGGGCTGAGCAGCTGCAGAACAGCCCTGCAGAGAGAGCACGGCCAAGGGGCAGGTGGGCAACACGCGTTTGCAACAGCGCTGGAGCCCGGCCGGCAGCTCCGAGCAGTGAAAAGCTCAAGAGTTCCCTGTCCCAGCTGACAGGGCAAATGTCACTTTTCAAGCCTTGTCCCTAAGAGAGGGCTGCCGAGGACTACTGCAGCTTGGCTCAGGAGCAGCCAAGGTGTGCCACCAGCGTGGCCCAGAACTCACCGCATCTCCTGGTCTGGCCTGTCGATGCCGACTACCTTGACGTACCAGCGCCAGCGCCTCAGCCAGCCCAGGTCACCGCGGGCGGCCGCGCGGTGCAGCCTGCCCAGCCCCTGCTCCCGGAGCTGGGAGGCGCTGCTGGAGCTGGTGGCAGCCCAGGGCTGCCCACTGGGGCTGCTGGAGGGCGACTGCCGTCGCTTCTTGCTCAGAAGCCACGGCATGGCCCTGCTTGGAGCTCCCAGCAGCAGGAAGGGCAAGAAGGCCCCGGCGGGCTGCCGGGAGCCAAGTGGGGATGAGGAATGGGACGGGGCGAGGTTTAGGGGGAGGGTGACAAAGGGGACGAGAATAAGGACGGGCACAGGGTATGAAGCACAAGGCAGACGAGGTCGCCCTGCGCAGTGGTCGTGGCCTGCAGCTGCCAAGACGGCGATGCAGGCGCGCAATGCTCCCCGAGCGGGATGTGCTGCTGCTCCCCGAGAGGCTACAGCAGCTCTGGGCGCCGGCTGCGGGCACCAACAAAGCCGTGCCCGACTGGCGCCTGTGGCGTCACAATGGCTGGTGGAAGGCTCAGCACGTCAGCGTGGGGTGTGACAGAGGCCACGGGGCAGGGTGGGGTCGGGCGGGGCAGGGCAGGGCGGGGCAGGTGTGAGGGCGGCCCTGCTGGGCCTTGTGGGAAGGAGGCGGCCTGGGCCTTGTGAGGGCGGCCGGCGGGAGTGGGCACTGCCCCGCCTCAGGGCGCCCCGGGGCAGGGCCCGGGACGCTCCCACCGGGCCGCAGGCTGCGGTAGGCGCTGGAGCAGCTCCCGCATCACCCGCTCTGGCTTTTTGCTTCAGCCTGGAGCCGGGCTGCCTCTGGACACACTGCCATCAAATGAGGCTCAGGACGAAGTGGGGCCACCACAGCTCTCAAGAAATGCCCACCCAGCGCTCCAAGCCCGCCAGGCCAACATTCCAGGACAATTCCCCAACTCCTTTGTCTTGTCCCTCTTGAAGAGCAGACACCTCACCCCCCTTCCCCTCACAACTGCTCTCTCCTGCTGCTTTGCCAGATGCCAACAGTGAATTTCTGCTCTGCTGCTCCACCAGCCAACGGGCAGCACACAGCAGGGCAGGAAGAAACTTTCAAACACATCTTGTCCCACTTTGTCCCAATGACAACACCAAGTGAAGGCCCAGAGGTTCTGCACCAGCTTTCTCAGGGGAGGGACGCTACAATGCACCACAAACAGGCTGAAGAAATTTCCCTTTTTCTTTGTGGATGTATCAGGGTTGTATTAGATGCTGATACTTTTGGTCTGTTTTTGGCCCAGCCACCTGGGACAGTCTCTCCTTTTCCTGCCAAGTTAGGAGAAAACAAGCACTGAGAAACTGGAACTTGGTCCTTGAAGGAGGCGTTTTGTACAAACTGCAATTAAGTGGTGTCTTATTATTGGCTGATGACCTTCCAAGGGCATTTGAAGAAGAAAGTGAAGGGGAGGGGGATGAAGTATGGCCCCAGACTCCCTGAAGTACAGCACGCAAGCGTGGGGGGAATTCCAAAGGACACACGCATGCACAGAAGGGGCACCACTTCCAGAATGCTGGCAGGGACTGAAGGCCTCTGGCTGGGTGGTGCTGGCCACACCTGCCCAGGCAGACCTCACCAATTAATTGGGTAAAAAGCTGATGGCTCGTGCTCGGGAGATACAAGCTTCACCTGAAAGGACAACGTTGCCTGTTGCGGGGACGCTGCGATCTTGTGAGCCTGCCGACTGTCCCAGAGTGCAGCTTCTGCTCTGGGCAATTCTGGGCATTCTGGGGCGGTGAGATAACTTCAGAAGCAACACCTGGGGGACTGAGGAGTCGTACTGAGGGCTTATTTTTCTCCTCCTTCCTCTCTCTTGTTTTTTTTCGTTTTGTTGGCCACCTCTTGATAATAAATATTGGTTTGGTTGCGTTTTCAACAGTGGATGGTTTCAGTTTCAGCATCCTTCCAAACTCTCCCTGATACAACTGCTAAGAAATTAATTAAAAAACAAAACAAAACAAAAAAGCCTCCCCAACTAGAGGAGAACTGTTCCATATTCAGTAGTACCTGCACAGATAGGACCCCAGCTGGCAAAAAGCAGGATTCATTAGGTCCAAAAAAGAAACAGAAGGAAGTCAGGACATAACCTATAAGGTTTGAAGAAAGGAAACCCTCATCAATCATAGAATCCTAGAATAAATAAATCTTCTCCAGAAATGGGACTACCCAAAACTTTCTCAGTTAGAATAGAGCTTTGCTCAAAAGCTGGCAACCTAACCCCAGAATAGCTCTGGGTATAATAAGAGACAGGGTGCTGAGAGTGTTCCAGCAGGTGAGGGAAACAAGGGGCAGCAAATGAAGTTAAGAAGTGACAGTCCCCAGCTCCGGGAAGTCTGAATTTTTAACTGGCATCAGCTTCCCATTGTCACTGTTATGTGCTATCTATGCATCAATAGGAGGTTTTGTGAGGGTGGTTTCCAGAGGAAGATCCAAATGAGCTGACACTTAAGGGACCAAAGAGCCAAAGAGCCTCTGTTCCCTGCACAGTGGAGCTGCTGGTGCAGCCTCAGCAGCCCAAGGCAGAGGTGGAAGGAAACAGCTTGCAAATAAAGCTGCAGAAATGAACAACTTCCATGAGTTGCCACCAGAGCAATGGGACATTTGGGATGGCTTCGTCCTGGAAAGGAGACCTTCCCTATTTCTGTGGGCAAAGAACATACAGGACAGGAAAAAATAGCACTGTAGTTCCATTACAGTGTCAAACCACCAGATAATGGAAGCCACGAGCTTGTCCCGTGGTGCTTGTTCAGGGGGTGACAGATGATGTGATGGCAGCTGTGAGTGACATCTGGGTGGCTCTGGCCCACTCCTGCTCCCACTGTGCCCTGTCCAAGCTCCAGAGCCACCTGAAGGCCACGGGGAAGGGCCCTGGTGAGGCTGTGCTCCTCACCTTGGGCAAAGTGGCCGCAGCTCCGGCACGGCACTCTCGGCCCCCTGGTCTGGGCAGGGGTCTGCAGTCATGGGGAGATCCCTCCCCTTTCTCTAAAGCTCCCTGTTGGACTGGGGGTACGAAGTTGCTGTGCCTCCTTGCTCTGAGCCAGGGCCAGCCGGCTGCTCTGCCTTACCAGCCCAATCCCAGTTCCTGCAGGGTGGGAACCTGCTGGGAAAAACCTGCAGGGTCTCTGCCCCCCTCTGTCCTCCTCATTTGCCTCAAGGGCTCCTCTGGGTCCCCCTTAGGAAGACAGCTCTCCCCACACCCCTGGCTCATCCAGCACGGCCCAGCAGCCCCAGCCTTGCCAGGGAACAGCCCCAGCCTCCTGTGTCTCTCCCTACTCCTCTCAGTGCCTGTCTCTGCCTTCTCCGCAGCCCCCGGTGCATCCCCTTCCTGGGAACGCTGCTCCCGCCCTGCTGTGCCCAGTCGGGTGTGGAGGGGCCGGATCCTGTGCCCGTCTGCAGTGCTGAGTGTCGGCTCCTTGGCCGGGATCCCGGGGATGGGGCTGGAGTGACCTTAGATGCCTCCCTGTGATCTCAGAGGGAACATGGGGAGTGTCAGCCTGCTGCAAGGTCAGGCTTTGGCGATCCCCAACTGCTGTGAGTGAGCAGGAGGAGCGGGGGAAGCCTGGGAGGTTTCTGTGGGCAGGATGTGGCAGTGCTGCTGTGGAGGAGCTGCAGGGTCCCTTCCCCAGTGCTGCACACAGGAACTCCTGGATCCCCTCCCATGGCTTTGTTCCCTGGCTTTGCTTTAGGGTTAAAAGGGTGAGTATTGGAAGGGGAAGTGCAGGGGTGCAGTGGAGGAGGCTGGAGGGGAACAGCCACTTAGGAGGAAAAGGTGCAATGGGGAGGAGGAGAGAAACAGCCAGGGGTTTGAATCCAGATACCTCAGGGCACAGGCTGAGCTTGGATCCAGAGCTGGTCCTGGGCTGAGCCTGGAACTGCCCGGAAAGCTTGGCTTGGGGGAGGGTGCAAGGAACCTTCCTCACTGCAGACTCTCGAGTGCTCCCTTTTCTCTTCTCCTGGCACAGTTGTGAAACAATGGTCCAAAGGGGTCAATATGTCACCCAGGAGCAACACCCCTTCCCTGGCAGCCGGGAAGTGCAGCTCTGTGAAGACATTTACCCCCTCTTCCATTACGTGCTGGTCAATTGGCTGGGCTGCCAGAAGGGAGAGGAGAGAGCTGCTGCTTCCCACGCCTTGGGCCACAGCTGGGATGGCCACGTCCGTGGGTCCATCTGTGCCTGGTGGCACGTGAGGAGAGGGGGGCTGGGAAGGGCCGTCTGGGTGACAAAGCACCCCAAGCCAGGAGCCTGCCAGCACCGTGCCCGAGGCTGGGGGCTCCCTGGAGGGACACAGCCCAGTCCTGGGCCCCTTCTGCAGGGAGGCCTGGGGGGCCAGCATGGGGAAATGCTGCTTTCTCTGCTCTCCGGGGAGCCCTTCTCCTGCAGGCCAGAAGGCAAAGGGAAACCCCTCCCAGCAGGGAGGACAGACCGACCTTCAGCCCTCCCAGCAGAGCCTCTCCTTTCCCTTTCCAGGACAAGCAGCACGTCCTCAGGGCTGGGACTGCCATGACACAGCTCCTTCTGCACGAGGAGCAGCACTGAGAGCAGCCCTGGGAGCAGCTTCCTCTGGCTCCAAGACCAGGAGGGCCGAGACACCCCCAGGTCGCTGTCACGGGTGGGAGTGGAAGGCTCAGACATTTATTACAGAAGCCCTGCTGGGGAGTCACAAGGGGCAGAAAGGACCCCCTTGCTTTCTAAAGTCCTTCTCAGAGAGGAGTCTCGGTGTGCCTGGATCCAATCTTAGCCTTGGATCATGTCAATGGTTTAAATCTGAGGAATTACAGAGGTGGGATTGAACCACTTTTGTCCTGCAGGTTTGAATGATGACAAAGGGAGACTATTTCTATAAAATTAATCATTTATTAATACAAATGATCAGACAGATGAACAGATGAGTGAACAGAGGGAAGATCTCAATGAGAATTATTTACTACACAATATAAAGGCTTAGACTACTACTAGTACAGGGTAGGATAGGACAGTGCACTCTATTGAAGCAGTTACTGAAGCAATTATATTCAAGGTAGCAGAAGGGAAATAATCATTAAGTAGAGATTGGATGTAACTCACCCATACCAATGCTTGTGGGGAGAACTCTTTTGCTCAACCTCAAGGAGTATCCTTGGGGGGTCCCCAGCCCAAGGGAGGAATCTCCACACATACACCCCAAGAAGGGCTATGTTTGAAGAACCTGACTGCAGAAAAGTGGACTGGACTTTTATAGTATAAAGTGATTGACTGCTAGTCACAAATTTACAGGCCAGCCACCAGCTTATCCGCCACATCCAACTTCAAAAAGCAGGATGTGTTTGGAGTTTGGTGAACCAGGCTGGTTTTAGCCTCATTCAACACCAAAACCCACCACCGTGGCACCACCAGAACTCACCACAGCCAGCTTGCATGAGAGCCTGCACTGTGGGCATTTTCTGATGGCTTCTGGGCCTTCTCGGGGTAGGCCCCCCTGCCACAGCCCCCCCTGACTACAGTCAGTCATCTTTACCTCATGAAGTGGTAGTGCAGGTACCTCTTGCCTCCATGCTATAAAAGTGTCCGCTGCAGATGTGAACCTTATGGCTGAGTATGGTGAGATACATCAACCTCCTAAGTTTTACTGCCTTACTTGAACTCATGGACTTTTAAAAGGGGCCTAGATCCCATTCCCATTACTTGGGATGGCACATGTGTGAGCAGTTGTTTCCTTTCCCCCAGGCTGCCACAGGGGGAATTTTTGCTGAGATGCAGGAAGGAGGAGGTTCCCCAGATCTGCCTCACCACCTGCCTGGCATGAGCTCTTTCCTCTTGCACATTCCTCCCTTCTGGGCTCATCTCAAGTTCTCACAGTCTGCACAGTGGGGATTTTTTGTCCAGTGGCTTCTCTTACAGCAAGTTCCTTCTGTGGCTTTGACAGGGTTTGGAGAGAGGGAACTGCATTGAAGTCCTTACCCCACCCCATGGCTCAAACACTCTCTGCCAGGGACTTTCCTCAGTTCACGGGTTTTCCATCAGGGTGATGTGCACGTAGACAAGACAGAGCAGAAAAGACACAAACAGCAGAAACAACAACAAGAGTAATCATACCACGGACATCAGCTATTCCAATCATGAAAAATGTAAATCCAATTGCAACCATCAACCCAACCCTCATCAGCCACTGCCCCCACCCCGCCAGTCCCAAGGATTAGAACATGGACATCAGCCAGGAACTGGGGCCAGTTCCTTGAAGCCAGTCCTTGGGTTGGAGTGATTGCAAAAGTTCTGATGTTTGATCAACCATTGCTTTCGTTTTGCCTCAGGTTTTTTCAATTGCTGCTGTTACATTGTGAATGGCAATACAACATTCAGGAAGATTTAACATTCCACACACCCCTTGTTCCTTTAACAGTAACATCTCTAACACCAACCCATTTTGTAAAGCCAGTTTTGACACCTGCTGGACTCCCAAGTTCAGCTCTCTGAACACACACCTGTCCCAATTACTGAGGGCATGCAGCTGCCCTGGGGTACTTTCCAAGGCCCACTGGTGCTGTGTTAGAACTAGAGAAGGTGTAAAAAATACCCAAAGATGAAAATCTACCCTTTGCCTGACTGTATAATAATCTGGGGCACGTGTGTCAGTGATCCAGTCTCAGCTTTGTTCAGGACAACTCAGTTCCTGCCCTGTCCTTCCTGCCCACGGGTAAGGAGAGACACGATTTGGGCAAAGGGATGGCAGCACTACCCCCCACCTCAGAGCAGAGTGATGAGTCAGGAACACCCCAAGCTGACCCAAGTGGGGCACCAGAGCTGCTTGTCTTGCAAGTCCAGGGGTCTCTCAAGTACATTTGGGGCTTGAAATGAGTCCCAGAATTCCACAGCAAGTACTGATTTTTCAATCCCATCGAGGGGGATCCCCAACAAACACACCTCACGTATAAGACACGTGTTTTTCAGCCAAGACTCAAAGGGCATCTCCAGGTCTCCCAGTAAATTGGTTCCCTTTGCACACCAGAACAAGTGTGACTGGGTTTGTAAGGAGGTGTGTTCATACAGTTCAAAGGCTTTAAAACAGGGTTCTCTCTTGGCCACATCCACGTTGAGTTGGAAGAATTTCTAGGCAATGTTCCTGCCCCACTGGGTAATTCTACACACCATGAAAAATTAACTTTTGGTGTACAAAGTCCTCATACAAAATATAAAAGAGTGTTCATATAAGCACATCTTTACATCAGGCCTATGCTCCATTCTCAGGGGACAGAGTACAGGGGAGAGCTCTGTCGTGATTTAGTCCTGACACAAAACAAAAAGCTGTGGCTTTACTGGTGGTGGGGTCATAAATGAAATTAATTCCCTTTCAAATTTAACTGTATTATCCCCAGCTGCTTTTCCTTTTTTATTTTTTTAATTTTAGTGGGCAAATTCCCCTCATCACATTCCTTTACAATTGCTGCTACAGTAAATTGCACCCAAAGTTTAGAAGCATGTGGGGTGCACAGTGGACTAGAGTTACCATACTGATTAGCAAAAATGAAAGAAGAGATGCAAAGTAAAAAACCTGCTTAGGATGCAGGGTAGGAAACCCAACAGTACATCAGACACGTTCAAGTGAGAATACAAGTGTTTCCAAAACTGGTTACAGGTCTTGAGAGCTGGTAAAAGACCTTCCTGTATTTTATCCATGTCCCCTCTGCAGTCCGTGGCCGTCCCTCCTTCTGGTTTAGGAAGGGGGACTCAACCATTCCCATGTAATGTTTTCTTTTGTTAAGATTATTTAGTTCACTCACTAACATCTCTGAAAAATTTAGCCAAATCATAATAAATCTAAATCCTTCTGAAGCAGAATGGGAAGGTTAATACATATTTATAGGATTCCAAATAGGCATAAATTCTTGTACCAACTCCCAGGCTAAATTTGATTGAGTTTTCTGAGACAAACTTATAGGTCCATAAGAGAAAAGCTTTCCCCACCCCATTCTTTTTAGTAAAAAGACAAAATGAACTTAGCAAAAATCAAACTGGCAATACACAGAATGGTTTGTCCTATAAAATCGTCCTAATATTTTTAGTTCTCAACAAGTTGCTTGCCATGGAAACACAAACAAATCACAAACATTAATAAACTGACAGCACAAGCAATTATGGGGCAGTTAAAAGCTCCATCGGTTTCAGGCAGCTGGGTCTCACCTGTCAGCAGGTTCCTAGGAAAAGAAAGGGAAAATTTGGCCTAATATAGACCAATCCTTAAAAAGAAGAAAGAATGTCTTGTCTGGCAGGATGCTACTCAAGCAGCAAGTAACCAAAGTCAAAAGGGCCTAAGGGAAAAATGATTATCCCATCTTGGCTGGCTGTGAGCCTTCTCGGGGAAATCCGCTGGCAGCTGCCCTGCTTGCAACTCCTTCCTCTCATCTTCAGTGGGGGCAGTGCTGGCATTCCTGGAAAGAGAAAACAACACAAACTTCCCCTATTTTTCAGGGGGGTCCCCTCTGGTTGGCAGAGCAGCTGTTAAAGGCCAAGCATTGGTATTCAACTGTCTGTAATAAACTGCCCAGGAGGAGAATAGGAAGGGAAGGCTGAGACCACTCCTTCAGGGCTGAAGCACGGGTGTGCTGCTACTGTGGCTCCTGGGTTTGCAACATTTAATGCTGCAGCTGTCAGTGGAGCCAAATTAGCTGTAACTTCAGAAATTCTGTTTGGTGTTGCAGCAAACCCCAGCACTGTGAGAGCACAGTCCCTGTGTTTCCTTTAGGGTTAAGATTACCAGATTTCCACTTTTCAACCAGGAGCCATAAAGTAACCTCAGCAGTTTGGCAGATCCCACTTGCTCTGTTTACTGCAGTGATTTTAACTCTTTGCTACCCGGGAAGCACACCTGGTCTCTCAGCATCCCACTGCTTTAATACTGGCCAGATTTCAATCTCACCTCATTTATGGCCAGACCTTCACATCTCCGTAGCCGTTTTAGTAGCACCATTTAGTGGCACCATTTTAGTAGCAGTTTGCTGACCCTGACAATCGTTTGTGGTTTCAGTTTTAATTAAGGGTCGTAATGTTACTTCCTCGTCATCAGCTGTCAATGCAAACGTTAGGTTTTGCTCTTTATCAGATTAACACTCATTCACCATCTCCCAAACTCCTCCACTGAACACAGAAGGTCTGAGTCACAGGTTCTACATCCTGCAATTCTTCCCTGGGATTCTCTCTCATGTGCATTCCAAAGCTCTGGGGGAAGCTTTCCAACACGGTGCTCACCAGCAGCAGCCCCTCCACCTGCATCTCTTCTTCCTTCTCCTCATTTAACTGAAAGTACAATTCCTTCACCAGATCTTCTAAAGAACGTATTATTTCATGTTCAGATTTCTGAGTGACCAATCACTCATTATCCCAATTTACTCGTGCCAGCTCCACCCCAGGGTGGACCCTCTGGGTCTGGAGGGTTCCCGCTCTGCCCGGTGGGGACACATCAGCTCCACGGTTCAGGTGGGGGAGGGTCCCCAGAGGGGACCTTGGCCAGGGCTCAGCACCAGGCTCGGAACTGGTGCGGACCAGGGCAATCCGACTGTTTAATCAAAGCCAAGCATCGCCAAGGCCCACGGCGGGGGCTGACGCGCTGGGATTTCTGCCCAGAGCTCTCAATGGCAAAGGGAAGAAATTCAGTGAAGTGCAGGTAAACGGCGGGAGTAACTATCACTCTCCTAAGGGGGAGCAGAGTTACTGACTGGGCTCAGCCGCAGAGGTCGCACCTCCTCGTGGTCCCGCTGGATGCCCTTCACAGGTAACTAAGTCGGCCTCGGCCCCAGTTCGGAGGAGGGGTTAAAGCCTCTCTCTCCCTATCGTCTGGAGTCACTGCCCAGCGAGAGTAATCAAATGAAAGTGATACAAATTTTTGATAATAACTTACAGAAGTTATTTACCCAGAACCTTGCCCACGGGCTAAAGTTGGGCACAGGTTGACAGATATTGAGGGGTACTGTTAACCTTGTCATCTCTCACTTGGATGGACAAACTACATAAATTGACAAAATGGGCTGGTTGATGAGGCTTATGCATGTACCAACAGCCACTCAAACTGATCCTAATGATTGGAAACCTTTTGTAGCCAAATCAGATGAAACACCAAGTCCCTTAGTAACAACATCAGATGAAACTGAATTGCAACAGTTAGAGTTCTCTAGCTCAAAGGAGATAGAGAACTGGTAGGCCACTCAATCTTTAATACAAGGGGATAAATTGGCTTTACTTCCAGAAGTTTACGAGTCATTTACACCAGACTCAGTCAGAGAAAATAAAAACAATCTCTCTGACACTGAAAATGAAAACCATGGAGATGAGGAGGACTGTTGGAGGATGTTATAAGTAAACCAAGGAAATTTGCTGTTCAAGAAATGGGTTAATTAAGTTGTTATGTTATTAAAAGTTATGAGTAGAGTGATTATGGAATCCTTAACCATAAATTTGACTATTGCAGAACACAACGCAGAGTAATTCAGTGTTTTTGAAGTTGTTTGTTACAGGCATATTGATATGGACTAATGTAAAGGGGCAAGCCATGAGGAGTCATGAGGAGTCTTGTGACTAGATGACATCACCCTATGGAAAGTTCCAGAACCACGACCTCATAGAGACTAATAACTTTAACCTCATTGGTGGAAGCCCCTCAGCAACGGCCGACTCCCGGGATTAGAAGGACCAACCACAGATCTGCCCGCGAAAGAGGAACCAAACAGGGAGCAGCTTGCGAACCCCCAACCAATGAACTATTGACATGACTCAGGGGGGTGGTGTCAACCAAGGGTATAATTGCTGCTGTTTCGGTTCCCCATTTTGCTGACTGTGGTGGAGCAAGGGTTTCCCCCGGTCGCCCGGCTGGCCGCTTTTGCTTGTTAGCATTAATAAACCTTTTTACCTTGCAATCGAAATTATAGCCTCATTTTATCTATATCAGAGGAGAAGAGACGGAGTGGCAAAAATATGAAGCTTGGAGAAAGATTTATGACCCATAAATGGACATTTTTATACGGGATTGGACACTGTTATACTGGATGTGACATTCCCCAAACTTGACAGTTTTACCCCACTTTTCCCCAGTTTATTGCTATATTGTTATATGATTGTGTGTACCCCCAGTTGTTGTTTTTAAAATTATCCTCCATATTGTCTCCTTCTTCCCCTCACAGTTTTCCCGCCTTAACCCTGTTTTCCCGCTCCTCTGCCTGCCATTGGCTGATGTTTGGTGCAGTGCAGAGGCAGCTGCCATTGGCCCATTTCCCCAGCTACACCCTAAACTCCTCCCCTCCTTACCCAGTTACCCAATCACATTCATCCCTGAGTTGTCAGTCCTATGCTCCTCCCTAGCCCAGACTCCACCCCTAAACCTACCCTATATAAGTTACTGTTTCCCTAATAAAGTTTGGCATTGCTCCTTGACCTCTACTGCATCAAGACCCTGATTTGCAGTGCCCGATCCTATTCCTTTTCCCGCGGGTCGTGGCAAGTGGCGCCCAACGTGGGGCACAGTAGAGGTCTCCTGTATCAGGAGAACTCCTGTGCTGCTGCTGGGCTCAGACGACTCCAGGAGCGGAGCTCGTCCCGCCGACCCTCCTCTGCATAGCTGACGGCTGTGGACTTCCATCGAGTCGCACGGGTCGCACGCCTGGAAAGGTGAGCTGCAGGGAACATTCCTAACACCCTCACCCAACACCTCATCCCCGTAATCAAAACTAAAAAGGGAGGAATAACATCCGGAAGTGTGGTGAGAAACCCGATTAACATCATGGGGCTCACACTTTCCACCTCCCAGAAATCTGTCTACCGCCGCCTCAAAGACTTTGTGATAGAGCACGGTCACCCGCTGGATAAGAAATCAGCGAAAGCCCTCGCCAGATGGCTTGACTGTCATGGTCACCAAGTTAATGACAACACGACATTTGATAAGTGGCAAGCCATCGGATTCCAGCTATGGCGAGAGAGCGGCAAGGGTGACCGGCTTGCTAAGGAGGCGCTGATAGCCTGGAGGCTTGTTCTGATGGTGCTTCAGCACCAGATGATGAACAAGAACATCAGCAATAACAACCAAGGCGCTGAATCCTCCAAGTTAATAGAAGAGAACAAACCAAACAGGGACAAGGACACTAAAAATACTGACACGGACACTCTTCACTCGGATAAGGACACCGCAAGTTTCCACCAAAATGGCGGGAGGGAAAAGAAGGACATCGGCTCCAACACACAAAATGGCGGGCGGGAGACGGACAGCGAGTCCCAAGATGGCGGGAGGGTGCGAAGAAAAGGATCGCGTCGATCTCGAGATGGCGTCGAGGAGGCGGGGCCCCGGGTTTCGCGGGAAAAATCGACGCGGGAAAAGCGGAGGCGGGCTCTCGTAGCTCCACCCACAGCGCCGCCTCCGCCCCCGTATACGCGCGCACGGAGCCTCTCCCCAGACACGCCTTCCTCCACGCCCACTTCCGCCACTCCAGTCTCCTCCCCGGAACCTTCTCCCTCCCGGAAACCACACGGTGCAGTGGGCGGGGCAAGGGCAAAGGCCCAAGGTAACATCCGCCAAGATGGCCACGCCCATAAGGTCCAGGCCCCCGAGGCCTACTCCGCCTGCCGGTACCCTCACTCCGATTATCACTGGGTGCCATACTCCCCGGAGGAACCATCTGACGCTCCGGATATCTGGAGAGCCTTCCGGGAAGAGGCGGCATCCGCCAAAGACACAGAGTTCTTAAGGGCCTTTCCTGTATATTATGAAGAGGGCAAACCACCAGAATGGCGTCCAATTTCATACCCCATGTTAAAAGACATAAAGAAAGCTATCGTGGAGTATGGGTTGGGCGCCCCCTTTACCACTGGGTTACTCGAGTCCTTTTTCTCAGCGTACACATTAATTCCATTCGATGTACGGGCGGTGATGGGAGGATTACTGACAACCGTACAGGCCTCAGTCTTTGAGGCGGAGCGGAAAAAGCGAGTAGTGACCTGGGTGAATGACCGAATGGAGAGGCGAGGTATCCCCCCACGGCAAGCCAGACATGCTTTATGGTGAGGGAGATTACGCTCGTAGAGGGGATCAAGCACGATTAGACCCTAAATTGTTAGATAAATATAAAGAATTGGCATTAGAGGCCCTAAAGAAGGTGGCCGACGCTTATGTGCCAACCCCCTCCTTTACCATGATTAATCAGGGCGTAAAAGAACCATTCACAGAATTTATAACTCGGCTGAAAGAGGCTATTGCCCGGCAAGTTCCTCAGAAAGAATGACAGGAAATTTTGTTTAATAAATTGGTTATCGAAAAGGCTAATGAGGACTGCCAAAAAGCACTTAAGCTTTTAAAAGATCCCACTCTACTAGACATGATAGAGGCGTGCAAAAATATAGGATCGAACTCCCATAAAGCACGTCTGATGGCTGACGCTTTCTCTGGTCCCAATCATTGTTTCGAGTGCGGGGAGAAGGGACACTTTAAAAAACATTGTCCAAAGTTGTCTCAATCTACCCCTGACTTACCCAATACTTTATGTCGCAGGTGCGGGAAGGGACGGCACTGGACTTCCAGTTGCCGATCCCTCACAAATATCAACAGTGAGCCTCTCCCTCCGCGCCGTTCACCTAGGCTGCGAAAGCGAGTGACCTTCTCGTCACTGCCGGACCTTCGGTCATGTGAGTGTGGGCCGTCGGGAAACGGGGAGCAGAGCGCCCGGGGGGGCGTGACGACACAAATTACCCCTGCTCTCCACTCAATCCTGCGCCCCACACCACACCCTGCTACCCTGTAAGCCCAAAGCCTCCGGCAGATTCTATTCCCTTGAATCCAACAGACCCTATTCCTGTTCCGTGTATTTCCCCTAATTTGGCAGACCCTGTTCCAGTTAAAAATCAATGTATTCCCCTTAATTGGATCATTCTCTCCATCGTCCACCCTTCAACACACCTAAGCTCTTATGAGCAATTGGCCAGAGTCAGGCCATCTGCCCCTGTAGATCCTGACAAAACATACTTAATGATATCACATTTCTCAGCAGTGGCTAAGGGAATCTTTATTGTACCCACCCTCCTGACAGGACTTACAAACACAAATATTGCTATATGCCTAACTGTGCATCTCCCTCCCGTGCAGCTGGAGGACCTCTTCCCCGTGACAAAGACGGTCTCCACAGACGACTTACTCTGCGTGAAATCCTCACATGAGGAGCGGAGGGAGGAAGGACTGAGGGAAGTCCATTGGACGACCTCGCTGAAAACCTCCCGTCCACTTTTAACGTGTCTGGTTTCTTTTTCACAACCTAGGTACCCGCAGAAGGTCAAAGTGGAGGACATTACCATCATTGCCTCCAAGGACTGGCCATACGGCTGGCCAGCCCAGACTGCTAACGTCAAAGTCAGTGGGGCAGGGGGATCACAGTATCCCGTCAGGAGCAAGGAAGTGCTAACAATCTACGGACCAGAGGGCAGACCAGCATCGCTCCAACCAAGCAGAAAAGGCCTTATCCACTGTTGAGAAGAAAATCACCCAGAGACAATCATGCAGGAGGATGGAGGGACTGCCATCCTCCCTAGTAGTAATCCGAGAACAGAAACAGCCTTTGGCCCTCTTGGGCCAGTTTACCCGCGACTGCAAGGACTTCTGTTTATGGGAGTGGATATTCCTCCCACACCAATTCGAAGAGAATTCGGCTATTATATTGTCCACACCAGGTCACACACTACTTTACCCGGTCCTGTGGCGGAGGGAAACCAGATTGCCGACCATCTGGCAGGTTCAGAAGGGCCGAAGTGGGTCCCTGCTAAGCGGATAAAGATCTCCCAGACTTGAAGAGAAAGATGCAAGCACTCCCGTTTTACATCTTCCTGAGTGTTATCGTCGGACTCATCCCTCGCATCATCATGTCGCCACTAAGAGACTGGATGAGCCAACCTTCAGAGAACTTGTGGGTAACGCTGGCCAAGGCCACGGGCACGGACACCTTTGCCTGGCCTTGACCAGCGCCAGCAACCCCTTCAAAACCTGCTTAGTGGGGATTCCTGTAACTTCGGGTGTCGAATGGAACACATTTGTGTCCCAAACCCGGAGCATGGGGTCCCTACCACTGAATTCACCCAATTTAGCGCAGGTTATAGCAGCACAAACCTTCACCAATACTCCCTTTCAAGAAACTGATTTACTTGGTTCCTTACCCACTGTTAGTGGTGTTATTTTCCACCACTACACTCAACCAGTTTTGTTCACCCCTCATAATGTAACCGGACACAAACTAATTTACAGAGGGACCATTTCGCCGTGGTGCAATAGTTCAGTCGCCACCACAGTGCCAACAGAGCATCTTCCTAGGGACATGAGGCTCCCCAAAGGGTTTTTCCTCCTGTGCGGGGATCGGGCGTGGCAGGGTATTCCTGCCTACCCGGAAGGGGGTCCCTGCACAGTAGGAAAGTTGGCACTGTTTAACCCGGCGAAGTTTCAGTTAGCAGATCAAGTGATTTCTCCCAAAAATAAAGTCAAAAGGTCCCTCCGTATAAAAAGGATGGTTCCCCAGCCTTCAAAAAGATTTGGAAAATTGGAGGCTCCCTAAATCTGAACCTAAAACCATTCCAAAAACACCCAAAGTTGCCCCAAAGAGCCCGGTCATTCCTCCCAGTATTAATGCAGCACCACGTGTGACTGATGCAATCATTACTCTGCCACCGCCCCCACCCTTCCCGGCGGACTGTGATTCCAGCCTTGACATTTGGTCCCACATGAAGAACTTTTGGGCTTCCTTCCCTATCCCCGGGATAGGAACTGCCCATGCCCTTTCCTTACTTTCCCGCCTTGGTTGCTGGTTGACCAAGGAGGCAAATGCAACCACAAAAGCACTTGAGGGTTTGCTAGAAGACACTCAAAAACTGAAGGAAGTTAGTCTCCAAAATCGTGCTGCCATTGACTTCCTACTCCTGGCACACGGTCAGGGGTGCCAGGAGTTCGAAGGAATGTGCTGCATGAATTTTTCAGACCATTCGCAGTCAGTTTATGAAAGCACACATCAATTAAAAAATCTCGTAAAAGATATCCACCAGTCCCGTGATGAGGGACTGGATGGACTTTTTGATTGGCTAAAAATTCCCTCCCTTCCTCAATGGTCCCGCAAAATTATAACCATGCTAGTAATTTCCCTATTTGTCCTCGTTTTCTTGTGTGCCTGTTTGCCGTGTTTCATCATTTGTGTTCGCCAGATGATCATCCACAGTGTAACTGTGAATGTCACCACGATTAAAGACAGAGAAGGGGGAGATGTGCTGGATGAGAAGACAGACTGGGAAAGATGTTGCCTGGAAAAGCATAAATGGGATCTAAAGGGACCTGTTACTTACTGGATAATTCACCTACCGGACTGACAGTTTTTCCCCAGTTTATTGTTGTGTGTTTATGAATTCTTATGCACCCCAGTTTATTGTTAAATTTTATGAATTCTGTCATACCTCCACATTGTCCCCATTTCTCCCTTAGATTTTCCCTCCCAAAGTTGTTTGTCACCCTGTCTCCCCTGTTTTCCCGCTCCTCTGCCGCCGATTGGTTACAGTGCGCCACAGTGCAGGGAGAGCTACCATTGGCCCATTCCCTCAGAGACCCGGGAGTTCCACCCACCTTTCCCCTGTCTCCCTATCACACTTTGCCCTGAGTTGTCAATCTCTTGCGCCTCCCCAGGTTAGAATCCGCCCCTCAGACCCGCTTTATTTAAACCCTTGTTTGCCCTGAATAAAGTGGCATTGCTGCACGAGACCTCAACTGTGTCAGAACCCTTATTGCAGTGCCCGGTCCCATTTCCCTTCCCCCACGGACCGTGGCAAGGACCAGCTCACATCTCCTCAGGCATGAGCAGACACACACGGGGCAGAGGCCCTTCCGCTGCTCTGACTGCGGGAAGGGCTTCAATCAGAACTGCACTCTCGTCACCCACGAGCGCAGCCACACCGGGGGAGGCCCTACAAGGGTGGGAAGAGCTTCACCCACAGCTCTGCCTTGACCAAATGAAGCCAGGTAAAACCTGGCAAGTGAATTTAGTAGAGCACTACAAGAACTAGAGAGTTAAACACCAAATGCAGGCCTTAAACAAAGGCATAGAGAACTTAGTATTGAAATAGCGGAGGCAATAAATTCACTAGAATACAGGACACTCTGACATGAGGGAACATGGGCATGAACGGGGAGAACTAGAAATGCTAGCACACACAAAAAAGGACATATGGAAGAAAACAAAGGGAGATAAGAAAAGGGACAAGCCAAGAAATCAGGTACTCTTGCCAGATACTGAAAATCCCTGCCAAATGCACAAGGAAACTACCCAAATTAGGGAAGGTTCAAAAGTTTATGAAGATGATGATGAAAGGACACTTGAGTTCATGATGAAGTAAGACAGGAACGACCACCGAAGTGCTCCCCAAATTAAAGACCACACCTCTAACTCTGCCTCAACTCCGCCTGTTATGAATATTGAAAGTAGATGTTGCAATGTAATGAATATTCATAATATGTGATGCAATTGCTTGGCAAAAAGTGTATAAAAAGTTCAATTGTAAGTTTCCTGATGGAGCAGGCTGTCCAGGGTGACCTGGCTGCTCCCTGGCCGTAAATAAATACCTCCTGCTTATAGACTGAAAATTCTGTCTCGGAGCAGTTACTCCGCACCTTCTTTGGGGCACAAATTGGCATCACAAACACCAATGGACCCACTGGTAAGGGAAGCCCTTTGAGTGCCCCCATTGGGGGAAGAGCTTTGGCTGCTGCTTCCACCCTGCATGAACCCCCTGAAGGTGAGGCAACTCCTGGAGCCCAGTGACTGTCTGTCCATCCCCTTCTACTGAAAGGGCCAGTCCCCTTTCACAGGGGCAGGTTCTTACAACAGAACCCTCCTTGGAGGGGTGTGTGGAGATTCCTGTCTTGGCTGGGGCCCCCCAAAGTCACTCCTCGAGGTTGAGGGCAGAGATCTCCCCACGAGCGTTGGTCTGGGGAAGTTACATCCATCTCTAAGAATTGGCCACTTCACAAGCCAAAAGGCAAGTGGAGATTAACTGGGCACTACCGACGCCTTAATGCAAACACAGGGCCCCTTACTGCAGCAGTCCCAAATACTGCTGAACTAATGGCTACCATACAACAACAAAACCACCAAATCATGGCCACTGTTGATGTCAAAGACGTGTCTTTTATGCTTCCCCTGTGGGACCAAGATCAGGAGTGTTTTGCTTTCATGTGGGAAGGCCAGCAGGACACTTTAACCTGCCTCCCACAAGACTGAAGCATTCACCCACTCTACCACACCACACTCTGGCACCAGAATTGTAATTCATTCCTCTTGCACGAGGAGTAAAAGTATACCAATACACTGATGACATTTTGGTAGCAGGAGATGAAACTGCACCTGGACAGTCAACCCAAACACACATTATTAAACATCTCCCTCCTGAAAAAGTACAACTGCCTTCGCAAGAAGTGAAACTCCTGGGAATATGGTGGAGGGGAGGAATGGTCTGTATTCCCCCAGATACGCTCACTGCCCTAGACCAAATTGAAAGGCCTGCAGCATGATCCTTAGATCCTAGTATTTACAATTTAGCATCATTTCTAACCACCCTTTGTGTCAAATTCCTGAAACTCTGTTTAATGTTCTTTTCCAAAGAAAGATTTTAGCAAGAACACCCAATCTGGAGGAGATGCACCTAGACAACATAACACACACATTGTTTGATATAACTTGACTTGTGGAAACAAACCCCAAAACTCACAGAGTACTGAGTAGGTATGTTTATGCAGGCACCGGGTGCATAGGGAATATCTCTGCCCACTATGCACACCTACTCCCTTTGTTTGGCCCTTTTACCTCATACAATGTTACATACACATTAATTGTGTTACAGATGCAGTCAGCAAATTCCTGACAACTGGGAGGGGAAGTCATTAACATACACCACACCTCCGACTCCGCCTCGGAATGCCCCTTGAGGGTCTTCATTTGGGGGTCTTTTGGATGAAGTAAGAGTCTTCCTCGGCTCTAAACTTTTCACCTTTGCTAAGAATTGCTGAGCTGGCACTGTCCAATCACCTCAAAACTGGTATCATCTCTAGGAACCTTTCTTTAGCAGTCTTCAAGGTCCCTCTTCTTAAGCCTCAAAGCCCCTTATGGAAACCCCAAGGTTTTTCTGCTCCTGCTACAGTTCTCATTATAAACTTAACTATATGCTGTCTGTGAATTAACACAAGCAAGCAAGGCCTATTCCAATTTAACAGTATTATATCTAAAATTAACTCTAGGAAGTATCTAAGGCCACAATCTTTTATCACCATTCTAGATTTTGATCACCCCTTATCAAACTTTAGACTAAACTAGTAGAGAACACCCAGGATCCTTGAAAGAGGGCCGAGCAGGACAGAGAGGGATGATGAAGACGAAGGAGGGACCAACTCTTGTTTTCTTGAGACCACCAACCCAATTTGGGGAGGTGTGCCTAGGGGAGGGCCTGAAGGCAGGAGGGGGGATGTACAGTTTTTGGGCCAGGATGTAATGGTTAGATAGGACAATTAGCCAGTATTATAAAATTGTAACAGCTATTCTGCGTGTGTGTGATGAATATATTTTATGCACCTTAAGGCCTTAAATAAAGACCTGCTCTCTGCCTTACTTCAACAAACTCTCCAGAGAATTTTCCTTTCACTTTAGGCAACAGTAGCCTCTCACCAAGAGACTGAAATCCCAACCAGCCACTGGAATGACAAGGCAGAAGAACTGGCCAGACTAGCCCCACCACACGTAAAAACTCCAGCAGAAAACTGGGACTAATTATTAGAGTGGTTGCACTCAAAGCAAAAGCACACAGGGGCACAAGATCTAGACAAACAAGCAGGAAGTAGAGGATGGCAGTAACTCCTGAGATGGCTCATACCTGCATATCTGCATGGGAAGTGTCGAGTCCGACTAGAGCATCATCCCCTACAACAACCTCCCTTGCACAGAAGAGACAGGAAGAGACCGGGGGACACACGGCAGCTGGACTATATTGGACCTTTCTGGAAATCAGAAGGAAAGCAATATGTGTTGGTAGGAGTGGAAGTTAGATCAGGACTGGGACAAGCTGAGGCTTTCCCTCCAGCAACTGGGGCAAACACTCTGGAACCTCTTAAAGCAGGCTTCAGTTTCTTCCCCAAACCTGTGTCAATTCAATCAGACAACAGGTCATATTTCACAGCTACAGTCCAAGACTGGCCCAAAGAAGGAGGAGTTCAGTGGGTATTCCACACACCCCATTATCTGCAACCTAATGGCATAGTCAAGGCAAAAATAGCTCATACTGTTGTACCTTAATTTACAGTAAAGTTAAGCAATACCTGCGGCTGCAGGGCTGCCACAAGCCAGTTGGATCAGGGCAGACAGTACGTGGGGATGACAACTGGGGCTCAGATCATCACGTGTCACATGAAACGTCGACTTCTGGACAAAATTCTACCATTCTGACCAAGGTGGACAGGCCACCTTCATGTAACCCGGAAAAGGAACATACATTTCTATGTGTTCAATAAACAGCCAAATGCCTCGTCATCTAATTAGTGATGTGCATGAATGGATGAAGGACATTCCCACTGTCCCTACCTACTACCCAGTGAAACCACAGCCAAGGGAATGGGCTTGGCAGAATCAGCAGGGAAAGAAGACCCTGTTGAGCTTTAGTCTGGCGCTGGGAAGAGACACGAGAGGTGTAGAATAAGTGGGAGGCCGGGCACGTGCTCGGCAGTGCAGGGTGACCCACCCACCGGTGTCCCAGCCGTCGGTGAAATACCACTACTCTGATGGTTCTGTCACTCACCCAGTGAGGGAGGGGTGAGCCCCGAGGGGGGCTCTCACTTCTGGTACCAAGTGCCCAGGGCCCGGGGGCCTGGCATCAATAGCAGGGCACGTGGGAGGCCTCTCGTTGCCTTCCCTTCCCTCTGTGGGGATACGCGGGGCTGGAGGCTCGGTGGAACTCACCGTTGTAGGAGCCCAAACCCAGCTGCCAGCAGAAAGGGGCTTAGTGGGCTTGAACAGTAAACCTTTGACAACAAGGACTGAGAGAAATCCCGTGACCTGAGGGACTGGACCTTCCTCACAAGACCTGGTGATGCACAACCATGTGGCTTAGCCTGGCTCCTGCAGCAAAATAAGAAAGGACTTTGAGATGGTTTTATCAGACCACGTTTAAACCCTTTATCCTCTTCCCCCCATGTAATCCTGGCTGAGGGAAAGATTAATCAATTAAGTAACTTCAGTAAAAACTTGTGGAATTCCCTTATTTTCATGACCTGTCCTCCTCATTAACATGCCCAACCCCCAAGGCCCTTAAATTACGTTTCGCTCTTCAATAAAGTATTCCAGTTTCTCGCCTCCACCTGCAATCACTTAGTTATCAACTCGCCATTCACCGTCACAGAGGGTGGCAGTGGCAGCTGGACCCTTGCCACTCCCAGACCATGGAAGTTCTCCATCTATGGCTGGCATCAGCAGTGATACCAGACATGGTGAGGTGCTGCTGGACTATTTTAATACCAAAGTCAACCAGACCAGAACGCCTGAAGGACATCAGCAACTCACAGCCCATTACCATTGGATCAATCACTTGAAGTCTCTTTTCCAGAACAGTGACAGCAAAGCTGGCCAAGGCATGTCCCATTAATCTCAGGCACAGAAGGGAGGAGACCCTCCTATTATCACCTTGTTTAAGAACCTGCATAAGAACATCTACACCTGTATAGACACAAAGAATGAACACACAGATCACATCCACATACAAAGTGCTGTGAAACAAGGTGATCCAATGTTGTTGCTTCTATTCAATTTGCCTGTAGACCCTCTGCTGTGCAAGCTGCAAGAGTGTGGAAAAGGGTACCAACAGGGAGGGAACACTGTAACAGCAACGCCCTTCACTGATGACTTGGTCCTATTAAATGGATCCTGGCAAGGCATAAAAAACAACATCAAAATCCTACAGACCTTCTGCAGGACACAGGGAGAAAAGTGCCACGGCTTCTACATCAAGCCAACTAAGGATTCGTACACCGTCAGTGACTGTCCAGCACAGACCCTTAACTGCACACCCCTCAATGGGATTGAACCCAGCAGTTCTGAGAAATATCTGGGCCAGCAGATTGACCCCTGGACTGGTAGAGATATACCAGAACTATCTGCAAAATTAACAAATTGGTCACAATGGATCAATAAGGCACCGCTGAAACCATTACAGAAAACTGACATCTGCAAAACTTATCCCATCCCCACATTAACCTACTTGGGCCCCACACTGATGTGAAAGCAGGGTTCCTCCAGTCCCTGGACCTACAGATACGATCCACTGTCAAGGAATGGCTGCATTTGCCACCGAGCACATCTCACATCATCCTAAATTCAAGCACAAGGGGTGGAGGTTTGGGTGTCACCAGGTTGACAGGATTGATCCCAAGTGCACAAGCCCAAGATGGCAGAGACTGGCTCAGGCTTCAGATGAAACAGTCAAAACAATTCTGAAAATAAAAGAAATCAAACAAGCAGATGAAAAGCTATGGATAAAAGCTGGAGGAGACAAAGAAAAGAGCCAACAATATTGGAACCCAAACCAGTAATCCAACTATCCAACAATGGGGATGAGAAAAGAACATCAGCTTTCTGAAACCCTGAAACTGGAGAGCAACAGAATTTACAAAATGGACCAAGCTGGTATCCCAGTCCCTGGGCATTACCAACTTTGAAAGGGGGGGGACCAGCAACTTTGGGATCAACAACTACAGAGGCATCACCCACACGAAGCCTAGAACAGCACTGCAATTGAGAGCCAACGTTTACCCCACAAGACAGTTCCTGGCAAGGGGTAGACAAGCAAGGTACATCAAATCCTGCAGACACTGCCAGGCTGAGAAGGAAACATGCTCCCATATCATCAGGAACTGCCCAGCCTTGCAGGAGGCAAGACTTAAAAGGCACAACTGTATCTGTGGTACCTTATCAAAGGAAGCTAAAGAGAAAAATTGGGTGGTGTTTCAGGAACCACAGAGAAGAGAGAACAACAGTTACATAAATGGCACCTCATATTTGTGAAGGACAACCAAGCATAGGGGGTGGATGTCACTGTGATACTGACACATCTTTGGAAGACGCTGCAATGGAAAAACTAGGAAAATACCAACAAATTTAGGATCTGACAAATGCAGCAGACATTGTATTTATGGGCTTTCCCCTTGGAGCACAGGGGAAAATGAGGAACTTTTGAGGGACCTGTGTTTCTCCAAATGGAACAAAGAGAAGACAGCCCAGGGCCTGCCCTCCAGAGCACTCCTTACCTCTGCAGATATTGTACAATGTTTGGGAGCAAAGCACGTACTGTTGTATCCCCTTAGTTCACAACAAAGTCTCACAGCACTTCAAGTGAGCGCTGTGAACGCAGAGCCACCACAATCCAGTTAAATCTGGCCTGGACAGTAGGTGGGGATGACAATGGAATCAGATCATGATGTGTCACATACCACCAATCTGTGACAAAATTCTACCAAGCCTGACCAAGGTGGACAGGCCACCTTCACTTAATCCAGAAAAAGAGCACACAGAAATTATATCTGCTATTATATATGCCTGATAAATAGCCAAATGCCTTGTCATCTAATTAGTGATGAGCATAAATGCAGGAATGAGATTCCCACTGTCCCTACTGACTATCCAGCAAAACCACAGCCAAGGGAACTGAATCACCAAGGAAAGAAGTCCCTGTGGAGCTTGACTCTGGTCTGGTGCTGTCAAGAGACACGAGAGCTGGAGAACAAGGAGGAGGCCGGGCACACGCTACTCTGATGGTTTTGTCACTTACCCACTGAGGGGGGGGACAAGCCCCGAGGGGGGCTCTCACTTCTGGCACCAAGCACCTGGGCTCCAGGGACCAGGCAACAATGGGAGTGCACACGGGAAGCCACTGGTGGCTTTTGCTTCCCTCGGTGGGATCCGCGGGGCTGGGGCTGGGCTGCGATGGGGGAACCCACCGTCACAGGGGGTGGCAGTGGCAGGCGGCCCCTCGCTGATCAGTGCAGGGGTCCAGCTGCTCCCATCTCCCACCACACAGGAGACCTGGTGGCCCTCGAGCCAGGGCACCCACCTGTGATAAATAAATAATTGCGATCCGTGAAACGAATGGGTGATTACATCAAAATAAAACAAATGGCTTGTAAAACTTAATTACACCCCCATAAAGAAATAAAACAGACCCTTACAAGGTCAAGAGGCCTAAAATCTCCTTACTATCCTAAGAATAAAATATGGTAGAACTTTAAATCTTTAGGCACCTGTTCGTCCAAGAATGCATGAATTATGACCGGCTGTAAAGATAACACTTTTAACTTTAGCTGTAAGAAAACCCATATATTAAATACTTAGCAAAAACCTGTAGAATGTATATATATATGATATAATTAATATGCACAAAATAATTAAGATAAATACTAAATGTACCCTGTAATAAGTGTGCAGATTTAGGAAACTGGTCCCCACCTCTGTCACCCAGCCAGGTGCTTGCTTTTTCCATATAATAAACTATCATTCAAAAACTTATAGGAACTCGAGACTTTGTTTATCACCCACCCTTGGCACGCCTGGGCTGGGTGGGGCAGACATGGCATCCCACTCCCGTGCCCCGTTTCCCCCTGCCTGGCGGATCCCGCTGCCGCAGGTCCTGCTCCCCGTTCCTGGGTTCCCCTGGGCTCCGGGAACGGACTTGGCCTGGCCGGTAGAGGAGTGTCTTCCATCCGGATGGGATTCGGGGTTTTTCAATGCCTTTAGTCTTTCATCTGCTCCTCTCCTCTCCACGGCCAAAGGGACGGCACTCTGGCTCGCCTGTGAACAAAGGCAATCAAAGGCAGTCATCTCATTAAGCATTAAATCAATAAATGACCAATCAGGATCTTGGTTTCTAACAATCATTTCAAAATGTTTCACTATCTCACCGGGATCATCTCGGTACCCCTTAACCACCCCTTCCAATTATCAAGATCTGCTGTACTCAAAGCAAAGGGACCTTTACTCTCACCACCTCTCCTGCCCGTCCTACTCCCTGCCCAAGGGGGGCCCGGAGCTGGGGGCTTTTGGCTCCTTTTACTCCTCCTGTGCGGTGATGGGGGTGCTGCCGCTGGCTCCTGCTTCACTGCCATCACTGCTGGATTCATCTCCTGATGCCACTGCAGGGGCTTCAGGTCCCGCGGGGGGGAACTGGGGGTGTGCTGCTCTCAATTCTTCCCGATCTATAACCCCGGGAGACATAGGGTCTCTCCCTTTCCTTGTTTTAAGGCACCTTTGCCCGATGCTGCATGATGAGCAGCACCTTTTTATCTTTTGCTTCTCTTTCCCCCTGTCCTTTTCTAATGCTATTAACAGGGGATCCTGCAGTGAAACGTTTCTCCCGCAATCTCTCTGCCATTCTGGATGGTTTCTCAAACAGAAAAACCTATCTCCACATATTGCCTCGTTACCTTTTCCATTACGCCTTAAAAATAACATTAATTGCAAAACTGTATTATAATTTAAAGTTCCATTCGGCAGCAAACTTTCTCCCTCGTCTCATTTATACAAAGGCCACCATTACCTGCAAGATTTAATCGTGTTAGCCTTATTGACACCACTTCCACTCACACCACCCAGATCTCTCCAATGGCTTAAAATACAGCCCAGAGGACTCTTTTTCACAACTTTCTTACTCTGGCTATTTCCCATAGTAATTTACAGGTGCTTTTCTACCTCCTTGCCTTTTACCAACCCTTAAATACAACTGCTTTTAAAGTTAGGAAGTGCGGGAAATAAATACTGGGAAGCTGATGAAAATTAGTGCCACAGGAAATAAAAACTCCTAATCACATTGCCTGCACCAGACACTGAGATGTTAACAACTGCGAATTGAAATTAGTGCTACAGAACAATAAGAAACTCTTTTCTTACCACACTGCTTGCAGCAAACATTAAGATGTTAAGAGGCGCTAATTAAAACTCGTGTCTCAAAACAGTAAGAAAACTTTTCCTATTCACACTACCTACACCAGACACCGAAATGCCAACACTTGCTAATTAAAAGACAATAACAAGACTTCTCTCACAGCACCTACACTGAGCTGCCAACACCTCCCGATTAAAATCGGCGCTAAAAGACAAAAAGAAAACTTCTCTCACTCACACCACCCCCACCAGACGCTCAGATGCCAACGCGTGCCGATTAAAATCGCTGCTACAAGACAAAAAGAAAACTTTTCTCACTCGCAGCATCCAACCCAAACAATAAAATACCAACACGTGTCGACTAAAATCGGTGCTACAAGACAAGAAAAAAAATCTTCTCTCACTCGCAGCACCCACACCAGACACTGAGATACCAACACCTGCTGATTAAAATCGCTGCTACAACAACACTGGTCTCACAATACCTACACCAGACATTCAGACGCCAACAAGTGCCCGTTAAAATCGGTACTACAAGACAATAACAAAACCTCTCTCACAATATCCCCACCAGACACTCAAATGCCAACACGTGCCCATTAAAATCGCTACTACAGGACAAGGAAACTTCTCTCACTCGCAGCACCTACCCCGACACTCAGATGCCAACACGTGCCGATTAAAATCAGTAGTACAACACAAGAAAACTTCTCTCACTCACAGGACTCACACTGGACACTCAGATGCCAGCACGTGGTGATTAAAATCCCTGCCACAAGACAAGAACACTGCTCTCACACTACCTACATCAGACACCCAGATGCCAACACCTGCCGATTAAAATCGCTGCTACAGCACAAGAAAAAAAATCTCTCACTCGCAGGACCCACACCAGACACTCAAATGCCAACACCTCCTGATTAAAATCGCTGTTACAGGACAAGGAAACTTCTCTCACTCACAGCACCTACCCCAGACACCGAGATGCCAACACGTGCCCATTAAAATCCGTGCTACAAGACAAGAAAACTTCTCTCACTCGCAGCACTCACACTGGACACTCAGATGCCAACACCTGCTGATTAAAATCGCTGCTACAGGACAAGAACACTGCTCTCACAGTACCTACACCAGACATTCAAACGCCAACACGTGCCCATTAAAATCGGTGCTATAAGACAATAATGACTTCTCTCACAGCACCCACACTCAGACGCCAACACCTGTTGATTAAAATCGCTGTTTTAAGAACACTGCTCTCACAGTACCTACACCAGACACTCAGATGCCAACACGTGCCCATTAAAATCGGTGCTACAGGATAACAAAAAATCTTCTCTCACTCGCACCACTTATGCCAGACACTCAGATGCCAACAGGTGCCCTTTCACCAACCCTTAAACGCAACTCTTTTAGTTAGGAAATCTGGGAAATAAATTGTCGGAAGCTGATGAAAATTAGCGCCACAGATGATAAGAAAAACTTCTCCTCATCACACTGCCTACACCAGGCACTAACATATTAATCAGTGCTAATTAAAATTAGTGTCACAGAACAAGAAAAAAGTCTTTTCTGGCCGCACTCCTTGTATCGGACACTAAGGTATTAACAGCTGCTGATTAAAACCCGTGTCACAAAAATAGAAGACAACTTTTGCCATTCACAATACCCACACCAGACACTGAAATGGCAACACGTGCTGATTAAAATCGCTGCTACAAGACAAGAGTAAAACTTTGCTCATAGTACAGCACCTACACCAGACACTGATGCCAACACGTGCTGATTAAAATCAGTGCTATAAAACAAGGAAACTTCTCTCACTCACAGCACTCCCACCGGACACTCAGATGCCAACACGCGCCGATTAAAATCCGTGCTACAAGACACTAAGAAAACTTCTCTCACAGCAGCTACACCGGACACTGAGAGCTATACTTCACACACTCTGCACTCACCAAACTTCTGAAATAATTTATTAAGACCCACAAGCTTTGCCTTACACACCGTACACGACCTCCGAAACAGAAACAATTTACCGGGACACACACGAACTCCGAAACAGAAACAATTTACCGGGACACACACGACCTCCGAAACAGAAACAATTTACCGGGACACACACGAACTCCGAAACAGAAACAATTTACCGGGACACACACGAACTCCGAAACAGAAACAATTTACCGGGACACACACGAACTCCGAAACAGAAAGCGGCTTACAGGTACTTTCCAGTGACCGGTCACCCGAAACCACATTATACGAAACAAATACCTTCAATTGGTCGCACGAGGTCCCCGTCTGCTCCCGCAGCGAGCCCAGGGAAGTGAGGAGTCCCTTCGGCAAAATCCCGAGGGCGCCCCAGGGAGTCCCTGCCTCCAGCGGAGTCTGCAGCCGAGCACAGGGTGACTCCCGCCTGGCTGGCCGGAACTGAGGCCGGCAAAAGCCGACGGTAGGAAAACCCAATAGCCACAGGTCCTATTAAGCCACTATTTGTTTATTACGGCGCAGGACGAAAACAGGGCACCTCCAACCAACACGCGCACACCCTCCCCCCTCACAGCTTCCCTTTCCTACAACTACGTCATACATATTCATTGTGCATTTTACATATTCATGACCTACCCGAGACTGGGCGGTGTTCGATGTCAATCTCGGCACACGCCTTCTGCCGCCTGCGCGCTTCTCTCCCGTGGCCGTCTCGGGCGGTCGTAGGGGATGAAGGCTCAGAGTCTTCCTCTCTCCGAACTGTCCCCTCGCTCTCGGAGCATGCGCAGTCTCTCAGCACCGGCCCCTGGCGGCAGCTCCTCATTGGCTGCCCGGCTGCTCGGTGTCCCATTGGTTGTCTGTTGGTTACGCTTGGCTGCGCCGCGCGCTCTCCCATTGGCTGCCCCTTCCCGCCATCCCGCAGCTTTCCCATTGGCTGCCTCTGGGCACCTCCCCATTGGCTGCTCCCCGCCCACACGGCTGCTCTCTTAGCGACCGCCCTGGAACCTGAGAACTTATTCAACTCTGCAGCTTCAATTGTCCCTTAGCAGCAGCAGCGTAACATCTTCTCCACAGCAACTTAACATTTTCCCTTGTCGGGGCGACCCCACAGCACCAAAAAGGCTCCCAGCGACGCAACCCCAACTGTGCTTCGCACAGAGACCCCGCCCGGCCCCGCCGGCAGCGCCCCCGGCCCGTGCCCAGCCTCCCCTCTGCTCCGGGCTCCGCGCCCAGCGCCGAACGCCTTCGCCTCCCCCCGCGCCGCCTCCTCCTCGCCCCGGCGCTGCCGCTGCCGCCGCCCCGGGGCGCGGGGACCGCCTTGGCCGCCCCGCTCCGGCACCGCCGCTGGGAGGGGGGAGGGCGGGGCGGCCCCGACCCGTGCGCGGGGCCTGAAAGGCGGCGGGGGAGGAGAGGAGAGCGCGGCGGGGGCTGTGTCTGCACCGGGCCGGGCCCGGAGCTTGAACACTGTTTGTTTGGGACGGCCGAGAGCGCTGCGGGAAAGCTGGCCAAGAACGCCGGAGCAGAAACCTGTTTTGGGGCTTTTGGAACAACCCCTTTCGCGGGAGCGGCAAACCCCGAAAGGCTGTGTGCTCCCCTGGGTTTGGGACCTGCCTGACCCCCCTGGGGGGCCCAGGCACCTCTGTGAGGATTTTATCGCTTGGAGCAAGGGAGTTACCTCCGGGCAGCAGATAAAGAGAACATCGCAGCACCCTGCAGGAGAAAGTTGTTTCTTCCCACGTTAAAGCTTTTCCCTGGCAGCGAGAGTTTCCTTGAGTGGGCATTAAGGTTTTCCATCCTCGGTGTTTCTTCGAAGGTTTTCTACACCTACACTCTGTGTGTGTGTGTCTGTGTGTATGTCTGGGAGTCTCTGTGTGTCTGTATCTCTTTGTCTGTGTCAGTGCGTTGCAGCAGTGGGGGGGCCCGGCCTTTGCAGGGTGGCAGCTCCATGTCTGGAGAGATTTATTTCATTGGAAAACTGACAAGAAAAAACCAAACCAAACCAAAATGCAGTGCTGGAAAAGGGAAACAAACAACACCAGCCCCCTCCCTCCCCCAGCATCCCTTCCCTGGCCCCCCTCTGCCTCCCACGCCCCAAAATAAAAAAAATACATAAATAAATAAGTAACTACAGCCACTCCCCACCACCAACACAAAAAAAAATACCTCCCTTCACACCACTATGGCACCAGTACGAGCCAGTATGAGACTCGTACAGACCAGTATGGACCTGTATGGACCAGTCTGGGACCAGTATGCACAACCATGGTACCAGTATGGGCCAATATGGACCCATAGGGGCACCAGTACAGCACCAGGGTGGACCAGGACAGGCACCAGTGACACCAGTATGGCAGCAGAATGGGCACCAGGGCTCCCAGTGCTCCCGGGATGGCCCCAGTATGGGCATCAGGGCTTCCAATATAGGAGTCTCCAGTTCTCCCAGTATGGGGTCACCAGGGCTCCCAGTGCATCCAGTACTTTCAGGATGGGGTCAGCAGTACTCCCAGAGCTCCCAGTATGGGGTCACAAATACTTCCAGTACAGGCCCAAGGGTTCCAGTATGGGCTTCAGTCACAGGGACTCTTGGGGGTCCCCTGGCTTCCCAGCCCCTCCCCTCATGGAACCAAAGGGACCCTGGGACACTGTGGAACCTCATGGAATCACAGGGCCAGTGACTCTGTGGGACCTGATGGAACCAAAGAAACCCTGGGACACTGAGAAACCTCATGAAGTCAAGGGGACGTTGTGACATTGTGGAGCCTCATGGAACCAAAGGAACCCTGGGACCCTGCGGAACCTCAGGGAACTGAAGGAGCCCTGGGACATTGCAGACCCTCGTGGAATCGAGGGGCCATTGTGCCACTGACAAGCTCTGTCAGGGTTTAACCCCAGTCAGCAACTGTGGAGACGTTTGCTCACTCTCACACCAGCCAGAGCAGGGGCAGACTTGGAAGGATAAAAGCTGGAAAACTCCTGGGTTGAGGTAAAAGACACTTTAGAGGGAAAGCAAAACTGGGCACACGAGCAAAGAAAAGCAAAGAATTAATTCAGCACTTCCTATGGGAAGCAGGTGTTCAGCCACCTGCAGGGGAGCAGGGTCCCATCCCACAGAATGCTTCCTGGGGAAGACAGATGCCATCACTCCAAACCCTTCCTTTCCTTCTTCTTCCCCTCCCTTTCTATCCTGAGCATGATGTCATGTGGTCTGGAATATCCCTTGGGTCAGTTTGGGTCCCCTGTCCCGGCTGTGTCTCCTCACAGCCTCCCAACTTCCTTGCCAGCCTGGCCCCGCGAAAAGCAGAAAAGGCCTTGGCTCTGTGTGAGCCCTGCTCAGCAACAACCAAAACATCTCTGTATTATCAACCCTGTGTTCAGCACAAATCCAAAACACGGCCCCGTAGCAGCCACTGGGAAGAAAATCAACTCCACCCCAGCTGAAAGCAGCACAAACTGTGACCAAAGTAGTTGTATTTTTTAAAAACAGAGTCTATGCAGCAGTGGGGAAAGATGCTGGAAAATTCTTTTAACTGTAGTACAATAGTGTTTGATCCCTACATCTGTGACTAATAGCCTTGTGGCAGCTCTTGCTTCCTTATTTCCCTATATCAGTGATTAACATGTCCTTGCAAATGCCTTAGTTTTGAGAACAAGGATTGTGTGTGAGAGCAAAGAATGGTAAGAGAAGTACATTATGACATGACCACATGTCTGAGATACTCTCATGGAGAAAAGATTCCTTGGAAGATCAGGAGCCATATTCAAGTAAGTCCATGGAAGTAATTAGTACCTCTGCATGTACTCAGGAAATGTAATGAATATGTAATAGGAATGTCATGACTATTAATTTCATGACTCTAAAGTGGTCTGTGAGGTTGCTGGGTGTGCATGCTTTATGGAGCTATCTTCATGCACCCAGCACACTGAATGAAGTAATGTGGGCTTTCTAACCCAAAAAACTGGTTGGGGAGTTTATTTCCCAGTTTTCAGTGCCAGAACCTCATGGAACCCAAGGGACCCTGTGACACTGTGGGGGCTCATGGAACCAAAGGGACCCTGGGACACTGTGGGGGCTCATGGAACCCAAGGGACCCTGGGACACTGTGGGGGCTCATGGAACCAAAGGGACCCTGGGACACTGTGGGGGCTCATGGAACCAAAGGGACCCTGGGACACTGTCAGGAGCCTCGTGGTGCCCAGGGCTGAGGAATCCCGTGGGTGCAGGTGGCTCAGGGAGCAGCTGCAGTTGGAGCTGTGGGATGAGCTCTGGGTGAGGGGCCTCAGCCCAAAGGCCGTGAGCTGCTGACCCTGGAGCAGCCAAGGGAGAGGACACTTGGAGACAGGGCAGGAGCCCAGGACTCAGCAGGAAGAGCAGTTTGTGTGCTTGGAGTGTGTTACGACCCGCCCCAGGAAAAGAGGGGGGGGTAACCCAGGTTTTATCAAAAATTCCTTTGGGGTGGATTAAAGTGAAACGACACTAAATAATCGGTGTATGAAAACATATATTGATAAGATTTATTTTAACAATTTTGAATCAATTGTTAAGTTAACATTTTTGGGTGCTGTCATAATCAATAGGTAAGCTAACATTTTTGGGTGCTGTCATAATCAATAGGTAAGCTAACATTTTTGGGTGCTGTCATAACCTTTCTGGGGAGGAGAAAAATGCATAGGGGAGAGAAAGGCAGGATAAGAGCAAGGGAGAGTAAGGGAAAGAAAAGCTGAGAGTGGACAGATGTCCATAGTCACCGCCCACGGGGTCCAGCGATGAAACTTGATAGTTGCAGCTTCCATGTCTGTCACTTGAAGTGGTGGTCTTGATCTGCTGGGGGGGAAGGAGGGAAGCCCCCACACTCCAAGAAGTTATGAATTATCATATCCATGGTCAGTGTCACGGGCCATGCCTCGAGCCTCCAACCTCTCCCTGGGCCCTGCGCAAGAGCTGCTGTGTCTGGCCTGGCTCCCGCCTTTCAAGTTTGGCAGAGGGAGGGACGGGCCTGATTGCTCGTCAGATGTATCAATAGTCAAAAGCCTGCAAGGTCAGCTCTTATCTTTCAGGACTTCACACCTCCAGCACTGGAGGGAGGGAGGCCTTGGTTGCCCATCAGATGCATCAATAGTCAAAAGCCTGCAAGGTCAGTTCTTGTCTTTTCAGGACTTCACACCTCCAGCACTGGAGGGAGGGAGGGCCTTGACTGCCCATCAATAGTCAATATGCATCAATAGTCAAAAGCCTGCAAGGTCAGGACTTCACACCTTCAGCACTGGAGGGAGGGAGGGGCTCGACTCCTCATCAGAGGTATCATGCAAGTCAAAAGCCTGCAAAAGTCTCCTAGAATGCATAAATCATCAACCATTTCAGTCTCTGACAGAGTGTGAGGAGATAAAACCCCATGGAGGTTTTTTTGGGGGTCCCTCCTTGAGGGACCAGCTCAGCCTGTATCTGTGTTTCTTCACCAGGAATAAAATGTTTTATTGTTTTTACGACATCAGAGACTCTGCCATGGGAAACCTGGGTTGGAAGCAGTGAGGAAACCTGGTCTGACTGTGAGAGTGGGAGTGTGGGGAGTCACAGGGGACCCGTCGGGTCACTGGAGCTGCTGCTGCTGGGAAGGGGCCTGAGTGTCAGCAGTGCCAGTCTGAGCTGGTGGGAGAGTGACTGCCAGGGAGTCCTGGGAATGGTGAGCCTGGGAAGTTCCCTTAAGAGTGTGAGGGGGATCTCATGTGCAGAGACCCCCAGGAGCCCCTTGAGCCTCTCTGCTCATGGCAAGGATGCAGAGAAGGCAGAGTTACTGAACACCTTTTCACTGACAAGACCAGCCTTTGATGCAGGGCTGCTCTCCATCCCTTCAGCCCTGAGCCTGGCCCTTGAGATCTGGGGGCATTTGACACCCGCTGGCTCCTTTGATCCCCTCTCCCATCCCTCCCAGAGCACAGGGAAGGACTGAGGGGCCTTGGCTGATTGTCCCTGACCCTCCCCTACCCCGACACCAAGCTGTGCTCCTTGGGGACGGTGCTTGGACAGCCCCAGTCAGACCCTGTTTCCCGCTGTGCCCCCAAACCACCGGGTGCCCCAGGGGATGTGGGAACACACATGGACACGGGAAGGCACCCGTGGATGTGGGAACACACCCACCCAGACAGACACAGAGCATTTGTTTTGCTGCAGGGGTTTATTGATTCTTGCAGGGAAATTGCCAGGGCACCCAGGGGATCAGGGGGGTCCTCCAGGGATGATCATCTCCTCATGCCGCTGGAGGGGGCCAGGACACGGGTGTCACCACCACTTCCAGTCCTGAAAGACAGAGCCCCAAACGTCACCCCCGGTGTCCACAGGGACATGGCAGGGGCCAGGGATGGCCCTCAGCAGGATGGCACCTTCCCGCCCCACTCTCCCTCCCTCCCCACCCGCCTCACAGGCCCCTCTGGGCTGGGACCCCCGTGGGCACAGATCAAGGACAGGCACTGAGCGGGGGCTCCCGGCACCTGCCACAGCCTCAATTCTCCACTCACCTTTGGCCACATTTCCGCAACACCTTCCATCCTTACAGGCCCCTGACCACACACAAGAGACCATTGTGGGGCAGCTGGGAAAACATCTCAGCTCAATGACTTGACTACTTGCCTTGCATTTTCCCCAGGAGCCAGCAGTGACCTGGAAGATTTTCCTTTTGCCCTTTTCTGCTTCGTGCCTCATTTGTTGGAAAATTGAGGAACGTTGACTGAGGAGGGGCCCAGGGGAGGTGAAGCCGCTCAAGAAAGAGGCATTTACAGCCCCTCAACACCAAAGGTCCCACTCTGGACTGTCTCCTTCCTCTGGGCTCTGCTTGGGGAGGCCGTGGCTGGGCCTGCACCACTTGGGGGTTGCAGTGCCCGCAAATGGGCTGGAGCCGGGCACTGCCACCACCCCAGCACTTCCCTGGGCCCAGCCCTTGTGTGCCAGGGCCAGCATTGCCCAGTGCTCCCCAGTGCCTGCCCACACTGGAGATCCCAGTCACCCGCCTGTGCCCATTGCCCGTCAGCCCCTTTATCTCCCAGCTCCCTGTTTCCCTGATCCCGGGGTCCTGGTGCCCCAAGAAGGGGGGCAGTGCCAGCCCCAGGTTCAGTCAAAGAGCTGGAGTGGGAACAGGGACAATTGTGCTCAGACACGCCGGGTTTGGGGCTGGGTTGAGCTCTGGGGTGTCCCAGAGGGAAAGCTCTGGAAGGGATGGGCAGGAGGACATGGGTGGATCAGGCTTTGGGGGCTGTTGGAGGATGGATTGTGTTGTGTGGGATTGTCCCCACAGGGTATGCAGCTGCTTTCAGCTCCCTGCCCACCCCCTTGGCACCCCCAGGGGCCTGGGCCCTTCCAGGGGCAGCTGCCCCGTGCAGGAAGCTGGAGGGATGCCGGGGAAGGTGGCTGGATGGGTGCCGCAGGCGGGATGGACTCTGTGCCAGGGCTGGGCTTGTGGCCAGGGCTGGGGGCTGTGCCCAGCCGGGCTTTGCCCCGGGGGCTCTCGGGGAGGGGGCAGGGAGGAGTCCCGGCAGGGATAAATGTGCTCCTGCCCTTGTGCAGCCTCAGCCAGCGCTGCCCAGGCCCAGAGGAAGATGAAGGTCGCTGTGCTCAGCGTGGCCCTGCTCTTCACCATCCTGATGAGCCCCCCGGCAGATGCCAAGGTGAGGCCCCCATGCCACGGCCATGGGCTCAGGGATGGGCCCCTTCCCAATCCAGGGGCTCCCCCAGCACTCCCCAGCACCCCCAGCCCCGGGCCAGGCCACTTTCTTCTGGCCACAATTCCCTCTCTCCTTCCCCTTCCCTCAATTCAACTCCTGCTGCTGCAGCTCCGCTTCCTCACGGGATGCTTGCACCCGGCTCCGTCCTGGCACAGTCCCACTGCTTCCTGCTCTTTCTGACCCCAAATCCCACCTTTTTGGGCCTCCCTGTCCCATCCTCTTGGTCCCCTGGGGCATCTCCCCACCATCTCCTCTCTTTGCCAGCCAAGGCAAAGGCCCAACCCAAACTGGGTGGAACTGGGCCAAGCCCCACTGGAGTCCAAGGAGGACAAACAGGCCCAAGCTCCACCCTGGGCTCAAGTGGGACAAGGCCTGGCCAGGCTGAACTGGCACCAACTGGGAAATGCCCTGCCATGGCCCCTTCCCAGGGCCTTTCCTCCAGGCTTTGCCCTCAATGCCTTGCCTTTCCCCCTGCACTGGTGTCCCCAACTTGCCTGGGAGCCGCAATCCCAAAGAGCCCCGCTCAGCCCGGGGGGCAGCCGGGGCTGGAGGGGGTGGGGACACCCGTGTCCCCCCCAGCCCCACAAGGCCAACCCCAACCAAGCCTTTGCTCTCCTCCTGCAGCCCGTTCAGGCCGGCGGCGTCCAATGTGGGGAGGTAAGTCTGGGAGTTGGGGGGCACCCAGTGTGGGAAGTGGGGGGCACTTTGGGCCCCCCATCCCTTCCTGGCACTGGGGACACCCCAGTGCCCAGTGATGTCTTCTTGTCTCTCTACAGGGAACCCTGACCAGCGTGAGTACCAGGGCTTGTGCTGGGCCCAGACCCTCCCCTCTGGTGGCCACCACCCTCCAGGCCATCCCAGCGCTCCCCAGTCCACCCCAGTGTGCACCGGGGAGGCCCTTCCTCAGGGCCCCCACTCTATTCCCACACACCCCAGTCCACCCCACCACACACACACAGGCCATCATTCCCACACCATTTCTTCCCTTCTTTCTCCTCTAATCCTTCCCCTGTCCCACCGCCCATGACACTCGTGTCCAGAAATCCCCTTCCTTGACACCTCAGTCCCAAACCCCCTCCAGTCCCTTCCAGTTTTCTCCCCTTCCCCATTTCTCCTGCCCCCACCCCTGCCCTGCTTCATTCCCTGGGTCCCTCAGCTGGAATCCCTTCCTTCTCACCCGCATCCCCCACAGTCCCATCCCTTCCACACCCCAATGCCCATCCTGTGGGATCCCCAATTCCCCCCACTTCACCCTCTTTGGGTCCCCTCCTCCTCCCCCCACTCTCCTGCAGGCCCTGAATTCCCCTGGCTCTCCTTGTCTCCATCCCCACCCTGGGCCCTGCAGGAACAGGGATCCCAATGGGAAACTGGGTGCAGTGGGGCTTGGGGGAGCAGAAGGGATTTTCCCCCTCAGACCAGAACCCAACCCTGGGCTGGGGGGTCTGGGGACACCCGTGTCCCTCCCCCAGCCCCACAGGGGCCAATCCTGCTTCAACCTTTGCTCTCCTTCCCCAGCCAATCTGGGTAATAAAAGAACGTGGATGTATGGAGGTAAGTCCTGGAGTTGGGATGTCCCCAGTGTGGGAAATGGGGGGAAATGTAATCCCCCCATCCCTCCTGGGCCTTGGGACACCCCAGTGACCAGTGACACCTCCCGCTCTCTCTCCAGATAAGATTCGATCTCCATCGAGTGAAGAGGTCTGAGGTGGGTACCCCGAGTTCTGCTGGGCCCAGACCCTCCCCTCTCATGGCCACCACCCTCCCCAGCATCCCACTGTGCCCCAGTCCAGCCCGGTGTGTCCCAGTCCAGCCCAGTTTGCCTCAGTCTAGCCCAGTGTGTCTCTAACCCTGCCTTTGTCCCCAGCCCCCCGTGGCTGACCAGGTGGAGCTGATGCGCCAGTGACGCTCGGCTGCCTCTCTGCATGTCCAGGTGAGAAATATGGGAGGCTCCTCAGCCCCCCAAAGGAGCCTGGCAGGGCCCTGGGGGGTCCCTGAGCCCTCTGCAGTGGGCAGAGCTTGGGCACAGCAGAGGGACACGCAGGGGGTTGTCCCTGCTCCGTGTCCCGGGGCAGCTGGACAGAGCTGCCCCCAAGCCTTGCCTTGCACTGGGGGCTCTGCAGACCCCCAGGCTCACCGGGAGGGCAGGGAGGGGCTCGGGGAGGTGTCAGAGCATCCCGGGCTCAGGGGCTCTGGGGCCACATGGATCTCAGCATCCAATTCCCTTCTCCTGCCCCAGCTCCCTGCAGACAGATGGGGTGGGGACAAGGCCCCTCCCATGTCCCTGTGGACACCAAGGGTGACGTTTGGGGCTCTGTCTTTCAGGACTGGAAGTGGTGGTGACACCCGTGTCCTGGCCCCCTCCAGCAGCATGAGGAGATGATCATCCCTGGAGGACCCCCCTGATCCCCTGGGTGCCCTGGCAATTTCCCTGCAAGAATCAATAAACCCCTGCAGCAAAACAAATGCTCTGTGTCTGTCTGGGTGGGTGTGTTCCCACATCCACGGGTGCCTTCCCGTGTCCATGTGTGTTCCCACGTCCCCTGGGGCACCCGGTGGTTTGGGGGCACAGCGGGAAACAGGGTCTGACTGGGGCTGTCCAAGCACCGTCCCCAAGGAGCACAGCTTGGTGTCGGGGCAGGGGAGGGTCAGGGACAATCAGTCAAGGCCCCTCAGTCCTTCCCTGTGCTCTGGGAGGGATGGGAAAGGGGATCAAAGGAGCCAGCGGGTGTCAAATGCCCCCAGATCTCAAGGGCCAGGCTCGGGGCTGAAGGGATGGAGAGCAGCCCTGCATCCAAGGCCATGGGGATAGTGGGGGATGAAAAGCAGGATGGGAGCCAGCAATGGGAGCTCACAGCCCACAAACCCCCGTGTCCTGGGCTCATCCCACAGCGTGGGCAGCAGGGGAGGGGGGTTCTGCCCCTCTGCTCCGCTCAGCTGAGACCCCTCCTGCAGTGCTGCCTCCAGCTCTGGGCTCCTCTGGCTGTCTGCAACGCACCCGCCCGCAATGGCAATGGCTTCGGGGGATTGTCCTGTGCAATGGTTTGAGCCACCACAAAAATCCAAAATCGAATTTCCAGGCTTCCCCCACCCCTTCCCACAATTTTATCTCAACACCGAAGAGAAACTTTCAGGCAGACACCTCTATGGGGTCAAGGGACGTATATACATTTATTACTATGCAAATAAATACTATACAAGCTAAAAGCAACTATATATATATATTAACTTCAGTTATTGTACCTTATTCTGCCCATACAACCCTTGGCCAAAAGGGTCACTCTGTCTTTCCTGGACTCACAGCACTCCATTTTCATGGCTAAACACCTTGGAGAGGGCCCAGAGATGGCCCAGGAAGGAATGTGGGGCCTCGAGCACATGAGCTGTGTACAGAGGCTCACGGGTGTGGAGACAGAGGACAGAACAGGAGTAGCCTGGGAGGGCTTGAAGGGTGGTCTCAGAGATGCTGGAGCTTTCCTGCATCCTGGAAAACAGAATGAGAAAGAAATAATGCCACAAGGGCGGCTGGGGAGGTGCAGACTGGGCAGGAGCAGAAAGGAATTTCAAGTCAGGAGCAGCGCTGTGCTGCAACACAGCTCTCCTGACTCTGCCCATGCACTGAGCCTTGGGAATGCCCAAAGCTCTTCCCTCTCTCCGTAAAAGGTTTGGTTCCTCATTATCCTTTGGTGTTGGGGGGCACCTGGAATCTGGCAGGGGCAGGGGCTGCTCTGTTCGGCCTTGGGGCTCCTCCAGCTTCAGCATTGCTGGATGCAAACACTGCCCCTCCCAATCCCCTGAGCTGTGCACAGAGTGGGTCCTGATTCTCCCCAGGGGCTTTCTGGCATTAGGATCAGCCTGAGCAAGGTCACAAGCAGTGTGGGCTGTATTTACTCCTTCTTTGTTTTATTCCATCAGTCCAGGTCCTGGGAAACGCATCAATAGTCAGGAGACAGAGGAGGTAACTAAAAAACTAAACTGTTATTGGAATAAAAGGGAGAGTCCCTTCTAATACTCGAGAGGATCCATCAAGAAACACATTCTGTCCTTCTGTTCATGGACCATCTGTCAAGTCACTTCTACCTCGTGTTTGGAGATCTCTCCTTTGAATATGGTTGTGAACTGTCTCTTTTTCGGGGTCTTGTTCGTCCCCGTTTAAACAAGAGGCTGGATTAAAACTTTGTCCACTTTTGATCTCTGTGTCATTTTGTTCCCTTAAACAAGTTCTGTACTGCAATGATCGTGCATTAGTCATCTGTTTAGAGGCTTTTTCTTTTAACAGTGCCTTAACCTGCTGTGGGACTTTAATAAATGTCCTCCTGTCGTTAACTTTCTAGCCTCAGTTACCATTTGGGCAGTAGTGGCACAGCTTTGGACACAGTGGGGCCCTCCCCTTACTGCTGGATCTAGAAGCTTGGAGAAATAGGCCACTGGCCTACGAGAGCCACCGTGGTCTTGTGTTAGCACTCCTTTTGCGTGTCCCTGTTGAACATCTCCATAGAATTCAAATGCTTTGTTCAAATCTGGAAGAGCTAAAGCAGGGGCTTGGATTCATTTCTTTTTCAATTGTTAAAAACTTTCCTTCTATCAAAAACTGTCCTTCTCAGCCAGGGCCCACTGAGCAATTTATCAAGGGTTCTGTTGTGGTGGGCCTGTGACATCCTTGGCAATCCATCCCCATTAGACAATGGACCTCTTCTTCCTCAGGGTCCATCTGCTCCTGTGGACATTCTCTTTTCCAATGTCCCTCCCTTTTACAGATCCTGCATTGGTTCCTCCCTAGCTCAGGTCGTCCTTGTGTTTGCTGAGAAGAGGGAGGAGTATTTTGAAGAGGTTTGGGGGTCCAACTCTCCCTCTTGGTTCCCCTTGTCCTCTCATCCCTCCTCACTTAGGTTGAAGGAACTGAGCCCTTACCTTAGCTTTCATTTGGGCTTTTTCATCCTCCCTCCTTACAGAAACTGATTGTGCTTTTCTATTAGTTCTTCTAAAGATTTAGTTTGCCACTCTTCCTCTTTCTGAATGCTTTGTCTGATGTCAGGCCGTGATTGAGTGACAAACTGTGCTTTTCATCAGGTTTCAAATGCAGGGCCTTTGGGGTCTAACCCTCCTGTTTTCTCAAGGTGTCCCTAAACCTCTCCAGCCACTGGGTAGGGCTCTCATCTTTCTCTTGGTGTAGAGGCACAGCTTTAGACATGTTATTTGTGCGTGGCACTGCTGTTTTATTGCCCTTATTAAATCTGCTCAATAATCTCTCAGAGGGCCTAAGTGCATCTGGTTGTCCAGATCCCACTTTGGGTCTGCTCATGGAATGGCATCAGCCACTACAAGGGCATTCTGTCCTGCCCCACCCACAGCTTGTGGGTGCTCATCCTCCCACATTTGCTGTGCCTTTTGTAATATCATTCACTTTTCCTGTGGTGCAGAAAGGATTCCTATCCAGAAATCCCAATCTTTCCAGCTGTAATCTGGACTCCCTAGATATTCATCTATTCTTTCTCCTACTCCTGTAGGATCCTCCAAATAAGATGGAAGCTCTTTCTTGAATTGTAAGTTGTAAGTGGCACTATTACAGAACCAGAACACCCTCCTTGCCCCCCAGCAGGCCCTGTCTCAGTGGCATTTGCAGCACTCCAGCAGCACACTGCCTTCCGCCCTTGTTTTTGGAGGGCACAAGATTAGACTTTCCTCCCCCCATCACTTTCCCTCACAAGGGCACTTTCCTGCAAACGATGCTGTCGTTCTGGCTGTCTGTCCCATTGAGAAGGTGGAGGTAACTCTTGAAACACATGCCAGTTTAAATCTTTCTCCTTTTCCTTTTTAGTCTTGCTTTGGTTTTCTCCTTCTTTCATATGCTCTTGTTTTATGGAAGAAGTTTGCTTGAACCACGCATCACCACAGTCTTTTTCTCTTGTTTCCTTCCACTATCATCTAAAAAGTTACACAGGGTCTGGATCAGACCTGCATTGTAAGACCCAAAATGTGGCCACCTAAACCCTCGAGGCAGTGGGTACTGCAGCCAACAAAAATAATTGTATTTCACTCTTAGCTCCTTAGTTACTTCTGTTGGTGGGTTTATACTATCCCCAAATTCCAACGTTTTACCTCAGGAACTATCTGGAGGAATATAAGAGTTGTCACCCTTTTTGCCACATCCCCTATCTGGATTTTTGCCCCTCTTGGGCACCGACCTTTTGTCCCCCTTGGGCATTTTCCTTTTGCTTCCCCCCATTCCCACATTTACTCACTGATGAGATTCCTCAGTCTTTCCCTGTCGACTCCTTTCCAGATTATGACATTTCCTTACCCTTTCTTCCCCTCTCGCCTGTCTCTGCACAGTCTCAGGAACCCAATGAACTGTCCCATTCTGGCCACAAATGAAGGGAGTTGATCACCAAACTTCAAAGCAGGGGCTTCCCTATCCCTTGCAGCTGCTGGGTTCTCTTGTTCCTCAGCAAACTATACAGATGCTTCAAAATGGGGGTCAAAGGCTGCTTCAAAATGGAGTCAAAGGCTGCATAAACAGTAACTTTCTACTCTACTGCTAAACCAATTAGGACTGTAGCACAAGTTTTGCAAGAACAGTCTTATTATTACTTACACCAGGCAGGGAGTTTCCAGCACAGGATGAATTGTCTTTGTTAGTCTCTTCTTTATCTTGTGGTTACTTCACATGTCCTTGGAGGGCTCTAAATTCTGGATTCCATGTGTCCAGATTTTAGTTCCCCCAGGATTTCTTCATTGAAGCTTTTAAGTTTGAAACTTAAAGTTTCAGTGATGTAATGATCAACTCTGACAGTAACTGTCTGTGAAAACAAGTTTGGCACCAAGCTGACTGAAGTGGGAAATTTCTTGAACGAGGTGTTTGTTCCCTCTTGAGCCTCCTTTTGCTACGAGGGGATTTCTCTGATGGTTCCCTGTTGGCTTCCATTACCCCAGGAGCTGGTTCACCTCTGTGAGACATCAGCTGTGCTCCAGTGTGGCTGTTCCATCTCAGAGTCACCTCAGAGGGGCCCTCACGGGTACCTTGTCCCTCTAAGTTTTTCATGTTATCCCACAGATTTCCTGGAACAAGCCTGATCTTGTGCCCCTCCCCCATCATGTCCAGTTTAGAGCCCTGGGACACTGTGGAACCTCATGGAACCAAGGGGCCACTGGGACACCACAGGGCTTCATGGAACCCAAGGGACCCTGGGACACTGTGGGGGCTCATGGAACCAAAGGGACCCTGGGACACTGTGGGGGGGCTCATGGAACCAAAGGGACCCGGGGACACTGTGGGGGCTCATGGAACCCAAGGGACCCTGGGACACTGTGGGGGCTCATGGAACCAAAGGGACCCTGGGACACTGTGGGGGCTCATGGAACCAAAGGGACCCTGGGACACTGTGGGGGCTCATGGAACCAAAGGGACCCTGGGACACTGTCAGGAGCCTCGTGGTGCCCAGGGCTGAGGAATCCCGTGGGTGCAGGTGGCTCAGGGAGCAGCTGCAGTTGGAGCTGTGGGATGAGCTCTGGGTGAGGGGCCTCAGACCAAAGGCCGTGAGCTGCTGACCCTGGAGCAGCCAAGGGAGAGGACACTTGGAGACAGGGCAGGAGCCCAGGACTCAGCAGGAAGAGCAGTTTGTGTTCTTGGAGTGTGAGGGGATAAAACCACATAGAGGTTTTTGTTGGGGGTCCCTCCTTGAGGCACCAGCTCAGCCTGTTTCTGTGTTTCTTCTCCAGGAATGAAATGTTTTACTGTTTCTAAGACATGAGACTCTGCCATGGGAAACCTGGGGTGGAAGCAGTGAGGAAACCTGGTCTGACTGTGAGAGTGGGGGGTGTGGGGAGTCACAGGGGATCCGTCGGGTCACTGGAGCTGCTGCTGCTGGGAAGGGGCCTGAGTGTCAGCAGTGCCAGTCTGGGCTGGTGGGAGAGTGACTGCCAGGGAGTCCTGGGAATGGTGAGCCTGGGAAGTTCCCTTAAGAGTGTGAGGGGGATCTGGTGTGCAGAGACCCCCAGGAGCCCCCTGAGCTGCTCTGCTCATGGCAAGGATGCAGAGAAGGCAGAGTTACTGAACACCTTTGCCCTGACAAAACCAGCCCTCAGGGATCTCTGGCCCAGGAGACCAGGCTATAGGAATGTTGGAAGGAAGACCTTGCCTTGCTCAAGGAAGATTGGGTCAGAGAAAACCTCCAAAAACTCTCCCCCCACAAGTGCGTGGGACACTTGATGACTTCCTGTCACCAAGGGGACCCTGTGACACTGTGGGACCTCGTGGTTATCAGTCTCTTCCAAACGTTGTGTGCAACTACAGAGAGGCAAAACAGTGGAGCCTGAGCGTGTTGATCCAAACTATTCCCATCTCACCTGAAGATGTCCCTGCTAACAGAGGTCCTGTGTGTTCCCTCTGCTCTCTGGGCACTTGCATCCTTTGAGAGCTGCCCATCACTGGGGTAGCCAAGAGCACAGGGCGGGGGATCCCCTGGAGGGGGAGCAGAGACATCTTTCCTAGATCACCTTGCTCAGAGCCCCATCCAAGCTGGCCTTGAATGTTTGCAGGGATGGGGCATCCACCACCTCCCTGGAAACGTATTCCTGTGTTTCAGCATTCTCACTAGAAAATAGTTCTTCTTTATCTCTAGTCTGAACTGTCCTGGGTTATAACACTGAAAGAGGAATTTTCCCTTCCTCTGCTTTCCCTGTAAGAGAAAACAGAGCTCGGAGGGGGGAAGGGAGGTCATTAACATCACAAAAGATGTGGCTGCCCTAGGTTAATTGCCAATTAACCAGGGGCGGGGGCGGTTTCGGGGAGGAGAGTGAGCAGAGGTTGTTTGGGCCAGGAGACGGAGGGACTGCTTTTCGGGCTTTTCTGGAGAAAAGCCTGGGAGCCAGTTGTCTTTCCCCTGGTTCTTTCACCCTGATGAGATCTGACTTCCAGCCCTGCGCTGCCGGTGCCTCGTGACTCTCGCCGGGGCCGGGTACTGTTTTCTTTTCCTGCTCCCTTTTCATCGGAGAGGTCGGTGCTTGCCGGGAGGGAAAGGAGGGGGGGCGGGGAGCCTTGGAGACATTGCCATCTGGGAGCAGTGGGCCCTCTTGGGGGGTGAACTGTTTTTCTCCTCACCCCCTTCCCTTCGTGGAGGACAAAAGGGGCCCCCCTATCTCCCCCTCCCGGGTTTCCCCTGCGGGCCGGGACTGCTCCCCCCAGACCCCTTTTGTTTGCCACGTGGTGACTGCCGGAGCCCGGCAGCGCCCCCTGCCGACCATGACCCGGTACTGCAGGTCCTGCACCTTCCAGCGATCCCACAGCGCCCCCTGCCGACCACGACCAGGCACTGCAGGTCCTGCACCTTCCAGCGACCCAACAACACCCCCTGCACCACGATTAGGACTGTGCTAAAGGACAGAGGAGTATCCATTCAAACTTGTTGTTGTTCTTGTTTCTTGTTACTGTTTTACCAACATACATGTATCTTTTAATAAAGGGTTGTTTTTTCTTCTGTTTTTTCCACATTTCCCTCGAGTAAAGCCCCTTAATTTCACATTACAACTGCAGAGAGGGAGGAGTTTGGTCTGCCTCATAACTCATCCTCTTTAGCAAACAGTCCAGTCTCATCAGACTGTGACATGAACTTACCGTTTTTTAGTTTAACTCCCTCACTCCCTGTCTTATTGTGACAGGCCCGACTGAACCCTTTGCCCACATGTCTCTAAGAAGCTGCCTTGAAGTACTGGAAGGCCCCAAGGAGGTCTCCCCACAGGCTTTTCTTCTGCAGGCTGAAGAGCCCCCACTCTCTCAGCCTGTCTCCATGAGAGAGGTGCTGCAGCCCTGGGATGCCCTTGGTGGCCTCCTCTGGAAGTGCCCCAAGAGGTGCGTGTCTTTGCTGTGCTGAGGAGCCCATGGAGCTGCAGGAGATGCCAGGGCTGGCAGGGGAATCCCCCCAAGCCATTGCCATTGCGGGCGGGTGCGTTGCAGACAGCCAGAGGAGCCCAGAGCTGGAGGCAGCACTGCAGGAGGGGTCTCAGCTGAGTGGAGCAGAGGGGCAGAACCCCCCTCCCCTGCTGCCCACGCTGTGGGATGAGCCCAGGACACGGGGGGTTGTGGGCTGTGAGCTCCCATTGCTGGCTCCCATCCTGCTTTTCATCCCCCACTATCCCCATGGCCTTGGATGCAGGGCTGCTCTCCATCCCTTCAGCCCCGAGCCTGGCCCTTGAGATCTGGGGGCATTTGACACCCGCTGGCTCCTTTGATCCCCTTTCCCATCCCTCCCAGAGCACAGGGGAGGTCCAGGTGCTCCAGGGGCTGCCCCGTGTGCCCCTTGCCTGTCCCAGCCCCCAGCAGGGACATTCCATGATGCCCCAACCTGCACTGCTCAGGATGCACATGGAGGGAGTGAAGGGGATCTCGTGTGCAGAGACCCCCAGGAGCCCCCTGAGCCTCTCTGCTCATGGCAGGGCTGCGACCAGAGAGGTACTGGGTGTGCAGGGGCTGGAGAAGGAGGGGACATGGACATGGGAATACAGGCACAGAGATGGGAACACACCCATGGAGATGGGAACACACCCATGGAGATGGGAACACACCCATGGAGATGGGAACACACACACGTGGAGATGGGAACACACACCCATGGAGATGGGAACACACCCATGGAGATGGGAACACACCCATGGAGATGGGAACACACCCATGGAGATGGGAACACACACCCATGGAGATGGGAACACACACATGGAGATGGGAACACACACATGGAGATGGGAACACACACACACAAGATCAAGCAGAGTAGCTTTGCTGAAGGGATTTATTGATCATTCAGGGAAAATGCCCCTGGGCTCTGAGGGAAATCAGGGGGTTCTTCCAGGGATGATCATCTCCTCATGCTGCTGGAGGGGGACAGGGCACGGGTGTCACCACCAGTCCTGAAAGACAGAGCCCCAAACGTCACCCCCAAAGTCCACTGCAACATGAGAGGGGCCTTGTCCTGACCCCTCTCCCTGCAGGCACTGCTCACCTCAGACATCCAGGGATGCAGCCACATCTCACCAACAGGACCCACCACCTTCTCCACCACAGGGGGCTGGGGACAAAGGCATGGTTAGAGACACACTGGGCTGAACTGGGATGTACTGGAAGCCAAGGGAAAGAAATCGAGTCATTGGAGTGGTGCACTGGGGTATACTGGGGCAGACTGGGATGGCCGGGAGTGTCATGGCCATGTGAGGGGAGGACCCGACTCAGGCAGAACTCCTGGTACCCACCTGAGCCGTCTTCAGGATCCCAACTTCCACTAAATGCAGCTGGAGAGAGACCAGGAGCCCTGGCTGGTCACTGGGATGTCCCCGGTGCCAGCGAGGGATGGGGGGACCAAAGTGTCCCCCAGTTCCCAGACTGGATGCCCTCCAGTCCCCCCGGCCCACTCACCTCCCGCAGATCATTTTGGGTTCCTGCCAAGAGTGCCTGGGCAAGGAGAGCAAAGGTTTAAGCAGGATTGGCCCCTGTGGGGCTGGGGGAGGGACACGGGTGTCCCCAGCCCCCCAGCCCAGGGCTGCCCCCGTCTGAGGGGGAAAATCCCTTCTGCTCCCCCTGCTCCCACTGCACCCAGTTTCACCTCCAACCCCTGTGCCTGCAGGGCCCAGGGTGGGGATGGAGACAAGGAGAGCCAGGGGAATTCAGGGCCTGCAGGGAGGGTGGGGGGAGGTTGGGGGGACCCAAAGATGCTGAACTGGGGGGAACTGGGGAGCCCACGGGACTGGGATCGGGGTGTTGAAGGGGCCCTGTGTGGGATGCAGGGGAGGGGAAAGGAATTCAAGTGTAGGGACATGGGGACTGCAAGGGAGAGGCTTGGTGGGGACAGGAGGAGGAGGATGGAGGAGGACAAAAATGAGGGCACTGGGAGATGGTTGGGAGTGGAGAGGGAGCCAAGGAATGGTCTTGGGAGGTACCAGGGCAGTGGCCTGGGTGAAAGGCAAAGGTCTGGAAAGAAAAGCTTTGGGAATGATCAGTGGGTGGATGTTTGGGGACCCTGGGTAGGACACAGAGCAGATCCTGGGGAGGAGATGCCTGAGGGGACCAAAAAGGATGGGATGGGAGGCCCAAGGGGTGGGATTTGGGAGCACCATTGAAAGAAACAGGTGGGGGCCCTCCCAGCAATTGACAGTGGACCTCCCTTGTCAGGGACCTCCCTGGTCAGGGATTGCTGAATGGCTTCCTGCTGTTGCATCTTTCATTTCTTATCCAAAATCACCCAAATAGTTTTCAAACAGTGCCTGCCAATGGAGCTTGAAGGCACTCGTTCCATCAAAGCCATACCTGTAATTCAGAGGCATAAATAGAGAATGTAGATTTGTCTCTTAAGGTGCTCTCTCATTTCTACTAGATGTCAATTAGTATCATGTAAAACATGATCATTAAAATTAAAACTCTTACCCTTCTATTTCCCTTTGAAAAATAATTCTGCTGTTAAAACTCTCACTTCTGTTTGATTGTTTTAAACCCAAATGAATGTGTGTACTAGTGGACACAGACAGGGCTCCCTCACAGAGAAGCCCATGAAGTATGGGCTGGATGAGCAGACAGCAGGCTGGTTGAAATCTGCTGGCCAGGGTGGTGATCAGGAGTGCAACATCCAGCTGGAGGCCAGGGATTAGCAATTCCTGGTGAACATCTTCATTGATGATCTGGATGATGGGATATAGTGCTCAAGTTTAATGGAGCTGATGAGTTTACATTCCGACTGCAAGGAACATGTTTTCACATCTGAAGCAGGGGATGGGAAACCAGAGACTCACTGTGAACACCCAATGATTTCCAGAGCCTTTCCAGAGCATTTCATTCAAATCCGTGAATTTTGGATTAAAAAATCACGGTGCTCCTCCAGTACTCTGGAAAGGGACCCTGGTCTGTCAGGAGTGAGGACATTGCTGAATCTGAAAGCTGGAGAAGACAACAAGAAATGTGTGACCCTCCAGAGGATGAAAGCCCTGGATGAAGTTGTCAAGAAGTTCAGACCCAATGCCTTTCGAGTTTTACGGTTGTGTCTAAACATTTCTTGTAGTTTTTCCCTTGTTTGTAGTTTTTCCCCTGAAATTGTTTGATGAAAACTCCCCTTGATGTCTGTATCCTTAGACCCCGCTCCCCGATTGGCCAAAGTTTGCTGCATTGAAGTATTTCCCTTTTGGCCACCCTTTCCCTAAAATGGATAAACCCTACCCCTTTTCCCCTTATCTAGTTACACTTTGCATGCTGGGGTCCCATCTGGGGTGCCAGGAAGAGCTGTGCTTTGGTACCAATTACCTCTGAAGCTGCTCGTATGCCTTCATAGGCTGCTAAGATTTCCTTCTCCACAGGGGTGGAATTGGCCTCAGAACCTCTGTGGCTTCGGCTCCAGAAACCCAGTGGTCGCCCTCACGTCTCACCAGGCACCTTTGGCCAGAGGCTCCAGGAGGGACCTTTATCTCCAGCTGCAGAGTAGAGCACATTCTTTACATCTGGTCCTGTCCTGACTGCTCCAACAGCCACGGCATGTGCAATCTCTTGCTTGATCTGCCTGAAAGCTTGTTGTTGTTCAGGACCCCATTGGAAATTGTTCTTTTTACGGGTCACAAAGTAAAGAGGGCTCACCATCTGGCTGTACTCTGGGATGTGCATCCTCCAGAAGCCAATGGCTCCCAGAAAAGCTTGGGTTTCTTTCTTGTTTGTGGGTGGAGCCATTGCTACAATCTTGTTGAGGACGTCTGTTGGTATCTGGTGTCGTCCATTTGCCATTTCAGCCCTAGGAACTGGATCTCTTGGGCAGGGCCCTTGACCTTACTCTTCTTGATGGCAAAACAGGCCTCGAGGAGAATCTGGATGATCTTCTGTCCTTTCTCAAAAACTTCTTCTGCTGTGTCCCCCCACACAATGATGTCATGGATGTACTGGATGGATGGATGGGGGTCACAGCATCTCGGTTCCTCCGATACTGTTGCCTGTGTACAGTTGTCGTGGCCGTTGGCACTTCTTGTCCCCAAAGCTCCAGCGATTCCTTTCGTACAACAAGGGGACCAATGCAGCACCACCTCTCCAATTTTAAGTAGCATTTTCGCTGCCTTCACCACTGGGATCATTGTCGTTGAACAATGCAGGGATGGGTTAGAGCTGATCTTGGAGTCTTTGCTACCAAACCTTGAAGGCCACCATTAAGGAAACTGGCTACTAGGCTGTGGATGTCGAAATTAAGGAAAGGAAGCAATTTGTTCCATCCATCTGAACGGTCCCTTACACGATGTCCTGGGACAGGCACAAAACCAGCAAGAATCAGGAATAAAATTAGTAAAAAGGCCATTGTTATTATTTTTCTTTCTCCTTGTTCCTAAACAAAGCTATGTTTAGATAAACAAAATCCTTCTTGGCAGCTCTCCCAGGAGTGTCCCAAAACAATGGTGGATGTTTACAAAACAAACCTGCTCTTGGCAGCTTTCCCAGACAATGTTCCCACAACAAAACCAAAGGAACCAAAACAATCCCACTTCTGACACCAAAACCATCTGTAGCCGGTTGGAGTTGGCTTCCTGCCAAACCCCACAGACTACAGAAGATTACTACGTGTAAATTTAGGGTAGAACTTAGGTGGGAGGTTCCTGTGCCACAGAGCTCTTTCCCACAGTTTCTCTTGGAAAAGAATGGAGTTCCACAGCTCATTGCTTCCATTTCAATCTTTTTGGCCTTTGACTACTCTGGAAAATCTGTACCAACCTGATGAGCAGAAGTCTTGGGCTTTACCACAGGTGTCTGGGTGGTGTTCTGAGAGCCAGACTTCTGCTCAGTCCCAAACTGATGCCAACATGTCCCAGGCCAGGTGAATCCAGAAGTGGACTTGCAGCCAGAAGTCCGCTGACAGCGCTGCTTGGGACTGCAGATCTGCTTCTGTGGCGCTCCAAAAAGAGCTTGGTGTTGGCCACTGCAAGTCTCTCAGTAGCTCTGAAACATTCACAAGCACACACAGAGTCATCTTTGGCAGGAAGGCTTTCGCAAAGTTACCCTCCACAGCCTTGGCTACTACTCGACTTCTAAAAGCCAAGGGCATGAAGAGCGTCCAAAACAAGCACATCCTTTGATCTGAGCTTGTTCCCAGGGCCTGTTTCTAAGAAATCACACCAAGTGCAAGGAGCAGCCAGTGTCACCTCCAGAAGAACTCTGGCCTACCCTGGCCTTCTCAAGGAAAGCTCAACCCTCAGACCCGCTGCCAAAACAGAAGCCAAGAAAGAGCCGCCTTATTTTGGATTCACAGAATCCAACTCTCTTCTCCCAGAGGCCTCTCCTTATTCAAACAGGAAAGGGCACAAGATTCATCTTCTCTGTCATCCATGGGATGAGGAGAGGAGAGACTGGCAAAAAGACTGCCTGCTAAAACAACCTCAACTTGAAAAGACACCAATAATGCCACAGTGGTGCTGCTGTGGGGTTACTGCTGGAACTCTAAAGAGAAAGGAAGACAGGTCTGAGGAAGGGAAGGCTCTGAAGGAACTTTCCCCACAAAGATGCCACATTCTGCTTTCACACCTGACGCTGGCCAGATGTAGAAAAGGGATTTCCAAGGAAAATGCAGGAGGAAAAAGGAGTCTGTTCTTACCAGTCCAAAAAAGCAGGGACTTACCTTTCCAGTTTCTTGGCGAGGCTTTTTCTGGTTTTGGCTTCCACCAGATACAGCTCTTTGTACTTGTCCACTTCTAACTGGGTGGATTCTTTTTGAAAAGGTCTTTCTGCTTGGTTGCTTTTTGTCCTTCCCAGTGCACGTTCCAGATCTCTAATTCTGTCTTCTAACTGTTTTTTCAGTGAGTCCACATGACTGCTTCTGATTTCTTCTAAGGTGTCCTGGTGGGCTGCCTGTGCCTGAAGGAGACAGTGCACCTTCAACCACCACAAGAAAAAGAGAGCTCTGCCCAGCACAAAATTGCACACACCCACTTTCAAGGGCCCAGCCTTACTCAGAGAGGCGGCTCTGCCTCCTCACTCCCAGCAGCAACCAAGGCAGAACCCAGGAGCTACCAGGGCAAACAATTCTTTGCAGTGGGAAAGAAGCCCAAATGAGCACTCTGCTTCAAAGCTACTAATGAAGAGACACTGGGTCTGTAGGACAGGGCATGTCCAAAAGGATTCTTCAAAGACAAGAAGAGCTTCCACATCCACCTCCACCCCCTCCCTCCCATCCCTGGAATTTCAGTGACTCCTTTTCTGAGCACTTTCACCCCCTACAAGGACAAAGCAGCACCTGTAGGTCTGGCCATGACAGCTGCAAGTTGCCAAACCCATTCAAGGATGAGCAGTGAGAAGCAGAGCAGCGCACAGAGATCCCCCCAAGCACTGCAAAGTGGGAATCTGCCTTGGGCAGCCTTTGGATTCAGGGACCTGCCGCCACATTCCACACCCATGACAGCACTCCTGCCCAACCAGATTGCCTTCTGCCACTGCCTTCAGCAAAGACAGAAGCTAACCCACAGAATACAGGAGCAAAAGAAAAAGACCAAAACCATTGCCACAAGAGAAGTTTACGTAGCACCTGTGGACACTGGGGAGAAATTCACTTACTTGCAAAAACTCATTGACTTCTTGGAGTTTTTGTCTTATTTCCTGGTCTGCTTGTTCTTCCACCTCTCTTTTACACTGTTCGAGTTGGCTGCGATCCACCACGTTGGTCTCCAAATGATGGTGGAGTTTTGCCAGCTCTTCTTGCAGCTGGCATTTGTCCATGGCCAGGTTCTCGCACTCCCCACGCAGGGCAGACAGCTCTTCTTGCAAAGCCTGGTTTTTGGCCTCCAGCTGCGTGCACTGTTCACGTTCCCTGTCCAACTGCTGGGAAAGTTCAGCAACCTGCAGACAGAAAATAAAAAAAGGAGCTCAGTGTGGTGTAAAGGAGGTGAATTCTGGGAAAACCCCAAAAGGGGGTGCCCAGGGAGACTTTATTCATCATCTGCTGGCTCAGGACTAGACACAAAGTGCAACCAGGCTTTGCTTTTCCAGCAAGAACAGCTTTCCCATCATTTGTCATGGGATTCCTCAGCTTCCCAGCCTTTTGGAGTTCCTCATGCAAAAATGCTCCAGGGTTCTGGACTCCAAAGGAATGACTGCAAAGGCAGGAAGCCATTCTACAGGGATGCCTTCAAACCCAAGCGTGGCTCTGACAGACGCCGCTTTAGCAACGGATCCGAGTGACGAGCGGAGAAGGGATCAGAGGTTCTGTGCCACTGCTGCACAGGCACAGCAGCCTCAACAGCACTGCTGGGAACAGTCCTTCTGGCTCCCCGCCACAGGATGGGCTGAAACAGCTCCCCATGAGCAAGAAGGGACAGATTTTCCCCTGGGAGGCCCCTGTCCTCCTTGGGCCCTGGGCAGCAACAACACTGTGCAGAAAAGCCAAACCTCAAGTGCCTCCTGCTCAGCTCGTGCCTGAGACAGGGCTCAGGGGCTGATGGTGCCCTGCCAGTGACAGCGCTGTTCCTCCCCTCTCTGCCAGGGCAGCAATTCATCTGTCACACCCAGAGGACGCTGTCACAGCCTCCCTCCAGCTGCAGCCAGGCCTGAGCTGGGCCCCACTGCTCTCAGCCCATGCACGTGGTGTCCTGCCAGGACGGCAGACCTGCCCATCCCTCAGGCCCAGCCGGGGGATCTGCACTCTTGGCTGACCCCGCTCACTCTCAGGGGACCTGTTCTGCTCTTCTTGCTCAGGGCCTGTGGGACGGCTCCCTGGCCCCTCAGCTCACGCACCCTGCCAGGCTGGCTGCCACTCCTGGCTTGCCCCTCCTCTGCAGGACAGCCTGGCCTCCATCAGCCCTTACACCTACTGCTTTGCCCTCAACATTTGCATCTTTCCCCAGAAGGAGAACTACCCCGGATTAGTTCGAGTCATCTCCCACTGGAACAGCAGGAGGAGCATTAAGAAAAGCCCATCACATCCAAAATGCAGCCAAGGGAATAAAAACATCCACACGACAAGAAATAGAGGGAAAGCATCTCCCAGCTTTCAAAAGAAGGAACACCACAACCAAAGAGCCCCACCCAGAGCACAACTCACCTCTCTTTGGAATCTATCAACTTCCTTGACCTTTTCAGAATATCTCCTCTTCATTTCTTCCAGCTGGGACTGACTTCCTTTCTCTTCATTAACCCGGAGTTTCCTCCTCTCTATCCTCAGAAGCTTTTCCAGCCTGCACAGCAAATCAGTGAAGAAACCCATGAAACACAGGAAGAACCAGCCTTTCCCCCACAGTCTCACAGAAACAGCACAGACAGCATCCAAGCCTAGAATGGCTTGGCTTGGCAGGGACCTTAAAGATCATCCAGTTCCAAGCCTCCTGCTCTGGGCAGGGACACCTTCCACCAGACCAGCTTGTTCACAACCCCATCCAACCTGGCCTTGAACACTTCCAGCCATGGGGCATCCAGCCCTTCCTCTGGATCATTAGTGAAGACATTAAAGAACACTGGGCCCAATCCAGACCCCTGAGGGACACCACTCGGCACTGATGGCCCTCAGCACTCTGAGCCATTGATCACCACCTCTGCATGGCACTGTTCACCAATTTCTTATCCATCTAACAGTCCACACATCCAGTCTGTCTCTCTCCACTTTGGAGAGAAGGATGTTGTGGGGGACTGTGTCAAAGGCTTTCCAGAATGACAGGGAGATGACATGGGTAGCCCTTGTCCACTGAGACAGTCACTCCATCTTAGAAGGCCACCAGGTCGGTCAAGCAGGACTTGCCCTTGGCGAAGCTGTGCTGGTGCTTCCAATCACCTCCCTGTCATCCACGTGCCTTGACAGAGCTTCTAGAAGGATCTTTTCCATCACCTCCCCAGGCACAGAGGGCAGGCTGACAGGTTGGCAGTTCCCAGGGCCCTCCTTTCTACCCCTTTCAAAGATGGGCACAGTGGGGTTCCCTTTTTCCCCTCACCTGGGACTTCCCCTGACTGCCACGACTTTTCAAACATCAAGGAGAGTGTCTTGGCAACTCCATCAGACCCTGGTGGCCAATGGAGGGCAATAATGCTGGCCAGATGTAGAAGATGGATTTCCAAGGAAAATGCAGGAAGAAAAAGGAGTCTCTCATTACCACTCCAAACAAGCACGGACTTACCTTTCCAGTTTCTTGGCAAGGCATCTTCTGGTTTTCACTTCCTCCACATACAGCTCTTTGTACATTTCCATCCCTCCCTGTGCTGCTTCTTTACGAGAAGCACTCTCTTGTTGGGTGTTTTTGACCCTCTCCAATTCACTTTCCAGATGTCTAATCCTTTCTTCCAACTGGATTCTCATGGATTCACAATGACTGCCTTCAATTTGTCCTAGTGGGGCCTGGTGGGCTGCCTGTGCCTGAAGGAGACAGTGCACCTTCAACCACCACAAGAAAAAGAGAGCTCTGCCCAGCACAAAATTGCACACACCCAGTTCCAAGGGCCCAGCCTTACTCAGAGAGGCGGCTCTGCCTCCTCACTCCCAGCAGCAATCAAGGCACAACCCAGGAGCTACCAGGGCAAACAATTCTTTGCAGTGGGAAAGAAGCCCAAATGAGCACTCTGCTTCCAAGCTACTAATGAAGAGCCTGTGGACACTGGGGAGAAATTCACTTACTTGCAAAACGAGGCTGACCTCTTGTAGCTTTGGACTTCTTTCCTGGACAGCTCCTTCTGCCACCTCTCCTGTACACTGTTCTCTTTGACTGCAATCCAGCACCAAAGCCTCCAAATGGTGGTGGAGTTTTGTCACCTCTTCTTGCAGCTGACATTTGCTCTTCTCCAGTTGTTCACACTTCCCAAGCAGAGTGGACAGCTCTTCTTGCAAAGCCTGGTTTAGGGCCTCGAGCTGCATGCCTATTCCAGGCTCCATGTCCAGCTGCTGGGAAAGTTCACCACCCTGGACACAGAAAAAAAAAGAAAAGGAAACTCAGCGTGATCTAAAGGCAGTGAATTCTGGGAAAACCTCTCAAGGGGGTGGCCATGGCAACTGTATTTATCATCTACTGGAAACGAGCCTAGGAAACGCTTGAAAGATTCCCCCACAGAAAGAAGAAACTTTAGACCTACTTAAGAATTTGGGAGACACTTCTGGCAACAATACTTCTGGGTCCCTTGGAGCTCATGATGAAACTCCTCATTTAGAATCTAAGAATTCCTCCAGTGTCCAGCACACCAAATACCCTCAGGGCTTTTGTAGCAGCTGGGGAAAGGACCAGGCTGCTTTCTGAGCAGCCTCTGCTGAGGAGAAGGCAGAAACTGAGCTCCCCAGGCTCTGCAGGAAAACTTCATCTGACAGTTGCCCCACAGAAATAGGCAACTAGGCTCAAGAGTCACAGGAAGGCAAATTTAGGACCAGCTTACTGAGGCAGAGGCTTGCAGGGCTCTCGGAAGGGCTTCAACGCTCTCGCTTGGCTGCTGGACAGTGCCTTCCAATCCGCTGTTCTCACTGGCAAAGCTTAAGAAGAAATACAGCTCTTATTACCAGAAAAGCCAATGCCAGACAAACTGTGCTAAGGAACAGAAGCCACAGCAGAAGTGTCCTTCAAAATCCCACTGACTCTCCCCCTGTTTCCACCCAATCCCCCAAAGCCACAGACCCCTCGCTTCACTGGGTTACTCTCTTACTGTTGCACGTCTTCTTCCAGGAGGTCCTGCAGTTTCTGGGAGGAAGTTATTGCCTCTCTTTTCTTGTCATCCAAGGCAGTCTTCAAGTCAGGAACACACTGCTCAGACTGAAGATGCTTTTCTTCCTCCTCCTGCAGCTGTAAAACCACGGGAAGAATCCACAGTTGTCAGGGGAGCTTTTCCAGAGAGGAGCCAGCTGCTGCTGAAGAACTCAGGTGCTGCATGTCTGTGTGCATCCCCTCTGCCCAAAGAACTGAAATCCATTCAAGCCCCTTCAAAGCTTCACTTCTACTCCCCAATGAACACTGTTTTGTCTGTTTTCAGGATGGATAGGAAGCAACAGGCACCCCCAGGTTTCTCCCTGTGGGGACAGGCTTTCCATACCTCCGCGTCAGCCCTGTCCAGCTCCTCCTGCAAGTGCAGATTATCTTCCTCCAGGTGAGCCTCGTGGCTTCCAGGAACCACAAGAGCACTCCTAAAGCATGCAAAATTTCATTGGAAACATGTCTGACCCTGCATCAGTTTTCCCCTGCTTGCTCCCAAAACAGCTCTTCCCCCCTTTCCTACAAGCTCCGGGAAAGCAAAGCCAAGTCCATGGAAGCATTGGAGAATTTCTCTTCCAAGGGGCCTCCCTAAAGCAGCCTCAACTACCAGCTCAAGCCGTGCTGTTCAGGGCTCCTTGCACTGCTCTTCAAAGTCCCCCCGATGCGGCTGCACAAACTCCCAGGGCAAGCCCTTCGACCCCCTGACCATCTCCATGGCAGGAAGTTTTCTCCTTCTGTGCTCGGAGCCCCTCGTGTCCCCTGGGACAGTGTTGCTTCTCTTTCCCCCAACGCTTCCCTTCAGAGCACTGAACGCCCCAACTCTGCCATGCCTCAAACCCCCCTGGCCTGCAGAGCAGCCCCGCTGCTGAGCTACTGGCAAGTTTCCCCCTGGCTCTGGCTCTGGGTGTGGGGAAGGCACCACAGACAAGGCTTTCTTGCAGACCTCAGCGGGCAAAGGACGAGAGCCCCTGAGGTACGAGAGCAGCCAAGGGCAGACCTGCATTTACCAGTCCCACGGGGAACTGCTTCCACGGGGCTGCTCCTTCTTTTTCCCAGCTCATTGCCACGCCCCTCGTCTGGGTCACACTTGCAGACTACCCAGAACACCCGGGGGCTGTTTTGACAAAGCCCTCACCTTTCCCCCTGGGCTTGAGCAGGCCTGTCAGCTGCTTTGTTCACAAGGCACTCCAGAATCTCCTCGTGCTGTTGCAAGGCTGCAAGTTTCAAGGGGGTAAATCCCCACTAAAAGGAGAAAGAATCCCCATTAGAAAGACACAGACAAGCTCTGCAGCTGTTGGAAAGAGCAGCTTTAGCCACGTGCCAAGGTTACCTGGTTCTGAGCATCACTGTTGGCATGATGCTCCAGTAACAGCCCTGCTACAGCTGTGTTTTTAGAGAGCACAGCCAGGTGAAGGGCAGTGTTGCCGTCAGCGTCTGCCAGATTGGGGTCGGCACCGTGTTCCAGCAGAACAGCAACACATTCTTCCTGCTCCTGCTGGACTGCCTGGCAACAACACACCAAAAGGGAAAGGCTTCTAACTTTTCATCCCCCTCTGTCACAACTCCCTCAGCTCCTGAGTGCTGCCATAGAAGACCATCTGCAAAGATCAGCTAACAGAGGCTGTGCCCTGCCCATTGCAATAGGTGTGTTTCTATGGCCCTGCCCTGCAAGGAATCCTGCCAGACACCTCCCCTTTAACACCCCAGCACTGAGCCCCACCTCCAAGCTCAGAAGGCATTCCACACACCTTCATCAGGGCTGTTCTCTTGAAGTTGTCAGTGAGGTTGGGCTGGCTGTTCTTTCTTAGCAGATATCTGACGACATCTGCATGGCCATTGGCTGAAGCCAGATGCAGAGGTGTCCTAAAAATTAAACAGACACTCTTAACCCAGACAGACAAAGGATGAGCCCAAGCTGTGTCTCTACCCAGCACCCTGGGGACCCTGCCCGGACTCTGCTCCTCCTGCTGCTGCTGCTGCTGCTGCTGCAACCCTGCCCTGATGAGCCAGAGGGCAGAAGAGAACAGGTGAGGGCTGAGCAGCTGCAGAACAGCCCTGCAGAGAGAGCACGGCCAAGGGGCAGGTGGGCAACTCGCGTTTGCAGCAGCGCTGGAGCCCGGCCGGCAGCTCCGAGCAGTGAAAAGCTCAAGAGTTCCCTGTCCCAGCTGACAGGGCAAATGTCACTTTTCAAGCCTTGTCCCTAAGAGAGGGCTGCCGAGGACTACTGCAGCTTGGCTCAGGAGCAGCCAAGGTGTGCCACCAGCGTGGCCCAGAACTCACCGCATCTCCTGGTCTGGCCTGTCGATGCCGACTACCTTGACGTACCAGCGCCAGCGCCTCAGCCAGCCCAGGTCACCGCGGGCGGCCGCGCGGTGCAGCCTGCCCAGCCCCTGCTCCCGGAGCTGGGAGGCGCTGCTGGAGCTGGTGGCAGCCCAGGGCTGCCCACTGGGGCTGCTGGAGGGCGACTGCCGTCGCTCCTTGCTCAGAAGCCACGGCATGGCCCTGCTTGGAGCTCCCAGCAGCAGGAAGGGCAAGAAGGCCCCGGCGGGCTGCCGGGAGCCAAGTGGGGATGAGGAATGGGACGGGGTGAGGTTTAGGGGGAGGGTGACAAAGGGGGCGAGAATAAGGACGGGCACAGGGTATGAAGCACAAGGCAGACGAGGTCGCCCTGCGCAGTGGTCGTGGCCTGCAGCTGCCAAGACGGCGATGCAGGCGCGCAATGCTCCCCGAGCGGGATGTGCTGCTGCTCCCCGAGAGGCTACAGCAGCTCTGGGCGCCGGCTGCGGGCACCAACAAAGCCGTGCCCGACTGGCGCCTGTGGCGTCACAATGGCTGGTGGAAGGCTCAGCACGTCAGCGTGGGGTGTGACAGAGGCCACGGGGCAGGGTGGGGCCGGGCGGGACAGGGCAGGGCGGGGCAGGTGTGAGGGCGGCCCTGCTGGGCCTTGTGGGAAGGAGGCGGCCTGGGCCTTGTGAGGGCGGCCGGCGGGAGTGGGCACTGCCCCGCCTCAGGGCGCCCCGGGGCAGGGCCCGGGACGCTCCCACCGGGCCGCAGGCTGCGGTAGGCGCTGGAGCAGCTCCCGCATCACCCGCTCTGGCTTTTTGCTTCAGCCTGGAGCCGGGCTGCCTCTGGACACACTGCCATCAAATGAGGCTCAGGACGAAGTGGGGCCACCACAGCTCTCAAGAAATGCCCACCCAGCGCTCCAAGCCTGCCAGGCCAGAGTTCCAGGACAATTCCCCAACTCCTTTGTCTTGTCCCTCTTGAAGAGCAGACACCTCACCCCCCTTCCCCTCACAACTGCTCTCTCCTGCTGCTTTGCCCGATGCCAACAGTGAATTTCTGCTCTGCTGCTCCACCAGCCAACGGGCAGCACACAGCAGGGCAGGAAGAAACTTTCAAACACATCTTGTCCCACTTTGTCCCAATGACAACACCAAGTGAAGGCCCACAAGTTCTGCACCAGCTTTCTCAGGGGAGGGACACTACAATGAACCACAAACAGGCTGAAGAAATTTCCCTTTTTCTTTACAGGCTACAAACTGATCTGCTTCCCACAGGATCAGGGATTTGCCTGTGTTTTAAGGCTACCAGGAGCTCACCCACTATCTTCTGCCCAGAACACAAAGAGGAGGGCTCAAAAGCACTGCAAGAGTCTGGCAACTGAGTAGCAGCAATAGCTCACCTGGAGGCCATGATCTTAACACCACTGTGCTTCAAGCCTTCCCAGAGGAAGGGCACACATTTGCCTGGCCTCTGGGACAGGCTGAAGATGCAGCTGTGAGCAGAGCTGAAGGGAGCAGAGGACAGCTCTGGCTCGGCCTTCAGGCCTGGCTTCTCTTTCAGCCTTGAAGATGTCTGCTGGACTGATTTGCACTCAGAGCAAGGGCAGAAAGAGAAGTCTTAACTCCCAGCCCGGGAAGAAAGCCATAAGAAGCCTTCAAAAATATGACTCTCCTCATCCCTCCCACCTAGGCCCAAAGAGCTCCAATTCTGTCACCAAACGCAGCAGTTCTCCTCAAATGTCGGGACAGTTGTGGCAGCCGTGCCCTTTCTGCCAAAGTTGGACAGGTCCCCACCTGTCCCAGAGGCAAGCAGAGGGAAGAAGAGGGGACAGCCTTGGGATGGGGGAATGGGAGAAGCAAAGCCAGCAGGGGGAACAGAAGAAAACGAGGACACATCCTGGAGTCTTGATGGCGACTGCCGTTGGTTCTGGCGGAGGAGCCCCTCTATGCTGTGTGTGCTTTGGCACAGGCTGCACTGTGGGTATGGCCCTGCTCTGCTGGTGGCCACTGCTCACCCTCTGCACAGAATCACGGAAAGACTAAGGTGCTCTAGTCCAAGGCCTGTTCTGGAACAGGGTTTCCTAGAGTCAGTTTCCTAGAGTCCAGTTTTCCTGGAAAAGCCAGGAAAGACGTAGGCAAAGAAGACATTCAGTATTTCTGCTTTTTTCCTGTCCTGTGGAACAAGCTCCCCCATCTTGTTGAGAGATGGGCCCACATTTTCCCTGCTTTTCCTTTTGTCAGCTACAGACTTAAAGAAGTCCTTCCTGTTGTCTCTGACATCACTGGCCTGATTCAGTTCCATTTGGGCTTTGGCTTTACCAACTTCATCCCTGCATGCCCAGATAATATTTCTGTTTTCTTTCTTTGCGTCCACTCTCTGTAGAGATGGGGGGAAATACATTGGGGGATTTGTTCCCCAGTGTCACGGGTTTACTTGTTCTGAAAAACCAAACGGGAATTTTCTTTCCCCTGCTGCCTGTGGGGGAGGGATGTTGAATGGGGAGGACAGTTTTCTGCCTTGGGTGATTACCTACCCAAAGGAGCTGGCTGGCAGAACTACATTCCAGCCTGACAGCTCTCCCTGGGGCTGGGGGGCACTCGTGAGGAGTTTTTTTCTCCCCTCCTCTCCTTGGAAAGTGGCACTTCACTTTTTGCCTTAACGGAGGCAAGGGGTGTGTGTGTGGGAAAAAGCTCTGAGGCCGTTTTGCTCTCGACCTGGTCATCTGGCTGCTCTCCGGCCTCGGCTTGCCTGCACGCTGCTCTGTCTCCAGCCCCAATCTGCTCAGATTCCATCGGAGAGTTTTGTGCTCACCAACGAAAAAAGGGGAGTCCTGACCACAGCCAGGCACAGACAGCGTGAGTTTAGTGGGAAAGAAACCGCCCTTCTTTCCCCTTTTCCCCTTCCCCTCCTCGTTGGGGGAAAATCTCCATTTTCGGCTTTTGCTGCGATCCGGGGCCCAACAGCGCCCCCTGCTGGCCAACACCCAGCACTGCAGGCCCCGCCCCTCCAGGGATCCAACAGCGCCCCCTGCTGGCCAACACCGAGCACTGCAGGCCCCGCCCCTCCAGGGATCCAACAGTGCCCCCTGCTGGCCAACACTCAGCACTGCAGGCCCCGCCCCTCCAGGGATCCAACAGCTCCTGCCAACCGGGATTGGAATTGCGCCAGAGCACAGGGAAGTATCAAACTGTTTCCTTTGTTTGAAGAGGACTTTTTGGGCACAGGATTATTGTTTAGTTGGTTTTGTGTTCTTTTGCTGGTTTTGCCAAGACACAAATATCCTTTAATAAAGGGCTGTTATCTCTTTCTTTTTTCCATACTTCCTCGATTGGAGCCTCTTAATTTTGGATTTACAATTGCTGAGAGAGAGGAGTTCGGTCTACTTCATAACTCATCCTCCTTAGCAAAACATTCCAGTCTCTTTACACTCAGACAGGAGGGTAGTGGAGTGGTTTCAACAGGCCCCTGGCATCTGGCCAGCGTCAAACCACGACACAAGGGGAACCAGGGGGATGTGGAGACCCCGTCACAGGAGAGTGGAAGGCTCAGACTAAGTCTTAAAAAGCAAAGCCTTGCTGGAGAGTCTGGAGGTGCAGGAAGGACTCCCTGGCTTTCTGAACTCCTTCCCAGGGAAGGGTTTGGGTGCAGCTGAATCCTCTCTTAGCCCTGGACTGTGTTCACGGTTTAAATTTAAAGGAATTAAAGAGCTCTTAAACCACTTTGTCCCACAGGTTTTAATGATGGCAAAACAAGAATATTTATATAAAATGAATGATGTACTTTATACAAATGATCAGAAAAAAACCCTTAATCAGAACTATTTACTGCACAACAGAAACACTAAAACAATACAAACACTAAAAGTCTACTAGTAGAGTCTAATACAGCATAAAGTAGGACAGGGCACTGGAACAAAGCATTTATTGAAGCAGTTCTATTAAAGCTGGAAAACAGAAATAATTATTAAGTAGAGATCTGATGTAACTCACCCAGACCAATGCCTGTGGGGAGATCTTCCTCTCAGCCTCAAGGAGTGACCTTGGAGGGCATCCCCAGCCAAGGGAGGAATCTCCACACACCCCCCAGGGAGGGTTTTGTCAGAAAGAACCCGACTGCATGAGAGGGGACTGGACTTTTTATAGGATAAAGTGACTGAGTGCCAGGCCCGCCTTTCCAGGCCAGCTCTCAGCTTATCTGTCAACCCAGACTTCAACCAGCAGGGTGTGTGTTCAACGCTGGACCAACCAGGATGGTTTGAGCAGAGTTAACACCGAGACAACAGCCTGGCTCCAGCAGTTGATCTTGCATGACAGCTTGATTATGAGCTTGATTGGACCTTGGGTCTGGCCAGGCTGGGACTATCCTGCCACAGTCCACCAGCCAGGGGTCTTCCCAAGGTGGGTCACTGGGACTGTGGGTCACCAAGCCTGTTCCCAAGGTGGGTCACTGGGACTGTGGGTCACCAAGCCTGTTCCCAACGTGGGTCCTCCAACAGGTGATGGAGTTGGAGCAGCAGATGAAGCTCTTCCCGCAGTCGGGGCACTCACAGGGCTTCCCTTACTGGTGGGTCCGTTGGTGTGTGGTCAAGGCAGAGCTCTGCCTGAAGCTCTTCCCACACTCCTCACACTTGTAGGGCCTCTCCCCTGTATGGATGCGCTGGTGGATGATGAGGGTGAAGTTGTGTTTGAAGCCCTTCCCGCAGTCAGTGCAGCGGAAGGGCCTCTCATCCGTGTGAACGCGCTGGTGGGTGACAAGTAGAGAATTGTATGTGAAGCTTTTCTTGCATTCCCCACATTTGTAGGGCTGGGGCCCCCGTTCCCCAGTGTGGATCTGCTGGTGACGGATCAGGCGGGAGCTGACGCTGAAGCCCTTCCCGCATTCCAAGCACCTGTAGGGCCGTTCCCCCGTGTGCACCCGGCGGTGGGTGAGGAGGTGGGAGCTATAGAGGAAGGTCTTCCCACATTCCTCACACTCATAGGGCCGTTCCCCAGTGTGGACACGCTGGTGGGCAACAAGCTTGGAGCTGCTGTTGAAGCTCTTCCCACATTCCAAGCACATGAAGGGCTTCTCCCTGCTGGGAGGCTGCTCAGGGACCACCAGCTCAGAGCTGTGGCTCAAGCTCCAGCCGCCTTCCCAGCACAGGCTGGGTCTTTCCTCCTCAGAGCACCCTGGGCTGGCTTTGGAGCCCCTCCTCCTGAGGGATCTCCTGCCCTTTTCCTCCCCGCTGCCTTCCTGCGCTGTGGAGCCCTTCAAAACGGCCTCTCCCACCAGGGTCTGCCGGGGGGATTTGTCCTCCGTGCTCTCCGTCCTCAGCTCGGGGCCTGGGGCAGGAAGGAAGAACAGGGAGGGGATTTGCCTCCAGCCCAGAGGGAAGGGGAGGAGAAGGAAGATGGAGAGGAAGGAGGGAAGAGAAGGAAAAAGGACAGGAAGGAATAAGAAGGGAAAGAACAAGAAGAAAAAGCAACAAGGAGAGGAAGCAAGAAGAAGGAAAGAAGAAGAAGGCCCAGAACTGGACACAGCACTCGAGGTGTGGCCTCACCAGTGCCAAGTACAGGGAAAGAACCACTGCCCTGGTCCTGCCGGCCACGCTGGTCCTGAGAGAAGGAAGGAGCAAGGAGACAAGGAATAATGGAAAGGAAGGAGAAGACGGAACAAAGAAAAAGGAGAAAGGAGAGAAAGGAAGGAGAAGGAAGAAGGAGAAAAAGGAAAAAACATGAGGAAGGAGAGGAAGGAACAAGGAGCAGGAAGAAGGAAGGAAAAGGAACAAGGAGTGGAAGGAAGAAGGACAGGGAGGGGATTTGCCTCCGGCCCAGAGGGAAGGCCAAGGACATCCCCCCAAATCCGGCCCCGGCAGGACGGCGGCGGCAGCGGGGTTGTCCTGCAGCCGGGGGCGATGCTGGGCTGGGAGATACAGGACAAGACAGGGCAAAGGGGCACTGACTTCCTCCTCACCTGCTTGGAGGGCCCGTGGCATCTTCCTCTTCCTCGCAGCCTCCTTCATCTGGCCAAGCTTTGGGAAGGAGAAATCCTGCTGTGGGGGGAAAAACAAGAGGTGAGCACATTGGGTTGGGGGTTCCTCCCGCCCAAGTCAATCTCTAGAAGTCCCTAAGCACCTCGTGTCCATAAAAAACTCCTAAACACCAAGTCTCAGCCAAAAAAAAACAAACCAGAACTCCAAGGTTCAGACCAAAAAAACCCTTCCAGGAGTTCCCCCTCTCAGGTCTCTCCACTTTGGGGTTCTGGAGGCCTCCCGTTTGGGCTGCTGGGGGTCCCACATGTATTGGGGGTCCCCCCTCTCCAAGGTCCCGCCCTCTCTGGGCTGCGGGGGGGTCCCAGGAATACTGGGGGTCTTCCCACTTTGGTATTCTGGGGGACCCCCTTCTCTGGGTTGCTGGAGGTCCTGCAGTTCCCCCTCTCCAGGGTCCCCCTGCTTAGGGATGAGGGGGGTTTTGGAGGCCCCAGGGGTACCTTCTCCCCTGACTCCTTACTTTGGGGTGCTGGGGCTCTCAGGGGTCCCACCTCTATGGGGTCTCCCCCTCTCCAGGCTGCTGTGGGTCCCAGAAATCCCAGGGGTCCCCCTTCTCTGGGCTCCCCTCTCTCTGGGGTACCCCTGGCTGGGCTGACGGGGGTCTCAGCACTCCCCTTTCTCCAGGCTCCCCACTTCAGTGTCCCAGGGCTCCCAAGGGTACCCCCTCTCCAGGCCCCCATTTCAGGGTTCCTGCACTCCCAACCCTCCCCTCTCTGCAGGTTCCCCCCCTCTCTCCAGGCTGACAGGGGTCCTGCGGTGCCGGGATCGCCCCTCTCCGCTCTCCCCACTCCGGGGCTCTCAGCAGCCCCCACCGCCTCTTCCTCCTCCTCTTCCTGCTCCTCTGGGCCTGGGGCCCCCCTGCCTGCCCAGTCCCAGTTTTCCAGACCCCACACCCCTCTTTCTTTGACTCCAGGACCCTCCTGCTCCCACTTTCCTCACCATCCCACCTCTCCCTGATGCCGAATTTGTGCCCCAAAAGGCACAAAGGAACTGCTCAGAGACAAGGTTTAGTCTTTAAGCAGCGAGGTAATTATTTTATGCAACACTGGGGAACTCCCAGCTCGCCTTGGACAAAGAGTTCCAAAGCACTCAGTGAAAAGCCAGACTATTTATACAATTTTTGCGAGAGATTACATCATCATTTTATGCATATTCATATTATTGCAACATCTAGTTATAATATTCATAGCAGGCAGAGTTAGGGCAGAGGCAGGAGCGCGGTCATCATTTTGGGGAGAATTTCGGGGGTACATCCTGTTACTTCAGCCTCAGGGGTCGTCGCTTTACTCCTCTTTCTTGGGTAAACTTTTGAACTTTCCTTAATTTGGCTGACTCCAACATGTATTTGGCAGGAGTTTCTGGACTCTGGCCCTTCTTTTTCCCCTTATCTCCCTGTGTTCCTTCCCTATGTCTATTTATGTGTGTGATAGCATTTCTGGTGCTCTTACTTTATGTTCTTTTGTGTCAGTGTGTCAGATTTATGTATGTGTTATCTTCCACTAGTCCTTGAAACTTAGTTCTTTGTTTCTTGGCTCAGAGCATGCATTCTAAGTTAACTCTTCAGGCCTTGCTTTGTTTCATCCCAGTCCCTCCATCCCCCTCTTTCCTTCACCCTGGGGACCCCTGGCCCCCCATTCCTGGCCATCCCACCTCACCCCCAGACCCCCTTTTCCTTGACCCTGGGACCCCCTGGAGCCCCTTCCCAGTTCTCGCAGCTCTCCCCGTTTCTCCCTTTCCTTCACCCTGGGACCATCCTGACCCCCAAATCTCCCTGTCTCCCCACTTCCCCACTCCTGCCTTATCCTGCAGGGTGCTCCTGGAGTGTCCCAGGGACCCCCTGAACGCCCCATTCCTAAAGACCAGATCCACCTGCACCCCCTTATCCAGACCACCGCCACCTGCACCCACTTCCCAGGCTCCAGAACCCCCTGCACCCCCTTTCCCAGCCATCCTGCCTCTCCCAGACTCCCTTTTCCTTTACCCTGGCACTCCCTGGAACCCCATTCCTGCCCATCAGGACCCCCCTGCACCTCCTCTCCACCACTGGCACTCTCACCTCCTTCCTCAGCTCCAGGACCCCCCTGCACCCCCTTTCCCAGCCATCCCACCTCTCCAAGTCCCCACACCCTCCCTTCTCCTTCACCCTGCCACCCCCTCCACCCCCACTCCTGCCTTTCCCACTCCCCAACCCCTCCTTTCCTCAACACCCGGCACCCCCTGAACTGCCCTTCCTGCACATCCCGGCTCTCCCCACCCACTGAACCCCCTTTCCCTCACACTGGAGGCCCCTGCACCCTCCTTTCCTGGACACAAGGACCCGAGAGACCCCCTGGGCCTCCTCTCCCAGTCCCTACAGCCCCCCTTTTGCCTTCCCTCTGGGACACCCCCAAACCCCCATTCCTGGCCACAGGAACCCCCTGGCACCCCCTTATTCTGCACTAAGACCCCCCTGCAACCTCCTTTCCCGCCCAGCCCGCCTCTCCCAGCCCCCAGGCCCTGCTTTTCCTTCACGCTGCTACCCCCTGCACCCCCAGGCCTGCCTTTTCCACAACCCACAGGACCCTTTTCTTTGGAACACGGGGGGACCCCCTGAACCCCGGTTTCTGCCCATTCTCCCAACCCCCAGGACCTCCCTTTCCCCCACACCGCCGACCCCTGGCCAGGGGATCTCCCTGGACCCCCCACCCCACCTCTCCAGAGCCCCGCACTCCCCTTTCCTCGGCCCTGGCATCCCCCAAAACCCCCTTCCCCAGCACTCTGCCCCCCGACAGCCCCAACACTCACCCCAAAAACACTCCCAGGCTTCCCCCTCTCCCATCTCCCCACTTTGGGGGGCGGGAATTGGGGAACTCCCGTCACTGTTGGGGACAATCAAAGAGTTCCCGACGCGTGGCCGGGGCCTTTGTTCGGCCTGCCGGGAATTCCCAACAAACATCCCGGCCCCCATCAGCCGCTGGGGCCCGGGGGTCCCTCCTCTCCAGGGATCGAGCTGTGGGGACACCAAGGGACCCCCACGGGAACCCCTTTGCCGCTCTCCCACCTCCCCTTCTTCCCCTCTCCCACCCTTTGCCCGTCGCCCCCCGCTGCTTTGGCAGTGACCCACCCCCTCTCTCGCTCACTTTGGGGCTCCCAGCCCCTCTTCTCCTTCCCCTCTGCCCCTTTGCCATCGGGGCCCCCAACTCACCTCGAGCTCCCGGCTCGGGGGATGGAGCGGGGGGAGGAGGAGCGGGCAGAGGCAAAGGAGGAGGAAGAGGAGGAGCATCGCCCCCCTGAGTGGGCGGGGAGGGGGAGCTCGGTGCGATGAGTTGGGGGTGTGCGGGGGGGTTTGGGGGGGATGTTTGGGGCTGAGCCGCAAATGGCCCTCGGGGGGACCTCGGGGGGTCCCCGGGAGGTGTTTTGGTTTTGTTGGGGGGATCCCGGGGTGGGTTCCCGGCAGAGGCGGGAGGTGGGCGGGGGGATGCGGGGACCCCCCCGCGGTGGGGGTCGGTGTTGCGGGGTCAGGCCCCGCCGCCCCCATTGTCAGCCCGGTGCCGGCGGGGGGGGACGCGACGAGCCCCTTTTTTAGGGCCCCCGGAGTGGGGAGAGCAGAGAGGGGCGACAGCAGAGCTGGGGGACCCCCGGCAGCCACGAGGAGATTCAGGTGTTTATGGGATTCAGTTGTTTATGGGAGGGGAAAAATCAGGGAAAAGGGGGAAAAAAACCCGGGCAAAGCCGAAAAACTCCGGCTGGAGGACTGACGATAGAGTTGGTGCGGGCAGAGCGGCGCGGCGTGCGCGCCCCTGTCTCGGTTTTCACTTCCGGCGCCGCCATGTTGGGGAGGTCGGCGGGGCGACTGGCGGGGGTCGTGGCGCTGGTCACGGGTGGGTTTTGGGGGGGATTTGGGGGAGTTTTGGGGGTGAGAGGGAAGGGGAGACCACCAGGGGAGGAGTGGAGGGGAACTTAGGGCGGGGAGACCCCCGGGAGGGACGCTGGGAGGAGTTAAAGGTGACCCTGGTGATACTAGGAGGGTCACTGGTGATACTGGGATGGTCGCAGACCCCTCTGGTGACACTGGGGGAGGTCACTGGTGACACTAGATCCCACTGGTGCCACTGGGAGGACACTGGGAGGGGTCACAGGCCCCACTGGTGACACTGGGAGGGGTCACTGGTTAAAGTGGTCCCCACTGGTGCCCTCGGGCAGTCATTGGTCCTCCGGGTCGCCAGGGGGCGCCAGGGGCGGTTCCCATACCCCTCAATGACCCCGGTTATTCATTGGCCCTCCGAACCGCCAGGGGGCGCCAGCGGCATCGGCCGCGCCGTGAGCGGCCGCCTGGCCCGCGAGGGCGCGCGCGTGGCCGTGGCCGATCGCGACATGTCGGGGGCGGCGGCGACAGCGAAAGGGCTCCCCCGGAACTGCCCCCCCGACCACGGAGCTTTCCAGGTGGATGTGGCCGATCCCAAAAGCGTCGCCGGGATGGTGAGAGGGGTGCAGGTAATGTCGCCGCCACCTCCCCCCCACCGGTGACATGTCGCGATAGTGTCACACCCTCCCCAGTGTCCCGCAGTGTCCCTGAGTGACCCCCGATATCCGCAATGTCGCCCTCAAAATTCCCAAATCCACCCCAAATAACTCCCAGAATTCACAAATTCCCACAAATTCCTTCCTATTCCCACAAAATTCCTGGGAAATCGCAGCCAAACGGCCCCAAATTGCAGGAAAAGCCCCCCCAAATCCACCCAAAATCGACCCAAATCCTCCCTAAATCACCCCCAGAATTCCCAAATCCCCACAAATCCACCCAACCCAGACCCAAATCCACCCCAAATCACCTCAAGAACTCACAAATTCCCCCAAAACTTGCAAATTCCCACAAACTCCCCCAAAATTCCATCTGATTCCCACCAAATTCCTGGAAAATCGCAGCCAGCCGTCTCCAAATTGCAGGAAAACCTCCACAATTCCCTCCAAAATCGACCCAAATTCCCTCGCATTCCCCCCAGAATTCCCAAATCCCCAAAACTAGACCCAAATCCACCCCAAAATCACCCCCAAAGCTCCCAAATCCCCGTGATTTCCCCAAAACTCACAAATTTCCTCAAAATTCCATCCGATTCCTACCAAATTCCTGGGAAATTGCAGCCAAATGCCCCCAAATTGCAGGAAAAAAACCCCAAATCTGCCCTAAATTAACCCAAATCCACCCCAGAATTCCCAAATCCACCCAACCCAGACCCAAATCCACCCCAAAATCACCCCCAAAACTCCCAAATCCCCACAAGTTCCCCCCAAATTCCCCAAATTTCCATCAAATCCCCACCAAGTTCCTGGAAAATTGCAGCCAAACGGACCCAAATCCCAAGAAAACCTCCCTCAAATCTGCCCAAAACCAACCTGAATCCACCCCAGGATTCCCAAATCCACCCAAATCCACCCAAAATGGACCCAAATCCTCCCCAATTCACCCCAAATGACCCCTCGATGTCCCCAAATGTCCCCCCAGGAGCACTTTGGGGGTCCCCCCCGTGTCCTGGTGTCCTGTGCCGGGATCACCCGCGAACCGGATGTTCCTGGAGATTGGAGAGAGCGGGAATTCCGGGAAGTGCTGGGGGTGAACCTGGATGGTTGAGAGGGGACACTGGGGACATTGGGGGGACATTGGGGACATTGGGGGGACATTGGGGACATTGGGGACATTGGGGGACATTGGGGGACATTGGGGGGACATTGGGGACATTGGGGGACATTGGGGGACATTGGGGACATTGGGGGGACATTGGGGACATTGGGGGGACATTGGGGGACATTGGGGGACATTGGGGGACATTGGGGACATTGGGGGACATTGGGGGACATTGGGGGGACATTGGGGACATTGGGGGACATTGGGGACATTGGGGACATTGGGGGGACATTGGGGACATTGGGGGGACATTGGGGACATTGGGGGGACATTGGGGGACATTGGGGGACATTGGGGACATTGGGGACATTGGGGGGACATTGGGGACATTGGGCAACATTGGGGGACATTGGGGACATTGGGGACACTGGGGGACATTGGGGGGACATTGGGGACATTGGGGGGACATTGGGGACATTGGGGACACTGGGGGACATTGGGGGACATTGGAGGACATTGGGGGACATTGGGGGGACATGGGGGGACATTGGGGACATTGGGGACATTGGGGGACATTGGGGGGGTTGTGCCACCCCCGATGTCCCCCCGCTGCCCCCCCAGGGGACATTCCTGGTGACACAGGAGGTGACAAAGGCCCTGGTGACATCGGGGGACCCCGGGGGGGCCTCCCTGGTCCTCGTGGGCAGCGTGGTGGCCAAGGTGGGACCCCCACTTGTCACTGTCATTGTCACTTGTCACTGTCATTGTCACTTGTCACTGTCCCTGTCACTTGTCACTGTCATTGTCACTTGTCACCGTCAGTGTCCCCGAAATGGGGGTAAAAGCCCTAAAAATGGGGATAAAGCCCCTGAAAACGCCAATTTTGGGGGAATTTGGGGACACCAGGGGGGTTCTAGGGATGTCCCCTCCCCCCCTTTGTCATTGTCACTTGTCACTGTCCCCTCCCCCCTGCCCAAAACTGGGGATAAACCCCCCAAAATTGGGGATAAAACCCCCAGAAACACGAATTTTGGGGGGCTTTGGGGACACTGGGGGGGGGGTGGACACCGAGGGGGGTCCCAGGGGTGTCCCCTCCCCTTTGTCATTGTCCCCTCCCCCCCAGGTGGGGAATTTGGGCCAAACCAACTACGCGGCCTCCAAGGGGGGGGTGGAGGGGCTGACCCGGAGCGTGGCCAAGGAGGTGGCCAGGTGGGGACACTGGGGGACATTGGGGGACATCTGGGGACATTTGGGCGGGGACAAGGGAAAATGGAGGGGAAAGGGAGAAAATTGGGGGATTTTGGGGGGAATTCGGGGGAAAAATTGGGGGGAAAGTGGGGAAATTTGGGGGGAAATGGGGAAAGTTGGGGGATTGGGGGGAAAATTTGGGGGATTTTGGGGGGAAATTGAGAGGATTTGGGGGGAAAATTGAGGGCTTTGGGGGGAAAATTTGGGGGGAAATTGGGGGGGAAATGGGGAATTGGGGGGAAACTGGGGGAAAGGAGGAAGAAATGGGGGGAAATTGGGAAAATTTAAGGGGGAAATGGGGAAAAATTGGACAGAAAAGGGGAATTTGTTGGGAAATATGGAAAAATTGGGGAACTGGGGGGAAAAGGGGGAAGAACTGGGGAAAACTGGGGAGAAAATTGGGAAATGGGGAAAAATTGGGGGGGGAATTGGGGGAATTTGGAGGGAAATTGGGGGGAAAAGGGGAAGAAATGGGGAAAACTGGGGGGAAAATTGGGAAATGGAGAAAAAGGGGGGAAATTGGGGGAATTTGGAGGGAAATGGGGAAAAATTGGGGGAAATCAGGGGAAAAACTGGATTGGGGGGTTTGGTGACCCGGGGGGGGGTTGGTGACACCCTGTGGGGAGGTGACACGGGTCAGGGGGACCCCTCTGACCCCCCCATATCCCCTTCCCAAGGTTTGGGATCCGCTGCAATTCCGTCCTGCCGGGATTTATCGTCACCCCCATGACGGACAAAGTGCCCCCAAAAGTGCTGGACAAGGTGACAGCGGGGGGGTGGCACCTGACATTGAGGGGACACTGGGGGGACATTGGGGGTCATTGGGGACATTGGGGGGATATTGGGGACATTGGGGGTCATTGGGGACATGGGGGGACATTGGGGACATTGGGGAGGTGACACCAGAGGTGACCCTCGTGTGTGTGTGTGTGTCTCCCCCCCCTTCCAGTTCGCAGGGATGGTGCCACTGGGACGACTGGGGGACCCTGAGGGTGAGTTGGGGACACTTTGGGGACACTTTGGGGACACTTGGAGGTGCCACCACCCCCCGGTGTCCCCCAGACGTGGCAGACGTGGTGGCTTTCCTGGCGTCGGGGGACAGCGGCTACGTCACCGGGGCCACCCTGGAGGTGACAGGTGGGGACCCCCCATGTCCCCAGTGTGTCCCCAGTGTGTCCCCAGTGTGTCCCCAATGACCCCCCAGTGTGTCCCCAACGTCCCCCCAGTGTGTCCCCAATGTCCCCAACGTCCCCCCAGTGTGTCCCCTCAATGTCCCCCCAATGTCCCCCCAGTGTCCCCCCAATGTCCCCCCTTTCCCTCTCTCATTCCAGGGGGTCTCTTCATGTGACGGATCCAGCCCCTCCCTCCAAGTGTCCCCCCAATGGGGGGGAGGGGCAGACCTCAAAATTTGGGGGGTTGGGATGGGGGGGAGGCCCCGAGTTTGGGGGGAGGGGACCCCAAAATTTGGGTGGGGGACAAAAGGGGGTCCCAAAAATCGGGGAGGGTCCCAAAACTGGGGAGGAGGGGCCTAAAGTAGGGGAGGGGCTCCCCCAAAATATGGGGGGGAACCCCAAAACTGGGGCGGTCGAGGGAGGGGGGTGGAAACCCCTCCAAAAAACCACCAGGAGCCGTTGCCATGGAGATGTTTATTGGCCACGCCCACCGAGACCACGCCCACCCCTCCCCTCCCTTAAATTTCTAAAACAACAAAAATAAACATTTTGGACCCCAAATTTGTTTTTATTTTGGGGTGGAGACCCCAAATTTTTGGGGTGGGGGTTTGGGAGGGGTCTCTTAAATTCGGGGGGGGAGGTCAGATGTAGCCCTGCCCCCTCTTGACCCTGCCCCCCTTAAAACCTCCTCTAAAACGACAAAAATAAACATTTTGGGCCTCAAATTTTGGAGTTTTTTGAGGCAGACCCCCCCAGAAGTTTTGGGAGGTGTCCCCAAAATTCGGGAGGGGTGGAGTTAAGAGAGGGCGGAGCCAAATCCTCCATCTTTTCTGCCTTAAACCTCCTCTAAAACGACAAAAATAAACCTTCTGGATGCCAAATTTTGGAGTTTTTAGAGGCAAAATCCCCCAGAATTACCCCTAATTAGCACATGATGCCCGGGGTTCATGTTAATAATTAATTAGCCCATAATAGCTGTGGGTAAATCATTAACCCCTAATTAATCCATAATATCTGTGGGTTCCCATCAATCTCTAATTAATCCATAATATCCATGGGTTCCCATCAATCCCAAATTATCCCAAATGTCCCAAACGGTCCCAAATTATTCCAAATAGTCCCAAATGATCCCAAATCCCAAATGGTCCCCAAACTCAAATCCCAAATCCCATGTGGTTCCAAATCCCAAATAAACCCCAAATCCCAAGTAAACCCTAAATCACCAATGATCCCCAATCCCATGTAGTTCCAAATCCCATATAAAAGCAAATCCCAGATGTTCCCAGATAACCCCTAAATCCCGAATAATTCCCAATCCCATATATTCCCAAATCCCAAAGAAACCCCTAAATCCCAATAATTCCTAAATCCCAAATAAACCCCCAATCCCCAAGAATTCCCAATCCCATATATTCCCATGTCCCAAATAATAGCAAATCCCAGATGTTCCCAAATCCCAAATAACCCCCAAATCCCCAGTACTTCCCAAACCCATGTAATCCCAAATGCCAAATAAACCCCAAATGCCAAATAATAACAAATCCCATTGAGGTGGTTTGAAGCTGGCTCCCTGCCAAGACTCCAAACCTCACCACAAGAGCTCCCCCCCCCAAAACCAAGGGAGAAGAGAGAAAAAACCAAGAGAACTGAAACGAGAGAGAGAGACAGCTGAAGCAATATATATATAAATATAAATATATTTACACTTATATTACACTTATATACAATTGAAATATATGTACAATTTCAAAAGGAAAGGGGAAAGGGAAGGGGAAGGAAAAAAAGGAACAAAAGCAAAAAATATACACGATCACTATCCCAAGATCTAACAACTAAAAGAATTAGCAAAGGATATCCCACTGCTCTCCTTGGGACAACAGAAAGTGGCTCTGGAACGACCCCGGCACCCTCCGTCTGCCAAGGTGGGCAGGGCCTTACCAGGCCTCGCTCCCCAACCCGACAGACTCCACACAGGGAACCTGCACCTCCAAAGCTGGAAGGAAAGAGGGCAAAGGCCTCTCCTCCTTTCTTCTTATAGCCCAGCTTAGGTAAAAATGGTGGGGAGTAGCGGGGAAATCTGGGCACTTCCTTGGTTACAGACTGGTCATGAAGGAAGGCCCAGACTAAAGTACCAGAGACATCACATCCCCCTCTGTGACATCACATCCCCCTCTGTGACATCACATCCCCCTCTGTGACATCACATCCCGCTCTGTGACATCACATCCTCCTCTGTGACATCACATCCTCCCCTGTGACATCACATCCCCTCTGTGACATCACATCCTCCTCTGTGACATCACATCCTCCTCTGTGACATCACATCCTCCTCTGTGACATCACATCCTCCCCATGACATCACATCCTCCTCTGTGACATCACATCCCCCTCTGTGACATCACATCTCTCCTGTGACATCACATCCTCCTCTGTGACATCACATCTCTCCTGTGACATCACATCCCCCTCTGTGACATCACATCCCCCTCTGTGACATCACATCCCCCTCTGTGACACCACAACTCCCCTATGAGATTACATCCTTCCGGTGACATCACACCCTCCTCTGTGACATCACATCTCTCCTATGACATCACATCTATCCTGTGACATCAAACTCTCCTGTGATATCATATTGTCCCTGTGATGTCACGTCCTCCCCTGTGACATCACATCCTCCTCTGTGAAATCACAGCTCTCCTGTGACATCACATCCTCCCCATGATATCACATCTCTCCTGTGACATCCCATCCTTCCTGTGACATCACATCCTCCTCTATGATGTCACATCCATCATATGACATCACATCTCTCCTATTACATCACAGCTCCACTGTGACATCACAGCTCCCCTATGACATCACATCCTTCCTGTGACATCATATATCTCCTATGACATCAGATCATTCCTGTGACATCACATCCTCCTCTGTGATGTCACATCCTCCTCTGTGATGTCATATCCTCCCCATGACATCACATCTCCTCTACAACGTCACATCCATCATATGACATCACATCCTTCCTGTGACATCACATCCCCCCACTGTGGCATCACGTCCTCCCCTGTGACATCACATCCTGCTCTTTGACAACACAGCTCCCCTGTGACATCACGTCCCCCCGTGACATCACATCTTCTCTGTGACATCACATCCTTCATGTGACATCACATCCACCCTTATGACATCACAGCTTCCAGGTGACATCACATCCTTTCTGTGACATCACATTGTCCCTGTGATGTCATGTCCTGCACTGTGACATCACATCTCCTTGTGACAGCACATCCTCCTCTGTGACCTCACATCTCTCCTATGACATCACTTCCTTCCTATTACGCGACATCTCCTCTATGACATCACATGCAACATAACAGCTCCTCTGTGACATCACATCCTTTATGTGACATCACATCCTCCCCATGATGTCAATGGGATATGTGATATCACAGGGGAGGACGTGATGTCAGAGGGACAATTTGATATCACAGGAGAGGTTTGATGTCACAGGATGGATGTGATGTCACAGAGGAGGATGTGGCTGCTCCATCTCAGTGTCACCTCAGAGGGGCCCTCACAGGTACCTTGTCCCTCCACAGATTTCCCGGAACAAGCCTGATCTTGTGCCCCTCCCCCATCATGACCTGTTTAGAACCCTGGGACACTGTGGAACCTCATGGAACCAAGGGGCCACTGGGACACCACAGGGCCTCATGGAACCCAAGAGACCCTGGGACACTGTGGAACCTCATGGAACCAAGGGGCCACTGGGACACCACAGGGCCTCATGGAACCCAAGGGACCCTGGGACACTGTGGGGGCTCATGGAACCAAAGGGACCCTGGGACACTGTGGGGGCTCATGGAACCAAAGGGACCCTGGGACACTGTGGGGGCTCATGGAACCAAAGGGACCCTGGGACACTGTCAGGAGCCTCGTGGTGCCCAGGGTTGAGGAATCCCGTGGGTGCAGGTGGCTCAGGGAGCAGCTGCAGTTGGATCCAAACTATTCTCACCTGAAGATGTCCCTGCTAACAGAGGTCCTGTGTGTTCCCTCTGCTCTCTGGGCACTTGCATCCTTTGAGAGCTGCCCATCACTGGGGTAGCCAAGAGCACAGGGCGGGGGATCCCCTGGAGGGGGAGCAGAGACATCTTTCCTAGATCACCTTGCTCAGAGCCCCATCCAACCTGGCCTTGAATGTTTGCAGGGATGGGGCATCCACCACCTCCCTGCAAATGTCTTCCTGTGTTTCATTCTCATCATCAAATGTTTCTTCCCTCTCTCTAGTTTGAACCTCCCGTCTTTTAGTTTAACTCCGTCACCCCCTGTCCTATTGTGACAGGCCCTACTGAACCCTTTGTCCACATGTCTCTAAAAAGCTGCCTTGAAGTACTGGAAGGCCCCAAGGAGGTCTCCCCACAGCCTTTTCTTCTGCAGGCTGAAGAGCCCCCACTCTCTCAGCCTGTCTCCATGAGAGAGGTGCTGCAGCCCTGGGATGCCCTTGGTGGCCTCCTCTGGAAGTGCCCCAAGAGGTGCGTGTCTTTGCTGTGCTGAGGAGCCCATGGAGCTGCAGGAGATGCCAGGGCTGGCAGGGGAATCCCCCCAAGCCATTGCCATTGCAGGGGGGTGCATTGCAGACAGCCAGAGGAGCCCAGAGCTGGAGGCAGCACTGCAGGAGGGGTCTCAGCTGAGCGGAGCAGAGGGGCAGAACCCCCCTCCCCTGCTGCCCACGCTGTGGGATGAGCCCAGGACACGGGGAGCTGTGGGCTGTGAGTTCCCATTGCTGGCTCCCATCCTGCTTTTCATCCCCCACTATCCCCATGGCCTTGGATGCAGGGCTGCTCTCCATCCCTTCAGCCCCGAGCCTGGCCCTTGAGATCTGGCGGCATTTGACACCCGCTGGCTCCTTTGATCCCCTTTCCCATCCCTCCCAGAGCCCAGGGAAGGACTGAGGGGCCTTGGCTGATTGTCCCTGACCCTCCCCTGCCCCGACACCAAGCTGTGCTCCTTGGGGACAGTGCTTGGACAGCCCCAGTCAGACCCTGTTTCCCGCTGTGCCCCCAAACCACCGGGTGCCCCAGGGGACGTGGGAACACACATGGACACGGGAAGGCACCCGTGGATGTGGGAACACACCCACCCAGACAGACACAGAGCATTTGTTTTGCTGCAGGGGTTTATTGATTCTTGCAGGGAAATTGCCAGGGCACCCAGGGGATCAGGGGGGTCCTCCAGGGATGATCATCTCCTCATGCCGCTGGAGGGGGCCAGGACACGGGTGTCACCACCACTTCCAGTCCTGAAAGACAGAGCCCCAAACGTCACCCCCGGTGTCCACAGGGACATGGGAGGGGCCTTGTCCCCACCCCGTCTGTCTGCAGGGAGCTGGGGCAGGAGAAGGGAATTGGATGCTGAGATCCATGTGGCCCCAGAGCCCCTGAGCCCGGGATTCTCTGACACCTCCCCGAGCCCCTCCCTGCCCTCCCGGTGAGCCTGGGGGTCTGCAGAGCCCCCAGTGCAAGGCAAGGCTTGGGGGCAGCTCTGTCCAGCTGCCCCGGGACACGGAGCAGGGACAGCCCCCTGCGTGTCCCTCTGCTGTGCCCAAGCTCTGCCCACTGCAGAGGGCTCAGGGACCCCCCAGGGCCCTGCCAGGCTCCTTTGGGGGGCTGAGGAGCCTCCCATATTTCTCACCTGGACATGCAGAGAGGCAGCCGAGCGTCACTGGCGCATCAGCTCCACCTGGTCAGCCACGGGGGGCTGGGGACAAAGGCGGGGTTAGAGACACACTGGGCTGGACTGGGGCACACTGAGCTGGACTGGGACACACTGGGCTGGACTGCGGCACACTGGGATGCCGGTGAGGGTCATGGCCATGAGAGGGGAGGGTCTGGGCCCAGCAGAACTCGGGGTACCCACCTCAGACCTCTTCACTCGATGAACATCCATGCCTCCCTGGAGAGAGAGTGTGAGGTGTCACTGGTCACTGGGGTGTTACCAGGCCAAGGACGGATGGGAGGACTACATTTTACCCCATTTCCCACACTGGGGACATCCCAACTCCAGAACTTACCCCGACACATCCACCTCCTCCTTGTCCCGAGATTGGCTGGGGAAGGAGAGCAAAGGTTTAAGCAGGATTGGCCCTGTGGGGCTGGGGGAGGGACACGGGTGACCCCAAACCCCCCCAGCCCATGGCTGGCCCTGGTCTGAGGGGGAAAGTCCCTTCTGCTCCCCCAACCCCACTGCACCCAGTTTCACCTCCAACCCCTGTTCCTGCAGGGCCCAGGGTGGGGATGGAGACAAGGAGAGCCAGGGGAATTCAGGGCCTGCAGGAGGGTGGAGGAGGAGGGGACCCAAAGAGGGTGAAGTGGGGGGAATTGGGGATCCCACAGGATGGGCATTGGGGTGTGGAAGGGATGGGACTGTGGGGGATGCGGGTGAGGAGGAAGGGATTCCAGTGGAGGGGACCCAGGGAATGAAGCAGGGCAGGGGTGGGGGCAGGAGAAATGGGGAAGGGGAGAAAACTGGAAGGGACTGGGAGGGGCTTTTTGACTGAGGGGTCAAGGAAGGGGATTTCTGGACACAAGTGTCATGGGCAATGGGAAAGGGAAAGGATTACAGGAAAAATAGGGGATGAAATGGTGTGGGAATGATGCCCTGTGTGTGTGTGGTGGGGTGGACTGGGGTGTGTGGGAATAGAGTGGGGGCCCTGAGGAAGGGCCTCCCCGGGGCACACTGGGGTGGACTGGGGAGCACTGGGATGGCCTGGAGGGTGGTGGCCACCAGAGGGGAGGGTCAGGGCCCAGCACAAGCCCTGGTACCCACCGGGCCGCCGATGACGCCTCCCTGTAGAGAGACAAGGAGACGTCACTGGTCACTGGGGTGTCCCCAGTGCCAGGAAGGGATGGGGGGCACAAATTAGCCCCCAGTTCTTACACTGGGTGCCCCCCAACTCCCAGACTTACCTCCCCACATTGGACGCCGCCGGCCTGAACGGGCTGCAGGAGGAGAGCAAAGGCTTGGTTGGGGTTGGCCTTGTGGGGCTGGGGGGGACACGGGTGTCCCCACCCCCTCCAGCCCCGGCTGCCCCCCGGGCTGAGCGGGGCTCTTTGGGATTGCGGCTCCCAGGCAAGTTGGGGACACCAGTGCAGGGGGAAAGGCAAGGCACTGAGGGCAAAGCCTGGAGGAAAGGCCCTGGGAAGGGGCCATGGCAGGGCATTTCCCAGTTGGTGCCACTTCAGCCTGGCCAGGCCTTGTCCCACTTGAGCCCAGGGTGGAGCTTGGGCCTGTTTGTTTTCCTTGGACTCAAGTGGGGCTTGGCCCAGTTCCACCCAGTTTGGGTTGGGCCTTTACCTTGGCTGGGAAAGAGAGGAGATGGTGGGGAGATGCCCCAGGGGACCAAGAGGATGGGATGGGGAGGCCCAAAAAGGTGGGATTTGGGGTCAGAAAGAGCAGGAAGCATTGGGACTGTGCCAGGACGGAGCCGGGTGCAAGCATCCCGTGAGGAAGCGGAGCTGCAGCAGCAGGAGTTGAATTGTGGGAAGGGGAAGGAGAGAGGGAATTGTGGCCAGAAGAAAGTGGCCTGGCCCGGGACTGGGGTGCTGGGGAGTGCTGGGGGAGCCCCTGGATCGGGAAGGGGCCCATCCCTGAGCCCATGGCCGTGGCATGGGGGCCTCACCTTGGCATCTGCCGGGGGGCTCAGCAGGATGGTGAAGAGCAGGGCCACGCTGAGCACAGCGACCTTCATCTTCCTCTGGGCCTGGGCAGCGCTGGCTGAGGCTGCACAAGGGCAGGAGCACATTTATCCCTGCCGGGACTCCTCCCTGCCCCCTCCCCGAGAGCCCCCGGGGCAAAGCCCGGCTGGGCACAGCCCCCAGCCCTGGCCACAAGCCCAGCCCTGGCACAGAGTCCATCCCGCCTGTGGCACCCATCCAGCCACCTTCCCCGGCATCCCTCCAGCTTCCTGCACGGGGCAGCTGCCCCTGGAAGGGCCCAGGCCCCTGGGGGTGTCAAGGGGGTGGGCAGGGAGCTGAAAGCAGCTGCATACCCTGTGGGGACAATCCCACACAACACAATCCATCCTCCAACAGCCCCCACAGTCTGATCCACCCATGTGCTCCTGCCCATCCCTTTCCCAGAGCTTTCCCTCTGGGACACCCCAGAGCTCAGCCCAGCCCCAAACACAGCGTGTCTGAGCACAATTGTCCCTGTTCCTCCTCCAGCCCTTTTGCTGAACGCGGGGCTGGCACTGCCCCCCTTCTTGGGGCACCAGGACCCCGGGATCAGGGAAACAGGAATCTGGGAGATAAAAGGTGCTGAGGGGCAATGGGCACAGCCTGGTGACTTGGATCTCCAGTCTGGGCAGGCACTGGGGAGCACTGGGCAATGCTGGCCCTGGCACACAAGGGCTGGGCCCAGGGAAGTGCTGGGGTGGTGGCAGTGCCCGGCTCCAGCCCATTTGCGGGCACTGCAGCCCCCAAGTGGTGCAGGCCCAGCCACGGCCTCCCCGAGCAGAGCCCAGAGGGGCAGATGCCCTTTGCTGGCCCTGCCCCTGTCCCAGCTGGGCACACCCTGTCCTCCTGCATCAGCCGGGCCCCGCTCTGCTCAGCTGGCCCAGGCAGGGGGGGCCAGGGACTGGCAGCCCAGCAGGGCTCTGGCTCCACACTGGGCTGGCCCTGGCACACAGCTGCCCCAGTGCCCCTGTCCCCAGGGATGGCCCTGCCCTGCCCTGGGCCCAGCGCTGGCCCTCAGCAGGATGGCACCTTCCCGCCCCACTCTCCCTCCCTCCCCACCCGCCTCACAGGCCCCTCTGGGCTGGGACCCCCGTGGGCACAGATCAAGGACAGGCACTGAGCGGGGGCTCCCGGCACCTGCCACAGCCTCAATTCTCCATTCACCTTTGCCCACATTTCCGCAACACCTTCCATCCCTACGGGCCCCTGACCAGACACAAGAGACCATTGTGGGGCAGCTGGGAAAACATCTCAGCTGAATGACTTGACTATTTGCCTTGCATTTTCCCCAGGAGCTGGCAGTGACCTGGAAGATTTTCCTTTTGTCCCTTTCTGCTTCGTGCCTCGTTTGTTGCATAATTGAGGAACGTTGACTGAGGAGGGGCCCAGGGGAGGTGAAGCCGCTCAAGAAGGAGGCATTTACAGCCCCTCACCACCAAAGGTCCCACTCTGGACTATGCAAAGTATAGAATCAGCAGCTCATTGGAAGAGGGAAATGTCCCCAGTTTGGTGTTTGAGAGAGAGATGGATGAGAGATGTGAGCAGGGTGCCTGAGGTGCAGCTGATCCCCCCTGGACTGTCTCCTTCCTTCCCCCTGAGCAGGGCTGGGACCACCTGGGGAAATTCCTCTTGTTCCTGCAGTCCCTTCAGTGGGATTTTTCCCACCCTATGGTTCCAAATGGATTTTGGGCCTGGCCGTTCTCCTCAGGTCCTGACCTGCAGGGAGGTGTTGCGGTGACTCACAGAGGGAAAGGGGAGGAGAAAAGGAGGCCCTGCTCTCCTCACATTTATGTCTCTCTTCCCAATTTCCTGGTGCCCTTGGATTCCCAGAGTCCCTTAGTAGCTGCACAAGAGGGGACACCAGACTCGGTAGGAGGTCTCTGTCCTGTTGTCCTGATTTTGACTGGGATAATGGACTGGTTAACAGTTAGTGGCCAGGACAGGGACTTGTCTCAGCACAGAATCCTGGAATCATGGACTGGTTTGGGTGGGAAGGTACCTTAAAGCTCATCCCGTGCCACCCACTGCCATGGGCAGTGGAGGAGGTTCCCAGGATGTGAGGGAATTCCCTGTGCTGGGGTAATCACATCCCCTTGGGGTGCAGGGGCTGTAAATGCCCCCCTGAGCAGCTTCACCTCCCCTGGGCCCCTCCTCAGTCAACATTCCTCAATTATCCAACAAACGAGGCACGAAGCAGAAAGGGGCAAAAGAAAAATCTTCCAGGTCACTGCCGGCTCCTGGGGAAAATGCAAGGCAAATAGTCAAGTCATTGAGCTGAGATGTTTTCCCAGCTGCCCCACAATGGTCTCTTGTGTCTGGTCAGGGGCCCGTAAGGATGGAAGGTGTTGCGGAAATGTGGGCAAAGGTGAGTGGAGAATTGAGGCTGTGGCAGGTGCCGGGAGCCCCCGCTCAGTGCCTGTCCTTGATCTGTGCCCACGGGGGTCCCAGCCCAGAGGGGCCTGTGAGGCGGGTGGGGAGGGAGGGAGAGTGGGGCGGGAAGGTGCCATCCTGCTGAGGGCCAGCGCTGGGCCCAGAGATGTGATGTCATATGAGCGATGTGATGTCACAGAGGAGGATGTGATGGCACAGTAATGATGTGATGTAACTGATGCCTTAAGCCCCCAGTATAGTTTTTATTTTTCTAATTTTTATAAGCTTTTTAAGTTTTATAAGTAGTAGAAGTAGATTTGAAAAGCAGCATCCCTCACTCCCTTTTCCTGCATTACAATTAGTTTACACATTCCTTAACCCTCTTACCCCATTCTATGCTCCCCATATCAAATCTACCCCTGAATTCAGTGGCAATGTTTAGTCTCTTGTCAAGGCAAGGCCTAGGCTGTTTAGAGAACAGCCATATCAGGGCCTGAACAAGAAAAGAGAGTCAAGAACTAGGTGACTATACACCCTCTGTGCTCTGAAGATGATGAAACTGATGAAGAGATGGTCCCAAAATACACCCCAGACTCAATTCCCAGGGGGTGGACCTGGGGTGGACCAGAGCAAAGGCTACGGGGTGGCCACACTTGGGATTGGACAGACAATATTATAAAATGAACCATCTCGAGCACAGCGGCACCTGTCTTGTAACATCCATTGCCTTGGCACAATTAAACCCTTTCCTGATCTCACTCCTAATTAACTGCTCCTGAGTAATTTCTTTAGCACAAACATTCCACGGCATCACACAGAAGAGGAGGTGATGTCACAGAGGAGGATGTGATGTCACAGGAAAGATGTGATGTCACAGGAGAGATGTGATGTCATATGACAGATGTGACAACATAGAGGAGGTGTGATGTCACAGAGGAGGTTGTGATGTCACAGGGAAGGATATGACGTCAGAGGAAGGATGTGATTCACAGGGGAGGATGTGATGTCACAAGAGAGGTGATGTCATACGATGGATGTGACGACATAGACCAGCTGTGATGTCACAGAGGAGGATGTGATTTCACTGAGGAAGGATGAGATGTCATGTGGGAGGATGTGATGTCACAGAAAGAATGTGATGTTGTGTGATGGATGTGACGTCACAGAGGAGGATGGGATGTCACAGGAAGGATGTGATGTCACAGTGCAGGATGTGATGTCACAGGAGAGATATGATGTCATATGATGGATGGGACTTCATAGAGGAGCTGTGATGTCACAGGGAGAATGTGATGTTACAGAGGTAGGATGAGATGTCACAGGGGATTCCAGAGTAACTCGTGGAAATATCCACTGAGGGGTTTTCCCTTTTGCTGTGACGTGTCAGTCCCCGAAAAAGGGCCCTGGAACTCCCCCCACCTGGTGGATCTGTTTGGTGGAGGGTTCCTGGGTGGAATATGGGACAGACTAGATGGGACTGACAGGGTTTGGTTTTTCCCTGGGGCACCAGCAGACAAACAAATCTCCAAGAGTCGGGTGAATTCCCCTTCCCCCGTTTCCCGGCACACACGGGAATCTGCTGAGGTTGGACAAGACCAAGGTGGTGCAGCCGGGTCAGGGCAACCCCCGGGATCGGTGCAGGCTGGGGGAGGAAGGGATGGAAGTCCCTGCTGGGAGAGGGCTCTGGGGGTGCTGGTGGGTGACAAATGGGACACGAGCCAGCCCAGAAACCCCCCGTGTGCGGGGCTCATCCCGGGGGCAGGGGAGGAGGGGAATGTGCCCCTCTGCTGCCCTCAGGTGAGACCCCACCTGCAGTGCTGCCTCCAGCTCGGGGGGCCCAGATCAGGAGGAATGGACCTGTTGGAGTGGATCCCGAGGAGGCCACAAAGATGCTCGGAGGGCTGGAGCCCCTCTGCTCTGGGGACAGGCTGGGACAATTGGGATTGTTCAGCCTGGAGAAGGGAAGGCTCCAGAGAGGCCTTAGAGCCCCTTCCAGTGCCTCGAGGGGCTCCCAGAGAGCTGCAGAAGGATTTTGGACAAGGAGCTGTAGGGAAGGGAGAAGGGGGAATGGCTTCCCACTGACAGAGGGCAGGCTTAGGGGGATATTGGGAAGAAAGTTTTCCCTGTGAGGGGGAGGCCCTGGCACAGGTTGCCTTGAGAAGCTGTGGCTGCTCCATCCCTGGAAATGTCCAAGGCCAGGATGGACGGGGCTTGGAGTAACCTGGGCTAGTGGAAGGTGTCCCTGCCCATGGCAGTGGGTGGCACAGGATGAGCTTTAAGGTCCCTTCCCACCCAAACCAGTCCATGATTCCAGGATTCTGTGCTGAGAAAAGGCCAGTCCCTGTGGTGGGCAGTGACTGTAGACCAGTCAATTATCCCAGTCAAAACCAGGACAACAGGACAGACACCTCCTGCTGAGTCTGATTTCCCCCCACCCCGCCCCCCCCCACCCCGTGCAGCTACTGAGGGACTCTTGGAAGCCGAGGGCACCAGGAAATTGGGAAGTGAGACGTAAATCTGGGGAGAACAGGGCCCCCTTTTCTCCTCCCCTTTCCCTCTGTGACTCACCTCAACACCTCCCTGCGGGTCACGGCCTGAGGAGAACGGCCAGGCCCCAAATCCATTTGGATCCAGAGAGTGGGAAAAATCCCACTGAAGGGACTACAGGAAGAAGAGGAATTTCCCCAGGTGCTCCCAGCCCTGCTCAGGGGGAAGAAAGGAGACAGTCCAGGGGGGATCAGCTGCACCTCAGGCACCCTGCTCACGTCTCTCGTCCATCTCTCTCTCAAACACCAAACTGGGGACATTTCCCTCTTCCAATGAGCTGCTGATGCCACAATTTGGATAGTCCAGAGTGAGTCTGGACCACCCCTTTGGTGTTGAGGGGCTGTAAATGCCTCCTTCTTGAGCAGTTTCACCTCCTCTGAGCCCCTCCTCTGTCAACGTTCCTCAATTCTCCAACAAAGGAGGCATGAAGCAGAAAGGGACAAAAGGAAAATCTTCCAGGTCCCTGCTATCGCTGTCCACGGAAGGAAGAGAGAGAGAGACCTTCGATTGGAGTCAAAGAGCCGAGAGGAGACCCCCCTGGTGTGTATTGGAAAGAGAACCAGCTACAACAATCCAGCTACAGCTGCTGCATGGAAGAAGAGAGACACTGCTGCTCATAAGTGGAAAAGACCTTTTCCTTCTTCCCTTCGGAACTTTTATTGGAGGGAGAAGAGATTTGATCCAATGAAAATACTGATTTATCATAGGAGAGATAGTTAGGGTTATGTATATGATGTATTATAATATTTATTTGTGTAGTGATTGCAATATAATTCCCTTCATCCCATATTGAGTCTTGTGTTGTGTCTGGGAAACCCATCTCACACTGGGGTGAGATGTGGGAGCAGGCTTGGACTCGAGAATTGGATTTTAGGGGTCTCAGACTCACAGAGGAGGATGTGATGTCACAGGTGAGCTGCGATTTCATAGGGGAGCTGCGATGTCACAGCAAGGATGTGAAGGATGTGATGTCACAGAGGACTATGTGATATCATAGGAGAGATATGATGTCACATGATGGATGCAACATCATATAGGAGCTGTGATGTCACAGAGAGGATATGATGTCACAGAGGAAGGATGAGATGTCACGATGTCATATGATGGATGTGATGTCACAGAGGAGGGTGTGATGTCACAGAGGAGGATGTGATGTCACAGAGGAGGATGTGATGTCACAAGAAGGATGTGATGTCAAAGAAGAGGATGTGGCGTCACAGAGGGATGTGATGTCATAGGAGAGATATGATGTCATGATGGATGCGACGTCATAGACGAACCAATATGTCACAGAAAGAATGTGATGTCACAGGAGGGATTTGATGTCTCCAAAGAAGATGTGATGTCACAGAGGAGGATGTGATGTCACAGTGGATGATCTGATGTCAGAGGAGGATGTGATGTCACCAGGGAGCTGTGATGTCACAGGAAAGATGTGAGGCAACAGACGAGGATGTGATGGCACAGGGATGATGTGATGGCCCTGCCCCTGTCCCAGCTGGGCACACCGTGTCCTCCCGCATCAGCCGGGCCCCGCTCTGCTCAGCTGGCCCAGGCAGGGGGGGCCAGGCACTGGCAGCCCAGCAGGGCTCTGGCTCCACACTGGGCTGGCCCTGGCACACAGCTGCCCCAGTGCCCCTGTCCCCAGGGATGGCCCTGCCCTGCCCTGGGCCCAGCGCTGGCCCTCAGCAGGATGGCACCTTCCCGCCCCACTCTCCCTCCCTCCCCACCCGCCTCACAGGCCCCTCTGGGCTGGGACCCCCGTGGGCACAGATCAAGGACAGGCACTGAGCGGGGGCTCCCGGCACCTGCCACAGCCTCAATTCTCCACTCACCTTTGGCCACATTTCCACAACACCTTCCATTCTTACGGGCCTCTGACCAGACACAAGAGACCATTGTGGGGCAGCTGGGAAAACATCTCAGCTCAATGACTTGACTATTTGCCTTGCATTTTCCCCAGGAGCCGGCAGTGACCTGGAAGATTTTCCTTTTGCTCTTTTCTGCTTCCTGCCTCGTTTGTTGGATAATTGAGGAATGTTGACTGAGGAGGGGCCCAGGGGAAGTGAAGCTGCTCAAGAAGGAGGCATTTACAGCCCCTCACCACCAAAGGTCCCACTCTGGACTATGCAAAGTATAGAATCAGCAGCTCATTGGAAGAGGGAAATGTCCCCAGTTTGGTGTTTGAGAGAGAGATGGATGAGAGATGTGAGCAGGGTGCCTGAGGTGCAGCTGATCCCCCCTGGACTGTCTCCTTCCTTCCTCCTGAGCAGGGCTGGGAGCACCTGGGGAAATTCCTCTTGTTCCTGCAGTCCCTGCTGTGGGATTTTTCCCACCCTCTGGATCCAAATGGATTTGGGGCCTGGCCGTTCTCCTCAGGCCGTGACCCGCAGGGAGGTGTTGCAGTGACTCACAGAGGGAAAGGGGGGGAGAAAAGGAGGCCCTGTTCTCCCCACATTTACGTCTCTCTTCCCAATTTCCTGGTGCCCTTGTATTTCCAGAGGCCCTCAGTAGATGCACGAGGAGGGGGGGGGGGGGGGATCAGACTCAGCAGGAGGTCTCTGTCCTGTTGTCCTGGTTTTGACTGGGATAATGGACTGGTTTACAGTCACTGCCCACCACAGGGACTTGTCTCAGCACAGAATCCTGGAATCATGGATTGGTTTGGGTGGGAAGGGACCTTAAAGCTCATCCCGTGCCACCCACTGCCATGGGCAGGGACACCTTCCACTAGCCCAGGTTACTCCAAGCCCCGTCCATCCTGGCCTTGGACACTTCCAAGGATGGGGCAGCCACAGCTTCTCAAGGCAACCTGTGCCAGGGCCTCCCCCTCACAGGGAAAACTTTCTTCCCAATATCCCTCAAAGCCTGCCCTCTGTCAGTGGGAAGCCATTCCCCCTTCTCCCATCCCTACAGCTCCTTGTCCAAAATCCCTCTGCAGCTCTCTGGGAGCCCCTCTGGGCACTGGAAGGGACTCTAAGGCCTCTCTGGAACCTTCTCTTCTCCAGACTGAACCATCCCAATTGTCCCAGCCTGTCCCCAGAGCAGAGGGGCTCCAGCCCTCCGAGCATCTTTGTGGCCTCCTCGGGATCCACTCCAACAGGTCCATTCCTCCTGATCTGGGCCCCCCGAGCTGGAGGCAGCACTGCAGGTGGGGTCTCACCTGAGGGCAGCAGAGGGGCACATTCCCCTCCTCCCCTGCCCCCGGGATGAGCCCCGCACACGGGGGGTTTCCGGGCTGGCTCGTGTCCCATTTGTCACCCACCAGCACCCCCAGAGCCCTCTCCCAGCAGGGACTTCCATCCCTTCCTCCCCCAGCCTGCACCGGTCCCGGGGGTTGCCCTGACCCGGTTGCACCACCTTGGTCTTGTCCAACCTCATAATGTGGATGCGATGTCACTGGAGAGATATGATGTCATAGGTGCGATGTGATGTCATAAGTGAGATGTGATGTCATATGATGGATGTAATATCACATAAGTGAGATGTGATGTCATAGTAGAGATTTGATGGCACAGAGGAGGATGTGATGTCACAGGAATAATGTGATTCCACAGAAGAATGATGTGATGTTACAGGAAGAATGTGATGTCACAGAAGAAGGATGAGATATCACAGGAAGGATGTGATGTCATCTGATGGATGTGATGTCTTAGGAAGGATGTGATGTCATGTAGAGGAGGATGTGATGTCACCAGAGAGATGTATGGGATGTCATATGATGGGTGTGATGTCACAGACAGAGGAAGTGATGTCACAGAGGAGGATGTGATGTTACACAGAAGGATGTGATGTCACAGTGGAGGAAGGATGTGATGTCTCAGGAGAGATATGATGTCATATGATGGATGCGATGACATAGAGGAGCTGTGATATCACAGGGAGGATGTGATGTCCCAGGAAGGATGTTATGTCATATGATGGATGTGATGTCACAGAGGAGGACGCGATGTCATATGATGGATGTGATGTCATAGGAAGGATGTGATGTCACGGGGAGGATGTGATGTCACAAAGGAAGGATGAGATGTCATGCAGAGGATGTGTTCTCACAGGAAGGATGTGTTGTCAAAGGATAGATATAATGTCATGTGATGGATGCAACATCCTAGAGGAGCTGTGATGTAACAGAGGAAGGATGTGATGTCACAAGAAGGATGTGATGTCACAGAGAAGGATTTGATGACACAGAGGAAGGATGTGATGTCACAGGTGAGATGTGATGTCATACAATTGATGGGACGTCATAGAAAAGCTGTGATGTCACAGAGGAGGATGTGATGTCACAGAAGAAGGATGTGATATCACAGAGGAGGATGTGATATCACAGGGAAGGATATGATGTCAGAGGAGAGATGTGATGTCATATGATGGATGTGATGTCATAGAGGAGGATGTGATGTTATATGATGGATGGGATGTCATGGAGGAGGATGTGATGTCAAAGAGGAGGATGTGATGTCCCACAGGAGGGACTACAGCAACAAGAGGAATTTCCCCAGGTGCTCCCAGCCCTGCTCGGGGGAAGGAAGGAGACAGTCCAGGGGGGGGATCAGCTGCACCTCAGGCACCCTGCTCACGTCTCTCGTCCATCTCTCTCTCAAACACCAAACTGGCGACATTTCCCTCTTCCAATGAGCTGCTGATGCCACAATTTGGATAGTCCAGAGTGGGACCTTTGGTGTTGAGGGACTGTAAATGCCTCGTTCTTGAGCGGCTTCACCTCCCCTGGGAGCTCCTCAGTCAACGTTCCTCAATTATCCAACAAACGAGGCACGAAGCAGAAAAGGGCAAAAGGAAAATCTTCCAGGTCACTGCCGGCTCCTGGGGAAAATGCAAGGCAAACAGTCAAGTCATTCAGCTGAGATGTTTTCCCAGCTGCCCCACAATGGTCTCTTGTGTCTGGTCAGGGGCCCGTAAGGATGGAAGGTGTTGCGGAACTGTGGCCAAAGGTGAGTGGAGAATTGAGGCTGTGGCAGGTGCCGGGAGCCCCCGCTCAGTGCCTGTCCTTGATCTGTGCCCACAGGGGTCCCAGCCCAGAGGGGCCTGTGAGGCGGGTGGGGAGGGAGGGAGAGTGGGGCGGGAAGGTGCCATCCTGCTGAGGGCCAGCGCTGGGCCCAGGGCAGGGCAGGGCCATCCCTGGGGACAGGGGCACTGGGGCAGCTGTGTGCCAGGGCCAACCCAGTGTGGAGCCAGAGCCCTGCTGGGCTGCCTGTCCCTGGCCCCCCCTGCCTGGGCCAGCTGAGCAGAGCGGGGCCCGGCTGATGCGGGAGGACACGGTGTGCCCAGCTGGGACAGGGGCAGGGCCAGCAAAGGGCATCTGCCCCTCTGGGCTCTGCTCGGGGAGGCCGTGGCTGGGCCTGCACCACTTGGGGGCTGCAGTGCCCGCAAATGGGCTGGAGCCGGGCACTGCCACCACCCCAGCACTTCCCTGGGCCCAGCCCTTGTGTGCCAGGGCCAGCATTGCCCAGTGCTCCCCAGTGCCTGCCCAGACTGGAGATCCCAGTCACCCGCCTGTGCCCATTGCCCGCCAGCCCCTTTATCTCCCAGCTCCCTGTTTCCCTCATCCCGGGGTCCTGGTGCCCCAAGAAGGGGTGCAGTGCCAGCCCCCCTTGCCTGCAGAGACTGAGGAGCATCCTCCTCTGTGACATCACATCCTCCTCTGTGACATCACGTCCTACCCATGACATCACATTGTCCCGGTGACATCACATCTTCTGCTGTGACATCACATCCTCCTCTATGAATCACATCTTTCACATCCTTTGACATCACATCCTCCCCTGTGACATCACATCTTTCCTGTGACATCACAGCTCCCCTGTTACATCATATCCTTCCTGTGATATCAGATCCTTCACTGTGACATCACATCCTCTTCTGTGACATCACGTCCTACTCATTACATCACATCGTCCCTGTAACATCATATCATCCCTGTGACATCACATCCTCCTCTGTGATATCACATCCTCCCTGTGGCATCACATCCTACCTGTGACATCACATTCTCCTCTGTGACATCACACTCTTCACATCCTTCCTGTTACATCACATCCTCCCTGTGACATCACATCCTTCACATACTTCCTTTGACACCACATCCTTCTCTGTGACTGTCGTGGTTTGAGACCCCTAATATCCAGTTCCCAAGTCCAAGCCCCCTTCCCACATCTCACCCCAGTGTGAGATGGGTTTCCCAGACACAACACAAGACTCAATATGGGATGAAGGGAATTATATTGCAATCACTACACAAATAAATATTATAATACATCATATACATAATCCTAACTGTCTCTCCTATGATAAATCAGTATTTACATTGGATCAAATATCTTCCCTCTCCAACAAACGTTCAGAAGGGAAGAAGGAAAAGATCCTTTCCACTCCTGAGCAGCAGTGTCTCTCTTCTTCCACGCAGCAGCTGTAGCTGGATTGTTGTAGCTGGATCTCTTTCCAATAGACCCCAGAGGGGTCTCCTCTCACCCCTCTCGGCTCTTCGACTCCAATCGAAGGTCTCTCTCTCTCTTCCTTGGACTGCGATAGCAGGGACAGGCTCGCCTCACCATGTTATATCATGAAGTGCAGGGGGCTTTGTGACGGTCCCTTTCCTCAGGGGATTCAAGCTCCCCTGAGCCAGAACGTTAGGGCAGCTTTCAGTTGAAAGTCTTTGCCTCGAGCGGTCCATCAGAGCTCCTGTGCTCTGTCTCAGGCTGCCAGCCGGGCAGCAGCGGGAGCGAGGCCCTCCTCCGCATTCCTTCTGCCCGTCCCGCTCCAGCTCCGAGATGTCTCCGAGCTCTCAGTTCCTCTCTCCCCGGTGCTGCTGCATTCCAAGACTCCCCTCAAGTGGGAGTCCACCTCCTCCTCCTCTCTGGGAGGTCTCAGAGGGGTTTTGGGGAATTTTGGATTCAGTTCTTACCCCAGACTCTGTCTCTGTCGAGCTTAGTCTTGCTTTGTTGCCGGCTCTGTCTCCCCCTCAGACATCTCTCTGTCTCTCTGCTCAGCTGCATGCTTGTTTCTGATCTCTTGGGCTTTCTGCCATAGCCTCTGCTCAGTGCTGTCTCTGCCGCCGCCTTTCCATCTTCTGCTGCCCACTCCCAGTGGAGAAAGACTCCCAGCTTCTCAGTCACAGACCTGGGTCAGTTTAACACTGTTTCCGAGTTTCTCTGACCCCAGCTGGGGGCTGGGGGGCCGTGGCCCCCCATCGGGGCTCCTGCCCCCTCTCCTCATGGCTTCAGAACATGGCCACTTCTTCTCCAACAACAACATCACCCTTCTTTTGCAGTCTGATGGGATATGTTTAATTTTGCAGGAGTGCTGATTGGGTCAACACCAAGAGAGACACCACCCCCTCGGGGTTACCATTTTTTTAACTCCAGAGGGAAAACCTTTTTTTCCCCCACCACAGTGACATCACATCCTTCACATTCTTGCTGTGACATCACATCCTCCTCTGTGAAGTCACATCCTTTCTGTGACATCACATCTCTGCTATGACATGACAGCTCCCTTGTGACATCACAACCTTCCTGTGATGTGACATCCTCCCTGTGACATCACACCTCCTCTGTGATGTCGCATCCATCACATTACATCATACCTCCCCTGTGACATCACAGCTCCCCTGTGACATCAAATCCTCCTCTTTGACATCACATCCTTCCTGTGATATTACATCATCCCTCTTATGTCACGTCCTTGTTGTGACATCAGCTCTCTCCTGTGACATCTCATCCTTCCCGTGACATCACATCCCCCCTGTGACATCAAAGCTCCCCTGTGACATCACATTCATCACTGTGGGGACTGTGGGGGACTGGGTTGCTCTGAGAGGGACTGGGGGGGATTGGGGAGACTGGGAGAGATATGGAGGGACTGGGAAGTGACTTGAAGGGCCTGGGTGAGACTAGAGGAAACTGGGGAGGATTGGGACGGACTGGGAGGGATGCAGAGGAACTGAGGGGGACTGGGAGGGGATTGGGAGCAACTGGGGGGAACTGGGAGGGACTGGGGGAAGATTGGGAAGGACTGGGGCAGACTGGGAAGGGAATGAGTGGGACAAACTGGGAGGACCCGTGTTTGATTGGGAGGGGACTGGGAGCAATTGGGGGGCACTGTGAGGGACTGGGGGGCACTGAGTGGGACTGGGAGGCACTGGGAGGAACTGGGAGGGCAGTGAGTGGACCCCTCGCCAACTGTGACCCCCCCGTGACCTCCGCTGTGCCCCCCCACGTTCCTGGGGTGCCACGGGAAGAACATCCTGCTGTCCAACGGGAACAGAACGGCCTCCAGGCTCTCCAGCTACAATCATGGGCTGGTGGTCATGGGGCAGCCCCTCCCCCCAGCCGCCTCTTCCACGTACCCCTCCCTGGTGACGTCACAGGGGAGCATGGTGATGTCACAGGGGAGCGTGGTGATGTCATAGGGCATGTGGTGATGTCACAGGGGAATGTGGTGATGTCATGGGGCCATGGTGAGGTCATAGGGGCATGGTGATATCATAGAGAAACGCACTGATGTCATAGGGGAACATGGTGATGTCATAGGGAGCATGGTGATTTCATAGGAGAGTGTGGTGATGTCATAGGGAAACGTAGTGATGCCATAGGAGGCACAGTGATGTCATAGGGGCAGGATGATGTCATTGGGGACCATGGTGATGTCCTAGAGGAACATGGTGACATCACAGGGGACCATGGTGATGTCACAGGGGAATGTGGTGGTGTCATAGGGACTGTAGCGATGTCATAGGGGACTGTGGGGATGTCACAGGGGACCATGGTGATGTCACAGGGGGCATAGTGATGCCATGGGGAAGGTGGCGATGTCAGGGGGGAATGTGGTGATGTCATAGGGGAACACAGATGTCATAGGAAACTTGGTGATGTCACAGGGGAACATGGTGATGTCACAGGAGAATGTGCTGATGTCACAGGGGAACATAGTGACATCACAGGGGAATGCACTGACTTTGGGGGGTAGCTGTGTGATGACATCACTCCGTGTGTCAATGACATCACCGTGGTTGTCAGTGGCATCACGGTGACGTCACGGTGACATCACCCAGGTGCAGATGGACACCCTGAACCCACAGTGGAGCTCCTCGCTGGCCCTGGGGGGTTACGGGGACCCCCCTCGGCGCTCCCCCCTCCCCGCCTGTGCCACGGTTAAAAGTGCCCAGCCTGGAATGGTCAGGGAACCCCAAAAATATCCCCCCAAACCCCCCTTGGGACCCCCAAACTGCCCCCGGCATGCCCAAACCTCTCCTGGGACCCCCAACCCCCCCGGGACCCCCAACATCCACCAGGGACCCCCAGTCACCTCCACCCTCATCTTGTATCCTTCAGAGAAGGGGGGTCTTACACAATGCCAGGAAGGTCAGGAGGACCACCAAAAACACCCCCTGAACTCCCCCAGGAGCCCCAAACCACCCCTGGGACCCTCAAACTAACCTGATCCCCCTGGGACCCCCAACATCCACCAGGGACCCCCAAACCCCCCCACCTCCAGCCTGGATCCTGCAGAGGAGGGGGGTCTTCCACAACACCAGAAAGCTCAGGGGGACCCCCAAAATATCCCCCAAACAACCCCCAGGACCCCCCAACCACCCCTGGGACCCAAAAACCACCGCTGGGACCCCCACCCCTCCCCCCTCCCGAGATCCCTCAGCCCTCCCAAACCCCCGCACCCCCAACCTGGATCCTGCAGAGGAGGGGGGTCTTCCACAACGCCAGGAAGGTCAGGGAGCTGCCTTGCTCCCAATGCTGAAGAAACAAATACCTTGCTGCTTAAAGATGCCAAGTCTCTGAGCAGTTCTGTTATTCCAAGGTTTTTCTGCATCAGTTCATATCCCCCTTTGGAGTCTGTTTTGCCCGTGAAGGTGATCAGGAAGTGACCTCTGCCAGCTCTTGGCTCATGAATGAATCCTTGGCTGATTTTTTCTATCCTCTGCCCAGTTGCAGAGGGGAGTGAGAGAGCGGCTTTAGGGGGTCCCTGGTGTCCAGGCAGGGCCAACCCACTACACCTGCTGTCTGTGCCCTGTGACTGGACCTGGTGACAGTGATGGAACGGAGCACGATGATCCTCCCTCCCTTCCCTGGGTGCTGCTGGACAGACCTGGTGTCTGAGCCCAGCGGGAACACCTGATCCCTGTCTGTGCACTTGTCCCTTGAGGGGACAGGCATCCCTCTCGTGCCCAGTCCTTCAGCCCCTCTGCCACCCACCACCACAGCAATAATTCCTCCCGTCAGACCCCAAAGCCAAACCCCAAAGCCGCCGAGCGCCGGCAGCGCCGGGAGCCAGACCCGGCAAAGGGCTCCTGCCCCTGCGCTCTCCCGGCGGGCGGGAGAAGCCGTGCCTGGAGCCGCTCGCTTTGCGCTGGGCTCTGCTGCCTCTGCCCCTTCCCACCACCCCACCTGCTTTTGGACAAACCTATTTCTTGATCCTGAAATGGGGGGCCGGGGCAGGATGGTGTTGCCAGGTCTTCCCAGCTCCTTTTGTTTCTCAGCTCTGCCTGGCTCCGGGGCACGGCTCGGCCTTCGGCTCTCCCCGGCTCTTTTTGACCTTTGGGTCTCCCCGGCTCCTTCCAGCCCTCAAGAGTTCACAGTGACATCGCTTTTGGGTCCTTTGATATCGGCCCAATGCTGCTCCTCTGTGGCACCGCGGGGCCTCCTGGAGCCATGGGGACATTGGGACACTCCAGGGACACATGGAATCAAGGCTGCCCCTTGACCCTGAGGGACCTCCTGGTGCTCTGGGGCACCTCGGACACTTCCTGGCCTCTTGATGGCAAGGAGGAGCCTGTGACAATGCAGGGCCTCAGGGACCCAAAGGCACCCTGTGACACTGGGGCACCTCATGGTTATCGGTCTCTTCCCACAGTTCTGTGCAACCACAGAGAGGCAAAACAGTGGAGCCTGAGCGTGTTGATCCAGACTAATCCCATCTCACCTGAAGATGTCCCTGCTAACAGAGGTCCTGTGTGTTCCCTCTGCTCTCTGGGCACTTGCATCCTTTGAGAGCTGCCCATCACTGGGGTAGCCAAGAGCACAGGGCGGGGGATCCCCTGGAGGGGGAGCAGAGACATCTTTCCTAGATCACCTTGCTCAGAGCCCCATCCAACCTGGCCTTGAATGTTTGCAGGGATGGGGCATCCACCACCTCCCTGCAAATGTGTTCCTGTGATTCATTCTCATCATCAAATGTTTCTTCCATCTCTCTAGTTTGAACCTCCCCTCTTTTAGTTTAATTCCCTCACCCCCTGTCCTACTGTGACAGGTCCTACTGAACCCTTTGCCCACCTGTTTCTAAAAAGCTGCCTTGAAGTACGGGAAGGCCCCAAGGAGGTCTCCCCACAGCCTTTTCTTCTGCAGGCTGAAGAGCCCCCACTCTCTCAGCCTGTCTCCATGCGAGAGGTGCTGCAGCCCTGGGATGCCCTTGGTGGCCTCCTCTGGAAGTGCCCCAAGAGGTGCGTGTCTTTGCTGTGCTGAGGAGCCCATGGAGCTGCAGGAGATGCCAGGGCTGGCAGGGGAATCCCCCCAAGCCATTGCCATTGCGGGCGGGTGCGTTGCAGACAGCCAGAGGAGCCCAGAGCTGGAGGCAGCACTGCAGGAGGGGTCTCAGCTGAGCGGAGCAGAGGGGCAGAACCCCCCTGCCCTGCTGCCCACGCTGTGGGATGAGCCCAGGACACGGGGGGGTTGTGGGCTGTGAGCTCCCATTGCTGGCTCCCATCCTGCTTTTCATCCCCCACTATCCCCATGGCCTTGGATGCAGGGCTGCTCTCCATCCCTTCAGCCCCGAGCCTGGCCCTTGACATCTGGGGGCATTTGACACCCGCTGGCTCCTTTGATCCCCTTTCCCATCCCTCCCAGAGCCCAGGGAAGGACTGAGGGGCCTTGGCTGATTGTCCCTGATCCTCCCCTGCCCCGACACCAAGCTGTGCTCCTTGGGGACGGTGCTTGGACAGCCCCAGTCAGACCCTGTTTCCCGCTGTGCCCCCAAACCACCGGGTGCCCCAGGGGACGTGGGAACACACATGGACACGGGAAGGCACCCGTGGATGTGGGAACACACCCACCCAGACAGACACAGAGCATTTGTTTTGCTGCAGGGGTTTATTGATTCTTGCAGGGAAATTGCCAGGGCACCCAGGGGATCAGGGGGGTCCTCCAGGGATGATCATCTCCTCATGCCGCTGGAGGGGCCAGGACACGGGTGTCACCACCACTTCCAGTCCTGAAAGACAGAGCCCAAAATGTCACCCATGATGTCCAATGGGACTCAAGAGGGGCCTTGTCCTGACCCCTCTCCCTGCAGGCACTGCTCACCTCAGACATCCAGGGATGCAGCCACACGTTTCTCACGAACGAGCCCCACCACCTTCTCAACCACAGGGGGCTGGGGACAAAGCAGGGTTAGAGACACACTGGGCTGAACTGGGATGTACTGGGAGCCTGGGGCAAGCAATGGGGTCCTTGGGGAAGGTGCCTCTGGGCAGAAACGGGGTCCAGGAGCTTGTGTGGTCCTGCCCAGGAGCACTGGGGGGTCCTGGCAAAGAGGCACAGCTGGGGAGGGGCTGATCCTGGAGCATCTGGGGGGAGCCCTGTGGTGTCAGGGATTGGAATGCAACAGGGGCCCTCGGGAAGTGGGTTCCTGGGAAAATTCTGGGGGGCAGGGGTGTTCTCTGAGGAGGCAGTAGGGTGCACTGGGGTATGCTGGGTCAGACTGGGATGGCCGGGAGTGTCATGGCCATGTGAGGGGAGGACCCGACTCAGGCAGAACTCCTGGTACCCACCTGAGCCATCTTCAGGATCCCAACTTCCACTAAATCCACCTGGAGAGAGACCAGGAGCCCTGGCTGGTCACTGGGATGTCCCCGGTGCCAGCGAGGGATGGGGGGACCAAAGTGTCCCCCAGTTCCCAGACTGGATGCCCTCCAGTCCCCCCGGCCCACTCACCTCCCGCAGATCATTTTGGGTTCCTGACAAGAGTGCCTGGGCAAGGAGAGCAAAGGGTTAAGCAGGATTGGCCCCTGTGGGGCTGGGGGAGGGACACGGGTGTCCCCAGCCCCCCCAGCCCAGGGCTGCCACCCGTCTGAAGGGGAAAATCCCTTCTGCTCCCCCTGCTCCCACTGCCCCCAGTTTCACCTCCAACCCCTGTGCCTGCAGGGCCCAGGGTGGGGATGGAGACAAGGAGAGCCAGGGGAATTCAGGGCCTGCAGGGAGGGGGGGAGGAGGTTGGGGGGGACCCAAAGATGCTGAACTGGGGGGAACTGGGGAGCCCACGGGACTGGGATTGGGGTGTTGAAGGGGCCCTGTGTGGGATACAGGGGAGGGGAAAGGAATTCAAGTGTAGGGACATGGGGACTGCAAGGGAGAGGCTTGGTGGGGACAGGAGGAGGAGGATGGAGGAGGACAAAAACGTGGGCACTGGGAGATGGTTGGGAGTGGAGAGGGAGTCAAGGAATGGACTTGGGAGGTACCAGGGCAGTGGCCTGGGTGAAAGGCAAAGGTCTGGAAAGAAAAGCTTTGGGAATGATCAGTGGGAGGATGTTTGGGGACCCTGGGTAGGACACAGAGCAGATGCTGGGGAGGAGATGCCTGAGGGGACCAAAAAGGACGGGATGGGAGGCCCAAGGGGTGGGATTTGGGAGCACCATTAAAAGAAACAGGTGGGGGCCCTCCCAGCAATTGACAGTGGACCTCCCTTGTCAGGGATTGCTGAATGGCTTCCTGCTGTTGCATCTTTCATTTCTTATCAAAAATCACCCAAATAGTTTTCAAACAGTGCCTGCCAATGGAGCTTGAAGGCACTCGTTCCATCAAAGCCATACCTGTAATTCAGAGGCATAAATAGAGAATGTAGATTTGTCTCTTAAGGTGCTCTCTCATTTCTACTAGATGTCAATTAGTATCATGTAAAACATGATCATTAAAATTAAAACTCTTACCCTTCTATTTCCCTTTGAAAAATAATTCTGCTCTTAAAACTCTCACTTCTGTTTGATTCATTAAAATCCAAATGAATGTGTGTACTAGTGGACACAGACAGGGCTCCCTCACAGAGAGGCCCATGAAGTATGGGCTGGATGAGCAGACAGCAGGCTGGTTGAAATCTGCTGGCTGGGGTGGTGATCAGGAGTGCAACATCCAGCTGGAGGCCAGTGATCAGCAATTCCTGGTGAACATCTTCATTGATGATCTGGATGATGGGATATAGTGCTCAAGTTTAATGGAGCTGATGAGTTTACATTCCGACTGCAAGGAACATGTTTTCACATCTGAAGCAGGGGATGGGAAACCAGAGACTCACTGTGAACACCCAATGATTTCCAGAGCCTTTCCAGAGCATTTCATTCAAATCTGGGAATTTTGGATTAAAAAATCATGGTGCTCCTCCATTACTCTGGAAAGGGACCCTGGTCTGTTGTGAGTGAGGACATTGCTGAATCTGAAAGCTGGAGAAGACAACAAGAAATGTGTGACCCTCCAGAGGATGCAAGCCCTGGATGAAGTTGTCAAGAAGTTCAGACCCAATGCCTTTCGAGTTTTACTGTTGTGTCTTAACATTTCTTGTAGTTTTTCCCTTGTTTGTCCCCTGAAATTGTTTGATGAAAACTCCCCTTGATGTCTGTATCCTTAGACCCCGCTCCCCGATTGGCCAAAGTTTGCTGCATTGCAGTATTTCCCTTTTGGCCACCCTTTCCCTAAAATGGATAAACCCTACCCCTTTTTCCCTTATCCAGTTACACTTTGCATGCTGGGGTCCCATCTGGGGTGCCAAGAAGAGCTGTGCTTTGGGACCAATTACCTCTGAAGCTGCTCGTATGCCTTCATAGGCTGCTAAGATTTCCTTCTCCTCAGGGGTGGAATTGGCCTCAGAACCTCTGTGGCTTCGGCTCCAGAAACCCAGTGGTCGCCCTCACGTCTCACCAGGCACCTTTGGCCAGAGGCTCCAGGAGGGACCTTTATCTGCAGCTGCAGAGTAGAGCACATTCTTTACATCTGGTCCTGTCCTGACTGCTCCAACAGCCACGGCATGTGCAATCTCTTGCTTGATCTGCCTGAAAGCTTGTTGTTGTTCAGGACCCCATTGGAAATTGTTCTTTTCACGGGTCACAAAGTAAAGAGGGCTCACCATCTGGCTGTACTCTGGGATGTGCATCCTCCAGAAGCCAATGGCTCCCAGAAAAGCTTGGGTTTCTTTCTTGTTTGTGGGTGGAGCCATTGCTACAATCTTGTTGAGGACGTCTGTTGGTATCTGGTGTCATCCATTTGCCATTTCAGCCCTAGGAACTGGATCTCTTGGGCAGGGCCCTTGACCTTACTCTTCTTGATGGCAAAACAGGCCTCGAGGAGAATCTGGATGATCTTCTGTCCTTTCTGGAAAACTTCTTCTGCTGTGTCCCCCCACACAATGATGCCATGGATGTACTGGATGGATGGATGGGGGTCACAGCATCTCGGTTCCTCCGATACTGTTGCCTGTGTACAGTTGTCGTGGCCGTTGGCACTTCTTGTCCCCAAAGCTCCAGCGATTCCTTTCGTACAACAAGGGGACCAATGCAGCACCACCTCTCCAATTTTAAGTAGCATTTTCGCTGCCTTCACCACTAGGATCATTGTCGTTGAACAATGTAGGGATGGGTTAGAGCTGATCTTGGAGTCTTTGCTACCAAACCTTGAAGGCCACCATTAAGGAAACTGGTTACTAGGCTGTGGATGTCGAAATTAAGGAAAGGAAGCAATTTGTTCCATCCATCTGAACGGTCCCTTACAGGATGTCCTAGGACAGGCACAAAACCAGCAAGAACCAGGAAAAAAATTAGTAAAAAGGCCATTGTTATTATTTTTCTTTCTCCTTGTTCCTAAACAAAGCTATGTTTAGATAAACAAAATCCTCCTTGGCAGCTCTCCCAGGAGTGTCCCAAAACAATGGGGGATGTTGACAAAACAAACCTGCTCTTGGCAGCTTTCCCAGACAACGTTCCCACAACAAAACCAAAGGAACCAAAACAATCCCACTTCTGACACCAAAACCATCTGTAGCCAGTTGGAGTTGGCTTCCTGCCAAACCCCACAGGCTACAGAAGATTACTACGTGTCAATTTAGGGTAGAACTTAGGTGGGAGGTTCCTGTGCCACAGAGCTCTTTCCCACAGTTTCTCTTGGAAAAGAATGGAGTTCCACAGCTCATTGCTTCCATTTCAATCTTTTGGGTCTTTGACCACTCTGGAAAATCTGTACAAACCTGATGAGCAGAAGTCTTGGGCTTTACCACAGCTGTGTGGGTGGTGTTCTGAGAGCCAGACTTCTGCTCAGTCCCAAACTGATGCCAACATGTCCCAGGCCAGGTGAATCCAGAAGTGGACTTGCAGCCAGAACTCCGCTGACAGCGCTGCTTGGGACCACAGATCTGCTTCTGTGGCGCTCCAAAAAGAGCTTGGTGTTGGCCACTGCAAGTCTCTCAGTAGCTCTGAAACATTCCCAAGCACACACAGAGTCATCTTTGGCAGGAAGGCTTTTGCAAAGTTCCCCTCCACAGCCTTGGCTACTACTCGACTTCTAAAAGCCAAGGGCATGAAGAGCGTCCAAAACAAGCACATCCTTTGATCTGAGCTTGTTCACAGGGCCTGTTTCTAAGAAATCACACCAAGTGCAAGGAGCAGCCAGTGTCACCTCCAGAAGAACTCTAGGCTACCCTGGCCTTCTCAAGGAAAGCTCAACCCTCAGACCTGCTGCCAAAACAGAAGCCAAGAAAGAGCCGCCTTATTTTGGATTCACAGAATCCAACTCTCTTCTCCCAGAGGCCTCTCCTTATTCAAACAGGAAAGGGCACAAGATTCATCTTCTCTGTCACCCACGGCATGAGGAGAGGAGAGACTGGCAAAAAGACTGCCTGCTAAAACAACCTCAACTTGAAAAGACACCAATAATGCCAGAGTGGTGCTGCTGTGGGGTTACTGCTGGAACTCTAAAGAGAAAGGAAGACAGGTCTGAGGAAGGGAAGGCTCTGAAGGAACTTTCCCCACAAAGATGCCACGTTCTGCTTTCACACCTGACGCTGGCCAGATGTAGAAAAGGGATTTCCAAGGAAAATGCAGGAGGAAAAAGGAGTCTGTTCTTACCAGTCCAAAAAAGCAGGGACTTACCTTTCCAGTTTCTTGGCGAGGCTTTTTCTGGTTTTGGCTTCCACCAGATACAGCTCTTTGTACTTGTCCACTTCTGCCTGGGTGGATTCCTTTTGAAAAGGTCTTTCTGCTTGGTTGCTTTTTGTCCTTCCCAGTGCACGTTCCAGATCTCTAATTCTGTCTTCTAACTGTTTTTTCAGTGAGTCCACATGACTGCTTCTGATTTCTTCTAAGGTGTCCTGGTGGGCTGCCTGTGCCTGAAGGAGACAGTGCACCTTCAACCACCACAAGAAAAAGAGAGCTCTGCCCAGCACAAAATTGCACACACCCAGTTCCAAGGGCCCAGCCTTACTCAGAGAGGCGGCTCTGCCTCCTCACTCCCAGCTGCAATCAAGGCAGAACCCAGGAGCTGCCAGGGCAAACAATTCTTTGCAGTGGGAAAGAAGCCCAAATGAGCACTCTGCTTCAAAGCTACTAATGAAGAGACACTGGGTCTGTAGGACAGGGCATGTCCAAAAGGATTCTTCAAAGACAAGAAGAGCTTCCACATCCACCTCCAGCCCCTCCCTTCCATCCCTGGAATTTCAGTGACTCCTTTTCTGAGCACTTTCACCCCCTACAAGGACAAAGCAGCACCTGTAGGTCTGGCCCTGACAGCTGCAAGTTGCCAAACCCATTCAAGGATGAGCAGCGAGAAGCAGAACAGCGCACAGAGATCCCCCCAAGCACTGCAAAGTGGGAATCTGCCTTGGGCAGCCTTTGGATTCAGGGACCTGCCGGCACATTCCACACCCATGACAGCACTCCTGCCCAACCAGATTGCCTTCTGCCACTGCCTTCAGCAAAGACAGAAGCTAACCCACAGAATACAGGAGCAAAAGAAAAAGACCAAACACCATGGCCACAAGAGAAGTTTACGTAGCACCTGTGGACACTGGGGAGAAATTCACTTACTTGCAAAAACTCATTGACTTCCTGGAGTTTTTGTCTTATTTCCTGGTCTGCTTGTTCTTCCACCTCTCTTTTGCACTGTTCGAGTTGGCTGCGATCCACCACGTTGGTCTCCAAATGATGGTGGAGTTTTGCCAGCTCTTCTTGCAGCTGGCATTTGTCCATGGCCAGGTTCTCGCACACCCCACGCAGGGCAGACAGCTCTTCTTGCAAAGCCTGATTTTTGGCCTCCAGGTGCGTGCACTGTTCATGTTCCCTGTCCAACTGCTGGGAAAGTTCAGCAACCTGCAGACAGAAAATAAAAAAAAGGAACTCAGCGTGGTGTAAAGGCAGTGAATTCTGGGAAAACCCCAAAAGAGGGTGGCCAGGGAGACTTTATTCATCATCTGCTGGCTCAGGACTAGACACAAAGTGCAACCAGGCTTTTCTTTTCCAGCAAGAACAGCTTTCCCATCATTTGCCATAGGATTCCTCAGCTTCCCGTCCTTTTGGAGTTCCTCATGCAAAAATGCTCCACGCTTCTGGACTCCAAAGGAATGACTGCAAAGGCAGGAAGCCATTCTACAGGGATGCCTTCAAACCCAAGCGTGGCTCTGACAGACGCCGCTTCAGCAACGGATCCGAGTGACGAGCAGAGAAGGGATCAGAGGTTCTGTGCCACTGCTGCACAGGCACAGCAGCCTCAACAGCACTGCTGGGAACAGTCCTTCTGGCTCCCTGCCACAGGATGGGCTGAAACAGCTCCCCGTGAGCAAGAAGGGACAGATTTTCCCCTGGGAGGCCCCTGTCCTCCTTGGGCCCTGGGCAGCAACAACACTGTGCAGAAAAGCCAAACCTCAAGTGCCTCCTGCTCAGCTCGTGCCTGAGACAGGGCTCAGGGGCTGATGGTGCCCTGCCAGTGACAGCGCTGTTCCTCCCCTCTCTGCCAGGGCAGCAATTCATCTGGCACACCCAGAGGACGCTGTCACAGCCTCCCTCCAGCTGCAGCCAGGCCTGAGCTGGGCCCCACTGCTCTCAGCCCATGCACGTGGTGTCCTGCCAGGACGGCAGACCTGCCCATCCCTCAGGCCCAGCCGGGGGATCTGCACTCTTGGCTGACCCCGCTCACTCTCAGGGGACCTGTTCTGCTCTTCTTGCTCAGGGCCTGTGGGACGGCTCCCTGGCCCCTCAGCTCACGCACCCTGCCAGGCTGGCTGCCACTCCTGGCTTGCCCCTCCTCTGCAGGACAGCCTGGCCTCCATCAGCCCTTACACCTACTGCTTTGCCCTCAACATTTGCATCTTTCCCCAGAAGGAGAACTACCCCGGATTAGTTCGAGTCATCTCCCACTGGAACAGCAGGAGGAGCATTAAGAAAAGCCCATCACATCCAAAATGCAGCCAAGGGAAAAAAAATCATCCACATGACAAGAAATAGAGGGAAAGCATCCCCCAGCTTTCCAAAGAAGGAACACCACAACCAAAGAGCCCTACCCAGAGCGCAGCTCACCTCTCTTTGGAATCTTTCAACTTCCTTGACCTTTTCAGAATATCTCTTCTTCATTTCTTCCAGCTGGGACTGACTTCCTTTCTCTTCATTAACCCGGAGTTTCCTCCTCTCTATCCTCAGAAGCTTTTCCAGCCTGCACAGCAAATTAGTCAAGAAACCCATGAAACACCGGAAGAACCAGCCTTTCCCCCACAGTCTCACAGAAACAGCACAGACAGCATCCAAGCCTAGAATGGCTTGGCTTGGCAGGGACCTTAAAGATCATCCAGTTCCAAGCCTCCTGCTGTGGGCAGGGACACCTTCCACCAGACCAGCTTGTTCACAACCCCATCCAACCTGGCCTTGAACACTTCCAGCCATGGGGCATCCACAGCTTCTCTGGGCAACCGGTTGCAGTTCCTCACCACCCTCACAGCAACCAATTTCTTCCCAGGATCAAATCTAAACCTACTCTCTTTCCATTTGAAGCCATTCCCCCTTGTCCTCTCACTACCTGCTCTTTTAAATGCACTCTCCTCATCCTTCTTGTGGGCTCCCTTTACACCCCAAAAGGCCACAATTAGGTCACCCCAAAGCCTTCTCTTTTCCAGGCTGAAGGGTTGCAATTGTCCCAGCCTTTCCTCCTAGCAGAGGTGCTCCATCTTTCCAAGCACCTTGGTGGCCTTCTCTGGACTCAGTCCAACAGCTGGAGGTCCTTGCTGTGCTGAGGAGCCCAGAGCTGGATGCAGCCCTCCAGCTGGGCTCTCCCAAGGGCAGAGCAGAGAGGCAGAATGCCCTCCCTCCACCCGCTGGCCACGCTGCCTTGGACGCAGCCCAGGACACAATTGGCTCTCTGGGCTGCGAGCGCACATCGCCGGCTCATGTCCGGCCTCTCCTCCAGCCCAAGGGCTTCTCGGCAGGGCTGCTCTGCCCCTCTTCATCCCCCAGCCTGCACTGATACAGGGGCTGCCCTGAGCCACGGCCAGCAGCTTGCACTGGCTCTTGGTAAACCATCAGCAGATTGCCATGGGCCCACTTCTCCAGCTGGTCCAGGGCCCTCTGGATGGCATCAGCTGTGTCAACCACACCCCTCAGCTTGGTGGCAGCTGCAAATTTGCTGAGGGCACACTCCAGCCCTTCCTCTGGATCATTAGTGAAGAGATTAAAGAACACTGGGCCCAGTCCAGACCCCTGAGGGACACCACTCGGCACTGATGGCCCTCAGCACTCTGAGCCATTGATCACCACCTCTGCATGGCACTGTTCACCCAATTTCTTATCCATCTAACAGTCCACACATCCAATCTGTCTCTCTCCACTTTGGAGAGAAGGATGTTGTGGGGGACTGTGTCAAAGGCTTCCCAGAATGACAGGGAGATGACAATGGGTAGCCCTTGTCCACTGAGGCAGTCACTCCATCTTAGAAGGCCACCAGGTCGGTCAAGCAGCACTTGCCCTTGGCGAAGCTGTGCTGGTGCTTCCAATCACCTCCCTGTCATCCACGTGCCTTGACAGAGCTTCTAGAAGGATCTTTTCCATCACCTCCCCAGGCACAGAGGGCAGGCTGACAGGTTGGCAGTTCCCAGGGCCCTCCTTTCTACCCCATTCAAAGATGGGCACAGTGGGGTTCCCTTTTTCCCCTCACCTGGGACTTCCCCTGACTGCCACGACTTTTCAAATATCAAGGAGAGGGTCTTGGCAACTCCATCAGACCCTGGTGGCCAATGGAGGGCAATAATGCTGGCCAGATGAAGAAGATGGATTTCCAAGGAAAATGCAGGAAGAAAAAGGAGTCTCTCATTACCACTCCAAACAAGCATGGACTTACCTTTCCAGTTTCTTGGCCAGGCATCTTCTGGTTTTCACTTCCTCCACATACAGCTCTTTGTACATTTCCATCTCTCCCTGAGTTGCTTCTTTACGAGAAGCTCTCTCTTGTTGGGTGTTTTTGACCCTCTCCAATTCACTTTCCAGATTTCTAATCCTTTCTTCCAACTGGATTCTCACGGATTCACAATGACTGCCTTCAATTTGTCCTAGTGGGGCCTGGTGGGCTGCCTGTGCCTGAAGGAGACAGTGCACCTTCAACCACCACAAGAAAAAGAGAGCTCTGCCCAGCACAAAATTGCACACACCCAGTTTCAAGGGCCCAGCCTTAGTCAGAGAGGCGGCTCTGCCTCCTCACTCCCAGCAGCAATCAAGGCACAACCCAGGAGCTACCAGGGCAAACAATTCTTTGCAGTGGGAAAGAAGCCCAAATGAGCACTCTGCTTCAAAGCTCCTAATGAAGAGCCTGTGGACACTGGGGAGAAATTCACTTACCTGCAAAACGAGGCTGACCTCTTGTAGCTTTGGACTTCTTTCCTGGTCAGCTCCTTCTGCCACCTCTCCTGTACACTGTTCTCTTTGGCTGCCATCCAGCACCAAAGTCTCCAAATGGTGGTGGAGTTTTGTCACCTCTTCTTGCAGCTGACATTTGCTCTTCTCCAGTGTTTCACACTTCCCAAGCAGAGTGGACAGCTCTTCTTGCAAAGCCTGGTTTAGGGCCTCGAGCTGCATGCCTGTTCCAGGCTCCATGTCCAGCTGCTGGGAAAGTTCACCACCCTGTGCACAGAAAAAAAAATAAAGGAAACTCAGCGTGATCTAAAGGCAGTGAATTCTGGGAAAATCTCTCAAGGGGGTGGCCATGGCAACTGTATTTATCATCTACTGGAAAGGAGCCTAGGAAACACTTGAAAGATTCCCCAACAGAAAGAAGAAACTTTACACCGACTTAAGAATTTGGGAGACACTTCTGGCAGCAATACTTCTGGGTCCCTTGGAGCTCATGATGAAACTCCTCATTTAGAATCTAAGAATTCCTCCAGTGTCCAGCACACCAAATACCCTCAGGGCTTTTGTAGCAGCTGGGGAAAGGACCAGGCTGCTTTCTGAGCAGCCTCTGCTGAGGAGAAGGCAGAAACTGAGCTCCCCAGGCTCTCCAGGAAAACTTCATCTGACAATTGCCCCACAGAAATAGGCAACTAGGCTCAAGAGTCACAGAAAGGCAAACTTAGCACCAGCTTACTGAGGCAGAGGCTTGCAGGGCTCTCGGAAGGGCTTCAACGCTCTCGCTTGGCTGCTGGACAGTGCCTTCCAATCCGCTGTTCTCACTTGCAAAGCTTAAGAAGAAATACAGCTCTTATTACCAGAAAATCCAATGCCAGACAAACTGTGCTAAGGAACAGAAGCCACAGCAGAAGTGTCCTTCAAAATCCCACTGACTGTCCCCCTGTTTCCACCCAATCCCCCAAAGCCACAGACCCCTTGCTTCACTGGGTTACTCTCTTACTCTTGCGCGTCTTCTTCCAGGAGGTCCTGCAGTTCCTGGGAGGAAGTTATTGCCTCTCTTTTCTTGGCATCCAAGGCAGTCTTCAAGTCAGGAACACAATGCTCAGACTGAAGATGCTTTTCTTCCTCCTCCTGCAGCTGTAAAACCACGGGAAGAATCCACAGTTGTCAGGGGAGCTTTTCCAGAGAGGAGCCAGCTGCTGCTGAAGAACTCAGGTGCTGCATGTCTGTGCGCATCCCCTCTGCCCAAAGAACTGCAATCCATTCAAGTCCCTTCAAAGCTTCACTTCTACTCCCCAATGAACACAATGAACACTGGTTTGTCCGTTTTCAGGATGGAGAGGAAGCAACAGGCACCCCCAGGTTTCTCCCTGTGGGGACAGGCTTTCCATACCTCCGCGTCAGCCCTGTCCAGCTCCTCCTGCAAGCGCAGATTATCTTCCTCCAGGTGAGCCCCATGGCTTCCAGGAACCACAAGAGCACTCCTAAAGCATGCAACATTTCATCGGAAACATGTCTGACCCTGCATCAGTTTTCCCCTGCTTGCTCCCAAAACAGCTCTTCCCCCCTTTCCTACAAGCTCGGGGAAAGCAAAGCCAAGTCCATGGAAGCACTGGAGAATTTCTCTTACAAGGGGCCTCCCTAAAGCAGCCTCAACTACCAGCTCAGGCCGTGCTGTTCAGGGCTCCTTGCACTGCTCTTCAAAGTCTCCCCAGATGTGGCTGCACAAACTCCCAGGGCAAGCCCTTCGACCCCCTGACCATCTCCATGGCAGGAAGTTTTCTCCTTCTGTGCTCGGAGCCCCTCGTGTCCCCTGGGACAGTGTTGCTTCTCTTTCCCCCAACGCTTCCCTTCAGAGCACTGAACGCCCCAACTCTGCCGTGCCTCAAACCCCCCTGGCCTGCAGAGCAGCCACGCTGCTGAGCTACTGGCAAGTTTCCCCGGGGCTCTGGCTCTGGGTGTGGGGAAGGCACCACAGACAAGGCTTTCTTGCAGACCTCAGCGGGCAAAGGACGAGAGCCCCTGAGGTACGAGAGCAGCCAAGGGCAGACCTGCATTCACCAGTCCCACGGGGAACTGCTTCCACGGGGCTGCTCCTTCTTTTTCCCAGCTCATTGCCACGCCCCTCGTCTGGGTCACACTTGCAGACTACCCAGAACACCCGGGGGCTGTTTTGACAAAGCCCTCACCTTTCCCCCTGGCCTTGAGCAGGCCTGTCAGCTGCTTTGTTCACAAGGCACTCCAGAATCTCCTCGTGCTGTTGCAAGGCTGCAAGTTTCAAGGGGGTAAATCCCCACTAAAAGGAGAAAGAATCCCCATTAGAAAGACACAGACAAGCTCTGCAGCTGTTGGAAAGAGCAGCTTTAGCCACGTGCCAAGGTTACCTGGTTCTGAGCATCACTGTTGGCATGATGCTCCAGTAACAGCCCTGCTACAGCTGTGTTTTTAGAGAGCACAGCCAGGTGAAGGGCAGTGTTGCCGTCAGCGTCTGCCAGATTGGGGTCGGCACCGTGTTCCAGCAGAACAGCAACACATTCTTCCTGCTCCTGCTGGACTGCCTGGCAACAACACACCAAAAGGGAAAGGCTTCCAACTTTTCCATCCCCCTCTGTCACAACTCCCTCAGCTCCTGAGTGCTGCCATAGAAGACCACCTTCAAAGATCAGCTAACAGAGGCTGTGCCCTGCCCATTGCAATAGGTGTGTTTCTATGGCCCTGCCCTGCAAGGAATCCTGCCAGACACCTCCCCTTTAACACCCCAGCACTGAGCCCCACCTCCAAGCTCAGAAGGCATTCCACACACCTTCATCAGGGCTGTTCTCTTGAAGTTGTCAGTGAGGTTGGGCTGGCTGTTCTTTCTTAGCAGATATCTGACGACATCTGCATGGCCATTGGCTGAAGCCAGATGTAGAGGTGTCCTAAAAATTAAACAGACACTCTTAACCCAGACAGACAAAGGACGAGCCCAAGCTGTGTCTCTACCCAGCCCCCTGGGGACCCTGCCCGGACTCTGCTCCTCCTGCTGCTGCTGCTGCTGCTGCTGCAACCCTGCCCTGATCAGCCAGAGGGCAGAAGAGAACAGGTGAGGGCCGAGCAGCTGCAGAACAGCCCTGCAGAGAGAGCACGACCAAGGGGCAGGTGGGCAACACGCGTTTGCAGCAGCGCTGGAGCCCGGCCGGCAGCTCCGAGCAGTGAAAAGCTCAAGAGTTCCCTGTCCCAGCTGACAGGGCAAATGTCACTTTTCAAGCCTTGTCCCTAAGAGAGGGCTGCCGAGGACTACTGCAGCTTGGCTCAGGAGCAGCCAAGGTGTGCCATCAGCGTGGCCCAGAACTCACCGCATCTCCTGGTCTGGCCTGTCGATGCCGACTACCTTGACGTACCAGCGCCAGCGCCTCAGCCAGCCCAGGTCACCGCGGGCGGCCGCGCGGTGCAGCCTGCCCAGCCCCTGCTCCCGGAGCTGGGAGGCGCTGCTGGAGCTGGTGGCAGCCCAGGGCTGCCCACTGGGGCTGCTGGAGGGCGACTGCCGTCGCTTCTTGCTCAGAAGCCACGGCATGGCCCTGCTTGGAGCTCCCAGCAGCAGGAAGGGCAAGAAGGCCCCGGCAGGCTGCCGGGAGCCAAGTGGGGATGAGGAATGGGACGGGGCGAGGTTTAGGGGGAGGGTGACAAAGGGGACGAGAATAAGGACGGGCACAGGGTATGAAGCACAAGGCAGACGAGGTCGCCCTGCGCAGTGGTCGTGGCCTGCAGCTGCCAAGACGGCGATGCAGGCGCGCAATGCTCCCCGAGCGGGATGTGCTGCTGCTCCCCGAGAGGCTACAGCAGCTCTGGGCGCCGGCTGCGGGCACCAACAAAGCCGTGCCCGACTGGCGCCTGTGGCGTCACAATGGCTGGTGGAAGGCTCAGCACGTCAGCGTGGGGTGTGACAGAGGCCACGGGGCAGGGTGGGGCCGGGCGGGACAGGGCAGGGCGGGGCAGGTGTGAGGGCGGCCCTGCTGGGCCTTGTGGGAAGGAGGCGGCCTGGGCCTTGTGAGGGCGGCCGGCGGGAGTGGGCACTGCCCCGCCTCAGGGCGCCCCGGGGCAGGGCCCGGGACGCTCCCACCGGGCCGCAGGCTGCGGTAGGCGCTGGAGCAGCTCCCGCATCACCCGCTCTGGCTTTTTGCTTCAGCCTGGAGCCGGGCTGCCTCTGGACACACTGCCATCAAATGAGGCTCAGGACGAAGTGGGGCCACCACAGCTCTCAAGAAATGCCCACCCAGCGCTCCAAGCCCGCCAGGCCAACATTCCAGGACAATTCCCCAACTCCTTTGTCTTGTCCCTCTTGAAGAGCAGACACCTCACCCCCCTTCCCCTCACAACTGCTCTCTCCTGCTGCTTTGCCAGATGCCAACAGTGAATTTCTGCTCTGCTGCTCCACCAGCCAACGGGCAGCACACAGCAGGGCAGGAAGAAACTTTCAAACACATCTTGTCCCACTTTGCCCCAGTGACAACACCAAGTGAAGGCCCACAAGTTCTGCACCAGCTTTCTCAGGGGAGGGACGCTACAGTGGACCACAAACAGGCTGAAGAAATTTCCCTTTTTCTTTGTGGATGTATCAGGGTTGTATTAGATGCTGATACTTTTGGTCTGTTTTTGGCCCAGCCACCTGGGACAGTCTCTCCTTTTCCTGCCAAGTTAGGAGAAAACAAGCACTGAGAAACGGGAACTTGGTCCTTGAAGGAGGCGTTTTGTACAAACTGCAATTAATTGGTGTCTTATTATTGGCTGATGGCCTTCCAAGGGCATTTGAAGAAGAAAGTGAAGAGGAGGGGGATGAAGTACGGCCCCAGACTCATTTAGAAAAGACCCCCTGAAGTACAGCACGCAAGTGTGGGGGGAATTCCAAAGGACACACGAATGCACAGAAGGGGCACCACTTCCAGAACGCTGGGAGGGACTGAAGGCCTCTGGCTGGGTGGTGCTGGCCACACCTGCCCAGGCAGACCTTACCAATTAATTGGGTAAAAAGCTGATGGCTCGTGCTCAGCAGACACAAGCTTCACCTGAAAGGACAACGTTGCCTGTTGCGGGGACGCTGCGACCTTGTGAGCCTGCCGACTGTCCCAGAGTGCAGCTTCTGCTCTGGGCAATTCTGGGCATTCTGGGGCGGTGAGATAACTTCAGAAGCAACACCTGGGGGACAGGGGGAGTCATAGTGAGGGCTTATTTTTCTCCTCCTTCCTCTCTCTTGTTTTTTTTCGTTTTGTTGGCCACCTCTTGATAATAAATATTGGTTTGGTTGAGTTTTCAACAGTGGATGGTTTCAGTTTCAGCATCCTTCCAAACTCTCCCTGATACAGCTGCTAAGAAATTATTTAAAAAACAAAACATAACAAAAGAGCCCCCCCAACTAGAGGAGAACTGTTACATATTCAGTAGTACCTGCACAGATAGGACCCCAGCTGGCAATAAAGCAGGATTCATTAGGTCCAAAAAAGAAATAGAAGGAAGTCAGGACATAACCTATAAGGTTTGAAGAAAGGAAACCCTCATCAATCATAGAATCCTAGAATAAATAAATCTTCTCCAGAAATGGGACTACCCAAAACTTTCTCAGTTAGAATAGAGCTTTGCTCAAAAGCTGGCAACCTAACCCCAGAATAGCTCTGGGTATAATAAGAGACAGGGTGCTGAGAGTGTTCCAGCAGGTGAGGGAAACAAGGGGCAGCAAATGAAGTTAAGAAGTGACAGTCCCCAGCTCCGGGAAGTCTGAATTTTTAACTGGACATCAGCTTCCCATTGTCACTGTTATGTGCTATCTATGCATCAATAGGAGGTTTTGTGAGGGTGGTTTCCAGAGGAAGATCCAAATGAGCTGACACTTAAGGGACCAAAGAGCCAAAGAGCCTCTGTTCCCTGCACAGTGGAGCTGCTGGTGCAGCCTCAGCAGCCCAAGGCAGAGGTGGAAGGAAACAGCTTGCAACTAAAGCTGCAGAAATGAACAACTTCCATGAGTTGCCACCAGAGCAACGGGACATTTGGGATGGCTTCATCCTGGAAAGGAGACCTTCCCTATTTCTGTGGGCAAAGAACATACAGGACAGGAAAAAATAGCACTGTAGTTCCATTACAGTGTCAAACCACCAGATAATGGAAGCCACGAGCTTGTCCCGTGGTGCTTGTTCAGGGGTGACAGATGATGTGACGGCAGCTGTGAGTGACATCTGGGTGGCTCTGGCCTGCTCCTGCTCCCACTGTGCCCTGTCCAAGCTCCAGAGCCACCTGAAGGCCACGGGGAAGGGCCCTGGTGAGGCTGTGCTCCTCACCTTGGGCAAAGTGGCCGCAGCTCCGGCACGGCACTCTCGGCCCCCTGGTCTGGTCAGGGGTCTGCAGTCATGGGGAGATCCCTCCCCTTTCCCAAAAGCTCCCTGTTGGACTGGGGGCTACAAAGTTGCTGTGCCTCCTTGCTCTGAGCCAGGGCCAGCCGGCTGCTCTGCCTTACCAGCCCAATCCCAGTTCCTGCAGGGTGGGAACCCGCTGGGAAAAACCTGCAGGGTCTCTCCCCTCTCTGTCCTCCTCATTTGCCTCAAGGGCTCCTCTGGGTCCCCCTTAGGAAGACAGCTCTCCCCACACCCCCCGGCTCATCCCTCATGGCCCAGTAGCCCCAGCCTTGCCAGGGAACAGCCCCAGCCTCCTGTGTCTCTCCCTACTCCTCTCAGTGCCTGTCTCTGCCTTCTCTGCAGCCCCCGGTGCATCCCCTTCGTGGGAATGCTGCTCTCACCCTGCTGTGCCCAGTCGGGTGTGGAGGGGCCGGATCCTGTGCCCGTCTGCAGTGCTGAGTGTCGGCTCCTTGGCCGGGATCCCGGGGCTGGAGTGACCTTGGATGCCTCCCTGTGATCTCAGAGGGAACATGGGGAGTGTCAGCCTGCTGCAAGGTCAGGCTTTGGCGATCCCCAACTGCTGTGAGTGAGCAGGAGGAGCGGGGGAAGCCTGGGAGGTTTCTGTGGGCAGGATGTGGCAGTGCTGCTGTGGAGGAGCTGCAGGGTCCCTTCCCCAGTGCTGCCTGTGGAGGAGCTGCAGGGTCCCTTCCCCAGTGCTGGGGTGGAGGAACTGCCGGGTCCCTTCCCATGACTTTGTTCCCTGGCTTTGCTTTAGGGTTAAAAGGGTGAGTATTGGGAGAGGAAGTGCAGGGGTGCAGTGGAAGAGGCTGGAGAGGAACAACCACTTAGGAGGAAAAGGTGCAATGGGGAGGAGGAGAGAAACAGGCAGGGGTTTGAATCCGGATACCTCAGGGCACAGGCTGAGCTTGGATCCATAGCTGGTCCTGGGCTGAGCCTGGAACTGCCCGGAAAGCTTGGCTTGGGGGAGGGTGCAAGGAACCTTCCTCACTGCAGACTCTCAAGTGCTCCCTTTTCTCTTCTCCTGGCACAGTTGTGAAACAATGGTCCAAATATGTCACCCAGGAGCAACACCCCTTCCCTGGCAGCCGGGAAGTGCAGCTCTGTGAAGACATTTACCCCCTCTTCCATTACGTGCTGGTCAATTGGCTGGGCTGCCAGGAGGGAGAGGAGAGAGCTGCTGCTTCCCACGCCTTGGGCCACAGCTGGGATGGCCACGTCCGTGGGTCCATCTGTGCCTGGTGGCACGTGAGGAGAGGGGGGCTGGGAAGGGCCGTCTGGGTGACAAAGCACCCCAAGCCAGGAGCCTGCCAGCACCGTGCCCGAGGCTGGGGGCTCCCTGGAGGGACACAGCCCAGTCCTGGGCCCCTTCTGCAGGGAGGCCTGGGGGGCCAGCATGGGGAAATGCTGCTTTCTCTGCTCTCCAGGGAGCCCTTCTCCTGCAGGCCAGAAGGCAAAGGGAAACCCCTCCCAGCAGGGAGGACAGACCGACCTTCAGCCCTCCCAGCAGAGCCTCTCCTTTCCCTTTCCAGGACAAGCAGCACGTCCTCAGGGCTGGCACTGCCATGACACAGCTCCTTCTGCACGAGGAGCAGCACTGAGAGCAGCCCTGGGAGCAGCTCCTCTGGCTCCAAGACCAGGAGGGCCGAGACACCCCCAGATCGCTGTCAGGGGTGGGAGTGGAAGGCTCAGACATTTATTACAGAAGCCCTGCTGGGGAGTCACAAGGGGCACAAAGGACCCCCTTGCTTTCTAAAGTCCTTCTCAGAGAGGAGTCTCGGTGTGCCTGGATCCAATCTTAGCCTCGGATCATGTCAATGGTTTAAATCTGAGGAATTACAGAGGTGGGATTGAACCACTTCTGTCCTGCACGTTTGAATGATGACAAAGTGAGACTATTTCTATAAAATGAATCATTTATTGATACAAATGATCAGACAAATCAACAGGTGAACAGAGAGAAGATCTTAATAAGAATGATTTACTACACAATATAAAGGCTAAGATTACTACTAGTACAGGGTAGGATAGGATAGTGCACTCTATTGAAGCAATTACTGAAGCAATTATACTCAAGGTAGCAGAAGGGAAATAATCATTAAGTAGAGATTGGATGTAACTCACCCATACCAACGCTTGTGGGGAGAACTCTTTTGCTCAACCTCAAGGAGTATCCTTGGGGGGTCCCCAGCCCAAGGGAGGAATCTCCACACATACACCCCAAGAAGGGCTATGTTTGAAGAACCTGACTGCAGAGAAGTGGACTGGACTTTTATAGTATAAAGTGATTGACTGCTAGTCACAAATTTACAGGCCAGTCACCAGCTTATCCGCCACATCCAACTTCAAAAAGCAGGATGTGTTTGGAGTTTGGTGAACCAGGCTGGTTTTAGCCTCATTCAACACCAAAACCCACCACCGTGGTACCACCAGAACTCACCACAGCCAGCTTGCATGAGAGCCTGCACTGTGGGCATTTTCTGATGGCTTCTGGGCCTTCTCGGGGTAGGCCCCCCTGCCACAGCCCCCCCTGACTACAGTCAGTCATCTTTACCTCATGAAGTGGTAGTGCAGGTACCTCTTGCCTCCATGCTATAAAAGTGTCCGCTGCAGATGTGAACCTTATGGCTGAGTATGGTGAGATACATCAATCTCCTAAGTTTTACTGCCTTACTTGAACTCCTGGACTTTAAAAGGGGCCTAGATCCCATTCCCATTACTTGGGATGGCACATGTGTGAGCAGTTGTTTCCTTTCCCCCAGGCTGCCACAGGGGGAATTTTTGCTGAGATGCAGGAAGGAGGAGGTTCCCCAGATCTGCCTCACCACCTGCCTGGCATGAGCTCTTTCCTCTTGCACATTCCTCCCTTCTGGGCTCATCTCAAGTTCTCACCGTCTGCACAGCAGGGATTTTTTGTGCAGTGGCTTCTCTTACAGCAAGTTCCTTCTGTGGCTTTGACAGGGTTTGGAGACAGGCAACTGCACTGAAGTCCTTACCCCACCCCATGGCTCAAACACTCTCTGCCAGGGACTTTTCCTCAGTTCACGGGTTTTCCATCAGGGTGATGTGCACGTAGACAAGACAGAGCAGAAAAGACACAAACAGCAGAAACAACAACAAGAGTAATCATACCACAGACATCAGCTATTCCAATCATGAAAAATGTAAATCCAATTGAAACCATCAACCCAACCCTCATCAGCCACTGCCCCCACCCCGCCAGTCCCAAGGATTAGAACATGGACATCAGCCAGGAACTGGGGCCAGTTCCTTGAAGCCAGTCCTTGGGTTGGAGTGATTGCAAAAGTTCTGAGGTTGGATCAGCCATTGCTTTCGTTTTGCCTCAGGTTTTTTCAATTGATGCTGTTACATTGTGAATGGCAATACAACATTCAGTAAGATTTAACATTCCACACACCCCTTGTTCCTTTAACAGTAACATCTCTAACACCAACCCATTTTGTAAAGCCAGTTTTGACACCTGCTGGACTCCCAAGTTCAGCTCTCTGAACACACACCTGGACCAATTCCTGAGGGCATGCACCTGCCCTGGGGTACTTTCCAAGGCCCACTGGTGGTGTGTTAGAACTAGAGGAGGTGTAAAAAATACCCAAAGATGAAAATCTATCCTTTGCCTGACTGTATAATAATCTGGGGCACGTGTGTCAGTGATCCAGTCTCAGCTTTGTTCAGGACAACTCAGTTCCTGCCCTGTCCTTCCTGCCCACGGGTAAGGAGAGACACGATTTGGGCAAAGGGATGGCAGCACTACCCCCCACCTCAGAGCAGAGTGATGAGTCAGGAACACCCCAAGCTGACCCAAGTGGGGCACCAGAGCTGCTTGTCTTGCAAGTCCAGGGGTCTCTCAAGTACATTTGGGGCTTGAAATGAGTCCCAGAATTCCACAGCAAGTACTGATTTTTCAATCCCATCGAGGGGGATCCCCAACAAATACACCTCACGTATAAGACACGTATTTTTCAGCCAAGACTCAAAGGGGATCTCCAGGTCTCCCAGTAAATTGGTTCCCTTTGCACACCAGAACAAGTGTGACTGGGTTTGTAAGGAGGTGTGTTCATACAGTTCAAAGGCTTTAAAACAGGGTTCTCTCTTGGCCACATCCACGTTGAGTTGAAGAATTTCTAGGCAACGTTCCTGCCCCACTGGGTAATTCTACACACCATGAAAAATTAACTTTTGGTGTACAAAGTCCTCATACAAAATATAAAAGAGTGTTCATATAAGCACATCTTTACATCAGGCCTATACTCCATTCTCAGGGGACAGAGCACAGGGAGAGCTCTGTCGTGATTTAGTCCTGACACAAAACAAAAAGCTGTGGCTTTACTGGTGGTGGGGTCATAAATGAAATTAATTCCCTTTCAAATTTAACTGTATTATCCCCAGGTGCTTTTCCTTTTTTATTTTTTTAATTCTACTGGGCAAATTCCCCTCATCACATTCCTTTACAATTGCTGCTACAGTAAATTGCACCCAAAGTTTAGAAGCACAGTGGACTAGAGTTACCATATTGATTAGCATAAATGAAAGAAGAGATGCAAAGTAAAAACCTGCTTAGGACACAGGGTAGGAAACCCAACAGTACATCAGACACGTTCAAGTGAGAATACAAGTGTTTCCAAAACTGGTTACAGGTCTTGGGAGCTGGTAAAAGGCCTTCCTGTATTTTATCCATGTCCCCTCTGCAGTCCGTGGCCGTCCCTCCTTCTGGTTTAGGAAGGGGGACTCAACCATTTCCATGTAATGTTTTCTTTTGTTAAGATTATTTAGTTCACTCATTAACATCTCTGAAAAAATTAGCCAAATCATAATAAATCTAAATCCTTCTGAAGCAGAATGGGAAGGTTAATACATATTTACAGGATTCCAAATAGGCATAAATTCTTGTACCAACTCCCAGGCTAAATTTGATTGAGTTTTCTGAGACAAACTTATAGGTCCATAAGACAAAAGCTTTCCCCACCCCATTCTTTTTAGTAAAAAGACAAAATAAACTTAGCAAAAATCAAACTGGCAATACATAGAACGGTTTGTCTTATATAATCCTCCTAATATTTTTAGTTCTCAACAAGTTGCTTGCCATGGAAACACAAACAAATCACAAACATTAATAAACTGACAGCACAAGCAATTATGGGGCAGTTAAAAGTTCCATCGGTTTCAGGCAGCTGGGTCTCACCTGTCAGCAGGTTCCTAGAAAAAGAAAAGGGAAAATTTGGCCTAATATAGACCAATCCTTAAAAAGAAGAAAGAATGTCTTGTCTGGCAGGATGCTACTCAAGCAGCAAGTAACCAAAGTCAAAAGGGCCTAAGGGAAAAATGATTATCCCATCTTGGCTGGCTGTGAGCCTTCTCGGGGAAATCCGCTGGCAGCTGCCCTGCTTGCAACTCCTTCCTCTCATCTTCAGTGGGGGCAGTGCTGGCTTTCCTGGAAAGAGAAAACACCACAAACTTCCCCTATTTTTCAGGGGGGTCCCCTCTGGTTGGCAGAGCAGCTGTTAAAGGCCAAGCATTGGTATTCAACTGTCTGTAATAAACTGCCCAGGGAGGAGAATTAGGAGGGAAGGCTGAGACCACTCCTCCAGGGCTGAAGCACGGCTGTGCTGGTCCTGTGGCTCCTGGGTTTGCAACATTTAATGCTGCAGCTGTCAGTGGAGCCAAATTAGCTGTAACTTCAGAAATTCTGTTTGGTGTTGCAGCAAGCCCCAACACTGTGAGAGCACAGTCCCTGTGTTTCCTTTAGGGTTAAGATTACCAGATTTCCACTTTTCAACCAGGAGCCATAAAGTCACCTCAGCAGTTTGGCAGATCCCACTTGCTCTGTTTACTGCAGTGATTTTAACTCTTTGCTACCCGGGAAGCACACCTGGCCTCTCAGCATCCCACTGCTTTAATGCTGACCAGATTTCAATCTCACCTCATTTATGGCCAGACCTTCACATCTCCACAACCATTTTAGTAGCAGTTTGCTGACCCTGACAATCGTTTGTGGTTTCAGTTTTAATTAAGGGTCGTAATGTTACTTCCTCGTCATCAGCTGTCAATGCAAACGTTAGGTTTTGCTCTTTATCAGATTAACACTCATTCACCATCTCCCAAACTCCTCCACTGAACACAGAAGGTCTGAGTCACAGGTTCTACATCCTGCAATTCTTCCCTCGGATTCTCTCTCATGTGCATTCCAAAGCTCTGGGGGAAGCTTTCCAACACGGTGCTCACCAGCAGCAGCCCCTCCACCTGCATCTCTTCTTCCTTCTCCTCATTTAACTGAAAGTACAATTCCTTCACCAGATCTTCTAAAGAACGTATTATTTCATGTTCAGATTTCTGAGTGACCAATCACTCATTATCCCAATTTACTCGTGCCAGCTCCACCCCAGGGTGGACCCTCTGGGTCTGGAGGGTTCCCGCTCTGCCCGGTGGGGACACATCAGCTCCACGGTTCAGGTGGGGGAGGGTCCCCAGAGGGGACCTTGGCCAGGGCTCAGCACCAGGCTCGGAACTGGTGCGGACCAGGGCAATCCGACTGTTTAATCAAAGCCAAGCATCGCCAAGGCCCACGGCGGGGGCTGACGCGCTGGGATTTCTGCCCAGAGCTCTCCATGGCAAAGGGAAGAAATTCAGTGAAGTGCAGGTAAACGGCGGGAGTAACTATCACTCTCCTAAGGGGGAGCAGAGTTACTGACTGGGCTCAGCCGCAGAGGTCGCACCTCCTCGTGGTCCCGCTGGATGCCCTTTACAGGTAACTAAGTCGGCCTCGGCCCCAGTTCGGAGGAGGGGTTAAAGCCTCTCTCTCCCTATCGTCTGGAGTCACTGCCCAGCGAGAGTAATCAAACGAAAGTGATACAAATTTTTGATAATAACTTACAGAAGTTATTTACCCAGAACCTTGCCCACGGGCTAAAGTTGGGCACAGGTTGACAGATATTGAGGGGTACTGTTAACCTTGTCATCTCTCACTTGGATGGACAAACTACATAAATTGACAAAATGGGCTGGTTGATGAGGCTTATGCATGTACCAACAGCCACTCAAACTGATCCTAATGATTGGAAACCTTTTGTAGCCAAATCAGATGAAACATCAAGTCCCTTAGTAACAACATCAGATGAAACTGAATTGCAACAGTTAGAGTTCTCTAGCTCAAAGGAGATAGAGAACTGGCAGGCCACTCAATCTTTAATACAAGGGGATAAACTGGATTTACTTCCAGAAGTTTACGAGTCATTTACACCAGACTCAGTCAGAGAAAATAAAAACAATCTCTCTGACACTGAAAATGAAAACAATGGAGATGAGGAGGACTGTTGGAGGATGTTATAAGTAAACCAAGGAAATTTGCTGTTCAAGAAATGGGTTAATTAAGTTGTTATGTTATTAAAAGTTATGAGTAGAGTGATTATGGAATCCTTAACCATAAATTTGACTATTGCAGAACACAACGCAGAGTAATTCAGTGTTTTTGAAGTTGTTTGTTACAGGCATATTGATATGGACTAATGTAAAGGGGCAAGCCATGAGGAGTCATGAGGAGTCTTGTGACTAGATGACATCACCCTATGGAAAGTTCCAGAACCACGACCTCATAGAGACTAATAACTTTAACCTCATTGGTGGAAGCCCCTCAGCAACGGCCGACTCCCGGGATTAGAAGGACCAACCACAGATCTGCCCGCGAAAGAGGAACCAAACAGGGAGCAGCTTGCGAACCCCCAACCAATGGACTATTGACATGACTCAGGGGGGTGGTGTCAACCAAGGGTATAATTGCTGCTGTTTCGGTTCCCCATTTTGCTGACTGTGGTGGAGCAAGGGTCTCCCCGGTCGCCCGGCTGGCCGCTTTTGCTTGTTAGCATTAATAAACCTTTTTACCTTGCAATCGAAATTATAGCCTCATTTTACCTATATCAATTGGTGCCGTGACTCGGATGGAGACCCCTGAGTGATAGAAACACTCTTTGGGGGGGGCGCCCCCGTCCCATTTTTGGACGGCCCTAGGAGATTCTGTCATTCAGCCTCTCCATACCGACCAGTTTGTTAAGGCAAACAAGCAAAAGGAAGTAGGTTTCTGCAGATCTCCGTAATTTCTGCATGCGGATCCAGACAACGCCTGGCTCAAGGGTAGCTAGGAACTTGTGGTGAGCTCTGTTTGAGGGCAGCAGTCGATCAAAGGCGAGGCGACTGTGGGTTGTCTGGTTGGGGAGGGGCCGCTCCAGTGCTCTGAGCAGCACTGCCAGAACGAGCGAAGACTCATCCACGGAGAGGTGAGTATAGGATACCCCTTGGCGGTTGGGAGGGGGTCCTGGAGTGTGCCTGCTTGAGACGTCCTCTGAGGACGAAGCGATTGTGGACCTCTCAGTAGTGCGGTTTCTGTAGCCCGCGAGGGAGCAGACCACGACCAGAGGGAAGCGTTTGTGATTTGAGTGATTGTGTGTGTGAGAGAAGGCACTCCAGAAGATGGGATCGGGGAAGAGCAAGGCTTCCCCACCCATGGGTGGCTGTACGGTAGAGCAGCCAGGTAGGTCCTCTGATGGGGAACAGCTCCTGAAGTCTGGTGGCTCCCGGAGAGGGAAAGGACTAGGGAGTAAAATTTATTTAGCTAAGAAGTGCCCTCGGGAGAATAGACAGTCTGTACTAGGCAGCTGCAGCTCCCAGAGTGAAAGGAACCGTGTTAGGGATTTATCTACCGAAAGGGGAAGTGAAACTGAGAGTAAGATTAAAACAGACTCTCTGGAGGGGAGAAGATTTGAGAGAAGCGACTTTGAGGCTAGGTCGCAGGGCATTCCATCAAATAGCCCACTAGGAATAGTGTTGAGGGATTGGAATAGTAATCCACATGCTCTCGGGAAGTCGAAAAACAAGATGATCTATTATTGTATTGAAGTGTGGGGAGGTAGGCAGATAGGAAATGGTATATACTGGCCAATTTACGGTACTTTAGAAGGTTGGATTTGTGAGATCTTGAATTACCATGTTAATGATAAAAGACCTTATTGTCTAGAGGAAAGCCAATATGCTGTTATCTGGCTGGGAGCTAGTACACCTACCCGACTGTTTCCTCTAAAAGAAAAAGGGAAGCGAGTGGACTCTAATAAGAATTCTGAATTATGGAATTCACCTCCACCTTATATTCCTCCATACAGTGAGGATAGTAAAGTGATACCCAGTGCTCCAACAGTGTTAGAGCCCGCCATTTTACCTGAGTCAGGGCGGGAATCCGCCATTTCAATTACACAAGGGCGGGAAACTTATCTTCTGCCATCAGAAAGGCGGGAATCCACCATTTTGTGTCCAACGGGGCAGGAATCCGCCATTTTATCTGAACAAGGGCGGGAATCCGCCATTTTGTCTGCGCAAGGGCGGGAGTCCTCCATTTTGATGTCCACTTCTACCCCCTTATCAGCTAATAGGGTTAGTGAGTCGTTTCTAACCAATGACATGACAAAGACTCACCCAAAAACTGAACACCCCCCTCCACAGTCACAGTTGTATCCCCTTCGTGAGACAGCTTTGACGGGGAGACAGGGAGGTATAGGAGTTGTATCGGTGCCCCTTAGCTCCGGAGATGTCCGAGCTTTTAAAAAGGAAATGGGGAATCTTTTAGAGGACCCCATAGGGGTTTCTGAAAGGTTTGATCAATTCTTAGGGCCTAATACTTATACTTGGGATGAGATGCAAGCTATATTAGGCATTTTATTTACAGTGGAGGAAAGGGGAATGATTAGAGCAGCTGGCATGAGAAATTGGGATAGAAGGCATCAGCAAGGTCCAGCTGCTGAGACTAAGTGGCCCCTTGAAAAGCCTAATTGGAATAATCAGAGACCCGAAGATAGGGCCCTAATGGATGATTTGAGAAGTATGATCGTTCAGGGAATACGGGAGTCTGTCCCTAGAGGACAAAATATAGATAGAGCATTTAAGGAATATCAAAAGAAAGACGAGTCACCCACAGATTGGTTGGAGAGATTGAGAAAGAGTTTCCAATTGTATTCAGGGATGGATCCTGAGGATGATGCTATGGGACAGGCGGTACTCAAGCTTAGGTTTGTCCAGGGATCATGGGAAGATATCAGGAAAAAGTTAGAAAAGAATAGAGATTGGTAAACAAAAGGCTTGGATTTGTTGTTGAGAGAAGCTCAGGAGGTGTATGTTAGGAGAGATGAGGTAAGAGAGGAGGAAAAGCAAAAGAAAAAGGAAGACATGCAGAGGAGACAGACAAGGGTTTTGGTAGCAGCCATCAGAGGAGAGCAAAATAGTAACAGGGAAAAGGAGAGAAAGGAGTCCTTTAGGCTTAATGACAGGACACAGCCAAGTAGAAGTAGGAGGGTAAATTTCAGAGAAGTTGAGTGTCATTATTGTGGCCAAAAAGGACATATTCAGAGGAATTGCAGAAAGAAGCAGAAAGACGAGCAGATCTTTTTAGAAGATTAGAGGGGTCAGGGGCTCTATCTGCTGGGGACCCCAAAGAATACAGAGCCCTTGATAAAATTGAAAGTGGGTCCTCAGCAACAAGTTATAGAGTTCCTTGTGGACTCGGGAGCAGAAAGATCAACTGTACAACAACTACCTCAAGGATGTGTAATATCATCCGACAAAGTTCAAGTGATTGGAGCAAAAGGGGAGCCTTTCAAAGTACCCATGATTAAGAATGTTGAAATAGAGGCTTCCAATAAGTTTGCCTTGGGAACCTTTTTGTTAGTCCCAGAGGCAGAGTATAATTTATTAGGAAGGGATTTAATGGTTGAATTGGGAATTAATTTGGAAGTATCAGAACAACAGCTGAAGGTAAAAATTTATGCCCTTACGGCAGAAAATGAAATTAGGATTAATCCAGAAGTGTGGTATACTTCTGATACTGTGGGAAAGTTAGATATTGAGCCATCTGAAATAACTATTAAAGATCCAGATAGACCTATCAGGGTGAAGCAATACCCAATTCCTAATGAAGGGAGAGTGGGCCTAAAGCCCACTATAGAAAGATTATTGGCAAAAGGATTGTTAGAACCTTGTATGTCCCCTCACAATACGCCCATTTTACCGGTTAAAAAGCCAGACGGAACTTATCGGTTGGTGCAAGATTTGAGGGAAGTGAATAAGCAAACAGTGACAAGATTCCCAGTGGTTGCTAACCCATACACCTTATTGAGTCAAGTATCCCCAGAACATCAATGGTATAGTGGAATAGACTTAAAAGACGCCTTCTGGACGTGCCCTCTTAAGGAGGAAAGTAGAAATTATTTTGCATTTGAATGGGAGGACCCTGATACCCATAGGAAGCAGCAGTTGAGATGGACAGTCTTGCCCCAGGGGTTTACAGAGTCGCCAAATTTGTTCGGGCAAGCTCTGGAACAGCTGCTGGAGTCCTTCAAACCTAGAGAGGGTACAGTGTTGGTGCAATATGTTGATGATCTGCTGATAGCTGGGAAAGATGCAGAATCTGTAAGAGATGAAAGCATTAGGCTCCTGAATTTTTTGGGAGGTAAGGGCCTAAAGGTGTCTAAGTCCAAGTTGCAATTTACTGAAGAGAGGGTAAAGTACCTGGGACATTGGTTAAGTAAAGGATGTAAAGGGTTAGACCCAGAAAGGGTAAAAGGAATACTGTCCCTACCTGCACCTAAGAACAAAAGGCAAATCAGACAGATACTAGGACTTTTGGGATACTGTAGACAATGGATAGAGAACTATAGCAACAAGGTAAAGTTCCTATATGAAAAATTGACCAAGGAGAAATTAGTAAAGTGGAATGATGAGGATGAGAGTAAGTTAGAAGCATTAAAAGAGGATTTAATAAATTCTCCTGTACTTAGTCTTCCAGACACTAGGAAGCCCTTTTATCTGTTTGTAAACGTGGAAAATGGATCAGCTTATGGTGCATTAACTCAGAAATGGGCGGGACATAAGAAACCTGTAGGATACTATTCAAAAATCCTAGACCCAGTCAGCAGGGGTTGGCCCACCTGTTTACAGGCCATAGTGGCTACTGCGCTTCTGGTAGAAGAAGCTGTAAAAATTACTTTTGGTGGAGATTTAAAGGTATATACCCCTCACGATATCAGAGGAGTACTGAAACAAAGGGCAGAGAAGTGGTTGACTGATGGCAGGTTGTTGAAATATGAGAGTATTTTGTTGAATACTCCTAAGTTGGAATTGGAAGTAACTCATTTACAGAATCCAGCTCAGTTTTTGTATGGTGAACCTCAAGGAAATATAGTGCATGATTGCACCCAGGTTATAAGTCTCCAGACAAAAATTAGAGAAGATCTAGAAGAAGAGGAATTAGATACAGGTGAAAAGCTCTATATCGATGGTTCGTCTAGAGTAGTAGATGGAAAAAGGAGATCAGGCTATGCTATAGTGGATGGAGTTACCTTTCAAGTCAGGGAATCTGGATCTTTATGTGGTACTTGGTCGGCTCAAGTATGTGAACTCTATGCCTTGTTAAGATCTCTCCAGCTGTTAGAAGGGAAGGTAGGAACTATATTCACAGACTCAAAGTATGCTTTTGGAATAGTGCACACTTTTGGAAAGATATGGGAAGAAAGAGGGCTAACAAATGCAAAAGGAAAAGGGCTAGTTCATGAGAATCTGATTCGAGAGGTGTTGCAAGCTCTAAGAGGCCCGAAACAGATTGCCGTGGTGCATGTGAAAGGTCATCAGAAGGGACTGAAAGTGACAGCCAGAGGAAATAACCTAGCTGACGCTGAGGCAAAGAAAGCAGCTCTGCTGGTGGTGAGTGAACAAGAGCCAGGAAGTGAACAGGTCCCCAAGTCTTTTAGCAATCAAGAGAAGGAAAAATTGTTGCAAGTCGGTGCAAGAGAAGAACAGGGAAAGTGGTTGTTGTCAGATGGGAGAGAAGTAATTCCTAAGGGCCTTGCCCGTAGGATTATGGGTAGATTGCACGGGCAGACTCATTGGAGTACCCAAGCCTTGGTAGATCATTTTGAGAATAGATATGTACGTGTCGGAGTGTATGACATAGCTAAGAAGGTCTTGGAAGGATGTCTGACTTGTAAAAAGGTGAATAGAGGATATTTGAGAGAGAAAATCAAAGGAGGAAGGGAATTGGCAAAAAGACCATTTGAGAAAATTCAAGTTGACTTTACAGAATTACCAAAAGTAGGGAGATATCAGTATTTATTGGTGTTAGTGGATCATTTGACACACTTTGTGGAAGCCTTTCCCACTGCTCGGTGTACAGCTAAAGTGGTATCTAAAATCTTATTAGAAGAAATTGTACCTAGGTATGGGGTGGTTGCGGTGATAGATTCAGATAGGGGAACTCACTTCACTTCAAAAGTAATTAAAGAAATAACAGAGCTGCTAGGCATCAAGTGGGAATATCATGCCCCTTGGCACCCTCAGAGTTCGGGGAGAGTACAACGAATGAATGGGGAAATTAAGAAACATCTGACTAAATTGATGATAGAGACTAAAATGAATTGGGTAAAGTGTCTTCCCTTGACACTACTATACATCCGAACTCAACCTTGGACAGATACAGGTATCTCACCATTTGAAATGCTATATGGTATGCCTTATGAGTTTGGGACCCCAGTACATCACCCTAAGGTTGAAGACATACATTTAAGAGAGAATATTATTGAATTAATGAGGAGGAGACAAGAGTTAAGAAAGAAAGGATTGGTAACTCAAAGACCTCCTTTGGATTTAGCTATACATAAAATTCAACCGGGTGATCAGGTGTTAATTAAAACCTGGAGAGAAACATCACTAACTCCACAGTGGGAGGGGCCATTTGTCGTTCTTCTCACCACAGATACTGCAGTAAGGACAGCTGAGCGAGGGTGGACTCATGCCTCACGAGTGAAAGGACCGATAAAGGATTTGGAGTGGAGGGTGACTTCGAATCCTGGGAACTTGCAGATGAAAATAAAGAGAGTGCGACCCACAGATGAACTTTGAAGAAGAAGGTGTAAGGCCCAGTTTGTATTCCTTTTTCCAGATACCCCAAGGACAGACTTTAAGGAGAGCGTATTACGTTCCCTGGAATTTAGAAGGCATACCTGACCAGACTGGAGGTTCAGGACTGTATAGAATAGTAGGAACTCAAACGGTTTTGCCTTTTTGCTGCGAGGTGGAAACAGACATACCGGGTGGACGCGACCCACATGGAATATCCTGCATAAAACATCCCGGATCTACTCATTATAGTTGGGTGGTGTGTAAGTGTAAGAATTGCGGTAAACAGTGGCGCTGTATTTCAATCAGGGGACAACCCCATTGTATGAGGTGTAGAACAAGTTCTACCGAATCCATAAGTGAAAACAATAGCTACTGCTTGGAGGCCAGAGAAACCAGATAAGTACTTACGGGTGCAGTGGGGACCCCCACATTGTACACCACCTGCCCTTGGAGGACTTGTTCTCCCCAATGAACCATCTAATTGTGAATATTTGCAGGTCCAGATTCTCAACCATGAAGATCGGGGATGGTTGACTGGCCGAACATGGGGAGTGAGGCTAGACCGATTGTCAGCAGACCCGGGTGAATATGTGACCATACGAAAACAGCCACTAACTACATATTCTCAGTTTTTAGGACCCAATCTGGAAATAAAGGAATCCAAGGGAAACAATCAAGAAAAAGAGAGGGAAAGAGAGAATAAAATCCTTATCGGATCAACGTCACAAGATTCAAAGGGTACCCAAATTCTCCCCACTGAACCAGTAAAAAAGGATGAGGTATCATATGGTGGAATTAGATCAATGCTAAACATGGTAGACTCATCATATAGAGCAATTAATTATACAGATCCTGAGATGACGGAGTCCTGCTGGTTATGCTATAATGTGAGACCTCCCTTTTATGAGGGAGTAGGGTTGAATCTCACTTTTAATTTTAGCACTGAAGATAACCCGAGCCAGTGCAGATGGGGAGAAAAAGAAATAGGTCTCTCTATGTCACAAATTAGTGGGCAAGGAGCATGTATTGGGAATGTTTCACCAAGTAGTAGGGATTTATGTGGTATTGAGGTAAATAAAGTGGAAGGGAGAAGTAATAAGTGGGTCATACCACATCAAGGTGGATGGTGGATTTGTTCAAAAACAGGTCTGGTTCCATGTGTGTCCGTTTCCGCCTTTAAAAGGAATAATGAATTTTGTATTCAAATAACAGTATTACCTCGCATATTATATCGTTCTGAAGAGTCTGTTTTCGAATCTTGGGAAGTGAGTAAACCTAAACTACAAAAAAGGGAACTAGTGAGTGTAACGATAGCAATGATATTAGGGTTAGGAGCTACGGGAACTGGAGTTGCCTCTCTGGTACAACATAGTTATGGACTAACTGCGTTGAGAACAGTTGTAGATGAAGATTTGGACCGAATAGAAAAATCTATATCCTTTTTAGAGACCTCTCTAAATTCCCTTTCGGAAGTAGTTTTACAACATAGGAGAGGATTAGATTTGCTGTTTTTACAACAGGGAGAATTATGTGTAGCATTGGGTGAAGAATGTTGCTTTTATGCCAATCATTCGGGGGTTATCAAAGAGTCAATGTCTAAATTACGTGAGGGAATTTTGCAAAGAAAAAGAGAAAAAGAGGCCACACAAAGTTGGCTAGATACTTGGCATAATCAGTTCCCGTGGCTAACAGCCCTGATCTCAACCATGGCAGGGCCGTTGGTAGTGTTATTTGCTTCCCTAATTTTCGGACCATGTGTTCTCAACAAAATCGTTGCGTTTGCTAAAAATAGGATTGAAAAAGCGCAGCTATTGACCATAAAACACCAATATGAAGATATGAGTAGAAGGTCTTCTGATGAAGACCAGGCTTCTCTTTCAGAGGCATCTAGAGAAGCAATGATTAGACTTGACCAGCAAATTTATGAGGAAATTAGGAGGGGGGAATTGTTATAAGTAAACCAAGGAAATTTGCTGTTCAAGAAATGGGTTAATTAAGTTGTTATGTTATTAAAAGTTATGAGTAGAGTGATTATGGAATCCTTAACCATAAATTTGACTATTGCAGAACACAACGCAGAGTAATTCAGTGTTTTTGAAGTTGTTTGTTACAGGCATATTGATATGGACTAATGTAAAGGGGCAAGCCATGAGGAGTCATGAGGAGTCTTGTGACTAGATGACATCACCCTATGGAAAGTTCCAGAACCACGACCTCATAGAGACTAATAACTTTAACCTCATTGGTGGAAGCCCCTCAGCAACGGCCGACTCCCGGGATTAGAAGGACCAACCACAGATCTGCCCGCGAAAGAGGAACCAAACAGGGAGCAGCTTGCGAACCCCCAACCAATGGACTATTGACATGACTCAGGGGGGGTGGTGTCAACCAAGGGTATAATTGCTGCTGTTTCGGTTCCCCATTTTGCTGACTGTGGTGGAGCAAGGGTCTCCCCAGTCGCCCGGCTGGCCGCTTTTGCTTGTTAGCATTAATAAACCTTTTTACCTTGCAATCGAAATTATAGCCTCATTTTATCTATATCAGAGGAGAAGAGACGGAGTGGCAAAAATATGAAGCTTGGAGAAAGATTTATGACCCATAAATGGACACTTTTATATGGGATTGGACACTGTTATACTGGATGTGACATTCCCCAAACTTGACAGTTTTACCCCACTTTTCCCCAGTTTATTGTTATATTGTTATATGATTGTGTGTACCCCCAGTTGTTGTTTTTAAAATTATCCTCCATATTGTCTCCTTCTTCCCCTCACAGTTTTCCCGCCTTAACCCTGTTTTCCCGCTCCTCTGCCTGCCATTGGCTGATGTTTGGTGCAGTGCAGAGGTAGCTGCCATTGGCCCATTTCCCCAGTTACACCCTAAACTCCTCCCCTCCTTACCCAGTTACCCAATCACATTCATCCCTGAGTTGTCAGTCCTATGCTCCTCCCTAGCCCAGACTCCACCCCTAAACCTACCCTATATAAGTTACTGTTTCCCTAATAAAGTTTGGCATTGCTCCTCAACCTCTACTGTGTCAAGACCCTGATTTGCAGTGCCCGATCCTATTCCTTTTCCCGCGGGTTGTGGCAAGTGGCGCCCAACGTGGGGCACAGTAGAGGTCTCCTGTATCAGGAGAACTCCTGTGCTGCTGCTGGGCTCAGACGACTCCAGGAGCGGAGCTCGTCCCGCCGACCCTCCTCTGCATAGCTGACGGCTGTGGACTTCCATCGAGTCGCACGCCTGGAAAGGTGAGCTGCAGGGGACATTCCTAACACCCTCACCCAACACCTCATCCCCGTAATCAAAACTAAAGAGGGAGGAATAACATCCGGAAGTGTGGTAAGAAACCCAATTAACATCATGGGGCTCACACTTTCCACCTCCCAGAAATTTGTCTACCGCCGCCTCAAAGACTTTGTGATAGAGCACGGTCACCCGCTGGATAAGAAATCAGCGAAAGCCCTCGCCAGATGGCTTGACCGTCATGGTCACCAAGTTAATGACAACACGACATTTGATAAGTGGCAAGCCATCGGATTCCAGCTATGGCGAGAGAGCGGCAAGGGTGACCGGCTTGCTAAGGAGGCGCTGATAGCCTGGAGGCTTGTTCTGATGGTGCTTCAGCACCAGATGATGAACAAGAACATCAGCAATAACAACCAAGGCGCTGAATCCTCCAAGTTAATAGAAGAGAACAAACCAGACACGGACAAGGACACTAAAAATACTGACACGGACACTCTTCACTCGGATAAGGACACCGCAAGTTTCCACCAAAATGGCGGGAGGGAAAAGAAGGACATCGGCTCCAACGCACAAAATGGCGGGCGGGAGACGGACAGCGAGTCCCAAGATGGCGGGAGGGCGCGAAGAAAAGGATCGCGTCGATCTCGAGATGGCGTCGAGGAGGCGGGGCCCCGGGTTTCGCGGGAAAAATCGACACGGGAAAAGCGGAGGCGGGTTCTCGTAGCTCCACCCACAGCGCCGCCTCCGCCCCCGTATACGCGCGTACGGAGCCCCTCCCCAGACACGCCTTCTTCCACGCCCACTTCCGCCACTCCAGTCTCCTCCCCGGAACCTTCTCCCTCCCGGAAACCACACGGTGCAGTGGGCGGGGCAAGGGCAAAGGCCCAAGGTAACATCCGCCAAGATGGCCACGCCCATAAGGCCCAGGCCCCCGAGGCCTACTCCGCCTGCCAGTACCCCCACTCCGATTATCACTGGGTGCCACACTCCTGGGAGGAACCATCTGACGCTCCGGATATCTGGAGAGCCTTCCGGGAAGAGGCGGCATCCGCCAAAGACACAGAGTTCTTAAGGGCCTTTCCTGTATATTATGAAGAGGGCAAACCACCAGAATGGCGTCCAATTTCATACCCCATGTTAAAAGACATAAAGAAAGCTATCGTGGAGTATGGGTTGGGCGCCCCCTTTACCACTGGGTTACTCGAGTCCTTTTTCTCAGCGTACACATTAATTCCATTCGATGTACGGGCGGTGATGGGAGGATTACTGACAACCGTACAGGCCTCAGTCTTTGAGGCGGAGCGGAAAAAGCGAGTAGTGACCTGGGTGAATGACCCAATGGAGAGGCGAGGTATCCCCCTATGGCAAGCCAGACATGCTTTATGGTGAGGGAGATTACGCTCGTAGAGGGGATCAAGCACGATTAGACCCTAAATTGTTAGATAAATCTAAAGAATTGGCATTAGAGGCCCTAAAGAAGGTGGCCGACGCTTATGTGCCGACCCCCTCCTTTACCATGATTAATCAGAGCGTAAAAGAACCATTCACAGAATTTATAACTCAGCTGAAAGAGGCTATTGCCCGGCAAGTTCCTCAGAAAGAATGCCAGGAAATTTTATTTAATAAATTGGTTATCGAAAAGGTTAATGAGGACTCCCAAAAAGCACTTAAGCTTTTAAAAGATCCCACTCTACTAGACATGATAGAGGCGTTCAAAAATATAGGATCGAACTCCCATAAAGCACGTCTGATGGCTGCCGCTTTCTCTGGTCCCAATCATTGTTTCGAGTGCGGGGAGAAGGGACACTTTAAAAAACATTGTCCAAAGTTGTCTCAATCTACCCCTGACTTACCCAATACTTTATGTTGCAGGTGCGGGAAGGGACGGCACTGGACTTCCAGTTGCCGATCCCTCACAAATATCAACGGAGAGCCTCTCCCTCCGCGCCGTTCACCTAGGCTGCGAAAGCGAGTGACCTTCTCGTCACTGCCGGACCTTCGGTCATGTGAGTGTGGGCCGTCGGGAAACGGGGAGCAGAGCGCCCGGGGGGGCGTGACGACACAAATTACCCCTGCTCTCCGCTCAATCCTGCGCCCCACACCACACCCTGCTACCCTGTAAGCCCAAAGCCTCCGGCAGATTCTATTCCCTTGAATCCAACAGACCCTATTCCTGTTCCGTGTATTTCCTCTAATTTGGCAGACCCTGTTCCAGTTAAAAATCAATGTATTCCCCTTAATTGGATCATTCTCTCCATCGTCCACCCTTCAACACACCTAAGCTCTTATGAGCAATTGGCCAGAGTCAGGCCATCTGCCCCTGTAGATCCTGACAAAACATACTTAATGATATCACATTTCTCAGCAGTGGCTAAGGGAATCTTTATTGTACCCACCCTCCTGACAGGACTTACAAACACAAATATTGCTATATGCCTAACTGTGCATCTCCCTCCCGTGCAGCTGGAGGACCTCTTCCCCGTGACAAAGACGGTCTCCACAGACGACTTACTCTGCGTGAAATCCTCACATGAGGAGCGGAGGGAGGAAGGACTGAGGGAAGTCCATTGGACGACCTCGCTGAAAACCTCCCGTCCACTTTTAACGTGTCTGGTTTCTTTTTCACAACCTAGGCACCCGCAGAAGGTCAAAGTGGAGGACATTACCATCATTGCCTCCAAGGACTGGCCATACGGCTGGCCAGCCCAGACTGCTAACGTCAAAGTCAGTGGGGCAGGGGGATCACAGTATCCCGTCAGGAGCAAGGAAGTGCTAACAATCTACGGACCAGAGGGCAGACCAGCATCGCTCCAACCAAGCAGAAAAGGCCTTATCCACTGTCGAGAAGAAAATCACCCAGAGACAATCATGCAGGAGGATGGAAGGACTGACATCCTCCCTAGTAGTAATCCGAGAACAGAAACAGCCTTTGGCCCTCTTGGGCCAGTTTACCCGCGACTGCAAGGACTTCTGTTTATGGGAGTGGATATTCCTCCCACACCAATTCGAAGAGAATTCGGCTATTATATTGTCCACACCAGGTCACACACTACTTTACCCGGTCCTGTGGCGGAGGGAAACCAGATTGCCGACCATCTGGCAGGTTCAGAAGGGCCGAAGTGGGTCCCTGCTAAGCGGATAAAGATCTCCCAGACTTGAAGAGAAAGATGCAAGCACTCCCGTTTTACATCTTCCTGAGTGTTATCATCGGACTCATCCCTCGCATCATCATGTCGCCACTAAGAGACTGGATGAGCCAACCTTCAGAGAACTTGTGGGTAACGCTGGCCAAGGCCACGGGCACGGACACCTTTGCCTGGCCTTGACCAGCGCCAGCAACCCCTTCAAAACCTGCTTAGTGGGGATTCCCGTAACTTCGGGTGTCGAATGGAACACATTTGTGTCCCAAACCTGGAGCATGGGGTCCCTACCACTGAATTCACCCAATTTAGCGCAGGTTATAGCAGCACAAACCTTCACCAATGCTCCCTTTCAAGAAACTGATTTACTTGGTTCCTTACCCACTGTTAGTGGTGTTATTTTCCACCGCTACACTCAACCAGTTTTGTTCACCCCTCATAATGTAACCGGACACAAACTAATTTACAGAGGGACCATTTCGCCGTGGTGCAATAGTTCAATCGCCACCACAGTGCCAACAGAGCATCTTCCTAGGGACATGAGGCTCCCCAAAGGGTTTTTCCTCCTGTGCGGGGATCGGGCGTGGCAGGGTATTCCTGCCTACCCGGAAGGGGGTCCCTGCACAGTAGGAAAGTTGGCACTGTTTAACCCGGCGAAGTTTCAGTTAGCAGATCAAGTGATTTCTCCCAAAAATAAAGTCAAAAGGTCCCTCCGTATAAAAAGAGGATGGTTCCCCAACCTTCAAAAAGATTTGGAAAATTGGAGGCTCCCTAAATCTGAACCTAAAACCATTCCAAAAACACCCAAAGTTGCCCCAAAGAGCCCAGTCATTCCTCCCAGTATTAATGCAGCACCACGTGTGACTGATGCAATCATTACTCTGCCACCGCCCCTACCCTTCCCGGCGGACTGTGATTCCAGCCTTGACATTTGGTCCCACATGAAGAACTTTTGGGCTTCCTTCCCTATCCCCGGGATAGGAACTGCCCATGCCCTTTCCTTACTTTCCCACCTTGGTTGCTGGTTGACCAAGGAGGCAAATGCAACCACAAAAGCACTTGAGGGTTTGCTAGAAGACACTCAAAAACTGAAGGAAGTTAGTCTCCAAAATCGTGCTGCCATTGACTTCCTACTCCTGCCACACGGTCAGGGGTGCCAGGAGTTCGAAGGAATGTGCTCCATGAATTTTTCAGACCATTCGCAGTCAGTTTATGAAAGCACACATCAATTAAAAAATCTCGTAAAAGATACCCACCAGTCCCGTGATGAGGGACTGGATGGACTTTTTGATTGGCTAAAAATTCCCTCCCTTCCTCAATGGTCCCGCAAAATTATAATCCTGCTAGTAATTTCCCTATTTGTCCTCGTTTTCTTGTGTGCCTGTTTGCCGTGTTTCATCATTTGTGTTCGCCAGATGATCATCCGCAGTGTAACTGTGAATGTCACCACGATTAAAGACAGAGAAGGGGGAGATGTGCTGGATGAGAAGACAGACTGGGAAAGATGTTGCCTGGAAAAGCATAAATGGGATCTAAAGGGACCTGTTACTTACTGGATAATTCACCTACCGGACTGACAGTTTTTCCCCAGTTTATTGTTGTGTGTTTCTGAATTCTTATGCACCCCAGTTTATTGTTAAATTTTATGAATTCTGTCATACCTCCACATTGTCCCCATTTCTCCCTTAGATTTTCCCTCCCAAAGTTGTTTGTCATCCTGTCTCCCCTGTTTTCCCGCTCCTCTGCCGCCGATTGGTTACAGTGCGCCACAGTGCAGGGAGAGCTACCATTGGCCCATTCCCTCAGAGACCCGGGAGTTCCACCCACCTTTCCCCTGTCTCCCTATCACACTTTGCCCTGAGTTGTCAATCTCTTGCGCCTCCCCAGGTTAGAATCCGCCCCTCAGACCCGCTTTATTTAAACCCTTGTTTGCCCTGAATAAAGTGGCATTGCTGCACGAGACCTCAACTGTGTCAGAACCCTTATTGCAGTGCCCGGTCCCATTTCCCTTCCCCCACGGACCGTGGCAAGGACCAGCTCACATCTCCTCAGGCATGAGCAGACACACACGGGGCAGAGGCCCTTCCGCTGCACCGACTGCGGGAAGGGCTTCAATCAGAACTGCACTCTCGTCACCCACGAGCGCAGCCACACCGGGGGAGGCCCTACAAGGGTGGGAAGAGCTTCACTCACAGCTCTGCCTTGACCAAATGAAGCCAGGTAAAACCTGGCAAGTGAATTTAGTAGAGCACTACAAGAATTAGAGAGTTAAACACCAAATGCAGGCCTTAAACAAAGGCATAGAGAACTTAGTATTGAAATAGCGGAGGCAATAAATTCACTAGAATACAGGACACTCTGACATGAGGGAACATGGGCATGAACGGGGAGAACTAGAAATGCTAGCACACACAAAAAAGGACATATGGAAGAAAACAAAGGGAGATAAGAAAAGGGACAAGCCAAGAAATCAGGTACTCTTGCCAGATACTGAAAATCCCTGCCAAATGCACAAGGAAACTACCCAAATTAGGGAAGGTTCAAAAGTTCATGAAGATGATGATGAAAGGACACTTGAGTTCATGATGAAGTAAGACAGGAACGACCACCGAAGTGCTCCCCAAATTAAAGACCACACCTCTAACTCTGCCTCAACTCCGCCTGTTATGAATATTGAAAGTAGATGTTGCAATGTAATGAATATTCATAATATGTGATGCAATTGCTTGGCAAAAAGTGTATAAAAAGTTCAATTGTAAGTTTCTTGATGGAGCAGGCTGTCCAGGGTGACCTGGCTGCTCCCTGGCCGTAAACAAATACCTCCTGCTTATAGACTGAAAATTCTGTCTCGGAGCAGTTACTCCGCACCTTCTTTGGGGCACAAATTGGCATCACAAACACCAATGGACCCACTGGTAAGGGAAGCCCTTTGAGTGCCCCCACTGGGGGAAGAGCTTTGGCTGCTGCTTCCATCCTGCATGAACCCCCTGAAGGTGAGGCAACCCCTGGAGCCCAGTGACTGTCTGTCCATCCCCTTCTACTGAAAGGGCCAGTCCCCTTTCACAGGGGCAGGTTCTTACAACAGAACCCTCCTTGGAGGGGTGTGTGGAGATTCCTGCCTTGGCTGGGGACCCCCCAAAGTCACTCCTCGAGGTTGAGGGCAGAGATCTCCCCACGAGCGTTGGTCTGGGGAAGTTACATCCATCTCTAAGAATTGGCCACTTCACAAGCCAAAAGGCAAGTGGAGATTAACTGGGCACTACCGACTCCTTAATGCAAACACAGGGCCCCTTACTGCAGCAGTCCCAAATACTGCTGAACTAATGGCTACCATACAACAACAAAACCACCAAATCATGGCCACTGTTGATGTCAAAGACGTGTCTTTTATGCTTCCCCTGTGGGACCAAGATCAGGAGTGTTTTGCTTTCCCGTGGGAAGGCCAGCAGGACACTTTAACCTGCCTCCTACAAGACTGAAGCATTCACCCACTCTACCACACCACACTCTGGCACCAGAATTGTAATTCATTCCTCTTGCATGGGGAGTAAAAGTATACCAATACACTGATGACATTTTGGTAGCAGGAGATGAAACTGCACCTGGACAGTCAACCCAAACACACATTATTAAACATCTCCCTCCTGAAAAAGTACAACTGCCTTCGCAAGAAGTGAAACTCCTGGGAATATGGTGGAGGGGAGGAATGGTCTGTATTCCCCCGGATACGCTCACTGCCCTAGACCAAATTGAAAGGCCTGCAGCATGATCCTTAGATCCTAGTATTTACAATTTAGTGTCATTTCTAACCACCCTTTGTGTCAAATTCCTGAAACTCTGTTTAATGTTCTTTTCCAAAGAAAGATTTTAGCAAGAACACCCAAACTGGAGGAGATGCACCTAGACAACATAACACACACATTTTTTGATATAACCTGACTTGTGGAAACAAACCCCAAAACTCACAGAGTACTGAGTAGGTATGTTTATGCAGGCACCGGGTGCATAGGGAATATCTCTGCCCACTATGCCACCTACTCCCTTTGTTTGGCCCTTTTACGTCATACAATGTTACATACACATTAATTGTGTTACAGATGCAGTCAGCAAATTCCTGACAACTGGGAGGGGAAGTCATTAACATCCACCACACCTCCGACTCCGCCTCGGAATGCCCCTTGAGGGTCTTCATTTGGGGGTCTTTTGGATGAAGTAAGAGTCTTCCTCAGCTCTAAACTTTTCACCTTTGCTAAGAATTGCTGAGCTGGCACTGTCCAATTACCTCCAAACTGGTATCATCTCTAGGAACCTTTCTTTAGCAGTCTTCAAGGTCCCTCTTCTTAAGCCTCAAAGCCCCTTATGGAAACCCCAAGGTTTTCTGCTCCTGCTACAGTTCTCATTATAAACTTAACTATATGCTGTCTGTGAATTAACACAAGCAAGCAAGGCCTATTCCAATTTAACAGTATTATATCTAAAATTAACTCTAGGAAGTATCTAAGGCCACAATCTTTTAGCACCATTCTAGATTTTGATCACCCCTTATCAAACTTTAGACTAAACTAGTAGAGAACACCCAGGATCCTTGAAAGAGGGCCGAGCAGGACAGAGAGGGATGATGAAGATGAAGGAGGGACCAACTCTTGTTTTCTTGAGACCACCAACCCAATTTGGGGAGGTGTGCCTAGGGGAGGGCCTGAAGGCGGGAGGGGGGATGTACAGTTTTTGGGCCAGGATGTAATGGTTAGATAGGACAATTAGCCAGTATTATAAAATTGTAACAGCTATTCTGCGTGTGTGTGATGAATATATTTTATGCACCTTAAGGCCTTAAATAAAGACCTGCTCTCTGCCTTACTTCAACAAACTCTCCAGAGAATTTTCCTTTCACTTTAGGCAACAGTAGCCTCTCACCAAGAGACTGAAATCCCAACTGGAATGACAAGGCAGAAGAACTGGCCAGACTAGCCCCACCACATGTAAAAACTCCAGCAGAAAACTGGGACCAATTATTAGAGTGGTTGCACTCAAAGCAAAAGCACACAGGGGCACAAGATCTAGACAAACAAGCAGGAAGTAGAGGATGGCAGTAACTCCTGAGATGGCTCATACCTGCATATCTGCATGGGAAGTGTCGAGTCCGACTAGAGCATCATCCCCTACAACAACCTCCCTTGCACAGAAGAGACAGGAAGAGACCGGGGGACACACGGCAGCTGGACTATACTGGACCTTTCTGGAAATCAGAAGGAAAGCAATATGTGTTGGTAGGAGTGGAAGTTAGATCAGGACTGGGACAAGCTGAGGCTTTCCCTCCAGCAACTGGGGCAAACACTCTGGAACCTCTTAAAGCAGGCTTCAGTTTCTTCCCAAAACCTGTGTCAATTCAATCAGACAACAGGTCATATTTCACAGCTACAGTCCAAGACTGGCCCAAAGAAGAAGGAGTTCAGTGGGTATTCCACATACCACATTATCTGCAAGCTAATGGCATAGTCAAGGCAAAAATAGCTCACACTGTTGTATCTTAATTTACAGTAAAGTTAAGCAATACCTGCGGCTGCAGGGCTGCCACAAGCCAGTTGGATCAGGGCAGACAGTACGTGGGGATGACAACTGGGGCTCAGATCATCACGTGTCACATAACGTCGACTTCTGGACAAAATTCTACCATTCTGACCAAGGTGGACAGGCCACCTTCATGTAACCCGGAAAAGGAACATACATTTCTATGTGTTCAATAAACAGCCAAATGCCTCGTCATCTAATTAGTGATGTGCATGAATGGATGAAGGACATTCCCACTGTCCCTACCTACTACCCAGTGAAACCACAGCCAAGGGAATGGGCTTGGCAGAATCAGCAGGGAAAGAAGACCCTGTTGAACTTTAGTCTGGCGCTGGGAAGAGACACGAGAGGTGTAGAATAAGTGGGAGGCCGGGCACGTGCTCGGCAGTGCAGGGTGACCCACCCACCGGTGTCCCGGCCGTCGGTGAAATACCACTACTCTGCTGGTTTTGTCACTCACCAGTGAGGGAGGGGTGAGCCCCGAGGGGGGCTCTCACTTCTGGTACCAAGTGCCCAGGGCCCGGGGGCCTGGCATCAATAGCAGGGCACGTGGGAGGCCTCTCGTTGCCTTCCCTTCCCTCTGTGGGGATACGCGGGGCTGGAGGCTCGGTGGAACTCACCGTTGTAGGAGCCCAAACCCAGCTGCCAGCAGAAAGGGGCTTAGTGGGCTTGAACAGTAAACCTTTGACAACAAGGACTGAGAGAAATCCCGTGACCTGAGGGACTGGACCTTCCTCACAAGACCTGGTGATGCACAACCATGTGGCTTAGCCTGGCTCCTGCAGCAAAATAAGAAAGGACTTTGAGATGGTTTTATCAGACCACGTTTAAACCCTTTATCCTCTTCCCCCCATGTAATCCTGGCTGAGGGAAAGATTAATCAATTAAGTAACTTCAGTAAAAACTTGTGGAATTCCCTTATTATCATGACCTGTCCTCCTCATTAACATGCCCAACCCCCAAGGCCCTTAAATCACGTTTCGCTCTTCAATAAAGTATTCCAGTTTCTCGCCTCCACCTGCAATCACTTAGTTATCGACTCGCCATTCACCGTCACAGAGGGTGGCAGTGGCAGCTGGACCCTCGCCACTCCCAGACCATGGAAGTTCTCCATCTATGGCTGGCATCAGCAGTGATACCAGACATGGTGAGGTGCTGCTGGACTATTTTAATACCAAAGTCAATCAGACCAGAACGCCTGAAGGACATCAGCAACTCACAGCCCATTACCATTGGATCAATCATTTTAAGCTTCTTTTCCAGAACAATGACAGCAAAGCTGGCCAAGGCATGTCCCATTAATCTCAGGCAGAGAGGATTTAGAAGACAGGCAGGATGCTCCAAAAATCCCAAACTGTTACAACTGCTAATCTGAAATGCTAAGAACACAGAGGACTGCGAGTGCTATTGGTTGATATCGCAAAGGCCTTTGATACCATGAGCCATCAGCACATCCTAAGGGCTCTGAAACAGAAGGGAGCAGACCCTCCTATTATCACCTTGTTTAAGAACCTGCATAAGAACATCTACACCTGTATAGACACAAAGAATGAACACACAGATCACATCCACATACAAAGTGCTGTGAAACAAGGTGATCCAATGTCACTGCTTCTATTCAATTTGCCTGTAGACCCTCTGCTGTGCAAGCTGCAAGAGTGTGGAAAAGGGTACCAACAGGGAGGGAACACTGTAACAGCAACACCCTTCACTGATGACTTGGTCCTATTAAATGGATCCTGGGAAGGCATAAAAAACAACATCAAAATCCTACAGACCTTCTGCAGGACACAGGGAGAAAAGTGCCACGGCTTCTACACCAAGCCAACTAAGGATTCGTACACCGTCAGTGACTGTCCAGCACAGACCCTTAACTGCACACCCCTCAATGGGATTGAACCCAGCAGTTCTGAGAAATATCTGGGATGGCAGATTGACCCCTGGACTGGTAGAGACACACCAGAACTATCTGCAAAATTAACAAATTGGTCACAATGGATCAATAAGGCACCGCTGAAACCATTACAGAAAACTGACATCTGCAAAACTTATCCCATCCCCACATTCACCTACTTGGGCCCCACACTGATGTGAAAGCAGGGTCCCTCCAGTCCCTGGACCTACAGATACGATCCACTGTCAAGGAATGGCTGCATTTGCCACCGAGCACATCTCACATCATCCTAAATTCAAGCACAAGGGGTGGAGGTTTGGGCGTCACCAGGTTGACAGGATTGATCCCAAGTGCACAAGCCCAAAGATGGCAGAGACTGGCTCAGTCTTCAGATGAAACAGTCAAAACAATTCTGAAAATAAAAGAAATCAAACAAGCAGATGAAAAGCTATGGATAAAAGCTGGAGGAGACAAAGAAAAGAGCCAACAATATTGGAACCCAAACCACTAATCCAACTATCCAACAATGGGGATGAGAAAAGAACATCAGAATGGGAGGTACCCACTCCAAAGATCAGCTTTCTGAAACCCTGAAACTGGAGAGCATCAGAATTTGCAAAATGGACCAAGCTGGTATCCCAGTCCCTGGGCATTACCAACTTTGAAAGGGGTGGGACCAGCAACTTTGGGATCAACAACTACAGAGGCATCACCCACACAAAGCCTAGAACAGCACTGCAATTGAGAGCCAACGTTTACCCCACAAGACAGTTCCTGGCAAGGGGTAGACAAGCAAGGTACATCAAATCCTGCAGACACTGCCAGGCTGAGAAGGAAACATGCTCCCATATCATCAGGAACTGCCCAGCCTTGCAGGAGGCAAGACTTAAAAGGCACAACTGTATCTGTGGTACCTTATCAAAGGAAGCTAAAGAGAAAAATTGGGTGGTGTTTCAGGAACCACAGAGAAGAGATAACAACAGTTCCATAAATGGCACCTCATATTTGTGAAGGACAACCAAGCATAGGGGGTGGATGTCACTGTGATACTGACACATCTTTGGAAGAGGCTGCAATGGAAAAACTAGGAAAATACCAACAAATTTAGGACCTGACAAATGCAGCAGACATTGTATTTATGGGCTTTCCCCTTGGAGCACAGGGGAAAATGAGGAACTTTTGAGGGACCTGTGTTTCTCCAAATGGAACAAAGAGAAGACAGCCCAGGGCCTGCCCTCCAGAGCACTCCTTACCTCTGCAGATATTGTACAATGTTTGGGAGCAAAGCACGTACTGTTGCATCCCCTTAGTTCACAACAAAGTCTCACAGCACTTCAAGTGAGTGCTGTGAATGCAGAGCCACCACAATCCAGTTAAATCTGGCCTGGACAGTAGGTGGGGATGACAATGGAATCAGATCATGATGTCACATACCACCAATCTGTGACAAAATTCTACCAATCCTGACCAAGGTGGACAGGCCACCTTCACTTAATCCAGAAAAAGAGCACATAGAAATTATATCTGCTATTATATGTGCCTGATAAATAGCCAAATGCCTTGTCATCTAATTAGTGATGAGCATGAAAGCAGGAATGAGATTCCCACTGTCCCTACTGACTATCCAGCAAAACCACAACCAAGGGAACTGGCCTGGCTGAATCACCGAGGAAAGAAGTCCCTGTGGAGCTTGACTCCAGTCTGGTGCTGTCAAGAGACACGAGAGCTGGCGAACAAGGAGGAGGCCGGGCACACGCTACTCTGATGGTTTTGTCACTTACCCACTGAGGGGGGGGAACAAGCCCCGAGGGGGGCTCTCACTTCTGGCACCAAGCACCTGGGCTCCAGGGACCAGGCAACAATGGGAGTGCACACGGGAAGCCACTGGTGGCTTTTGCTTCCCTCGGTGGGATCCGCGGGGCTGGGGCTGGGCTGCGATGGGGGAACCCACCGTCACAGGGGGTGGCAGTGGCAGGCGGCCCCTCGCTGATCAGTGCAGGGGTCCGGCTGCTCCCATCTCCCACCACACAGGAGACCTGGTGGCCCTCGAGCCAGAGCACCCACCTGTGATAAATAAATAATTGCGATCCGTGAAACGAATGGGTGATTACATCAAAATAAAACAAACGGCTTGTAAAACTTAATTACACCCCCATAAAGAAATAAAACAGACCCTTACAAGGTCAAGAGGCCTAAAATCTCCTTACTATCCTAAGAATAAAATATGGTAGAACTTTAAATCTTTAGGCGCCTGTTCGTCCAAGAATGCATGAATTATGACCGGCTGTAAAGATAACACTTTTAACTTTAGCTGTAAGAAAACCCATATATTAAATACTTAGCAAAAACCTGTAGAATGTATATATATATGATATAATTAATACGCACAAAATAATTAAGATAAATACTAAATGTACCCTGTAATATGTGTGCAGATTTAGGAAACTGGTCTCCACCTCTGTCACCCAGCCAGGTGCTTGCTTTTTCCATATAATAAACTATCATTCAAAAACTTATAGGAACTCGAGACTTTGTTTATCACCCACCCTTGGCACGCCTGGGCTGGGTGGGGCAGACATGGCATCCCACTCCCGTGCCCCGTTTCCCCCTGCCTGGTGGATCCCGCTGCCGCAGGTCCTGCTCCCCGTTCCTGGGTTCCCCTGGGCTCCGGGAACGGACTTGGCCTGGCCGGTAGAGGAGTGTCTTCCATCCGGATGGGATTCGGGGTTTTTCAATGCCTTTAGTCTTTCATCTGCTCCTCTCCTCTCCACGGCCAAAGGGACAGCACTCTGGCTCGCCTGCGAACAAAGGCAATCAAAGGCAGTCATCTCATTAAGCATTAAATCCATAAACGACCAATCAGGATCTTGGTTTCTAACAATCCTTTCAAAATGTTTCACTATCTCACTGGAATCATCTCGGTACCCCTTAACCACTCCCTTCCAATTATCAAGATCTGCTGTACTCAAAGGGACCTTTACTCTCACCACCTCTCCTGCCCGTCCTACTCCCTGCCCAAGGGGGGCCCGGAGCTGGGGGCTTTTGGCTCCTTTTACTCCTCCTGTGCGGTGATGGGGGTGCTGCCGCTGGCTCCTGCTTCACTGCCATCACTGCTGGATTCATCTCCTGATGCCACTGCAGGGGCTTCAGGTCCCGCGGGGGGGAACTGGGGGTGTGCTGCTCTCAATTCTTCCCGATCTATAACCGCGTCAGACTTAAGGTCTCTCCCTTTTCTTCTTTTAAAGCACCTTTGCCCGATGCTGCATGATGAGCAGCACCTTTTTATCTTTTGCTTCTCTTTCCCCCCGTCCTTTTCTAATGCTAATAGCAGGGGATCCTGGAGTGAAACGTTTCTCCCGCAATCTCTCTGCCATTCTGGATGGTTTCTCAAACAGAAAAACCTATCTCCACATATTGCCTCGTTACCTTTTCCATTACGCCTTAAAAATAACATTAATTGCAAAACTGTATTATAATTTAAAGTTCCATTCGGCAGCAAACTTTCTCCCTCGTCTCATTTATACAAAGGCCACCATTACCTGCAAGATTTAATAGATTTAATCGTGTTAGCCTTATTGACACCACTTCCACTCACACCACCCAGATCTCTCCAATGGCTTAAAATACAGCCCGGAGGACTCTTTTTCACAACTTTCTTACTCTGGCTATTTCCCACAGTAATTTACAGGTGCTTTTCTACCTCCTTGCCTTTTACCAACCCTTAAATACAACTGCTTTTAAAGTTAGGAAGTGCGGGAAATAAATACTGGGAAATTGATGAAAATTAGTGCCACAGGAAATAAAAACTCCTAATCGCACTGCCTGCACCAGACACTGAGATGTTAACAACTGCGAATTGAAATTAGTGCTACAGAACAATAAGAAACTCTTTTCTTACCACACTGCTTGCAGCAAACATTAAGATGTTAATAGCTGTTAATTAAAACTCGTGTCACAAAACAATAAGAAAACTTTTCCCATTCACACAACCTACACCAGACACCGAAATGCCAACACTTGCTAATTAAAATCGCTGCTATAAGACAATAACAAGACTTCTCTCACAGCACCTACACTGAGTTGCCAACACCTCCTGATTAAAATCGGTGCTGCAAGACAAAACAAGGAAACTTCTCACTCACACCACCCCCACCAGACGCTCAGATGCCAACGCGTGCCCATTAAAATCGGTGCTGCAAAACAAAAAGAAAACTTTTCTCACTCACAGCATCTAACCCAGACAATAAAATACCAACACGTGTCCATTAAAATCGCTGCTGCAGGACAAGAAAAAATTTCCCACTCGCAGCAGCCACACCAGACACTGAGATGCCAACAGCTGCTGATTAAAATCGCTGCTACAGGACAAGAACACTGCTCTCACAGTACCTACACCAGACATTCAGACACCAACACGTGCCCATTAAAATCGCTACAAGACAATAACAAAACCTCTCTCACAATATCCCCACCAGACACTCAGATGCCAACACGTGCCCATTAAAATCGGTGCTGCAGTAGAAGAAAAAATCTTCTCTCACTCGCAGCACCTACCCCAGACACCGAGATGCCAACACGTGCGATTAAAATCGCTGCTACAAGACAAGAAAGAATCTTCTCTCACTCACAACACCCCTACCAGACACTCAGACGCCAACACGTGCCGATTAAAATTGGTCCTACAAGACATCTTCTCTCACTCACACCGGACACTAAGCCAACAGCTCCTGATTAAAATCGCTGCTAGAACACAAGAAAACTGCTCTCACAGCATCTACTGCAGAGACGCCAACACGTGCCGATTAAAACCGATGCTACAGGACAAAAAGAAAACTTTTCTCACTCACAGCATCTATCCCAGACAATAAAATACCAACACGTGTCCATTAAAATCGGTGCTGCAGGACAAGAAAAAATTTCTCACTCACAATACCCACACCAGACACTCAGATGCCAACAGCTGCTGATTAAAATCGCTGCTACAGGACAAGAAAAAAAATCTTCTCTCAACTCACAACACCCCTACCAGACACTCAGATGCCAACACGTGCCCATTAGAATTGGTACTACAACACAAGAAAACTTCTCTCCCTCACAGCACTCACACTGGACACTCAGATGCCAACACGTGGTGATTAAAATCCCTGCCACAAGACAAGAACAATGCTCTCACACTACCTACATCAGACACCCAGATGCCAACATCTGCCGATTAAAATCGCTGCTACAAGACAAAAAAAATCTTCTCTCACTCGCAGCACCTACCCCAGACACCGAGATGCCAACACGTGCCCATTAAAATCGCTGCTACAAGACAAGAAATCTACTCTCACTCGCAGCACTCCCACTGGACACTCAGATGCCAACACCTGCTGATTAAAATCGCTGCTGGAACACAAGAAAACTGCTCTCACAGCATCTACTGCAGAGACGCCAACACGTGCCGATTAAAACCGATGCTACAGGACAAAAAGAAAACTTTTCTCGCTCACAGCATCTATCCCAGACAATAAAATACCAACACGTGTCCATTAAAATCGCTGCTGCAGGACAAGAAAAAATTTCTCACTCGCAGCAGCCACACCAGACACTCAGATGCCAACAGCTGCTGATTAAAATCGCTGCTACAGGACAAGAACACTGCTCTCACAGTACCTACACCAGACATTCAAACGCCAACACGTGCCCATTAAAATCGGTGCTACAAGACAATAACGACTTCTCTCACAGACCCACACTCAGACGCCAACACCTGTTGATTAAAATCGCTGTTTTAAGAACACTGCTCTCACAGTAGGTACACCTGACATTCACATGGCAACACCTGCCCATTAAAATCGGTGCTACAGGATAAGAAAAAAATCATCTCTCACTCGCACCACTTATGCCAGACACTCAGATGCCAACAGGTGCCCTTTTACCAACCCTTAAACGCAACTCTTTTAGTTAGGAAATGTGGGAAATAAATTGTCGGAAGTTGATGAAAATCAGTGCCACAGATGATAATAAAAACTTCTCCTCATCACACTGCCTACGCCAGACACTGACATATTAATCAGTGCTAATTAAAATTAGTGTCACAGAACAATAAGAAAGCCTTTTCTGACCACACTCCTTCTATCAGACACTAAGGTATTAACAGCTGCTGATTAAAACCCGTGTCACAAAAATAGAAGACAACTTTTGCCATTCACAATACCTACACCAGACACTGAAATGGCAACACGTGCCCATTAAAATCGCTGCTACAAGATAAGAACAAAACTTCTCTCACTCGCAGCATCTACCCCAGACACTCAGATGCCAACACGTGCCCATTAAAATCCGTGCTACAAGACACTAAGGAAACTTCTCTCACAGCAGCTACACCAGACCCTGAGAGCTATACTTCACACACACTGCACTCACCAAGCTTCTGAAATAATTTATTAAGACCCACAAGCTTTGCCTTACACACCGTACGCGACCTCCGAAACAGAAACAATTTACCGGGACACACATGAACTCCGAAACAGAAACAATTTACCGGGACACACACGAACTCCGAAACAGAAACAATTTACCGGGACACACACGAACTCCGAAACAGAAACAATTTACCGGGACACACACGAACTCCGAAACAGAAAGCGGCTTACAGGTACTTTCCAGTGACCGGTCACCCGAAACCACATTATACGAAACAAATACCTTCAATTGGTCGCAGAGGTCCCCGTCTGCTCCCGCAGCGAGCCCAGGGAAGTGAGGAGTCCCTTCGGCAAAATCCCGAGGGCGCCCCAGGGAGTCCCTGCCTCCAGCGGAGTCTGCAGCCGAGCACAGGGTGACTCCCGCCTGGCTGGCCGGAACTGAGGCCGGCAAAAGCCGACGGTAGGAAAACCCAATAGCCACAGGTCCTATTAAGCCGCTATTTGTTTATTACGGCGCAGGGCGAAAACAGGACACCTCCAACCAACACGCGCACACCCTCCCCCCTCACAGCTTCCCTTTTCTACAACTACGTCATACATATTCATTGTGCATTTTACATATTCATGACCTACCCGAGACTGGGCGGTGTTCGATGTCCATCTCGGCACACGCCTTCTGCCGCCTGCGCGCTTCTCTCCCGTGGCCGTCCCGGGCGGTCGTAGGGGATGAAGGCTCAGAGTCTTCCTCTCTCCGAACTGTCCCCTCGCTCTCGGAGCATGCGCAGTCTCTCAGCACCGGCCCCTGGCGGCAGCTCCTCATTGGCTGCCCGGCTGCTCGGTGTCCCATTGGTTGTCTGTTGGTTACGCTTGGCTGCGCCGCGCGCTCTCCCATTGGCTGCCCCTTCCCGCCATCCCGCAGCTTTCCCATTGGCTGCCTCTGGGCACCTCCCCATTGGCTGCTCCCCGCCCACACGGCTGCTCCCTTAGCGACCGCCCCGGAACCTGAGAACTTATTCAACTCTGCAGCTTCAATTGTCCCTTAGCAGCAGCAGCGTAACATCTTCTCCACAGCAACTTAACATTTTCCCTTGTCGGGGCAACCCCACAGCACCAAAAAGGCTCCCAGCGACGCAACCCCAGCTGTGCTTCGCACAGAGACCCCGCCCGGCCCCGCCGGCAGCGCCCCCGGCCCGTGCCCAGCCTCCCCTCTGCTCCGGGCTCCGCGCCCAGCGCCGAACGCCTTCGCCTCCCCCCGCGCCGCCTCCTCCTCGCCCCGGCGCTGCCGCTGCCGCCGCCCCGGGGCGCGGGGACCGCCTTGGCCGCCCCGCTCCGGCACCGCCGCTGGGAGGGGGGAGGGCGGGGCGGCCCCGACCCGTGCGCGGGGCCTGAAAGGCGGCGGGGGAGGAGAGGAGAGCGCGGCGGGGGCTGTGTCTGCACCGGGCCGGGCCCGGAGCTTGAACACTGTTTGTTTGGGACGGCCGAGAGCACTGCGGGAAAGCTGGCCAAGAACGCCGGAGCAGAAACCTGTTTTGGGGCTTTTGGAACAACCCCTTTCGCGGGAGCGGCAAACCCCGAAAGGCTGTGTGCTCCCCTGGGTTTGGGACCTGCCTGACCCCCCTGGGGGGCCCAGGCACCTCTGTGAGGATTTTATCGCTTGGAGCAAGGGAGTTACCTCCAGGCAGCAGATAAAGAGAACATCGCAGCACCCTGCAGGAGAAAGTTGTTTCTTCCCACGTTAAAGCTTTTCCCTGGCAGCGAGAGTTTCCTTGAGTGGGCATTAAGGTTTTCCATCCTCGGTGTTTCTTCGAAGGTTTTCTACACCTACACTCTGTGTGTGTGTGTCTGTGTGTCTGTCTGGGAGTCTCTGTGTGTCTGTGTCTCTTTGTCTGTGTCTGTGTTGCAGCAGTGGGGGGGCCCGGCCTTTGCAGGATGGCAGCTCCATGTCTGGAGAGATTTATTTCATTGGAAAACTGACAAGAAAAAACCAAACCAAACCAAAATGCAGTGCTGGAAAAGGGAAACAAACACACCCCCTCCAACATCCCTTCCCCCGCCCCCCTCTGCCTCCCACGCCCAAAAATAAAAAAAAATACATAAATAAAGAAGTAACTACAGCCACTCCCCACCACCAACACAAAAAGAAATACCTCCCTTCACACCACTATGGCACCAGTACGGGCCAGTATGAGACGAGTACAGACCAGTAGGGACCTGTACGGACCAGTCTGGGAGCAGTATGCATAACCATGGTACCAGTATGGGCCAATATGGACCCATAGGGCACCAGTACAGCACCAGGGTGGACCAGGACAGGCACCAGTGACACCAGTATGGCAGCAGAATGAGCACCAGGGCTCCCAGGATGGCCCCAGTATGGGCGTCAGGGCTTCCAATGTAGGAGTCTCCAGTTCTCCCAGTATGGGGGCACCAGGGCTCCCAGTGCATCCAGTACTTTCAGGATGGGGTCAGCAGTACTCCCAGAGCTCCCAGTATGGGGTCACAAATGCTCCCAGTACAGGCCCAAGGGTTCCCAGTATGGGCTTCAGTCACAGGGGCTCTTGGGGGTCCCCTGGCTTCCCAGCCCCTCCCCTCATGGAACCAAAGGGACCCTGGGACACTGTGGAACCTCATGGAATCACAGGGCCAGTGACTCTGTGGGACCTGATGGAACCAAAGAAACCCTGGGACACTGAGGAACCTCATGAAGTCAAGGGGACGTTGTGACATTGTGGAGCCTCGTGGAACCAAAGGAATTCTGGGACACTACAGAACCTGATGGAACCAAAGGAATTCTGGGACACTACAGAACCTGATGGAACCAAAGGAACCCTGGGACCCTGCGGAACCTCAGGGAACTGAAGGAGCCCTGGGACATTGCGGACCCTCGTGGAATCAAGGGGCCATTGTGCCACTGACAAGCTCTGTCAGGGTTTAACCCCAGTCAGCAACTGTGGAGACGTTCGCTCACTCCCACACCAGCCAGAGCAGGGGCAGACTTGGAAGGATAAAAGCTGGAAAACTCCTGGGTTGAGGTAAAAGACACTTTAGAGGGAGAGCAAAACTGGGAACACGAGCAAAGAAAAGCAAAGAATTAATTCAGCACTTCCTATGGGAAGCAGGTGTTCAGCCACCTGCAGGAGAGCAGGGTCCCATCCCACAGAATGCTTCCTGGGGAAGACAGATGCCATCACTCCAAACCCTTCCTTTCCTTCTTCTTCCCCTCACTTTCTATCCTGAGCATGATGTCATGTGGTCTGGAATATCCCTTGGGTCAGTTTGGGTCCCCTGTCCCGGCTGTGTCTCCTCACAGCCTCCCAACTTCCTTGCCAGCCTGGCCCTGCAAAAAGCAGAAAAGGCCTTGGCTCTGTGTGAGCCCTGCTCAGCAACAACCAAAACATCTCTGTATTATCAACCCTGTGTTCAGCACAAATCCAAAACACGGCCCCGTAGCAGCCACTGGGAAGAAAATCAACTCCACCCCAGCTGAAAGCAGCACAAACTGTGACCAAAGTAGTTGTATTTTTTAAAAACAGAGTCTATGCAGCGGCGGGGAAAGATGCTGGAAAATTCTTTTATCTGTAGTACAATAGTGTTTGATCCCTACATCTGTGACTAATAGCCTTGTGGCAGCTCTTGCTTCCTTATTTCCCTATATCAGTGATTAACATGTCCTTGCAAATGCCTTAGTTTTGAGAACAAGGATTGTGTGTGAGAGCAAAGAATGGTAAGAGAAGTACATTATGACATGACCACATGTCTGAGATACTCTCATGGAGAAAAGATTCCTTGGAAGCTCCAGAGCCATATTCAAGTAAGTCCATGGAAGGAATTAGTACCTCTGCATGTATTCAGGAAATGTAATGAATATGTAATAGGAATGTCATGACTATTAATTTCATGACTCTAAAGTGGTCTGTGAGGTTGCTGGGTGTGCATGCTTTATGGAGCTATCTTCATGCACCCAGCACACTGAATGAAGTAATGTGGGCTTTCTAACCCAAAAAACTGGTTGGGGAGTTTATTTCCCAGTTTTCAGTGCCAGAACCTCATGGAACCCAAGGGACCCTGTGACACTGTGGGGGCTCATGGAACCAAAGGGACCCTGGGACACTGTGGGGGCTCATGGAACCAAAGGGACCCTGGGACACTGTGGGGGCCTCGTGGTGCCCAGGGCTGAGGAATCCCGTGGGTGCAGGTGGCTCAGGGAGCAGCTGCAGTTGGAGCTGTGGGATGAGCTCTGGGTGAGGGGCCTCAGCCCAAAGGCCGTGAGCTGCTGACCCTGGAGCAGCCAAGGGAGAGGACACTTGGAGACAGGGCAGGAGCCTAGGGCTCAGCAGGAAGAGCAGTTTGTGTGCTTGGAGTGTGAGGAGATAAAACCCCATAGAGGTTTTTTTGGGGGTCCCTCCTTGAGGCACCAGCTCAGCCTGTATCTGTGTTTCTTCACCAGGAATAAAATGTTTTATTGTTTTTACGACATCAGAGACTCTGCCATGGGAAACCTGGGGTGGAAGCAGTGAGGAAACCTGGTCTGACTGTGAGAGTGGGGGGTGTGGGGAGTCACAGGGGACCCGTCGGGTCACTGGAGCTGCTGCTGCTGGGAAGGGGCCTGAGTGTCAGCAGTGCCAGTCTGAGCTGGTGGGAGAGTGACTGCCAGGGAGTCTTGGGAATGGTGAGCCTGGGAAGTTCCCTTAAGAGTGTGAGGGGGATCTCGTGTGCAGAGACCCCCAGGAGCCCCTTGAGCCTCTCTGCTCATGGCAAGGATGCAGAGAAGGCAGAGTTACTGAACACCTTTGCACTGACAAGACCAGCCTTGGATGCAGGGCTGCTCTCCATCCCTTCAGCCCTGAGCCTGGCCCTTGAGATCTGGGGGCATTTGACACCTGCTGGGTTCCTTTGATCCCCTTTCCATCCCTCCCAGAGCACAGGGAAGGACTGAGGGGCCTTGACTGATTGTCCCTGATCCTCCCCAGCCCCGACACCAAGCTGTGCTCCTTGGGGACGGTGCTTGGACAGCCCCAGTCAGACCCTGTTTCCCGCTGTGCCCCCAAACCACCGGGTGCCCCAGGGGACGTGGGAACACACATGGACACGGGAAGGCACCCGTGGATGTGGGGACACACCCACCCAGACAGACACAGAGCATTTGTTTTGCTGCAGGGGTTTATTGATTCTTGCAGGGAAATTGCCAGGGCACCCAGGGGATCAGGGGGGTCCTCCAGGGATGATCATCTCCTCATGCCGCTGGAGGGGGCCAGGACACGGGTGTCACCACCACTTCCAGTCCTGAAAGACAGAGCCCCAAACGTCACCCCCAGTGTCCACAGGGACATGGCAGGGGCCTTGTCCCCACCCCGTCTGTCTGCAGGGAGCTGGGGCAGGAGAAGGGAATTGGATGCTGAGATCCATGTGGCCCCCAGAGCCCCTGAGCCCGGGATGCTCTGACACCTCCCCGAGCCCCTCCCTGCCCTCCCGGTGAGCCTGGGGGTCTGCAGAGCCCCCAGTGCAAGGCAAGGCTTGGGGGCAGCTCTGTCCAGCTGCCCCGGGACACGGAGCAGGGACAGCTCCCTCCATGTCCCTGTTGGGGGGAAATGGTAGGTCCATGGAGCCCCCAGGACCTCTGGAACCTGAGCAGCTTGAAATATTGCAGGGTGTGAGGCCTTTCTCAGGAAGAACAGTGAGGCTAATTAAACATTCCCATGGACACAGCCTTGAATTTTAGGGAGTTAGCTAGAAGAGGATAACAGTGCAAGAATGAAGCTGTTGACTGTGCGCAGGTGTTAAATTCCTGAGTGTTTTTGCAAAAATAAGTTTACATTGTGTGTATGGGAAAGTACAGACTAGCGAGCCCAATAAAGCTCTGCTCAGCAGGCAGACACCCCTCGTCTCATCACTGTTCGTCTGTGTGTGTCTTCTTTTATTCACAGACCAAAACTTAGCGACAGATACCCCACGACATGTCCCTCTGCTGTCCCCAAGCTCTGCCCACTGCAGAGGGCTCAGGGACCCCCCAGGGCCCTGCCAGGCTCCTTTGGGGGGCTGAGGAGCCTCCCATATTTCTCACCTGGACATGCAGAGAGGCAGCCGAGCGTCACTGGCGCATCAGCTCCACCTGGTCAGCCACGGGGGGCTGGGGACAAAGGCAGGGTTAGAGACACACTGGGCTGGTTCTGGGACACACTGGGCTGTACTGGGACACACTGGGCTGGACTGGGACACACTGGGCTGGACTGGGGCACACTGGGATGTACTGGGGCACAGTGGGATGTACTGGGGCACAGTGGGATGCCAGGGAGGGTCGTGGCCATGAGAGGGGAGGGTTTGGGCCCAGCAGAACTCGGGGTACCCACCTCAGACCTCTTCACTCGATGGACATCCATGCCTCCCTGGAGAGAGAGCGGGAGGTGTCACTGCTCACTGGGGTGTCCCCAGGTCCAGGAGGGATGGGGGGACTACATTTCCCCCCATTTCCCACACTGGGGACATCCCGACTCTAGGACTTACCCCAACACATCCACCTCCTCCTTGTCCCGAGATTGGCTGGGGAAGGAGAGCAAAGGTTTAAGCAGGATTGGCCCCTGTGGGGCTGGGGGAGGGACACGGGTGTCCCCAGACCCCCCAGCCCATGGTTGGCCCCTGGTCTGAGGGGGAAAATCCCTTCTGCTCCCCCAGCCCCAGTGCACCCAGTTTCCCCCGGGATCCCTGTTCCTGCAGGGCCCAGGGTGGGGATGGAGACAAGGAGAGCCAGGGGAATTCAGGGCCTGCAGGAGGGTGGGGGGGAGGAGGAGGGGACCCAAAGAGGGTGAAGTGGGGGGAATTGGGGATCCCACAGGATGGTCATTGGGGTGTGGAAGGGATGGGACTGTGGGGGATGCGGGTGAGGAGGAAGGGATTGCAGTGGAGGGACACAGGGAATGAAGCAGGGCAGGAGAAATGGGGAAGGGGAGAAAACTGGAAGGGACTGGGAGGGTCTTTGGGACTGAGGGGTCAAGGAAGGGGATTTCTGGAAACGAGTGTCGTGGCCCATGGGAAAGGGGAAGGATTAGAGGAGAAAGAAGGGAAGAAATGGTGTGGGATTGATGCCCTGTGTGTGTGGGGTGGGGTGGACTGGGGTGTGTGGGAATAGAGTGGGGGCCCTGAGGAAGGCCCTCCCCGGTGCACACTGGGGTGGACTGGGGAGCACTGGGATGGCCTGGAGGGTGTTGGCCACCAGAGGGGAGGGTCTGGGCCCAGCACAAGCCCTGGTACCCACCGGGCCGCCGATGATGCCTGCCTGTAGAGAGACAAGGAGACGTCACTGGTCACTGGGGTGTCCCCAGTGCCAGGAAGGGATGGGGGCCCAAAGTGCCCCCCACTTCCCACATTGGGTGCCCCTCAACTCCCAGACTTACCTCCCCACATTGGACGCCACCGGCCTGAACGGGCTGCAGGAGGAGAGCAAAGGCTTGGTTGGGGTTGGCCTTGTGGGGCTGGGGGGGACACAGGTGTCCCCACCCCCTCCAGCCCCAGCTGCCCCCCGGGCTGAGCGGGGCTCTTTGGGATTGCGGCTCCCAGGCAAGTTGGGGACACCAGTGCAGGGGGAAAGGCAAGGCATTGAGGGCAAAGCCTGGAGGAAAGGCCCTGGGAAGGGGCCATGGCAGGGCATTTCCCAGTTGGTGCCAGTTCAGCCTGGCCAGGCCTTGTCCCACTTGAGCCCAGGGTGGAGCTTGGGCCTGTTTGTCCTCCTTGGACTCCAGTGGGGCTTGGCCCAGTTCCACCCAGTTTGGGTTGGGCCTTTGCCTTGGCTGGGAAAGAGAGGAGATGGTGGGGAGATGGCCCAGGGGACCAAGAGGATGGGATGGGGGGGCCCAAAAAGGTGGGATTTGGGGTCAGAAAGAGCAGGAAGCGTTGGGACTGTGCCAGGATGGAGCTGGGTGCAAGCATCCCGTGAGGAAGTGGAGCTGCAGCAGCAGGAGTTGAATTGTGGGAAGGGGAAGGAGAGAGGGAATTGTGGCCAGAAGAAAGTGGCCTGGCCGGGGGCTGTGGGTGCTGGGGAGTGCTTGGGGAGCCCCTGGATTGGGAAGGGGCCCATCCCTGAGCCCATGGCCGTGGCATGGGGGCCTCACCTTGGCATCTGCCGGGGGGCTCAGCAGGATGGTGAAGAGCAGGGCCACGCTGAGCACAGCGACCTTCATCTTCCTCTGGGCCTGGGCAGCGCTGGCTGAGGCTGCACAAGGGCAGGAGCACATTTATCCCTGCCGGGACTCCTCCCTGCCCCCTCCCCGAGAGCCCCCGGGGCAAAGCCCGGCTGGGCACAGCCCCCAGCCCTGGCCACAAGCCCAGCCCTGGCACAGAGTCCATCCCGCCTGCGGCACCCATCCAGCCACCTTCCCCGGCATCCCTCCAGCTTCCTGCACGGGGCAGCTGCCCCTGGAAGGGCCCAGGCCCCTGGGGGTGCCAAGGGGGTGGGCAGGGAGCTGAAAGCAGCTGCATACCCTGTGGGGACAATACCACACAACACAAGCCATCCTCCAACAGCCCCCAAAGCCTGATCCACCCATGTCCTCCTGCCCATCCCTTCCCAGAGCTTTCCCTCTGGGACACCCCAGAGCTCAGCCCAGCCCCAAACCTGGCGTGTCTGAGCACAATTGTCCCTGTTCCCACTCCAGCTCTTTGACTGAACCTGGGGCTGGCAGTGACCCCCTTCTTGGGGCACCAGGACCCCGGGATCAGGGAAACAGGGAGCTGGGAGATAAAGGGGCTGACGGGCAATGGGCACAGCTGGGTGACTGGGATCTCCAGTCTGGGCAGGCACTGGGGAGCACTGGGCAATGCTGGCCCTGGCACACAAGGGCTGGGCCCAGGGAAGTGCTGGGGTGGTGCAGTGCCCGGCTCCAGCCCATTTGCGGGCACTGCAGCCCCCAAGTGGTGCAGGCCCAGCCACGGCCTCCCCGAGCAGAGCCCAGAGGGGCAGATGCCCTTTGCTGGCCCTGCCCCTGTCCCAGCTGGGCACACCGTGTCCTCCCGCATCAGCCGGGCCCCGCTCTGCTCAGCTGGCCCAGGCAGGGGGGGCCAGGCACTGGCAGCCCAGCAGGGCTCTGGCTCCACACTGGGCTGGCCCTGGCACACAGCTGCCCCAGTGCCCCTGTCCCCAGGGATGGCCCTGCCCTGCCCTGGGCCCAGCGCTGGCCCTCAGCAGGATGGCACCTTCCCGCCCCACTCTCCCTCCCTCCCCACCCGCCTCACAGGCCCCTCTGGGCTGGGACCCCCGTGGGCACAGATCAAGGACAGGCACTGAGCGGGGGCTCCCGGCACCTGCCACAGCCTCAATTCTCCACTCACCTTTGGCCACAGTTCCGCAACACCTTCCATCCTTACGGGCCCCTGACCACACACAAGAGACCATTGTGGGGCAGCTGGGAAAACATCTCAGCTCAATGACTTGACTGTTTGCCTTGCATTTTCCCCAGGAGCCGGCAGTGACCTGGAAGATTTTCCTTTTGCCCTTTTCTGCTTCGTGCCTCCTTTGTTGGATAATTGAGGAACGTTGACTGAGGAGGGGCCCAGGGGAGGTGAAGCTGCTCAAGAACGAGGCATTTACAGCCCCTCAACACCAAAGGTCCCACTCTGGACCATCCAAATTGTGGGAGCAGCAGCTCATTGGAAGAGGGAAATGTCCCCAGTGTGGTGTTTGAGAGAGAGATGGACGAGAGACGTGAGCAGGGTGCCTGAGGTGCAGCTGATCCCCCCTGGACTGTGTCCTTCCTTCCTCCTGAACAGGGCTGGGAGTACCTGGGGAAATTACCCTGGTTCTTGTAGTCCGTCCTGTGGGATTTTTTCCCACCCTCTGGTTCCAAATGGATTTGGGGCCTGGCCGTTCTCCTCAGGCTGTGACCCGCAGGGAAGTGTTGTGGTGACTCCCAGAGGGAAAGGGGAGGAGAAAAGGGGGCCCTGTTCTCCCCACATTTACATCTCCCTTCCCAATTTCCTGGTGCCCTCGGCTTCCCAGAGTCCCTCAGTAGCTGCACGAGGGGGAGGAAGGACCAGACTCAACAGGATGTGTCTGTCCTGTTGTCCTGGTTTTTACTGGGATAATGGACTGGTTTACAGTCACTGCCCACCACAGGGACATTCCCTGTCTCAGCACAGAATCCTGGAATCATGGATTGGTTTGGGTGGGAAGGGACCTTAAAGTTCATCCCGTACCACCCACTGCCATGGGCAGGGACACCTTCCACTAGCCCAGGTTACTCCAAGCCCCGTCCAGCCTGGCCTTGGACACTTCCAGGGATGGGGCAGCCACAGCTTCTCAGGGCAACCTGTGCCAGGGCCTCCCCCCTCACAGGGAAAACTTTCTTCCCAATATCCCCCTAAGCCTGCCCTCTGTCAGTGGGAAGCCATTCCCCCTTCTCCCATCCCTACAGGTCCTTGTCCAAAATCCCTCTGCAGCTCTCTGGGAGCCCCTCGAGGCACTGGAAGGGGCTCTAAGGCCTCTCTGGTGCCTTCTCTTCTCCAGACTGAGCAATCCCAATTGTCCCAGCCTGTCCCCAGAGCAGAGGGGCTCCAGCCCTCAGAGCATCTCTGTGGCCTCCTCTGGATCCACTCCAACAGGTCCATTCCTCCTGATCTGGGCCCCCCGAGCTGGAGGCAGCACTGCAGGTGGGGTCTCACCTGAGGGCAGCAGAGGGGCACATTCCCCTCCTCCCCTGCCCCCGGGATGAGCCCCGCACACGGGGGGTTTCCGGGCTGGCTCGTGTCCCATTTGTCACCCACCAGCCCCCCCAGAGCCCTCGCCCAGCAGGTTCTTCCATCCCTTCCTCCCCCAGCCTGCACCGATCCCGGGGATTGCCCTGACCCGGCTGCACCACCTTGGTCTTGTCCAACCTCAGCAGATTCCCGTGTGTGCCGGGAAACGGGGGGAAGGGGAATTCACCCGACTCTTGGAGATTTGTTTGTCTGGTGGTGCCCCAGGGAAAAACAAAACCCTGTCAGTCCCATCTAGTCTGTCCCATATTCCATCAGGAACCCTCCACCAAACAGATCCACCAGGTGGGGGGAATTCCAGGGCCCTTTTTCGGGGACTGACACGTCACAACAAAGGGAAAACCCCTCAGTGGATATTTCCACCAGTTACTCTGGAATCCCCCGTGACATCTCATTCTACCTCTGTGACATCACATCCTCCCTGTGACATCACAGCTCCTCTATGAAGTCCCATCCATCATATGACATCATATCTCTCCTGTGACATCACATCCTCCACTGTGACATCACATCCTTCCCGTGACATCCCATCCTCCTCTGTGACATCACATCCATCACACAGCATAAAATTCTCATCTGTGACATCACATCTGCCCATGTGACATCTCATCCTTCCTCAGTGAAATCACATCTTCCTCTGTGACATCAGAGCTGGTCTATGTCATCACATCCATCGTATGACATCACCTCTCTCGTGACATCACATCCTGCACTGTGAATCACATCCTTCCTCTGACATCATATCCTTCCCTGTGACATCACATCCTCCTCTGTGCCATCACATCCTCTTCTGTGTGATGCTGTGGAATGTTGGTGCTAAAGAAATTACTCAGGAGCAGTTAATTAGGGGTGAGATAAGGAAAGGGTTTAATTGTGCCAAGGCAATGGATGTTACAAGACACGCGTCGCTGTGCTCGAGATGGTACATTTTATAATATTGTCTGTCCAATCCCAAGTGTGTCCACACTGTAGCCTTTGCTCTGGTCCACCCTGGGTCCACCCCCTGAGAATTGAGTCTGGGGTGTATTTCGGGACCACCTCTTCATCATTCTCATCATCTACAGAGCACAGAGGGTGTATAGTCACCTAGTTCTTGACTCTGTTTTGTTGTTCAGGCCCTGGTATGGCTGTTCTCTAAACAGCCTAGGCCTTGCCTTGACAAGAGACTAAACATTGCCACTGAATTCAGGGGTAGATTTGATATGGGGAGCATAGAATGGGGTAAGAGGGTTAAGGAATGTGTAAACTACTTGTAATACAGGGAAAGGGAGTGAGGGATGCTGCTTTTCAAATCTACTTCTACTACTTATAAAACTAATAAAGCTTATAAAAATTAGAAAAATAAAAACTATACTAGGGGCTTAAGGCATCAGTTACATCACATCATTCCTGTGCCATCACATCCTCCTCTGTGACATCACATCCCTCATATGACATCACATCTCTGGGCCCAGCGCTGGCCCTCAGCAGGATGGCACCTTCCCGCCCCACTCTCCCTCCCTCCCCACCCGCCTCACAGGCCCCTCTGGGCTGGGACCCCCGTGGGCACAGATCAAGGACAGGCACTGAGCGGGGGCTCCCGGCACCTGCCACAGCCTCAATTCTCCACTCACCTTTGGCCACATTTCCACAACACCTTCCATCCTTACGGGCCCCTGACCAGACACAAGAGACCATTGTGGGGCAGCTGGGAAAACATCTCAGCTCAATGACTTGACTGTTTGCCTTGCATTTTCCCCAGGAGCCGGCAGTGACCTGGAAGATTTTCCTTTTGCCCCTTTCTGCTTCGTGCCTCGTTTGTTGGATAATTGAGGAACATTGACTGAGGAGGGGCCCAGGGGAGGTGAAGTTGCTCAAGAAAGAGGCATTTACAGCCCCTGCACCCCAAGGGGATGTGATTGCCTCCAGCACAGGGAATTCCATCTCATCCTGGGCACCTCCTCCACTGGCAGTTTGCAAGATCTTTCTCAAAGCCATTCCCGTCCTTACCTCTCTGCAGGAGACACCTCCAGAGGCTGAGGACTGCTGCCCCCTTCCCAATCCCACTGTCCATGCCCTTATCCCCAGCAAGGAATCCCCAGCTGGACTCCACACCCTCCAATTCCTCACTCCTGGCCCCAGTGTCCGGCATCTTCCTTAATGATGGAGGCCAAGGGATGGAGGGCACCCTGAGCCCGTGACACTGAGCTGAGCGGGGCAGGTGACACACCTGAGGGACAGGATGGCATCCAGGGGGACCTGGACAAGCCAGAGAAATGGTCCCAGAGTGTGGAGAGAGAGATAAGGCTAAAAGTTAACATAGAATAGGAATTAGAGAGGAAAACCAGCTGCTGCTTCCCGGACAGCAAAGAGACTCCAGCTGCTGCTTCCCGGCTGGGATAAGGTCACGATGCCCCACAAAGCTCCCCAGGCACCCAGAAACAATTGTAGCACTTCTCAGTAGAAACCCTCAAACTCCTCCTAAACCTCAGTCTGGAGAAGAGAAGGCACCAGAGAGGCCTTAGAGCCCCTTCCAGTGCCTCGAGGGGCTCCCAGAGAGCTGCAGAGGGATTTTGGACAAGGACCTGTAGGGATGGGAGAAGGGGGAATGGCTTCCCACTGACAGAGGGCAGGCTTAGGGGGATATTGGGAAGAAAGTTTTCCCTGTGAGGGGGGAGGCCCTGGCACAGGTTGCCCTGAGAAGCTGTGGCTGCCCCATCCCTGGAAGTGTCCAAGGCCAGGCTGGACGGGGCTTGGAGTAACCTGGGCTAGTGGAAGGTGTCCCTGCCCATGGCAGTGGGTGGTACGGGATGAACTTTAAGGTCCCTTCCCACTCAAACCAGTCCATGATTCCAGGATTCTGTGCTGAGACAAGTCCCTGTTGTGGGCAGGGACTGTAAACCAGTCCATTATCCCAGTCAAAACCGGGACAACAGGACAGAGACCTCCTGCTCAGTCTGGTCCCCCCCTCTCGTGCAGCTACTGAGGGACTCTGGGAAGCCGAGGGCACCAGGAAACTGGGAAGGGAGACGTAAATGTGGGGAGAACAGGGCCCCCTTTTCTCCTCCCCTTTCCCTCTGTGAGTCACCACAACACCTCCCTGCGGGTCACGGCCTGAGGAGAACGGCCAGGCCCCAAATCCATTTGGAACCAGAGAGTGGGAAAAAATCCCACCAGGAGGGACTCCAGGAACAAGAGGAATTTCCCCAGGTGCTCCCAGCCCTGCTCAGGGGGAAGGAAGGAGACAGTCCAGGGGGGATCAGCTGAACCTCAGGCACCCTGCTCATGACTCTCGTCCATCTCTCTCTCAAACACCAAACTGGGGACATTTCCCTCTTCCAATGAGCTGCTGATGCCACAGTTTGGATGGTCCAGAGTGGGACCTTTGGTGCTGAGGGACTGTAAATGCCTCCTTCTTGAGTGCCTTCAGCTCCCCTGGGCCCCTCCTCAGTCAACGTTCCTCAATTATCCAACAAAGGAGGCACGAAGCAGAAAAGGGCAAAAGGAAAATCTTCCAGGTCACTGCCGGCTCCTGGGGAAAATGCAAGGCAAACAGTCAAGTCATTCAGCTGAGATGTTTTCCCAGCTGCCCCACAATGGTCTCTTGTGTCTGGTCAGGGGCCCGTAAGGATGGAAGGTGTTGCGGAACTGTGGCCAAAGGTGAGTGGAGAATTGAGGCTGTGGCAGGTGCCGGGAGCCCCCGCTCAGTGCCTGTCCTTGATCTGTGCCCACGGGGGTCCCAGCCCAGAGGGGCCTGTGAGGCGGGTGGGGAGGGAGGGAGAGTGGGGCGGGAAGGTGCCATCCTGCTGAGGGCCAGCGCTGGGCCCAGAGACATATGATGTCATATGAGGGATGTGATGTCACAGGGAGGATGTGATGCCACAGAGGAGGATGTGATGTCACAGAAGAGGATGTGATGTCATATGCTGGATGTGATGTCACAGAGAAGGATGTGAAGGAAGATGATGGATGTGATAACACAGGAGAGATGTGATGTCACATGATGCAGATGATGCCACAGAGGGAGGATGTGATATCACAGAGGACTATGTGATGTTACGGAGGAGAATGTGATGTCACATGATGGATGTGATGTCACAGAAGAGGATGTGATGTCATAATGTGGATGCGATGTCACTGGAGAGATATGATGTCATAGGTGCGATGTGATGTCATAGGTGAGATGTGATGTCATATGATGGATGTGATATCACAGGGGAGATGTGATGTCATAGTAGAGATATGATGGCACAGAGGAGGATGTGATGTCACAGGAATAATGTGATTCCACCGAAGAATGATGTGATGTTACAGGAAGAATGTGATGTCACAGAAGAAGGATGAGATATCACAGGAAGGATGTGATGCCATCTGATGGATGTGATGTCTTAGAAAGGATGTGATGTCATGCAGAGGAGGATGTGATGCCACCAGAGAGATGTATGTGATGTCATATGATGGGTGTGATGTCACAGGAACGATGTGATGTCACTGTGGAGTAAGGATGTGATGTCTCAGGAGAGATATGATGTCATATGATGGATGCGACGACATAGAGGAGCTGTGATATCACAGGGAGGATGTGATGTCCCAGGAAGGATGTTATGTCATATGATGGATGTGATGTCACAGAGAAGGACGCGATGTCATATGATGGATGTGATGTCATAGGAAGGATGTGATGTCACGGGGAGGATGTGATGTCACAAAGGAAGGATGAGATGTCATGCAGAGGATGTGTTCTCACAGGAAGGATATGTTGTCAAAGGATAGATATAATGTCATATGATGGATGCAACATCCTAGAGGAGCTGTGATGTAACAGAGGAAGGATGTGATGTCACAAGAAGGATGTGATGTCACAGAGAAGGATTTGATGACACAGAGGAAGGATGTGATGTCACAGGTGAGATGTGATGTCATACGATTGATGGGACGTCATAGAAAAGCTGTGATGTCACAGAGGAGGATGTGATGTCATATGATGGATGTGATGTCACAGAAGAAGGATGTGATATCACAGAGGAGGATGTGATGTCACGGGGAAGGATATGATGTCAGAGGAGAGATGTGATGTCATACGATGGATGTGATGTCACGAGGAGGATGTGATCTCACTGGAAGGATGTGATGTGATATGACGGATGCGACATCATAACGAAGGTGTGATATCAAAGGCGGGATGTGATGTCACAGGAGAGATGTGACGTCATAAGATGGATGTGATGTCATAGAGGAGGATGTGATGTTATATGATGGATGTGATGTCACAGAGGAGGATGTGATGTCATAGAGGAGGATGTGATGTCCCACAGCAGGGACTGCAGGAACAAGAGGAATTTCCCCAGGTGTTCCCAGCCCTGCTCAGGGGGAAGGAAGGAGACAGTCCAGGGGGGATCAGCTGCACCTCAGGCACCCTGCTCACGACTCTCGTCCATCTCTCTCTCAAACACCACACTGGGGACATTTCCCTCTTCCAATGAGCTGCTGCTCCCACAATTTGGATGGTCCAGAGTGGGACCTTTGGTGTTGAGGGGCTGTAAATGCCTCGTTCTTGAGCAGCTTCACCTCCCCTGGGCCCCTCCTCAGTCAACGTTCCTCAATTATCCAACAAAGGAGGCACGAAGCAGAAAAGGGCAAAAGGAAAATCTTCCAGGTCACTGCTGGCTCCTGGGGAAAATGCAAGGCAAATAGTCAAGTCATTGAGCTGAGATGTTTTCCCAGCTGCCCCACAATGGTATCTTGTGTCTGGTCAGGGGCCCGTAAGGATGGAAGGTGTTGCGGAACTGTGGCCAAAGGTGAGTGGAGAATTGAGGCTGTGGCAGGTGCCGGGAGCCCCCGCTCAGTGCCTGTCCTTGATCTGTGCCCACGGGGGTCCCAGCCCAGAGGGGCCTGTGAGGCGGGTGGGGAGGGAGGGAGAGTGGGGCGGGAAGGTGCCATCCTGCTGAGGGCCAGCGCTGGGCCCAGGGCAGGGCAGGGCCATCCCTGGGGACAGGGGCACTGGGGCAGCTGTGTGCCAGGGCCAGCCCAGTGTGGAGCCAGAGCCCTGCTGGGCTGCCAGTGCCTGGCCCCCCCTGCCTGGGCCAGCTCAGCAGAGCGGGGCCCGGCTGATGCGGGAGGACACGGTGTGCCCAGCTGGGACAGGGGCAGGGCCAGCAAAGGGCATCTGCCCCTCTGGGCTCTGCTCGGGGAGGCCGTGGCTGGGCCTGCACCACTTGGGGGCTGCAGTGCCCGCAAATGGGCTGGAGCCGGGCACTGCCACCACCCCAGCACTTCCCTGGGCCCAGCCCTTGTGTGCCAGGGCCAGCATTGCCCAGTGCTCCCCAGTGCCTGCCCAGACTGGAGATCCCAGTCACCAGGCTGTGCCCATTGCCCCTCAGCCCCTTTTATCTCCCAGCTCCCTGTTTCCCTGATCCTGGGGTCCTGGTGCCCCAAGAAGGGGGTCACTGCCAGCCCCAGGTTCAGTCAAAGAGCTGGAGTGGGAACAGGGACAATTGTGCTCAGACACGCCAGGTTTGGGGCTGGGCTGAGCTCTGGGGTGTCCCAGAGGGAAAGCTCTGGAAGGGATGGGCAGGAGCACATGAGTGGATCAGGCTTTGGGGGCCGTTGGAGGATGGATTGTGTTGTGTGGTATTGTCCCCACAGGGTATGCAGCTGCTTTCAGCTCCCTGCCCACCCCCTTGGCACCCCCAGGGGCCTGGGCCCTTCCAGGGGCAGCTGCCCCCTGCAGGAAGCTGGAGGGATGCCGGGGAAGGTGGCTGGATGGGTGCCGCAGGCGGGATGGACTCTGTGCCAGGGCTGGGCTTGTGGCCAGGGCTGGGGGCTGTGCCCAGCCGGGCTTTGCCCCGGGGGCTCTCGGGGAGGGTCAGGGAGGAGTCCCGGCAGGGATAAATGTGCTCCTGCCCTTGTGCAGCCTCAGCCAGCGCTGCCCAGGCCCAGAGGAAGATGAAGGTCGCTGTGCTCAGCGTGGCCCTGCTCTTCACCATCCTGCTGAGCCCCCCGGCAGATGCCAAGGTGAGGCCCCCATGCCACGGCCATGGGCTCAGGGATGGGCCCCTTCCCAATCCAGGGGCTCCCCCAGCACTCCCCAGCACCCCCAGCCCCCGGCCAGGCCACTTTCTTCCGGCCACAATTCCCTCTCTCCTTCCCCTCCCCACAAATCAGCTCCTGCTGCTGCAGCTCCTCTTCCTCACGGGATGCTTGCACCCGGCTCCGTCCTGGCACAGTCCCAATGCTTCCTGCTCTTTCTGACCCCAAATCCCACCTTTTTGGGCCTCCCCATCCCATCCTCTTGGTCCCCTGGGGCATCTCCCCACCATCTCCTCTCTTTCCCAGCCAAGGCAAAGGCCCAACCCAAACTGGGTGGAACTGGGCCAAGCCCCACTGGAGTCCAAGGAGGACAAACAGGCCCAAGCTCCACCCTGGGCTCAAGTGGGACAAGGCCTGGCCAGGCTGAACTGGCACCAACTGGGAAATGCCCTGCCATGGCCCCTTCCCAGGGCCTTTCCTCCAGGCTTTGCCCTCAATGCCTTGCCTTTCCCCCTGCACTGGTGTCCCCAACTTGCCTGGGAGCCGCAATCCCAAAGAGCCCCGCTCAGCCCGGGGGGCAGCCGGGGCTGGAGGGGGTGGGGACACCTGTGTCCCCCCCAGCCCCACAAGGCCAACCCCAACCAAGCCTTTGCTCTCCTCCTGCAGCCCGTTCAGGCCGGTGGCGTCCAATGTGGGGAGGTAAGTCTGGGAGTTGAGGGGCACCCAATGTGGGAAGTGGGGGGCACTTTGGGCCCCCATCCCTTCCTGGCACTGGGGACACCCCAGTGACCAGTGACGTCTCCTTGTCTCTCTACAGGCAGGCATCATCGGCGGCCCGGTGGGTACCAGGGCTTGTGCTGGGCCCAGTCCCTCCCCTCTGGTGGCCAACACCCTCCAGGGCATCCCAATGCTCCCCAGTCCACCCCAGTGTGCCCCGGGGAGGCCCTTCCTCAGGGCCCCCACTCTATTCCCACACACCCCAGTCCACCCCACCACACACACACAGGGCATCATTCCCACACCATTTCTTCCCTTCTTTCTCCTCTAATCCTTCCCCTTTCCCATTGCCCATGACACTCGTGTCCAGAAATCCCCTTCCTTGACCCCTCAGTCCCAAAGACTCTCCCAGTCCCTTCCAGTTTTCTCCCCTTCCCCATTTCTCCTGCCCCCACCCCTGCCCTGCTTCATTCCCTGGGTCCCCTCCACTGAAATCCCTTCCTCCTCCCCCGCATCCCCCACAGTCCCATCCCTTCCAGACCCCAATGCCCATCCTGTGGGATCCCCAATTCCCCCCACTTCACCCTCTTTGGGTCCCCTGCTCCTCCCCCCACCCTCCTGCAGGCCCTGAATTCCCCTGGCTCTCCTTGTCTCCATCCCCACCCTGGGCCCTGCAGGAACAGGGATCCCGGGGGAAACTGGGTGCAGTGGGGCTGGGGGGAGCAGAAGGGATTTTCCCCCTCAGACCAGGGGCCAACCATGGGCTGGGGGGTCTGGGGACACCCGTGTCCCTCCCCCAGCCCCACAGGGGCCAATCCTGCTTAAACCTTTGCTCTCCTTCCCCAGCCAATCTCGGGACAAGGAGGAGGTGGATGTGTCGGGGTAAGTCCTGGAGTTGAGATGTCCCCAGTGTGGGAAATGGGGGGAAATGTAGTCCCCCCATCCCTCCTGGGCCTGGGGACACCCCAGTGACCAATGACACCTCCCGCTCTCTCTCCAGGGAGGCATGGATGTCCATCGAGTGAAGAGGTCTGAGGTGGGTACCTCGAGTTCTGCTGGGCCCAGACCCTCCCCTCTCATGGCCACGACCCTCCCTGGCATCCCAGTGTGTCCCAGTCCACCCTAGTGTGCCCCAGTATCCCAGTGTGTCCCAGTAAAGCCCAGTGTGTCCCAGTACAGCCCAGTGTGTCCCAGAACCAGCCCAGTGTGTCTCTAACCCTGCCTTTGTCCCCAGCCCCCCGTGGCTGACCAGGTGGAGCTGATGCGCCAGTGACGCTCGGCTGCCTCTCTGCATGTCCAGGTGAGAAATATGGGAGGCTCCTCAGCCCCCCAAAGGAGCCTGGCAGGGCCCTGGGGGGTCCCTGAGCCCTCTGCAGTGGGCAGAGCTGGGGGACAGCAGAGGGACACGCAGGGGGCTGTCCCTGCTCCGTGTCCCGGGGCAGCTGGACAGAGCTGCCCCCAAGCCTTGCCTTGCACTGGGGGCTCTGCAGACCCCCAGGCTCACCGGGAGGGCAGGGAGGGGCTCGGGGAGGTGTCAGAGCATCCCGGGCTCAGGGGCTCTGGGGGCCACATGGATCTCAGCATCCAATTCCCTTCTCCTGCCCCAGCTCCCTGCAGACAGACGGGGTGGGGACAAGGCCCCTGCCATGTCCCTGTGGGCACCGGGGGTGACGTTTGGGGCTCTGTCTTTCAGGACTGGAAGTGGTGGTGACACCCGTGTCCTGGCCCCCTCCAGCGGCATGAGGAGATGATCATCCCTGGAGGACCCCCCTGATCCCCTGGGTGCCCTGGCAATTTCCCTGCAAGAATCAATAAACCCCTGCAGCAAAACAAGTGCTCTGTGTCTGTCTGGGTGGGTGTGTTCCCACATCCACGGGTGCCTTCCCGTGTCCATGTGTGTTCCCACGTCCCCTGGGGCACCCAGTGGTTTGGGGGCACAGTGGGAAACAGGGTCTGACTGGGGCTGTCCAAGCACCGTCCCCAAGGAGCACAGCTTGGTGTCGAGGCAGGGGAGGATCAGGGACAATCAGTCAAGGCCCCTCAGTCCTTCCCTGTTGTACCCGGACGAAGTTGGGATGTTATTTTTTGGCCTGTGTTTGGCCCTAGCCACCTGCAGTTAGTTTATATTTTCTCCTGCGAAGTCTACTGATAAAGCAGTGAACTTGGCCTTGGAGGGAGAGCTTCTGTGTAAACTGTTTTAATTGGTCCGTTGTGATTGGTCAATTGCTCATCAGGGGCAGTTGGAGGACAAAGTGATGATGATGGTGCTGAAGGCCATCCCCCAGACTCAATTGGGAAGACCCCTCCCAAATCACTGCGCCTGCGCGGGGGACTTTCCAAGGTGCTCACGCATGCGCAGGAGGGGTGCACTTACATAACAGAAGGGGTGGGGTTCAGAGCCCTGAGGGGCGGTGCTGGCCACACCTCTCCGGGGCAGGTGCTCTCAAAGAACTTTATAAAAGCAGAGACGCTTCTTGGGGGGGCCGGCTCTTCACGATGGACCAAGTTGTTTTCAGCGGGGACGCCTGCTTGAAGTGGGAGCCTGCCACCCCCCATGAACCCGCAGTTGCTGCAGAGGGACTTCATTATAGGTTAGAGTGGGTAAGACTTGTTTACAGGTGACACCTGGGTGAGTATGGGGGGGAAAGCCTTCTTCCTAGGGTCTTCTATGCACTTCTTCCTCCGCCCCAATCCTTTTCCCTCAGGCGCCTGTTTTGTTTTCTCCCTTTTCCTTGTTTGCCACCTTTTCCTAAAAAATAGCTATTATTTTTGCCAACTAGCAACGATGTTTGGTTTATTCACGTTCCAGAATCTCGCGAACCTGTGTTTTTCCCTTTGGTTTAGTCCCTTCCCTGTTGCACCTGTGCTCTGGGAGGGATGGGAAAGGGGATCAAAGGAGCCAGCGGGTGCAAATGCCCCCAGATCTCAAGGGCCAGGCTCAGGGCTGAAGGGATGGAGAGCAGCCCTGCATCCAAGGCCATGGGGATAGTGGGGGATGAAAAGCAGGATGGGAGCCAGCAATGGGAGCTCACAGCCCACAAACCCCCGTGTCCTGGGCTCATCCCACAGCGTGGGCAGCAGGGGAGGGGGGTTCTGCCCCTCTGCTCCACTCAGCTGAGACCCCTCCTGCAGTGCTGCCTCCAGCTCTGGGCTCCTCTGGCTGTCTGCAACGCACCCGCCCGCAATGGCAATGGCTTGGGGGGATTGTCCTGCCAGCCCTGGCATCTCCTGCAGCTCCATGGGCTCCTCAGCACAGCAAAGACACGCACCTCTTGGGGCACTTCCAGAGGAGGCCACCAAGGGCATCCCAGGGCTGCAGCACCTCTCGCATGGAGACAGGCTGAGAGAGTGGGGGCTCTTCAGCCTGCAGAAGAAAAGGCTGTGGGGAGACCTCCTTGGGGCCTTCCAGTACTTCAAGGCAGCTTTTTAGTGACATGTGGGCAAAGGGTTCAGTAGGGCCTGTCACAGTAGGACAGGGAGTGAGGGAGTTAAACTAAAAGAGGGGAGGTTCAAACTAGAGAGAGGGAAGAAACATTTGATGATGAGACTGAAACACTGGAACACATTTGCAGGGAGGTGGTGGATGCCCCATCCCTGCAAACATTCAAGGCCAGGTTGGATGGGGCTCTGAGCAAGGTGATCTAGGAAAGATGTCTCTGCTCCCCCTCCAGGGGATCCCCCGCCCTGTGCTCCTGGCTACCAGAGTGATGGGCAGCTCTCAAAGGATGCAAGTGCCCAGAGAGCAGGGGGAACACACAGGACCTCTGTTAGCAGGGACATCTTCAGGTGAGATGGGAATAGTTTGGATCAACACGCTCAGGCTCCACTGTTTTTCACAGTACTTTTGGAAGTTCTGTGAAACTGTAGTTGCACACAATATTTGGGAGTCTGATAACCACGAGGTCCCACAGTGTCACAGGGTCCCCTTGGTGACAGGAAGTCATCAAGTGTCCCATGCACTTGTGGGGGTAGAGTTTTTGGAGGTGTTCTCTGACCCAATGTTCCTTAGCAAGGCAAGATCTTCCTTCCAACATTCCTATAGCCTGGTCTCCTGGGCCAGAGATCCCTGAGGGCTGGTCTTGTCAGTGCAAAGGTGTTCAGTAACTCTGCCTTCTCTGCATCCTTGCCATGAGCAGAGCGGCTCAGGGGGCTCCTGGGGGTCTCTGCACATGAGATCCCCCTCACACTCTTAAGGGAACTTCCCAGGCTCACCATTCCCAGGACTCCCTGGCAGTGACTCTCCCACCAGCCCAGACTGGCACTGCTGACACTCAGGCCCCTTCCCAGCAGCAGCAGCTCCAGTGACCCGATGGGTCCCCTGTGACTCCCCACACCCCCCACTCTCACAGTCAGACCAGGTTTCCTCACTGCTTCCACCCCAGGTTTCCCATGGCAGAGTCTCATGTCTTAGAAACAATAAAACAATTTATTTCTTGTGAAGAAACACAGAAACAGCCCGAGCTGATGCCTCAAGGAGGGACCCCCAAAAAAACCTCTATGGGGTTTTATCCCCTCACACTCCAAGCACACAAACTGCTCTTCCTGCTGAGTCCTGGGCTCCTGCCCTGTCTCGAAGTGTCCTTTCCCTTGGCTGCTCCAGGGTCAGCAGCTCACGGCCTTTGGGCTGAGGCCCCTCACCCAGAGCTCATCCCACAGCTCCAACTGCAGCTGCTCCCTGAGCCACCTGCACCCACGGGATTCCTCAGCCCTGGGCACCACGAGGCTCCTGACAGTGTCCCAGGGTCCCTTTGGTTCCATGAGCCCCCACAGTGTCCCAGGGTCCCTTGGGTTCCATGAGCCCCCACAGTGTCCCAGGGTCCCTTGGGTTCCATGAGGCCCTGTGGTGTCACAGTGGCCCCTTGGTTCCATGAGGTTCCACAGTGTCCCAGGGCTCTAAACAGGACATGATGGGGGAGGGGCACAAGATCAGGCTTGTTTGGGAAATCTGTGGGATAACATGAAAAACTTAGAGGGACAAGGTACCCGTGAGGGCCCCTCTGAGGTGACTCTGGGATGGAACAGCCACACTGGAGCACAGCTGATGTCTCACAGAGATGAGCCAGGGACTCCTGGGGTAATGGAAGCCAACAGGGAACCATCAGAGAAATCCCCTCGTAGCAAAAGGAGGCTCAAGAGGGAACAAACACCTCAATCAAGAAATTTCCTACTTCAGTCAGCTTGGTGCCAAACTTGTTTTCACAGACAGTTACTGTCAGAGTTTGATCATTACATCACTGAAACTTTAAGTTTCAAACTTAAAAGCTTCAATGAAGAAATCCTGGGGGAACTAAAATCTGGACACATGGAATCCAGAATTTAGAGCCCTCCAAGAACATGTGAAGTAACCACAAGATAAAGAAAAGACTAACAAAGACAATTCATCCTGTTCTGGAAACTTCCTGCCTGGTATAAGTAATAATAAGACTGTTCTTGCAAAACTTGTGCTACAGTCCTAATTGGTTTAGCAGTAGAGTAGAAAGTTACAGTTTATGCAGCCTTTGACCCCATTTTGAAGCAGCCTTTGACCCCCAGTTTGAAGCATCTGTATAGTTTGCTGAGGAACAAGAGAACCCAGCAGCTGCAAGGGATAGGGAAGCCCCTGCTTTGAAGTTTGGTGATCAACTCCCTTCATTTGTGGCCAGAATGGGACAGCTCATCGGGTTCCTGAGACTGTCCAGAGACCTTACCCTTTCTTAAGGGTAAGGAAATGTCATAATCTGGAAAGGAGTCCACAGGGAAAGACTGAGGAATCTCATCAGTGAGTAAATGTGGGAACTGGGGGAAAGTAAAAGGAAAATGCCCAAGGGGGACAAAAATTCAGTGCCCAAGAGGGGCAAAAATCCAGATAGGGGATGTGGCAAAAAGGGTGACAACTCTTATATTCCTCCAGATAGTCCCTGAGGTAAAACGTTGGAATTTTGTGGTGATGCGTGGTTCAAGCAAATTTCTTCCATAAAACTAGAGCATATGAAAGAAGGAGAGAACCAAAGCAAGAATAAATAGGAAATGAACTCAAAAGAGAGATTATAAGTCAGAATAACAATTTAATAAAATAATACAATAAGTACAATTATACAGACAAACAATTGGTTTTAACCCACAAAACCCCAAATATATAACCCAGCACCTTGGGGCATGAACAGAGTGGTGTTCTTTGGGCCCCCTGAGTCCAAAGGAAAAGGTGAGGGGAAAACCTATTGGTGAGAGTGCTGTTGCAGTCTGGTCAAGAGTGCTGATTGCAGTCCAGCTGAGGGTGGTGGTCTCAGGCTGGTTGAGAGCGATGAGCTGCAGTCTTCCTCTGGATCCCACGAGTGGTAGAAAAGGTTCCAAAACTCCAAGTTTATATATTCTCCAGTTCAGGCAGGAATGCTCAGTCCTTCCCTCAGAGCGGGGTATTCCATAAAAGGGTGTGAGGACAGGAACATATTCCTATCTTGCAGGCCTCTTAATGCCTAGTTTATAGCCTGAGGAGTCAGGCTCTGTGTGCAGATGGTGTAAATGCTCTATTGATAACAGTTTCTGGGAAATGGCATGGAAGGCTATAGAATACACAGTTTTGGGTTACACCCATCCAGTGATGAACTGGTCTCAGCTGTCCTAACTAGGACATCGGGACACTGCAGAAACTCCTGAAAACAGAGGAACCTGAGACTGTGCAGAACCTGAGGACAGAAAGGAGCCATGGGGACACTGCAAAACCTCGTGGAATGAAGGGGCCACTGCTTCACATCTGGGTCTCGTGGAATCAAAGGAAACCTGGGGCACTGGGGAAACTCATGGAAGCAGGGAGACCCTGGGACACTGTGGAGCCTCACGGAATCGAGGGGCCATCGGGACACTGCAGGACCTTGTGGGGCCAAAGGAACCCTGGGCTGCTGCAGAACCTCACGGAGCTGGGAAGCTGCTGTGTGGGGCCCCCCGACGAGTGGCTGCGGCTGCTGCAGGAGAAGGTGAATGAAGCCAATTTGCAGAAGTGGAAGCCGTGGGCAACGCCACTGAGCCCCCTTGCCACGGTCAGTTACCATGGCAACCATCATACATTCCCATCGTGTGCTGGGTTAAAAGTAAACCGGAGGGAGAAATGAACCCACCCGAGGGATTACAAGTCAGACTTACAATTTACTGAGAAGATTACAATAAATACAATGATACAGAGAAAACTGGTTTTAACCCCCAGAAATAGCTGTATAAGCCAGCAGCCTGGGACAAGAACAGAACAGTGCTGAGCACCACGTGGCCCCCAGGGTGCAAAGGACAAGGGAAAGCTGTTGGTGCAGATGATGGTGGCAGTTGTGTTGAGGTAATGATGGCAGTCCTGTGGAGAGTGCCAGTCCCAGTCCTGTTGGAGTTCTGGTCCTCCTCTCCATCCCACGAGTGGTAGCAGAAGTGCCCAAAGCCCAAGAGTAAATGTGCTCAGGTTCAGGTGGGGATGTGCAGCACCTCCCCCAGGGCAGGGAGTTTCACAATGGGCGATTTAACTCTGTGAGTCCCGGGGTATTTTTGGAGTGTGTGATGGTCTGGGTGTTGCAGCTGCCTGTTCTGCCAGTCCAAGGCGGCCCATTGGCAGAGATGACCCCTCAGGCTGGGGGTGAAGGTGCTAATGCCTCCCCGAGGGGAGTTATCCCAGCTGAGTTCTGGGTGTGAAGACAAAGGAACACTCCTTGCACAGTTCTTTCCCAGCCAGCTGGTTGGCTGAGGTGTCAGGTGGTCCCTGGGCAGCTGCTGCAACGGATCCATTGTTAAGAGTCCATCAGAAATGCCACAGAGGGTGTAGAATACACAGTTTTGGTTGTAGCCACACAGTGATAAACTGGTCCCGGTTCTTGCAACTAGGAGAGATTGCTAGGGTCGGTTACCATGGCAACCATCATACACTCCCATTGCAATGGTCAGTTACCATGGCAACCATCAGACATTCTCATTGCTATGGTAAGTTACCATGGGAACCAGCACACATTCTCACTGCCACGGTCAGTTACAATGGCAACCATCATACATTCCCATTGCTGTGCTTGGTTACCATGGCAACCATCACACATTTCCATTGCTACAAACAGTTACCATGGCAACCATCATACATTCCGGTGCTATGGTTGGTTACCATGGCAACCCTCATACAGTGCCACTCCTACAGTCAGTTGCCATGGCAAACAGCAGAGATTTTCATTGCTATGGTCGGTTACAATGGCAACCATCACACATTCCTTTTGCTACAGTCAGTTACCATGGCAACCATCATACATTCCCATTGCTAGGTCAGTATCCTTGGCAACCATCATACATTCCATTGCTATGGTCGGTTACCATGGCAACCATCATGCTTCCCACTGCTTCACTTTTTTACCATGATAACCATCACACATTCCCATTGCCTCGGTCATTTACCATGGCAACCATCAGACATTCCCATTGCTATGGCCGGTTACCATGGCAACCATCAGACAGTCCCATTGCTATGGCCGGTTACCATGGCAACCATCAGACAGTCCCATTGCTATGGCCGGTTACCATGGCAACCATCAGACAGTCCCATTGCTATGGCCGGTTACCATGGTAACCATCAGACATTCCCATTGCTAGGGTCGGTTACCATGGCAACCATCAGACATTCCCATTGCTAGGGTCGGTTACCATGGCAACCATCAGACATTCCCATTGCTAGGGTCGGTTACCATGGCAACCATCAGACAGTCCCATTCCTATGGTCAGTTACCATGACAACCATCAGACATTCCCATTCCCATGGTCAGTCACCACAGTGTCCTGGTTAGGGAGCAGAGGGGGCAGTTTAGCGCCTTGTGGGTGTCACCAAGTTATTTATCCTGTACCATCCATGCCATCCCTAGGGCTGTGCTTCCAGCAGGAAAAGCCGGGGCTCTGCACCGCAACTGCTCCATCCTGCCCCGCTCTCTGCAGGGCGGGGACTGTCAGCATCACTCCTGTGCTCCCCGTCCTCTGCCCCGCTGCTCCCCCTCATGTTTTCCCCGGATTGGGACGATGGACCTTTGGTGCTGAAAGGGGAAACCACGACGGGCCGTGGTGCTGAACCAAAGCTCTGAGCAGGACGGGGCGGTTGGGGGGCAGCCTCAGCCCCCTCAGCCCTCGGGTTGGGAGGAGAAGAGAGGAGCCAGCGCGGGACTGAGCCCAGGGAGCGGCTGCGCCACACGGCCGGGACGACCCAGCTCCCGGGGCTTGGCTTGTCCTTGGTTCTCCTTGTTGTTGGGCTGAGGGGTTGGACACGTTACCCTTGGGAGCTCCCCCACCCCATTGCCTTTGTCCGGGGGCACCGCACGGACACATCACTTGGGGAGCACCCAGCATCTTCTCTGTGTGCCCGGTGGTGACCCCCTTTTGGGAGTGAAACACCTTCTCCTTCTGGATACTTTTGCTGCTGATATTGCTGTTGTGACTGTGCGTGTCTTATTCCATTGCTCTGTGCTTTTAGTGAATTGTTATCTCCACCCAGAGTCTCTCATTTTTTGTCCCTCCCTCACCAGAAGGGCCGTGGGAAAGGGAGTGACTTATGTGAATTTTAATTTCCTGATGGTGCTAAAACCACCACACCTGCCATGCACCAGGAAAGATGGAATGATGCAGTGGGTGCTGGGACCTGCCAACATTGGGATGCACATTTAGCAAAGGCCACCTGGTCACTCAGCACTGGGGGATGTGCCAATCGGGCTGGCCCTGTCCAGTCCAAGTTTTTACGTGCCATGGAAAGGGATAAAGTTCCTGTAGTGCACATTAAAAACATGCTGGGAACACAGTCAGGGTTATTCCCGCTTCAGGCAAAGGGAAGTGCACCCGTGGGATTCACGTGTCTCAAGGACACGGATGCGCTTGGTGGGGAAGGAGGGAAAGATGGGAAATCCAGTGTGTGCCTCAAAGGGACTGGATTTTGGGTGAGAATAGCCAAGGAATTCAGGTGTATTACGGTGGTAACTCTCTAACACTGCATTCTCACTGCTGTGGCCACTCTTTGCCGTGTCAGGGGTATTACAGTGAAAATCACTGAGAGAAATGAACAATGAGCTTGGAGGAGACCAGACAAGCACAGCGGTGATGGAACAAGAACTGGCTGCAACAGGCAACAATCCCACAGCAGACAGCATTTTTCCTGCCCTGAAAGAGTATTTTGGCAGATGGAGCCTAAAATCCTGGACTAAATGAACTCAACAGACTTTCATAGACTAAGCAATGAGATCTGTGGGTTTCTATCAAATGATAGGAAAGGTGATGGTGGAATGTATTGGAAAGTGTGGGATCTGACATGGTGTAAATGGTGTGGAATAAGGGGTGGACACCAGCCTTGTCTTGGCTGTTCTTCCTAGGAGATAGAGTTAATCTTCCTATAGATTAACTACAGATTAATTCTGAGACAGAGTTAATTTTCTTCCTAACTAGAGAGTTAATTTTCTTCCTAGTAGCTGGTGCAGGGCTGTGGTTTGGGTTCCATGGGAGAACAATATTGATCACACACTGATGGTTTGGTTGTGCTTACCCTCATCAAGGACTTTCCAGCTTCCCGTGCTCTGCCGGGTGCACAAGAAGCTGGGAGGGAGCAGGGCCAGGACAGCCAACCTGGACATTCCAAAGGGATATTCCACACCACAGAACATCATTCCCAGTGGATACATGAGGAGGGGTTGTGCAGGAGGGGCAGATCACTGCTTGGGGTGTGGGGCACTGGGCAGTGTGTGTGAGCAATCATGTTGAGCATCACTTGTTCCTCTGGGGTTTTATTCCTCTCTCTCTTTCTTCTGTCTCCCTTTTCAATACAGTTATTATCACAGTTACTACACTTACTGTTATTTTCATACTTTACTTTGTTTCAGTTATTACATTTTTCTTATCTCAACGCAGGGGTTTTGCCTTTTCTTGATTCTCCTCCCCCTGTCAGTGCAGGGGGAGGTCGGGGGACTGAGTGAGCAGTTCTGTGGCACTTGGCTGCTCACTGGGGTTAAACCACACAAAAAGGGAATGCACAGGAGTGGAGACCCTGCTGGGATGTGCTTTGTATTCAGGAACTGCCCAGCACCAGCTGGATAGAGAAGGGCCAGACCTTATGTCCCTGCAGGGCTGGGATTCACTCCCTGCCCCAAAGGCCCCCAATGTGTCTGAGGAGCCCTGGGTGGTGCCTGTCACACAACTGCTGGGAATGGGGACGGGGTCCCTGCACAGGCCCTGTGCTGTCCATGGCAGCTGCTGCACTTGTGCTGCAGAGCCCTGGCACCTCCCCTGGCACTACAGGCCCCTCTTTGGGTAATAAATTCAGGTTCAGCTGCCCTGAATTATGTTCAGCAAGGAAGGGATGTCCAGGAGACAACTGCCATTGTACTCTAAGGATGTGTAGAAAATACCCTGATAAAGAACAGGAGAGAGACCTCCCTCCCTGCATTTGGTCAGCTGAGCACCTCTGTGGGCTGCCCTGGACAGGAGGAACAGTGACAGGTTCCCCTGTCCTACATGTGGGCCCCTTCTGCCACTGAAGTTGGCCAAAGCAATGTCCCAGCAGCCTCCAAGAAGATCCCACAGCTGCTGCCCTGTGCCTAGGAACTGCTCCATTGGAGCCTGCAGTTCCCAGCAGGAATCTCGGTCACCTCTGGCCCCTCAGAAGGAACCAGGGATTTGTGTCCCAGCAGGTCACTTCTGGCTTTGGTCTTCATTCATTCCCACAGGAGATGGGACAAGGAGTCTAAGACAGTTTAAATAATTGCATGATCCACTTTGTGGGTACAAAGCTGAATCCTTTGTTTGACACAACTCTAGCTATATATAGGGTTCAGGGAAGGGGGGACATACATTGTATTTATATTTGAGGTTGAGGGTCCAGGAAGTGCAGGGAGATATTTTTCTTCAAACAGATAAACAGCTATTTCTTTATCACAATTACAACAGGAGATGGGGTAAACAAGGTGGTAAAAGGATTTTCATGGAGGCAGCAAGTCTGCTTAATTAAAAGATAGTATAAAAATATCAGGTGGTATATGTAAACAAGCTTTCCTTGTCTGTGTTTCAATTCCATGGTTTCTGGCTAAGATAATTTCTTATCTCTGCAGTGTCATCTGCCCCAACAGGAGTCACCTGCAGGTGCCTGTTTTGGGCCCCCTGAACTGGGGCAGGAGGAATCCCACCCCATGGGAGCTGTGGAGGGAGCTGAGTGTCCTTCTGGCCCCAGGTCTGCAGAGCCACAAGGAGACACCTCTGTTGACTCAGCTGAGTCCCTTCCCTCAGTGCAGGTGAAGGAGATCCCTCCTGGGCACTGTCTGGGTTTCCTGTCTAATGATGGGACATGAAAAGGGGACTCTTGAACTTAACTCAGTGTCTGTTTGGAGAAATGACCCTGCTGAAAGAAGTGTCTGTGCCCAGCTGAGAGAAGGAACATCATTATTTCCTTCAGCTGTGTCCCAGCAGGGTCCCCTGGAGCCCCAGGGACACTTGGAGGGATCCCTGAAGGGCAGAAGTGCTGCCTGGGGCTGTTGCTGTGCTGCTGAGCTGGGCCGGGCTCCTGGCACACAGGGAGCTCCTGGCAAGCTCTGCCCAGGAGCAGCTCCTCTGCACAGCCCAGCAGGGCTGAGGGCACTGCCTGCAGCACCCAGGGCACAGGAGAGAAGGCAGAGAGATGAGAGGCAGCCTGGGCTGGGAGGTGACTGAGCTCTCACTGTGGGAGAAACCTTCACGGGATTTGAATGATTATTTCTCTGGCTGCAGGAAAGTTCAACTTCCCTTCCTGAAGGCATCTCCTAAAGCTCCCACAGCTTCTAGGATCTCTCAGCAGGACTCTCCCAGTTGCTGCAGTGCAGGGGAAGTGGCCATATGGCAGAGCAGGGCAGGAGCTGCAGGCAGCAAGGGCAGAGAGGAGAAGGGAGCAGGAGGTTCAAGAGATCCTGGGGTGGGAGGACAGGGCAGAGCTGCCCAGGGGAGGAACCTTCCCAGCCCTTTGCCATGATCAGGCTCTGGCTGCAGAGCAGTGCAGGTGAGTTCCTGCAAGTGCCTCTCCCAGCTGCCAAATGCCCCCAGTGCCAAGAGCTGTCAGGATGGCTCCACTGGATTTCCTGGGGTGCAGCAGGAGAAGCTGCTGCAGAGCAGGACTTGCTGCTGCCCCATCAGAGGCCCAGGGCAAGAAGGTTCCCTGTACCAGGGCTGGCTGTGGGGTGGGAAGGTGGGGGTGCAGCCAGGGGTGCCCAGGGCTGTGGTGCAGAGCAGGGTCCTGCCCCCAGGGCTCTGTGTGCTGGGGCAGGGACTCTGCTGCCTGCCAGGGTCAGCTCTCAGCCCGGCCAAGGAGCTGCCACGGCCCTGCAGGGAGAAGGGGTGGGTGGAAGGAGTGACCCCTCAGGGCAGGGCAGGGCAGGGCAGGGCAGGGCAGGGCAGGGCAGGGCAGGGCCCTTCAGCTGCAGGGTCAGGGCTCCTCACAGCTTCAGCTCCACCTCCTGCCATTTCCAGGGGCCCTTCTCAGGAAGCACATCCCCCCAGAACACCTCCCCCTTCCCAGCCACCGCAGGGGTCTGGGATCTGCTCTGCAGCCCCTGCCCAGGCAGAGCTGCCCCTGGGCACTGGGCTGGGGATGGCTCTGGCAGCACTGGCAGGGAGCTGAGCTGGGCACAGGCAGGGGCTGCTGGCAGGAACAGCTCCTCACCCGGAGACAGGCAGGCAGGGAGAGGGAGCTGCTGCCACAAGTGCTGGGCAGGGGGATGTGGGCCCCTCCCTGCTGTCCCTGTGGCACAGACCCCTTCCCTGATGATATGGTTTGAAGCTGGCTCCCTGCCAAGTCTCCAAACGCTACCACAAGAGTTCCCGCCCCCCCCAACCCTCAGGGAGAAGAGGGAGAAAAACAACCAAGAAAAACCCGAAACGAGAGAGAGACAGCTCAAGTGAGATATATAAATATATTTACACCTATGCTACACTTATATACAATTAAAATATATACAATTTCCCAAGGGAAAGGGAAGGGGGAAGGGAAAAGGAACAAAACCAAAATAAAATATATATATATATATATATATATCCCAATTTATGGCCCGAGATCTAGTAACTAAAAGAGTTAGCAAGGAAATATCTCACACTTTCCTTGGGACAACGGAGAGTCACTCTGGACCGATCGCCGGCAACCTCCACCTCCCAAGGTCAACAAGGCCCAACCAGGCCTCGCTCCCCAACACGGCAGATCAACAGCAGGGAACCTGCACCTCCAGGCCGCCGGAAGGAAAGAGAGCAAAGGCCTCTCCTCCTTTCTTCTTATAGTCTGGCTTACGTAAAAATCGTAGGGAATACTGGCTAAATCTGGACCCTTCCTTGGTTACAAACTGGTCACCAAGGAAGGCCTTGCCCAAACCACCACACCTGAGCAGCTCCTCCCTGGGCTCCTTTCCCAGCCTAAGCAGAGCCTGTGCCCTCAGGCCATGGCCCCTGGGCTGTGCATTGCCCTGCAGCAGCCAGAGCCCAGGCAAGGACAAGGCCCCCATTTCCATCTCTCTCTGTGTGTCCCTCCTCCCTTGGCAGCAGCATTGTGGCATTTCCCTGCCATCCCCTGTTGCCTGGGCTGTTCTTCTTCTCACCACTGGCTTTTCTCAGGCAGTGCAGGGGCTTTGGGGTGGCAGGTTCCTGTCCAGACACAAACCCTTTGGGTGCTGCTGTGGGGATGTGTCTGTGGGAGCAAAATGCCCAAGTGCCCTCCAGGCAACTCCAGGACATTCAGCTGCTTCCCCGGGTGTCCTCCAGAAGGGCACAGCTCTGCCATAGTATCTCTGTGCTGTCTGGGATCCCCATGGAGAGGACACCTCGGTGGTAGAGCCATAGAAATGCTCTGGGCAGCTGCAATGATCCCTCTGTGCAGCAGTCTGGGAGAAGAAAGAGGAGATCCTAATCAGGCACCCTGAGGAAAGACAAGGAGTCTGTCAATCTGCTCTTTGAGCCCAGATTCCCCTGCTCCCAGAAAGGCCCTGTCTCTTTTTAAGGGAGCTCCTTAGTGTGATCCTCCCTCAGCTCCAAGCTGCCAGCGAGGGGCGGCTGAGAACAGGAGTGATGGCCAGCGTAGTTCTTCTCTCTGCACTGAGAGACCATCCCTTTGCCTCCCAGGACCCACGAGATTTCACTTGGAGAACATTAGAAATGTCAGGGATTTCAGCCATCCAAATTCAATCCTAAATGTGCCAAGTGAAACTGTAACAAAACTACAGCAAATCCCCTCAGCTCTGCTCTGCAGTTGGGCAAACTGTGAACAGCAGGGCTGGAAACGCTTTGATGTGTCACAGGCTTTGATGTGTCACAGGCACATTTAATCTCGGATCACCCCGTGTTCCGAGTTGCCTCTCACAGCAAGGAGGATTCCTCGGGAGCCTGTCACAGGGTCCCTGCTCTCAAAGCCCCCATCAGCCAGCAAAACCCAGAGCTCAGGGGAGGGGGATGCAGAGAGGTCTTCCTAAAAAGAGAGACACATTTTGCCAGTAGAGTCTGACCTGACTCAGTCCTGCCTTTTCCTCCTCAACAGAAAACCACACCCTGAGGCAGCTCAGAGTTGGAGGCAGCACTGCAGGAGGGGTCTCAGCTGAGTGGAGCAGAGGGGCAGAACCCCCCTCCCCTGCTGCCCACGCTGTGGGATGAGCCCAGGACACGGGGGGTTGTGGGCTGTGAGCTCCCATTGCTGGCTCCCATCCTGCTTTTCATCCCCCACTATCCCCATGGCCTTGGATGCAGGGCTGCTCTCCATCCCTTCAGCCCCGAGCCTGGCCCTTGAGATCTGGGGGCATTTGACACCCGCTGGCTCCTTTGATCCCCTTTCCCATCCCTCCCAGAGCACAGGGGAGGTCCAGGTGCTCCAGGGGCTGCCCCGTGTGCCCCCTGCCTGTCCCAGCCCCCAGCAGAGACATTCCATGATGCCCCAACCTGCACTGCTCAGGATGCACATGGAGGGGGTGAAGGGGATCTCGTGTGCAGAGACCCCCAGGAGCCCCCTGAGCCTCTCTGCTCATGGCAGGGGAGCGGCCAGAGAGGCTCCGGGTGTGCAGGGGCTGGAGAAGGAGGGGACAGGGACACGGGAACGCAGGCACAGAGATGGGAACACACACATGGAGATGGAAACACACACATGGAGATGGAAACACACCCATGGAGATGGGAACACACCCATGGAGATGGGAACACACCCATGGAGATGGGAACACACCCATGGAGATGGGAACACACACACGTGGAGATGGGAACACACACATGGAGATGGGAACACACACATGGAGATGGGAACACACACATGGAGATGGGAACACACACATGGAGTTGGGAACACACACATGGAGATGGGAACACACACATGGAGTTGGGAACACACACATGGAGATGGGAACACACACATGGAGATGGGAACACACACACAAGATCAGGCAGAGTAGCTTTGCTGAAGGGATTTATTGATCATTCAGGGGAAATGCCCCTGGGCTCTGAGGGAAATCAGGGGGTTCTTCCAGGGATGATCATCTCCTCATGCCACTGGAGGGGGACAGGGCACAGGTGTCACCACCAGTCCTGAAAGACAGAGGCCCAAACGTCACCCCCAAAGTCCACTGCAACATGAGAGGGGCCTTGTCCTGACCCCTCTCCCTGCAGGCACTGCTCACCTCAGCCATCCAGGGATGCAGCCACGCCTTTCTCACCAACAGGACCCAGCACCTTCTCAACCACAGGGGGCTGGGGACAAAGACAGGCTCAGAGACACCCTGGGTGCAGTGGGATGTATTGGGAGCCTGGGGGGAGAAATGGGATCATTGGGAAGGTGCACTGGGGTATACTGGGGCAGACTGGGATGGTCAGAAGTGTCATGGCCATGTGAGGGGAGGACCCGACTCAGGCAGAACTCCTGGTACCCACCTGAGCCGTCTTCAGGATCCCAACTTCCATTAAATCCACCTGGAGAGAGACCAGGAGCCCTGGCTGGTCACTGGGATGTCCCCGGTGCCAGCGAGGGATGGGGGGACCAAAGTGTCCCCCAGTTCCCAGACTGGATGCCCTCCAGTCCCCCCGGCCCACTCACCTGCAGATCATTTTGGGTTCCTGCCAAGAGTGCCTGGGCAAGGAGAGCAAAGGGTTAAGCAGGATTGGCCCCTGTGGGGCTGGGGGAGGGACACGGGTGTCCCCAGCCCCCCAGCCCAGGGCTGCCCCCGTCTGAGGGGGAAAATCCCTTCTGCTCCCCCCGCTCCCACTGCACCCAGTTTCACCTCCAACCCCTGTGCCTGCAGGGCCCAGGGTGGGGATGGAGACAAGGAGAGCCAGGGGAATTCAGGGCCTGCAGGGAGGGTGGGGGGAGGTTGGGGGGGACCCAAAGATGCTGAACTGGGGGGAACTGGGGAGCCCACGGGACTGGGATTGGGGTGTTGAAGGGGCCCTGTGTGGGATGCAGGGGAGGGGAAAGGAATTCAAGTGTAGGGACATAGGGACTGCAAGGGTGAGGCTTGGTGGGGACAGGAGGAGGAGGATGGAGGAGGACAAAAACGAGGGCACTGGGAGATGGTTGGGAGTGGAGAGGGAGGCAAGGAATGGCCTTGGGAGGTACCAGGGCAGTGGTCTGGGTGAAAGGCAAAGGTCTGAGGGGAAGGATGGAAAGAAAAGCTTTGGGAATGATCAGTGGGAGGATGTTTGGGGACCCTGGGTAGGACACAGAGCAGATCCTGGGGAGGAGATGCCTGAGGGGACCAAAAAGGATGGGATGGGAGGCCCAAGGGGTGGGATTTGGGAGCACCATTAAAAGAAACAGGTGGGGGCCCTCCCAGCAATTGACAGTGGACCTCCCTTGTCAGGGATTGCTGAATGGCTTCCTGCCATTGTATCTTCCATTTCTTATCAAAAATCACCCAAACAGTTTTCAAACAGTGCTTGCCAATGGAGCTTGAAGGCACTCGTTCCATCAAAGCCATATCTGTAATTCAGAGGCATAAATAGAGAATGTAGATTTGTCTCTTAAGGTGCTGTCCCATTTCTACTAGAGGTCAATTAGTATCATGTAAAACATGATCATTAAAATTAAAAACTCTTACCCTTCTATTTCCATTTGGAAAATAATTCTGCTGTTAAAACACTCACTTCTGTTTGATTGTTTAAAATCCAAATGAATGTGTGTACTAGTGGACACAGACAGGGCTCCCTCACAGAGAAGCCCATGAAGTATGGGCTGGATGAGCAGACAGCAGGCTGGTTGAAATCTGCTGGCCAGGGTGGTGATCAGGAGTGCAACATCCAGCTGGAGGCCAGTGATCAGCAATTCCTGGTGAACATCTTCATTGATGATCTGGATGATGGGATATAGTGCTCAAGTTTAATGGAGTTGATGAGTTCACATTCCGACTGCAAGGAACATGTTTTCACATCTGAAGCAGGGGATGGGAAACCAGAGACTCACTGTGAACACCCAATGATTTCCAGAGCCTTTCCAGAGCATTTCATTCCAATCCGGGAATTTTGGATTAAAAAATCACGGTGCTCCTCCATTACTCCGGAAAAGAGATCCTGGTCTGTCGGGAGTGAGGACATTGCTGAATCTGAAAGCTGGAGAAGACAACAAGAAATGTGTGACCCTCCAGAGGATGAAAGCCCTGGATGAAGTTGTAGAGAAGTTCAGACCCAATGCCTTTCGAGTTTTACGGTTGTGTCTTAACATTTCTTGTAGTTTTTCCCTTGTTTGTCCCCTGAAATTGTTTGATGAAAAATCCCCTTGATGTCTGTATCCTTAGACCCCACTCCCCCATTGGCCAAAGTTTGCTGCATTGCAGTATTTCCTTTTTTGGCCACCCTTTCCCTAAAATGGATAAACCCTACCCCTTTTTCCCTTATCTAGTTACACTTTGCATGCTGGGGTCCCATCTGGGGTGCCAAGAAGAGCTGTGCTTTGGTACCAATTACCTCTGAAGCTGCTCGTATGCCTTCATAGGCTGCTAAGATTTCCTCCTCCACAGGGGTGGAATTGGCCTCAGAACCTCTGTAGTTTCGGCTCCAGAAACCCAGTGGTCGCCCTCACGTCTCACCAGGCACCTTTGGCCAGAGGCTCCAGGAGGGACCTTTATCTCCAGCTGCAGAGTAGAGCACATTCTTTACCTCTGGTCCTGTCCTGACTGCTCCAACAGCCACGGCATGTGCAATCTCTTGCTTGATCTGCCTGAAAGCTTGTTGTTGCTCAGGACCCCATTGGAAATTGTTCTTTTTACGGGTCACAAAGTAAAGAGGGCTCACCATCTGGCTGTACTCTGGGATGTGCATCCTCCAGAAGCCAATGGCTCCCAGAAAAGCTTGGGTTTCTTTCTTGTTTGTGGGTGGAGCCATTGCTACAATCTTGTTGATGACGTCTGTTGGTATCTGGTGTCGTCCATTTGCCATTTCAGCCCTAGGAACTGGATCTCGTGGGCAGGGCCCTTGACCTTACTCTTCTTGATGGCAAAACAGGCCTCGAGGAGAATCTGGATGATCTTCTGTCCTTTCTCGAAAACTTCTTCTGCTGTGTCTCCCCACACAATGATGTCATGGATGTACTGGATGGATGGATGGGGGTCACAGCATCTCGGTTCCTCCGATACTGTTGCCTGTGTACAGTTGTCGTGGCCGTTGGCACTTCTTGTCCCCAAAGCTCCAGCGATTCCTTTCGTACAACAAGGGGACCAATGCAGCACCACCTCTCCAATTTTAAGTAGCATTTTCGCTGCCTTCACCACTAGGATCATTGTCGTTGAACAATGCAGGGATGGGTTAGAGCTGATCTTGGAGTCTTTGCTACCAAACCTTGAAGGCCACCATTAAGGAAACTGGCTACTAGGCTGTGGATGTCGAAATTAAGGAAAGGAAGCAATTTGTTCCATCCATCTGAACGGTCCCTTACACGATGTCCTGGGACAGGCACAAAACCAGCAAGAATCAGGAAAAAATTAGGAAAAAGGCCATTGTTATTATTTTTCTTTCTCCTTGTTCTTAAACAAAGCTATGTTTAGATAAACAAAATCCTTCTTGGCAGCTCTCCCAGGAGTGTCCCAAAACAATGGTGGATGTTGACAAAACAAACCTGCTCTTGGCAGCTTTCCCAGACAATGTTCCCACAACAAAACCAAAGGAACCAAAACAATCCCACTTCTGACACCAAAACCATCTGTAGCTGGTTGGAGTTGGCTTCCTGCCAAACCCCACAGACTACAGAAGATTACTACGTGTAAATTTAGGGTAGAACTTAGGTGGGAGGTTCCTGTGCCACAGAGCTCTTGCCCACAGTTTCTCTTGGAAAAGAATGGAGTTCCACAGCTCATTGCTTCCATTTCAATCTTTTTGGCCTTTGACTACTCTGGAAAATCTGTACCAACCTGATGAGCAGAAGTCTTGGGCTTTACCACAGGTGTCTGGGTGGTGTTCTGAGAGCCAGACTTCTGCTCAGTCCCAAACTGATGCCAACATGTCCCAGGCCAGGTGAATCCAGAAGTGGACTTGCAGCCAGAACTCCGCTGACAGCGCTGCTTGGGACTGCAGATCTGCTTCTGTGGCGCTCCAAAAAGAGCTTGGTGTTGGCCACTGCAAGTCTCTCAGTAGCTCTGAAACATTCACAAGCACACACAGAGTCATCTTTGGCAGGAAGGCTTTTGCAAAGTTACCCTCCACAGCCTTGGCTACTACTCGACTTCTAAAAGCCAAGGGCATGAAGAGCGTCCAAAACAAGCACATCCTTTGATCTGAGCTTGTTCACAGGGCCTGTTTCTAAGAAATCACACCAAGTGCAAGGAGCAGCCAGTGTCACCTCCAGAAGAACTCTGGCCTACCCTGGCCTTCTCAAGGAAAGCTCAACCCTCAGACCCGCTGCCAAAACAGAAGCCAAGAAAGAGCCGCCTTATTTTGGATTCACAGAATCCAACTCTCTTCTCCCAGAGGCCTCTCCTTATTCAAACAGGAAAGGGCACAAGATTCATCTTCTCTGTCACCCACGGCATGAGGAGAGGAGAGACTGGCAAAAAGACTGCCTGCTAAAACAACCTCAACTTGAAAAGACACCAATAATGCCAGAGTGGTGCTGCTGTGGGGTTACTGCTGGAACTCTAAAGAGAAAGGAAGACAGGTCTGAGGAAAGGAAGGCTCTGAAGGAACTTTCCCACAAAGATGCCACGTTCTGCTTTCACACCTGACGCTGGCCAGATGTAGAAAAGGGATTTCCAAGGAAAATGCAGGAGGAAAAAGGAGTCTGTTCTTACCAGTCCAAAAAAGCAGGGACTTACCTTTCCAGTTTCTTGGCGAGGCTTTTTCTGGTTTTGGCTTCCACCAGATACAGCTCTTTGTACTTGTCCACTTCTGCCTGGGTGGATTCTTTTTGAAAAGGTCTTTCTGCTTGGTTGCTTTTTGTCCTTCCCAGTGCACGTTCCAGATCTCTAATTCTGTCTTCTAACTGTTTTTTCAGTGAGTCCACATGACTGGCTCTGATTTCTTCTAAGGTGTCCTGGTGGGCTGCCTGTGCCTGAAGGAGACAGTGCACCTTCAACCACCACAAGAAAAAGAGAGCTCTGCCCAGCACAAAATTGCACACACCCAGTTCCAAGGGCCCAGCCTTACTCAGAGAGGCGGCTCTGCCTCCTCACTCCCAGCAGCAACCAAGGCAGAACCCAGGAGCTACCAGGGCAAACAATTCTTTGCAGTGGGAAAGAAGCCCAAATGAGCACTCTGCTTCAAAGCTACTAATGAAGAGACACTGGGTCTGTAGGACAGGGCATGTCCAAAAGGATTCTTCAAAGACAAGAAGAGCTTCCACATCCACCTCCAGCCCCTCACCCACACCACTGGAATTTCAGTGACTCCTTTTCTGAGCACTTTCACCCCCTACAAGGACAAAGCAGCACCTGTAGGTCTGGCCATGACAGCTGCAAGTTGCCAAACCCATTCAAGGATGAGCAGTGAGAAGCAGAGCAGCGCACAGAGATCCCCCCAAGCACTGCAAAGTGGGAATCTGCCTTGGGCAGCCTTTGGATTCAGGGACCTGCCAGCACATTCCACACCCATGACAGCACTCCTGCCCAACCAGATTGCCTTCTGCCACTGCCTTCAGCAAAGACAGAAGCTAACCCACAGAATACAGGAGCAAAAGAAAAAGACCAAACACCATGGCCACAAGAGAAGTTTACATAGTGCCTGTGGACACTGGGGAGAAATTCACTTACTTGCAAAAACTCATTGACTTCTTGGAGTTTTTGTCTTATTTCCTGGTCTGCTTGTTCTTCCACCTCTCTTTTACACTGTTCGAGTTGGCTGCGATCCACCACGTTGGTCTCCAAATGATGGTGGAGTTTTGCCAGCTCTTCTTGCAGCTGGCATTTGTCCATGGCCAGGTTCTCGCACTCCCCACGCAGGGCAGACAGCTCTTCTTGCAAAGCCTGATTTTTGGCCTCCAGCTGCGTGCACTGTTCATGTTCCTTGTCCAACTGCTGGGAAAGTTCAGCAACCTGCAGACAGAAAGAACAAAAAAGGAGCTCAGCATGGTTTACAGGCAGTGAATTCTGGGAAAACCTCAAAAGGAGGTGCCCAGGGAGACTTTATTCATCATCTGCTGGCTCAGGACTAGACACAAAGTGCAACCAGGCTTTTCTTTTCCAGCAAGAACAGCTTTCCCATCATTTGTCATGGGATTCCTCAGCTTCCCAGCCTTTTGGAGTTCCTCATGCAAAAATGCTCCACGCTTCTGGACTCCAAAGGAATGACTGCAAAGGCAGGAAGCCATTCTACAGGGATGCCTTCAAACCCAAGCGTGGCTCTGACAGACGCCGCTTCAGCAACGGATCCGAGTGACGAGCGGAGAAGGGATCAGAGGTTCTGTGCCACTGCTGCACAGGCACAGCAGCCTCAACAGCACTGCTGGGAACAGTCCTTCTTGCTCCCCGCCACAGGATGGGCTGAAACAGCTCCCCGTGAGCAAGAAGGGACAGATTTTCCCCTGGGAGGCCCCTGTCCTCCTTGGGCCCTGGGCAGCAACAACACTGTGGAGAAAAGCCAAACCTCAAGTGCCTCCTGCTCAGCTCGTGCCTGAGACAGGGCTCAGGGGCTGATGGTGCCCTGCCAGTGACAGCGCTGTTCCTCCCCTCTCTGCCAGGGCAGCAATTCATCTGGCACACCCAGAGGACGCTGTCACAGCCTCCCTCCAGCTGCAGCCAGGCCTGAGCTGGGCCCCACTGCTCTCAGCCCATGCACGTGGTGTCCTGCCAGGACGGCAGACCTGCCCATCCCTCAGGCCCAGCCGGGGGATCTGCACTCTTGGCTGACCCCGCTCACTCTCAGGGGACCTGTTCTGCTCTTCTTGCTCAGGGCCTGTGGGACGGCTCCCTGGCCCCTCAGCTCACGCACCCTGCCAGGCTGGCTGCCACTCCTGGCTTGCCCCTCCTCTGCAGGACAGCCTGGCCTCCATCAGCCCTTACACCTACTGCTTTGCCCTCAACATTTCCATCTTTCCCCACAAGGAGAACTACCCCGGATTAGTTCGAGTCATCTCCCACTGGAACAGCAGGAGGAGCATTAAGAAAAGCCCATCACATCCAAAATGCAGCCAAGGGAAACAAAATCATCAACATGACAGGAAATAGAGGGAATGCATCCCCCAGCTTTCAAAAGAAGGAACACCACAACCAAAGAGCCCCACCCAGAGCGCAGCTCACCTCTCTTTGGAATCTATCAACTTCCTTGACCTTTTCAGAATATCTCCTCTTCATTTCTTCCAGCTGGGACTGACTTCCTTTCTCTTCATTAACCCGGAGTTGCCTCCTCTCTATCCTCAGAAGCTTTTCCAGCCTGCACAGCAAATTAGTCAAGAAAACCATGAAACACAGGAAGAACCAGCCTTTCCCCCACGGTCTCACAGAAACAGCACAGACAGCATCCAAGCCTAGAATGGCTTGGCTTGGCAGGGACCTTAAAGATCATCCAGTTCCAAGCCTCCTGCTGTGGGCAGGGACACCTTCCACCAGACCAGCTTGTTCACAACCCCATCCAACCTGGCCTTGAACACTTCCAGCCATGGGGCATCCACAGCTTCTCTGGGCAACCGGTTGCAGTTCCTCACCACCCTCACAGCAACCAATTTCTTCCCAGGATCAAATCTAAACCTACTCTCTTTCCATTTGAAGCCATTCCCCCTTGTCCTCTCACTACCTGCTCTTTTAAATGCACTCTCTTCATCCTTCTTGTGGGCTCCCTTCTCACCCCAAAAGGCCACAATTAGGTCACCCCAAAGCCTTCTCTTTTCCAGGCTGAAGGGTTGCAATTGTCCCAGCCTTTCCTCCTAGCAGAGGTGCTCCATCTTTCCAAGCACCTTGGTGGCCTCCTCTGGACTCAGTCCAACAGCTGGAGGTCCTTGCTGTGCTGAGGAGCCCAGAGCTGGATGCAGCACTCCAGCTGGGCTCTCCCAGGGGCAGAGCAGAGAGGCAGAATGCCCTCCCTCCACCCGCTGGCCACGCTGCCTTGGACGCAGCCCAGGACACAATTGGCTCTCTGGGCTGCGAGCGCACATCGCCGGCTCATGTCCGGCCTCTCCTCCAGCCCAAGGGCTTCTCGGCAGGGCTGCTCTGCCCCTCTTCATCCCCCAGCCTGCACTGATACAGGGGCTGCCCTGAGCCACGGCCAGCAGCTTGCACTGGCTCTTGGTAAACCATCAGCAGATTGCCATGGGCCCACTTCTCCAACTGGTCCAGGGCCCTCTGGATGGCATCAGCTGTGTCAACCACACCCCTCAGCTTGGTGGCAGCTGCAAATTTGCTGAGGGCGCACTCCATCCCTTCCTCTGGATCATTAGTGAAGAGATTAAAGAACACTGGGCCCAGTCCAGACCCCTGAGGGACACCACTCGGCACTGATGGCCCTCAGCACTCTGAGCCATTGATCACCACCTCTGCATGGCACTGTTCACCCAATTTCTTATCCATCTAACAGTCCACACATTGAATCCTTCTCTCTCCACTTTGGAGAGAAGGATGTTGTGGGGGACTGTGTCAAAGGCTTCCCAGAATGACAGGGAGATGACATGGGTAGCCCTTGTCCACTGAGGCAGTCACTCCATCTTAGAAGGCCACCAGGTCGGTCAAGCAGGACTTGCCCTTGGCGAAGCTGTGCTGGTGCTTCCAATCACCTCCCTGTCATCCACGTGCCTTGACAGAGCTTCTAGAAGGATCTTTTCCATCACCTCCCCAGGCACAGAGGGCAGGCTGACAGGTTGGCAGTTCCCAGGGCCCTCCTTTCTACCCCTTTCAAAGATGGGCACAGTGGGTTTCCCTTTTTCCCCTCACCCGGGACTTCCCCTGACTGCCACGACTTTTCAAACATCAAGGAGAGGGTCTTGGCAACTCCATCAGACCCTGGTGGCCAATGGAGGGCAATAATGCTGGCCAGATGGAGAAGATGGATTCCCAAGGAAAATGCAGGAAGAAAAAGGAGTCTCTTATTACCTCTCCAAACAAGCATGGACTTACCTTTCCAGTTTCTTGGCAAGGCATCTTCTGGTTTTCACTTCCTCCACATACAGCTCTTTGTACATTTCCATCCCTCCCTGAGTTGCTTCTTTACGAGAAGCACTCTCTTGTTGGGTGTTTTTGATCCTCTCCAATTCACTTTCCAGATTTCTAATCCTTTTTTCCAACTGGATTCTCATGGAAACACAATGACTGTCTTCAGTTTGTCCTAGTGGGGCCTGGTGGGCTGCCTGTGCCTGAAGGAGACAGTGCACCTTCAACCACCACAAGAAAAAGAGAGCTCTGCCCAGCACAAAATTGCACACACCCAGTTCCAAGGGCCCAGCCTTACTCAGAGAGGCGGCTCTGCCTCCTCACTCCCAGCAGCAATCAAGGCACAACCCAGGAGCTACCAGGGCAAACAATTCTTTGCATTGGGAAAGAAGCCCAAATGAGCACTCTGCTTCAAAGCTCCTAATGAAGAGCCTGTGGACACTGGGGAGAAATTCACTTACTTGCAAAACGAGGCTGACCTCTTGTAGCTTTGCACTTCTTTCCTGGTCAGCTCCTTCTGCCACCTCTCCTGTACACTGTTCTCTTTGGCTGCCATCCAGCACCAAAGTCTCCAAATGGTGGTGGAGTTTTGTCACCTCTTCTTGCAGCTGACATTTGCTCTTCTCCAGTTGTTCACACTTCCCAAGCAGAGTGGACAGCTCTTCTTGCAAAGCCTGGTTTAGGGCCTCGAGCTGCATGCCTGTTCCAGGCTCCATGTCCAGATGCTGGGAAAGTTCACCACCCTGGACACAGAAAAAAAAAAGAAAAGAAAACTCAGCGTGATCTAAAGGCAGTGAATTCTGGGAAAACCTCTCAAGGGGGTGGCCATGGCAACTGTATTTATCATCTACTGGAAACCAGCCTAGGAAACACTTGAAAGATTCCCCCACAGAAAGAAGAAACTTTACACCTACTTAAGAATTTGGGAGACACTTCTGGCAACAATACTTCTGGGTCCCTTGGAGCTCATGATGAAACTCCTCATTTAGAATCTAAGAATTCCTCCAGTGTCCAGCACACCAAATACCCTCAGGGCTTTTGTAGCAGCCGGGGAAAGGACCAGGCTGCTTTCTGAGCAGCCTCTGCTGAGGAGAAGGCAGAAACTGAGCTCCCCAGGCTCTCCAGGAAAACTTCATCTGGCAATTGCCCCACAGAAATAGGCAACTAGGCTCAAGAGTCACAGAAAGGCAAACTTAGCACCAGCTTACTGAGGCAGAGGCTTGCAGGGCTCTCGGAAGGGCTTCAACGCTCTCGCTTGGCTGCTGGACAGTGGCTTCCAATCTGCTGTTCTCACTTGCAAAGCTTAAGAAGAAATACAGCTCTTATTACCAGAAAAGCCAATGCCAGACAAACTGTGCTAAGGAACAGAAGCCACAGCAGAAGTGTCCTTCAAAATCCCACTGACTGTCCCCCTGTTTCCACCCAATCCCCCAAAGCCACAGACCCCTCGCTTCACTGGGTTACTCTCTTACTCTTGCGCGTCTTCTTCCAGGAGGTCCTGCAGTTCCTGGGAGGAAGTTATTGCCTCTCTTGTCTTGGCATCCAAGGCAGTCTTCAAGTCAGGAACACAATGCTCAGACTGAAGATGCTTTTCTTCCTCCTCCTGCAGCTGTAAAACCACGGGAAGAATCCACAGTTGTCAGGGGAGCTTTTCCAGAGAGGAGCCAGCTGCTGCTGAAGAACTCAGGTGCTGCATGTCTGTGTGCATCCCCTCTGCCCAAAGAACTGCAATCCATTCAAGTCCTCTCAAAGCTTCACTTCTACTCCCCAATGAACACAATGAACACTGGTTTGTCCGTTTTCAGGATGGATAGGAAGCAACAGGCACCCCCAGGTTTCTCCCTGTGGGGACAGGCTTTCCATACCTCCGCGTCAGCCCTGTCCAGCTCCTCCTGCAAGCGCAGATTATCTTCCTCCAGGTGAGCCTTGTGGCTTCCAGGAACCACAAGAGCACTCCTAAAGCATGCAAAATTTCATCAGAAACATGTCTGATCCTGCACCATTTTTCCCCTGTTTGCTCCCAAAACAGCTCTTCCCCCCTTTCCTACAAGCTCCGGGAAAGCAAAGCCAAGTCCATGGAAGCATTGGAGAATTTCTCTTACAAGGGGCCTCCCTAAAGCAGCCTCAACTACCAGCTCAGGCCGTGCTGTTCAGGGCTCCTTGCACTGCTCTTCAAAGTCCCCCCAGATGCGGCTGCACAAACTCCCAGGGCAAGCCCTTCGACCCCCTGACCATCTCCATGGCAGGAAGTTTTCTCCTTCTGTGCTCGGAGCCCCTCGTGTCCCCTGGGACAGTGTTGCTTCTCTTTCCCCCAGCGCTTCCCTTCAGAGCACTGAACACCCCAACTCTGCCGTGCCTCAAACCCCCCTGGCCTGCAGAGCAGCCCCGCTGCTGAGCTACTGGCAAGTTTCCCCGGGGCTCTGGCTCTGGGTGGGGGGAGGGCACCACAGACAAGGCTTTCTTGCAGACCTCAGCGGGCAAAGGACGAGAGCCCCTGAGGTACGAGAGCAGCCAAGGGCAGACCTGCATTCACCAGTCCCACGGGGAACTGCTTCCACGGGGCTGCTCCTTCTTTTTCCCAGCTCATTGCCACGCCCCTCGTCTGGGTCACACTTGCAGACTACCCAGAACACCCGGGGGCTGTTTTGACAAAGCCCTCACCTTTCCCCCTGGGCTTGAGCAGGCCTGTCAGCTGCTTTGTTCACAAGGCACTCCAGAATCTCCTCGTGCTGTTGCAAGGCTGCAAGTTTCAAGGGGGTAAATCCCCACTAAAAGGAGAAAGAATCCCCATTAGAAAGACACAGACAAGCTCTGCAGCTGTTGGAAAGAGCAGCTTTAGCCACGTGCCAAGGTTACCTGGTTCTGAGCATCACTGTTGGCATGATGCTCCAGTAACAGCCCTGCTACAGCTGTGTTTTTAGAGAGGACAGCCAGGTGAAGGGCAGTGTTGCCGTCAGCGTCTGCCAGATTGGGGTCGGCACCGTGTTCCAGCAGAACAGCAACACATTCTTCCTGCTCCTGCTGGACTGCCTGGCAACAACACACCAAAAGGGAAAGGCTTCCAACTTTTCCATCCCCCTCTGTCACAACTCCCTCAGCTCCTGAGTGCTGCCATAGAAGACCATCTGCAAAGATCAGCTAACAGAGGCTGTGCTGTGCCCATTGCAATAGGTGTGTTTCTATGGCCCTGCCCTGCAAGGAATCCTGCCAGACACCTCCCCTTTAACACCCCAGCACTGAGCCCCACCTCCAAGCTCAGAAGGCATTCCACACACCTTCATCAGGGCTGTTCTCTTGAAGTTGTCAGTGAGGTTGGGCTGGCTGTTCTTTCTTAGCAGATATCTGACGACATCTGCATGGCCATTGGCTGAAGCCAGATGCAGAGGTGTCCTAAAAATTAAACAGACACTCTTAACCCAGACAGACAAAGGACGAGCCCAAGCTGTGTCTCTACCCAGCCCCCTGGGGACCCTGCCCGGACTCTGCTCCTCCTGCTGCTGCTGCTGCTGCTGCTGCTGCTGCTGCTGCAACCCTGCCCTGATGAGCCAGAGGGCAGAAGAGAACAGGAGAGGGCCGAGCAGCTGCAGAACAGCCCTGCAGAGAGAGCACGGCCAAGGGGCAGGTGGGCAACACGCGTTTGCAGCAGCGCTGGAGCCCGGCCGGCAGCTCCGAGCAGTGAAAAGCTCAAGAGTTCCCTGTCCCAGCTGACAGGGCAAATGTCACTTTTCAAGCCTTGTCCCTAAGAGAGGGCTGCCGAGGACTACTGCAGCTTGGCTCAGGAGCAGCCAAGGTGTGCCATCAGCGTGGCCCAGAACTCACCGCATCTCCTGGTCTGGCCTGTCGATGCCGACTACCTTGACGTACCAGCGCCAGCGCCTCAGCCAGCCCAGGTCACCGCGGGCGGCCGCGCGGTGCAGCCTGCCCAGCCCCTGCTCCCGGAGCTGGGAGGCGCTGCTGGAGCTGGTGGCAGCCCAGGGCTGCCCACTGGGGCTGCTGGAGGGCGACTGCCGTCGCTTCTTGCTCAGAAGCCACGGCATGGCCCTGCTTGGAGCTCCCAGCAGCAGGAAGGGCAAGAAGGCCCCGGCGGGCTGCCGGGAGCCAAGTGGGGATGAGGAATGGGACGGGGCGAGGTTTAGGGGGAGGGTGACAAAGGGGACGAGAATAAGGACGGGCACAGGGTATGAAGCACAAGGCAGACGAGGTCGCCCTGCGCAGTGGTCGTGGCCTGCAGCTGCCAAGACGGCGATGCAGGCGCGCAATGCTCCCCGAGCGGGATGTGCTGCTGCTCCCCGAGAGGCTACAGCAGCTCTGGGCGCCGGCTGCGGGCACCAACAAAGCCGTGCCCGACTGGCGCCTGTGGCGTCACAATGGCTGGTGGAAGGCTCAGCACGTCAGCGTGGGGTGTGACAGAGGCCACGGGGCAGGGTGGGGCCGGGCGGGGCAGGGCAGGGCGGGGCAGGTGTGAGGGCGGCCCTGCTGGGCCTTGTGGGAAGGAGGCGGCCTGGGCCTTGTGAGGGCGGCCGGCGGGAGTGGGCACTGCCCCGCCTCAGGGCGCCCCGGGGCAGGGCCCGGGACGCTCCCACCGGGCCGCAGGCTGCGGTAGGCGCTGGAGCAGCTCCCGCATCACCCGCTCTGGCTTTTTGCTTCAGCCTGGAGCCGGGCTGCCTCTGGACACACTGCCATCAAATGCGGCTCAGGACGAAGTGGGGCCACCACAGCTCTCAAGAAATGCCCACCCAGCGCTCCAAGCCTTCCATGCCAGAGTTCCCAACAATTCCTCAACTCCTTTGTCTTGTCCCTCTTGAAGAGCAGACACCTCACCCCCCTTCCCCTCACAACTGCTCTCTCCTGCTGCTTTGCCAGATGCCAACAGTGAATTTCTGCTCTGCTCCTCCACCAGGCAACAAGCAGCACACAGCAGGGCAGGAAGAAACTTTCAAACACATCTTGTCCCACTTTGCCCCAATGACAACACCAAGTGTTGGAAGGCCCACAAGTTCTGCACCAGCTTTCTCAGGGGAGGGACGCTACAATGGACCACAAACAGGCTGAAGAAATTTCCCTTTTTGTTTGCGGATGTGTCAGGGTTGTGTTAGATGTTGATACTTTTGGTCTGTTTTTGGCCCAGCCACCTGGGACAGTCTCTCCTTTTCCTACCAAGTTAGGAGAAAACAAGCACTGAGAAACTGGAACTTGGACCTTGAAGGAGGCGTTTTGTACAAACTACAATTAATTGGTGTCTTCTTATTGGCTGATGGCCTTCCAAGGGCATTTGAAGAAGAAAGTGAAGAGGAGGGTGATGAAGTATGGCCCCAGACTCATTTAGAAAAGACCCCCTGAAGTACAGTGTGCAAGTGTGGGGGGAATTCCAAAGGACACACGCATGCGCAGAAGGGGCACCACTTCTAGAACGCTGGGAGGGACTGAAGGCCTCTGGCTGGGTGGTGCTGGCCACACCTGCCCAGGCAGACCTCACCAATTAATTGGGTAAAAAGCTGATGGCTCGTGCTCGGGAGACACAAGCTTCACCTGAAAGGACAACGTTGCCTGTTGCGGGGACGCTGCGATCTTGTGAGCCTGCCGACTGTCCCAGAGTGCAGCTTCTGCTCTGGGCAATTCTGGGCATTCTGGGGAGGTGAGATAACTTCAGAAGCAACACCTGGGGGACTGGGGGAGTTGTACTGAGGGCTTATTTTTCTCCTCCTTCCTCTCTCTTGTTTTTTTTCGTTTTGTTGGCCACCTCTTGATAATAAATATTGGTTTGGTTGAGTTTTCAACAGTGGATGGTTTCAGTTTCAGCATCCTTCCAAACTCTCCCTGATACAACTGCTAAGAAATTAATTAAAAAACAAAACATAACAAAAGAGCCCCCCCCAACTACAGGAGAACTGTTCCATATTCAGTAGTACCTGCACAGATAGGACCCCAGCTGGCAATAAAGCAGGATTCATTGGGTCCAAAAAAGAAATAGAAGGAAGTCAGGACATAACCTATAAGGATTGAAGAAAGGAAACCCTCATCAGTCATAGAATCCTAGAATAAATAAATCTTCTCCAGAAATGGGACTACCCAAAACTTTCTCAGTTAGAATAGAGCTTTGCTCAAAAGCTGGCAACCTAACCCCAGAATAGCTCTGGGTATAATAAGAGACAGGGTGCTGAGAGTGTTCCAGCAGGTGAGGGAAACAAGGGGCAGCAAATGAAGTTAAGAAGTGACAGTCCCCAGCTCCGGGAAGTCTGAATTTTTAACTGGACATCAGCTTCCCATTGTCACTGTTATGTGCTATCTATGCATCAATAGGAGGTTTTGTGAGGGTGGTTTCCAGAGGAAGATCCAAATGAGCTGACACTTAAGGGACCAAAGAGCCAAAGAGCCTCTGTTCCCTGCACAGTGGAGCTGCTGGTGCAGCCTCAGCAGCCCAAGGCAGAGGTGGAAGGAAACAGCTTGCAAATAAAGCTGCAGAAATGAACAACTTTGGTGTTGTTGCCACCAGAGCAATGGGACATTTGGGATGGCTTCATCCTGGAAAGGAGACCTTCCCTATTTCTGTGGGCAAAGAACATACAGGACAGGAAAAAATAGCACTGTAGTTCCATTACAGTGTCAAACCACCAGATAATGGAAGCCACGAGCTTGTCCCGTGGTGCTTGTTCAGGGGGTGACAGATGATGTGACGGCAGCTGTGAGTGACATCTGGGTGGCTCTGGCCCGCTCCTGCTCCCACTGTGCCCTGTCCAAGCTCCAGAGCCACCTGAAGGCCACGGGGAAGGGCCCTGGTGAGGCTGCTCCTCACCTTGGGCAAAGTGGCCGCAGCTCCGGCACGGCACTCTCGGCCCCCTGGTCTGGGCAGGGGTCTGCGGTCATGGGGAGATCCCTCCCCTTTCTCTAAAGCTCCCTGTTGGACTGGGGGTACGAAGTTGCTGTGCCTCCTTGCTCTGAGCCAGGGCCAGCCGGCTGCTCTGCCTTACCAGCCCAATCCCAGTTCCTGCAGGGTGGGAACCCGCTGGGAAAAACCTGCAGGGTCTCTGCCCCTCTCTGTCCTCCTCATTTGCCTCAAGGGCTCCTCTGGGTCCCCCTTAGGAAGACAGCTCTCCCCACACCCCTGGCTCATCCCTCATGGCCCAGCAGCCCCAGCCTTGCCAGGGAACAGCCCCAGCCTCCTGTGTCTCTCCCTACTCCTCTCAGTGCCTGTCTCTGCCTTCTCCGCAGCCCCCGGTGCATCCCCTTCCTGGGAACGCCGCTCCCGCCCTGCTGTGCCCAGTCGGGTGTGGAGGGGCCGGATCCTGTGCCCGTCTGCAGTGCTGAGTGTCGGCTCCTTGGCCGGGATCCCGGGGATGGGGCTGGAGTGACCTTGGATGCCTCCCTGTGATCTCAGAGGGAACATAGGGAGTGTCAGCCTGCTGCAAGGTCAGGCTTTGGAGATCCCCAACTGCTGTGAGTGAGCAGGAGGAGCGGGGGAAGCCTGGGAGGTTTCTGTGGGCAGGACGTGGCAGTGCTGCTGTGGAGGAGCTGCAGGGTCTCTTCCCCAGTGCTGGGGTGGAGGAACTGCAGGGTCCCTTCCCATGACTTTGTTCCCTGGCTTTGCTTTAGGGTTAAAAGGGTGAATATTGGGAGAGGAAGTGCAGGGGTGCAGTGGAAGAGGCTGGAGGGGAACAGCCACTTAGGAGGAAAAGGTGCGATGGGGAGGAGGAGAGAAACAGCCAGGGGTTTGAATCCAGATACCTCAGGGCACAGGCTGAGCCTGGATCCAGAGCTGGTCCTGGGCTGAGCCTGGAACTGCCCAGAAAGCTTGGCTTGGGGGAGGGTGCAAGGAACCTTCCTCACTGCAGACTCTCGAGTGCTCCCTTTTCTCTTCTCCTGGCACAGTTGTGAAACAATGGTCCAAAGGGGTCAATATGTCACCCAGGAGCAACACCCCTTCCCTGGCAGCCGGGAAGTGCAGCTCTGTGAAGACATTTACCCCCTCTTCCATTACGTGCTGGTCAATTGGCTGGGCTGCCAGGAGGAGAGGAGAGAGCTGCTGCTTCCCACGCCTTGGGCCACAGCTGGGATGGCCACGTCCGTGGGTCCATCTGTGCCTGGTGGCACGTGAGGAGAGGGGGGCTGGGAAGGGCCGTCTGGGTGACAAAGCACCCCAAGCCAGGAGCCTGCCAGCACCGTGCCCGAGGCTGGGGGCTCCCTGGAGGGACACAGCCCAGTCCTGGGCTCCTTCTGCAGGGAGGCCTGGGAGGCCAGCATGGGGAAATGCTGCTTTCTCTGCTCTCCAGGGAGCCCTTCTCCTGCAGGCCAGAAGGCAAAGGGAAACCCCTCCCAGCAGGGAGGACAGACCGACCTTCAGCCCTCCCAGCAGAGCCTCTCCTTTCCCTTTCCAGGACAAGCAGCACGTCCTCAGGGCTGGCACTGCCATGACACAGCTCCTTCTGCACGAGGAGCAGCACTGAGAGCAGCCCTGGGAGCAGCTCCTCTGGCTCCAAGACCAGGAGGGCCGAGACACCCCCAGGTCGCTGTCACGGGTGGGAGTGGAAGGCTCAGACAACATTTATTACAGAAGCCCTTCTGGGGAGTCACAAGGGGCAGAAAGGACCCCCTTGCTTTCTAAAGTCCTTCTCAGAGAGGAGTCTCGGTGTGCCTGGATCCAATCTTAGCCTCAGATCATGTCGGTGATTTAAATCTGAGGAATTACAGAGGTGGGATTGAACCACTTTTGTCCTGCAGGTTTGAATGATGACAAAGTGAGACTATTTCTATAAAATGAATCATTTATTGATACAAATGGTCAGACAAATCAACAGGTGAACAGAGAGAAGATCTTAATCATATTTACTACACAACATAAAGGCTAAGACTACTACTAGCACAGGGTAGGATAGGACAGTGCACTCTATTGAAGCAATTACTGAAGCAATTATATTCAAGGGAGCAGAAGGGAAATAATCATTAAGTAGAGATTGGATGTAACTCACCCATACCAATGCTTGTGGGGAGAACTCTTTTGCTCAACCTCAAGGAGTATCCTTGGGGGTCCCCAGCCCAAGGGAGGAATCTCCACACATACACCCCAAGAAGGGTTAGGTTTGAAGAACCTGACTGCAGAAAAGTGGACTGGACTTTTATAGTATAAAGTGATTGACTGCTAGTCACAAATTTACAGGCCAGCCACCAGCTTATCTGCCACACCCAACTTCAAAAAGCAGGATGTGTTTGGGGTTTGGTGAACCAGGCTGGTTTTAGCCTCATTCAACACCAAAACCCACCACCGTGGCACCACCAGAACTCACCACAGCCAGCTTGCATGAGAGCCTGCACTGTGGGCATTTTCTGATGGCTTCTGGGCCTTCTCGGGGTAGGCCCTCCTGCCACAGCCCCCCCTGACTACAGTCAATCATCTTTACCTCATGAAGTGGTAGTGCAGGTACCTCTTGCCTCCATGCTATAAAAGTGTCCGCTGCAGATGTGAACCTTATGGCTGAGTATGGTGAGATACATCAGTCTCCTAAGTTTTACTGCCTTACTTGAACTCCTGGACTTTAAAAGGGGCCTAGATCCCATTCCCATTACTTGGGATGGCACATGTGTGAGCAGTTGTTTCCTTTCCCCCAGGCTGCCACAGGGGGAATTTTTGCTGAGATGCAGGAAGGAGGAGGTTCCCCAGATCTGCCTCACCACCTGCCTGGCATGAGCTCTTTCCTCTTGCAGATTCCTCCCTTCTGGGCTCATCTCAAGTTCTCACCGTCTGCACAGGGGGGATTTTTTATCCAGTGGCTTCTCTTACAGCAAGTTCCTTCTGTGCTTTGACAGGGTTTGGAGACAGGCAAGTGCACTGAAGTCCTTACCCCACCCCATGGCTCAAACACTCTCTGCCAGGGACTTTTCCTCAGTTCACGGGTTTTCCATCAGGGTGATGTGCACGTAGACAAGACAGAGCAGAAAAGACACAAACAGCAGAAACAACAACAAGAGTAATCATACCACGGACATCAGCTGTTCCAATCATGAAAAATGTAAATCCAATTGCAACCATCAACCCAACCCTCATCAGCCACTGCCCCCACCCCGCCAGTCCCAAGGATTAGAACATGGACATCAGCCAGGAACTGGGGCCAGTTCCTTGAAGCCAGTCCTTGGGTTGGAGTGATTGCAAAAGTTCTGAGGTTGGATCAGCCACTGCTTTCATTTTGGTTCAGGTTTTTCCAGTTGATGCTGTTACATTGTGAATGGCAATACAACATTCAGGAAGATTTAACATTCCACACACCCCTTGTTCCTTTAACAGTAACATCTCTAACACCAACCCATTTTGTAAAGCCAGTTTTGACACCTGCTGGACTCCCAAGTTCAGCTCTCTGAACACACACCTGGCCCAATTACTGAGGGCATGCACCTGCCCTGGGGTACTTTCCAAGGCCCACTGGTGGTGTGTTAGAACTAGAGAAGGTGTAAAAAATACCCAAAGATGAAAATCTATCCTTTGCCTGACTGTATAATAATCTGGGGCACGTGTGTCAGTGATCCAGTCTCAGCTTTGTTCAGGACAACTCAGTTCCTGCCCTGTCCTTCCTGCCCACGGGTAAGGAGAGACACGATTTGGGCAAATGGATGGCAGCACTACCCCCCACCTCAGAGCAGAGTGATGAGTCAGGAACACCCCAAGCTGACCCAAGTGGGGCACCAGAGCTGCTTGTCTTGCAAGTCCAGGGGTCTCTCAAGTACATCTGGGGCTTGAAATGAGTCCCAGAATTCCACAGCAAGTACTGATTTTTCAATCCCATCGAGGGGGATCCCCAACAAACACACCTCACGTATAAGACACGTGTTTTTCAGCCAAGACTCAAAGGGCATCTCCAGGTCTCCCAGTAAATTGGTTCCCTTTGCACACCAGAACAAGTGTGACTGGGTTTGTAAGGAGGTGTGTTCATACAGTTCAAAGGCTTTAAAACAGGGTTCTCTCTTGGCCACATCCACATTGAGTTGGAAGAATTTCTAGGCAACGTTCCTGCCCCACTGGGTAATTCTACACACCATGAAAAATTAACTTTTGGTGTACAAAGTCCTCATACAAAATATAAAAGAGTGTTCATATAAGCACATCTTTACATCAGGCCTATACTGCATTCTCAGGGGACAGAGCACAGGGGAGAGCTCTGTCGTGATTTAGTCCTGACACAAAACAAAAAGCTGTGGTTTTACTGGTGGTGGGGTCATAAATGAAATTAATTCCCTTTCAAATTTAACTATTATCCCCAGGTGCTTTTCCTTTTTTATTTTTTTTAATTTTAGTGGGCAAATTCCCCTCATCACATTCCTTTACAATTGCTGCTACAGTAAATTGCACCCAAAGTTTAGAAGCATGTGGGGTGCACAGTGGACTAGAGTTACCATATTGATTAGCATAAATGAAAGAAGAGATGCAAAGTAAAAAACCTGCCTAGGACACAGGGTAGGAAACTCAATAGTACATCAGACACGTTCAAGTGAGAATACAAGTGTTTCCAAAACTGGTTACAGGTCTTGAGAGCTGGTAAAAGACCTTCCTGTATTTTATCCATGTCCCCTCTGCAGTCCGTGGCCGTCCCTCCTTCTGGTTTAGGAAGGGGGACTCAACCATTTCCCATGTAATGTTTTCTTTTGTTTTGTTAAGATTATTTAGTTCACTCATTAACATCTCTGAAAAATTTAGCCAAATCATAAGAAATCTAAATCCTTCTGAAGCAGAATGGGAAGGTTAATACATATTTATAGGATTCCAAATAGGCATAAATCCTTGTACCAACTCCCAGGCTAAATTTGATTGAGTTTTCTGAGACAAATTTATACGTCCATAAGATAAAAGCTTTCCCCACCCCATTCTTTTTTGTAAAAAGACAAAATGAACTTAGCAAAAATCAAACTGGCAATACACAGAATGGTTTGTCCTATAAAATCCTCCTAATATTTTTAGTTCTCAACAAGTTGCTTGCCATGGAAACACGAACAAATCACAAACATTAATAAACTGACAGCACAAGCAATTATGGGGCAGTTAAAAGTTCCATCGGTTTCAGGCAGCTGGGTCTCACCTGTCAGCAGGTTCCTAGGAAAAGAAAGGGAAAATTTGGCCTAATATAGACCAATCCTGAAAAAGAAGAAAGAATGTCTTGTCTGGCAGGATGCTACTCAAGCAGCAAGTAACCAAAGTCAAAAGGGCCTAAGGGAAAAATGATTATCCCATCTTGGCTGGCTGTGAGCCTTCTCGGGGAAATCCGCTGGCAGCTGCCCTGCTTGCAACTCCTTCCTCTCATCTTCAGTGGGGGCAGTGCTGGCATTCCTGGAAAGAGAAAACAACACAAACTTCCCCTATTTTTCAGGGGGGTCCCCTCTGGTTGGCAGAGCAGCTGTTAAAGGCCAAGCATTGGTATTCAACTGTCTGTAATAAACTGCCCGGGAGGAGAATAGGAGGGAAGGCTGAGACCACTCCTCCAGGGCTGAAGCACGGGTGTGCTGGTACTGTGGCTCCCGGGTTTGCAACATTTAATGCTGCAGCTGTCAGTGGAGCCAAATTAGCTGTAACTTCAGAAATTCTGTTTGGTGTTGCAGCAAACCCCAGCACTGTGAGAGCACAGTCCCTGTGTTTCCTTTAGGGTTAAGATTACCAGATTTCCACTTTTCAACCAGGAGCCATAAAGTAACCTCAGCAGTTTGGCAGATCCCACTTGCTCTGTTTACTGCAGTGATTTTAACTCTTTGCTACCCGGGAAGCACACCTGGCCTCTCAGCATCCCACTGCTTTAATGCTGACCAGATTTCAATCTCACCTCATTTATGGCCAGACCTTCACATCTCCATAGCCGTGCCTGGCACCATTTTAGTAGCAGTTTGCTGACCCTGACAATCGTTTGTGGTTTCAGTTTTAATTAAGGGTCGTAATGTTACTTCCTCGTCATCAGCTGTCAATGCAAACGTTAGGTTTTGCTCTTTATCAGAATAACACTCGTTCACCATCTCCCAAACTCCTCCACTGAACACAGAAGGTCTGAGTCACAGGTTCTACATCCTGCAATTCTTCCCTCGGATTCTCTCTCATGTGCATTCCAAAGCTCTGGGGGAAGCTTTCCAACACGGTGCTCACCAGCAGCAGCCCCTCCACCTGCATCTCTTCTTCCTTCTCCTCATTTAACTGAAAGTACAATTCCTTCACCAGATCTTCTAAAGAACGTATTATTTCATGTTCAGATTTCTGAGTGACCAATCACTCATTATCCCAATTTACTTGTGTGTAGTGGTTTGAATCTTGTTTTCCCCCAGAGGCTAAGAAAGTGGTAGAACCCCAAGGGGTGGAAACCCCTGGAAGTTTTGAAGTTTTGTCCAATGGGCGCTCCTGCAAAATGTAAACATTCCACAAGCTGACCGGAAGAGAAGGGTTGTAGTTTTTGGTTGTGGTAGGAAATGGTGGCCATGCTGTAGAGCCACGAGGAAGGGTCTCAGAGCCCCACAGGGGGGTTTTGGCCCCCAGCCCCCAGCGGGGGCCCGCGGGGACCTGGAACAGCCTAAAGCTGAGCTAAGTGCCTGTAGGTGAGAGCTGAGCCACTGTGAGCAGAGACAGCAGCGGCAGACGCAGCGTCCAGAGACTCTGGGTAAGAGCCAGGACAGATAAGAACTGAACCGGAGAAGCAGCACAGACATGCAACTGAGGAAGGAAGACACCGAGTTGTCCCGGAGAGGCGAGAAGGAGAGTCAGCAGCAGAGCTACAGAGTTCTGGGGGTAAGAACTGTACCAGATCCCCCAAACTCCTTTGAGACCTCCGAGAAAGGAGGAGTAGATGGACTCCTATTTGAGAGGAGCCTTGGAGTACAGCAGCACCGGAGAGAGAGAGGAGCTGAGAAGCTCAGTCATCCTGAGAGCTGAGCCAGGACGGTGTGGGAGGTTGGCCTTGGGGGCCCTCCCTTGCTGCAAGCTACAAAGAAGCTCGCAGCCTGAGGCAGGGCACAGAGGCCCTGCAAGGAGCTTGAATCTCCTGGAGATACCAGACCGTCACGAAGACCCCTGCGTCTCGTGATATGACCGTGGTGGAACGACCTTGTCTGGGGTGAATGTAGCCCACAGAAGACCCCTTTGCCTGTGTCAAGGGGCCGAGAGAGCTTGGAGGCCTCCCTCGTGAGTGCTGGCAGAAATCCAGCCATCAGCTGCTGCATGTGGAGAGGACAGATGACTGCTGCTGTAGAAGAGACTCCTGCTTTGAGACTGGAAGGGATCTGTCCTTCTTTCCCTCCTGGACTTTTATTTGGAGGGGAGAAGAGATCTGATCCATTGTAAATACTATATGTCATGGTAGAGATAGTTGTGATCATGTGTATAATGTGTTATAATATTTATTTGTACAGTCATTGTAATATATTCCCTTTCCCCTACTCTGAGTCTGGCGTGTTTTGTCTGGAAAGCCCATCCCACATTAGGTTGAGATGGGGAAGGGGGCTAGGGACTAGGGAATTAGGATTTTGGGGCTATCTCAAACCATGACATCATGCCAGCTCCACCCCAGGGTGGACCCTCTGGGTCTGGAGGGTTCCCGCTCTGCCCGGTGGGGACACATCAGCTCCACGGTTCAGGTGGGGGAGGGTCCCCAGAGGGGGCCCCACGGCAGGGCCCCCCCTTGGCCAGGGCTCAGCACCAGGCTCGGAACTGGTGCGGACCAGGGCAATCCGACTGTTTAATTAAAGCCAAGCATCGCCAAGGCCCACGGCGGGGGCTGACGCGCTGGGATTTCTGCCCAGAGCTCTCAATGGCAAAGGGAAGAAATTCAGTGAAGTGCAGGTAAACGGCGGGAGTAACTATCGCTCTCCTAAGGTGGAGCAGAGTTACTGACTGGGCTCAGCCGCAGAGGTCGCACCTCCTCGTGGTCCCGCTGGATGCCCTTTACAGGTAACTAAGTCGGCCTCGGCCCCAGTTCGGAGGAGGGGTTAAAGCCTCTCTCTCCCTATCGTCTGGAGTCACTGCCCAGCGAGAGTAATCAAATGAAAGTGATACAAATTTTTGTTAATAACTTACAGAAGTTATTTACCCAGAACCTTGCCCACGGGCTCAAGTTGGGCACAGGTTGACAGATATTGAGGGGTACTGTTAACCTTGTCATCTCTCACTTGGATGGACAAACTACATAAACTGACAAAATGGGCTGGTTGATGAGGCTTATGCATGTACCAACGGCCACTCAAACTGATCCTAATGATTGGAAACCTTTTGTAGCCAAATCAGATGAAACATCAAGTCCCTTAGTAACAACATCAGATGAAACTGAATTGCAACAGTTAGAGTTCTCTAGCTCAAAGGAGATAGAGAACTGGCAGGCAACTCAATCTTTAATACAAGGGGATAAACTGGATTTACTTCCAGAAGTTTACGAGTCATTTACACCAGACTCAGTCAGAGAAAATAAAAACAATCTCTCTGACACTGAAAATGAAAACAATGGAGATGAGGAGGACTCATTTATACTCGCTACAGACTCTATTTTAGACTCCCAGGAAGACCAATCACCAGGAGAAATATCACTGGTGAGGTTACTGGACAAAAATCCATCTTGTCCTTGTTGTAAAACCAAACTAATGGGAGTACAGGGACTCACAGACCACCTTCTTCGATCACATGGAAAAAAGAAAGATCATTTTCCAATGTATAAAATGTGGTCTGCAGAGAGAGAATTATCATTCTATTGTTTGTCACTATATCCACTGTGCAGAGGTGCTAACAAAGTGGTTCCATCTGGAGATCGGACTTGTGAGGAACGTGGGAGGAGCTTTCAATCAAAAACAGGCCTGGGACAGCATAAAAGGCTGAGTCACCCAGAAACCAGAAATAAGGAAGGGATTGCTGCTGCTCACCCTAAAGGGAGAACAGCTCGGGAGTCATCTCGTAAGTGCTGGTCAAAAGAGGAGGAAGAATTATTGGAAAAATTGGTGAAACAATACGAGGGAAAGAGATATATTAATGAATTAATTGCCGAACATATTCCAACTAAGACAATTAAACAAATTAGCAACAAAAGGCGGTATGTGAATCCTGTACAAAAAGAAAGGGAAGATCAGGAAGTGCATGTACAGGTAGAGAAAAGAAAGAAACATCCAACAAACATGGAAACATCGAGCCTGGATCAGTTGAGAGCACATTACATGGCAATGATTACGGAAGGGATAAAATCAAGAAAGATGAATAACTACCCCAGGGCATTCCGAAAGACAGCTGAGGGGACAACAGACATCCACACATTAGTTAATGATACAACAAAAGAGTGGTATGGACACCTCGAGGCCAGGTGTCAAATAGAAAAAACATCAAATGTAAAATCAAAAAGAGGCAAACCTCAGGATACACAAAGTAAGAGAAAGACAGTAAACTGGATGAAAAAGAGAGCGGTTAAAAAGGGGCAATATCTGAGATTTCAAAAATTATTTTATAAAGATCGAGGGAAATTGGCAAGGATAATCCTTGATGATACAGAGTCTGTGAAATGTGAAATACCACTCCCAGAGGTATACTCTGTGTTTAAATCCAGATGGGAAACAACTGGTGAGTTCAAAGATCTTGGAAACTATCAATCTATAGGAATGGCTGATAACAACGCCTTTAAAGCCATGATCACAGAAAAAGAAATTGCAATCAATGAGAGAAATGAAAATGCAGCTCCTGGACCGGATGGGATCATGATAAAGGATTTAACTAAAATGGATCCCAAATATTCTCAAACGGCAGAAATTTTTAATTTATGGTTAACATCTGGAAAAATACCAGACATGGTATGGGGATGCCGAACTATATTGTTACCTAAATCAACCAAGCCAGACCGTCTCAATGACATCAATAGTTGGAGACCCAGTACTAGGGTTGTAGTGGTTTGAAAAACCTTTACTCTGAGGTAGTAATGGTTTGCCCCACTGATAATACTGGACCAATCAATAGTCCACGTGCGCCCTACGGAAATTACATGCCCACAGAAACGGAAGAGAAGGTGGTGAAGATAGTTTAGAAGGGAGGTAGCCATGATCTGAGCCACGAGGAGGCAGTGAGCTCCTCTGGGGGCCAAGGGCCCCCAGCCCCAGCTGAGGCTACGAGAGACCCGGTGTAGTGTCAAAGCTGGACCGGGTCCCGTAATCAAGAGCTGGAAGAGTTCCCTTACTGTCAGCAGCAGCAGAAGACACTGAAAGCGGCAGCGGAGCAGTCCTGAACAGAGACAGCGATGGCTGAAAGCCAAAAGATAGCCAGTAGCAATGAGATAACGTGAAGCCAGCTGAAGGATGCAGAGATTTCCTGCAGGAGGGAGAGCTGGCAACAAAACAGAGGAAAACTCAACAGAGCTGGTTTGGGGTAAGACTGTATCACTTTCCCAAAACCCAGAGACTTCCTGAAGAGGAGGGGTGGACTTCCAAACCCTTAGGGAGTCCCAAAATGCAGCAGCAGCTAGAGAGAGAGAGGGAGAAAGGAGCTGAAAAAACCCAGAGTCGTCCCGAGAGCTGAGCCAGGACGGAATGTGGAGGAGGTGGCCGTGCCCTCTGCTGCTGCTGCTGCTGCTGCTGCTTCTATCATGCTGCCGAGCTGAGACAGAGCAGAAGAGCTTTGGTAAGGCTGAACTGAAAGCTGCCTTCAATGTTCTAACCCAAGAGGAGTGAAAATCTACAAGGAAATCCCCCGAAGGCTTGGGGTTGGAATTTCCACAAAGTAAGAACCAAAATCCTGTCATACTTGGATCTGCTGCCTCAGGAAAATGAAGGACACTGACCAGTGCCACAAAAAAACTGAAAGGAAGGAACTGTGGCCTGAGGATTGACAGAAAGACTTTTCTCTTTTCTTCTTGGACTTTTATTGAAAAAAAGGAGAAATTTAATGTAAATATATATGTGGGTGTAAGTAAACCTTTGTAAATATTTTCCCCTTCCCCCAATAACGAATGGTTGTGTTTTGTCTGAAAACTCCACATGAGGTGAAAAAGATGTCAAGTCCATACCATCACTAAACCCTCTCACAGGGGTAAACTGTGGGAGGGGGGCTTGAACTTAAAAATTAGATTCTTGGGAGTTTCAAACCACCACACGGGTCTGTCATTCTAAGGCTATTTTTAAGGATACTGATGGCAATGCTAGCAAAGGTGTGCCCCATAAACCCAAGACAAAGGGGATTTATAAAATCACCAGGCTGCTCTGAAAATTTGAAATTATTACAACTTCTTATAAAGAGTGCAAAAAGACAACATAGAGAGCTGGCAGTGGTGTTTGTTGACACTGCAAAGGCTTTGGACACAGTAAACCATCAACACATTATCACAGGCCTGAAACAAAAAGGTGTAGATTCTCATATCATTAATTTGATTGCAAATATGTACGAAAACACCTACACTCAAATTGGCACCAAAAATGAACAATCAGATCCAATTCAAATAAAAGTGGGGGTCAAACAAGGTGACCCTATGTCTCCACTGCTATTCAATTTGGCTGTGGATCCTTTATTATGTGAATTAGAACAGTATGGAGAAGGGTTTCATCATGGAAATAACTCAATAACTGCAATGGCATTTGCCAACAATCTGGTCTTCCTTAGTGGATCCTGGGAAGGTATGAAAAGGAACATCAAGATTCTTGAGACATTCTGCGATCTAACTGGTCTTAAGACACAAGGGAGAAATGTCATGGATTTTTCATCCAACCTACTAGAGATTCATATACAATCAATGATTGTCCTTCATGGACTATAATAGGTGGTACACCCCTCAATATGGTTTGTCCTGGTAGCTCAGGGAAATAGCTAGGCCTTCAGATAGATCCTTGGGTATAAACAGCCAAGCCAGATCTGTCATCAAAAATAGAAACTCGGCTAAACCGCATTAGTGAGGCACCACTCAAACCACTACAAAGAGTGGACATTTTAAAAACATATGTGATCCCTCGAGTAAGATATCTAGCAGACCACACGGAGAAAAACCAGGATTCTTGGAAGCCCTAGATTTAAGGACTAGGGCAATTGTTAAGAAATGGTTACACCTACCGACCAACACTTGTGATGCCATCCTATATTCCAGCATGAAGGATGGAGGATTAGGTATTATAAAACTGCAGGCACTGATCCCGAGTGTACAAGCCAGAAGGTTACACAGGCTGGCACAATGCTCTGACGACACTTTAAGGGCTGTTCTGCAGGAAGAAAACATTGCACAGATATACGAGAAATTGTGGATAACAGCTGGAGGAGATGAAGATAAGATACCGAATATCTGGGCACCCAAACCAACGGTGGAGGCATCTAATCTGGGTGAGGAAGATACATCAGAATGGGAAATAAGTACACCGAAAAACATATACCTACGGCCTTGTAACTGGAATTTCAAAAATGGACTCCATTACAGTCCCAAGGTATAGGAATCCCCAACTTTGAAGGGGATACAATTAGCAATAACTGGATTAAGAACTATCGAGGTATACCCCACCAGAAGCTCCTGACAGCTCTACAATCGAGAGAGAATGTCCACCCCACCAGAGAATACCTAGCGAGAGGGAAGAAAGACAGATACATCAGGTCCTGTAGACATTGCCAAGCTGAGAACGAATCCTGTGCCCATATGATTGGACAATGCCCAGTCGGTAAAGATGCCAGGGTAAAACGTCACAATTACATCTGTGACATGCTTTCTGAAGAAGCGAAAAAGACTGGGTCGTTTATCAGGAACCTAATATAAGAGACCCAGATGGGGAGTTGTTTAAACCCGACCTCATCTTTGTGAAGGAAAAACAGGCACTTGTTGTGGATGTAACAGTGAGATATGAAGCAGATAACACCACGCTAGAGAAAGCAGCAAAAGAAAAGGTGAAAAAGTATCAACATCTTGAGGAGGAGATCCAGGAATTAACCAACAAAGTCATCTTCATGGGCTTTCCCCTTGGAGCAAGGGGTAAGTGGTATAACAAAAACTTTGATTTATTGCAGACTCTGGGTCTATCATCATCAAAGCAGGAAAGGACAGTTCGAGCTTTGGCGTCCAGAGCCCTCCTCACCTCCATTGACATCATACATATGTTTGCAAGTAAAGTTCACACAGCTCTAAGTAGATAAGTTATCCTGTTGTTACTAATGTTTTAAATTTACTGGGGTTTATTGTCTTTTATTGTCTTTATTTGCTTTATTATTATTATTAGTCTATTGTGTTTTATTAATTGTTATTAAAGCTGTGCTCCCTATTTTGACCCTATTCCCCAAAAGTGGCAAATCTCATGATGATTACATCTAGCGCTCACTGGACGTGACATTGGTGGATGGGCCACCACTACTTAACCTGGAAAAGGTGCACACACTCTGTGTGTGTTCTGGGTGTGTGGGAGTAGAGTTACTGACTGGGCTCAGCCGCAGTGGTCGCACCTCCTCGTGGTCCTGCTGGATGCCCTTTACAGGTAACTAAGTCGGCCTCGGCCCCAACTTGGAGGAGGGGTTAAAGCCTCTCTCTCCCTATCATCCGGATTCACTACCCAGCAACAGAATTAAAACTAAAGTGATACACATTTTATAGGTAACAACTTACACAAAGTCTGTTACCCAAAGCCTTGCCCACAGGCTACAGTTGGGCACAGGTTCACAGATATTGAGGGAGTACTGTCGACCTGGACATCCCTCACACCTGTGGGAAACAACTGGGCTGCAGACAGCTCAGGCCTTGAATTTGGGCACTTACAGCTGTGAGGTTGTAAAAGTATGTAAACATCGAGACTTAGAAAGCAGAAAAGGAGGAAGAACTGCAGTAAGTAACAGGTGTTGTTTTAAGACTTGCCAGCACGCGAAGGGATGCCGACCGCCTATCAGAGGATGGGCTGGGACGTGTAGACAAGAACATATAACCAAGGAGATATGGTATTTGCACGTGGACAGAAGAAAAAGACTATAAAACTAAGCCTGCTGTAAAGAAAGTGTTTGTTGTTCCTCGCCTGCCAACTTGCTGTCTGAGTGCATCTTCAGTCTGTTGCAACACACACTGTCAGAACATCTAACCTGATGCAATAGTTTGAAATTGGCCCCCCTTGAGAGGTCGAGGGGCTCAGAGGTGATTGGGTGCCAGGGCAGTGTTCCCTGGAGAGCCAGTCACTGTCCATGTTGTTCACTTCTGCTCAAAATCACATATCACAGCACCAGAAACCGTTGGCAGTGCTGTCTTGGTTGTTTTGCTGTTGGTGTCTGCTGCGTGTAGGTGGACAAGGCCAGGGGGTGGCTGGGCTCCCTCTCTTCCCCTCCGGGGAATTAGAGTCAGCATTTGGAGTGTGTGCTGGGAAGGAAGAGATTCACAGCACCTGAGGTAAGAGGGAGGAGGCCAGGCCTTCCTTCCCCCCCCTGCAGCTGCAGGACGCTTGGGACAGTGCAGAACTGAACCGAGCTGCCTGTGGCCAAGGCTAGGGGGCTTTTTTTCCCCCCACTGCATTTAGGCTGGTGGGGGGTGGATTTTGAGGCTCAGCACTTGAGCAGAGCCAAGTGGACGGGCTGATAAATCAGCTCGGTGCTTGGGAGAAGAATCCCAGGAGAAATTGGAGACGGGCCAAGAGAGGCTCGAGAGTTGCCTGCCGAAGCTGACCGGGGGCAGCCAGAAACTGACTTAGAGGAATGAAGATTCCAGGACGCGTACACTTGATAAGCTGCACTGCAGCAGCCTACGGACCGAGGTGGGACACCGAGAGGGAGAGATCACCAGCAGCAGGAGAGCAAGGACTCAAAGCTATCTCCTCGGACTTCATGAGGAGAGACTACAATGAACAACTGCTGGAAGCTGGTGAGGAGGGAGTGTTCAGGAGCCCAGAACACTCCCACAGCAAAAGACTGTTACATATCAGCCTGGCGCTTTGGGAACGGCCGCGGTTGACGGTCGGGCATGAGGGAGCGCCCTGAGGCTGCTGCTGATGGGGCTGCTCTGCTCTTTCCAGAGCTGCTGCATCTGTGGCCAGAGCGGGGCCACCATTTCCTGCTGTGGAAGACACTGTGACCTGAGCTTCCACCTGCCCCGTGCCAAGCAGGGAGGCTGTGTCACCCAGTTCCACAGACCATTCAGGTACCTCCTGTCCCTTCCTTGCCACCACCAGAGAAGGGCCCAGCACTTCTCACCTCACCCACCCCTTTTCCCCCCAGCTCCTACTGCCCCACAAACAGCCCAGAGCAGGCAGTGGAGGTGACTCCAGAGCCGGGCACCCAATGCCTCATCTGCTTGGAGCCTGTGGAGGACAGAAAGACCTTCAACACCCTGGTGTGCCCAGCCTGCAGAACCGCCTGGTTCCACAGGGACTGCATCCAAGTAGGAGTGGTTCTGTCACCCCCATGGGCACAGCAGGGGCTCAGCAGCACCAGGGCCTCACTCTTGCTACTTGTGTTTCCCCTGGAGGGACAGGCTCTGCATGCTGGTCTTTTATCCCTCCAGTGCCCCCTCTACAGAAATAATGACACATTTGTCATGAATTTGTTCACCATGGGGATCCAAATCCCCTTCAGGTTGGTGTCCTTCTGCCTGGCTCACAACACAGGGGGTGCAAGTGCTGTGCTGTGCCAGGGCCTGCCCCAGCAGTCCTGGCCCTGCCCTGGTCCGTGAGTCCCAGGTTCAGCTTCCTGCAGGAGCTGGAAATGGCACAGGGGGAAGGGCAGGGACACCCTGCACCTGCCCGATGCCAGGGCAGAGGGAGCTCATCAGTTTTCCTTTTCCCATCAGACCGCCATCATGGGAGGGCACTAATGCATTCAATGAGCTAGGAGACAGCTAACCCACTAAACATGAGAAATCACGTATGAGACTCTCATCCACTAAAACGACTATCACCTCGGCACACAAATTCCATCAGTCACAAGATGGCAGGAGGGAGAATGAAGCTGCATCACAGCACCAACCAAATGGCATCGGGAAGGAGGGAGGCAAGGAGCGAGGAGCGAAGGCGGGAAAAGTTGCTGCGGGAAACGCCAGTGCGGGAAAGAAGGGGGTGGGTTCCCTCAGCACCACCCCCTAGGCCACCTCTGCCTCCACCTGCGCGTGTCAGGGACTCCACCCCTGACACACCCACACCCACGGCCTCTCCCTCCAGCTCCACCTCCTCCCCAGAAAGTCCTCCCTCCTGGGACAGAAGGGAATTCAGGGGCAGGGCCAGGCCAAAGGTCAAGTCCAGCTTCCACAAACACAGCCATGCCCATAGGGCCTGTTCCACCGAGGCCCACCCCACCTACCAGTTATCTGACACCCACTCAGACTGTTCCCAGCACTCCCCTGAGAGACAGGCAAACCATCCAAACTTCTGGAAGTCTTTCAGGGAGGAGGCTGCTCAGGCCAATGACAGAGATTTCCTAAAGGCCTTTCCAATTTACTTAGAGGAGGGTAAAGCTCCAGAATGGAGGCCTATCTCTTACCCAATGCTGAAGGACATTAAAAAAGCTCTTGTTCAGTATGGGTTAGGAGCACCCTTCACAGTTGGCCTGCTGGAATCATTCCTTTTACCTTATAGACTCACACCTTATGATATTTGTGCAGTTACAAATGGGCTTTTTTCCACCGTGCAATCGTCCCTCTTTGAGACGGAGTGGAAGAAATTAATTACAACTTACGTTAACGAAAAGGTGGAGAGGAGGGGAATACCAGTGAGACAGGCTGTAGACATGCTTTATGGTCAAGGACATTACTCAAGTAGGGACGATCAGTCTAGAATTGATCTGAAACATTTGGATATATCTAAAGAATTGGCGTTGGAAGCAGTTAAGACGGTAGCAGATGCATACGTCCAGACTCCTTCACTTCCAGAGTGATTAAAGAGGTAACAGAGTTGTTTGGAACCAAGTGGGAATATCACGCCCCTTGGCATCCACAGAGTTCAGGAAGAGTAGGGAGAATGAACGAGAAATTAAGAAACATCTGACCAAATTGTTGCTAGAAACGAAAATGAATTGGGTGAAGTGCCTTCCTTTGACACTACTGTATATCAGGACTCAACCTCGAACAGATACGGGGATTTCACCATTTGAAATGTTGTATGGCATGCCCTATGAGTTCGGAGCCCCAACAGATCATCCAAAGGTTGAGGATACCCTCCTAAGAGAGTATATCATTGAATTGATGAAAAGAAGGCAGGAGTTAAGGAAAAAGGGACTTGTAACTCAAAGACCACCTTTAGACATGGCCATACACAAATTTCAACCAGGTGACAAGGTGTTAATTAAAACATGGAAAGAAACATCTCTAACTCCACAATGGGAGGGGCCCTTTGTTGTTCTTCTCACCACAGATACGGCAGTGAGAACAGCTGAGCGAGGGTGGACCCATGCATCAAGAGTTAAAGGACCAGTAAAAGATTCAGAGTGGAAAGTAACATCGAGCCCCGGAGACCTGCAGATGAGGATTAAGAGAGTACAGCCAACAGATGAACCTTGATGGAGAGGTCGTAAGGTCCAGCCTGTATTCCTTCTTTCAGATACCCCAAGATCAGACTTTAAGGAGAGTGCACTTTGTTTCCTGGAACTTAGAGGGAATACCTGAACAGACTGGAGGCTCAGGACTGTATAGGGTAGTGGGGACCCAAACTGTTTTACCTTTTTGTTGTGAAGTAGAAACTGACATACCGGAGGGATGTAGCCCACACGGAATACCCTGTATAAAACATCCAGAGTCCACACACTACAGCTGGGTGTTGTGTAAGTGCAAGAAGTGTGATAGGAAGTGGCGCTGTGTATCAATAAGGGGACAACCTCATTGTATGAAGTGTAGGACGAGTTCTACTGAATCCATAAGGGAACAAATGGCAAACGCTGAAATAATAAAAGCTTTCTGTGGTTGGGAGTGGTTAGTCCCAGAGACTTGGGAAATTTATGAAACCAATTGGAATAGGGCACTGATAGAATTGTGCCAAACTAGATTTTCTTGGAAATTGGAAAAACCCAATCGAAGGAGGTATGTTGAATTGTTGGGACTAATCAATAGAATCCAAAGTCTTGAAATAGATGAGTCTCAGCCTGAATCAGTGGGGGAAAATTAAGCAAATTGAGTCTATCCCCCGAAGAGTATCACTGCTGCCGAGAAGAACCTAAAACCTCGTTGTTCCCTGCACAGGAACAGACGAAGGAAGGCAGAGAGATAAACGTGTGGGGAAGCAGGTGACTCAAAGCAGAGACCATTGAGAGCGAAAGGAAGAGACTCAAACAAAATGGGGCAAAATCTGGTGTCAATCATTATTGTAATAGTTCTTGCGAGTTCTCTGGGATGTGCCCACAGCCATTTGAGTGGACCTTAATCAGGTCAAAAGATTCAAAAATTGTTCAGAAGGCAATAACTGCCATAGGTCCTAAATTTAATGTGACAGTTTGTGATCTGTTAATGGCTAATATACCCCAAGAATGTGGCAAAGGAGGAAGAAAACCCTCTGTTACAGTAAATAAGGGAGCCACATATTGGTGCCCAACTTCTAATCCAGGGAAGTCATATTGCAATTTTCCTGGGCACTATCACTGTGGATATTGGGGTTGTGAGACCATAGCCACTGCCTGGAGACCTGAAAGACCAGACAGGTACTTACGAGTACAATGGGGACCACCACATTGTGAGCCCCCTGCATTTGGAGGGTTTGTACTCCCTAATGAACCCTCCAATTGTGAGTATTTACAGGTGCAAGTTCTGAATCACAAGGACCGAGGGTGGCTGACTGGACGAACCTGGGGAGTAAGATTAGACAGACTGTCTGCAGACCCAGGTGAATATGTAACAATAAGGAAACAGCCATTAACTGTTTATTCCCAATTACTAGGACCCAGCTTGGAAATAAGGAAATCTAGAGACAACAGTCAAGAAAAAGAAAGGGAAAAGGTAGATAAAGTCCTTACTAATTCAATGTCACAGGAATCTAAAGGTACACAGGTCATTCCTACTGGATCATTTCAAAAAGAAAAGGTATCACATAGGGGAGTGGAATCAATGTTAAACCTGGTAGAAGCGTCTTATAAAGCCATAAATTATACAGACCCTGACATGACTGAGTCTTGTTGGTTATGTTACAACGTGAGACCTTGTGGGAGGCGTGTCTGGATGCACAGGGGATGTGCCAGGGTGATGGGCCCGAGAGGACATGCGCAGTCACATATAACTCTATTGGCTGAAGAAGTCACATGGTACACAGGGATATAAGAGTGGCAATTTTGAATAAAGCTCTCTTGGTTTTACCATCCACGAGGAGTTGACTCATTCCTTGTTATACAAGGGTCCCCTGCTACAAATGGCGATCCGAAACAGACATTTTTAGCTTATATTAAGCAAGATATTTATCCTGGATCAGGAAATCTGCTGGTGACCCTGGGATCTTCTCAATTTCCGAAGACAGGGGTCTTGACCACAAAAAACCTTGACGTCAATAAACCCCGTGCTCTTAGTGGCACCTAAGAGACGGACAGTTAGTTTAGCGAGCTCAAAAATATTAAGATAGTGCACGGAAGAAGAGAAGAAAGAAGTTGAAGAAGAAACCGAGAGGTCAAAGCAGCCACCGAGAGAGCGGAGAGGGTCAACGCAACATCCAAAGCAGTGAGTCTGACTGGGACGCACCCCGCATGCCTAAGACTGCTCCCTGGGTGAGACGTGCCTGCAGCTCGGAGAACGAGCCACGGAGCACCTTAAGATTGTCAGGGAAAAGCCTGCTGGTCCCGAGTGTCGCTCATCTGGTAAAGCGGCTCTTCGCTACCGACTGTGTGGACCACGTGCAAGAAGCGGCTTGCCGCTGCCGCGTCTTAGCAACCCCAGCCACCGCTGACCCCCGCGGAGCCCCCGTTCCAGTTTTCTGTCCCGCAGAAACTGGCCGCGGCTCCCCGCCTGCTCACCGCTGCTGACTGACCCTGCGGTGTGCTTAAAAAGCACTGCCAGCAAAAAGCCCTTGCGCCGTGTTCAGATCGCGCGGGCTTTACGGAGGCGCCGCGCCTTCCGATACAGCGCGCCCTGACCCCTGCGCCACCCAGCGAACCGCGGGAGCCCCCGGAGCCGCCGCTGCCATCGCTGCGAACGCCGCGCTCACCGGACACGGAACCACGCCGAGCCGCCGCGCACCCGTCGCTACAGCTGCCCGTGCCTGCTGCCGCCGCTTGCCACCTGCACTGTGACATCAGCCGCCGCCGCCGGGATGCCACAGCCCAGCCGACAGTGAGCCAACACAAATCAACAAACCGACAGACCCTCTTCAGCAGGGCACCGCAGCAGCGCCGAGTCTCAAAGGTAACATGGGAAACTTCTTCCCCACTGAACTATCACGGGACACAGAAGCACTGGCTGCTCTGCTGAATCCTTACTATATTCAGGTTACAAGGGCTGAATTATCAGAGTTGGTGTGGCTCATTAAAGCAGCCGTACCAGAACTACCTCTAGTTGAAGCCCTCAACATTCACATATGGGACAAAATAGGCAGTCTTATCAAACTCAAGGCTCGGGGAGGGGACTCCCAAGCAAACAATGCTTATCCAGCCTGGCAAACTATAATGACTGCATTAAGCAGACCCCACCAAAGAACGACGAACACACCCCCCCCCACTCACGCTGCGAGCAGCAGCCCCACTCTTACGTGTCGCAGTTTAAACACACAAAGCGCGGCGGGGGGAGGGGGTGGAGCTGTTCACAATTCCACTTCGGGGAAGGGAACCGGGAGCCCAAGGGACACGGGTCGGCAGGAGGGAGCGGGGCCCCAGATGCGAGGTTCCAGTCTGTGGGACAGCAGCAAGGGGTCCCGTGACGGGGGTGGGGGGGCTAGCCCAGCTTACTTGCCAACCCATCCCGCGCATGAACGCCGAGTACGCGCCCAGAGGCGGGCACCACCATCTCGCCCGCCACGCGGTACGGACACCGACCCGTCCTTCCCCGCCCCTGTGCCGTCCTCCCCATCCACCACCACCGCCCACCCACAGGCAGCCGCTTTCGCCGGAGCTGCAGGGGGGGGGAATGGGAGGAATGGGGGGAAGAGGAGGGGGATTTCGGGATAGCTCCGCCGGCAAGGGATGAAGCGACATACCGAGAGGGTACAATCGATAGATGGGCTTTATGCAGAGAAGAGGCATTGCGGACTAGGGACTTACAAGTTATACAAGCATGTCCAGTAATTATCGGTCCACGTCAAAGCCGCAGGTTCCAACCATTGCCACATGAACTAACCAAAGAACTAAGACAGTTAATAAGAGAAACTGGTGTATCATCCCCTAACACGCTTGCATTTTTAGAGTCACTGAGTTCCACACACATCTTCATGCCTCATGACTGGAGAACCCTGTTACAAATAAGCCTCCCTAACACACAGTACAATGTATGGCTGAATGATTTTAGAGAAATCTGTTCCACTTATGCCAATGACCCACAAGCAGGGGTATCAGCACACCAACTCACAGGGGATGGGAACTATCGTTCCATAGATGCTCAAACCGGGTACAATAGAGAAGTATACGAAGTCATAGCAAAACATGCCATGCGGGCAATGAGAAAACTACCCACATCAGACAGAGACGCAAACTTGTCATTTACAAAAATAATACAGGGCCCAACAGAACCTTACACGCAATTCCTAGATCGGTTGCAATCTGCTCTGGATAGGCAGATTGAAAATGAGGAAGCCAGAGAAATCCTTAGCAGAAGACTGGCTTTTGAAAATGCTAATGTTGATTGTAAAAGAGTTCTGCAAACCCTTCCTAAAAGGGAAACTTGTAGCATCTCAGAATTAGTTCGTGCCTGCCAAGAGGTGGGTTCTTTAACACATCAATCAGATTTACTGAGTACTCAGTTAAGGACACAGCAGGGGGCCAGACCCAGAGAAGGTTGCTTCACTTGTGGGGCCCCCGACCACTTCCAAAGGGACTGCCCTCAGAAACCTCTAGCAGTGGCACCTCGAAAGCACCCCAAAGCAAGGAGGATGCCAAAAAACTGGAGGCAAGGGGCTCTGTCGCACGCCCCGGTACAGCAATCACATGCGACACAAGGGAACAGGCTGGCGATTTGTGCCCCCCCCCCAACTCAGCCAGCGCTCTGTGCCCCTGTACCCCAGCCAGCACTGGGCTGGACTTATCCAACAGGGACACAGTCTTCATAACTTCCACTGAGGTAGTGCTAATCCCGACTGGACATTGGGGTCCCCTTAATCCAGGGGTACACGCACTGCTGATTGGAAGGTCCTCCACCACCAGAATGGGTTTGTTTGTGCTGCCAGGTGTAATAGGGGTCTGGAGGGTTCCTGCTCTGCCCAGTGGGGACACATCAGCTCCACGGTTCAGGTGGGGGAGGGTCCCCAGAGGTGCCCCACCCCAGGGCCCCGCCTTGGCCAGGGCTCAGCGCCAGGCTCGGAACTGGTGCGGACCAGGGCAATCCGACTGTTTAATTAAAGCCAAGCCTCGCCAAGGCCCACGGCGGGGGCTGACGCGCTGGGATTTCTGCCCAGGGCCCTCAATGTCAAAGGGAAGAAATTCAGTGAAGTGCAGGTAAACGGCGGGAGTAACTATCGCTCTCCTAAGGGGGAGCAGAGTTACTGACTGGGCTCAGCCGCAGTGGTCGCACCTCCTCATGGTCCTGCTGAATGCCCTTTACAGGTAACTAAGTCGGCCTCGGCCCCAACTTGGAGGAGGGGTTAAAGCCTCTCTCTCCCTATCATCCGGATTCACTACCCAGCAACAGAATTAAAACTAAAGTGATACACATTTTATAGGTAACAACTTACACAAAGTCTGTTACCCAAAGCCTTGCCCACAGGCTACAGTTGGGCACAGGTTCACAGATATTGAGGGAGTACTGTCGACCTGGACATCCCTCACACCTGTGGGAAACAACTGGGCTGCAGACAGCTCAGGCCTTGAATTTGGGCACTTACAGCTGTGAGGTGGTAAAAGAATGTAAACATCGAGACTTAGAAAGCAGAAAAGAGGAACAACTGCAGTAAATAACAGGTGTTGTTTTAAGACTTGCCAGCACGCGAAGGGATGCCGACCGCCTATCAGAGGATGAGCTTGGACACGTGGACAAGAACATATAACCAAGGAGATATGGTATTTGCACGTGGACAGAAGAAAAAGACTATAAAACTAAGCCTGCTGTAAAGAAAGCGTTTGTTGTTCCTTGCCTGCCAACTTGCTGTCTGAGTGCATCTTCAGTCTGTTGCAACACACACTGTCAGAACATCTAACCCGATGTCATACTTTGAAATTGGCCCCCCTTGAGAGGTCGAGGGGCTCAGAGGTGATTGGGTGCCAGGGCAGTGTTCCCTGGAGAGCCAGTCACTGTCCATGTTGTTCACTTCTGCTCAAAATCACATATCACAGCACCAGAAACCGTTGGCAGTGCTGTCTTGGTTGTTTTGCTGTTGGTGTCTGCTGCGTGTAGGTGGACAAGGCCAGGGGGTGGCTGGGCTCCCTCTCTTCCCCTCCGGGGAATTAGAGTCAGCATTTGGAGTGTGTGCTGGGAAGGAAGAGATTCACAGCACCTGAGGTAAGAGGGAGGAGGCCAGGCCTTCCTTCCCCCCCCTGCAGCTGCAGGACACTTGGGACAGTGCAGAACTGAACCGAGCTGCCTGTGGCCAAGGCTAGGGGGCTTTTTTTCCCCCCACTGCATTTAGGCTGGTGGGGGGTGGATTTTGAGGCTCAGCACTTGAGCAGAGCCAAGTGGACGGGCTGATAAATCAGCTCGGTGCTTGGGAGAAGAATCCCAGGAGAAATTGGAGACGGGCCAAGAGAGGCTCGAGAGTTGCCTGCCGAAGCTGACCGGGGGCAGCCAGAAACTGACTTAGAGGAATGAAGATTCCAGGACGCGTACACTTGATAAGCTGCACTGCAGCAGCCTACGGACCGAGGTGGGACACCGAGAGGGAGAGATCACCAGCAGCAGGAGAGCAAGGACTCAAAGCTATCTCCTCGGACTTCATGAGGAGAGACTACAACGAACAACTGCTGGAAGCTGGTGAGGAGGGAGTGTTCAGGAGCCCAGAACACTCCCACAGCAAAAGACTGTGTTACAAATCAGCCTGGCGCTTTGGGAACGGCCGCGGTTGACGGTCGGGCATGAGGGAGCGCCCTGAGGCTGCTGCTGATGGGGCTGCTCTGCTCTTTCCAGAGCTGCTGCATCTGTGGCCAGAGCGGGGCCACCATTTCCTGCTGTGGAAGACACTGTGACCTGAGCTTCCACCTGCCCCGTGCCAAGCAGGGAGGCTGTGTCACCCAGTTCCACAGACCATTCAGGTACCTCCTGTCCCTTCCTTGCCACCACCAGAGAAGGGCCCAGCACTTCTCACCTCACCCACCCCTTTTCCCCCCAGCTCCTACTGCCCCACAAACAGCCCAGAGCAGGCAGTGGAGGTGACTCCAGAGCCGGGCACCCAATGCCTCATCTGCTTGGAGCCTGTGGAGGACAGAAAGACCTTCAACACCCTGGTGTGCCCAGCCTGCAGAACCGCCTGGTTCCACAGGGACTGCATCCAAGTAGGAGTGGTTCTGTCACCCCCATGGGCACAGCAGGGGCTCAGCAGCACCAGGGCCTCACTCTTGCTACTTGTGTTTCCCCTGGAGGGACAGGCTCTGCATGCTGGTCTTTTATCCCTCCAGTGCCCCCTCTACAGAAATAATGACACATTTGTCATGAATTTGTTCACCATGGGGATCCAAATCCCCTTCAGGTTGGTGTCCTTCTGCCTGGCTCACAACACAGGGGGTGCAAGTGCTGTGCTGTGCCAGGGCCTGCCCCAGCAGTCCTGGCCCTGCCCTGGTCCGTGAGTCCCAGGTTCAGCTTCCTGCAGGAGCTGGAAATGGCACAGGGGGAAGGGCAGGGACACCCTGCACCTGCCCGATGCCAGGGCAGAGGGAGCTCATCAGTTTTCCTTTTCCCATCAGACCGCCATCATGGGAGGGCACTAATGCATTCAATGAGCTAGGAGACAGCTAACCCACTAAACATGAGAAATCACGTATGAGACTCTCATCCACTAAAACGACTATCACCTCGGCACACAAATTCCATCAGTCACAAGATGGCAGGAGGGAGAATGAAGCTGCATCACAGCACCAACCAAATGGCATCGGGAAGGAGGGAGGCAAGGAGCGAGGAGCGAAGGCGGGAAAAGTTGCTGCGGGAAACGCCAGTGCGGGAAAGAAGGGGGTGGGTTCCCTCAGCACCACCCCCTAGGCCACCTCTGCCTCCACCTGCGCGTGTCAGGGACTCCACCCCTGACACACCCACACCCACGGCCTCTCCCTCCAGCTCCACCTCCTCCCCAGAAAGTCTTCCCTCCTGGGACAGAAGGGAATTCAGGGGCAGGGCCAGGCCAAAGGTCAAGTCCAGCTTCCACAAACACAGCCATGCCCATAGGGCCTGTTCCACCGAGGCCCACCCCACCTACCAGTTATCTGACACCCACTCAGACTGTTCCCAGCACTCCCCTGAGAGACAGGCAAACCATCCAAACTTCTGGAAGTCTTTCAGGGAGGAGGCTGCTCAGGCCAATGACAGAGATTTCCTAAAGGCCTTTCCAATTTACTTAGAGGAGGGTAAAGCTCCAGAATGGAGGCCTATCTCTTACCCAATGCTGAAGGACATTAAAAAAGCTCTTGTTCAGTATGGGTTAGGAGCACCCTTCACAGTTGGCCTGCTGGAATCATTCCTTTTACCTTATAGACTCACACCTTATGATATTTGTGCAGTTACAAATGGGCTTTTTTCCACCGTGCAATCGTCCCTCTTTGAGACGGAGTGGAAGAAACTAATTACAACTTACGTTAACGAAAAGGTGGAGAGGAGGGGAATACCAGTGAGACAGGCTGTAGACATGCTTTATGGTCAAGGACATTACTCAAGTAGGGACGATCAGTCTAGAATTGATCTGAAACATTTGGATATATCTAAAGAATTGGCGTTGGAAGCAGTTAAGACGGTAGCAGATGCATACGTCCAGACTCCTTCACTTCCAGAGTGATTAAAGAGGTAACAGAGTTGTTTGGAACCAAGTGGGAATATCACGCCCCTTGGCATCCACAGAGTTCAGGAAGAGTAGGGAGAATGAACGAGAAATTAAGAAACATCTGACCAAATTGTTGCTAGAAACGAAAATGAATTGGGTGAAGTGCCTTCCTTTGACACTACTGTATATCAGGACTCAACCTCGAACAGATACGGGGATTTCACCATTTGAAATGTTGTATGGCATGCCCTATGAGTTCGGAGCCCCAACAGATCATCCAAAGGTTGAGGATACCCTCCTAAGAGAGTATATCATTGAATTGATGAAAAGAAGGCAGGAGTTAAGGAAAAAGGGACTTGTAACTCAAAGACCACCTTTAGACATGGCCATACACAAATTTCAACCAGGTGACAAGGTGTTAATTAAAACATGGAAAGAAACATCTCTAACTCCACAATGGGAGGGGCCCTTTGTTGTTCTTCTCACCACAGATACGGCAGTGAGAACAGCTGAGCGAGGGTGGACCCATGCATCAAGAGTTAAAGGACCAGTAAAAGATTCAGAGTGGAAAGTAACATCGAGCCCCGGAGACCTGCAGATGAGGATTAAGAGAGTACAGCCAACAGATGAACCTTGATGGAGAGGTCGTAAGGTCCAGCCTGTATTCCTTCTTTCAGATACCCCAAGATCAGACTTTAAGGAGAGTGCACTTTGTTTCCTGGAACTTAGAGGGAATACCTGAACAGACTGGAGGCTCAGGACTGTATAGGGTAGTGGGGACCCAAACTGTTTTACCTTTTTGTTGTGAAGTAGAAACTGACATACCGGAGGGATGTAGCCCACACGGAATACCCTGTATAAAACATCCAGAGTCCACACACTACAGCTGGGTGTTGTGTAAGTGCAAGAAGTGTGATAGGAAGTGGCGCTGTGTATCAATAAGGGGACAACCTCATTGTATGAAGTGTAGGACGAGTTCTACTGAATCCATAAGGGAACAAATGGCAAACGCTGAAATAATAAAAGCTTTCTGTGGTTGGGAGTGGTTAGTCCCAGAGACTTGGGAAATTTATGAAACCAATTGGAATAGGGCACTGATAGAATTGTGCCAAACTAGATTTTCTTGGAAATTGGAAAAACCCAATCGAAGGAGGTATGTTGAATTGTTGGGACTAATCAATAGAATCCAAAGTCTTGAAATAGATGAGTCTCAGCCTGAATCAGTGGGGGAAAATTAAGCAAATTGAGTCTATCCCCCGAAGAGTATCACTGCTGCCGAGAAGAACCTAAAACCTCGTTGTTCCCTGCACAGGAACAGACGAAGGAAGGCAGAGAGATAAACGTGTGGGGAAGCAGGTGACTCAAAGCAGAGACCATTGAGAGCGAAAGGAAGAGACTCAAACAAAATGGGGCAAAATCTGGTGTCAATCATTATTGTAATAGTTCTTGCGAGTTCTCTGGGATGTGCCCACAGCCATTTGAGTGGACCTTAATCAGGTCAAAAGATTCAAAAATTGTTCAGAAGGCAATAACTGCCATAGGTCCTAAATTTAATGTGACAGTTTGTGATCTGTTAATGGCTAATATACCCCAAGAATGTGGCAAAGGAGGAAGAAAACCCTCTGTTACAGTAAATAAGGGAGCCACATATTGGTGCCCAACTTCTAATCCAGGGAAGTCATATTGCAATTTTCCTGGGCACTATCACTGTGGATATTGGGGTTGTGAGACCATAGCCACTGCCTGGAGACCTGAAAGACCAGACAGGTACTTACGAGTACAATGGGGACCACCACATTGTGAGCCCCCTGCATTTGGAGGGTTTGTACTCCCTAATGAACCCTCCAATTGTGAGTATTTACAGGTGCAAGTTCTGAATCACAAGGACCGAGGGTGGCTGACTGGACGAACCTGGGGAGTAAGATTAGACAGACTGTCTGCAGACCCAGGTGAATATGTAACAATAAGGAAACAGCCATTAACTGTTTATTCCCAATTACTAGGACCCAGCTTGGAAATAAGGAAATCTAGAGACAACAGTCAAGAAAAAGAAAGGGAAAAGGTAGATAAAGTCCTTACTAATTCAATGTCACAGGAATCTAAAGGTACACAGGTCATTCCTACTGGATCATTTCAAAAAGAAAAGGTATCACATAGGGGAGTGGAATCAATGTTAAACCTGGTAGAAGCGTCTTATAAAGCCATCAATTATACAGACCCTGACATGACTGAGTCTTGTTGGTTATGTTACAACGTGAGACCTTGTGGGAGGCGTGTCTGGATGCACAGGGGATGTGCCAGGGTGATGGGCCCGAGAGGACATGCGCAGTCACATATAACTCTATTGGCTGAAGAAGTCACATGGTACACAGGGATATAAGAGTGGCAATTTTGAATAAAGCTCTCTTGGTTTTACCATCCACGAGGAGTTGACTCATTCCTTGTTATACAAGGGTCCCCTGCTACAAATGGCGATCCGAAACAGACATTTTTAGCTTATATTAAGCGAGATATTTATCCTGGATCAGGAAATCTGCTGGTGACCCTGGGATCTTCTCAATTTCCGAAGACAGGGGTCTTGACCACAAAAAACCTTGACGTCAATAAACCCCGTGCTCTTAGTGGCACCTAAGAGACGGACAGTTAGTTTAGCGAGCTCAAAAATATTAAGATAGTGCACGGAAGAAGAGAAGAAAGAAGTTGAAGAAGAAACCGAGAGGTCAAAGCAGCCACCGAGAGAGCGGAGAGGGTCAACGCAACATCCAAAGCAGTGAGTCTGACTGGGACGCACCCCGCATTCCTAAGACTGCTCCCTGGGTGAGACGTGCCTGCAGCTCGGAGAACGAGCCACGGAGCACCTTAAGATTGTCAGGGAAAAGCCTGCTGGTCCCGAGTGTCGCTCATCTGGTAAAGCGGCTCTTCGCTACCGACTGTGTGGACCACGTGCAAGAAGCGGCTTGCCGCTGCCGCGTCTTAGCAACCCCAGCCACCGCTGACCCCCGCGGAGCCCCCGTTCCAGTTTTCTGTCCCGCAGAAACTGGCCGCGGCTCCCCGCCTGCTCACCGCTGCTGACTGACCCTGCGGTGTGCTTAAAAAGCACTGCCAGCAAAAAGCCCTTGCGCCGTGTTCAGATCGCGCGGGCTTTACGGAGGCGCCGCGCCTTCCGATACAGCGCGCCCTGACCCCTGCGCCACCCAGCGAACCGCGGGAGCCCCCGGAGCCGCCGCTGCCATCGCTGCGAACGCCGCGCTCACCGGACACGGAACCACGCCGAGCCGCCGCGCACCCGTCGCTACAGCTGCCCGTGCCTGCTGCCGCCGCTTGCCACCTGCACTGTGACATCAGCCGCCGCCGCCGGGATGCCACAGCCCAGCCGACAGTGAGCCAACACAAATCAACAAACCGACAGACCCTCTTCAGCAGGGCACCGCAGCAGCGCCGAGTCTCAAAGGTAACATGGGAAACTTCTTCCCCACTGAACTATCACGGGACACAGAAGCACTGGCTGCTCTGCTGAATCCTTACTATATTCAGGTTACAAGGGCTGAATTATCAGAGTTGGTGTGGCTCATTAAAGCAGCCGTACCAGAACTACCTCTAGTTGAAGCCCTCAACATTCACATATGGGACAAAATAGGCAGTCTTATCAAACTCAAGGCTCGGGGAGGGGACTCCCAAGCAAACAATGCTTATCCAGCCTGGCAAACTATAATGACTGCATTAAGCAGACCCCACCAAAGAACGACGAACACACCCCCCCCCACTCACGCTGCGAGCAGCAGCCCCACTCTTACGTGTCGCAGTTTAAACACACAAAGCGCGGCGGGGGGAGGGGGTGGAGCTGTTCACAATTCCACTTCGGGGAAGGGAACCGGGAGCCCAAGGGACACGGGTCGGCAGGAGGGAGCGGGGCCCCAGATGCGAGGTTCCAGTCTGTGGGACAGCAGCAAGGGGTCCTGTGACGGGGGTGGGGGGGCTAGCCCAGCTTACTTGCCAACCCATCCCGCGCATGAACACCGAGTACGCGCCCAGAGGCGGGCACCACCATCTCGCCCGCCACGCGGTACGGACACCGACCCGTCCTTCCCCGCCCCTGTGCCGTCCTCCCCATCCACCACCACCGCCCACCCACAGGCAGCCGCTTTCGCCGGAGCTGCAGGGGGGGGGAATGGGAGGAATGGGGGGAAGAGGAGGGGGATTTCGGGATAGCTCCGCCGGCAAGGGATGAAGCGACATACCGAGAGGGTACAATCGATAGATGGGCTTTATGCAGAGAAGAGGCATTGCGGACTAGGGACTTACAAGTTATACAAGCATGTCCAGTAATTATCGGTCCACGTCAAAGCCGCAGGTTCCAACCATTGCCACATGAACTAACCAAAGAACTAAGACAGTTAATAAGAGAAACTGGTGTATCATCCCCTAACACGCTTGCATTTTTAGAGTCACTGAGTTCCACACACATCTTCATGCCTCATGACTGGAGAACCCTGTTACAAATAAGCCTCCCTAACACACAGTACAATGTATGGCTGAACAATTTTAGAGAAATCTGTTCCACTTATGCCAATGACTCACAAGCAGGGGTATCAGCACACCAACTCACAGGGGATGGGAACTATCGTTCCATAGATGCTCAAACCGGGTACAATAGAGAAGTATACGAAGTCATAGCAAAACATGCCATGCGGGCAATGAGAAAACTACCCACATCAGACAGAGACGCAAACTTGTCATTTACAAAAATAATACAGGGCCCAACAGAACCTTACACGCAATTCCTAGATCGGTTGCAATCTGCTCTGGATAGGCAGATTGAAAATGAGGAAGCCAGAGAAATCCTTAGCAGAAGACTGGCTTTTGAAAATGCTAATGTTGATTGTAAAAGAGTTCTGCAAACCCTTCCTAAAAGGGAAACTTGTAGCATCTCAGAATTAGTTCGTGCCTGCCAAGAGGTGGGTTCTTTAACACATCAATCAGATTTACTGAGTACTCAGTTAAGGACACAGCAGGGGGCCAGACCCAGAGAAGGTTGCTTCACTTGTGGGGCCCCCGACCACTTCCAAAGGGACTGCCCTCAGAAACCTCTAGCAGTGGCACCTCGAAAGCACCCCAAAGCAAGGAGGATGCCAAAAAACTGGAGGCAAGGGGCTCTGTCGCACGCCCCGGTACAGCAATCACATGCGACACAAGGGAACAGGCTGGCGATTTGTGCCCCCCCCCCAACTCAGCCAGCGCTCTGTGCCCCTGTACCCCAGCCAGCACTGGGCTGGACTTATCCAACAGGGACACAGTCTTCATAACTTCCACTGAGGTAGTGCTAATCCCGACTGGACATTGGGGTCCCCTTAATCCAGGGGTACACGCACTGCTGATTGGAAGGTCCTCCACCACCAGAATGGGTTTGTTTGTGCTGCCAGGTGTAATAGGGGTCTGGAGGGTTCCTGCTCTGCCCAGTGGGGACACATCAGCTCCACGGTTCAGGTGGGGGAGGGTCCCCAGAGGTGCCCCACCCCAGGGCCCCGCCTTGGCCAGGGCTCAGCGCCAGGCTCGGAACTGGTGCGGACCAGGGCAATCCGACTGTTTAATTAAAGCCAAGCCTCGCCAAGGCCCACGGCGGGGGCTGACGCGCTGGGATTTCTGCCCAGGGCCCTCAATGTCAAAGGGAAGAAATTCAGTGAAGTGCAGGTAAACGGCGGGAGTAACTATCGCTCTCCTAAGGGGGAGCAGAGTTACTGACTGGGCTCAGCCGCAGTGGTCGCACCTCCTCGTGGTCCTGCTGAATGCCCTTTACAGGTAACTAAGTCGGCCTCGGCCCCAACTTGGAGGAGGGGTTAAAGCCTCTCTCTCCCTATCATCCGGATTCACTACCCAGCAACAGAATTAAAACTAAAGTGATACACATTTTATAGGTAACAACTTACACAAAGTCTGTTACCCAAAGCCTTGCCCACAGGCTACAGTTGGGCACAGGTTCACAGATATTGAGGGAGTACTGTCGACCTGGACATCCCTCACACCTGTGGGAAACAACTGGGCTGCAGACAGCTCAGGCCTTGAATTTGGGCACTTACAGCTGTGAGGTGGTAAAAGAATGTAAACATCGAGACTTAGAAAGCAGAAAAGAGGAACAACTGCAGTAAATAACAGGTGTTGTTTTAAGACTTGCCAGCACGCGAAGGGATGCCGACCGCCTATCAGAGGATGAGCTTGGACACGTGGACAAGAACATATAACCAAGGAGATATGGTATTTGCACGTGGACAGAAGAAAAAGACTATAAAACTAAGCCTGCTGTAAAGAAAGCGTTTGTTGTTCCTTGCCTGCCAACTTGCTGTCTGAGTGCATCTTCAGTCTGTTGCAACACACACTGTCAGAACATCTAACCCGATGTCATACTTTGAAATTGGCCCCCCTTGAGAGGTCGAGGGGCTCAGAGGTGATTGGGTGCCAGGGCAGTGTTCCCTGGAGAGCCAGTCACTGTCCATGTTGTTCACTTCTGCTCAAAATCACATATCACAGCACCAGAAACCGTTGGCAGTGCTGTCTTGGTTGTTTTGCTGTTGGTGTCTGCTGCGTGTAGGTGGACAAGGCCAGGGGGTGGCTGGGCTCCCTCTCTTCCCCTCCGGGGAATTAGAGTCAGCATTTGGAGTGTGTGCTGGGAAGGAAGAGATTCACAGCACCTGAGGTAAGAGGGAGGAGGCCAGGCCTTCCTTCCCCCCCCTGCAGCTGCAGGACACTTGGGACAGTGCAGAACTGAACCGAGCTGCCTGTGGCCAAGGCTAGGGGGCTTTTTTTCCCCCCACTGCATTTAGGCTGGTGGGGGGTGGATTTTGAGGCTCAGCACTTGAGCAGAGCCAAGTGGACGGGCTGATAAATCAGCTCGGTGCTTGGGAGAAGAATCCCAGGAGAAATTGGAGACGGGCCAAGAGAGGCTCGAGAGTTGCCTGCCGAAGCTGACCGGGGGCAGCCAGAAACTGACTTAGAGGAATGAAGATTCCAGGACGCGTACACTTGATAAGCTGCACTGCAGCAGCCTACGGACCGAGGTGGGACACCGAGAGGGAGAGATCACCAGCAGCAGGAGAGCAAGGACTCAAAGCTATCTCCTCGGACTTCATGAGGAGAGACTACAACGAACAACTGCTGGAAGCTGGTGAGGAGGGAGTGTTCAGGAGCCCAGAACACTCCCACAGCAAAAGACTGTGTTACAAATCAGCCTGGCGCTTTGGGAACGGCCGCGGTTGACGGTCGGGCATGAGGGAGCGCCCTGAGGCTGCTGCTGATGGGGCTGCTCTGCTCTTTCCAGAGCTGCTGCATCTGTGGCCAGAGCGGGGCCACCATTTCCTGCTGTGGAAGACACTGTGACCTGAGCTTCCACCTGCCCCGTGCCAAGCAGGGAGGCTGTGTCACCCAGTTCCACAGACCATTCAGGTACCTCCTGTCCCTTCCTTGCCACCACCAGAGAAGGGCCCAGCACTTCTCACCTCACCCACCCCTTTTCCCCCCAGCTCCTACTGCCCCACAAACAGCCCAGAGCAGGCAGTGGAGGTGACTCCAGAGCCGGGCACCCAATGCCTCATCTGCTTGGAGCCTGTGGAGGACAGAAAGACCTTCAACACCCTGGTGTGCCCAGCCTGCAGAACCGCCTGGTTCCACAGGGACTGCATCCAAGTAGGAGTGGTTCTGTCACCCCCATGGGCACAGCAGGGGCTCAGCAGCACCAGGGCCTCACTCTTGCTACTTGTGTTTCCCCTGGAGGGACAGGCTCTGCATGCTGGTCTTTTATCCCTCCAGTGCCCCCTCTACAGAAATAATGACACATTTGTCATGAATTTGTTCACCATGGGGATCCAAATCCCCTTCAGGTTGGTGTCCTTCTGCCTGGCTCACAACACAGGGGGTGCAAGTGCTGTGCTGTGCCAGGGCCTGCCCCAGCAGTCCTGGCCCTGCCCTGGTCCGTGAGTCCCAGGTTCAGCTTCCTGCAGGAGCTGGAAATGGCACAGGGGGAAGGGCAGGGACACCCTGCACCTGCCCGATGCCAGGGCAGAGGGAGCTCATCAGTTTTCCTTTTCCCATCAGACCGCCATCATGGGAGGGCACTAATGCATTCAATGAGCTAGGAGACAGCTAACCCACTAAACATGAGAAATCACGTATGAGACTCTCATCCACTAAAACGACTATCACCTCGGCACACAAATTCCATCAGTCACAAGATGGCAGGAGGGAGAATGAAGCTGCATCACAGCACCAACCAAATGGCATCGGGAAGGAGGGAGGCAAGGAGCGAGGAGCGAAGGCGGGAAAAGTTGCTGCGGGAAACGCCAGTGCGGGAAAGAAGGGGGTGGGTTCCCTCAGCACCACCCCCTAGGCCACCTCTGCCTCCACCTGCGCGTGTCAGGGACTCCACCCCTGACACACCCACACCCACGGCCTCTCCCTCCAGCTCCACCTCCTCCCCAGAAAGTCTTCCCTCCTGGGACAGAAGGGAATTCAGGGGCAGGGCCAGGCCAAAGGTCAAGTCCAGCTTCCACAAACACAGCCATGCCCATAGGGCCTGTTCCACCGAGGCCCACCCCACCTACCAGTTATCTGACACCCACTCAGACTGTTCCCAGCACTCCCCTGAGAGACAGGCAAACCATCCAAACTTCTGGAAGTCTTTCAGGGAGGAGGCTGCTCAGGCCAATGACAGAGATTTCCTAAAGGCCTTTCCAATTTACTTAGAGGAGGGTAAAGCTCCAGAATGGAGGCCTATCTCTTACCCAATGCTGAAGGACATTAAAAAAGCTCTTGTTCAGTATGGGTTAGGAGCACCCTTCACAGTTGGCCTGCTGGAATCATTCCTTTTACCTTATAGACTCACACCTTATGATATTTGTGCAGTTACAAATGGGCTTTTTTCCACCGTGCAATCGTCCCTCTTTGAGACGGAGTGGAAGAAACTAATTACAACTTACGTTAACGAAAAGGTGGAGAGGAGGGGAATACCAGTGAGACAGGCTGTAGACATGCTTTATGGTCAAGGACATTACTCAAGTAGGGACGATCAGTCTAGAATTGATCTGAAACATTTGGATATATCTAAAGAATTGGCGTTGGAAGCAGTTAAGACGGTAGCAGATGCATACGTCCAGACTCCTTCACTTCCAGAGTGATTAAAGAGGTAACAGAGTTGTTTGGAACCAAGTGGGAATATCACGCCCCTTGGCATCCACAGAGTTCAGGAAGAGTAGGGAGAATGAACGAGAAATTAAGAAACATCTGACCAAATTGTTGCTAGAAACGAAAATGAATTGGGTGAAGTGCCTTCCTTTGACACTACTGTATATCAGGACTCAACCTCGAACAGATACGGGGATTTCACCATTTGAAATGTTGTATGGCATGCCCTATGAGTTCGGAGCCCCAACAGATCATCCAAAGGTTGAGGATACCCTCCTAAGAGAGTATATCATTGAATTGATGAAAAGAAGGCAGGAGTTAAGGAAAAAGGGACTTGTAACTCAAAGACCACCTTTAGACATGGCCATACACAAATTTCAACCAGGTGACAAGGTGTTAATTAAAACATGGAAAGAAACATCTCTAACTCCACAATGGGAGGGGCCCTTTGTTGTTCTTCTCACCACAGATACGGCAGTGAGAACAGCTGAGCGAGGGTGGACCCATGCATCAAGAGTTAAAGGACCAGTAAAAGATTCAGAGTGGAAAGTAACATCGAGCCCCGGAGACCTGCAGATGAGGATTAAGAGAGTACAGCCAACAGATGAACCTTGATGGAGAGGTCGTAAGGTCCAGCCTGTATTCCTTCTTTCAGATACCCCAAGATCAGACTTTAAGGAGAGTGCACTTTGTTTCCTGGAACTTAGAGGGAATACCTGAACAGACTGGAGGCTCAGGACTGTATAGGGTAGTGGGGACCCAAACTGTTTTACCTTTTTGTTGTGAAGTAGAAACTGACATACCGGAGGGATGTAGCCCACACGGAATACCCTGTATAAAACATCCAGAGTCCACACACTACAGCTGGGTGTTGTGTAAGTGCAAGAAGTGTGATAGGAAGTGGCGCTGTGTATCAATAAGGGGACAACCTCATTGTATGAAGTGTAGGACGAGTTCTACTGAATCCATAAGGGAACAAATGGCAAACGCTGAAATAATAAAAGCTTTCTGTGGTTGGGAGTGGTTAGTCCCAGAGACTTGGGAAATTTATGAAACCAATTGGAATAGGGCACTGATAGAATTGTGCCAAACTAGATTTTCTTGGAAATTGGAAAAACCCAATCGAAGGAGGTATGTTGAATTGTTGGGACTAATAAATAGAATCCAAAGTCTTGAAATAGATGAGTCTCAGCCTGAATCAGTGGGGGAAAATTAAGCAAATTGAGTCTATCCCCCGAAGAGTATCACTGCTGCCGAGAAGAACCTAAAACCTCGTTGTTCCCTGCACAGGAACAGACGAAGGAAGGCAGAGAGATAAACGTGTGGGGAAGCAGGTGACTCAAAGCAGAGACCATTGAGAGCGAAAGGAAGAGACTCAAACAAAATGGGGCAAAATCTGGTGTCAATCATTATTGTAATAGTTCTTGCGAGTTCTCTGGGATGTGCCCACAGCCATTTGAGTGGACCTTAATCAGGTCAAAAGATTCAAAAATTGTTCAGAAGGCAATAACTGCCATAGGTCCTAAATTTAATGTGACAGTTTGTGATCTGTTAATGGCTAATATACCCCAAGAATGTGGCAAAGGAGGAAGAAAACCCTCTGTTACAGTAAATAAGGGAGCCACATATTGGTGCCCAACTTCTAATCCAGGGAAGTCATATTGCAATTTTCCTGGGCACTATCACTGTGGATATTGGGGTTGTGAGACCATAGCCACTGCCTGGAGACCTGAAAGACCAGACAGGTACTTACGAGTACAATGGGGACCACCACATTGTGAGCCCCCTGCATTTGGAGGGTTTGTACTCCCTAATGAACCCTCCAATTGTGAGTATTTACAGGTGCAAGTTCTGAATCACAAGGACCGAGGGTGGCTGACTGGACGAACCTGGGGAGTAAGATTAGACAGACTGTCTGCAGACCCAGGTGAATATGTAACAATAAGGAAACAGCCATTAACTGTTTATTCCCAATTACTAGGACCCAGCTTGGAAATAAGGAAATCTAGAGACAACAGTCAAGAAAAAGAAAGGGAAAAGGTAGATAAAGTCCTTACTAATTCAATGTCACAGGAATCTAAAGGTACACAGGTCATTCCTACTGGATCATTTCAAAAAGAAAAGGTATCACATAGGGGAGTGGAATCAATGTTAAACCTGGTAGAAGCGTCTTATAAAGCCATCAATTATACAGACCCTGACATGACTGAGTCTTGTTGGTTATGTTACAACGTGAGACCTTGTGGGAGGCGTGTCTGGATGCACAGGGGATGTGCCAGGGTGATGGGCCCGAGAGGACATGCGCAGTCACATATAACTCTATTGGCTGAAGAAGTCACATGGTACACAGGGATATAAGAGTGGCAATTTTGAATAAAGCTCTCTTGGTTTTACCATCCACGAGGAGTTGACTCATTCCTTGTTATACAAGGGTCCCCTGCTACAAATGGCGATCCGAAACAGACATTTTTAGCTTATATTAAGCGAGATATTTATCCTGGATCAGGAAATCTGCTGGTGACCCTGGGATCTTCTCAATTTCCGAAGACAGGGGTCTTGACCACAAAAAACCTTGACGTCAATAAACCCCGTGCTCTTAGTGGCACCTAAGAGACGGACAGTTAGTTTAGCGAGCTCAAAAATATTAAGATAGTGCACGGAAGAAGAGAAGAAAGAAGTTGAAGAAGAAACCGAGAGGTCAAAGCAGCCACCGAGAGAGCGGAGAGGGTCAACGCAACATCCAAAGCAGTGAGTCTGACTGGGACGCACCCCGCATGCCTAAGACTGCTCCCTGGGTGAGACGTGCCTGCAGCTCGGAGAACGAGCCACGGAGCACCTTAAGATTGTCAGGGAAAAGCCTGCTGGTCCCGAGTGTCGCTCATCTGGTAAAGCGGCTCTTCGCTACCGACTGTGTGGACCACGTGCAAGAAGCGGCTTGCCGCTGCCGCGTCTTAGCAACCCCAGCCACCGCTGACCCCCGCGGAGCCCCCGTTCCAGTTTTCTGTCCCGCAGAAACTGGCCGCGGCTCCCCGCCTGCTCACCGCTGCTGACTGACCCTGCGGTGTGCTTAAAAAGCACTGCCAGCAAAAAGCCCTTGCGCCGTGTTCAGATCGCGCGGGCTTTACGGAGGCGCCGCGCCTTCCGATACAGCGCGCCCTGACCCCTGCGCCACCCAGCGAACCGCGGGAGCCCCCGGAGCCGCCGCTGCCATCGCTGCGAACGCCGCGCTCACCGGACACGGAACCACGCCGAGCCGCCGCGCACCCGTCGCTACAGCTGCCCGTGCCTGCTGCCGCCGCTTGCCACCTGCACTGTGACATCAGCCGCCGCCGCCGGGATGCCACAGCCCAGCCGACAGTGAGCCAACACAAATCAACAAACCGACAGACCCTCTTCAGCAGGGCACCGCAGCAGCGCCGAGTCTCAAAGGTAACATGGGAAACTTCTTCCCCACTGAACTATCACGGGACACAGAAGCACTGGCTGCTCTGCTGAATCCTTACTATATTCAGGTTACAAGGGCTGAATTATCAGAGTTGGTGTGGCTCATTAAAGCAGCCGTACCAGAACTACCTCTAGTTGAAGCCCTCAACATTCACATATGGGACAAAATAGGCAGTCTTATCAAACTCAAGGCTCGGGGAGGGGACTCCCAAGTAAACAATGCTTATCCAGCCTGGCAAACTATAATGACTGCATTAAGCAGACCCCACCAAAGAACGACGAACACACCCCCCCCCACTCACGCTGCGAGCAGCAGCCCCACTCTTACGTGTCGCAGTTTAAACACACAAAGCGCGGCGGGGGGAGGGGGTGGAGCCGTTCACAATTCCACTTCGGGGAAGGGAACCGGGAGCCCAAGGGACACGGACCGGCGGGAGGGAGCGGGGCCCCAGATGCGAGGTTCCAGTCTGTGGGACAGCAGCAAGGGGTCCCGTGACGGGGGTGGGGGGGCTAGCCCAGCTTACTTGCCAACCCATCCCGCGCATGAACACCGAGTACGCGCCCAGGGGCGGGCACCACCATCTCGCCCGCCACGCGGTACGGACACCGACCCGTCCTTCCCCGCCCCTGTGCCGTCCTCCCCATCCACCACCACCGCCCACCCACAGGCAGCCGCTTTCGCCGGAGCTGCAGGGGGGGGGAATGGGAGGAATGGGGGGAAGAGGAGGGGGATTTCGGGATAGCTCCGCCGGCAAGGGATGAAGCGACATACCGAGAGGGCACAATTGATAGGTGGGCTTTATGTAGGGAAGAGGCATTGCGGTCTGGGGACTTACAAGTTATACAAGCATGTCCAGTAATTATCGGCCCACGTCAAAGCCGCAGATTCCAACCATTACCACATGAACTAACCAAAGAATTGAGACAGTTAATAAGAGAAACTGGTGTATCATCCCCTAACATGCTTGCATTCTTAGAATCACTAAGTTCCACATATATCTTCATGCCTCATGACTGGAGAACCCTGTTACAAATAAGCCTTTCTAACACACAGTACAATGTATGGCTGAACGATTTTAGAGAAATCTGTTCTGCCTATGCTAATGACCCACAAGCAGGGGTATCAGCACACCAACTCACAGGGGATGGGAACTATCGTTCCATAGATGCTCAAACCGGGTACAATAGAGAAGTATACGAAGTCATAGCAAAACATGCCATGCGGGCAATACGGAAACTACCCACATCAGACAGAGACGCAAACTTGTCATTTACAAAAATAGTACAGGGCCCAACAGAACCTTATACAAAATTCTTAGATCGGCTGCAATCTGCTCTGGATAGGCAGATTGAAAATGAGGAAGCCAGAGAAATCCTTAGCAGAAGACTGGCTTTCGAAAATGCTAATGTGGATTGCAAAAGAGTTCTGCAAAACCTTCCTAAGAGGGAAACTTGCAGTATCTCAGAATTAGTTTGTGCCTGCCAGGAGGTAGGTTCTTTAACACATCAAACAGATTTGCTAGCAGTAGCACTGAGTACTCAGTTAAGGACACAGCAGGGGGCCAGACCCAGAGAAGGTTGCTTCACTTGTGGGGCCCCCGACCACTTCCAAAGGGACTGCCCTCAGAAACCTCTAGCAGTGGCACCTCGAAAGCACCCCAAAGCAAGGAGGATGCCAAAAAACTGGAGGCGAGGGGCGCTGTCGCACGCCCCGGTACAGCAATCACATGCGACACAAGGGAACAGGCTGGCGATTTGCGCCCCCCCAGCTCAGCCAGCGCTCTGTGCCCCTACATCCCAGCCAGCGCTCTGCGCCCCTCCACCGCAGCCAGCGCTGGGCTGGACTTATCCAACAGGGACACAATCCTCATAACTTCCACTGAGGTGGTGCTAATCCCGACTGGGTGTTGGGGTCCCCTTAATCCAGGGGTACATGCACTGCTGATTGGAAGGTCCTCCACCACCAGAATGGGTTTGTTTGTGCTGCCAGGTGTAATAGATTCAGATTCTCATAGTGAGATTCTAATAATGGCTTGGACCCCTTCACCCCCCTACTTCATCCCGAAAGGACAGAAGCTTGCTCAGTTAATCCCCTTCTACAGTGCGTCGCCTGCTGATGGTCAAACGCTTCTGACAGATAAAACCTCCATTCTGAATCATTGATCTGAACACTTTCAGACTCTCTTCAGTACCAACCATGTAGTTCAAGACTCAACAATTCAGTCCATCTCACAACAACCGGTGAAGAATGATTTGGATATTGCCCCCACGTTGGGAGAAACCCTTAAGGCCATACAGCAGGTGAAAACTGGCAAGGCAGCTGGGGTTGACGGAATTCCACCAGAAATCTGGAAACATGGGGGCCTTGCACTCCATGCTAAATTCCACGAGTTTGTGGTGTGCTGTTGGGAACTAGGCGAACTCCCATCAGACCTTCGAGATGCAGTCATCATCACTTTGTGTAAGAAGAAAGGAGTTAAATCAGACTGTTCAAACTACCGTGGTATCACTCTGCTCTCCATTGCTGGCAAAGTCCTCAAATCAGGAGGCCTGGAGACACACCATCTCTAACACTGCTGCTTCCTTTGAGAAAGCACGCAGGGTCACTCTCGAGGAGAAAAGACAGCACAGAAAGAACGGTGTCTTGCAGAATATACCACCTAAGGAATCTTCCTGCTGTGCCTTTTGGAATGGGACATGCCCGTCTCATATTGGCCTTATAAGCCACCAGCGTGCTTGTGACAAACGTGGATAGAGCCTTTCCCAAATCTTCGTTCGCGAAACCTGGCCATGATGATGTGATGTCATAGGACAGATGTGATGTCACAAAGGAGGATGTGATTTCACAGGAAGGGTGTGATGTCACAGAGGAGGATGTGATATCATAAGAGATATGTGATGTCATAGGACTGATGTGATGTCACAGAGGAGGATGTGGCACCAAGACCCCAGGGTCAGGGAAACAGGAAGCTGGGAGATAAAGGGGCTGATGGGCAATGGGCACAGGCGGGTGACTGGGATCTCCAGTCTGGGCAGGCACTGGGGAGCACTGGGCAATGCTGGCCCTGGCACACAAGGGCTGGGCCCAGGGAAGTGCTGGGGTGGTGGCAGTGCCCGGCTCCAGCCCATTTGCGGGCACTGCAGCCCCCAAGTGGTGCAGGCCCAGCCACGGCCTCCCCGAGCAGAGCCCAGAGGGGCAGATGCCCTTTGCTGGCCCTGCCCCTGTCCCAGCTGGGCACACCGTGTCCTCCCGCATCAGCCGGGCCCTGCTCTGCTCAGCTGGCCCAGGCAGGGGGGGCCAGGCACTGGCAGCCCAGCAGGGCTCTGGCTCCACACTGGGCTGACCCTGGCACACAGCTGCCCCAGTGCCCCTGTCCCCAGGGATGGCCCTGCCCTGCCCTGGGCCCAGCGCTGGCCCTCAGCAGGATGGCACCTTCCCGCCCCACTCTCCCTCCCTCCCCACCCGCCTCACAGGCCCCTCTGGGCTGGGACCCCCGTGGGCACAGATCAAGGACAGGCACTGAGCGGGGGCTCCCGGCACCTGCCACAGCCTCAATTCTCCACTCACCTTTGCCCACATTTACACAACACCTTCCATCCTTACGGGCCCCTGACCACACACAAAAGACCATTGTGGGGCAGCTGGGAAAACATCTCAGCTCAATGACTTGACTATTTGCCTTGCATTTTCCCCAGGAGCCGGCAGTGACCTGGAAGATTTTCCTTTTGCCCTTTTCTGCTTCGTGCCTCCTTTGTTGGATAATTGAGGAACGTTGACTGAGCAGGGGCCCAGGAGAGGTGAAACCGCTCAAGAAAGAGGCATTTACAGTCCCTCACCACCAAAGGTCCCACTCCTGACCATCCAAACTGTGGGAGCAGGAGCTCATTGGAAGAGGGAAATGTCCCCAGTTTGGTGTTTGAGAGAGAGATGGACGAGAGACGTGAGCAGGGTGCCTGAGGTGCAGCTGATCCCCCCTGGACTGTCTCCTTCCTTCCCCCTGAGCAGAGCTGGGAGCACCTGGGGAAATTCCTCTTGTTCCTGCAGCCCCTGCTGTGGGATTTTTCCCACTCTCTGGTTCCAAATGGATTTGGGGCCTGGCCGTTCTGCTCAGGCTGTGACCCGCAGGGAGGTGTTGTGGTGACTCCCAGAGGGAAAGGGGAGGAGAAAAGGGGGCCCTGTTCTCCCCACATTTATGTCTCCCTTTCCAATTTCCATGTGCCCTCGGCTTCCCAGAGTCCCTCAGTAGCTGCACGAGAGGGGACATGAGACTCAGCAGGAGGTGTCTGTCCTGTTGTCCTGGTTTTGACTGGGATAATGGACTGGTTTACAGTCACTGCCCACAACAGGGACTTGTCTCAGCACAGAATCCTGGAATCATGGATTGGTTTGGGTGGGAAGGGACCTTAAACTCATCCCGTGCCACGCCCTGGTGTAGGCAGGGACACCTTCCACAAGCCCAGGTTACTCCAAGCCCCGTCCAGCCTGGCCTTGGACACTTCCAGGGATGGGGCAGCCACAGCTTCTCTGGGCAACCTGTGCCAGGGCCTCCCCCTCACAGGGAAAACTTTCTTCCCAATATCCCCCTAAGCCTGCCCTCTGTCAGTGGGAAGCCATTCCCCCTTCTCCCATCCCTACAGCTCCTTGTCCAAAATCCCTCTGCAGCTCCCTGGGAGCCCCTTGAGGCACTGGAAGGGCCTCTAAGGCCTCTCTGGTGCCTTCTCTTCTCCAGGCTGAACAATCCCAATTGTCCCCAGAGCAGAGCTGGACCCACCAGCACCCCCAGAGCCCTCTCCCAGCAGGGACTTCCATCCCTTCCTCCCCCAGCCTGCACCGATCCCGGGGGTTGCCCTGACCCGGCTGCACCACCTTGGTCTTGTCCAACCTCAGCAGATTCCCGTGTGTGCCGGGAAACGGGGGGAAGGGGAATTCACCCGACTCTTGGAGATTTGTTTATCTGGTGGTGCCCCAGGGAAAAACAAAACCCTGTCAGTCCCATCTAGTCTGTCCCATATTCCGCCCAGGAACCCTCCACCAAACAGATCCACCAGGTGGGGGGAATTCCAGGGCCCTTTTTCGGGGACTGACACGTCATAGCCAAAGGAAAACCTCTCAGTGGATATTTCCACCACTTACTCTGGAATCCCCCGTGACATCTCATTCTACCTCTGTGACATCACATCCTCCCTGTGACATCACATCCTTCTTGTGACATCCCACCCTCCTCTGTGACATCACATCCATCACACAACATAAAATCCTCATCTGTGACATCACATCTGCCCATGTGACATCTCATCCTTCCTCAGTGAAATCACATCTTCCTCTGTGACATCAGAGCTGGTCTATGTCATCACATCCATCGTATGACATCACCTCTCTCGTGACATCACATCCTGCACTGTGAATCACATCCTTCCTCTGACGTCATATCCTTCCCTGTGACATCACATCCTCTTCTGTGCCATCACATCCTCTTCTGTGTGATGCCGTGGAATGTTGGTGCTAAAGAAATTACTCAGGAGCAGTTAATTAGGGGTGAGATAAGCAAAGGGTTTAATTGTGCCAAGGCAATGGATGTTACAAGACGTGCCACTGTGCTCGAGATGGTACATTTTATAATATTGTCTGTCCAATCCCAAGTGTGTCCACACTGTAGCCTTTGCTCTGGTCCACCCCGGGTCCAGCCCCTGAGAATTGAGTCTGGGCTGTATTTCCGGACCACCTCTTCATCATTCTCATCATCTTCAGAGCACAGAGGGTATATAGTCACCTAGTTCTTGACTCTCTTTTGTTGTTCAGGCCCTGATATGGCTGTTCTCTAAACAGCCTAGGCCTTGCCTTGACAAGACACTAAACATTGCCACTGAATTCAGGGGTAGATTTGATATGGGGAGCATAGAATGGGGTAAGAGGGTTAAGGAATGTGTAAACTACTTGTAATACAGGGAAAGGGAGTGAGGGATGCTGCTTTTCAAATCTACTTCTACTACTTATAAAACTTATAAAGCTTATAAAAATTAGAAAAATAAAAACTATACTAGGGGCTTAAGGCATCAGTTACATCACATCATTCCTGTGCCATCACATCCTCCTCTGTGACATCACATCCCTCATATGACATCACATCTCTGGGCCCAGCGCTGGCCCTCAGCAGGATGGCACCTTCCCGCCCCACTCTCCCTCCCTCCCCACCCGCCTCACAGGCCCCTCTGGGCTGGGACCCCCGTGGGCACAGATCAAGGACAGGCACTGAACGGGGGCTCCCAGCACCTGCCACAGCCTCAATTCTCCACTCACCTTTGCCCACATTTACACAACACCTTCAATCCTTACAGGCCCCTGACCAGACACAAGAGACCATTGTGGGCCAGCTGGGAAAACATCTCAGCTCAATGACTTGACTATTTGCCTTGCATTTTCCCCAGGAGCCGACAGTGACCTGGAAGATTTTCCTTTTGCCCTTTTCTGCTTCGTGCCTCCTTTGTTGGATAATTGAGGAACGTTGACTGAGCAGGGGCCCAGGGGAGGTGAAGCTGCTCAAGAAAGAGTCATTTACAGCCCCTCACCACCAAAGGTCCCACTCTGGACCATCCAAACTGTGGGAGCAGCAACTCATTGGAAGAGGGAAATGTCCCCAGTTTGGTGTTTGAGAGAGATGGATGAGAGATGTGACCAGGGTGCCTGAGGTGCAGCTGATCCCCCCTGGACTGTCTCCTACCTTCCCCCTGAGCAGAGCTGGGAGTACCTGGGGAAATTACCCTGGTTCTTGTAGTCCGTCCTGTGGGATTTTTTCCCACCCTCTGGTTCCAAATGGATTTGGGGCCTGGCCGTTCTGCTCAGGCCGTGACCCTCAGGGAGGTGTTGTGGTGATTCCCAGAGGGAAAGGGGAGGAGAAAAGGGGGCCCTGTTCTCCCCACATTTACATCTCCCTTCCCAATTTCCTGGTGCCCTCATATTCCCAGAGCCCCTCAGTAGCTGCACGAGGAAGGGGCAGGACCAGACTGAGCAGGAGGTGTCTGTCCTGTTGTCCTGGTTTTGACTGGGATAATGGACTGGTTTACAGTCACTACCCACAACAGAGACTTGCCGTGTCTCAGCACAGAATCATGGAATTATGGACTGGTTTAAGTGGGAAGGGACCTTAAAGCTCATCCCGTGCCACCCTCTGCCATGGGCAGGGACACCTTCCACAAGCCCAGTTTGCTCCAAGCCACGTCCATCTTGGCCTTGGACACTTCCAAGGATGGGGCAGCCACAGCTTCTCAGGGCAACCTGTGCCCGGGCATCCCCCCTCACAGGGAAAATTTACAGAAGTAAATGTGGAGAGAACAGGGTCCCCATTTCTCATCTCCTTTGCTCTCCTCCTGCAGCCCATTGAGGTCGACAACGTCCAATGTGGGGAGGTAAGTCTGGGAGTTGGGGGGCACCCAGTGTGGGAAGTGGGGGCACTTTGGGCCCCCGTCCCTTCCTGGCACTGGGGACACCCCAGTGACCAGTGACGTCTCCTTGTCTCTCTACAGGGAGGCATCATCGGCGGCCCGGTGGGTACCAGGGCTTGAGCTGGGCCCAGACCCTCCCCTCTGGTGGCCACCACCCTCCAGGGCATCCCAGTGCTCCCCAGTCCACCCCAGTGTGCCCCGGGGAGGCCCTTCCTCAGGGCCCCCACTCTATTCCCACACACCCCAGTCCACCCCACCACACACACACAGGGCATCATTCCCACACCATTTCTTCCCTTCTTTCTCCTCTAATCCTTCCCCTTTCCCACTGTCCATGACACTCATGTCCATAAATCCCCTTCCTTGACACCTCAGTCCCAGAGCCCATTCCAATCCTATTCCAGTTTTCTCCCCTTCCCCATTTCTCCTGCCCTACCCCTGCCCTGCTTCATTCCCACACCCCCATCCCCCACAGTCCCATCCCTTCCACACCCCAATGCCCATCCTGTGGGATCCCCAATTCCCCCCACTTCACCCTCTTTGGGTCCCCTCCTCCTCCCTCCCACCCTCCCTGCAGGTCCTGAATTCCCCTGGCTCTCCTTGTCTCCATCCCCACCCTGGGCCCTGCAGGAACAGGGATCCCGGGGGGAAACTGGGTGCAGTGGGGCTGGGGGAGCACAGAGGATTTTCCCCCTCAGATCAGGACCAACCATGGGCTGGGGGGTCTGGGGACACCCGTGTCCCTCCCCCAGCCCTACAGGGCCCAATCCTGCTTAAACCTTTGCTCTCCTCCCAATCTCGGGACAAGGAGGAGGTGGATGTGTTGGGGTAAGTCCTGGAGTTGGGATGTCCCCAGTGTGGGAAATGGGGGGAAATGTAGTCCCCCCATCCCTCCTGGGCCTGGGGACACCCCAGTGACCAGTGACACCTCCCGCTCTCTCTCCAGGGAGGCATGGATGTCCATTGAGTGAAGGGGTCTGAGGTGGGTACCCCGAGTTCTGCTGGGCCCAGACCCTCCCCTCTCGTGGTCACGACCCTTCCTGGCATCCCAGTGTGCCCCAGTCCACCCCAGTGTGTCCCAGTCCAGCCCAGTGTGTCCCAGTCCACCCCAGTGTGTTCCACTACAGCTCAGTGTGTCCCAGTACATCCCTGTGGGCCCCAGTACAGCCCAGCGTGTCCCAGTACATCCCAGTGTGCCCCAGTCCACCCCAGTGTGTCCCAGTCCAGTCCAGTGTGTCCCAGTACATCCCAGTGTGTCCCAGTCCACCCCAGTGTGTCCCAGTCCAGTCCAGTGTGTCCCAGAACCAGCCCAGTGTGTCTCTAACCCTGCCTTTGTCCCCAGCCCCCCGTGGCTGACCAGGTGGAGCTGATGCGCCAGTGACGCTCGGCTGCCTCTCTGCATGTCCAGGTGAGAAATATGGGAGGCTCCTCAGCCCCCCAAAGGAGCCTGGCAGGGCCCTGGGGGGTCCCTGAGCCCTCTGCAGTGGGCAGAGCTTGGGGACAGCAGAGGGACACGCAGGGGGCTGTCCCTGCTCCGTGTCCCGGGGCAGCTGGACAGAGCTGCCCCCAAGCCTTGCCTTGCACTGGGGGCTCTGCAGACCCCCAGGCTCACCGGGAGGGCAGGGAGGGGCTCGGGGAGGTCTCAGAGCATCCCGGGCTCCGGGACTCTGGGGGCCACATGGATCTCAGCATCCAATTCCCTTCTCCTGCCCCAGCTCCCTGCAGACAGACAGGGTGGGGACAAGGCCCCTGCCATGTCCCTGTGGACACCGGGGGTGACGTTTGGGGCTCTGTCTTTCAGGACTGGAAGTGGTGGTGACACCCGTGTCCTGTCCCCCTCCAGTGGCATGAGGAGATGATCATCCCTGGAGGACCCCCCTGATCCTCTGGGTGCCCTGGCAATTTCCCTGCAAGAATCAATAAACCCCTGCAGCAAAACAAATGCTCTGTGTCTGTCTGGGTGTGTGTTCCCACCTCCACGGGTGCCTTCCCGTGTCCATGTGTGTTCCCACGTCCCCTGGGGCACCCGGTGGTTTGGGGGCACAGCGGGAAACAGGGTCTGACTGGGGCTGTCCAAGCACCGTCCCCAAGGAGCACAGCTTGGTGTCGGGGCAGGGGAGGGTCAGGGACAATCAGCCAAGGCCCCTCAGTCCTTCCCTGTGCTCTGGGAGGGATGGGAAAGGGGATCAAAGGAGCCAGCGGGTGTCAAATGCCCCCAGATCTCAAGGGCCAGGCTCGGGGCTGAAGGGATGGAGAGCAGCCCTGCATCCAAGGCCATGGGGATAGTGGGGGATGAAAAGCAGGATGGGAACCAGCAATGGGAACTCACAGCCCACAACCCCCCCGTGTCCTGGGCTCATCCCACAGCGTGGGCAGCAGGGGAGGGGGGTTCTGCCCCTCTGCTCCACTCAGCTGAGACCCCTCCTGCAGTGCTGCCCCCAGCTCTGGGCTCCTCTGGCTGTCTGCAACGCACCCGCCCGCAATGGCAATGGCTTGGGGGGATTCCCCTGCCAGCCCTGGCATCTCCTGCAGCTCCATGGGCTCCTCAGCACAGCAAAGACACGCACCTCTTGGGGCACTTCCAGAGGAGGCCACCAAGGGCATCCCAGGGCTGCAGCACCTCTCGCATGGAGACAGGCTGAGAGAGTGGGGGCTCTTCAGCCTGCAGAGGAAAAGGCTGTGGGGAGACCTCCTTGGGGCCTTCCAGTACTTCAAGGCAGCTTTTTAGAGACATGTGGGCAAAGGGTTCAGTAGGGCCTGTCACAATAGGACAGGGGGTGAGGGAGTTAATCTAAAAAAGGGTAAGTTCAGACTAGAGATAAAGAAGAGCTATTTTCTAGTGAGAATGCTGAAACACAGGAACACGTTTGCAGGGAGGTTGTGGATGCCCCATCCCTGCAAACATTCAAGGCCAGGTTGGATGGGGCTCTGAGCAAGGTGATCTAGGAAAGATGTCTCTGCTCCCCCTCCAGGGGATCCCCCGCCCTGTGCTCTTGGCTACCCCAGTGATGGGCAGCTCTCAAAGGATGCAAGTGCCCAGAGAGCAGAGGGAACACACAGGACCTCTGTTAGCAGGGACATCTTCAGGTGAGGTGGGAATAGCTTGGATCAACACGCTCAGGCTCCACTGTTTTGCCTCTCTGTAGTTGCACACAACTTTTGGAAGAGACTGATAACCACGAGGTCCCACAGTGTCACAGGGTCCCCTTGTTGACATGAGTTCATAAAGTGTCCCACAGATTTGTGGGGGTAGAGTTTTTGGAGGTGTTCTCTGACCCAATCTTCCTTAGCAAGGCAAGATCTTCCTTCCAACATTCCTACAGACTGGTCTCCTGGGCCAGAGATCCCTGAGGGTTGGTCTTGTCAGTGCAAAGGTGTTCAGTAACTCTGCCTTCTCTGCATCCTTGCCATGAGCAGAGCGGCTCAGGGGGCTCCTGGGGGTCTCTGCACACGAGATTCCCCCTCACACTCTTAAGGCAACTTCCCAGGTTCACCATTCCCAGGACTCCCTGGCAGTGACTCTCCCACCAGCCCAGACTGGCACTGCTGACACTCAGGCCCCTTCCCAGCAGCAGCAGCTCCAGTGACCCGACAGGTCCCCTGTGACTCCCCACACCCTCCACTCTCACAGTCAGACCAGGTTTCCTCACTGCTTCCACCCCAGGTTTCCCATGGCAGAGTCTCATGTCTTAGAAACAATAAGACATTTCATTCCTGGAGAAGAAACACAGAAACAGCCCGAGCTGGTGCCTCAAGGAAGGACCCCCAACAAAAAACTCTATGAGTTTTTATCCCCTCACACTCCAAGCACACAAACTGCTCTTCCTGCTGAGCCCTGGGCTCCTGCCCTGTCTCCAAGTGTCCTCTCCCTTGGCTGCTCCAGGGTCAGCAGCTCATGGCCTTTGGTCTGAGGCCCCTCACTCAGAGCTCATCCCACAGCTCCAACTGCAGCTGCTCCCTGAGCCACCTGCACCCACGGGATTCCTCAGCCCTGGGCACCACGAGGCTCCTGACAGTGTCCCAGGGTCCCTTTGGTTCCATGAGCCCCCACAGTGTCCCAGGGTCCCTTTGGTTCCATGAGCCCCCACAGTGTCCCAGGGTCCCTTTGGTTCCATGAGCCCCACAGAGTCACAGGGCTCTACACTGGACATGGTGGGGGAGGGGCACAAGATCAGGCTTGTTCTGGGAAATCTGTGGGATAACATGAAAAACTTAGAGGGACAAGGTACTGGTGAGGGCCCCTCTGACTTATGTGAATTTTAATTTCCTGATGGTGCTAAAACCACCACACCTGCCATGCACCAGGAAAGATGGAATGATGCAGTGGGTGCTGGGACCTGCCAACATTGGGAGGCACATTTAGCAAAGGCCACCTGGTCACTCAGCACTGGGGGATGTGCCAATCGGGCTGGCCCTGTCCAGTCCAAGTTTTTACGTGCCATGGAAAGGGATAAAGTTCCTGTAGTGCACATTAAAAACATGCTGAGAAGACAGTCTGGGTTATTCCTGCTTCAGGCAAAGGGAAGTGCACCCGTGGGATTCACGTGTCTCAAGGACACGGATGCGCTTGGTGGGGAAGGAGGGAAAGATGGGAAATCCAGTGTGTGCCTCGAAGGGACTGGATTTTGGGTGAGAACAGCCAAGGAATTCAGGTGTATTACGGTGGTAACTCTCTAACACTGCATTCTCACTGCTGTGGCCACTCTTTGCCGTGTCAGGGGTATTACAGTGAAAATCACTGAGAGAAATGAACAATGAGCTTGGAGGAGACCAGACAAGCACAGTGGTGATGGAACAAGAACTGGCTGCAAGAGGCAACAAGCCCACAGTAGACAGCATTTTTCCTGCCCTGAAAGAGTATTTTGGCAGATGGAGCCTAAAATCCTGACTAAATGAACTCAACAGACTTTCATAGACTAAGCAATGAGATCGGTGGGTTTATATCAAATGATAGGAAAGGTGATGGTGGAATGTATTGGAAAGTGTGGGATCTGACATGGTGTAAATGGTGTGGAATAAGGGGTGGACACCAGCCTTGTCTTGGCTGTTCTTCCTAGGAGATAGAGTTAATCTTCCTATAGATTAACTGCAGATTAATTCTGAGATAGAGTTAATTTTCTTCCTAAGTAGAGAGTTCATTTTCTTCCTAGTAGCTGGTGCAGGGCTGTGGTTTGGGTTCCATGGGAGAACATTGTTGATCACACACTGATGGTTTGGTTGTGCTTACCCTAATCAAGGACTTTCCAGCTTCCCGTGCTCTGCCGGGTGCACAAGAAGCTGGGAGGGAGCAGGGCCAGGACAGCCGACCTGGACATTCCAAAGGGATATTCCACACCACAGAACATCATTCCCAGTGGATCCATGAGGAGGGGTTGTGCAGGAGGGGCAGATCACTGCTTGGGGTGTGGGGCACTGGGCAGTGTGTGTGAGCAATCATGCTGAGCATCACTTGTTCCTCTGGGGTTTTATTCCTCTCTCTCTTTCTTCTGTCTCCCTTTTCAATACAGTTATTATTAGTTACTACACTTACTGTTATTTTCATACTTTACTTTGTTTCAGTTATTACATTTCTCTTATCTCAACGCAGGGGTTTTGTCTTTTCTTGATTCTCCTCCCCCTGTCAGTGCAGGGGGAGGTCGGGGGACTGAGTGAGCAGTTCTGTGGCACTTGGCTGCTCACTGGGGTTAAACCACACAAAAAGGGAATGCACAGGAGTGGAGACCCTGCTGGGATGTGCTTTGTATTCAGGAACTGCCCAGCACCAGCTGGATAGAGAAGGGCCAGACCTTATGTCCCTGCAGGGCTGGGATTCACTCCCTGCCCCAAAGGCCCCCAATGTGTCTGAGGAGCCCTGGGTGGTGCCTGTCCCACAACTGCTGGGAATGGGGACGGGGTCCCTGCACAGGCCCTGTGCTGTCCAAGGCAGCTGCTGCACTTGTGCTGCAGAGCCCTGGCACCTCCCCTGGCACTACAGGCCCCTCTTTGGGTATGAAATTCAGGTTCAGCTGCCCTGAATTATGTTCAGCAATTAAGGGATGTCCAGGAGACAACTGCCATTGTACTCTAAGGATGTGTAGAAAATACCCTGATAAAGAACAGGAGAGAGACCTCCCTCTCTGCATTTGGTCAGCTGAGCACCTCTGTGGGCTGCCCTGGACAGGAGGAGCAGTGACAGGTTCCCCTGTCCTACATGTGGGCCCCTTCTGCCACTGAAGTTGGCCAAAGCAATGTCCCAGCAGCCTCCAAGAAGATCCCACAGCTGCTGCCCTGTGCCTAGGAACTGCTCCATTGGAGCCTGCAGTTCCCAGCAGGAATCTCGGTCACCTCTGGCCCCTCAGAAGTGACCAGGGATTTGTGTCCCAGCAGGTCACTCCTGGCTTTGGTCTTCATTCATTCCCACAGGAGATGGGACAAGGAGTCTAAGACAGTTTAAATAATTGCATGATCCACTTTGTGGGTACAAAGCTGAATCCTTTGTTTGACACAACTCTAGCTATATATAGGGTTCAGGGAAGGGGGGACATACATTGTATTCACATTTGAGGTTGAGGGTCCAGGAAGTGCAGGGAGATATTTTTCTTCAAACAGATAAACAGATATTTCTTTATCACAATTACAACAGGAGATGGGGTAAACAAGGTGGTAAAAGGATTTTCATGGAGGCAGCAAGTCTGCTTAATTAAAAGATAGTATAAAAATATCAGGTGGTATATGTAAACAAGCTTTCCTTGTCTGTCTTTCAATTCCATGGTTTCTGGCTAAGATAATTTCTTATCTCTGCAGTGTCATCTGCCCCAACAGGAGTCACCTGCAGGTGCCTGTTTTGGGCCCCCTGAACTGGGGCAGGATGAATCCCAGCCCATGGGAGCTGTGGAGAGAGCTGAGTGTCCTTCTGGCCCCAGGTCTGCAGAGCCACAAGGAGACACCTCTGTTGACTCAGCTGAGTCCCTTCCCTCAGTGGGGGTGAAGGAGATCCCTCCTGGGCACTGTCTGGGTTTCCTGTCTAATGATGGGACATGAAAAGGGGACTCTTGAACTTAACTCAGTGTCTGTTTGGAGAAATGACCCTGCTGAAAGAAGTGTCTGTGCCCAGCTGAGAGAAGGAACATCATTATTTCCTTCAGCTGTGTCCCAGCAGGGTCCCCTGGAGCCCCAGGGACACTTGGAGGGATCCCTGAAGGGCAGAAGTGCTGCCTGGGGCTGTTGCTGTGCTGCTGAGCTGGGCCGGGCTCCTGGCACACAGGGAGCTCCTGGCAAGCTCTGCCCAGGAGCAGCTCCTCTGCACAGCCCAGCAGGGCTGAGGGCACTGCCTGCAGCACCCAGGGCACAGGAGAGAAGGCAGAGAGATGAGAGGCAGCCTGGGCTGGGAGGTGACTGAGCTCTCACTGTGGGAGAAACCTTCACGGGATTTGAATGATTATTTCTCTGGCTGCAGGAAAGTTCAACTTCCCTTCCTGGAGGGATCTCCTAAAGCTGCCACATCCCACAGCTTCTAGGATCTCTCAGCAGGACTCTCCCAGTTGCTGCAGTGCAGGGGAAGTGGCCATATGGCAGAGCAGGGCAGGAGCTGCAGGCAGCAAGGGCAGAGAGGAGAAGGGAGCAGGAGGTTCAAGGGATCCTGGGGTGGGAGGACAGGGCAGAGCTGCTCAGGGGAGGAACCTTCCCAGCCCTTTGCCATGATCAGGCTCTGGCTGCAGAGCAGTGCAGGGGAGTTCCTGCAAGTGCCTCTCCCAGCTGCCAAATGGCAGCAGTGCCAGGAGCTGCCAGGATGGCTCTGCTGGATTTGCTGGGGTGCAGCAGGAGAAGCTGCTGCAGAGCAGGACTTGCTGCTGCCCCATCAGAGGCCCAGGGCAAGAAGGTTCCCTGTACCAGGGCTGGCTGTGGGGTGGGAAGGTGGGGGTGCAGCCAGGGGTGCCCAGGGCTGTGGTGCAGAGCAGGGTCCTGCCCCCAGGGCTCTGTGTGCTGGGGCAGGGACTCTGCTGCCTGCCAGGGTCAGCTCTCAGCCCGGCCAAGGAGCTGCCACGGCCCTGCAGGGAGAAGGGGTGGGTGGAAGGACTGACCCCTCAGGGCCGGGCAGGGCCGGGCAGGGCTGGGCAGGGCAGGGCAGGGCCCTTCAGCTGCAGGGTCAGGGCTCCTCACAGCTTCAGCTCCACCTCCTGCCATTTCCAGGGGCCCTTCTCAGGAAGCACATCCCCCCAGAACACCTCCCCCTTCCCAGCCACCGCAGGGGTCTGGGATCTGCTCTGCAGCCCCTGCCCAGGCAGAGCTGCCCCTGGGCACTGGGCTGGGCATGGCTCTGGCAGCACTGGCAGGGAGCTGAGCTGGGCACAGGCAGGGGCTGCTGGCAGGAACAGCTCCTCACCCAGAGACAGGCAGGCAGGGAGAGGGAGCTGCTGCCACAAGTGCTGGGCAGGGGGATGTGGGCCCCTCCCTGCTGTCCCTGTGGCACAGACCCCTTCCCTGATGATATGGTTTGAAGCTGGCTCCCTGCCAAGTCTCCAAACGCTACCACAAGAGTTCCCGCCCCCCCAACCCTCAGGGAGAAGAGGGAGAAAAACAACCAAGAAAAACCCGAAACGAGAGAGAGACAGCTCAAGTGAGATATATAAATATATTTACACCTATGTTACACTTATATACAATTAAAATATATACAATTTCCCAAGGGAAAGGGAAGGGGGAAGGGAAAAGGAACAAAACCAAAATAAAATATATATATATATATATCTCCCAATTAGTGGCCCGAGATCTAGTAACTAAAAGAGTTAGCAAGGAAATATCTCACACTTTCCTTGGGACAACGGAGAGTCACTCTGGACCGATCGCCGGCAACCTCCACCTCCCAAGGTCAACAAGGCCCAACCAGGCCTTGCTCCCCAACACGGCAGATCAACAGCAGGGAACCTGCACCTCCAGGCTGCCGGAAGGAAAGAGAGCGAAGGCCTCTCCTCCTTTCTTCTTATAGTCTGGCTTACGTAAAAATCGTAGGGAATACTGGCTAAATCTGGACCCTTCCTTGGTTACAAACTGGTCACCAAGGAAGGCCTTGCCCAAACCACCACACCTGAGCAGCTCCTCCCTGGGCTCCTTTCCCAGCCTAAGCAGAGCCTGTGCCCTCAGGCCATGGCCCCTGGGCTGTGCATTGCCCTGCAGCAGCCAGAGCCCAGGCAAGGACAAGGCCCCCATTTCCATCTCTCTCTGTGTGTCCCTCCTCCCTTGGCAGCCGCATTGTGGCATTTCCCTGCCATCCCCTGTTGTCTGGGCTGTTCTTCTTCTCACCATTGGCTTTTCTCAGGCAGTGCAGGGGCTATGGGGTGGCAGGTTCCTGTCCAGACACAAACCCTTTGGGTGCTGCTGTGGGGATGTCTGTGGGAGCAAAATGCCCAAGTGCCCTCCAGGCAACTTCAGGACATTCAGCTGCTTCCCCGGGTGTCCTGCAGGGTGTCCTCCAGGAGGGCACAGCTCTGCCATAGTATCTCTCTGCTGCCTGGGATCCCCATGGAGAGGACACCTTGTAAGGGGGGTACTTCTGAATTAGATGATCAATGGAGCATAGAGGCGTGAGAACGAAATCATATTAGGATGTGAAACCAGCTAGAGTATGGTACAATGTAACTTATGGCAGAAGCTAATTGTAAGGTCCATTGTGCTTTTTAGCAAGTCAGCTTGATATCCCCTATTATCAGAGCTGAGTTCTTCCTTGGTTTTGCTACATATTGCAAGATAGATACATCTACCCTTGAAACACAATGGTAGAGGTCATACATAGGGGTGAGAAAGATGATGATGGGAGGAAGATGATGTGGGCAGGGGTCGCTCACCCCTTGCCCTACAAGTAGGGCATGCGCAGACTGTTGCCATGAGGTCATGATTAGGCGGTGTTTGGCTGCCATTCAGGCATCACCTTATGCTACGTACTGGCCCTACGTAGTGTAATGTGGAACTGATAAAAATGGGGTGTCGGGACTGCTGAGTCGAGCGATACTCATCCTACCACTGAGACTGTGTTGCTCCGCGGGGACGCCCGCTAAGCATGGGTACCGACCAGCTGCTGCAGATCCTGACAGCCCTGGCCTGTCTGTGTGGGTAAGCACAGGTTATTGATAGGAAGCAACTGAGAGAACAAACTTAAGCACAGGTTATTGATAGGAAGCAACTGAGAGAACAAACTTTTTAATATCCTTTTAGTGTTCCTTTAATTCCCCTTTTATGTTTATAGTATTTTTCCTTTAGTCTCCCTTTTTACTAACCAATATCGTGTTATCCATAATATTGTGTTAAGATCCTTTTTTGGTATCCCTTTTTCACTAGTTAATATTGTATGAAATGCTGTTCGTAGTATTTGTTTTAATGCCACCCGATAACATAGTTAGTTTGTATCCTTTTTAGTTTTTAATTCCTCTTGCTAAGTTTATTGCTATTATTATTATTCTCACTGTAATAAAAGATATTTTGTGTGCTTGAGTATTTTTTGGCACTTGTCTTTATTCCGGACATGTATCCGAACGTACTGCTACATAAATTGGCGTAGTCGGCAGGATACATGGAGGAATAAGCAGTGCCCCAGGGAATTCGTTGGTGGAGTGCTCAGCTGACGTTTCTCTGTGTATTGGTGGGAGATCTTCAGGTGGAGTGCACAGCCTGGAGAGCCGCGTCCCCGTGTGTGTTGTGTAAAAGGGAGATTCTCAGGTGGGGAGCATAGCCTGGGAAGCCGCGTCCCTGTGTGTGAGGTGAACTCTGTGTGGGTGCCGTGGGTGCCAGTGTCTGGGTTCATATCTTCAGCTGGTTTTACTTTGTTTTAAACTGGGTTTTGTTGTTCTTGTTGATTAAGATACTACATGGGTGGCAGTGCTTGTGTTTTATATGCTTTGTTTGTTTTTTGCATATGGGAGGTAGTTCTGAGCAATTAATTGTGAGTATACCACATTTCTTGAGAGCTAGAATTAAGATTTGTCCTTTTTGCAATTGTTGTTTATATGTACGACTTCGTTGTATTAATTGTAATAAATATATCCTGGGACCTAGAGGCAGCCAGGAGATAAGGCTAGATCGGACTTTAAATTTTTATTGTATTCGGTGTGGAGCGAATCAAAGTTTAGAAGATACCCGGTGGATTAGGTTTTATTGTTGTTTCACTCATAGATATGTCTTTCTGAGGATTCATTCAGAATTACTGTAGAGTGTGTATTTGGTGGTTGGTATATAGAGACTTTAGATTTGATGTGTATGTGGAGTTAAGCTTGTTTGTGATGTAAGAGCCACAGTTTGTGGATTGGTGTGTCTCGTGTTTAGCTTGAAAATTGAGAATTTTTTGTCATTGTTTTGTTAGTGAGAACGTTAGAAGATTAAGATGAGAAAGTGGTTAGGAGGGTCAGCCGCAGGTGACAATGAACCCAAGAGAGCTCCTCCCCGTGAATTAATAGAATTGGGGCAGGAGCCATGGATTACTTTGTAGAACAAGTGGGAAGTGTGTACAAAGATTCCTTTTGAGTATTGGGGGCAGCAGACCCCGATGGAGGTATTGCAATACTGGGAGCAGTTTACCCCTACTAGTAAATCAAGCAGTCGTCTGGAACAGGCTGGACGAATGGGGGGTGCACTGCTTACTGCATATAAGTTAACTGTGGAAAAATGCAAAAAACTGCAGGAGCAGCTGAATGCTGTAAGAACCACTCAGTTGGTACAACGCCAGACTTTACTTGACCTTCAGGCTGAAAAGAACAGGGTAGAAGATAAACGTGTTACTTTAGCTGAGAAATATGCTGTGAGAACTGTTCGGCACAGACAAAGGAAAATAGACCAAAGTGATCGGGACCATGGGTCCGAGCTATAATCACTTCCCCTGATTGGGATCCAGAGAAGTGGGATGGTAACATATAGAGTAGTAGTGATGATTCTGATGAGGACGATTTTATAGAAAATTTAGAGAAGTTATCAACATCAGATGAGTTGGAACACAGAGCAAGGGGCTGACTCTGTGATAATAGACAAAGTTGATGCCACGAAGTTTTTAGGGTTAACTAATGATGTATATGTACAAAATGCCCTTCGGTGTTTAAGACAAACACCGGGAGTTGATAGAACTTTGGTTTCAGTTATTGCTGAAGGTCTTAGTGACCGTTTTACTAATGATGGATCATGGCAGGATGGAAGTCCATCCTGGGTAACTCTTCATCAAGCAATCAAGATATTAAAGGGGGAAGGGATGAAAGTAGCTATTGAGCTGCAGAGCCCTGAATTTTACATGCAACAGCCTTTAATTCTAGTAATGTGAAACAAACTGTTAGAAGGCTGTCCTGTACCCTGGAAACCATACATTGTTCCACTGCTAGTGTCTAACTCGGGGGCACCCATAGAAGAGATCATAGAGAGGTTGCAGCAACTTGGTGACCTTCCAGGCCTCTCACCCACAGAACAAAACCTTAACTTGATACAATTATACTGTTGTAACCAGGAGGGGTAATATGACACCTCAAGTAAATATTAAGTTGTTAGTATTTGGAAGGGGGGAGTTGTTTGTGTTTTGTCTCCCACAGGACCCTGCTGGCTTCCAGCATGTTTGACGAAACTTTATCATGAGCGGCAAGAATTCTGGACAGAGATCAGTGAATGCTGAGCAGCACAAGACCAGCCCGAATATCACATGGAAGAAAAACATATCCTAAATATAATTAATTGTGTCTACTAACTTTTGCTAACTGGCGTAATGACTCAGTTATCGTGTACCTGTCTCTTGTGTGTCTTGTTCACACCTGATGTTGGGATTCATGTAATGAACAATGTCCTAGCCAGAGGCTGGGAGGATATAGCTACCACAGCCATGACTACTCTTGCATTAACCTATTCAGTGCAGGTTATGTATCTTGAATAACAAGATGGATTAGTTATTTTTTTCTGCATAGCAGGTCTCGTGTCCCAATGGATCCCTGGATCTACTGCTCCAGAGATAAGAAGGTCTATATTTCTTAGATGAGTTACACCAACAATCTATATGCTTTGTTTTGTGTTACTGGTAAGCAACAATCAGAATTGGAATATTATTCCTGAACTGTGTGCTGCCAAGTTGTTCTGGCAGCAGTGTTAAAGGTAAAGGCTAAAGCTAAGCCCTGGCTTCAAGAAGTGAAGGACATATGTGATGCTGTGTGCAGAGGGACTGCAATTGTGCTTGGTTTTGTCTCCTGGGATGGGGCAGACATGCCACTAAGGGGGGAAAGAAGACAATGGAAAACTATAAAACTTGTAACATCCTGAAGCCTAATGGTCATCACTGTACAGAATGATCCATTTCTGTGCTATTCATGTCACACCAGTGATGTTTGTGAAGATCAGGCAGAATGGTGTGGTTTGAGAATTCTAAATCAGACACTGATTGTTTTGCAGTGCTCATATTTGTATGTGTTTCATCCCGGTAGTGTTACAGCAGGTGGCAAGTATTATTTGGAATCAACAAATGACAGGAACCTTTTGGCTTACGAGTCTATACAAGAATATATGTGATTGTGAAATAACCATGTGTGAGGTGCTGGGCCTCGCAGAAGAAAAGCTTATGTTGAAAAGCTGGTTGGCAAGACTGCAAATGAAGGACTGATGTTTGTGGACCTCCCTATGGGCTCTAACTCGCATCATGTTTACAATTTTCTTATGATGAACTGGTAATATTCTAGTTAAGTGCAGAAATGATTTCACACTCAATAGTATAGTTAATGTGAAGATGGATAAAATTCTTTTATAGCATGGAGGCAAGAGATAACCTGTACTATCACTCCATGAGGTGAAGGGGGATTGACTGCAGTCAGGGGTAAACTGGGGCAGGACGGTTTGCTCCCGATGAGGCCTGGAATCTGTACAGAGAGTGCAAGCTTTCTGTGGGAGCAGTTGGTGAAATCAGGATGTTGTCTGGTGTTGCATCAAACTCCAGATATACATTGCCTGTGATGACTCCTAACAGGCCTATAAATGTGTGACTGGCAGTCAACCACTTCATACTATAAAAGATGAATCCAGACTATAAAATTCTGAAATGAGAAGTTCTGTTGTACTAGACTTTATATTTTGCAGAAATTCCTGAGCCCATATGATTGGACACACCTGTCCAAACTTAGAAACTAGGTCTGCCAACCAGGAAAAGATTGTCTCAAGTACTGTTGACTCCAAGTAAATAACCACTGTAATCAGCTTAGATCTCCTCACTGGGGATGGACATGATTATATTATTGTCTGTATTTTCGCTGTTACTCAGTTGTTATGTTGTTCACATTTTTAGAAATGACACTTCATCAATGCGCTGTTCGAGTCATTCACCAGTGTCATGGTCCAACCATGGACCACGCGGTGGGATGGAATCCAACAGCCCCCAAGAGCTAGTTTGTCCCCTGAGGGTGCAGAGCAGCAGGGCCTCTTTCAGACCCAACTGTACCTTCCAGAAAGATATCAGCTATACTTTGCTTCTTTGCTAACTTCTGTTTTAGATGTCAATGTGTGGACCACTTTGGCCAACGTGACGAAGACGGACGTGATATGTGTGTCCATGGCAACTCCCACGAGTCCTTTTTGCACCTGTCTGGTTGGAGTACCTATTGATAACTACCGGTGGGGAACTCTATATAATGAGACCGTGTTAGCAAACTGCACACATCCAGGAACTCAACAACCTCTTTGGTGGTGCCAGGCATCGTGGCGAGCTAAAAGTGGAAAGGACGCCACTTGGTATATTAAGTCTTTAGCATACATGCATAATTTTCCTGCTTTACCCATTCAACCACAAGAGTTGGACATTTTAGGGACATTAACTGCAACTCGATGCTTCTACCTAAACTATACGTCAGGTACCAAGGTTAATGAAGGAGGAGTTGACATTTTTCCTAGAGATATATACCAGAACGCATCAGCTTAGTGCAATGAGACTCTGCAAAAATGATTTATTCCTGGATCTGATGCGATAGGTCTCCCAAATGATCTGTTTCTCATTTGTGGACAAAGAGCATGGAAAAGTATTCCAAGAAAAGCTGTAGTAAGCCCTTGTACCTTTGGACAATTAACCTTTTTCCATCCTCGCAGTGTAACCTTGCCTAAACTAAGAAGATGCAGACGTGGCACACGGCGATTTACTCCGGACTGTAACTCTGATGTAGAGTTTTGGAATAAGGCTGAAAGAATAACTGCTAGTATAATATCTCAGATAGGGACTGCTCATGCTTTGGCTTCTTTAAATAAACTAGGATGCTGGTTGGCTAAAGAAGCTAATGCTACTTCTGCTGCTTTGAGTGCATTGCTCACAAATGTAGACTCTGTTAGACATGCAAGTTTACAAAATAGAGCTGCTATTGATTTTTTGTTGTTAGCCCAGGGACATGGCTGTCAAGATTTTGAGGGCATGTGCTGCATGAATTTAAGTGATCATTCTGAATCTGTTCATGCTAGCATTCAGAAATTAAAAGCCCTTACTCAACAATTACATGTTCATGATGAATGGAATCTCTTTGGTGATTGGAAATGGGGATGGCCCTGGTTACGAAAAACGTTAATAGGTTTGTCAATAGTTGGATGTATAATAGCATGCATATTGTGTATGATTCCCTGTATATTAACATGTGTACGTCGAATGATAGACACCAAGCTAAATGCATTGCAATCTCGAGTAGTTCGTTATCACCCTCTTGCTACCATTGATCACGCGGTGGTATGTAAGGGGGGTACTTCTGAATTAGATGATCAATGGAGCATAGAGGCGTGAGAACGAAATCATATTAGGATGTGAAACCAGCTAGAGTATGGTACAATGTAACTTATGGCAGAAGCTAATTGTAAGGTCCATTGTGCTTTTTAGCAAGTCAGCTTGATATCCCCTATTATCAGAGCTGAGTTCTTCCTTGGTTTTGCTACATATTGCAAGATAGATACATCTACCCTTGAAACACAATGGTAGAGGTCATACATAGGGGTGAGAAAGATGATGATGGGAGGAAGATGATGTGGGCAGGGGTCGCTCACCCCTTGCCCTACAAGTAGGGCATGCGCAGACTGTTGCCATGAGGTCATGATTAGGCGGTGTTTGGCTGCCATTCAGGCATCACCTTATGCTACGTACTGGCCCTACGTAGTGTAATGTGGAACTGATAAAAATGGGGTGTCGGGACTGCTGAGTCGAGCGATACTCATCCTACCACTGAGACTGTGTTGCTCCGCGGGGACGCCCGCTAAGCATGGGTACCGACCAGCTGCTGCAGATCCTGACAGCCCTGGCCTGTCTGTGTGGGTAAGCACAGGTTATTGATAGGAAGCAACTGAGAGAACAAACTTAAGCACAGGTTATTGATAGGAAGCAACTGAGAGAACAAACTTTTTAATATCCTTTTAGTGTTCCTTTAATTCCCCTTTTATGTTTATAGTATTTTTCCTTTAGTCTCCCTTTTTACTAACCAATATCGTGTTATCCATAATATTGTGTTAAGATCCTTTTTTGGTATCCCTTTTTCACTAGTTAATATTGTATGAAATGCTGTTCGTAGTATTTGTTTTAATGCCACCCGATAACATAGTTAGTTTGTATCCTTTTTAGTTTTTAATTCCTCTTGCTAAGTTTATTGCTATTATTATTATTCTCACTGTAATAAAAGATATTTTGTGTGCTTGAGTATTTTTTGGCACTTGTCTTTATTCCGGACATGTATCCGAACGTACTGCTACACACCTCGATGGTAAGAGCCATAGAAATGCTCTGGGCAGCTGCAATGATCCCTCTGTGCAGCAGTCTGGGAGAAGAAAGAGGAGATCCTAATCAGGCACCCTGAGGAAAGACAAGGAGTCTGTCAATCTGCTCTTTGAGCCCAGATTCCCCTGCTCCCAGAAAGGCCCTGTCTCTTTTTAAGGGAGCTCCTTAGTGTGATCCTCCCTCAGCTCCAAGCTGCCAGCGAGGGGCGGCTGAGAACAGGAGTGATGGCCAGCGTAGTTCTTCTCTCTGCACTGAGAGACCATCCCTTTGCCTCCCAGGACCCACGAGATTTCACTTGGAGAACATTAGAAATGTCAGGGATTTCACCCATCCAAATTCACTCCTAAATGTGCCAAGTGAAACTGTAAAAAACTACAGCAAATCCCCTCAGCTCTGCTCTGCAGTTGGGCAAACTGTGAACAGCAGGGCTGGAGATGCTTTGATGTGTCACAGGCACATTTAATCTCGGATCACCCCGTGTTCCGAGTTGCCTCTCACAGCAAGGAGGATTCCTCGGGAGCCTGTCACAGGGTCCCTGCTCTCAAAGCCCCCATCAGCCAGCAAAACCCAGAGCTCAGGGGAGGGGGATGCAGAGATGTCTTCCTAAAAAGAGAGACACATTTTGCCAATAGAGTCTGACCTGACTCAGTCCTGCCTTTTCCTCCTCAACAGAAAACCACACCCTGAGGCAGCTCAGAGCTGGAGGCAGCACTGCAGGAGGGGTCTCAGCTGAGCGGAGCAGAGGGGCAGAACCCCCCTCCCCTGCTGCCCACGCTGTGGGATGAGCCCAGGACACGGGGGGTTGTGGGCTGTGAGCTCCCATTGCTGGCTCCCATCCTGCTTTTCATCCCCCACTATCCCCATGGCCTTGGATGCAGGGCTGCTCTCCATCCCTTCAGCCCCGAGCCTGGCCCTTGACATCTGGGGGCATTTGACACCCGCTGGCTCCATTGATCCCCTTTCCCATCCCTCCCAGAACACAGGGGAGGTCCAGGTGCTCCAGGGGCTGCCCCGTGTCCCCCTGCCTGTCCCAGCCCCCAGCAGGGACATTCCATGATGCCCCAACCTGCACTGCTCAGGATGCACATGGAGGGGGTGAAGGGGATCTCGAGTGCAGAGACCCCCAGGAGCCCCCTGAGCCTCTCTGCTCATGGCAGGGGAGCAGCCAGAGAGGCACCGGGTGTGCAGGGGCTGGAGAAGGAGGGGACATGGACATGGGAATGCAGGCACGGAGATGGGAACACACCCATGGAGATGGAAACACACCCATGGAGATGGGAACACACATGGAGATGGGAACACACATGGAGATGGGAACACACATGGAGATGGGAACACACACATGGAGATGGGAACACACACATGGAGATGGGAACACACACATGGAGATGGGAACACACACACACAAGATCAGGCAGAGTGGCTTGGCTGAAGAGATTTATTGATCATTCAGGGAAAATGCCCCTGGGCTCTGAGGGAAATCAGGGAGTTCTTCCAGGGATGATCATCTCCTCATGGTGCTGGAGGGGGACAGGGCACGGGTGTCACCACCAGTCCTGAAAGACAGAGCCCCAAACGTCACCCCCAAAGTCCACTGCAACACGAGAGGGGCCTTGTCCTGACCCCTCTCCCTGCAGGCACTGCTCACCTCAGCCATCCAGGGATGCAGCCACGCCTTTCTCACCAACAAGACCCACCACCTTCTCAACCACAGGGGGCTGGGGACAAAGACAGGCTCAGAGACATCCTGGGTTCAGTGGGATGTATTGGGAGCCTGGGGGGAGAAATGGGATCCTTGGGAAGGTGCACTGGGGTATACTGGGGCAGACTGGGATGGATTGGGAGTGTCATGGCCATGTGAGGGGAGGACCCGACTCAGGCAGAACTCCTGGTACCCACCTGAGCCATCTTCAGGATCCCAACTTCCACTAAATCCAGCTGGAGAGAGACCAGGAGCCCTGGCTGGTCACTGGGATGTCCCCGGTGCCAGCGAGGGATGGGGGGATCAAAGTGTCCCCCAGTTCCCAGACTGGATGCCCTCCAGTCCCCCCGGCCCACTCACCTCCCGCAGATCATTTTGGGTTCCTGCCAAGAGTGCCTGGGCAAGGAGAGCAAAAGTTTAAGCAGGATTGGCCCCTGTGGGGCTGGGGGAGGGACACGGGTGTCCCCAGCCCCCCAGCCCAGGGCTGCCCCCCTCTGAGGGGGAAAATCCCTTCTGCTCCCCCCGCTCCCACTGCACCCAGTTTCACCTCCAACCCCTGTGCCTGCAGGGCCCAGGGTGGGGATGGAGACAAGGAGAGCCAGGGGAATTCAGGGCCTGCAGGGAGGGGGGGGGGAGGTTGGGGGGGACCCAAAGATGCTGAACTGGGGGGGACTGGGAAGCCCACGGGACTGGGATTGGGGTGTTGAAGGGGCCCTGTGTGGGATGCAGGGGAGGGGAAAGGAATTCAAGTGTAGGGACATGGGGACTGCAAGGGAGAGGCTTGGTGGGGACAGGAGGAGGAGGATGGAGGAGGACAAAAACGAGGGCACTGGGAGATGGTTGGGAGTGGAGAGGGAGGCAAGGAATGGTCTTGGGAGGTACCAGGGCAGTGGCCTGGGTGAAAGGCAAAGATCTGAGGGGAAAGATGGAAAGAAAAGCTTTGGGAATGATCAGTGGGAGGATGTCTGGGGACACTGGGTAGGACACAGAGCAGATCCTGGGGAGGAGATGCCTGAGGGGACCAAAAAGGATGGGATGGGAGGCCCAAGGGGTGGGATTTGGGAGCACCATTAAAAGAAACAGGTGGGGGCCCTCCCAGCAATTGACAGTGGACCTCCCTTGTCAGGGATTGCTGAATGGCTTCCTGCTGTTGCATCTTTCATTTTTTATCCAAAATCACCCAAACAGTTTTCAAACAGTGCCTGCCAATGGAGCTTGAAGGCACTCGTTCCATCAAAGCCATACCTGTAATTCAGAGGCATAAATAGAGAATGTAGATTTGTCTCTTAAGGTGCTCTCTCATTTCTACTAGATGTCAATTAGCATCATGTAAAACATGATCATTAAAATTAAAACCTCTTACCCTTCTATTTCCCTTTGAAAAATAATTCTGCTGTTAAAACACTCTCTTCTGTTTGATTGTTTAAAATCCAAATGAATGTGTGTACTAGTGGACACAGACAGGGCTCCTCACAGAGAAGCCCATGAAGTATGGGCTGGATGAGCAGACAGCAGGCTGGTTGAAATCTGCTGGCCAGGGTGGTGATCAGGAGTGCAACATCCAGCTGGAGGCCAGTGATCAGCAATTCCTGGTGAACATCTTCATTGATGATCTGGATGATGGGATATAGTGCTCAAGTTTAATGGAGCTGATGAGTTTACATTCCGACTGCAAGGAACATGTTTTCACATCTGAAGCAGGGATGGGATACCAGAGACTCACTGTGAACACCCAATGATTTCCAGAGCCTTTCCAGAGCATTTCATTCAAATCCGGGAATTTTGGATTAAAAAATCACGGTGCTCCTCCATTACTCTGGAAAGGGGACCCTGGTCTGTCGGGAGTGAGGACATTGCTGAATCTGAAAGCTGGAGAAGAAACAAGAAATGTGCGACCCTCCAGAGGATGAAAGCCTGGATGAAGTTGTCAGAAGTTCAGACCCCAATGCCTTCGAGTTTTACGGTTGTGTCTTAACATTTCTTGTAGTTTTTCCCTTGTTTGTCCCCTGAAATTGTTTGATGAAAAATCCCCTTGATGTCTGTATCTTAGACCCCCGCTCCTGATTGGCAAAGTTTGCTGCATTGCAGTATTTCCTTTTTTGGCCACCCTTTCCCTAAAATGGATAAACCCTACCCCTTTTTCCCTTATCTAGTTACACTTTGCATGCTGGGGTCCCATCTGGGGTGCCAAGAAGAGCTGTGCTTTGGTACCAATTACCTCTGAAGCTGCTCGTATGCCTTCATAGGCTGCTAAGATTTCCTTCTCCACAGGGGTGGAATTGGCCTCAGAACCTCTGTAGTTTCGGCTCCAGAAACCCAGTGGTCGCCCTCACGTCTCACCAGGCACCTTTGGCCAGAGGCTCCAGGAGGGACCTTTATCTCCAGCTGCAGAGTAGAGCACATTCTTTACCTCTGGTCCTGTCCTGACTGCTCCAACAGCCACGGCATGTGCAATCTCTTGCTTGATCTGCCTGAAAGCTTGTTGTTGCTCAGGGACCCCACTGGAAATTGTTCTTTTCACAGGTCACAAAGTAAAGAGGGCTCACCATCTGGCTGTACTCTGGGATGTGCATCCTCCAGAAGCCAATGGCTCCCAGAAAAGCTTGGGTTTCTTTCTTGTTTGTGGGTGAGCCATTGCTACAATCTTGTTGAGGACGTCTGTTGGTATCTGGTGTCGTCCATTTGCCATTTCAGCCCTAGGAACTGGATCTCTTGGGCAGGGCCCTTGACCTTACTCTTCTTGATGCAAACCGGCCTTGAGGAGAATCTGGATGATCTTCTGTCCTTACTCAAAAACTTCTGCTCGTGTCCCCCCCACACAATGATGTCATGGATGTACTGGATGGATGGATGGGGGTCACAGCATCTCGGTTCCTCCGATACTGTTGCCTGTGTACAGTTGTCGTGGCTGTTGGCACTTCTTGTCCCCAAAGCTCCAGCGATTCCTTTCGTACAACAAGGGGGACCAATGCAGCACCACCTCTCCAATTTTAAGTAGCATTTCGCTGCCTTCACCACTAGGATCATTGTCGTTGAACAATGCAGGGATGGGTTAGAGCTGATCTTGGAGTCCTTGCTACCAAACCTTGAAGGCCACCATTAAGGAAACTGGTTACTAGCCGTGGATGTCGAAATTAAGGAAAGGAAGCAATTTGTTCCATCCATCTGAACGGTCCCTTACAGGATGTCCTGGGACAGGCACAAAACCAGCAAGAATCAGGAATAAAATTAGTAAAAAGGCCATTGTTATTATTTTTCTTTCTCCTTGTTCCTAAACAAAGCTATGTTTAGATAAACAAAATCCTCCTTGGCAGCTCTCCCAGGAGTGTCCCAAAACAATGGGGGATGTTGACAAAACAAACCTGCTCTTGGCAGCTTTCCCAGACAATGTTCCCACAACAAAACCAAAGGAAGCAAAACAATCCCACTTCTGACACCAAAACCATCTGTAGCCAGTTGGAGTTGGCTTCCTGCCAAACCCCACAGACTACAGAAGATTACTATGTGTAAATTTAGGGTAGAACTTAGGTGGGAGGTTCCTTTGCCACAGAGCTCTTTCCCACAGTTTCTCTTGGAAAAGAATGGAGTTCCACAGCTCATTGCTTCCATTTCAATCTTTTTGGCCTTTGACCACTCTGGAAAATCTGTACCAACCTGATGAGCAGAAGTCTTGGCTTTACCACAGGTGTCTGGGTGGTGTTCTGAGAGCCAGACTTCTGCTCAGTCCCAAAACTGATGCCAGCATGTCCCAGGCAGGTGAATCCAGAAGTGGACTTGCAGCCAGAACTCCGCTGACAGCGCTGCTTGGGACCACAGATCTGCTTCTGTGGCGCTCCAAAAAGAGCTTGGTGTTGGCCACTGCAAGTCTCTCAGTAGCTCTGAAACATTCCAAGCACACACAGAGTCATCTTTGGCAGGAAGGCTTTTGCAAAGTTCCCCTCCACAGCCTTGGCTACTACTCGACTTCTAAAAGCCAAGGGCATGAAAAGCGTCCAAACAAGCACATCCTTTGATCTGAGCTTGTTCACAGGGCCTGTTTCTAAGAAATCACACCAAGTGCAAGGAGCAGCCAGTGTCACCTCCAGAAGAACTCTGGCCTACCCTGGCCTTCTCAAGGAAAGCTCAACCCTCAGACCCGCTGCCAAAACAGAAGCCAAGAAAGAGCCGCCTTATTTTGGATTCACAGAATCCAACTCTCTTCTCCCAGAGGCCTCTCCTTATTCAAACAGGAAAGGGGCACAAGATTCATCTTCCTCTGTCACCCACGCATGAGGAGAGGAGAGACTGGCAAAAAGGACTGCCTGCTAAAACAACCTCAACTTGAAAAGACACCAATAATGCCAGAGTGGTGCTGCTGTGGGGTTACTGCTGGAACTCTAAAGAGAAAGGAAGACAGGTCTGAGGAAGGGAAGGCTCTGAAGGAACTTTCCCCACAAAGATGCCACGTTATGCTTTCACACCTGACGCTGGCCAGATGTAGAAAAGGGATTTCCAAGGAAAATGCAGGAGGAAAAAGGAGTCTGTTCTTACCAGTCCAAAAAAGCAGGGACTTACCTTTCCAGTTTCTTGGCGAGGCTTTTTCTGGTTTTGGCTTCCACCAGATACAGCTCTTTGTACTTGTCCACTTCTGCCTGGGGGGATTCCTTTTGAAAAGGTCTTTCTGCTTGGTTGCTTTTTTGTCCTTCCCAGTGCACGTTCCAGATCTCTAATTCTGTCTTCTAATTGTTTTTTCAGTGAGTCCAATGACTGCTTCTGATTTCTTCTAAGGTGTCCTGGTGGGCTGCCTGTGCCTGAAGGAGACAGTGCACCTTCAACCACCACAAGAAAAAGAGAGCTCTGCCCAGCACAAAATTGCACACACCCAGTTCCAAGGGCCCAGCCTTACTCAGAGAGGCGGCTCTGCCTCCTCACTCCCAGCAGCAACCAAGGCAGAACCCAGGAGCTGCCAGGGCAAACCAATTCTTTTCATGGGAAAGAAGCCCAAATGAGCACTCTGCTTCAAAGCTACTAATGAAGAGACACTGCGTCTGTAGGGCATGGCATTTCCAAAAGGATTCTTCAAAGACAAGAAGAGCTTCCACCTCCACCTCCACCCCCTCCCTGCCATCCCTGGAATTTCAGTGACTCCTTTTCTGAGCACCTTCCCCCCTACAAGACAAAGCAGCACCTGTAGGTCTGGCCATGACAGCTGCAAGTTGCCAAACCCATTCAAGGATGAGCAGTGAGAAGCAGAGCAGCGCACAGAGATCCCCCCCAAGGCACTGCAAAGTGGGAATCTGCCTTGGGCAGCCTTTGGATTCAGGGACCTGCCAGCACATTCCACACCCATGACAGCACTCCTGCCCAACCAGATTGCCTTCTGCCACTGCCTTCAGCAAAGACAGAAGCTAACCCACAGAATACAGGAGCAAAAGAAAAAGACCAAACACCATGGTCACAAGAGAAGTTTACGTAGCGCCTGTGGACACTGGGGAGAAATTCACTTACTTGCAAAAACTCATTGACTTCCTGGAGTTTTTGTCTTATTTCCTGGTCTGCTTGTTCTTCCACCTCTCTTTTACACTGTTCGAGTTGGCTGCGATCCACCACGTTGGTCTCCAAATGATGGTGGAGTTTTGCCAGCTCTTCTTGCAGCTGGCATTTGTCCATGGCCAGGTTCTCGCACTCCCCACGCAGGGCAGACAGCTCTTCTTGCAAAGCCTGATTTTTGGCTTCCCAGCTGCGTGCACTGTTCACGTTCCCTGTCCAACTGCTGGGAAAGTTCAGCAACCTGCAGACAGAAAATAAAAAAAGGAGCTCAGTGTGGTGTAAAGGAGGTGAATTCTGGGAAAACCCCAAAAGAGGGTGGCCAGGGAGACTTTATTCATCATCTGCTGGCTCAGACTAGACACAAAGTGCAACCAGGCTTTTCTTTTCCAGCAAGAACAGCTTTCCCATCATTTGCCGTAGAATTCCTCAGCTTCCCAGCCTTTTGGAGTTCCTCATGCAAAAATGCTCCACGCTTCTGGACTCCAAAGGAATGACTGCAAAGGCAGGAAGCCATTCTACAGGATGCCTTCAAAACCAAGCGTGACTCTGACAGACGCCGCTTTAGCAACGATCCGAGTGAGGAGCAGAGAAGGGATCAGAGGTTCTGTGCCACTGCTGCACAGGCACAGCAGCCTCAAAAGCACTGCTGGGAACAGTCCTTCTGGCTCCCCGCCACAGGATGGGCTGAAACAGCTCCCCGTGAGCAAGAAAGGGACAGATTTTCCCCTGGGAGGCCCCTGTCCTCCTTGGGCCCTGGCAGCAACAACACTGTGCAGAAAAGCCAAACCTCAAGTGCCTCCTGCTCAGCTCGTGCCTGAGACAGGGCTCAGGGGCTGATGGTGCCCTGCCAGTGACAGCGCTGTTCCTCCCCTCTCTGCCAGGGCAGCAATTCATCTGGCACACCCAGAGGACGCTGTCACAGCCTCCCTCCAGCTGCAGCCAGGCCTGAGCTGGGCCCCACTGCTCTCACGCCATGCATGTGATGTCCTGCCAGGACGGCAGACCTGCCCATCCCTCAGGCCCAGCCGGGGGATCTGCACTCTTGGCTGACCCCGCTCACTCTCAGGGGACCTGTTCTGCTCTTCTTGCTCAGGGCCTGTGGGACGGCTCCCTGGCCCCTCAGCTCACGCACCTGCCAGGCTGGCTGCCACTCCTGGCTTGCCCCTCCTCTGCAGGACAGCCTGGCCTCCATCAGCCCTTACACCTACTGCTTTGCCTCAACATTTGCATCTTTCCCCTGAAGGAGAACTACCCCGATTAGTTCGAGTCATCTCCCACTGGAACAGCAGAGGAGCATTAAAAAAGCCCATCACATCCAAAATGCAGCCAAGGGAAAAAAAATCATCCACATGACAAGAAACAGAGGAAAGCATCTCCCAGCTTTCAAAAGAAGGAACACCACAACCAAAGAGCCCCACCCATAGGAGCAGCTCACCTCTCTTTGGAATCTATCAACTTCCTTGACCTTTTCAGAATATCTCTTCTTCATTTCTTCCAGCTGGACTGACTTCCTTTCTCTTCATTAACCCGGAGTTTCCTCCTCTCTATCCTCAGAAGCTTTTCCAGCCTGCACAGCAAATTAGTGAAGAAACCCATGAAACACAGGAAGAACCAGCCTTTCCCCCACAGTCTCACAGAAACAGCACAGACAGCATCCAAGCCTAGAATGGCTTGGCTTGGCAGGGACCTTAAAGATCATCCAGTTCAAGCCTCCTGCTCTGGCAGGGACCTTCCACCAGACCAGCTTGTTCACAACCCATCCAACCTGCCTTGAACACTTCCAGCCATGGGGCATCCACAGCTTCTCTGGGCAACCGGTTGCAGTTCCTCACCACCCTCACAGCAACCAATTTCTTCCCAGGATCAAATCTAAACCTACTCTCCTTCCATTTGAAGCCATTCCCCCTTGTCCTCTCACTACCTGCTCTTTTAAATGCACTCTCTTCATCCTTCTTGTGGGCTCCCTTTACACCCCAAAAGGCCACAATTAGGTCACCCCAAAGCCTCCTCTTTTCCAGGCTGAAGAGTTGCAATTGTCCCAGCCTTTTCTCCTAGCAGAGGTGCTCCATCTTTCCAAGCACCTTGGTGGCCTCCTCTGGACTCAGTCCAACAGCTGGAGGTCCTTGCTGTGCTGAGGAGCCCAGAGCTGGATGCAGCACTCCAGCTGGGCTCTCCCAAGGGCAGAGCAGAGAGGCAGAATGCCCTCCCTCCACCCGCTGGCCACGCTGCCTTGGACGCAGCCCAGGACACAATTGGCTCTCTGGGCTGCGAGCGCACATCGCCGGCTCATGTCCGGCCTCTCCTCCAGCCCAAGGGCTTCTCGGCAGGGCTGCTCTGCCCCTCTTCATCCCCCAGCCTGCACTGATACAGGGGCTGCCCTGAGCCACGGCCAGCAGCTTGCACTGGCTCTTGGTAAACCATCAGCAGATTGCCATGGGCCCACTTCTCCAGCTGGTCCAGGGCCCTCTGGATGGCATCAGCTGTGTCAACCACACCCCTCAGCTTGGTGGCAGCTGCAAATTTGCTGAGGGCGCATTCCATCCCTTCCTCTGGATCATTAGTGAAGACATTAAAGAACACTGGGCCCAGTCCAGACCCCTGAGGGACACCACTCGGCACTGATGGCCCTCAGCACTCTGAGCCATTGATCACCACCTCTGCATGGCACTGTTCACCCAATTTCTTATCCATCTAACAGTCCACACATCCAGTCTGTCTCTCTCCACTTTGGAGAGAAGGATGTTGTGGGGGACTGTGTCAAAGGCTTTCCAGAATGACAGGGAAATGACATGGGTAGCCCTTGTCCACTGAGGCAGTCACTCCATCTTAGAAGGCCACCAGGTCGGTCAAGCAGCACTTGCCCTTGGCGAAGCTGTGCTGGTGCTTCCAATCACCTCCCTGTCATCCACGTGCCTTGACAGAGCTTCTAGAAGGATCTTTTCCATCACCTCCCCAGGCACAGAGGGCAGGCTGACAGGTTGGCAGTTCCCAGGGCCCTCCTTTCTACCCCTTTCAAAGATGGGCACAGTGGGTTTCCCTTTTTCCCCTCACCTGGGACTTCCCCTGACTGCCACGACCTTTCAAATATCAAGGAGAGTGTCTTGGCAACTCCATCAGACCCTGTTGGCCAATGGAGGGCAATAATGCTGGCCAGATGGAGAAGATGGATTTCCAAGGAAAATGCAGGAAGAAAAAGGACTCTCCTATTACCACTCCAAACAAGCACGGACTTACCTTTCCAGTTTCTTGGCAAGGCATCTTCTGGTTTTCACTTCCTCCAGATACAGCTCTTTGTACCTTTCCATCTCTACCTGCGTTGCTTCTTTATGAGAAGCTCTCTCTTGTTGGGTGTTTTTGACCCTCTCCAATTCACTTTCCAGATTTCTAATCCTTTCTTCCAACTGAATTCTCATGGATTCACAATGACTGTCTCTGGTTCGTCCTAGTGGGGCCTGGTGGGCTGCCTGTGCCTGAAGGAGACAGTGCACCTTCAAGCACCACAAGAAAAAGAGAGCTCTGCCCAGCACAAAATTGCACACACCCAGTTCCAAGGGCCCAGCCTTACTCAGAGAGGCGGCTCTGCCTCCTCACTCCCAGCAGCAATCAAGGCACAACCCAGGAGCTGCCAGGGCAAACAATTCTTTGCAGTGGGAAAGAAGCCCAAATGAGCACTCTGCTTCAAAGCTCCTAATGAAGAGCCTGTGGACACTGGGGAGAAATTCACTTACTTGCAAAACGAGGCTGACCTCTTGTAACTTTGGACTTCTTTCCTGGTCAGCTCCTTCTGCCACCTCTCCTGTACACTGTTCTCTTTGGCTGCCATCCAGCACCAAAGTCTCCAAATGGTGGTGGAGTTTTGTCACCTCTTCTTGCAGCTGACATTTGCTCTTCTCCAGTTGTTCACACTTCCCAAGCAGAGTGGACAGCTCTTCTTGCAAAGCCCGGTTTGGGGCCTCGAGCTGCATGCCTGTTCCAGGCTCCATGTCCAGCTGCTGGGAAAGTTCACCACCCTGGACACAGAAAAAAAAAAGAAAAGAAAACTCAGCATGGTCTAAAGGCACTGAATTCTGGGAAAACCTCTCAAGGGGGTGGCCATGGCAACTGTATTTATCATCTACTGGAAACGAGCCTAGAAAACACTTGAAAGATTCCCCGACAGAAAGAAGAAACTTTACACCTAAAAACTTAAGAATTTGGGAGACACTTCTGGCAGCAATACTTCTGGGTCCCTTGGAGCTCATGATGAAACTCCTCATTTAGAATCTAAGAATTCCTCCAGTGTCCAGCACACCAAATACCCTCAGGGCTTTTGTAGCAGCTGGGGAAAGGACCAGGCTGCTTTCTGAGCAGCCTCTGCTGAGGAGAAGGCTGAGGAGAAGGCAGAAACTGAGCTCCCCAGGCTCTCCAGGAAAACTTCATCTGACAGTTGCCCCACAGAAATAGGCAACTAGGCTCAAGAGTCACAGGAAGGCAAATTTAGCACCAGCTTACTGAGGCAGAGGCTTGCAGGGCTCTCGGAAGGGCTTCAACGCTCTCGCTTGGCTGCTGGACAGTGCCTTCCAATCTGCTGTTCTCACTGGCAAAGCTTAAGAAGAAATACAGCTCTTATTACCAGAAAACCCAATGCCAGACAAACTGTGCTAAGGAACAGAAGCCACAGCAGAAGTGTCCTTCAAAATCCCACTGACTGTCCTCCTGTTTCCACCCAATCCCCCAAAGCCACAGACCCCTCGCTTCACTGGGTTACTCTCTTACTCTTGCGCGTCTTCTTCCAGGAGGTCCTGCAGTTCCTGGGAAGAAGTTAATGCCTCTCTTTTCTTGGCATCCAAGGCACTCTTCAAGTCAGGAACACAATGCTCAGACTGAAGATGCTTTCCTTCCTCCTCCTGCAGCTGTAAAACCACGGGAAGAATCCACAGTTGTCAGGGGAGCTTTTCCAGAGAGGAGCCAGCTGCTGCTGAAGAACTCAGGTGCTGCATGTCTGTGTGCATCCCCTCGGCCCAAAGAACTGCAATCCATTCAAGTCCCTTCAAAGCTTCACTTCTACTCCCCAATGAACACAATGAACACTGGTTTGTCCGTTTTCAGGATGGATAGGAAGCAACAGGCACCCCCAGGTTTCTCCCTGTGGGGACAGGCTTTCCATACCTCCGGCTCAGCCCTGTCCAGCTCCTCCTGCAAGCGCAGATTATCTTCCTCCAGGTGAGCCCCATGGCTTCCAGGAACCACAAGAGCAGTCCTAAAGCATGCAAAATTTCATTGGAAACATGTCTGATCCTGCATCACTTTTCCCCTGCTTGCTCCCAAAACAGCTCTTCCCCCCTTTCCTACAAGCTCCATGAAAGCAAAGCCAAGTCCATGGAAGCACTGGAGAATTTCTCTTCCAAGGGGCCTCCCTAAAGCAGCCTCAACTACCAGCTCAGGCCGTGCTGTTCAGGGCTCCTTGCACTGCTCTTCAAAGTCCCCCCAGATGCGGCTGCACAAACTCCCAGGGCAAGCCCTTCGACCCCCTGACCATCTCCATGGCAGGAAGTTTTCTCCTTCTGTGCTCGGAGCCCCTCGTGTCCCCTGGGACAGTGTTGCTTCTCTTTCCCCCAACGCTTCCCTTCAGAGCACTGAACGCCCCAACTCTGCCGTGCCTCAAACCCCCCTGGCCTGCAGAGCAGCCCCGCTGCTGAGCTACTGGCAAGTTTCCCCGGGGCTCTGGCTCTGGGTGTGGGGAGGGCACCACAGACAAGGCTTTCTTGCAGACCTCAGCGGGCAAAGGACGAGAGCCCCTGAGGTACGAGAGCAGCCAAGGGCAGACCTGCATTCACCAGTCCCACGGGGAACTGCTTCCACGGGGCTGCTCCTTCTTTTTCCCAGCTCATTGCCACGCCCCTCGCCTGGGTCACACTTGCAGACTACCCAGAACACCCGGGGGCTGTTTTGACAAAGCCCTCACCTTTCCCCCTGGGCTTGAGCAGGCCTGTCAGCTGCTTTGCTCACAAGGCACTCCAGAATCTCCTCGTGCTGTTGCAAGGCTGCAAGTTTCAAGGGGGTAAATCCCCACTAAAAGGAGAAAGAATCCCCATTAGAAAGACACAGACAAGCTCTGCAGCTGTTGGAAAGAGCAGCTTTAGCCACATGCCAAGGTTACCTGGTTCTGAGCATCACTGTTGGCATGATGCTCCAGTAACAGCCCTGCTACAGCTGTGTTTTTAGAGAGCACAGCCAGGTGAAGGGCAGTGTTGCCGTCAGCGTCTGCCAGATTGGGGTCGGCACCGTGTTCCAGCAGAACAGCAACACATTCTTCCTGCTCCTGCTGGACTGCCTGGCAACAACACACCAAAAGGGAAAGGCTTCCAACTTTTCCATCCCCCTCTGTCACAACGCCCTCAGCTCCTGAGTGCTGCCATAGAAGACCATCTGCAAAGATCAGCTAACAGAGGCTGTGCCGTGCCCATTGCAATAGGTGTGTTTCTATGGCCCTGCCCTGCAAGGAATCCTGCCAGACACCTCCCCTTTAACACCCCAGCACTGAGCCCCACCTCCAAGCTCAGAAGGCATTCCACACACCTTCATCAGGGCCGTTCTCTTGAAGTTGTCAGTGAGGTTGGGCTGGCTGTTCTTTCTTAGCAGATATCTCACGACATCTGCATGGCCATTGGCTGAAGCCAGATGTAGAGGTGTCCTAAAAATTAAACAGACACTCTTAACCCAGACAGACAAAGGACGAGCCCAAGCTGTGTCTCTACCCAGCACCCTGGGGACCCTGCCCGGACTCTGCTCCTCCTGCTGCTCCTGCTGCTGCTGCTGCAACCCTGCCCTGATGAGCCAGAGGGCAGAAGAGAACAGGTGAGGACTGAGCAGCTGCAGAACAGCCCTGCAGAGAGAGCACGGCCAAGGGGCAGGTTGGCAACACGCGTTTGCAACAGCGCTGGAGCCCGGCCGGCAGCTCGGAGCAGTGAAAAGCTCAAGAGTTCCCTGTCCCAGCTGACAGGGCAAATGTCACTTTTCAAGCCTTGTCCCTAAGAGAGGGCTGCCGAGGACTACTGCAGCTTGGCTCAGGAGCAGCCAAGGTGTGCCATCAGCGTGGCCCAGAACTCACCGCATCTCCTGGTCTGGCCTGTCGATGCCGACTACCTTGACGTACCAGCGCCAGCGCCTCAGCCAGCCCAGGTCACCGCGGGCGGCCGCGCGGTGCAGCCTGCCCAGCCCCTGCTCCCGGAGCTGGGAGGCGCTGCTGGAGCTGGTGGCAGCCCAGGGCTGCCCACTGGGGCTGCTGGAGGGCGACTGCCGTCGCTCCTTGCTCAGAAGCCACGGCATGGCCCTGCTTGGAGCTCCCAGCAGCAGGAAGGGCAAGAAGGCCCCGGCGGGCTGCCGGGAGCCAAGTGGGGATGAGGAATGGGACGGGGCGAGGTTTAGGGGGAGGGTGACAAAGGGGACGAGAATAAGGACGGGCACAGGGTATGAAGCACAAGGCAGACGAGGTCGCCCTGCGCAGTGGTCGTGGCCTGCAGCTGCCAAGACGGCGATGCAGGCGCGCAATGCTCCCCGAGCGGGATGTGCTGCTGCTCCCCGAGAGGCTACAGCAGCTCTGGGCGCCGGCTGCGGGTACCAACAAAGCCGTGCCCGACTGGCGCCTGTGGCGTCACAATGGCTGGTGGAAGGCTCAGCACGTCAGCGTGGGGTGTGACAGAGGCCACGGGGCAGGGTGGGGCCGGGCGGGACAGGGCAGGGCGGGGCAGGTGTGAGGGCGGCCCTGCTGGGCCTTGTGGGAAGGAGGCGGCCTGGGCCTTGTGAGGGCGGCCGGCGGGAGTGGGCACTGCCCCGCCTCAGGGCGCCCCGGGGCAGGGCCCGGGACGCTCCCACCGGGCCGCAGGCTGCGGTAGGCGCTGGAGCAGCTCCCGCATCACCCGCTCTGGCTTTTTGCTTCAGCCTGGAGCCGGGCTGCCTCTGGGCACACTGCCATCAAATGAGGCTCAGCATGAAGTGACATCCCAGCCCAAGCAGGCGGGGGCCACCACAGCTCTCAAGAAATGCCCACCCAGTGCTCCAAGCCCACCAGACCAGACTTCCAGGACAATTCCCCAACTCCTTTCTCTTGTCCTGTTATTGTTGTGGCAGTCAATAAAAGAAAATACGCAGACAGTCTACTTCCAAGCAACAAGACAGGAGAGGAAAGAACCTTTATTGGAACAGAACACTGACTCATAGCCCTGGGCATAACATACATGTTAAAATACCATTGGTGTTTTTTCATAAACATATATCACAATTGGCTGCCCTGCATCACACCATGATGGTTCAGCATTTACAGACTTACAGGGACTTGTTTAGCTCTGTCTGCCTTCCCACAGACTTGTTTTCAACCCTGACATTGTCCCTCTTGAAGAGCAGACACCTCGTCCCCCCCTCCCCCCCTCGCAACTGCTCTCACCTGCTGCTTTGCCAGATGCCAACAGTCAGTTTCTGCTCTGCTGATGCTCCACCAGCCAACAGGCAGCACACAGCAGGGCAGCAAGAAACTTTCAAACACATCTTGTCCCACTTGGTCCCAATGACAACACCAAGTGAAGGCCCACAACTTCTGCACCAGCTTGCTCAGGGGAGGGACGCTACAATGCACCGCAAGCGGGCTGAAGAAATTTCCCTTTTTCTTTGCGGGTGTATCGGGGCTTAATTGGATGTTGATACTTTTGGTCTGTCTTTGGCCCAGCCGCCTGGGAGGGTCTATCCTTTTCCTGCCAACTTAGGAGAAAACAAGCACTGAGAAACAGCAACTTCGTCCTTGAAGGAAGCGTTTTGGACAAACTACAATTAATTGGTGTCTTATTATTGCCTGATCACCTTCCAAGGGCATTTGAAGAAAAAAGGGAACAGGAGGGTGATGGAGTACGCCCCCAGACTCATTTAGAAAAGACCCCCTGAAGTACAGCGCGCAAGCACGGGGGGGATTCCAAAGGACACACGCGTGCGCAGAAGGGGCACCGCTTCCAGAACATTGGGAGGGACTGAAGGCCTCTGGCTGGGCGGTGCTGACCACACCTGCCCAGGTGGACATCGCCAATCAATTGGATAAAAAGCGGATGGCTCGTGCTCGGCAGACGCAAGCTTCACATCAAAGGACAACGTTGCCTTTGGTGGGCACGCCGGCTATCTTGTGAGCCTGCCGACTCTCCCAGAATGCAGCTTCTGCTCTGGGCAATTCTAGGCCTTCTGGGTCGGGAAGATAACTTCAGAAGCAACACCTGGGCAACTGGGGGAGTCGTACCGAGGGCTTATTTTTCTCCTCCTTCCTCTCTCTTGGGGTTTTTTCCTTTTGTTGGCCACCTCTTGGGAATAAAGATTGTTTGGGTTGAGATTTCAACGGCGTATGGTTTCAGCTTCAGCATCCTTCCCAACTTTCCCTCTTACAGCGGGCTACAAACCCATCCGCTTCCCACAGGATCAGGGAGTTGCCTGTGTTTTATGACTACCACAAGCTCACCCATTGTCTTCTGCCCAGAACACAAAGAGGAGGGCTCGAAAGCACTGGAAGACTCTGGCAACCCAGTAGAAGCAATAGCTCACCTGTCGGCCAGGATCTTAACACGACTGTGCTTCAAGCCTTCACGGAGGAAGGGGATGCATTTGCCTGGCCTCTGGGACGGGCTGAAGATGCAGCTGTGAGCAGAGCTGAAGGGAGCAGAGGAGAGCTCCGGCTCGGCCTTCAGGCCTGGCTTCTCTTTCAGCCTTGAAATTGTCTGCCGCACTGATTTGCACTCAGACCAAGGGCAGAGAGAGAAGTCTTAACTCCCGGCCCGGGAAGAAAGCCTTAATAAACCTTCAAAAATAGGACTCTCCTCATCCCTCCCACCTAGGTCCAAAGAGCTCCAATTCTGTCACCAAACGCAGCAGTTCTCCTCAAATGTCGGGACAGTTCTGGCAGCCAGGCCCTTTCTGCCCAAGCTGGACAGGTCCCCACCTGTCCCACAGGAAAGCAGAGGGAAGAAGAGGGGACAGCCTTGGGATCGGGGAATGGCAGAAGCAAAGCCGGCAGGGGCAACAGAAGAAAACAAGGACACCTACTAGACTCTTCAGTTTATTCAAGACCAAGTTGGCATAAGAACACCTAGCGGGAGTCAAGAGCCTCCTCACAGACTGAGATTGTTCAGACTCAAATTGTTGACAAGATGTTCCAGCCCAGTTGAGTAGAGAACCAGACTTGTAGTTTTGGTCTTATTTCCTGCTCGGCGCGTTCTTCCACATCCCTTTTCTAGTGTTCTGTTTGGCTGTAAACTTCACTTCAACCTTAAGTTCAAACCTAAAAGGGCCGGTATTCCGAGCAGGAGATTCCAAGTTAAAGATCTTCAATCAGCTAAAGGGAGAGACAGCTTTCAGGCAAACCTTCAAACTAGGCTCCAGGATCATTCCATAGATCCCTCTCCTGAATCATTTGGGCAACCTATGGAAAATAGCATCCTGCAGTCCTCTGAAGAATCCTTAGGTTTCTCCTTCAAGAAGAACAAGGGCTGCTTGGATGAAAACAGTCAAGAGATCCAGGATTTGTGGAGGAAAAAGAGAACTGCCCACCGAGCACACCTTGCTCAGCCTTCTGCTCATGGAAGAAAAGCGGCCTTTCGTCTCGCAGGCAGCAACCTCCAACAGCAACTTCGTGACATCCAAAACAAGGGGTGGATCAATCTAGCAGGAAAAATTCAATTATGCGCAGATACGGGTGATCACAGAGGATTCTAGGAGGCCTTGAAAACAGCATATGGACCGACAGACCAGGCCCAAAGCCCTCTACTCAGCGCAGATGGTCAAATGCTTCTCACAGGTGAAACCGCCGTTCTAAATTGATGCTCTGAACACTTTCAGACTCTTTTCAGGACCAACCGTGTAGGTCAAGACTCAGCAATTCAGTCCATTACACAACAACCCGTGAAGAATGAACTGGATACTGCCCCTACTAGGGGACACAACAGGTTACCAAAGGCATCGAGAGCTTTCGGAAGACTCCATAAAGAGTCTGGTGAAATAATCATCATCATCATCATCATCATCATGGCCAGGTTTCACGAACGAAGATTTGGGAAGGGATCTACCCACGTCTGTTACAAGCGCGTTGGTGGCTAAAAAGGCCAACACGAGATAGACACGGCCGGTTGCAAAAGGCACAGCAGAAAGACTCCTTAGGAGATATATTCTGCAAGGCATGATTCTTTCTGCGTTGTCTTTTCTCCTCAAGAGTGATCCTGCGTGCTTTCTCAAAAGCACGTTAAAGATAGTGTGTCTCCAGACCTCCCGATTGGAGGTCAGAGTAGACCAGTTATGTTGATCAATATGGCCAAGGCTGAGAGGTTGTTTCGGGGAGTCCTTGTAAATAAACACCTGAAGAAAAGTACAAAGATCAGGGTTTACAGAGCCATAGTGCTGTCTACTCTCTCAGATGGGTCCGAATCATGGCTCATTTACCGCCACCACCTGTGACTCCTCGAACGCTTCCATCAACGCTGTCTCCGTACAATCCTAAACATCCGCTGCTCAGATTACGGAACTAATACGTCTGTTCTACAACAGGCAGCAATTACCAGCACTGAGGCCATGTTGCTGAGAACACGGCTGCGTTGGGCAGGGCACGTCTCCAGGATGGAGGACTACCGCCTCCCTAAGATCGTGATCTATGGCAAACTTGCCACTGGCTGCCGCAAGAGAGGAGCCCGCAAAAGGAGCCACGAGGACTCCCTGAAGCAACATCTCAACCTTGGCCACATTGGTCTCCAGCGCTGGTCTACTCTGGCCTCCAATCGAGAGGTCTGCAGACACACTGTCTCTAACGCTGTTGCTTCCTTTGAGAACGCACGCAGGATCACCATCGAAGAGAGAAGACAACGCAGAAAGAATCGTGTCTTGCCGATCCCATCCAAGGAGTCTTTCTGCTGTGCCTTTTGCAACCCATCTTGACTGTCTCGCATTGGCCTCTTTAGCCACCAGCGCGCTTGTAGCAAATGTGGGGAGAGCCCTTCCAAATCTTCGTTGGCCAAGCCTAGCCATGATCTGGCTGCCATCCACCACACTGGTCTCCAAATGAGGCTGGAGCTTTGCCAGCTCTTCTTGCAGTTGGCATTTGCTCTTCTCCAGGTTTTCCCACTTCCCACGCAGGCTAGACAGCTCGTCTTGCAAACCCTGACTTGTGGCTTCCAGCTGCGTGCGCTTTTGACATTCCCTCTCCAGCTGCCGGGAAAGTTCAGCAACCTGCAGACAGAAAGAACAAAAAAAGAACTCAGCGGGATGGAAAGGCAGTGAATTCCGGGAAAACCCCAAAAGGGGACCTTAAAGGGACCTTAAAGATCATCTGCTTCCAAGCCTCCTGCTTGCCCATGCCTCAATCCCATGCTACGCGCCTGTCCCGCTGATTACAACTCCTGGCGCGTGGTTTCCACGTCTCCTGCTATCATGCTCTGCAGTCTGGCAGGGATGTGCTATCACACTGACTGCTGACTACAGGGCATACTCGGACCAGCGGTATTGCAGAGCTTGCAGCATTGCCGCAAAATTAGAAGGCCGTGAAGACTTCCCAAGGAGTAGGGAGCTCTGCTGTTTCATGGAGGAAGACGTAGCAGGAACTACACCAGCAAATGCCTCCTATCCAGAGTAACAGATTAAAGCAAGGTCCAGGGAAGAAACTGCTAGAACGAAGATCACTGATGAAGAAAAAGGTGTCTCACAGATGTCTGGTGGCATTTGGCACTCACGGTGACATCAGCCATTTCAAATAGGTCACACACACCCTATGTGTCAATTTAGTGGAGAACTTAGGGGGGAGGTTCCTGCGCCACAGTGCTCTTTCCCACGGTTTCTCTTGTCAAAGAATGGAGTTCCACAGCTCATTGCTTCCAGTTCCGTATTTTTGGGCCTTGGACCACTCTGGAAAATTTGGACAAACCTGATGACCAGAAGTCTTCCACTTTACCACAGATGCCTGAGACCCAGGCTTCTGCTCGGTCCCAAACCGGTGCCAAGACGTCCCAGGCCAGTTGAATCCAGAAGTGGATTTGCAGCCAGGTGTCCGATGACGGCGCTGCTTGGGACTGCAGATCTGCTTCTGTGGCACTCCAAAAAGAGCTTGGTGTTGGCCTCTGCAAGTCTCTCATTAGCTCTGAAACATTCACAAGCACACACAGAGTCATCTTTGGCAGGAAGGCTTTCGCAAAGTTACCCTCCACAGCCTTCACTATTACCCCACTTCTAAAAGCCAAGGGCATGAAGAGCGTCCAAAACCAGCACATCCTTTGATCGGAGCTTGTTCCCAGGGCCTGTTTCTAAGAAATCACACCAAGTGCAAGGAGCAGCCAGTGTCACCTCCAGAAGAACTCTGGCCTACCCTGGCCTTCTCAAGGAAAGCTCAACCCTCAGACCCGCTGCCAAAACCGAAGCCAAACAAGAGCCTTCTTAGTTTGGATTCACAGAATCCAACTCTCTTCTCCGAGAGGCCTCTCCTCATTCAAACAGGAAAGGGTACAAGATTCGTCTTTTCTCTCCCCCACAGGATGAGGAGATTAGAGACTGGCAAAAAGACTGCCTGCTAAAACAACAGCAACTTGAAAAAGACACCAGCAATGCCAGAGTGGCGCTACTGTGCTGTTACTGCTGGAACTCTAAAGAGAAAGGAAGACAGGTCTGATGAAGGCAAGGTCTGAAGGAACTTTCCCCACAAAGATGCCACGTTCTGCTTTCACACCTGACGCTGGCCAGATGTAGAAAAGGGATTTAAGAAGGAAAATGCACGAGGAAAAAGGAGTCTCTTAGTACCAGTAAAAAAAAGCAGGGACTTACCTTTCCAGTCTCTTGGCTAGGCTTTTTCTGCTTTTTGCTTCCACCACATACAGTTCTTTATACTTTTCCACTTCTGCCTGGGTGGATTCTTTTTGAAAAGGTCTTTCTGCTTGGTTGCTTCTTATCCTTCCCAGTGCACGGTCAAGATCTCTAATTCTCTCTTCTAACTGGTTTTTCAGGGAGTCCAGATGACTGCTTCGGATTTTTTCTAATGTGTCCTGGTGGGCTGCCTGTGCCTGAAGGAGACAGTGCACCTTCAACCACCACAAGAAAAAGAGAGAGCTCTGCCCAGCACAAAATTGCACACACCCAGTTCCAAGGGCCCAGCTCTGCACAGAGAGGCGGCTCTGCCTCCTCACTCCCAGCAGCAACCAAGGCAGAACCCAGCAGCTACCAAGGCAAACAATTCTTTGCACTCTTATTCAAAGCTACTAAGGAAGACACACTGTATCTGTAGGACAGAGCACAGCGAAAAGGATTCTTCAAAGACAAGAAGAGCATCCCCCACCCCTGTCATTTAAGTGACTCCTTTTCGGAGCACCTTCCCCCCCTACAAGGACAAAGCAGCACCTCTAGGTCTGGCCATGACAGCTGCAAGTTGCCAAACCCATTCAAGGATGAGCAGCGAGAACCAGAGCAGCCCACAGAGATACCCCCCGAGCACTGCAACCTGACAATCTGCCTTGGGCAGCCTTTGCATTCAGGGACCTGCCGGCACGTGACACACCCACGACAGCACTCCTGCCCAACCAGATTGCCTTCTGCCACTGCCTTCAGTAAAGACAGAAGCTAACCCACAGAATACAGGAGCAAAAGAAAAACACCAAAACCCGTGGCCACAACAGAAGTTTACGTAGTGCCTGTGGATGCTGGGGAGAAATTCACTTACTTGCAAAAACTCATTGACTTCCTGGAGTTTTTGTCTGAGTTCCCGGTCGGCTTGCTCTTCCACCTCTTTTTTCCATTGTTCGAGTTGGCTGCGATCCACCAAGTCAGTCTCCAAATGATGCCGGAGTTTTGCCAGCTCTTCTTGCAGCTGGCATTTGTCCATCTCCAGGTTCTCGCACTTCCCACGCAGGGTAGACAGTTCGTCTTGCAAATCTTGATTTTTGGCTTCCAGCTGCGTGCACTTTTGACATTCCCTGTCCAGCTGCTGGGAAAGTTCAGCAACCTGCAGGCAGAAAGAAAAAAACAGGAACTCGGCGGGATGGAAAGGCAGTGAATTCTGGGAAAACCTCAAAAGGGGGCGGCCAGGGAGACTATATTCATCATCTGCTGCCTCAGGACTAGAAACAAAGTCCAACCAGCCTCTTCTTTTCCAGCAAGAACAGCTTTCCCATCATTTGTCATAGGATTCCTCAGCTTCCCATCCTTTCCGAGTTCCTCCTGCAAAAATGCTCCAAGCTTCTGCACTCCAAAGGAATCACTGCAATTCATCTGTCACACCCAGAGGACGCTGTCACAGCCTCCCTCAAGCTGCAGCCAGGCCTCAGCTGGGCCCCACTGCTCTCAGCCCATGCACGTGATGTCCTGCAAGGACCTGCCCATCCCTCAGGCCCAGCCGGGGGATCTGCACTCTTGGCTGACCCCGCTCACTCTCAGGGGACCTGTTCTGCTCTTCCTGCTCAGGGCCTGTGGGACGGCTCCCTGGCCCCTCAGCTCACACACCCTGCCAGGCTGGCTGCCACTCTCGCCTCGCCCTTCCTCTGCAGGACAGCCTGGCCTCCATCAGCCCTTACACCTTACTGCTTTGTCCTTAACATTTGCATCTTTCCCCAGAAGGAGAACTACCTCCGGATTACTTAGAGTCATCTCCCACTGCAACAGCAGAAGGAGCATTAAGAAAAGCCCATCACACCCAAAATGCAGACAAGGGAAAAAAATCATCAACATGACAAGAAATAGAGGGAAAGCATCTCCCAGCTTTCAAAAGAAGGAACAACCAAAAAGCCCCACCCAGAGCGCGGCTCACCTCTCTTCGTAATCTGTCAACTTCCTTGACCTTTTCAGAATAACTCTTCTTCATTTCCTCCATCTGGGGCTGGCTTTCTTTCTCTTCATTAAGCCTGACTTTCCTCCTCTCTAGCCTCAGAAGCTTTTCCAACCTGCACAGCAAATTAGTTAAGAAAACCATGAAACACAGGAACAACCAGCCTTTCCCCCACAGTCTCACAGAAACAGCACAGACAGCATCCAAGCCTAGAATGGCTTGGCTTGGCAGGGACCTTAAAGATCATCTCGTTCCAAGCCTCCTGCTGTGGCCAGGGACACCTTCCACGAGACCAGGTTGTTCACAACCCCATCCAACCTGGCCTTGAACACTTCCAGCCATGGGGCATCCACAGCTTCTCTGGGCAACCTGTTGCAGGTCCTCACCACCCTCACAGGGACCAATCTCTTCCTAGGATCAAATCTAAACCTACTCTCTTGCCATTTGAAGCCATTCCCCCTTGTCCTCTCCCCACATGCTCTTTGAAATGCACTCTCTTCCTCCTTCTTGTAAGCTCCCTTCACACACCGAAAGGCCACCAGTAGGTCACCCCAAAGCCTCCTCTTTTCCAGGCTGAAGTATTGCAGTTGGCCCAGCCTTTCCTCAGAGGAGAGCTGCTCCATCTTTCTAACCACCTTGCTGGCCTCCTCTGGACTCAGCTTGGCAGTTCCCAGGGCCCTCCTTTCCACCCCTTTCAAAGATGGGCACAGTGAGTTTCCCTTTTTCCCATCACCTGGGACTTCCCCTGACTGCCACGACTTTTCAAATATCAAGGAGAATGTCTTGGCAACTCCATCAGACCCTGCTGGCCAGTGGAGGGCAATAATGCTGGCCAGATGGAGAAGATGGATTTCCAAGGAAAATGCAGGAAGAAAAAGGAGTCTCTTATTACCACTCCAAAAAAAGCAGGGACTTACCTTTCCACTTTCTTGGCTAGGCATCTTCTGGTTTTCACTTCCTCCAGATACAGGTCTTTGTACATCGTCATTTCTGCCTGCGTTGCTTCTTTACGAGAAGCACTCTCTTGTTGGGTTCTTTTTACCCTGTCCAATTCACTTTCGAGGCCTCTAATTCTGTCTTCCAACTGGATTCTCACAGAATCACAATGACTGTCTCTGATTTGTCCTAATCGGGCCTGTGCCTGAAGGAGACAGTGCACCTTCAACCACCACAAGAAAAAGAGAGCTCTGCCCAGCACAAAATTGCACGCACCCAGTTTCAAGGGCCCAGCCTTACTCAGAGAGGTGGCTCTGCCTCCTCACTCCCAGCAGCATGTCCACCCCCTCACCCCCACCCCTGTCATTTAAGTGACTCCTTTTCGGAGCACCTTCCCCCCCTACAAGGACAAAGCAGCCCCTCTAGGTCTGGCCATGACAGCTGCAAGTTGCAAAACTCATTCAAGGATGAGCAGTGAGAAGCAGAGCAGCCCACAGAGATACCTCCCAAGCACTGCAACCTGACAATCTGCCTTGGGCAGCCTTTGCATTCAGGGACCTGCCGGCACATGACACACCCACGACAGCACTCCTGCCCAACCAGATTGCCTTCTGCCACTGTCTTCAGCAAAGACAGAAGCTAACCCACAGAATACAGGAGCAAAAGAAAAACACCAAAACCCATGGCCACAACAGAAGTTTACGTAGTGCCTGTGGACGCTGGGGAGAAATTCACTTACTTGCAAAACGAGGCTGACGTCTTGTACCTTTTGACTTCTTTCCTGGTCAGCTCGTTCCTCCACGTCTCTTCTACATTCTTCTCTTTGGCTGCCATCCAGCACCAAAGTCTCCAAATGATGAGCGAGTTCTGCCACCTCTTCTTGCATCTGACATTTGCTCTTCTCCAGGTTTTCACACTTCCCACGCAGACTGGACAGCTCTCCTTGCAAAGCCTGCTTTTGAGCCTCGAGCAGCATGCCTCTTCTAGGCTCCATGTCCAGCTGCTGGGAAAGTTCACCACCCTGGACACAGGACAAAAAAAACAGGAAAGGAAACTCAGCGGCATCTAAAGGCAGTGAATTCTGGGAAAACTTCTCAAGGGGGTGGCCATCGCAACTGTATCTCTCCTCTACTGGAAACCAGCCTAGAAAACACTTGAAAGATTCCCCGACAGAAAGAAGAAACTTTAGACCTGCTTAAGAATTTGGGAGACACTCCTGGCAGCAATACTTCCGGCTCCCTTGGAGCTCAGGATGAAACTCCTCATTTAGAATCTAAGAATTCCTCCAGTGTCCAGCACAGCAAATACCCTCGGGGCTTTTGTAGCAGCTGGCAAAAGGACCAGGCTGCTTTCTGAGCAGCCTCTACTGAGGAGAAGGCAGAAACTGAGCTCCCCTAGGCTCTCCAGGAAAACTTCATCTGACACTTTCCCCACACAAAGAGGCAACTAGGCTCAAGAGTCACAAAAAGGCAAATTTAGCACCAGCTTACTGAGGCAGAGGCTTGCAGGGCTCTCGGAAGGGCTTCAACGCCATCGCTTGGCTGCTGGACAGTGCCTTCCAATCTGCTCTTTTCACTTGCAAAGCTTAAGAAGAAATACAGCTCTTGTTACCAGAAAATCCAATGCCAGACAAACTGTGCTAAGGAACAGAAGCCACAGCAGAAGTGTCCTTCAAAATGCCACTGACTCTCCCCCTGTTTCCACCCAATCCCCCAAAGCCACAGAGCCCTCGCTTCACTGGGTTACTCTCTTACTCTTGCGCCTCTTCTTCCAGTTGTTTTACAGTCATGTTAGTCTCGCAAGATGCCAACGGGAGGTCCTGCAGTTTCTGGGAAGATGTTATTGCTTCTCTTCCCTTGTCATCCAAGGCAGTCTTCAAGTCACAAACGCGATGCTCAGACTGAAGATGCTTTTCTTCCTCCTCCCGCAGCTGTAAAACCACGGGAAGAATCCACAGTTGTCAGGGGAGCTTTTCCAGAGAGGAGCCAGCTGCTGCTGAAGAACTCAGGTGCTGCATGTCTGTGTGCATCCCCTCTGCCCAAAGAACTGCAATCCACTCAAGTCCCTTCAAAGCTTCACTTCTACTGCCCCATGAACACAAACTGTAGGCCTTTGTCCTCTTTTACAGCAGCCTCTCCTATCCCTCCACTGCTTTCCTACAGCACGCTTCTAAGCACCGACACTGCCCCTCCGTCCTTTTTGGTCACCTGGGACACTTCCTGTATTCCCTTGCTTGCTACTCCAGGAAAAGACCACTGAAATAGTTCATCTTCCTAAAGGAAGGCGTCTGGCAAGTGGCAGAGGCCAAGTGCTCTGGCACACGTGCTCTGGAGCCCAGGATTGCACCAGGGCAGCACGGGGAGTTTTCTTCAGTGGGAAAGACCCGCACTGTAGTGCAGAGAGAGGCGCCCAGCAGCCCCTGAGCAGGAAGCAGTGGATGCCTGAGGAGAGGCAGTTCTGCTTCAGTGGGGTGGGGTCAGGAAGGGTGGCATCACTGACGAGCTGATAACTGCCATTTCAGCAAAGGCAGCCAGGTGAACTGCTCCACAGACCTGCCCTGGAGTCGAGAATGGAGCCAGGGCTGCGTGGGGAGTCTTCTTAAAGTAGGAAGACCTCCAATGGAGCAGAAAGAGAGGAACCCCTGCCCCCCTGAGCGGTAAGGAGTGAAACCCTAAGGAGAGGCAGCTCTGCCTCAGCATGGCGGGTTGTGGGGCAGGGGGCCGGAGGGACAGAGGCAGATCAAAGCCTGATGGAACTGCCGCTTCCTTAGGTCTCTGTCAGAGTGGCTCCCAGAATACTGTTTTGTCCCTTTTTGTGATGGAGAGGAAGCAACAAGCACCCCCAGGTTTATCCCTGTGGGGACAGGCTTTCCATACCTCCGCGTCAGCCCTGTCCAACTCCTCCTGGAAGCGCAGATTATCTTCCTCCAGGTGAGCCTCGTGGCTTCCAGGAACCACAAGAGCAGTCCTAAAGCATCCAAAAGTTCATCAGAAACATGTCTTATCCTGCATCATTTTTCCCCTGCTTGCTCCCAAAAGACCTCTTCCCCCCTTTCCTACAAGCTCCGGGAAAGCAAAGCCAAGTCCATGCAAGCACTGGAGAATTTCTCTTACAAGGGGCCTCCCTGAAGCAGCCTCAACTACCAGCTCAGGCCGTGCTGTTCAGGGCTCCTTGCACTGCTCTTCAAAGGCCCCACCGCCTGACCATCTCCATGGCAGCAAGTTTTCTCCTTCGGTGCGCTCGGAGCCCCTCGTGTCCCCTGGGACAGTGTTGCTTCTCTTTCCCCCAGCGCTTCCCTTCAGAGCACTTCACGCACCAACTCTGCCGTGCCTCAAACCCCCCTGGCCTGCAGAGCAGCCACGCTGCTGAGCTACTGGCAAGTTTCCCCATGGCTCTGGCTCTGTGGGGGGGAAGGGCACCACAGACAAGGCTTTCTTGCAGACCTCAGCGGACAAAGGGTGAGAGCCCCAAAGCTACGAGAGCAGCCAAGTGCAGAGACCTGCATTTACCAGTCACCCAGTGAACTGCTTCCACGGGGCTGCTCCTTCTTTTTCCCAGTTCATTGCCACGCCCCCCGTCTGGGTCACACTTGCAGACTACCCAGAACACCCGGGGGCTGTTTTGACAAAGCCCTCACCTTTCCCCCTGGCCTTGAGCAGGCCTGTCAGCTGCTTTGCTCACAAGGCACTCCACAATCTCCTCATGCTGTTGCAAGGCTGCAAGTTTCAAGGGGGTAAATCCCCACTAAAAGGAGAAAGAATCCCCATTAGAAAGACACAGACAAGCTCTGCAGCTCTTGGAAAGAGCAGCTTTAGCCACATGCCAAGGTTACCTGGTTCTGAGCATCATTCTTGGCATGATGCTCCAGTAACAGCCCTGCTACAGCTGTGTTTTTAGAGAGGACAGCCAGGTGAAGGGCAGTGTTGCCGTCAGCGTCTGCCAGATTGGGGTCAGCACCGTGTTCCAGCAGAACAGCAACACATTCTTCCTGCTCCTGCTGGACTGCCTGGCAACAACACACCAAAAGGGAAAGGCTTCCAACTTTTACATCCATCCCCCTCTCCCACAACTGCCTCAGCTCCTGAGTGCTGCCATAGAAGACCATCTGCAAAGATCAGCTAACAGAGGCTGTGCCCTGCCCATTGCAATAGGTGTGTTTCTATGGCCCTGCCCTGCAAGGAATCCTGCCAGACACCTCCCCTTTAACACCCCAGCACTGAGCCCCACCTCCAAGCTCAGAAGGCATTCCACACACCTTCATCAGGGCTGTTCTCTTGAAGCTGTCAGCGAGGTTGGGCTGGCTGTTCTTTCTTAGCAGATATCTCACGACATCTGCATGGCCATTGGCCGAAGCCAGATGCAGAGGTGTCCTAAAAATTAAACAGACACTCTTAACCCAGACAGACAAAGGACGAGCCCAAGCTGTGTCTCTACCCAGCACCCTGGGGACCCTGCTCCGACTCTGCTCCTGCTGCTCCTCCTGCTGCTGCTGCTGCTGCTGCAACCCTGCCCTGATGAGTCAGAGGGCAGAAGAGAACAGGTGAGGGCTGAGCAGCTGCACAACAGCCCTGCAGAGAGACCACCGCCAAGCGGCAGGTGGGCAACACGCCTTTCCAACAGCGCTGGAGCCCGGCCGGCAGCTCCGAGCAGTGAAAAGCTCAAGAGTTCCCTGTCCCAGCTGACAGGGCAAATGTCACTTTTCAAGCCTTGTCCCTAAGAGAGGGCTGCCCAGGACTACTGCAGCTTGGCTCAGGAGCAGCCAAGGTGTGCCACCAGCGTGGCCCAGAACTCACCGCATCTCCTGGTCTGGCCTGTCGATGCCGACTACCTTGACGTACCAGCGCCAGCGCCTCAGCCAGCCCAGGTCACCGCGGGCGGCCGCGCGGTGCAGCCTGCCCAGCCCCTGCTCCCGGAGCTGGGAGGCGCTGCTGGAGCTGGTGGCAGCCCAGGGCTGCCCACTGGGGCTGCTGGAGGGCGACTGCCGTCGCTTCTTGCTCAGAAGCCACGGCATGGCCCTGCTTGGAGCTCCCAGCAGCAGGAGTGCAAGAAGCCCCCGGCGGGCTGCCGGGAGCCAAGTAGGGATGAGGAATTGGGACGAGGGGGAGGTTTAGGGGGAGGGTGACAAAGGGGACAAGGACGAGAATAAGGACGGGCACAGGGTAGAAAGCACAAGGCAGACGAGGTCGCCCTGCGCAGTGGTCGTGGCCTGCAGCTGCCAAGACGGCGATGCAGGCGCGCAATGCTCCCCGAGCGGGATGTGCTGCTGCTCCCCGAGAGGCTACAGCAGCTCTGGGCGCCGGCTGCGGGCACCAACAAAGCCGTGCCCGACTGGCGCCTGTGGCGTCACAATGGCTGGTGGAAGGCTCAGCACGTCAGCGTGGGGTGTGACAGAGGCCACGGGGCAGGGTGGGGCCGGGCGGGACAGGGCAGGGCGGGGCAGGTGTGAGGGCGGCCCTGCTGGGCCTTGTGGGAAGGAGGCGGCCTGGGCCTTGTGAGGGCGGCCGGCGGGAGTGGGCACTGCCCCGCCTCAGGGCGCCCCGGGGCAGGGCCCGGGACGCTCCCACCGGGCCGCAGGCTGCGGTAGGCGCTGGAGCAGCTCCCGCATCACCCGCTCTGGCTTTTTGCTTCAGCCTGGAGCCGGGCTGCCTCTGGACACACTGCCATCAAATGAGGCTCAGCATGAAGTGACATCCCAGCCCAAGCAGGCGGGGGCCACCACAGCTCTCAAGAAATGCCCACCCAGTGCTCCAAGCCCACCAGACCAGACTTCCAGGACAATTCCCCAACTCCTTTCTCTTGTCCTGTTATTGTTGTGGCGGTCAATAAAAGAAAATACGCAGACAGTCTACTTCCAAGCAACAAGACAGGAGAGGAAAGAACCTTTATTGGAACAGAACACTGACTCATTGCCCTGGGCATAACATACATGTTAAAATACCATTGGTGTTTTTTCATAAACATATATCACAATTGGCTGCCCTGCATCACACCATGATGGTTCAGCATTTACAGACTTACAGGGACTTGTTTAGCTCTGTCTGCCTTCCCACAGACTTGTTTTCAACCCTGACATTGTCCCTCTTGAAGAGCAGACACCTCGCCCCCCCCTCCCCCCCTCGCAACTGCTCTCACCTGCTGCTTTGCCAGATGCCAACAGTCAGTTTCTGCTCTGCTGATGCTCCACCAGCCAACAGGCAGCACACAGCAGGGCAGCAAGAAACTTTCAAACACATCTTGTCCCACTTGGTCCCAATGACAACACCAAGTGAAGGCCCACAACTTCTGCACCAGCTTGCTCAGGGGAGGGACGCTACAATGGACCGTAAGCGGGCTGAAGAAATTTCCCTTTTTCTTTGCGGGTGTATCAGGGCTTAATTGGATGTTGATACTTTTGGTCTGTCTTTGGCCCAGCCGCCTGGGAGGGTCTATCCTTTTCCTGCCAACTTAGGAGAAAACAAGCACTGAGAAACGGCAACTTCGTCCTTGAAGGAAGCGTTTTGGACAAACTACAATTAATTGGTGTCTTATTATTGCCTGATCACCTTCCAAGGGCATTTGAAGAAAAAAGGGAACAGGAGGGTGATGGAGTACGCCCCCAGACTCATTTAGAAAAGACCCCCTGAAGTACAGCGCGCAAGCACGGGGGGGATTCCAAAGGACACACGCGTGCGCAGAAGGGGCACCGCTTCCAGAACATTGGGAGGGACTGAAGGCCTCTGGCTGGGCGGTGCTGACCACACCTGCCCAGGTGGACATCGCCAATCAATTGGATAAAAAGCGGATGGCTCGTGCTCGGCAGACGCAAGCTTCACATCAAAGGACAACGTTGCCTTTGGTGGGCACGCCGGCTATCTTGTGAGCCTGCCGACTCTCCCAGAATGCAGCTTCTGCTCTGGGCAATTCTAGGCCTTCTGGGTCGGGAAGATAACTTCAGAAGCAACACCTGGGCAACTGGGGGAGTCGTACCGAGGGCTTATTTTTCTCCTCCTTCCTCTCTCTTGGGGTTTTTTCCTTTTGTTGGCCACCTCTTGGGAATAAAGATTGTTTGGGTTGAGATTTCAACGGTGTATGGTTTCAGCTTCAGCATCCTTCCCAACTTTCCCTCTTACAGCGGGCTACAAACCCATCCGCTTCCCACAGGATCAGGGAGTTGCCTGTGTTTTATGGCTACCACAAGCTCACCCATTGTCTTCTGCCCAGAACACAAAGAGGAGGGCTCGAAAGCACTGGAAGACTCTGGCAACCCAGTAGAAGCAATAGCTCACCTGTAGGCCAGGATCTTAACACGACTGTGCTTCAAGCCTTCACGGAGGAAGGGGATGCATTTGCCTGGCCTCTGGGACGGGCTGAAGATGCAGCTGTGAGCAGAGCTGAAGGGAGCAGAGGAGAGCTCCGGCTCGGCCTTCAGGCCTGGCTTCTCTTTCAGCCTTGAAATTGTCTGCCGCACTGATTTGCACTCAGACCAAGGGCAGAGAGAGAAGTCTTAACTCCCGGCCCGGGAAGAAAGCCTTAATAAACCTTCAAAAATAGGACTCTCCTCATCCCTCCCACCTAGGTCCAAAGAGCTCCAATTCTGTCACCAAACGCAGCAGTTCTCCTCAAATGTCGGGACAGTTCTGGCAGCCAGGCCCTTTCTGCCCAAGCTGGACAGGTCCCCACCTGTCCCACAGGAAAGCAGAGGGAAGAAGAGGGGACAGCCTTGGGATCGGGGAATGGCAGAAGCAAAGCCGGCAGGGGCAACAGAAGAAAACAAGGACACCTACTAGACTCTTCAGTTTATTCAAGACCAAGTTGGCATAAGAACACCTAGCGGGAGTCAAGAGCCTCCTCACAGACTGAGATTGTTCAGACTCAAATTGTTGACAAGATGTTCCAGCCCAGTTGAGTAGAGAACCAGACTTGTAGTTTTGGTCTTATTTCCTGCTCGGCGTGTTCTTCCACATCCCTTTTCTAGTGTTCTGTTTGGCTGTAAACTTCACTTCAACCTTAAGTTCAAACCTAAAAGGGCCGGTATTCCGAGCAGGAGATTCCAAGTTAAAGATCTTCAATCAGCTAAAGGGAGAGACAGCTTTCAGGCAAACCTTCAAACTAGGCTCCAGGATCATTCCATAGATCCCTCTCCTGAATCATTTGGGCAACCTATGGAAAATAGCATCCTGCAGTCCTCTGAAGAATCCTTAGGTTTCTCCTTCAAGAAGAACAAGGGCTGCTTGGATGAAAACAGTCAAGAGATCCAGGATTTGTGGAGGAAAAAGAGAACTGCCCACCGAGCACACCTTGCTCAGCCATCTGCTCATGGAAGAAAAGCGGCCTTTCGTCTCGCAGGCAGCAACCTCCAACAGCAACTTCGTGACATCCAAAACAAGGGGTGGATCAATCTAGCAGGAAAAATTCAATTATGCGCAGATACGGGTGATCACAGAGGATTCTAGGAGGCCTTGAAAACAGCATATGGACCGACAGACCAGGCCCAAAGCCCTCTACTCAGCGCAGATGGTCAAATGCTTCTCACAGGTGAAACCGCCGTTCTAAATTGATGCTCTGAACACTTTCAGACTCTTTTCAGGACCAACCGTGTAGGTCAAGACTCAGCAATTCAGTCCATTACACAACAACCCGTGAAGAATGAACTGGATACTGCCCCTACTAGGGGACACAACAGGTTACCAAAGGCATCGAGAGCTTTCGGAAGACTCCATAAAGAGTCTGGTGAAATAATCATCATCATCATCATCATCATCATGGCCAGGTTTCACGAACGAAGATTTGGGAAGGGATCTACCCACGTCTGTTACAAGCGCGTTGGTGGCTAAAAAGGCCAACACGAGATAGACACGGCCGGTTGCAAAAGGCACAGCAGAAAGACTCCTTAGGAGATATATTCTGCAAGGCATGATTCTTTCTGCGTTGTCTTTTCTCCTCAAGAGTGATCCTGCGTGCTTTCTCAAAAGCATCAGCCGCGTTAAAGATAGTGTGTCTCCAGACCTCCCGATTGGAGGTCAGAGTAGACCAGTTATGTTGATCAATATGGCCAAGGCTGAGAGGTTGTTTCGGGGAGTCCTTGTAAATAAACACCTGAAGAAAAGTACAAAGATCAGGGTTTACAGAGCCATAGTGCTGTCTACTCTCTCAGATGGGTCCGAATCATGGCTCATTTACCGCCACCACCTGTGACTCCTCGAACGCTTCCATCAACGCTGTCTCCGTACAATCCTAAACATCCGCTGCTCAGATTACGGAACTAATACGTCTGTTCTACAACAGGCAGCAATTACCAGCACTGAGGCCATGTTGCTGAGAACACGGCTGCGTTGGGCAGGGCACGTCTCCAGGATGGAGGACTACCGCCTCCCTAAGATCGTGATCTATGGCAAACTTGCCACTGGCTGCCGCAAGAGAGGAGCCCGCAAAAGGAGCCACGAGGACTCCCTGAAGCAACATCTCAACCTTGGCCACATTGGTCTCCAGTGCTGGTCTACTCTGGCCTCCAATCGAGAGGTCTGCAGACACACTGTCTCTAACGCTGCTGCTTCCTTTGAGAACGCACGCAGGATCACCATCGAAGAGAGAAGACAACGCAGAAAGAATCGTGTCTTGCCGATCCCATCCAAGGAGTCTTTCTGCTGTGCCTTTTGCAACCCATCTTGACTGTCTCGCATTGGCCTCTTTAGCCACCAGCGCGCTTGTAGCAAATGTGGGGAGAGCCCTTCCAAATCTTCGTTGGCCAAGCCTAGCCATGATCTGGCTGCCATCCACCACACTGGTCTCCAAATGAGGCTGGAGCTTTGCCAGCTCTTCTTGCAGTTGGCATTTGCTCTTCTCCAGGTTTTCCCACTTCCCACGCAGGCTAGACAGCTCGTCTTGCAAACCCTGACTTGTGGCTTCCAGCTGCGTGCGCTTTTGACATTCCCTCTCCAGCTGCCGGGAAAGTTCAGCAACCTGCAGACAGAAAGAACAAAAAAAGAACTCAGCGGGATGGAAAGGCAGTGAATTCCGGGAAAACCCCAAAAGGGGACCTTAAAGGGACCTTAAAGATCATCTGCTTCCAAGCCTCCTGCTTGCCCATGCCTCAATCCCATGCTACGCGCCTGTCCCGCTGATTACAACTCCTGGCGCGTGGTTTCCACGTCTCCTGCTATCATGCTCTGCAGTCTGGCAGGGATGTGCTATCACACTGACTGCTGACTACAGGGCATACTCGGACCAGCGGTATTGCAGAGCTTGCAGCATTGCTGCAAAATTAGAAGGCCGTGAAGACTTCCCAAGGAGTAGGGAGCTCTGCTGTTTCATGGAGGAAGACGTAGCAGGAACTACACCAGCAAATGCCTCCTATCCAGAGTAACAGATTAAAGCAAGGTCCAGGGAAGAAACTGTTAGAACGAAGATCACTGATGAAGAAAAAGGTGTCTCACAGATGTCTGGTGGCATTTGGCACTCACGGTGACATCAGCCATTTCAAATAGGTCACACACACCCTATGTGTCAATTTAGTGGAGAACTTAGGGGGGAGGTTCCTGCGCCACAGAGCTCTTTCCCACGGTTTCTCTTGTCAAAGAATGGAGTTCCACAGCTCATTGCTTCCAGTTCCGTATTTTTGGGCCTTGGACCACTCTGGAAAATTTGGACAAACCTGATGACCAGAAGTCTTCCACTTTACCACAGATGCCTGAGACCCAGGCTTCTGCTCGGTCCCAAACCGGTGCCAAGACGTCCCAGGCCAGTTGAATCCAGAAGTGGATTTGCAGCCAGGTGTCCGATGACGGCGCTGCTTGGGACTGCAGATCTGCTTCTGTGGCGCTCCAAAAAGAGCTTGGTGTTGGCCTCTGCAAGTCTCTCATTAGCTCTGAAACATTCACAAGCACACACAGAGTCATCTTTGGCAGGAAGGCTTTCGCAAAGTTACCCTCCACAGCCTTCACTATTACCCCACTTCTAAAAGCCAAGGGCATGAAGAGCGTCCAAAACCAGCACATCCTTTGATCGGAGCTTGTTCCCAGGGCCTGTTTCTAAGAAATCACACCAAGTGCAAGGAGCAGCCAGTGTCACCTCCAGAAGAACTCTGGCCTACCCTGGCCTTCTCAAGGAAAGCTCAACCCTCAGACCCGCTGCCAAAACCGAAGCCAAACAAGAGCCTTCTTAGTTTGGATTCACAGAATCCAACTCTCTTCTCCGAGAGGCCTCTCCTCATTCAAACAGGAAAGGGTACAAGATTCGTCTTTTCTCTCCCCCACAGGATGAGGAGATTAGAGACTGGCAAAAAGACTGCCTGCTAAAACAACAGCAACTTGAAAAAGACACCAGCAATGCCAGAGTGGCGCTACTGTGCTGTTACTGCTGGAACTCTAAAGAGAAAGGAAGACAGGTCTGAGGAAGGCAAGGTCTTAAGGAACTTTCCCCACAAAGATGCCACGTTCTGCTTTCACACCTGACGCTGGCCAGATGTAGAAAAGGGATTTAAGAAGGAAAATGCAGGAGGAAAAAGGAGTCTCTTAGTACCAGTAAAAAAAAGCAGGGACTTACCTTTCCAGTTTCTTGGCGAGGCTTTTTCTGCTTTTTGCTTCCACCACATACAGTTCTTTATACTTTTCCACTTCTGCCTGGGTGGATTCTTTTTGAAAAGGTCTTTCTGCTTGGTTGCTTCTTATCCTTCCCAGTGCACGGTCAAGATCTCTAATTCTCTCTTCTAACTGGTTTTTCAGGGAGTCCAGATGACTGCTTCGGATTTTTTCTAATGTGTCCTGGTGGGCTGCCTGTGCCTGAAGGAGACAGTGCACCTTCAACCACCACAAGAAAAAGAGAGCTCTGCCCAGCACAAAATTGCACACACCCAGTTCCAAGGGCCCAGCTCTGCACAGAGAGGCGGCTCTGCCTCCTCACTCCCAGCAGCAACCAAGGCAGAACCCAGCAGCTACCAAGGCAAACAATTCTTTGCACTCTTATTCAAAGCTACTAAGGAAGACACACTGTATCTGTAGGACAGAGCACAGCGAAAAGGATTCTTCAAAGACAAGAAGAGCATCCCCCACCCCTGTCATTTAAGTGACTCCTTTTCGGAGCACCTTCCCCCCCTACAAGGACAAAGCAGCACCTCTAGGTCTGGCCATGACAGCTGCAAGTTGCCAAACCCATTCAAGGATGAGCAGCGAGAACCAGAGCAGCCCACAGAGATACCCCCCGAGCACTGCAACCTGACAATCTGCCTTGGGCAGCCTTTGCATTCAGGGACCTGCCGGCACGTGACACACCCACGACAGCACTCCTGCCCAACCAGATTGCCTTCTGCCACTGCCTTCAGCAAAGACAGAAGCTAACCCACAGAATACAGGAGCAAAAGAAAAACACCAAAACCCGTGGCCACAACAGAAGTTTACGTAGTGCCTGTGGATGCTGGGGAGAAATTCACTTACTTGCAAAAACTCATTGACTTCCTGGAGTTTTTGTCTGAGTTCCCGGTCGGCTTGCTCTTCCACCTCTTTTTTCCATTGTTCGAGTTGGCTGCGATCCACCAAGTCAGTCTCCAAATGATGCCGGAGTTTTGCCAGCTCTTCTTGCAGCTGGCATTTGTCCATCTCCAGGTTCTCGCACTTCCCACGCAGGGTAGACAGTTCGTCTTGCAAATCTTGATTTTTGGCTTCCAGCTGCGTGCACTTTTGACATTCCCTGTCCAGCTGCTGGGAAAGTTCAGCAACCTGCAGGCAGAAAGAAAAAAACAGGAACTCGGCGGGATGGAAAGGCAGTGAATTCTGGGAAAACCTCAAAAGGGGGCGGCCAGGGAGACTATATTCATCATCTGCTGCCTCAGGACTAGAAACAAAGTCCAACCAGCCTCTTCTTTTCCAGCAAGAACAGCTTTCCCATCATTTGTCATAGGATTCCTCAGCTTCCCATCCTTTCCGAGTTCCTCCTGCAAAAATGCTCCAAGCTTCTGCACTCCAAAGGAATCACTGCAATTCATCTGTCACACCCAGAGGACGCTGTCACAGCCTCCCTCAAGCTGCAGCCAGGCCTCAGCTGGGCCCCACTGCTCTCAGCCCATGCACGTGATGTCCTGCAAGGACCTGCCCATCCCTCAGGCCCAGTCGGGAGATCTGCACTCTTGGCTGACCCCGCTCACTCTCAGGGGACCTGTTCTGCTCTTCCTGCTCAGGGCCTGTGGGACGGCTCCCTGGCCCCTCAGCTCACGCACCCTGCCAGGCTGGCTGCCACTCCTGGCTTGCCCCTCCTCTGCAGGACAGCCTGGCCTCCATCAGCCCTTACACCTACTGCTTTGTCCTTAACATTTGCATCTTTCCCCAGAAGGAGAACTACCTCCGGATTACTTAGAGTCATCTCCCACTGCAACAGCAGAAGGAGCATTAAGAAAAGCCCATCACACCCAAAATGCAGACAAGGGAAAAAAATCATCAACATGACAAGAAATAGAGGGAAAGCATCTCCCAGCTTTCAAAAGAAGGAACAACCAAAAAGCCCCACCCAGAGCGCGGCTCACCTCTCTTCGTAATCTGTCAACTTCCTTGACCTTTTCAGAATAACTCTTCTTCATTTCCTCCATCTGGGGCTGGCTTTCTTTCTCTTCATTAAGCCTGACTTTCCTCCTCTCTAGCCTCAGAAGCTTTTCCAACCTGCACAGCAAATTAGTTAAGAAAACCATGAAACACAGGAAGAACCAGCCTTTCCCCCACAGTCTCACAGAAACGCCACAGACAGCATCCAAGCCTAGAATGGCTTGGCTTGGCAGGGACCTTAAAGATCATCTCGTTCCAAGCCTCCTGCTGTGGCCAGGGACACCTTCCACCAGACCAGGTTGTTCACAACCCCATCCAACCTGGCCTTGAACACTTCCAGCCATGGGGCATCCACAGCTTCTCTGGGCAACCTGTTGCAGGTCCTCACCACCCTCACAGGGACCAATCTCTTCCTAGGATCAAATCTAAACCTACTCTCTTGCCATTTGAAGCCATTCCCCCTTGTCCTCTCCCCACATGCTCTTTGAAATGCACTCTCTTCCTCCTTCTTGTAAGCTCCCTTCACACACCGAAAGGCCACCAGTAGGTCACCCCAAAGCCTCCTCTTTTCCAGGCTGAAGTATTGCAGTTGGCCCAGCCTTTCCTCAGAGGAGAGCTGCTCCATCTTTCTAACCACCTTGCTGGCCTCCTCTGGACTCAGCTTGGCAGTTCCCAGGGCCCTCCTTTCCACCCCTTTCAAAGATGGGCACAGTGAGTTTCCCTTTTTCCCATCACCTGGGACTTCCCCTGACTGCCACGACTTTTCAAATATCAAGGAGAATGTCTTGGCAACTCCATCAGACCCTGCTGGCCAGTGGAGGGCAATAATGCTGGCCAGATGGAGAAGATGGATTTCCAAGGAAAATGCAGGAAGAAAAAGGAGTCTCTTATTACCACTCCAAAAAAAGCAGGGACTTACCTTTCCACTTTCTTGGCTAGGCATCTTCTGGTTTTCACTTCCTCCAGATACAGGTCTTTGTACATCGTCATTTCTGCCTGCGTTGCTTCTTTACGAGAAGCACTCTCTTGTTGGGTTCTTTTTACCCTGTCCAATTCACTTTCGAGGCCTCTAATTCTGTCTTCCAACTGGATTCTCACGGAATCACAATGACTGTCTCTGATTTGTCCTAATCGGGCCTGTGCCTGAAGGAGACAGTGCACCTTCAACCACCACAAGAAAAAGAGAGCTCTGCCCAGCACAAAATTGCACGCACCCAGTTTCAAGGGCCCAGCCTTACTCAGAGAGGTGGCTCTGCCTCCTCACTCCCAGCAGCATGTCCACCCCCTCACCCCCACCCCTGTCATTTAAGTGACTCCTTTTCGGAGCACCTTCCCCCCCTACAAGGACAAAGCAGCCCCTCTAGGTCTGGCCATGACAGCTGCAAGTTGCCAAACCCATTCAAGGATGAGCAGTGAGAAGCAGAGCAGCCCACAGAGATACCTCCCAAGCACTGCAACCTGACAATCTGCCTTGGGCAGCCTTTGCATTCAGGGACCTGCCGGCACATGACACACCCACGACAGCACTCCTGCCCAACCAGATTGCCTTCTGCCACTGTCTTCAGCAAAGACAGAAGCTAACCCACAGAATACAGGAGCAAAAGAAAAACACCAAAACCCATGGCCACAACAGAAGTTTACGTAGTGCCTGTGGACGCTGGGGAGAAATTCACTTACTTGCAAAACGAGGCTGACGTCTTGTACCTTTTGACTTCTTTCCTGGTCAGCTCGTTCCTCCACGTCTCTTCTACATTCTTCTCTTTGGCTGCCATCCAGCACCAAAGTCTCCAAATGATGAGCGAGTTCTGCCACCTCTTCTTGCATCTGACATTTGCTCTTCTCCAGGTTTTCACACTTCCCACGCAGACTGGACAGCTCTCCTTGCAAAGCCTGCTTTTGAGCCTCGAGCAGCATGCCTCTTCTAGGCTCCATGTCCAGCTGCTGGGAAAGTTCACCACCCTGGACACAGGACAAAAAAAACAGGAAAGGAAACTCAGCGGCATCTAAAGGCAGTGAATTCTGGGAAAACTTCTCAAGGGGGTGGCCATGGCAACTGTATCTCTCCTCTACTGGAAACCAGCCTAGAAAACACTTGAAAGATTCCCCGACAGAAAGAAGAAACTTTAGACCTGCTTAAGAATTTGGGAGACACTCCTGGCAGCAATACTTCCGGCTCCCTTGGAGCTCAGGATGAAACTCCTCATTTAGAATCTAAGAATTCCTCCAGTGTCCAGCACACCAAATACCCTCAGGGCTTTTGTAGCAGCTGGGGAAAGGACCAGGCTGTTTTCTGAGCAGCCTCTACTGAGGAGAAGGCAGAAACTGAGCTCCCCAGGCTCTCCAGGAAAACTTCATCTGACACTTTCCCCACACAAAGAGGCAACTAGGCTCAAGAGTCACAAAAAGGCAAATTTAGCACCAGCTTACTGAGGCAGAGGCTTGCAGGGCTCTCGGAAGGGCTTCAACGCCATCGCTTGGCTGCTGGACAGTGCCTTCCAATCTGCTCTTTTCACTTGCAAAGCTTAAGAAGAAATACAGCTCTTATTACCAGAAAATCCAATGCCAGACAAACTGTGCTAAGGAACAGAAGCCACAGCAGAAGTGTCCTTCAAAATGCCACTGACTCTCCCCTTGTTTCCACCCAATCCCCCAAAGCCACAGAGCCCTCGCTTCACTGGGTTACTCTCTTACTCTTGCGCCTCTTCTTCCAGTTGTTTTACAGTCATGTTAGTCTCGCAAGATGCCAACGGGAGGTCCTGCAGTTTCTGGGAAGATGTTATTGCTTCTCTTCCCTTGTCATCCAAGGCAGTCTTCAAGTCACAAACGCGATGCTCAGACTGAAGATGCTTTTCTTCCTCCTCCCGCAGCTGTAAAATCACGGGAAGAATCCACAGTTGTCAGGGGAGCTTTTCCAGAGAGGAGCCAGCTGCTGCTGAAGAACTCAGGTGCTGCATGTCTGTGTGCATCCCCTCTGCCCAAAGAACTGCAATCCACTCAAGTCCCTTCAAAGCTTCACTTCTACTGCCCCATGAACACAAACTGTAGGCCTTTGTCCTCTTTTACAGCAGCCTCTCCTATCCCTCCACTGCTTTCCTACAGCACGCTTCTAAGCACCGACACTGCCCCTCCGTCCTTTTTGGTCACCTGGGACACTTCCTGTATTCCCTTGCTTGCTACTCCAGGAAAAGACCACTGAAATAGTTCATCTTCCTAAAGGAAGGCGTCTGGCAAGTGGCAGAGGCCAAGTGCTCTGGCACACGTGCTCTGGAGCCCAGGATTGCACCAGGGCAGCACGGGGAGTTTTCTTCAGTGGGAAAGACCCGCACTGTAGTGCAGAGAGAGGCGCCCAGCAGCCCCTGAGCAGGAAGCAGTGGATGCCTGAGGAGAGGCAGTTCTGCTTCAGTGGGGTGGGGTCAGGAAGGGTGGCATCACTGACGAGCTGATAACTGCCATTTCAGCAAAGGCAGCCAGGTGAACTGCTCCACAGACCTGCCCTGGAGTCGAGAATGGAGCCAGGGCTGCGTGGGGAGTCTTCTTAAAGTAGGAAGACCTCCAATGGAGCAGAAAGAGAGGAACCCCTGCCCCCCTGAGCGGTAAGGAGTGAAACCCTAAGGAGAGGCAGCTCTGCCTCAGCATGGCGGGTTGTGGGGCAGGGGGCCGGAGGGACAGAGGCAGATCAAAGCCTGATGGAACTGCCGCTTCCTTAGGTCTCTGTCAGAGTGGCTCCCAGAATACTGTTTTGTCCCTTTTTGTGATGGAGAGGAAGCAACAAGCACCCCCAGGTTTATCCCTGTGGGGACAGGCTTTCCATACCTCCGCGTCAGCCCTGTCCAACTCCTCCTGGAAGCGCAGATTATCTTCCTCCAGGTGAGCCTCATGGCTTCCAGGAACCACAAGAGCACTCCTAAAGCATCCAAAAGTTCATCGGAAACATGTCTTATCCTGCATCATTTTTCCCCTGCTTGCTCCCAAAAGACCTCTTCCCCCCTTTCCTACAAGCTCCGGGAAAGCAAAGCCAAGTCCATGCAAGCACTGGAGAATTTCTCCTACAAGGGGCCTCCCTAAAGCAGCCTCAACTACCAGCTCAGGCCGTGCTGTTCAGGGCTCCTTGCACTGCTCTTCAAAGTCCCCCAGATGCGGCTGCACAAACTCCCAGGCCAAGCCCTTCGACCCCCTGACCATCTCCATGGCAGCAAGTTTTCTCCTTCTGTGCTCGGAGCCCCTCGTGTCCCCTGGGACAGTGTTGCTTCTCTTTCCCCCAACGCTTCCCTTCAGAGCACTTCACGCCCCAACTCTGCCGTGCCTCAAACCCCCCTGGCCTGCAGAGCAGCCACGCTGCTGAGCTACTGGCAAGTTTCCCCGGGGCTCTGGCTCTGGGTGGGGGGAGGGCACCACAGACAAGGCTTTCTTGCAGACCTCAGCGGACAAAGGGTGAGAGCCCCAAAGCTACGAGAGCAGCCAAGTGCAGAGACCTGCATTTACCAGTCACCCAGTGAACTGCTTCCACGGGGCTCCTCCTTCTTTTTCCCAGCTCATTGCCACGCCCCTCGTCTCACTCACACTTGCAGACTACCCAGAAGGCCCGGGTGCTCTTTTGACAAAGCCCTCACCTTTCCCCCTGGCCTTGAGCGTGCCTGTCAGCTGCTTTGCTCACAAGGCACTCCACAATCTCCTCATGCTGTTGCAAGGCTGCAAGTTTCAAGGGGGTAAATCCCCACTAAAAGGAGAAAGAATCCCCATTAGAAAGACACAGACAAGCTCTGCAGCTGTTGGAAAGAGCAGCTTTAGCCACGTGCCAAGGTTACCTGGTTCTGAGCATCGCTGTTGGCATGATGCTCCAGTAACAGCCCTGCTACAGCTGTGTTTTTAGAGAGCACAGCCAGGTGAAGGGCAGTGTTGCCGTCCGCGTCTGCCAGATTGGGGTCGGCACCGTGTTCCAGCAGAACAGCAACACATTCTTCCTGCTCCTGCTGGACTGCCTGGCAACAACACACCAAAAGGGAAAGGCTTCCAACTTTTACATCCATCCCCCTCTCCCACAACTGCCTCAGCTCCTGAATGCTGCCATAGAAGACCACCTTCAAAGATCAGCTAACAGAGGCTGTGCTGTGCCCATTGCAATAGGTGTGTTTCTATGGCCCTGCCCTGCAAGGAATCCTGCCAGACACCTCCCCTTTAACACCCCAGCACTGAGCCCCACCTCCAAGCTCAGAAGGCATTCCACACACCTTCATCAGGGCCGTTCTCTTGAAGCTGTCAGCGAGGTTGGGCTGGCTGTTCTTTCTTAGCAGATATCTCACGACATCTGCATGGCCATTGGCCGAAGCCAGATGCAGAGGTGTCCTAAAAATTAAACAGACACTCTTAACCCAGACAGACAAAGGACGAGCCCAAGCTGTGTCTCTACCCAGCCCCCTGGGGACCCTGCCCGGACTCTGCTCCTGCTGCTCCTCCTGCTGCTGCTGCTGCTGCAATGCTGCACTGATGAGCCAGAGGGCAGAAGAGAACAGGTGAGGGTTGAGTAGCTGCAGAACAGCCCTGCAGAGAGAGCACGGTCAAGGGGCAGGTGGGCAACACGCCTTTCCAACAGCGCTGGAGCCCGGCCGGCAGCTCCGAGCAGTGAAAAGCTCAAGAGTTCCCTCTCCCAGCTGACAGGGCAAATGTCACTTTTCAAGCCTTATCCCTAAGAGAGGGCTGCCGAGGACTACTGCAGCTTGGCTCAGGAGCAGCCAAGGTGTGCCATCAGCGTGGCCCAGAACTCACCGCATCTCCTGGTCTGGCCTGTCGATGCCGACTACCTTGACGTACCAGCGCCAGCGCCTCAGCCAGCCCAGGTCACCGCGGGCGGCCGCGCGGTGCAGCCTGCCCAGCCCCTGCTCCCGGAGCTGGGAGGCGCTGCTGGAGCTGGTGGCAGCCCAGGGCTGCCCACTGGGGCTGCTGGAGGGCGACTGCCGTCGCTTCTTGCTCAGAAGCCACGGCATGGCCCTGCTTGGAGCTCCCAGCAGCAGGAAGGGCAAGAAGCCCCCGGCGGGCTGCCGGGAGCCAAGTAGGGATGAGGAATGGGACGGGGCGAGGTTTAGGGGGAGGGTGACAAAGGGGACGAGAATAAGGACGGGCACAGGGTATGAAGCACAAGGCAGACGAGGTCGCCCTGCGCAGTGGTCGTGGCCTGCAGCTGCCAAGACGGCGATGCAGGCGCGCAATGCTCCCCGAGCGGGATGTGCTGCTGCTCCCCGAGAGGCTACAGCAGCTCTGGGCGCCGGCTGCGGGCACCAACAAAGCCGTGCCCGACTGGCGCCTGTGGCGTCACAATGGCTGGTGGAAGGCTCAGCACGTCAGCGTGGGGTGTGACAGAGGCCACGGGGCAGGGTGGGGCCGGGCGGGACAGGGCAGGGCGGGGCAGGTGTGAGGGCGGCCCTGCTGGGCCTTGTGGGAAGGAGGCGGCCTGGGCCTTGTGAGGGCGGCCGGCGGGAGTGGGCACTGCCCCGCCTCAGGGCGCCCCGGGGCAGGGCCCGGGACGCTCCCACCGGGCCGCAGGCTGCGGTAGGCGCTGGAGCAGCTCCCGCATCACCCGCTCTGGCTTTTTGCTTCAGCCTGGAGCCGGGCTGCCTCTGGACACACTGCCATCAAATGAGGCTCAGCATGAAGTGACATCCCAGCCCAAGCAGGCGGGGGCCACCACAGCTCTCAAGAAATGCCCACCCAGTGCTCCAAGCCCACCAGACCAGACTTCCAGGACAATTCCCCAACTCCTTTCTCTTGTCCTGTTATTGTTGTGGCAGTCAATAAAAGAAAATACGCAGACAGTCTACTTCCAAGCAACAAGACAGGAGAGGAAAGAACCTTTATTGGAACAGAACACTGACTCATTGCCCTGGGCATAACATACATGTTAAAATACCATTGGTGTTTTTTCATAAACATATATCACAATTGGCTGCCCTGCATCACACCATGATGGTTCAGCATTTACAGACTTACAGGGACTTGTTTAGCTCTGTCTGCCTTCCCACAGACTTGTTTTCAACCCTGACATTGTCCCTCTTGAAGAGCAGACACCTCGCCCCCCCCTCCCCCCCTCGCAACTGCTCTCACCTGCTGCTTTGCCAGATGCCAACAGTCAGTTTCTGCTCTGCTGATGCTCCACCAGCCAACAGGCAGCACACAGCAGGGCAGCAAGAAACTTTCAAACACATCTTGTCCCACTTGGTCCCAATGACAACACCAAGTGAAGGCCCACAACTTCTGCACCAGCTTGCTCAGGGGAGGGACGCTACAATGGACCGTAAGCGGGCTGAAGAAATTTCCCTTTTTCTTTGCGGGTGTATCAGGGCTTAATTGGATGTTGATACTTTTGGTCTGTCTTTGGCCCAGCCGCCTGGGAGGGTCTATCCTTTTCCTGCCAACTTAGGAGAAAACAAGCACTGAGAAACGGCAACTTCGTCCTTGAAGGAAGCGTTTTGGACAAACTACAATTAATTGGTGTCTTATTATTGCCTGATCACCTTCCAAGGGCATTTGAAGAAAAAAGGGAACAGGAGGGTGATGGAGTACGCCCCCAGACTCATTTAGAAAAGACCCCCTGAAGTACAGCGCGCAAGCACGGGGGGGATTCCAAAGGACACACGCGTGCGCAGAAGGGGCACCGCTTCCAGAACATTGGGAGGGACTGAAGGCCTCTGGCTGGGCGGTGCTGACCACACCTGCCCAGGTGGACATCGCCAATCAATTGGATAAAAAGCGGATGGCTCGTGCTCGGCAGACGCAAGCTTCACATCAAAGGACAACGTTGCCTTTGGTGGGCACGCCGGCTATCTTGTGAGCCTGCCGACTCTCCCAGAATGCAGCTTCTGCTCTGGGCAATTCTAGGCCTTCTGGGTCGGGAAGATAACTTCAGAAGCAACACCTGGGCAACTGGGGGAGTCGTACCGAGGGCTTATTTTTCTCCTCCTTCCTCTCTCTTGGGGTTTTTTCCTTTTGTTGGCCACCTCTTGGGAATAAAGATTGTTTGGGTTGAGATTTCAACGGTGTATGGTTTCAGCTTCAGCATCCTTCCCAACTTTCCCTCTTACAGCGGGCTACAAACCCATCCGCTTCCCACAGGATCAGGGAGTTGCCTGTGTTTTATGGCTACCACAAGCTCACCCATTGTCTTCTGCCCAGAACACAAAGAGGAGGGCTCGAAAGCACTGGAAGACTCTGGCAACCCAGTAGAAGCAATAGCTCACCTGTCGGCCAGGATCTTAACACGACTGTGCTTCAAGCCTTCACGGAGGAAGGGGATGCATTTGCCTGGCCTCTGGGACGGGCTGAAGATGCAGCTGTGAGCAGAGCTGAAGGGAGCAGAGGAGAGCTCCGGCTCGGCCTTCAGGCCTGGCTTCTCTTTCAGCCTTGAAATTGTCTGCCGCACTGATTTGCACTCAGACCAAGGGCAGAGAGAGAAGTCTTAACTCCCGGCCCGGGAAGAAAGCCTTAATAAACCTTCAAAAATAGGACTCTCCTCATCCCTCCCACCTAGGTCCAAAGAGCTCCAATTCTGTCACCAAACGCAGCAGTTCTCCTCAAATGTCGGGACAGTTCTGGCAGCCAGGCCCTTTCTGCCCAAGCTGGACAGGTCCCCACCTGTCCCACAGGAAAGCAGAGGGAAGAAGAGGGGACAGCCTTGGGATCGGGGAATGGCAGAAGCAAAGCCGGCAGGGGCAACAGAAGAAAACAAGGACACCTACTAGACTCTTCAGTTTATTCAAGACCAAGTTGGCATAAGAACACCTAGCGGGAGTCAAGAGCCTCCTCACAGACTGAGATTGTTCAGACTCAAATTGTTGACAAGATGTTCCAGCCCAGTTGAGTAGAGAACCAGACTTGTAGTTTTGGTCTTATTTCCTGCTCGGCGTGTTCTTCCACATCCCTTTTCTAGTGTTCTGTTTGGCTGTAAACTTCACTTCAACCTTAAGTTCAAACCTAAAAGGGCCGGTATTCCGAGCAGGAGATTCCAAGTTAAAGATCTTCAATCAGCTAAAGGGAGAGACAGCTTTCAGGCAAACCTTCAAACTAGGCTCCAGGATCATTCCATAGATCCCTCTCCTGAATCATTTGGGCAACCTATGGAAAATAGCATCCTGCAGTCCTCTGAAGAATCCTTAGGCTTCTCCTTCAAGAAGAACAAGGGCTGCTTGGATGAAAACAGTCAAGAGATCCAGGATTTGTGGAGGAAAAAGAGAACTGCCCACCGAGCACACCTTGCTCAGCCTTCTGCTCATGGAAGAAAAGCGGCCTTTCGTCTCGCAGGCAGCAACCTCCAACAGCAACTTCGTGACATCCAAAACAAGGGGTGGATCAATCTAGCAGGAAAAATTCAATTATGCGCAGATACGGGTGATCACAGAGGATTCTAGGAGGCCTTGAAAACAGCATATGGACCGACAGACCAGGCCCAAAGCCCTCTACTCAGCGCAGATGGTCAAATGCTTCTCACAGGTGAAACCGCCGTTCTAAATTGATGCTCTGAACACTTTCAGACTCTTTTCAGGACCAACCGTGTAGGTCAAGACTCAGCAATTCAGTCCATTACACAACAACCCGTGAAGAATGAACTGGATACTGCCCCTACTAGGGGACACAACAGGTTACCAAAGGCATCGAGAGCTTTCGGAAGACTCCATAAAGAGTCTGGTGAAATAATCATCATCATCATCATCATCATCATGGCCAGGTTTCACGAACGAAGATTTGGGAAGGGATCTACCCACGTCTGTTACAAGCGCGTTGGTGGCTAAAAAGGCCAACACGAGATAGACACGGCCGGTTGCAAAAGGCACAGCAGAAAGACTCCTTAGGAGATATATTCTGCAAGGCATGATTCTTTCTGCGTTGTCTTTTCTCCTCAAGAGTGATCCTGCGTGCTTTCTCAAAAGCATCAGCCGCGTTAAAGATAGTGTGTCTCCAGACCTCCCGATTGGAGGTCAGAGTAGACCAGTTATGTTGATCAATATGGCCAAGGCTGAGAGGTTGTTTCGGGGAGTCCTTGTAAATAAACACCTGAAGAAAAGTACAAAGATCAGGGTTTACAGAGCCATAGTGCTGTCTACTCTCTCAGATGGGTCCGAATCATGGCTCATTTACCGCCACCACCTGTGACTCCTCGAACGCTTCCATCAACGCTGTCTCCGTACAATCCTAAACATCCGCTGCTCAGATTACGGAACTAATACGTCTGTTCTACAACAGGCAGCAATTACCAGCACTGAGGCCATGTTGCTGAGAACACGGCTGCGTTGGGCAGGGCACGTCTCCAGGATGGAGGACTACCGCCTCCCTAAGATCGTGATCTATGGCAAACTTGCCACTGGCTGCCGCAAGAGAGGAGCCCGCAAAAGGAGCCACGAGGACTCCCTGAAGCAACATCTCAACCTTGGCCACATTGGTCTCCAGCGCTGGTCTACTCTGGCCTCCAATCGAGAGGTCTGCAGACACACTGTCTCTAACGCTGCTGCTTCCTTTGAGAACGCACGCAGGATCACCATCGAAGAGAGAAGACAACGCAGAAAGAATCGTGTCTTGCCGATCCCATCCAAGGAGTCTTTCTGCTGTGCCTTTTGCAACCCATCTTGACTGTCTCGCATTGGCCTCTTTAGCCACCAGCGCGCTTGTAGCAAATGTGGGGAGAGCCCTTCCAAATCTTCGTTGGCCAAGCCTAGCCATGATCTGGCTGCCATCCACCACACTGGTCTCCAAATGAGGCTGGAGCTTTGCCAGCTCTTCTTGCAGTTGGCATTTGCTCTTCTCCAGGTTTTCCCACTTCCCACGCAGGCTAGACAGCTCGTCTTGCAAACCCTGACTTGTGGCTTCCAGCTGCGTGCGCTTTTGACATTCCCTCTCCAGCTGCCGGGAAAGCTCAGCAACCTGCAGACAGAAAGAACAAAAAAAGAACTCAGCGGGATGGAAAGGCAGTGAATTCCGGGAAAACCCCAAAAGGGGACCTTAAAGGGACCTTAAAGATCATCTGCTTCCAAGCCTCCTGCTTGCCCATGCCTCAATCCCATGCTACGCGCCTGTCCCGCTGATTACAACTCCTGGCGCGTGGTTTCCACATCTCCTGCTATCATGCTCTGCAGTCTGGCAGGGATGTGCTATCACACTGACTGCTGACTACAGGGCATACTCGGACCAGCGGTATTGCAGAGCTTGCAGCATTGCTGCAAAATTAGAAGGCCGTGAAGACTTCCCAAGGAGTAGGGAGCTCTGCTGTTTCATGGAGGAAGACGTAGCAGGAACTACACCAGCAAATGCCTCCTATCCAGAGTAACAGATTAAAGCAAGGTCCAGGGAAGAAACTGCTAGAACGAAGATCACTGATGAAGAAAAAGGTGTCTCACAGATGTCTGGTGGCATTTGGCACTCACGGTGACATCAGCCATTTCAAATAGGTCACACACACCCTATGTGTCAATTTAGTGGAGAACTTAGGGGGGAGGTTCCTGCGCCACAGAGCTCTTTCCCACGGTTTCTCTTGTCAAAGAATGGAGTTCCACAGCTCATTGCTTCCAGTTCCGTATTTTTGGGCCTTGGACCACTCTGGAAAATTTGGACAAACCTGATGACCAGAAGTCTTCCACTTTACCACAGATGCCTGAGACCCAGGCTTCTGCTCGGTCCCAAACCGGTGCCAAGACGTCCCAGGCCAGTTGAATCCAGAAGTGGATTTGCAGCCAGGTGTCCGATGACGGCGCTGCTTGGGACTGCAGATCTGCTTCTGTGGCGCTCCAAAAAGAGCTTGGTGTTGGCCTCTGCAAGTCTCTCATTAGCTCTGAAACATTCACAAGCACACACAGAGTCATCTTTGGCAGGAAGGCTTTCGCAAAGTTACCCTCCACAGCCTTCACTATTACCCCACTTCTAAAAGCCAAGGGCATGAAGAGCGTCCAAAACCAGCACATCCTTTGATCGGAGCTTGTTCACAGGGCCTGTTTCTAAGAAATCACACCAAGTGCAAGGAGCAGCCAGTGTCACCTCCAGAAGAACTCTGGCCTACCCTGGCCTTCTCAAGGAAAGCTCAACCCTCAGACCCGCTGCCAAAACCGAAGCCAAACAAGAGCCTTCTTAGTTTGGATTCACAGAATCCAACTCTCTTCTCCGAGAGGCCTCTCCTCATTCAAACAGGAAAGGGTACAAGATTCGTCTTTTCTCTCCCCCACAGGATGAGGAGATTAGAGACTGGCAAAAAGACTGCCTGCTAAAACAACCTCAACTTGAAAAGACACCAGCAATGCCAGAGTGGCGCTACTGTGCTGTTACTGCTGGAACTCTAAAGAGAAAGGAAGACAGGTCTGATGAAGGCAAGGTCTTAAGGAACTTTCCCCACAAAGATGCCACGTTATGCTTTCACACCTGACGCTGGCCAGATGTAGAAAAGGGATTTAAGAAGGAAAATGCAGGAGGAAAAAGGAGTCTCTTAGTACCAGTAAAAAAAAGCAGGGACTTACCTTTCCAGTTTCTTGGCGAGGCTTTTTCTGCTTTTTGCTTCCACCACATACAGTTCTTTATACTTTTCCACTTCTGCCTGGGTGGATTCTTTTTGAAAAGGTCTTTCTGCTTGGTTGCTTCTTATCCTTCCCAGTGCACGGTCAAGATCTCTAATTCTCTCTTCTAACTGGTTTTTCAGGGAGTCCAGATGACTGCTTCGGATTTTTTCTAATGTGTCCTGGTGGGCTGCCTGTGCCTGAAGGAGACAGTGCACCTTCAACCACCACAAGAAAAAGAGAGCTCTGCCCAGCACAAAATTGCACACACCCACTTTCAAGGGCCCAGCTCTGCACAGAGAGGCGGCTCTGCCTCCTCACTGCCAGCAGCAACCAAGGCAGAACCCAGCAGCTACCAAGGCAAACAATTCTTTGCACTCTTATTCAAAGCTACTAAGGAAGACACACTGTATCTGTAGGACAGAGCACAGCGAAAAGGATTCTTCAAAGACAAGAAGAGCATCCCCCACCCCTGTCATTTAAGTGACTCCTTTTCGGAGCACCTTCCCCCCCTACAAGGACAAAGCAGCACCTCTAGGTCTGGCCATGACAGCTGCAAGTTGCAAAACCCATTCAAGGATGAGCAGCGAGAACCAGAGCAGCCCACAGAGATCCCCCCGAGCACTGCAACCTGACAATCTGCCTTGGGCAGCCTTTGCATTCAGGGACCTGCCGGCACGTGACACACCCACGACAGCACTCCTGCCCAACCAGATTGCCTTCTGCCACTGCCTTCAGCAAAGACAGAAGCTAACCCACAGAATACAGGAGCAAAAGAAAAACACCAAAACCCGTGGCCACAACAGAAGTTTACGTAGTGCCTGTGGATGCTGGGGAGAAATTCACTTACTTGCAAAAACTCATTGACTTCCTGGAGTTTTTGTCTGAGTTCCCGGTCGGCTTGCTCTTCCACCTCTTTTTTCCATTGTTCGAGTTGGCTGCGATCCACCAAGTCAGTCTCCAAATGATGCCGGAGTTTTGCCAGCTCTTCTTGCAGCTGGCATTTGTCCATCTCCAGGTTCTCGCACTTCCCACGCAGGGTAGACAGTTCGTCTTGCAAATCTTGATTTTTGGCTTCCAGCTGCGTGCACTTTTGACATTCCCTGTCCAGCTGCTGGGAAAGTTCAGCAACCTGCAGGCAGAAAGAAAAAAACAGGAACTCGGCGGGATGGAAAGGCAGTGAATTCTGGGAAAACCTCAAAAGGGGGCGGCCAGGGAGACTATATTCATCATCTGCTGCCTCAGGACTAGAAACAAAGTCCAACCAGCCTCTTCTTTTCCAGCAAGAACAGCTTTCCCATCATTTGTCATAGGATTCCTCAGCTTCCCATCCTTTCCGAGTTCCTCCTGCAAAAATGCTCCAAGCTTCTGCACTCCAAAGGAATCACTGCAATTCATCTGTCACACCCAGAGGACGCTGTCACAGCCTCCCTCAAGCTGCAGCCAGGCCTCAGCTGGGCCCCACTGCTCTCAGCCCATGCACATGATGTCCTGCAAGGACCTGCCCATCCCTCAGGCCCAGCCGGGGGATCTGCACTCTTGGCTGACCCCGCTCACTCTCAGGGGACCTGTTCTGCTCTTCCTGCTCAGGGCCTGTGGGACGGCTCCCTGGCCCCTCAGCTCACGCACCCTGCCAGGCTGGCTGCCACTCCTGGCTTGCCCCTCCTCTGCAGGACAGCCTGGCCTCCATCAGCCCTTACACCTACTGCTTTGCCCTCAACATTTGCATCTTTCCCCAGAAGGAGAACTACCTCCGGATTACTTAGAGTCATCTCCCACTGCAACAGCAGAAGGAGCATTAAGAAAAGCCCATCACACCCAAAATGCAGACAAGGGAAAAAAATCATCAACATGACAAGAAATAGAGGGAAAGCATCTCCCAGCTTTCAAAAGAAGGAACAACCAAAAAGCCCCACCCAGAGCGCAGCTCACCTCTCTTCGTAATCTGTCAACTTCCTTGACCTTTTCAGAATAACTCTTCTTCATTTCCTCCATCTGGGGCTGGCTTTCTTTCTCTTCATTAAGCCTGACTTTCCTCCTCTCTAGCCTCAGAAGCTTTTCCAACCTGCACAGCAAATTAGTTAAGAAAACCATGAAACACAGGAACAACCAGCCTTTCCCCCACAGTCTCACAGAAACGCCACAGACAGCATCCAAGCCTAGAATGGCTTGGCTTGGCAGGGACCTTAAAGATCATCTCATTCCAAGCCTCCTGCTGTGGCCAGGGACACCTTCCACGAGACCAGGTTGTTCACAACCCCATCCAACCTGGCCTTGAACACTTCCAGCCATGGGGCATCCACAGCTTCTCTGGGCAACCTGTTGCAGGTCCTCACCACCCTCACAGGGACCAATCTCTTCCTAGGATCAAATCTAAACCTACTCTCTTGCCATTTGAAGCCATTCCCCCTTGTCCTCTCCCCACATGCTCTTTGAAATGCACTCTCTTCCTCCTTCTTGTAAGCTCCCTTCACACACCGAAAGGCCACCAGTAGGTCACCCCAAAGCCTCCTCTTTTCCAGGCTGAAGTATTGCAGTTGGCCCAGCCTTTCCTCAGAGGAGAGCTGCTCCATCTTTCTAACCACCTTGCTGGCCTCCTCTGGACTCAGCTTGGCAGTTCCCAGGGCCCTCCTTTCCACCCCTTTCAAAGATGGGCACAGTGAGTTTCCCTTTTTCCCATCACCTGGGACTTCCCCTGACTGCCACGACTTTTCAAATATCAAGGAGAATGTCTTGGCAACTCCATCAGACCCTGCTGGCCAGTGGAGGGCAATAATGCTGGCCAGATGGAGAAGATGGATTTCCAAGGAAAATGCAGGAAGAAAAAGGAGTCTCTTATTACCACTCCAAAAAAAGCAGGGACTTACCTTTCCACTTTCTTGGTTAGGCATCTTCTGGTTTTCACTTCCTCCAGATACAGGTCTTTGTACATCGTCATTTCTGCCTGCGTTGCTTCTTTACGAGAAGCACTCTCTTGTTGGGTTCTTTTTACCCTGTCCAATTCACTTTCGAGGCCTCTAATTCTGTCTTCCAACTGGATTCTCACGGAATCACAATGACTGTCTCTGATTTGTCCTAATCGGGCCTGTGCCTGAAGGAGACAGTGCACCTTCAACCACCACAAGAAAAAGAGAGCTCTGCCCAGCACAAAATTGCACGCACCCAGTTTCAAGGGCCCAGCCTTACTCAGAGAGGTGGCTCTGCCTCCTCACTCCCAGCAGCATGTCCACCCCCTCACCCCCACCCCTGTCATTTAAGTGACTCCTTTTCGGAGCACCTTCCCCCCCTACAAGGACAAAGCAGCCCCTCTAGGTCTGGCCATGACAGCTGCAAGTTGCAAAACTCATTCAAGGATGAGCAGTGAGAAGCAGAGCAGCGCACAGAGATACCCCCCAAGCACTGCAAAGTGGGAATCTGCCTTGGGCAGCCTTTGCATTCAGGGACCTGCCGGCACATGACACACCCACGACAGCACTCCTGCCCAACCAGATTGCCTTCTGCCACTGTCTTCAGCAAAGACAGAAGCTAACCCACAGAATACAGGAGCAAAAGAAAAACACCAAAACCCATGGCCACAACAGAAGTTTACGTAGTGCCTGTGGACGCTGGGGAGAAATTCACTTACTTGCAAAACGAGGCTGACGTCTTGTACCTTTTGACTTCTTTCCTGGTCAGCTCGTTCCTCCACGTCTCTTCTACATTCTTCTCTTTGGCTGCCATCCAGCACCAAAGTCTCCAAATGATGAGCGAGTTCTGCCACCTCTTCTTGCAGCTGACATTTGCTCTTCTCCAGGTTTTCACACTTCCCACGCAGACTGGACAGCTCTCCTTGCAAAGCCTGCTTTTGAGCCTCGAGCAGCATGCCTCTTCTAGGCTCCATGTCCAGCTGCTGGGAAAGTTCACCACCCTGGACACAGGACAAAAAAAACAGGAAAGGAAACTCAGCGGCATCTAAAGGCAGTGAATTCTGGGAAAACTTCTCAAGGGGGTGGCCATCGCAACTGTATCTCTCCTCTACTGGAAACCAGCCTAGAAAACACTTGAAAGATTCCCCGACAGAAAGAAGAAACTTTAGACCTGCTTAAGAATTTGGGAGACACTCCTGGCAGCAATACTTCCGGCTCCCTTGGAGCTCAGGATGAAACTCCTCATTTAGAATCTAAGAATTCCTCCAGTGTCCAGCACAGCAAATACCCTCGGGGCTTTTGTAGCAGCTGGCAAAAGGACCAGGCTGCTTTCTGAGCAGCCTCTACTGAGGAGAAGGCAGAAACTGAGCTCCCCAGGCTCTCCAGGAAAACTTCATCTGACACTTTCCCCACACAAAGAGGCAACTAGGCTCAAGAGTCACAAAAAGGCAAATTTAGCACCAGCTTACTGAGGCAGAGGCTTGCAGGGCTCTCGGAAGGGCTTCAACGCCATCGCTTGGCTGCTGGACAGTGCCTTCCAATCTGCTCTTTTCACTTGCAAAGCTTAAGAAGAAATACAGCTCTTATTACCAGAAAATCCAATGCCAGACAAACTGTGCTAAGGAACAGAAGCCACAGCAGAAGTGTCCTTCAAAATGCCACTGACTCTCCCCCTGTTTCCACCCAATCCCCCAAAGCCACAGAGCCCTCGCTTCACTGGGTTACTCTCTTACTCTTGCGCCTCTTCTTCCAGTTGTTTTACAGTCATGTTAGTCTCGCAAGATGCCAACGGGAGGTCCTGCAGTTTCTGGGAAGATCTTATTGCCTCTCTTCCCTTGTCATCCAAGGCAGTCTTCAAGTCACAAACGCGATGCTCAGACTGAAGATGCTTTTCTTCCTCCTCCCGCAGCTGTAAAACCACGGGAAGAATCCACAGTTGTCAGGGGAGCTTTTCCAGAGAGGAGCCAGTTGCTGCTGAAGAACTCAGGTGCTGCATGTCTGTGTGCATCCCCTCTGCCCAAAGAACTGCAATCCACTCAAGTCCCTTCAAAGCTTCACTTCTACTGCCCCATGAACACAAACTGTAGGCCTTTGTCCTCTTTTACAGCAGCCTCTCCTATCCCTCCACTGCTTTCCTACAGCACGCTTCTAAGCACCGACACTGCCCCTCCGTCCTTTTTGGTCACCTGGGACACTTCCTGTATTCCCTTGCTTGCTACTCCAGGAAAAGACCACTGAAATAGTTCATCTTCCTAAAGGAAGGCGTCTGGCAAGTGGCAGAGGCCAAGTGCTCTGGCACACGTGCTCTGGAGCCCAGGATTGCACCAGGGCAGCACGGGGAGTTTTCTTCAGTGGGAAAGACCCGCACTGTAGTGCAGAGAGAGGCGCCCAGCAGCCCCTGAGCAGGAAGCAGTGGATGCCTGAGGAGAGGCAGTTCTGCTTCAGTGGGGTGGGGTCAGGAAGGGTGGCATCACTGACGAGCTGATAACTGCCATTTCAGCAAAGGCAGCCAGGTGAACTGCTCCACAGACCTGCCCTGGAGTCGAGAATGGAGCCAGGGCTGCGTGGGGAGTCTTCTTAAAGTAGGAAGACCTCCAATGGAGCAGAAAGAGAGGAACCCCTGCCCCCCTGAGCGGTAAGGAGTGAAACCCTAAGGAGAGGCAGCTCTGCCTCAGCATGGCGGGTTGTGGGGCAGGGGGCCGGAGGGACAGAGGCAGATCAAAGCCTGATGGAACTGCCGCTTCCTTAGGTCTCTGTCAGAGTGGCTCCCAGAATACTGTTTTGTCCCTTTTTGTGATGGAGAGGAAGCAACAAGCACCCCCAGGTTTATCCCTGTGGGGACAGGCTTTCCATACCTCCGCGTCAGCCCTGTCCAACTCCTCCTGGAAGCGCAGATTATCTTCCTCCAGGTGAGCCTCATGGCTTCCAGGAACCACAAGAGCAGTCCTAAAGCATCCAAAAGTTCATCGGAAACATGTCTTATCCTGCATCATTTTTCCCCTGCTTGCTCCCAAAAGACCTCTTCCCCCCTTTCCTACAAGCTCCGGGAAAGCAAAGCCAAGTCCATGCAAGCACTGGAGAATTTCTCCTACAAGGGGCCTCCCTGAAGCAGCCTCAACTACCAGCTCAGGCCGTGCTCTTCAGGGCTCCTTGCACTGCTCTTCAAAGGCCCCACCGCCTGACCATCTCCATGGCAGGAAGTTTTCTCCTTCTGTGCTCGGAGCCCCTCGTGTCCCCTGGGACAGTGTTGCTTCTCTTTCCCCCAACGCTTCCCTTCAGAGCACTTCACGCACCAACTCTGCCGTGCCTCAAACCCCCCTGGCCTGCAGAGCAGCCACGCTGCTGAGCTACTGGCAAGTTTCCCCATGGCTCTGGCTCTGTGGGGGGGAAGGGCACCACAGACAAGGCTTTCTTGCAGACCTCAGCGGGCAAAGGACGAGATCCCCTGAGGTACGAGAGCAGCCAAGGGCAGACCTGCATTTACCAGTCACCCAGTGAACTGCTTCCACGGGGCTGCTCCTTCTTTTTCCCAGCTCATTGCCACGCCCCTCGTCTGGGTCACACTTGCAGACTACCCAGAACACCCGGGGGCTGTTTTGACAAAGCCCTCACCTTTCCCCCTGGGCTTGAGCAGGCCTGTCAGCTGCTTTGTTCACAAGGCACTCCAGAATCTCCTCGTGCTGTTGCAAGGCTGCAAGTTTGAAAGGGGTAAATCCCCACTAAAAGGAGAAAGAATCCCCATTAGAAAGACACAGACAAGCTCTGCAGCTGTTGGAAAGAGCAGCTTTAGCCACGTGCCAAGGTTACCTGGTTCTGAGCATCACTGTTGGCATGATGCTCCAGTAACAGCCCTGCTACAGCTGTGTTTTTAGAGAGGACAGCCAGGTGAAGGGCAGTGTTGCCCTCAGCGTCTGCCAGATTGGGGTCGGCACCGTGTTCCAGCAGAACAGCAACACATTCTTCCTGCTCCTGCTGGACTGCCTGGCAACAACACACCAAAAGGGAAAGACTTCCAACTTTTCCATCCCCCTCTGTCACAACTCCCTCAGCTCCTGAGTGCTGCCATAGAAGACCATCTTCAAAGATCAGCTAACAGAGGCTGTGCCCTGCCCATTGCAATAGGCGTGTTTCTATGGCCCTGCCCTGCAAGGAATCCTGCCAGACACCTCCCCTTTAACACCCCAGCACTGAGCCCCACCTCCAAGCTCAGAAGGCATTCCACACACCTTCATCAGGGCTGTTCTCTTGAAGTTGTCAGCGAGGTTGGGCTGGCTGTTCTTTCTTAGCAGATATCTGACGACATCTGCATGGCCATTGGCTGAAGCCAGATGTAGAGGTGTCCTAAAAATTAAACGGACACTCTTAACCCAGACAGACAAAGGACGAGCCCAAGCTGTGTCTCTACCCAGCACCCTGGGGACCCTGCCTGGACTCTGCTCCTCCTGCTGCTGCTGCTGCTGCTGCTGCTGCTGCTGCAACCCTGCCCTGATGAGCCAGAGGGCAGAAGAGAACAGGTGAGGGCTGAGCAGCTGCAGAACAGCCCTGCAGAGAGAGCACGGCCAAGGGGCAGGTGGGCAACACGCGTTTGCAGCAGCGCTGGAGCCCGGCCGGCAGCTCCGAGCAGTGAAAAGCTCAAGAGTTCCCTGTCCCAGCTGACAGGGCAAATGTCACTTTTCAAGCCTTGTCCCTAAGAGAGGGCTGCCGAGGACTACTGCAGCTTGGCTCAGGAGCAGCCAAGGTGTGCCATCAGCGTGGCCCAGAACTCACCGCATCTCCTGGTCTGGCCTGTCGATGCCGACTACCTTGACGTACCAGCGCCAGCGCCTCAGCCAGCCCAGGTCACCGCGGGCGGCCGCGCGGTGCAGCCTGCCCAGCCCCTGCTCCCGGAGCTGGGAGGCGCTGCTGGAGCTGGTGGCAGCCCAGGGCTGCCCACTGGGGCTGCTGGAGGGCGACTGCCGTCGCTTCTTGCTCAGAAGCCACGGCATGGCCCTGCTTGGAGCTCCCAGCAGCAGGAAGGGCAAGAAGGCCCCGGCGGGCTGCCGGGAGCCAAGTGGGGATGAGGAATGGGACAGGGCGAGGTTTAGGGGGAGGGTGACAAAGGGGACGAGAATAAGGACGGGCACAGGGTATGAAGCACAAGGCAGACGAGGTCGCCCTGCGCAGTGGTCGTGGCCTGCAGCTGCCAAGACGGCGATGCAGGCGCGCAATGCTCCCCGAGCGGGATGTGCTGCTGCTCCCCGAGAGGCTACAGCAGCTCTGGGCGCCGGCTGCGGGCACCAACAAAGCCGTGCCCGACTGGCGCCTGTGGCGTCACAATGGCTGGTGGAAGGCTCAGCACGTCAGCGTGGGGTGTGACAGAGGCCACGGGGCAGGGTGGGGCCGGGCGGGACAGGGCAGGGCGGGGCAGGTGTGAGGGCGGCCCTGCTGGGCCTTGTGGGAAGGAGGCGGCCTGGGCCTTGTGAGGGCGGCCGGCGGGAGTGGGCACTGCCCCGCCTCAGGGCGCCCCGGGGCAGGGCCCGGGACGCTCCCACCGGGCCGCAGGCTGCGGTAGGCGCTGGAGCAGCTCCCGCATCACCCGCTCTGGCTTTTTGCTTCAGCCTGGAGCCGGGCTGCCTCTGGACACACTGCCATCAAATGAGGCTCAGGACGAAGTGGGGTCACCACAGCTCTCAAGAAATGCCCACCCAGCGCTCCAAGCCTGCCAGGCCAGAGTTCCCAACAATTCCTCAACTCCTTTGTCTTGTCCCTCTTGAAGAGCAGACACCTCACCCCCCTTCCCCTCACAACTGCTCTCTCCTGCTGCTTTGCCAGATGCCAACAGTGAATTTCTGCTCTGCTGCTCCACCAGGCAACAAGCAGCACACAGCAGGGCAGGAAGAAACTTTCAAACACATCTTGTCCCACTTTGCCCCAGTGACAACACCAAGTGTTGGAAGGACCACAAGTTCTGCACCAGCTTTCTCAGGGGAGGGACGCTACAATGGACCACAAACAGGCTGAAGAAATTTCCCTTTTTCTTTGCGGATGTATCAGGGTTGTGTTAGATGTTGATACTTTTGGTCTGTTTTTGGCCCAGCCACCTGGGACAGTCTCTCCTTTTCCTGCCCAGTTAGGAGAAAACAAGCACTGAGAAACGGGAACTTGGACCTTGAAGGAGGCGTTTTGTACAAACTACAATTAATTGGTGTCTTATTATTGGCTGATGGCCTTCCAAGGGCATTTGAAGAAGAAAGTGAAGAGGAGGGTGATGAAGTATGCCCCCAGACTCATTTAGAAAAGACCCCCTGAAGTACAGTGTGCAAGTGTGGGGGGAATTCCAAAGGACACACGCATGCGCAGAAGGGGCACCACTTCTAGAATGTTGGGAGGGACTGAAGGCCTCTGGCTAGGCAGTGCTGGCCACACCTGCCCAGGCAGACCTCACCAATTAATTGGGTAAAAAGCAGATGGCTCGTGCTCGGCAGACACAAGCTTCACCTGAAAGGACAACGTTGCCTGTTGCGGGGACGCTGCGATCTTGTGAGCCTGCCGACTGTCCCAAATGGCAGCTTCTGCTCTGGGCAATTCTGGGCATTCTGGGGCGGTGAGATAACTTCAGAAACAACACCTGGGGGACTGGGGGAGTTGTACTGAGGGCTTATTTTTTTCCTCCTTCCTCTCTCTTGGGTTTTTTCCTTTTGTTGGCCACCTCTTGCTAATAAATATTGGTTTTGTTCCTTCCAAACTCTCCCTGATACAGCTGCTAAGAAATTAATTAAAAAAACAAAACAAAACAAAACAAAACAAAACAGCCCCCCCCCCCAACTAGAGGAGAACTGTTCCATATTCAGTAGTACCTGCACAGATAGGACCCCAGCTGGCAAAAAGCAGGATTCATTGAGTTCAAAAAAGTATTTCTTTTATAGGACATAACCTGTAAGGTTTGAAGAAAGGAAACCCTCATCAATCACAGAATTCTAGAATAAATAAATTTTCTCCAGAAATGGGACTACCCAAAACTTTCTCAGTTAGAATAGAGCTTTGCTCAAAAGCTGGCAACCTAACCCCAGAATAGCTCTGGGTATAATAAGAGACAGGGTGCTGAGAGTGTTCCAGCAGGTGAGGGAAACAAGGGGCAGCAAATGAAGTTAAGAAGTGACAGTCCCCAGCTCCGGGAAGTCTGAGATTTTTAACTGGCATCAGCTTCCCATTGTCACTGTTATGTGCTATCTATGCATCAATAGGAGGTTTTGTGAGGGTGGTTTCCAGAGGAAGATCCAAATGAGCTGACACTTAAGGGACCAAAGAGCCAAAGAGCCTCTGTTCCCTGCACAGTGGAGCTGCTGGTGCAGCCTCAGCAGCCCAAGGCAGAGGTGGAAGGAAACAGCTTGCAACTAAAGCTGCAGAAATGAACAACTTCCATGAGTTGCCACCAGAGCAACGGGACATTTGGGATGGCTTCATCCTGGAAAGGAGACCTTCCCTATTTCTGTGGGCAAAGAACATACAGGACAGGAAAAAATAGCACTGTAGTTCCATTACCGTGTCAAACCACCAGATAATGGAAGCCACGAGCTTGTCCCGTGGTGCTTGTTCAGGGGTGACAGATGATGTGATGGCAGCTGTGAGTGACATCTGGGTGGCTCTGGCCCGCTCGTGCTCCCACTGTGCCCTGTCCAAGCTCCAGAGCCACCTGAAGGCCACGGGGAAGGGCCCTGGTGAGGCTGTGCTCCTCACCTTGGGCAAAGTGGCCGCAGCTCCGGCACGGCACTCTCGGCCCCCTGGTCTGGGCAGGGGTCTGCGGTCATGGGGAGGTCCCTCCCCTTTCCCAAAAGCTCCCTGTTGGACTGGGGGCTATGAAGTTGCTGTGACTCCTTGCTCTGAGCCAGGGCCAGCCGGCTGCTCTGCCTTACCAGCCCAATCCCAGTTCCTGCAGGGTGGGAACCCGCTGGGAAAAACCTGCAGGGTCTCTGCCCCCCTCTGTCCTCCTCATTTGCCTCAAGGGCTCCTCTGGGTCCCCCTTAGGAAGACAGCTCTCCCCACACCCCCAGCTCATCCCTCATGGCCCAGCAGCCCCAGCCTTGCCAGGGAACAGCCCCAGCCTCCTGTGTCTCTCCCTACTCCTCTCAGTGCCTGTCTCTGCCTTCTCCGCAGCCCCCGGTGCATCCCCTTCCTGGGAACGCCGCTCCCGCCCTGCTGTGCCCAGTCGGGTGTGGAGGGGCCGGATCCTGTGCCCGTCTGCAGTGCTGAGTGTCGGCTCCTTGGCCGGGATCCCGGGGATGGGGCTGGAGTGACCTTGGATGCCTCCCTGTGATCTCAGAGGGAACATGGGGAGTGTCAGCCTGCTGCAAGGTCAGGCTTTGGAGATCCCCAACTGCTGTGAGTGAGCAGGAGGAGCGGGGGAAGCCTGGGAGGTTTCTGTGGGCAGGATGTGGCAGTGCTGCTGTGGAGGAGCTGCAGGGTCCCTTCCCCAGTGCTGGGGTGGAGGAGCTGCCGGGTCCCTTCCCATGACTTTGTTCCCTGGCTTTGCTTTAGGGTTAAAAGGGTGAGTATTGGGAGGGGAAGTGCAGGGGTGCAGTGGAAGAGGCTGGAGGGGAACAGCCACTTAGGAGGAAAAGGTGCAATGGGGAGGAGGAGAGAAACAGCCAGGGGTTTGAATCCAGATACCTCAGGGCACAGGCTGAGCTTGGATCCAGAGCTGGTCCTGGGCTGAGCCTGGGACTGCCCGGAAAGCTTGGCTTGGGGGAGGGTGCAAGGAACCTTCCTGGCTGCAGAGCCTCGAGTGCTCCCTTTTCTCTTCTCCTGGCACAGTTGTGAAACAATGGTCCAAATATGTCACCCAGGAGCAACACCCCTTCCCTGGCAGCCGGGAAGTGCAGCTCTGTGAAGACATTTACCCCCTCTTCCATTACGTGCTGGTCAATTGGCTGGGCTGCCAGGAGGAGAGGAGAGAGCTGCTGCTTCCCACGCCTTGGGCCACAGCTGGGATGGCCACGTCCGTGGGTCCATCTGTGCCTGGTGGCACGTGAGGAGAGGGGGGCTGGGAAGGGCCGTCTGGGTGACAAAGCACCCCAAGCCAGGAGCCTGCCAGCACCGTGCCCGAGGCTGGGGGCTCCCTGGAGGGACACAGCCCAGTCCTGGGCCCCTTCTGCAGGGAGGCCTGGGGGGCCAGCATGGGGAAATGCTGCTTTCTCTGCTCTCCAGGGAGCCCTTCTCCTGCAGGCCAGAAGGCAAAGGGAAACCCCTCCCAGCAGGGAGGACAGACCGACCTTCAGCCCTCCCAGCAGAGCCTCTCCTTTCCCTTTCCAGGACAAGCAGCACGTCCTCAGGGCTGGCACTGCCATGACACAGCTCCTTCTGCACGAGGAGCAGCACTGAGAGCAGCCCTGGGAGCAGCTCCTCTGGCTCCAAGACCAGGAGGGCCGAGACACCCCCAGGTCGCTGTCACGGGTGGGAGTGGAAGGCTCAGACAACATTTATTACAGAAGCCCTGCTGGGGAGTCACAAGGGGCACAAAGGACCCCCTTGCTTTCTAAAGTCCTTCTCAGAGAGGAGTCTCGGTGTGCCTGGATCCAATCTTAGCCTTGGATCATGTCAATGGTTTAAATCTGAGGAATTACAGAGGTGGGATTGAACCACTTTTGTCCTGCAGGTTTGAATGATGACAAAGTGAGACTATTTCTATAAAATGAATCATTTATTGATACAAATGATCAGACAAATCAACAGGTGAACAGAGAGAAGATCTTAATCATATTTACTACACAACATAAAGGCTAAGACTACTACTAGCACAGGGTAGGGTAGGACAGTGCACTCTATTGAAGCAATTACTGAAGCAATTATATTCAAGGGAGCAGAAGGGAAATAATCATTAAGTAGAGATTGGATGTAACTCACCCATACCAATGCTTGTGGGGAGAACTCTTTTGCTCAACCTCAAGGAGTATCCTTGGGGGGTCCCCAGCCCAAGGGAGGAATCTCCACACATACACCCCAAGAAGGGTTAGGTTTGAAGAACCTGACTGCAGAAAAGTGGACTGGACTTTTATAGTATAAAGTGATTGACTGCTAGTCACAAATTTACAGGCCAGCCACCAGCTTATCTGCCACACCCAACTTCGAAAAGCAGGATGTGTTTGGGGTTTGGTGAACCAGGCTGGTTTTAGCCTCATTCAACACCAAAACCCACCACCGTGGCACCACCAGAACTCACCACAGCCAGCTTGCATGAGAGCCTGCACTGTGGGCATTTTCTGATGGCTTCTGGGCCTTCTCGGGGTAGGCCCCCCTGCCACAGCCCCCCCTGACTACAGTCAATCATCTTTACCTCATGAAGTGGTAGTGCAGGTACCTCTTGCCTCCATGCTATAAAAGTGTCCGCTGCAGATGTGAACCTTATGGCTGAGTATGGTGAGATACATCAATCTCCTAAGTTTTACTGCCTTACTTGAACTCCTGGACTTTAAAAGGGGCCCAGATCCCATTCCCATTTCTTGGGATGGCACATGTGTGAGCAGTTGTTTCCTTTCCCCCAGGCTGCCACAGGGGGAATTTTTGCTGAGATGCAGGAAGGAGGAGGTTCCCCAGATCTGCCTCACCACCTGCCTGGCATGAGCTCTTTCCTCTTGCAGATTCCTCCCTTCTGGGCTCATCTCAAGTTCTCACCGTCTGCACAGTGGGGATTTTTTATCCAGTGGCTTCTCTTACAGCAAGTTCCTTCTGTGCTTTGACAGGGTTTGGAGAGAGGGAACTGCACTGAAGTCCTTACCCCACCCCATGGCTCAAACACTCTCTGCCAGGGACTTTTCCTCAGTTCACGGGTTTTCCATCAGGGTGATGTGCACGTAGACAAGACAGAGCAGAAAAGACACAAACAGCAGAAACAACAACAAGAGTAATCATACCACGGACATCAGCTATTCCAGTCATGAAAAATGTAAATCCAATTGCAACCATCAACCCAACCCTCATCAGCCACTGCCCCCACCCCGCGAGTCCCAAGGATCAGGACATGGACATCAGCCAGGAATTGGGGCCAGTTCCTTGAAGCCAGTCCTTGGGTTGGAGTGATTGCAAAAGTTCTGATGTTTGATCAGCCTTTTCTTTCGTTTTGCCTCAGGTTTTTTCAATTGATGCCGTTACATTGTGAATGGCAATACAACATTCAGTAAGATTTAACATCCCACACACCCCTTGTTCCTTTAACAGTAACATCTCTAACACCAACCCATTTTGTAAAGCCAGTTTTGACACCTGCTGGACTCCCAAGTTCAGCTCTCTGAACACACCTGGCCCAATTACTGAGGGCATGCACCTGCCCTGGGGTACTTTCCAAGGCCCACTGGTGGTGTGTTAGAACTAGAGAAGGTGTAAAAAATACCCAAAGATGAAAATCTATCCTTTGCCCGACTGTATAATAATCTGGGGCACGTGTGTCAGTGATCCAGTCTCAGCTTTGTTCAGGACAACTCAGTTCCTGCCCTGTCCTTCCTGCCCACGGGTAAGGAGAGACACGATTTGGGCAAAGGGATGGCAGCACTACCCCCCACCTCAGACCAGAGTGAGGAGTCAGGAACACCCCAAGCTGACCCAAGTGGGGCACCAGAGCTGCTTGTCTTGCAAGTCCAGGGGTCTCTCAAGTACATTTGGGGCTTGAAATGAGTCCCAGAATTCCACAGCAAGTACTGATTTTTCAATCCCATCGAGGGGGATCCCCAACAAACACACCTCACGTATAAGACACGTGTTTTTCAGCCAAGACTCAAAGGGCATCTCCAGGTCTCCCAGTAAATTGGTTCCCTTGGCACACCAGAACAAGTGTGACTGGGTTTGTAAGGAGGTGTGTTCATACAGTTCAAAGGCTTTAAAACAGGGTTCTCTCTTGGCCACATCCACATTGAGTTGGAAGAATTTCTAGGCAACATTCCTGCCCCACTGGGTAATTCTACACACCATGAAAAATTAACTTTTGGTGTACAAAGTCCTCATACAAAATATAAAAGAGTGTTCATATAAGCACATCTTTACATCAGGCCTATGCTCCATTCTCAGGGGACAGAGCACAGGGGAGAGCTCTGTCGTGATTTAGTCCTGACACAAAACAAAAAGCTGTGGCTTTACTGGTGGTGGGGTCATAAATGAAATTAATTCCCTTTCAAATTTAACTGTATTATCCCCAGCTGCTTTTCCTTTTTTATTTTTTTAATTTTAGTGGGCAAATTCCCCTCATCACATTCCTTTACAATTGCTGCTACAGTAAATTGCACCCAAAGTTTAGAAGCATGTGGGGTGCACAGTGGACTAGAGTTACCATATTGATTAGCAAAAATGAAAGAAGAGATGCAAAGTAAAAAACCTGCTTAGGACACAGGGTAAGAAACTCAACAGTACATCAGACACGTTCAAGTGAGAATACAAGTGTTTCCAAAACTGGTTACAGGTCTTGAGAGCTGGTAAAAGGCCTTCCTGTATTTTATCCATGTCCCCTCTGCAGTCCTTGGCCGTCCCTCCTTCTGGTTTAGGAAGGGGGACTCAACCATTTCCCATGTAATGTTTTCTTTTGTTAAGATTATTTAGTTCACTCACTAACATCTCTGAAAAATTTAGCCAAATCATAATAAATCTAAATCCTTCTGAAGCAGAATGGGAAGGTTAATACATATTTATAGGATTCCAAATAGGCATAAATTCTTGTACCAACTCCCAGGCTAAATTTGATTGAGTTTTCTGAGACAAACTTATACGTCCATAAGACAAAAGCTTTCCCCACCCCATTCTTTTTAGTAAAAAGACAAAATAAACTTAGCAAAAATCAAACTGGCAATACATAGAACGGTTTGTCTTATATAATCCTCCTAATATTTTTAGTTCTCAACAAGTTGCTTGCCATGGAAACACAAACAAATCACAAACATTAATAAACTGACAGCACAAGCAATTATGGGGCAGTTAAAAGCTCCATCGGTTTCAGGCAGCTGGGTCTCACCTGTCAGCAGGTTCCTAGGAAAAGAAAGGGAAAATTTGGCCTAATATAGACCAATCCTGAAAAAGAAGAAAGAATGTCTTGTCTGGCAGGATGCTACTCAAGCAGCAAGTAACCAAAGTTCAAAGGGCCTAAGGGAAAAATGATTATCCCATCTTGGCTGGCTGTGAGCCTTCTCAGGGAAATCCGCTGGCAGCTGCCCTGCTTGCAACTCCTTCCTCTCATCTTCAGTGGGGGCAGTGCTGGCATTCCTGGAAAGAGAAAACAACACAAACTTCCCCTATTTTTCAGGGGGGTCCCCTCTGGTTGGCAGAGCAGCTGTTAAAGGCCGAGCATTGGTATTCAACTGTCTGTAATAAACTGCCCAGGGAGGAGAATTAGAAGGGAAGGCTGAGACCACTCCTTCAGGGCTGAAGCACGGCTGTGCTGGTCCTGTGGCTCCTGGGTTTGCAACATTTAATGCTGCAGCTGTCAGTGGAGCCAAATTAGCTGTAACTTCAGAAATTCTGTTTGGTGTTGCAGCAAACCCCAACACTGTGAGAGCACAGTCCCTGTGTTTCCTTTAGGGTTAAGATTACCAGATTTCCACTTTTCAACCAGGAGCCATAAAGTCACCTCAGCAGTTTGGCAGATCCCACTTGCTCTGTTTACTGCAGTGATTTTAACTCTTTGCTACCCGGGAAGCACACCTGGCCTCTCAGCATCCCACTGCTTTAATGCTGACCAGATTTCAATCTCACCTCATTTATGGCCAGACCTTCACATCTCCATAGCCGTGCCTGGCACCATTTTAGTAGCAGTTTGCTGACCCTGACAATCGTTTGTGGTTTCAGTTTTAATTAAGGGTCGTAATGTTACTTCCTCGTCATCAGCTGTCAATGCAAACATTAGGTTTTGCTCTTTATCAGATTAACACTCATTCACCATCTCCCAAACTCCTCCACTGAACACAGAAGGTCTGAGTCACAGGTTCTACATCCTGCAATTCTTCCCTCGGATTCTCTCTCATGTGCATTCCAAAGCTCTGGGGGAAGCTTTCCAACACGGTGCTCACCAGCAGCAGCCCCTCCACCTGCATCTCTTCTTCCTTCTCCTCATTTAACTGAAAGTACAATTCCTTCACCAGATCTTCTAAAGAACGTATTATTTCATGTTCAGATTTCTGAGTGACCAATCACTCATTATCCCAATTTACTCGTGCCAGCTCCACCCCAGGGTGGACCCTCTGGGTCTGGAGGGTTCCCGCTCTGCCCGGTGGGGACACATCAGCTCCACGGTTCAGGTGGGGGAGGGTCCCCAGAGGGGACCTTGGCCAGGGCTCAGCACCAGGCTCGGAACTGGTGCGGACCAGGGCAATCCGACTGTTTAATCAAAGCCAAGCATCGCCAAGGCCCACGGCGGGGGCTGACGCGCTGGGATTTCTGCCCAGAGCTCTCAATGGCAAAGGGAAGAAATTCAGGGAAGTGCAGGTAAACGGCGGAGTAACTATCACTCTCCTAAGGTGGAGCAGAGTTACTGACTGGGCTCAGCCGCAGTGGTCGCACCTCCTCGTGGTCCCGCTGGATGCCCTTCACAGGTAACTAAGTCGGCCTCGGCCCCAGTTCGGAGGAGGGGTTAAAGCCTCTCTCTCCCTATCGTCTGGAGTCACTGCCCAGCGAGAGTAATCAAATGAAAGTGATACAAATTTTTGATAATAACTTACAGAAGTTATTTACCCAGAACCTTGCCCACGGGCTCAAGTTGGGCACAGGTTGACAGATATTGAGGGGTACTGTTAACCTTGTCATCTCTCACTTGGATGGACAAACTACATAAACTGACAAAATGGGCTGGTTGATGAGGCTTATGCATGTACCAACAGCCACTCAAACTGATCCTAATGATTGGAAACCTTTTGTAGCCAAATCAGATGAAACATCAAGTCCCTTAGTAACAACATCAGATGAAACTGAATTGCAACAGTTAGAGTTCTCTAGCTCAAAGGAGATAGAGAACTGGCAGGCCACTCAATCTTTAATACAAGGGGATAAATTGGCTTTACTTCCAGAAGTTTACGAGTCATTTACACCAGACTCAGTCAGAGAAAATAAAAACAATCTCTCTGACACTGAAAATGAAAACCATGGAGATGAGGAGGACTGTTGGAGGATGTTATAAGTAAACCAAGGAAATTTGCTGTTCAAGAAATGGGTTAATTAAGTTGTTATGTTATTAAAAGTTATGAGTAGAGTGATTATGGAATCCTTAACCATAAATTTGACTATTGCAGAACACAACGCAGAGTAATTCAGTGTTTTTGAAGTTGTTTGTTACAGGCATATTGATATGGACTAATGTAAAGGGGCAAGCCATGAGGAGTCATGAGGAGTCTTGTGACTAGATGACATCACCCTATGGAAAGTTCCAGAACCACGACCTCATAGAGACTAATAACTTTAACCTCATTGGTGAAAGCCCCTCAGCAACGGCCGACTCCCGGGATTAGAAGGACCAACCACAGATCTGCCCGCGAAAGAGGAACCAAACAGGGAGCAGCTTGCGAACCCCCAACCAATGGACTATTGACATGACTCAGGGGGGTGGTGTCAACCAAGGGTATAATTGCTGCTGTTTCGGTTCCCCATTTTGCTGACTGTGGTGGAGCAAGGGTCTCCCCGGTCGCCCGGCTGGCCGCTTTTGCTTGTTAGCATTAATAAACCTTTTTACCTTGCAATCGAAATTATAGCCTCATTTTACCTATATCAATTGGTGCCGTGACTCGGATGGAGACCCCTGAGTGATAGAAACACTCTTTGGGAAGGGCGCCCCCGTCCCATTTTTGGACGGCCCCGGGAGATTCTGTCATTCAGCCTCTCCATACCGACCAGTTTGTTAAGGCAAACAAGCAAAAGGAAGTAGGTTTCTGCAGATCTCCGTAATTTCTGCATGCGGATCCAGACAACGCCTGGCTCAAGGGTAGCTAGGAACTTGTGGTGAGCTCTGTTTGAGGGCAGCAGTCGATCACAGGCGAGGCGACTGTGGGTTGTCTGGTTGGGGAGGGGCCGCTCCAGTGCTCTGAGCAGCACTGCCAGAACGAGCGAGGACTCATCCACGGAGAGGTGAGTCTAGCGTACCCCTTGGCGGTTGGGAGGGGGTCCTGGAGTGTGCCTGCTTGAGACGTTCTCTGAGGACGAAGCGATTGTGGACCTCTCAGTAGTGCGGTTTCTGTAGCCCGCGAGGGAGCAGACCACGACCAGAGGGAAGTGTTTGTGATTTGAGTGATTGTGTGTGTGAGAGAAGGCACTCCAGAAGATGGGATCGGGGAAGAGCAAGGCTTCCCCACCCATGGGTGGCTGTACGGTAGAGCAGCCAGGTAGGTCCTCTGATGGGGAACAGCTCCTGAAGTCTGGTGGTTCCCGGAGAGGGAAAGGACTAGGGAGTAAAATTTATTTAGCTAAGAAGTGCCCTCGGGAGAATAGACAGTCTGTACTAGGCAGCTGCAGCTCCCAGAGTGAAAGGAACCGTGTTAGGGATTTATCTACCGAAAAGGGAAGTGAAACTGAGAGTAAGATTAAAACAGACTCTCTGGAGGGGAGAAGATTTGAGAGAAGCGACTTTGAGGCTAGGTCGCAGGGCATTCCATCAAATAGCCCACTAGGAATAGTGTTGAGGGATTGGAATAGTAATCCACATGCTCTCGGGAAGTCGAAAAACAAGATGATCTATTATTGCATTGAAGTGTGGGGAGGTAGGCAGATAGGAAATGGTATATACTGGCCAATTTACGGTACTTTAGAAGGTTGGATTTGTGAGATCTTGAATTACCATGTTAATGATAAAAGACCTTATTGTCCAGAGGAAAGCCAATATGCTGTTATCTGGCTGGGAGCTAGTACACCTACCCGGCTGTTTCCTCTAAAAGAAAAAGGGAAGCGAGTGGACTCTAATAAGAATTCTGAATTATGGAATTCACCTCCACCTTATATTCCTCCATATAGTGAGGATAGTAAAGTGATACCCAGTGCTCCAACAGTGTTAGAGCCCGCCATTTTACCTGAGTCAGGGCGGGAATCCGCCATTTCAATTACACAAGGGCGGGAAACTTATCTTCTGCCATCAGAAAGGCGGGAATCCACCATTTTGTGTCCAACGGGGCAGGAATCCGCCATTTTATCTGAACAAGGGCGGGAATCCGCCATTTTGTCTGCGCAAGGGCGGGAGTCCTCCATTTTGATGTCCACTTCTACCCCCCTATCAGCTAATAGGGTTAGTGAGTCGTTTCTAACCAATGACATGACAAAGACTCACCCAAAAACTGAACATCCCCCTCCACAGTCACAGTTGTATCCCCTTCGTGAGACAGCTTTGACGGGGAGACAGGGAGGTATAGGATTTGTATCGGTGCCCCTTAGCTCCGGAGATGTCCGAGCTTTTAAAAAGGAAATGGGGAATCTTTTAGAGGACCCCATAGGGGTTTCCGAAAGGTTTGATCAATTCTTAGGGCCTAATACTTATACTTGGGATGAGATGCAAGCTATATTAGGCATTTTATTTACAGTGGAGGAAAGGGGAATGATTAGAGCAGCTGGCATGAGAAATTGGGATAGAAGGCATCAGCAAGGTCCAGCTGCTGAGACTAAGTGGCCCCTTGAAAAGCCTAATTGGAATAATCAGAGACCTGAAGATAGGGCCCTAATGGATGATTTGAGAAGTATGATCGTTCAGGGAATACGGGAGTCTGTCCCTAGAGGACAAAATATAGATAGAGCATTTAAGGAATATCAAAAGAAAGACGAGTCACCCACAGATTGGTTGGAGAGATTGAGAAAGAGTTTCCAATTGTATTCAGGGATGGATCCTGAGGATGATGCTATGGGACAGGCGGTACTCAAGCTTAGGTTTGTCCAGGGATCATGGGAAGATATCAGGAAAAAGTTAGAAAAGAATAGAGATTGGCAAACAAAAGGCTTGGATTTGTTGTTGAGAGAAGCTCAGGAGGTGTATGTTAGGAGAGATGAGGTAAGAGAGGAGGAAAAACAAAAGAAAAAGGAAGACATGCAGAGGAGACAGACAAGGGTTTTGGTAGCAGCCATCAGAGGAGAGCAAAATAGTAACAGGGAAAAGGAGAGAAAGGAGTCCTTTAGGCTTAATGACAGGACACAGCCAAGTAGAAGTAGGAGAGTAAATTTCAGAGAAGTTGAGTGTCATTATTGTGGCCAAAAAGGACATATTCAGAGGAATTGCAGAAAGAAGCAGAAAGACGAGCAGATCTTTTTAGAAGATTAGAGGGGTCAGGGGCTCTATCTGCTGGGGACCCCAAAGAATACAGAGCCCTTGATAAAATTGAAAGTGGGTCCTCAGCAACAAGTTATAGAGTTCCTTGTGGACTCGGGAGCAGAAAGATCAACTGTACAACAACTACCTCAAGGATGTGTAATATCATCCGACAAAGTTCAAGTGATTGGAGCAAAAGGGGAGCCTTTCAAAGTACCCATGATTAAGAATGTTGAAATAGAAGCTTCCAATAAGTTTGCCTTGGGAACCTTTTTGTTAGTCCCAGAGGCAGAGTATAATTTATTAGGAAGGGATTTAATGGTTGAATTGGGAATTAATTTGGAAGTATCAGAACAACAGCTGGAGGTAAAAATTTATGCCCTTACGGCAGAAGATGAAATTAGGATTAATCCAGAAGTGTGGTATACTTCTGATACTGTGGGAAAGTTAGATATTGAGCCATCTGAAATAACTATTAAAGATCCAGATAGACCTATCAGGGTGAAGCAATACCCAATTCCTAATGAAGGGAGAGTGGGCCTAAAGCCCACTATAGAAAGATTATTGGCAAAAGGATTGTTAGAACCTTGTATGTCCCCTCACAATACGCCCATTTTACCGGTTAAAAAGCCAGACGGAACTTATCGGTTGGTGCAAGATTTGAGGGAAGTGAATAAGCAAACAGTGACAAGATTCCCAGTGGTTGCTAACCCATACACCTTATTGAGTCAAGTATCCCCAGAACATCAATGGTATAGTGTAATAGACTTAAAAGATGCCTTCTGGACGTGCCCTCTTAAGGAGGAAAGTAGAAATTATTTTGCATTTGAATGGGAGGACCCTGATACCTATAGGAAGCAGCAGTTGAGATGGACAGTCTTGCCCCAGGGGTTTACAGAGTCGCCAAATTTGTTCGGGCAAGCTCTGGAACAGTTGCTGGAGTCCTTCAAACCTAGAGAGGGTACAGTGTTGGTGCAATATGTTGATGATCTGCTGATAGCTGGGAAAGATGCAGAATCTGTAAGAGATGAAAGCATTAGGCTCCTGAATTTTTTGGGAGGTAAGGGCCTAAAGGTGTCTAAGTCCAAGTTGCAATTTACTGAAGAGAGGGTAAAGTACCTGGGACATTGGCTAAGTAAAGGATGTAAAGGGTTAGACCCAGAAAGGGTAAAAGGAATACTGTCCCTACCTGCACCTAAGAACAAAAGGCAAATCAGACAGATACTAGGACTTTTGGGATACTGTAGACAATGGATAGAGAACTATAGCAACAAGGTAAAGTTCCTATATGAAAAATTGACCAAGGAGAAATTAGTAAAGTGGAATGATGAGGATGAGAGTAAGCTAGAAGCATTAAAAGAGGATTTAATAAATTCTCCTGTACTTAGTCTTCCAGACACTAGGAAGCCCTTTTATCTGTTTGTAAATGTGGAAAATGGATCAGCTTATGGTGTATTAACTCAGAAATGGGCGGGACATAAGAAACCTGTAGGATACTATTCAAAAATCCTAGACCCAGTCAGCAGGGGTTGGCCCACCTGTTTACAGGCCATAGTGGCTACTGCGCTTTTGGTAGAAGAAGCTGTAAAAATTACTTTTGGTGGAGATTTAAAGGTATATACCCCTCACAATATCAGGGGAGTACTGAAACAAAGGGCAGAGAAGTGGTTGACTGATAGCAGGTTGTTGAAATATGAGAGTATTTTGTTGAATACTCCTAAGTTGGAATTGGAAGTAACTCATTTACAGAATCCAGCTCAGTTTTTGTATGGTGAACCTCAAGGAAATATAGTGCATGATTGCAGCCAGGTTATAAGTCTCCAGACAAAAATTAGAGAAGATCTAGAAGAAGAGGAATTAGATACAGGTGAAAAGCTCTATATCGATGGTTCGTCTAGAGTAGTAGATGGAAAAAGGAGATCAGGCTATGCTATAGTGGATGGAGTTACCCTTCAAGTTAGGGAATCTGGATCTTTATGTGGTACTTGGTCGGCTCAAGTATGTGAACTCTATGCCTTGTTAAGATCTCTTCAGCTGTTAGAAGGGAAGGTAGGAACTATATTCACAGACTCAAAGTATGCTTTTGGAATAGTACACACTTTTGGAAAGATATGGGAAGAAAGAGGGCTAGCAAATGCAAAAGGAAAAGGGCTAGTTCATGAGAGTCTGATTCGAGAGGTGTTGCAAGCTCTAAGAGGCCCGAAACAGATTGCAGTGGTGCATGTGAAAGGTCATCAGAAGGGACTGAAAGTGACAGCCAGAGGAAATAACCTAGCTGACGCTGAGGCAAAGAAAGCAGCTCTGCTGGTGGTGAGTGAACAAGAGCCAGGAAGTGAACAGGTCCCCAAGTCTTTTAGCAATCAAGAGAAGGAAAAATTGTTGCAAGTCGGTGCAAGAGAAGAACAGGGAAAGTGGTTGTTGTCAGATGGGAGAGAAGTGATTCCTAAGGGCCTTCCCCGTAGGATTATGGGTAGATTGCACGGGCAGACTCATTGGAGTACCCAGGCCTTGGTAGATCATTTTGAGAATAGATATGTATGTGTCGGTCTTGGAAGGATGTCTGACTTGTAAAAAGGTGAATAGAGGATATTTGAGAGAGAAAATCAAAGGAGGAAGGGAATTGGCAAAAAGACCATTTGAGAAAATTCAAGTTGACTTTACAGAATTACCAAAAGTAGGGAGATATCAGTATTTATTGGTGTTAGTGGATCATTTGACACACTTTGTGGAAGCCTTTCCCACTGCTCGGTGTACAGCTAAAGTGGTATCTAAAATCTTATTAGAAGAAATTGTACCTAGGTATGGGGTGGTTGCGGTGATAGATTCAGATAGGGGAACTCACTTCACTTCAAAAGTAATTAAAGAAATAACAGAGCTGCTAGGCATCAAGTGGGAATATCATGCCCCTTGGCACCCTCAGAGTTCGGGGAGAGTACAACGAATGAATGGGGAAATTAAGAAACATCTGACTAAATTGATGATAGAGACTAAAATGAATTGGGTAAAGTGTCTTCCCTTGACACTACTATACATCCGAACTCAACCTTGGACAGATACAGGTATCTCACCATTTGAAATGCTATATGGTATGCCTTATGAGTTTGGGACCCCAGTAGATCACCCTAAGGTTGAAGACATACATTTAAGAGAGTATATTATTGAATTAATGAGGAGGAGACAAGAGTTAAGAAAGAAAGGATTGGTAACTCAAAGACCTCCTTTGGATTTAGCTATACATAAAATTCAACCGGGTGATCAGGTGCTAATTAAAACCTGGAGAGAAACATCACTAACTCCACAGTGGGAGGGGCCATTTGTCGTTCTTCTCACCACAGATACTGCAGTAAGGACAGCTAAGCGAGGGTGGACTCATGCCTCACGAGTGAAAGGACCGATAAAGGATTTGGAGTGGAGGGTGACTTCGAATCCTGGGAACTTGCAGATGAAAATAAAGAGAGTGCGACCCACAGATGAACTTTGAAGAAGAAGGTGTAAGGCCCAGTTTGTATTCCTTTTTCCAGACACCCCAAGGACAGACTTTAAGGAGAGCGTATTACGTTCCCTGGAATTTAGAAGGAATACCTGACCAGACTGGAGGTTCAGGACTGTATAGAATAGTAGGAACTCAAACGGTTTTGCCTTTTTGCTGCGAGGTGGAAACAGACATACCGGGTGGACGCGACCCACATGGAATATCCTGCATAAAACATCCCGGATCTACTCATTATAGTTGGGTGGTGTGTAAGTGTAAGAATTGCGGTAAACAGTGGCGCTGTATTTCAATCAGGGGACAACCCCATTGTATGAGGTGTAGAACAAGTTCTACCGAATCCATAAGTGAAAACAATAGCTACTGCTTGGAGGCCAGAGAAACCAGATAAGTACTTACGGGTGCAGTGGGGACCCCCACATTGTACACCACCTGCCCTTGGAGGACTTGTTCTCCCCAATGAACCATCTAATTGTGAATATTTGCAGGTCCAGATTCTCAACCATGAAGATCGGGATGGTTGACTGGCCGAACATGGGGAGTGAGGCTAGATCGATTGTCAGCAGACCCGGGTGAATATGTGACCATACGAAAACAGCCACTAACTACATATTCTCAGTTTTTAGGACCCAATCTGGAAATAAAGGAATCCAAGGGAAACAATCAAGAAAAAGAGAGGGAAAGAGAGAATAAAATCCTTATCGGATCAACGTCACAAGATTCAAAGGGTACCCAAATTCTCCCCACCGAACCAGTAAAAAAGGATGAGGTATCATATGGTGGAATTAGATCAATGCTAAACATGGTAGACTCATCATATAGAGCAATTAATTATACAGATCCTGAGATGACGGAGTCCTGCTGGTTATGCTATAATGTGAGACCTCCCTTTTATGAGGGAGTAGGGTTGAATCTCACTTTTAATTTTAGCACTGAAGATAACCCGAGCCAGTGCAGATGGGGAGAAAAAGAAATAGGTCTCTCTATGTCACAAATTAGTGGGCAAGGAGCATGTATTGGGAATGTTTCACCAAGTAGTAGGGATTTATGTGGTATTGAGGTAAATAAAGTGGAAGGGAGAAGTAATAAGTGGGTCATACCACATCAAGGTGGATGGTGGATTTGCTCAAAAACAGGTCTGGTTCCATGTGTGTCCGTTTCCGCCTTTAAAAGGAATAATGAATTTTGTATTCAAATAACAGTATTACCTCGCATATTATATCGTTCTGAAGAGTCTGTTTTCGAATCTTGGCAAGTGAGTAAACCTAAACTACAAAAAAGGGAACTAGTGAGTGTAACGATAGCAATGATATTAGGGTTAGGAGCTACGGGAACTGGAGTTGCCTCTCTGGTACAACATAGTTATGGACTAACTGCGTTGAGAACAGTTGTAGATGAAGATTTGGACCGAATAGAAAAATCTATATCCTTTTTAGAGACCTCTCTAAATTCCCTTTCGGAAGTAGTTTTACAACATAGGAGAGGATTAGATTTGCTGTTTTTACAACAGGGAGGATTATGTGTAGCATTGGGTGAAGAATGTTGCTTTTATGCCAATCATTCGGGGGTTATCAAAGAGTCAATGTCTAAATTACGTGAGGGAATTTTGCAAAGAAAAAGAGAAAAAGAGGCCACACAAAGTTGGCTAGATACTTGGCATAATCAGTTCCCGTGGCTAACAGCCCTGATCTCAACCATGGCAGGGCCGTTGGTAGTGTTATTTGCTTCCCTAATTTTCGGACCATGTGTTCTCAACAAAATCGTTGCGTTTGCTAAAAATAGGATTGAAAAAGCGCAGCTATTGACCATAAAACACCAATATGAAGATATGAGTAGAAGGTCTTCTGATGAAGACCAGGCTTCTCTTTCAGAGGCATCTAGAGAAGCAATGATTAGACTTGACCAGCAAATTTATGAGGAAATTAGGAGGGGGGAATTGTTATAAGTAAACCAAGGAAATTTGCTGTTCAAGAAATGGGTTAATTAAGTTGTTATGTTATTAAAAGTTATGAGTAGAGTGATTATGGAATCCTTAACCATAAATTTGACTATTGCAGAACACAACGCAGAGTAATTCAGTGTTTTTGAAGTTGTTTGTTACAGGCATATTGATATGGACTAATGTAAAGGGGCAAGCCATGAGGAGTCATGAGGAGTCTTGTGACTAGATGACATCACCCTATGGAAAGTTCCAGAACCACGACCTCATAGAGACTAATAACTTTAACCTCATTGGTGGAAGCCCCTCAGCAACGGCCGACTCCCGGGATTAGAAGGACCAACCACAGATCTGCCCGCGAAAGAGGAACCAAACAGGGAGCAGCTTGCGAACCCCCAACCAATGGACTATTGACATGACTCAGGGGGGTGGTGTCAACCAAGGGTATAATTGCTGCTGTTTCGGTTCCCCATTTTGCTGACTGTGGTGAGCAAGGGTCTCCCCGGTCGCCCGGCTGGCCGCTTTTGCTTGTTAGCATTAATAAACCTTTTTACCTTGCAATCGAAATTATAGCCTCATTTTATCTATATCAGAGGAGAAGAGACGGAGTGGCAAAAATATGAAGCTTGGAGAAAGATTTATGACCCATAAATGGACATTTTTATACGGGATTGGACACTGTTATACTGGATGTGACATTCCCCGAACTTGACAGTTTTACCCCACTTTTCCCCAGTTTATTGTTATATTGTTATATGATTGTGTGTACCCCCAGTTGTTGTTTTTAAAATTATCCTCCATATTGTCTCCTTCTTCCCCTCACAGTTTTCCCGCCTTAACCCTGTTTTCCCGCTCCTCTGCCTGCCATTGGCTGATGTTTGGTGCAGTGCAGAGGCAGCTGCCATTGGCCCATTTCCCCAGCTACACCCAAACTCCTCCCCTCCTTGCCCAGTTACCCAATCACATTCATCCCTGAGTTGTCAGTCCTATGCTCCTCCCTAGCCCAGACTCCACCCCTAAACCTACCCTATATAAGTTACTGTTTCCCTAATAAAGTTTGGCATTGCTCCTCAACCTCTACTGTGTCAAGACCCTGATTTGCAGTGCCCGATCCTATTCCTTTTCCCGCGGGTCGTGGCAAGTGGCGCCCAACGTGGGGCACAGTAGAGGTCTCCTGTATCAGGAGAACTCCTGTGTTGCCAATTGGGCTCAAGCATCTCCAGGAGGGGAGATCGCTCCGCCGGCCCTCCTCTGCATAGCTGACGGCTGTGGACTACGAGCGAGTCGCACGGGTCGCGCACCTGGAAAGGTGAGCTGCAGGGGACATCCCTAACACCCTCACCCAACACCTCACCCCCGTAACCTAAAAACTAAAAAGGGGAGGAATAACACCTGGAAGTGTGTTGAAAAACCCGGCTAACATCATGGGGCTCACACTTTCCACCTCCCAGAAGTTTGTTTACCGTCGCCTTAAAGACTTTGTTATTGAGCATGGCCATCCGCTCGACAAAAAATCGGCAAAAGCGCTCGCCAGGTGGTTAGACCGCCAAGGCTGTACAATAACCGATGACATCGGATTGGAAAGGTGGCAAGCCTTAGGCTACAGCCTCTGGTGAGACAGCAATAAGGGCGACAGAATCGCAAAGCAAGCACTCATAGCATGGAGGCTCGTTCTGATGGTGCTACAGCCTCCCTAAAGAGAAAGCAGAGCACACGAATCGAGACACCGACACCGACCACAAAGGCACACAAAATGGCGGGCGGGAGATGGACAGTGAATCCCAAGATGGCGGGAAGGCGCGAAAGAGAAGATCGCGATGATTACAAAATGGCGTCGAGGAGGAGGGACCCCGGGACCGCCCAGAGAAAAAGCGAGAGGGAGAAATGCGCAAAAGATTGGCGCGGGAAAAAAGGAGGCGGGCCCCCGTAGCTCCACCCTCTGGGCCGCCTCCGTCTCCACCTACACGTCACGTGAGAAGTCCCTCCCCCGACACACCCTCAACCACGCCTACTTCCGCCAGTCCCGTCTCCTCCTCCGATGTGTTGCCCTCCAGGAAGGGGCGGGAAGCAGTGGGCGGGGCAAGGGCAAAGGTCAAGGCCTCCTTCCACCAAGATGGCCGTGCCCATAGGCCGCGTACCACCAAGGCCTACCCTGCCTGCTGCGACTTAGAATCGGACTATGACTGGGCGCCGCGCTCCCCTGAAAGGCAACCTACAGCTCCAGACATCTGGAAAGCCTTCAGGGAAGAGGCAGCGAGCGCAAAAGACACCGAGTTCTTAAAAGCTTTCCCGGTGTACTTTGAAGAGGGAAAGGCCCCCGAATGGAGGCCAATCTCATATCCAATGTTAAAGGATATTAAGAAAGCAATCGTGGAATACGGGTTGGGAGCTCCGTTTACTATCGGCTTATTGGAGTCCTTTTTCCTAGCTTATACCCTCATACCCTACGACATTCGGGTTGTAATTGGGGGCTTGTTTACCACGGTACAGGCCTCCGTGTTTGAGGCCGAATGGAAAAAGCGGATTGTGACGTTTGTGAATGATAAAATAGAGAGAAGGGGAATCCCTGTTAGGCAAGCGGTGGACATGCTTTCTGGGGAGGGAAATTATTCTAGCAGAGGGGATCAAACTCGTCTCGACCCCAAATTATTAAATGCTACAAAAGAATTGGCATTAGAAGCCGTGAAAAGAGTGGTTGATGCATATGTGCAGACGCCCTCTTTCACTTTAATTAACCAAGGCATAAAAGAACCATTCATTGAATTCATAACTCGGCTTAAAGAGGCTATTGCCAGGCAAGTCCACCAAAAGGAAAGCCAAGAAATTTTATTTAATAAATTGGTAATAGAAAAAGCTAATGAGGACTGCCAATGGGTTTTGAAGATGCTAAAAGATCCCACTCTGCTAGAAATGATTGATGCGTGCAAAAACGTTGGATCCAATTCTCATAAAGCACGTCTGATGGCCGCTGCCTTTACGGGTCCCCAACATTGTTTTGAGTGCGGTGAGAAAGGGCATTTTCGCAAACACTGTCCCAAGATAACAACAGAACCAGGCTTACCCAAGACTCTCTGTCGCAGGTGTGGGAAGGGACGCCACTGGACTTCGAGCTGTCGCTCGATGACCAATGTCAATGGCGAACCCCTTCCCCCGAAGAGGTCACCCAAATTACAGAAAAGGGTCACTTCTTCCTCTCTGCCAGATTTAAGACCGTGCTCATGTGAGCCGTCGGGAAACGGGGAGCAGAGCGCCCAGGGGGGCACGATGACACAAATTGCCCCCCACTCGCGCTCCATCCTGCGCCAGCCATCGCGCCCAGCTACCCCGTAACCCGGCTGCCCCTGGCAGACCCTGTCCCTACTAAAGATCAATGTAAACCCCTTAATTGGATTATTCTCAATGTCATACACCCTTCCACCCACCTCAGCTCCTATGAGCAGTTGGCCAGGGTCATGCCATCGGCCCTGGTTGACCCGGATTTGACATATTTAATAACATCAACACTTTTCGGCAGTAGGTAAGGGCATTGTAGTTGTACCTACTCTTCTGACTGGGTTAACCAATTCCAACATCGCCATTTGTCTAATTGTTCATCTTCCCCCTGTGCAGCTGGAGGACCGCTTCCCCGTGGCGAAGATGGTCTCCACCGAAGACTTGCTGTGTGTGATGTCAACGGATGAGGAGCAGAGGGAGAAAACACAGAGGGAAGTCCTCTGGACCACAACCGTAAAAACCTCTCGCCCTCTCCTAACTTGCCTTGTCTATTTTTCACAGCTTAGGAGACCGCAGCAAGTCAAGGTGGAGGGACTCCTCGACATGGGGGCGGACGTAACAATCATCGCCTCCAAGGACTGGCCGCACGGGTGGCCAGCCCAAACTGCATATGTTCAAGTTAGTGGCGTAGGGGGAACTCGATACCCGGTCAGAAGCCGAGAGGTACTCACCATTTATGGGCCAGAGGGCAGGCCGGCGTCTCTACAACCGTACGTATTAAACACTCCAGTAACACTCTGGGGACAGGACGCCATAGAGCAGTGGGACCTTAAATTAGGAACCCTGTCTCCTGAGGAAAATTTTTAGGAGGGGTCACTGAAGTACTACAGCTCCCCAGACTGAGCTGGAAGACAGAAACGCCAGTCTGGGTCGATCAGTGGCCCCTACCGCGAAAAAAGCTGCAAATTTTAAACGAATTGGTCAATCAGGAATTGGCGAAAGGACACCTGGAGTCTTCCACCAGTCCCTGGAACACTCCAGTGTTTGTCATCCAAAAATGTTGGGAGAGATGAAACCGAATGGCAGAGATACGAGGCATGGAGGAAGATTTACAACCCCTGAATGAACACTTATTTACTGGACTAGACTCATTTGTACCGGATGTGACACCCCTCGGATGTGACAGTTTCACCCCAGTTGTCCCCAGTTCACTATTGTATTGTTGTACTGTTATATGTACCCCCAGCTGTTGTTTTTTAAATTTGTTCTCCATGTTGTCTCCTTCTTCTCCCCACAGTTTTCCCGCCTTTTCCCTGTTTTCCTGCTCCTCTGCCTGCCATTGGTCTGTGTTTGGTGCAGTGCAGAGGTAGCTGTTATTGGTCTATTCCCCTAGTTACACCTAAACTCCTCCCCTCCTTGCCCAGCTGCCCAATCACCTTCTTCCCTAAGTTGTCAGTCCCATGCTCCTCCCTAGCCCAGACTCCACCCTCAAACCTACCCTATATAAGTTGTTGTTCCCCCAATAAACTTTGGCATTGCACCTCGACCTCCGCTGTGTGAAGAACCCTTTTTTGCAGTGCCCGACCCCATTCCCTTTTCCCCGCGGGTCGTGGCACAAAAATCCTCAGGTTCCTGGAGATTTCTTCAGGACCTGCGAAAAGTTAATGAAGTCCTTGAACCAATGGGAGCCCTCCAGCAGGGAATGCCATCTCCATCTATGCTCCCTGCTGAATGGCCCCTAGTGGTCATTGATATTAAGGACTGCTTTTTTCATATCTATCTCAATCCGGCTGATTCGGTCCGATTCACATTTTCAGTCCCTGCGATCAACGCTTGCGAACCTCACCGTAGGTTCCAGTGGAAAGTGCTTCCCCAGGGGATGAAAAATTCCCCAACACTCTGCCAGATGTTCGTGGCAGAAGTGTTGAGACCTATTCGGCAAAAGTACCCGCAGTCAATCATCTTCCATTACATGGATGATGTGTTGATCTGCGCCAAATCTCAACTGGCAGTAGATAAGACCCTAAATTCAACAATTTAGGGCACTAAAAGATAAAGGATTGGAGATATCCCCTGAAAAAGTCCAGAGGGAAGCACCCTGGAGGTATCTGGGACTCCAGATCACTGCCAGAACTATAAGACCTCAGACAGTATCAATCGATAAGCGAGTCCAGACTTTAAATGACCTCCAGAAACTGCTGGGAGCTATTAATTGGATTAGGTCTGTGCTGGGGATCACAACCGGTGATCTGCACCCACTCTTTGAGCTGCTAAAAGGAGACGCCGGTCTATCCTCTCCCAGAGTTTTAACATCTGAAGCAAAAAAGGCCCTTACCATTGTCGAAAAGAAGATTTCACAGAGACAGACATCTAGGAGAATGGAGGGACTGCCATCCTCCCTGGTAATAATCCGTGAACAACGTCAACCTTTGGCCCTTCTGGGCCAATTCACGAACGACTACAGAGACTTTTGTTTATGGGAGTGGATATTCCTCCCTCATCAATTCGGCAAAACCATCACCACAGTTGCAGAAATGATTGGCAAGGTAACATCCAAAGGTCGCACTAGGTGTTTAGAGCTCAGTGGGGAAGAGCCAAATTTTATCTACCTCCCACTGACCTCTGAACACCTAGATCAACTGCTGCGAAGCTCTATTGATTTTCAAATTGCCATCGGGGGCTACCCGGGAGAAATCAGGCTACACCTCCCGGCGTGCCCATTTATCCAGAGACTAATCCAAATTCCATTGAGGCTAAAAATTATGCAATCAGACATACCAATCAAAAATGCAAGAACAGTTTTTACCGATGGCTCTGGGAGAACTGGTAATGCAGTCGTAGTATGGCGCGAAAAGGATGACTGGCAACAAGATACTCATAAAGTACAGGGTTCTCCCCAGATAGTAGAGCTTTCAGCAGTTGTGCGAGCCTTCGAAATTTTCTGTGGTGAGTCAATTAATATAATTTCAGATTCGGCCTATGTCGTTGGTGTGGTCAAGAGAATCGAAAATTCATATTTAAAGGATGTGGCAAATGAGAATTTGTTCAGACTCTTAACCAAATTGTTGTTTCTTATAGAAAAGAGAGAATTTGAGTATTACATTGTCCACACCAGGTCACACACCGCTCTACCAGGTCCTGTGGCGGAGGGAAACCAAGTTGCCGACCATCTGGCAGGTATGGCTGTCACCCCTAACTTATACCAACAGGCGAAACTTTCACATGAGTTTTTCCACCAGAATGTGCGGTCGCTACAAAAGCAATTTGGCCTAAAATTATCCCAAGCTAAAGAAATTCTGAAAGCGTGCTCTGATTGCCAAATACTCACACCAGTCGTTCCTGAGGGAACTAACCCGAGAGGTCTATCACCACTGGAGATTTGGCAGTCAGATGTCACTCATGTGGCTGAATTTGGCAGACTAAAATATGTTCACGTGTCTATTGACACATTTTCAAAAATGATTGTGGCCACCGCGCATCCTGGAGAAAGAAGTAGCCATGTCAAAAAACATTTCCTGTCTGCATTCACAAGGATGGGTGTCCCCAAGCAGGTAAAGACCGATAACGGGCCCTCCTATGTGTCTGTAGACACGAAAAGGTTTTTTGAACAATGGGGGGTACAACATACCACTGGGATCCCTCATAATCCCACAGGGCAGGGTATAGTGGAGCGTGCCCACCAAAATGTTAAAAATTTACTCAAAAAACAAAAGAGGGGGAGTATTGGCCTGTCCCCCCAGGAAAGATTAGAAAAGGTAATGTATGTTTTAAATTTTTTAAATATGATGGAGGAATCAGAAACTCACCTAAACAAAAGTCCTGTAGATCGCCATTTCAGAACAGATTCCTCATCGCTGTCACAACCTAAAGCTAAAGTTATGTACCGGGACCCACTAACGGAAAAATGGACGGGCCCTTTCCCCTTGGTCACCTGGGGGAAGGGCTACGTCTGTATTTCAGGTTCAGAAGGACCAAAGTGGGTCCCTGCCCGCCGGATTAAGATCTTCCAAGGTTAAAGAAAAAGAACACCCATGCATCCGTCTCACCTCTTCCTGATCATCAGCATTGGACTCATCCCTCGAACCACCATGACACCGCTGAGGGAATGGATGAGTCAACCCGCAGAAAATCTATGGGTAACACTGGCCAAGGCCACTGGTACGGACACCTTGTGCCTGGCCTTGACCAGCGCAGGCAGTCCGTTTAGGACGTGCCTGGTGGGGATCCCGATCACTCCACCTGAATGGGATACGTTCGTGTCCCAAACACGTTTGTGGTTTGAGTGCTTGAGTGAGAGCGAGAAGGCACCCCAGAAGATGGGATTGGGGAAGAGCAAGGCTTCCTCACCCATAGGAGGCTGTAAGGTAGAGCAGCCAGCTGATTCCTCCGATGGAGGAAGGCTCCTGAGGGCCGGTAGTTCCCGGGGAAGGGAAGGACTCAGGAGTAAAATTAAGAATTTGAAGAAGGACCCTCTGGGAGAGAGGCAGTCTGCGCTAGGTAGCTGCAGCTCCCAGGGAGAAAGGAATCCTACAGTTAGGGACCTATCTACCAAAAAAGAGAATAAATCTGTGAGTGAGCCTGGAAGAGACTCTTTGGAGGAGCGAAGGCTTAAAACAAGTGGTTTTGAGGCTAGGTCGCAGGGGATTCCACCAGACAGCCCCTTAGGAATATTGTTGAAAAACTGGAGTGGTTACCCACATACTCTCGGGAAGTCGAGAGAGAAAATGGTCTACTATTGTGTTGAAATGTGGGGAGGCAGACAAATAGGAGATGGTGTGTACTGGCCAATTTATGGCATGTTAGAGAATTGGATTTGTGAAGTCTTAAATTGGTATGTTAGTGATAAAAGACCTTACTGTTTAGAAGAAAGTCATTATGCTATCATTTGGTTGGGAGCAAGTACACATACTCGCTTATTTCCCCTAAGGGAGAAAAGAAAGCAAGTAGACTCAGATAAAGATCCGGAGCCTTGGAATTCCCCTCCACCTTATATTCCACCCTGTAATGGGGAAAGTATAGTAACACCAAGTGCCCCAGTAGAGTCAAAGTCTGCCATTTCATCTCCTCGAGGGTGGGAAACCTCCATTTTGTGTTCAGAAGGGCGGGAATCCGCCATTTTATCTGCAAAAGAGCGGGAAGCCGCCATTTTATTTGCACAAGGGCGGGAAGCCGCCATTTTGTCACCAACCTCTGCACACACATTAGTAAAATACTCCAGTGAGTCGCCTTTAAATCCAGGCATGACATTGACTCATGGAAAAATTGAGAACCCCCTCCCACAATCACAACTATATCCCCTCAGAGAAACAGCTCTGACAGGAAGACAAGGAGGGATAGGATTTGTGTCTGTGCCCCTCAGCTCTGGAGATGTAAGAACCTTTAAAAAAGAAATGGGGAATCTGTTAGAAGATTGGCATTAATAAACCTTTTATTTCCTTGTAACCCAAATTATAGCCTCGTTTCATCGATCACATTCTCCAATCAGGCTGCGTTAAATGGCGGCCAGACGTGGTGCAGGATTGTAGGTCCTTCATACTGAAGGAACCCGCCTGCCCACCTGGGCACAGGTGCTGTGGCTCAGAGAGCAGCACTCCAGCAGCCCCCCCAGCTGAACAGCGGATATCACACCGCAAGGTGGGCTGATCCTCGTGTCCAATATAAGAGACGAGCAGCTGGGGAAGAACCCTGACAATCTGACAGAAGAACCCTGATAATCTGAACCCTGACAATCCTGACAATATCCTATTGACTTTATTTTATGAAATAGATTGTCTTGATCTTTAAAAATATCAGTTTGAAAAAAGTTTTCATTAGAATGAGGACACACCAAAATCTGAAGCGAAAATTTGGAGAAACATCTGTACAAACCATAAGCAAAATATGAAGGTGATAAAGAAAAAATACGTAATAGAAAGCTCCCAGAGTGGTTTACTAAGAATAAAGAACATAGAATGTCATTACATAGAAAGTTTTAAGAGAGGTTTACTATGAAAAGAAAGTTTATGTAAGTCGAAAGATGATACGAGAAGAAAGACAATTCGCAAGCAGCAGTTCTAAGAAGAAAAAGAATTAAGTTATAAGAAGATTGTAGTGGAAGAAGTAGTGAGGATAAAGTGAATTAAATGAAAGACTCTGCTTCTTTAAACCTCTATTATAAGCTAAAAACGATGTTTCTTGCTCTGTCGTGTTAAGAGTTGTGTCAGCTGACTTTTACAAATTGTTAAATTGTTCCCTGGTAAGCGATGTTCTTTTACAATTCTTTTTCTTATACTGACCAAAGTTTATTGGCATTCTGATGATTCCTTTCGTTCCCAATTAAAAAAAAAATGTGCTTTAATAAAAAACAGAAAAGGGGGACCTGTTGAGGGACTGAGAATTATAAATTCTGTATTTGGTTTATTGTCATTGTATGGTTTTGTATATGTTATACCTTTTTATGTAATTCTTGTGTTCTGATTGGTTGCAGTATTATGTGTATTTATGTTTTTCCTTATATGGTCCTAATTTGCATGCTCTGCCTAAACCCCACCTTCTGTTCCAGTGCCTTCCCTACCCACGTTATTTAAGGCTGGAGCCATTTTATGCAGTGTTCTTTTTGTTCCTCCTTTTAAGCCATTCAGTTGTACCCCACTTTTATAATAAAGTCACCTTACCAGTTGCACCCTGACAAGTTGTGGAGGTGTTTATTCAAGTGTCGACCCCCGCACAACACCAGCATATCCACAGTGGGAAACGGCCCTACATGTGTGGGGAACGTGGTTAGAGCTTGAGGAACAACTCTGACCTGATCCAACACCAGCACATCCACACTGGGGAATGGCCCTACATGTGTTGGGAATGTGGGTAGAGCTCGAGGAACAACTCCGACCTGATAAAACACTTGATCCAACACCAGCACAGGCACACTGGGGAATGGCCTTACCCACGTGGGGAATGCGGGAAAAGGTTCAGACAGAGCTCCCACCTCCACAGACATCAGCTCATCCATACCGGGGAACGGCCCTACCAGTGTGGAGAATGTGGAAGAGGTTTCAGACCAGCTCCAATCTCCTCCTGCATGAACGGATTCACACAGATGAGAGGCCCTTCCGCTGCACCGACTACTTGATGAGACACCAAGGGACCCACCAGTAAGTGAAGCCCTACCAGTGCCCCACTGGGGGAAGAGCTTTGGCTGCTGCTTCCACCCTGAATGAAGCCCCTGATGGTGAGGCAACCCCTGGAGTCCAGTGACTGTCAGTCCATCCCCTTCTACTGAAAGGGCCAGTCCCCTTTCACAGGGGCAGGTTTGTGGTGGTCTAAAAACGTGTAATTAATAAGGAAATTGTAGATTATGCGTATAAGTTGTATTGTATTGTATGTATGTTCTGTCCTTTCACTGGTTGATATTTCACACAGTACCATATATGGTTATGTTCAGCCCGATGATTGGTTGTAATTTGCATGCTCCGCCTAAACCCCACCTTCTGTTCCAGTGCCTTCCTTACCCGTATCATTTAAGGCTGGAGCCATTTTGTGCAGTGCTCTTTTGTGCCCTTTTGTTCCTCCCTTTAAGCCGTTCAGTTGCCCCGCTACTTTTATAATAAAATCACCTCACCAGCTGCACCCAGAAAAGTTGGGGAGGTCTTTATTCAAGCGCCGACCTCCGCAAATGGTGCCCTGTGTGAGGAGTGACAGAAACAGTAGCAAGCAGCAGCAGTAGCTGGTAAGGTGCAGCAGATGTCAGTGAGCTAACTCTTTAACACCTGAGAGCTTCACTGCCACGCTTAGAGAGCCATCGCAGCTGGACAGCAGACCCGGCTAAACGACGAAAACACCGCACATTAACACCGGAGAGGCGAGCAAAGATTTTAATTACCCCTTCTACAACTAACATCAAGATGGGAGCTCACCCTTCCAGGGAGGAGACTGAGATGTATAGTTATTTAAAGGACCTGACCAAAAATTATGGACCCTGTTCCTGAAGTAATCACGTATTTGGAATGGGTGAATATCGGAGCTTCGATTTCATATGCTATTTATAATGGAGATCGTCACGCCATTAAGCCTTTAAAAGCGTGGTGAATGATCTTTACAATATTAAAAAAGACTGTAAAATGGGAAAATCAGGATAAGGAGATAGAAGTAAAAGAAAATCAAAACTTTTCCTTCTGTATTTTTTAAGGTAAAAATGTCTGTATTACCAATAATGCAAAAACGTCTATAAAAAATAGCGGATCAAAAGACAAGGGCAAAAAGGATGCCAAATTAAATAGTTCTCCACAAAATGGCGACGAGCCCCAGAGCGCGGGACGCCCCGGCAGGAAAACAGATGGCGCAAAAGTCTGCGGCGGGAAATTAGGAACACCAAATGGTGGCTCGGCTCGTGCTGCGAAAAATTCTACCATCTCCCAAAATGGCACCTCTGTGGCAACCAACACCATGGTAACGGAGGCCCATGACAACATCTGCACCACGCCCACATCCGGTGACACTCTTAACATCCAAGATGGCGGCGCCCAAGGAGCTTCCGGCTCTCAGAATGTAAACATCCGCCAAGATGGCACCGCCCAGGGATAGCTGCCAGTAGCTCAAGGCCTGCGGTTAACATCCACAGATGGGCCTCAAATTCAGAACTAGCTTTCACCACACTTGGTAAGCAACACCCCTCAAAAGAAACAACCACTACTAATTCAGCAAAACCAACACCATCAATGGACACAGTAAAAAAAGAATTGAGATCGATCCTGGTATCTGAAAGAGAGGGTTTAACACCAACTGCACTAGAATTGCAATATAAAGCCATGACATATAAAGATCTGCCTGTCCAAGAACTAGGTTTTCAATCTGTATTACAACTGGTCGTGTCTATACTGGACGTGGTCCAAGTTTCTCAGCGCGAGAATGGTGATGTCACTCTCCGAGCCGTGACAGATGAGACAACAAAACATATCACAGAACTCGTAGCCCACCAAAAGAAGAAGCGCCGAATCCATCAAACCATTTCCAGCGAACAAAAAGTAGTGTTTTCAGAAAAGCTTGAATTTTTGGAATAATCATGAACATTTTAATTAATAACTAACTACCTCAAACTCTATCTGCTGCTATTACTTCTTGTTTATGGGTGTATATGTTTCATTTTTATATAAGTGTATGTATTAACGGGTATCCTTTATTTAACCATGTTTGTAACGCAATTGCTGAAACTCTTCCTAAATATCATAGTTCCTGGGAAACCAGTGAGTAGCTTAAGAGGCAGCAACCAGGGACAGATCCCTTTCCCCGTCCGTTAACCTTTCAAGGTTGACATCCCCTTTGGGCTGTGAAATGGAAACCAAAGGCGGAGCTGAGAAGTTGATTCCTGGCGTAGAGGAGTCGACCTCAGCTTGCGCAGGGTACAAGCACACCTCAGGAGGGAGGTGTTGCTCACACAGTCCTCCCGGTTGAACGGCGGGTACTGGGCCGCATGGCTGGCACACCCACACGACCATGCTACTTTTGATATTTAGGAATAGGAAGCTATTTTCATGTTTATGGTTTTGTTATAAAATTGAATGATAAGTATTTTCTTTGTTACTAATATATTTGCTGAGTTTTATGTCCAAGGGTAAAAAGGTGATCGCAACAATGAAAAACATCTAGAAAAAGAAAAGGAGAAGCTTCTATAATAAAAGGAAAAGAAGGGGAAGGATCATTAATAAGAAAAAGAAAACAACATAGCCAGGAAACTACAGACAAACTCTAAAAATACATGCACATCTATATATATATGTATATTAATTAATGGTTTTATATGTTGTTTTGTATAGTCTAATTGTTTGTAATGATATGATGTTCTGTAATTAATATATATATTAAATTTCTTAATTTATTTTTTATAACAATTACTGTAGAGACTCAAACACCTGAAAGCTCTACCTCAAGAACATGACACCCTATGTCAGAGACTGGAACAGTTAATGATTTATGCATTCTAAGAGACTTCTGCAGGCTTTTGACTTTCTGATGTGCAACTGGGCCCATCCCCCCTCCTCCAGTGCAAGCCCTGAAAAGGCAGGAAGAGTCAAGTTTACCACGCCCTCCACATGAACTCCACGCCAAAAAGGGGGACACCACCCTATGAAAACAACTCCCTGCCTTGGGGGAGGTGCAAAGGATATGGATATTGACTGGTGACTTTGGGGGTTTGGGGGGTTTTTTCTTCTTCTTCTCCCCCACCGCCTGCAGATCAAGACATCGCTGGATCCAGTGGGCGGTGATTATACCACTCTCATCTTTCCTTTTTTTCTTGTTCTCCCTTACTCTTACCCTGTCTTTCTCTCCCCTATGCATTTTTCTCCTCCCCGGAAAGGTTATGACAGCCCCCAAAATGCTGGCATACCTGTTGATACAAAATTGTTAAAATAAACCTTGTCGATTATGTTTTCAGACACCGACTATTGAGTGTCGTTTCCCTTTAATCCACCCCAAGGGAATTATTGATAAAACCTGGGTTACCCCCCCCCTTTTTTCCTGGGGGGGGTCGTAACAACAGGCAGCTCAACTGGCAATACAGCAGCAACGAGAGCGATGGATAAAACAAAAGGCCTGGAAAAAATCTGAAGCAAAACAACTGACAGACCCCTCAGTGACAGAGGAACTGAACCAACTTCATCAAGGTTCCTCAGAGTGTGGGTGAGGACTCCGAAGAACCAGAGAGAAAAGCCTACCAGCACTGGACGGCAGCATTGAAAGAAGTCGCAGAAGAGGAAGAATGGATTTGAAATAATGGACTCATTTAACTGAGATTACTGAATGGAGCAAAATTACAGGTTTATGGCTCTTTTAATGTTTTTTGATATCCCCATGTTGTAATGGTTCGTTCCCACAAAAGTTCCACTCCCTTCTCATGCATATTCTATTGCTACCCCTGGCAGTTGGACCCTCGCCACTCCCAGACCATGGAAGTTTTCCATCTATGGCTGGCATCAGCAGTGATACCAGACATGGTGAGGTGCTGCTGGACTATTTTAATACCAAAGTCAACCAGACCAGAACGCCTGAAGGACATCAGCAACTCACAGCCCATTACCATTGGATCAATCATTTTAAGCTTCTTTTCCAGAACAATGACAGCAAAGCTGGCCAAGGCATGTCCCATTAATCTCAGGCAGAGAGGATTTAGAAGACAGGCAGGATGCTCCAAAAATCCCAAACTGTTACAACTGCTAATCTGAAATGCTGAGGACACAGAGAACTGCGAGTGCTATTGGTTGATATCGCAAAGGCCTTTGATACCGTGAGCCATCAGCACATCCTAAGGGCTCTGAAACAGAAGGGAGGAGACCCTCCTATTATCACCTTGTTTAAGAACCTGCATAAGAACATCTACACACGTATAGACACAAAGAATGAACACACAGATCACATCCACATACAAAGTGCTGTGAAACAAGGTGATCCAATGTTGTTGCTTCTATTCCATTTGCCTGTAGACCCTCTGCTGCGCAAGCTGCAAGAGTGTGGAAAAGGGTACCAACAGGGAGGGAACACTGTAACAGCAATGCCCTTCACTGATGACTTGGTCCTATTAAATGGATCCTGGGAAGGCATAAAAAACAACATCAAAATCCTACAGACCTTCTGCAGGACACAGGGAGAAAAGTGCCACGGCTTCTACACCAAGCCAACTAAGGATTCGTACACCGTCAGTGACTGTCCAGCACAGACCCTTAACTGCACACCCCTCAATGGGATTGAACCCAGCAGTTCTGAGAAATATCTGGGCCAGCAGATTGACCCCTGGACTGGTAGAGATACACCAGAACTATCTGCAAAATTAACAAATTAACAAATAAGGCACCGCTGAAACCATTAGAGAAAACTGACATCTGCAAAACTTATCCCATCCCCACATTAACCTGTGGCAGGAAGAATGTAACAAGGAACCATGGGAGTTGTAGTCTTCTGGGTTCTCAAACAATACCTGATTGTCATTGGTTGGAAGGTCATGGGACATGTTTAAGCATGGTATTTAAACCTAAGCGGTTTGAATAAAAGGTAATTCTGCTCTGGCACTCGTTCGTGTCTGAGTGTGGTTCGTGCCTTAATCAACACCTCAAATGGCCGTCCAATAAGGGACTTCAGCGGGTTACCGGCAACCAGGAGCAGCAGCTCTGGGGAACCCGTCTGGGGGTGTCCATATCGCCAAAACCAAAAGGAAGAAAAGAAAGAATTCAGCGCGCTGGGTTTCCTCTGCAAAAAGGAACAAAAAAGGAAGAAAAAAGGACCGGAAGAAAGGACAACAGAGCTTCAGCACAGAGGTAACCAAAAATTGGCAAATATGGAAGGGTGGTTTACCCGTCAGGAGGGAATTACTCCAAAAATCAAACAAACAGCTGAAGTTATCTCTCAACTTTTACAAGAACAGAGCATAAACATAGAAGAAAGTAAGTTATGGGACTTGTTATATTGGATTTCTTTGCATGAACCTGCATTACCTCTAACTGGACCTTATTAAATATCATCTTGGAGAAAAATAGGGAACAAGATCGTTGAAAAAGCTAGTGAAGGAAAAACAGACGCCCTCAAGAATTTAGCTACATGGAAGGACATTATGATAGCTTTAAATATGCACTATAATGGCCAGTCTTCGCAAGCGAAGATTTGGGAAAGGTCATTAACCCTTCGAGCCTGTGCAGTGGATTTTTTAGGGGAGACCCAGCGTGCGCTGAACTGAGCCCACCCTTTAATCCTGAGGTTCATCTGCCGGGGCCAAGCAAGCTTGGACAGTGGCAGTGAGGGTCTCAGGACGTAGGTTTGATTAGAGTGACCTTCTCTTAGATGGATTGCCTCACAGGGCTGACGAGCTCCATCTGCCCGGGGGGCCGGGAATCGAACCCAAGCTTTAAATATGCACTACAGAAAGGCAAATGCACCCGGGAGAGTGGGTGGAGCCGGGGTTTGCCGGGACTGCCGCTCCGACCCGGTTTGCGGTGGCGCCGCCCCGCCCGGGTTTGGGGGGGGGGCGGCGTGAGCCTGGCAGCAGGGGGGGATGCTGGCTTTATGCCAGCGCCCATGGCTGCAGCTGAGACCGTGCCGTACAGAGCAGCGAGCGGTGCTGCTGGAGCCGGGGACAGTTACAGAGCAGCGCCGACCCCGGGACCGTTACGCGGCGACCGTCACACGGCGGTTGCAGTCAGCGTGCGGAAGGAGAGCGGCAGCGGAGGCACCGCCGTGTTGCCCCTGCCGCGCGGCAGAAGTGAAGCCGCCACCCCCAGGTTCAGGCGTTTCGCCGGGAAGGGGGGAGGATGACTATGACAGACAAATAGACGGCGAGTCTATAGAGGACACAGAAGAGGCTCTGCTAGCTCCCTTTAGCCAGGGCGGTCCACTAACACCCTTTGGCTGCGCAGCGGCCATGAGACCGCTGCAGAACAACCACGCAGCAACATGGACACAGCAAGCTTACTCCGGCCGTGAGGCGGAAGGGAAAGTGCCTCTTCCGTCACCACCAGTTCAACCAACTCACAACAAATGCACAACAGTTAAAGCACCACTGTGGCTCTCCTACCAAGAAACCAACCCACAGCCCTCACCAGCCTCAGAACAGCTTTTATGCCGAAGATGGTCTGATGGAGGAGGAAGAAGAGATACTGACTCCCTAGAAAGCTTAACTGAGCTCTGGCAAACTGAACTCAGCGAGACAAGAGAACCAGAAAAAAGACAAGCAGTTTTGAATCCTGCAAAAGAGGAAGAACAGCAAACATGGCTACAGCTACTACTTCAGCTCGAGGAAGAAGATGCAGACTGGGAAAGCACACAGAACATCTGCCCACCCAAGCCCAGACCACCAGCAAAGTCAAAGTTACCAACGTTGAAGTGGACAGCACGTGTACTGACTGCGTTGCTGGCGATGACAGCTGTTGGTTTTGTACTGTGAGAATTTCAGCTGGGACAACACCATCCACCTACTGACAGAACCAACAACCTAGAGGTAACACTGCAAAACACAGCAGACATACAGCTATCAACTACCATGTTTAATTTCCTAAATCACAAAAGGACAACTTTACTAATTGACAGATTATCTGCTATTATAAAAAGTTCTTTTGTGTTACAGGGGGTAAGAATAATAATAAGAGGGGCCCCAAATCAAGTATTTACTTCTCACTATTTTAAAATGCTGTTAGACAATATGCCATACACAACATGGAAAGCCAAACTTAAACAAGTAGCAAACAAACAACCAGTTACAATTTCAACTGCAGAAACACGTAACTCTTTATACACAGTCACTGCAAGAGCCTTGAGAAAGCAAAACAAACAAAACTCTCATACAACACAAGCCCAAAGATGCTCCACAAAGTTGCAACATACAACAATACACACCTCTAAATCCACTCAAAACACAAACATGCATAAATTGGCCTATACCCAAATTAAACAATTAGAATGGGAGGCAAAGACAGGAATATCAAACATTTTTAGCAGCAGAACAGATATAACCTCACAATGGCCCTTAAAAAACATCCAAACCTATTTAACAAGTTTTCTTAAACTAGCATCCCCAAAGCAAAACACAGACATTATAACCAGCAATAACCCAAACATTAACTTTGTTTCCATTGGACCCACTGAAATCACTCATTCTGTAGAACAGAGACTGCCTCTGTCAAAGAGGAAGTCAATTAACAGATTTTTCCCAAAAGCAGCTTTACTGCAGCTGAACCCACAAGTGGCCCAAGAAACAGGTAGCCCAAAATCAATAAAACAATGGCCTTTCCTTAAAACAGAGGTGATGCATTTACATACACTACCAGAAAACCATATAAACACAGCCCCACTATGTACAAAAACTCTTTCACTAATCTATCAATCTCTCATACCTTAAAAAAAAAACCAACAAAAAAATCAATCCACATCACACAGTGAAAAACATAGTATAAAACAAAAAAACAAAGGGGGAAAGAGATACGGGTCTGTTCCCTATGTGTATAAATTTACATTAACATTTCTTTAAAACAGGGATAATCACAAAGAAGCAATAAATGATACAACAGAACCAAAAGAAACACATAAACAGTAACCAATACAGAACCAAAACTCCATGAGTCAAACACAATAAAGGGTTTAAGAGTGCATGTGTAAGGAGAGAATGAAACGGTGGCCACCGGAGTACGAATGAGAAAGTTGAGTGGACGCATGTATGTGTGTGTGAACACAAGTACACTTTATAGCAAGACATCTTAAACACTACTTCAAACAACACCACCTCAGATACAACATCTACAACCCAACACATTTCCTTTTTAAATAATGATGATGCCATTACACAAAGTCACCCTCGGATAAAAGGTTATCCACACTTACAAACCCTGGGCAATTTGAGGTTGCTTGAATATTGCACGAACCAATAAAGTCGTAAACAGCTCAATAAAGGCCTTGTGACGATAGGCCCTGGTTTTTATAATTAGTTGAAATAAGACTGGTTATAATAAGAATGTAAAAATGTATTGTTTCTCAACTTGATAATAAAAAGAGGGGGGAGATGTGGCAGGAAGAATGTAACAAGGAACCATGGGAGTTGTAGTCTCCCAGGTTCTCAGACAATACTTGATTGTCATTGGTTGAAAGGTCATGTGACATGTTCAGGTGTGGTATTTAAAACTAAGCAGTCTGAATAAACAGTAATTCTGCTCTGGCACTCCTTCGTGTCTGAGTGGGGTTTGTGCCTTAATCAACACCACATTAACCTACTTGGGCCCCACACTGATGTGAAAGCAGGGTTCCTCCAGTCCCTGGACCTACAGACACGATCCACTGTCAAGGAATGGCTGCATTTGCCACCGAGCACATCTCACATCATCCTAAATTCAAGCACAAGGGGTGGAGGTTTGGGTGTCACCAGGTTGACAGGATTGATCCCAAGTGCACAAGCCCAAAGATGGCAGAGACTGGTTCAGTCTTCAGATGAAACAGTCACAACAATTCTGAAAATAAAAGAAATCAAACAAGCAGATGAAAAGCTATGGATAAAAGCTGGAGGAGACAAAGAAAAGAGCCAACAATATTGGAACCCAAACCAGTAATCCAACTATCCAATGATGGGGATGAGAAAAGAACACCAGCTTTCTGAAACCCTGAAACTGGAGAGCATCAGAATTTGCAAAATGGACCAAGCTGGTATCCCAGCACCTGGGCATTACCAACTTTGAAAGGGGGGGGACCAGCAACTTTGGGATCAACAACTACAGAGGCATCACCCACACAAAGCCTAGAACAGCACTGCAATTGAGAGCCAACGTTTACCCCACAAGACAGTTCCTGGCAAGGGGTAGACAAGCAAGGTACATCAAATCCTGCAGACACTGCCAGGCTGAGAAGGAAACATGCTCCCATATCATCAGGAACTGCCCAGCCTTGCAGGAGGCAAGACTTAAAAGGCACAACTGTATCTGTGATATCAAAGGAAGCTAAAGAGAAAAATTGGGTGGTGTTTCAGGAACCACAGAGAAGAGATAACAACAGTTACATAAATGGCACCTCATATTTGTGAAGGACAACCAAGCATAGGGGGTGGATGTCACTGTGATACTGACACATCTTTGGAAGAGGCTGCAATGGAAAAACTAGGAAAATACCAACAAATTTAGGATCGGACAAATGCAGCAGACACTGTATTTATGGGCTTTCCCCTTGGAGCACGGGGGAAAATGAGGAACTTTTGAGGGACCTGTGTTTCTCCAAATGGAACAAAGAGAAGACAGCCCAGAGCCTGCCCTCCAGAGCACTCCTTACCTCTGCAGATATTGTACAATGTTTGGGAGCAAAGCACGTACTGTTGTATCCTCTTAGTTCACAACAAAGTCTCACAGCACTTCAAGTGAGTGCTGTGAATGCAGAGCCACCACAATCCAGTTAAATCTGGCCTGGACAGTAGGTGGGGATGACAATGGAATCAGATCATGATGTGTCACATACCACCAATCTGTAACAAAATTCTACCAAGCCTGACCAAGGTGGACAGGCCACCTTCGCTTAATCCAGAAAAAGAGCACACAGAAATTATATCTGCTATTATATGTGCCTGATAAATAGCCAAATGCCTTGTCATCTAATTAGTGATGAGCATAAATGCAGGAATGAGATTCCCACTGTCCCTACTGACTATCCAGCAAAACCACAGCCAAGGGAACTGGCCTGGCTGAATCACCAAGGAAAGAAGTCCCTGTGGAGCTTGACTCCAGTCTGGTGCTGTCAAGAGACACGAGAGCTGGAGAACAAGGAGGAGGCCGGGCACACGCTACTCTGATGGTTTTGTCACTTACCCACTGAGGGGGGGGGACAAGCCCCGAGGAGGGCTCTCACTTCTGGCACCAAGCACCTGGGCTCCAGGGACCAGGCAACAATGGGAGTGCACATGGGAAGCCACTGGTGGCTTTTGCTTCCCTCGGTGGGATCCGCGGGGCTGGGGCTGGGCTGCGATGGGGGAACCCACCGTCACAGGGGGTGGCAGTGGCAGGCGGCCCCTCGCTGATCAGTGCAGGGGTCCGGCTGCTCCCATCTCCCACCACACAGGAGACCTGGTGGCCCTCGAGCCAGGGCACCCACCTGTGATAAATAAATAATTGCAATCCGTGAAACAAATGGGTGATTACATCAAAATAAAACAAATGGCTTGTAAAACTTAATTACACCCCCATAAAGAAATAAAACAGACCCTTACAAGGTCAAGAGGCCTAAAACCTCCTTACTATCCTAAGAATAAAATATGGTAGAACTTTAAATCTTTAGGCACCTGTTCGTCCAAGAATGCATGAATTATGACCGGCTGTAAAGATAACACTTTTAACTTTAGCTGTAAGAAAACCCATATATTAAATACTTAGCAAAAACCTGTAGAATGTATATATATATGATATAATTAATATGCACAAAATAATTAAGACAAATACTAAATGTACCCTGTAATATGTGTGTAGATTTAGGAAACTGGTCCCCACCTCTGTCACCCAGCCAGGTGCTTGCTTTTTCCATATAATAAACTATCATTCAAAAACTTATAGGAACTCGAGACTTTGTTTATCACCCACCCTTGGCACGCCTGGGCTGGGTGGGGCAGACATGGCATCCCACTCCCGTGCCCCGTTTCCCCCTGCCTGGCGGATCCCGCTGCCGCAGGTCCTGCTCCCCGTTCCTGGGTTCCCCTGGGCTCCGGGAACGGACTTGGCCTGGCCGCTAGAGGAGTGTCTTCCATCCGGATGGGATTCGGGGTTTTTCAATGCCTTTAGTCTTTCATCTGCTCCTCTCCTCTCCACGGCCAAAGGGACAGCACTCTGGCTCGCCTGTGAACAAAGGCAATCAAAGGCAGTCATCTCATTAAGCATTAAATCCATAAACGACCAATCAGAATATTGGTTTCTAACACTCCTTTCAAAATGTTTCACTATCTCACTGGAATCATCTCAGTACCCCTTAACCACCCCTTCCAATTATCAAGGTCTGCTGTACTCAAAGGGACCTTTACTCTCACCACCTCTCCTGCCCGTCCTACTCCCTGCCCAAGGGGGGCCCGGAGCTGGGGGCTTTTGGCTCCTTTTACTCCTCCTGTGCGGTGATGGGGGTGCTGCCGCTGGCTCCTGCTTCACTGCCATCACTGCTGGATTCATCTCCTGATGCCACTGCAGGGGCTTCAGGTCCCGCGGGGGGGAACTGGGGGTGTGCTGCTCTCAATTCTTCCCGATCTATAACCCCGGGAGACACAGGGTCTCTCCCTTTTCTTGTTTTAAGGCACCTTTGCCCGATGCTGCATGATGAGCAGCACCTTTTTATCTTTTGCTTCTCTTTCCCCCTGTCCTTTTCTAATGCTATTAACAGGGGATCCTGGAGTGAAACGTTTCTCCTGCAATCTCTCTGCCATTCTGGATGGTTTCTCAAACAGAAAAACCTATCTCCACATATTGCCTCGTTACCTTTTCCATTACGCCTTAAAAATAACATTAATTGCAAAACTGTATTATAATTTAAAGTTCCATTCGGCAGCAAACTTTCTCCCTCGTCTCATTTATACAAAGGCCACCATTACCTGCAAGATTTAATCGTGTTAGCCTTATTGACACCACTTCCACTCACACCACCCGATCTCTCCAATGGCTTAAAATACAGCCCAGAGGACTCTTTTTCACAACTTTCTTACTCTGGCTATTTCCCACAATAATTTACAGGTGCTTTCCTACCTCCTTTCCTTTTATCAACCCTTAAATACAACTGTTTTGTAAGTTAGGAAATGCGGGAAATAAATACTGGGAAATTGATGAAAATTAGTGCCACAGGAAATAAAAACTCCTAATCGCACTGCCTGCACCAGACACTGAGATGTTAACAACTGCGAATTAAAATGAGTGCTACAGAACAATAAGAAACTCTTTTCTTACCACACTGCTTGCAGCAAACATTAAGATGTTAATAGCTGTTAATTAAAACTCGTGTCACAAAACAATAAGAAAACTTTTCCCATTCACACAACCTACACCAGACACCGAAATGTCAACACTTGCTAATTAAAATCGCTGCTATAAGACAATAACAAGACTTCTCTCACAGCACCTACACTGAGTTGCCAACACCTCCTGATTAAAATCGGTGCTGCAAGACAAAACAAGGAAACTTCTCACTCACACCACCCCCACCAGACGCTCAGATGCCAACAAGTGCCCATTAAAATCGGTGCTACAGGACAAAAAGAAAACTTTTCTCGCTCACAGCATCTATCCCAGACAATAAAATACCAACACGTGTCCATTAAAATCGCTGCTGCAGGACAAGAAAAAATTTCTCACTCGCAGCAGCCACACCAGACACTGAGATGCCAACACCCGCTGATTAAAATCGCTGCTACAGGACAAGAACACTGCTCTCACAGTACCTACACCAGACATTCACACGCCAACAAGTGCCCATTAAAATCGGTGCTACAAGACAATAACGACTTCTCTCACAGCACCCACACTCAGACGCCAACACCTGTTGATTAAAATCGCTGTTTTAAGAACACTGCTCTCACAATACGTACACCCGACACTCACATGGCAACACGTGCCGATTAAAATCGGTGCTACAGGATAACAAAAAATCTTCTCTCACTCGCACCACTTATGCCAGACACTCAGATGCCAACACGTGCCCTTTCACCAACCCTTAAACGCAACTCTTTTAGTTAGGAAATGTGGGAAATAAATTGTCGGAAGCTGATGAAAATTAGCGCCACAGATGATAATAAAAACTTCTCCTCATCACACTGCCTACACCAGGCACTAACATATTAATCAGTGCTAATTAAAATTAGTGTCACAGAACAAGAAAAAAGTCTTTTCTGGCCGCACTCCTTGTATCAGACACTAAGATATTAACAGCTGCTGATTAAAACTCGTGTCACAAAAATAGAAGACAACTTTTGCCATTCACAATACCTACACCAGACACTGAAATGGCAACACGTGCTGATTAAAATCGCTGCTACAAGACAAGAGTAAAACTTTGCTCATAGTACAGCACCTACACCAGACACTGATGCCAACACGTGCTGATTAAAATCAGTGCTATAAAACAAGGAAACTTCTCTCACTCACAGCACTCACACCGGACACTCAGATGCCAACACGTGCCCATTAAAATCCGTGCTACAAGACAATAAGAAAACTTCTCTCACAGCAGCTACACCGGACACTGACAGCTATACTTCACACACTCTGCACTCACCAAACTTCTGAAATAATTTATTAAGACCCACAAGCTTTGCCTTACACACCGTACACGACCTCCGAAACAGAAACAATTTACCGGGACACACACGACCTCCGAAACAGAAACAATTTACCGGGACACACACGAACTCCGAAACAGAAACAATTTACCGGGACACACACGAACTCCGAAACAGAAAGCGGCTTACAGGTACTTTCCAGTGACCGGTCACCCGAAACCAAATTATACGAAACAAATACCTTCAATTGGTCGCAGAGGTCCCCGTCTGCTCCCGCAGCGAGCCCAGGGAAGTGAGGAGTCCCTTCGGCAAAATCCCGAGGGCGCCCCAGGGAGTCCCTGCCTCCAGCGGAGTCTGCAGCCGAGCACAGGGTGACTCCCGCCTGGCTGGCCGGAACTGAGGCCGGCAAAAGCCGACGGTAGGAAAACCCAATAGCCACAGGTCCTATTAAGCCACTATTTGTTTATTACGGCGCAGGACGAAAACAGGACACCTCCAACCAACACGCGCACACCCTCCCCCCTCACAGCTTCCCTTTCCTACAACTACGTCATACATATTCATTGTGCATTTTACATATTCATGACCTACCCGAGACTGGGCGGTGTTCGATGTCAATCTCGGCACACGCCTTCTGCCGCCTGCGCGCTTCTCTCCCGTGGCCGTCCCGGGCGGTCGTAGGGGATGAAGGCTCAGAGTCTTCCTCTCTCCGAACTGTCCCCTCGCTCTCGGAGCATGCGCAGTCTCTCAGCACCGGCCCCTGGCGGCAGCTCCTCATTGGCTGCCCGGCTGCTCGGTGTCCCATTGGTTGTCTGTTGGTTACGCTTGGCTGCGCCGCGCGCTCTCCCATTGGCTGCCCCTTCCCGCCATCCCGCAGCTTTCCCATTGGCTGCCTCTGGGCACCTCCCCATTGGCTGCTCCCCGCCCACACGGCTGCTCTCTTAGCGACCGCCCTGGAACCTGAGAACTTATTCAACTCTGCAGCTTCAATTGTCCCTTAGCAGCAGCAGCGTAACATCTTCTCCACAGCAACTTAACATTTTCCCTTGTCGGGGCGACCCCACAGCACCAAAAAGGCTCCCAGCGACGCAACCCCAGCTGTGCTTCGCACAGAGACCCCGCCCGGCCCCGCCGGCAGCGCCCCCGGCCCGTGCCCAGCCTCCCCTCTGCTCCGGGCTCCGCGCCCAGCGCCGAACGCCTTCGCCTCCCCCCGCGCCGCCTCCTCCTCGCCCCGGCGCTGCCGCTGCCGCCGCCCCGGGGCGCGGGGACCGCCTTGGCCGCCCCGCTCCGGCACCGCCGCTGGGAGGGGGGAGGGCGGGGCGGCCCCGACCCGTGCGCGGGGCCTGAAAGGCGGCGGGGGAGGAGAGGAGAGCGCGGCGGGGGCTGTGTCTGCACCGGGCCGGGCCCGGAGCTTGAACACTGTTTGTTTGGGACGGCCGAGAGCACTGCGGGAAAGCTGGCCAAGAAAGCCGGAGCAGAAACCCGTTGTGGTGCTTTTGGAACAACCCCTTTCGCGGGAGCGGCAAACCCCGAAAGGCTGTGTGCTCCCCTGGGTTTGGGACCTGCCTGACCCCCCTGGGGGGCCCAGGCACCTCTGTGAGGATTTTATCGCTTGGAGCAAGGGAGTTACCTCCGGGCAGCAGATAAAGAAAACATCGCAGCACCCTGCAGGAGAAAGTTGTTTCTTCCCACGTTAAAGCTTTTCCCTGGCAGCGAGAGTTTCCTTGAGTGGGCATTAAGGTTTTCCATCCTCGGTGTTTCTTCGAAGGTTTTCTACACCTACACTCTGTGTGTGTGTGTCTGTGTGTATGTCTGGGAGTCTCTGTGTGTCTGTATCTCTTTGTCTGTGTCAGTGCGTTGCAGCAGTGGGGGGGCCCGGCCTTTGCAGGGTGGCAGCTCCATGTCTGGAGAGATTTATTTCATTGAAAAACTGACAAGTAAAAACCAAACCAAACCAAAATGCAGTGCTGGAAAAGGGAAACAAACAACACCAGCCCCCTCCCTCCCCCAGCATCCCTTCCCTGGCCCCCCTCTGCCTCCCACGCCCCAAAATAAAAAAAATACATAAATAAATAAGTAACTACAGCCACTCCCCACCACCAACACAAAAAAAAATACCTCCCTTCACACCACTATGGCACCAGTACGAGCCAGTATGAGACTCGTACAGACCAGTATGGACCTGTATGGACCAGTCTGGGACCAGTATGCACAACCATGGTACCAGTATGGGCCAATATGGACCCATAGGGGCACCAGTACAGCACCAGGGTGGACCAGGACAGGCACCAGTGACACCAGTATGGCAGCAGAATGGGCACCAGGGCTCCCAGTGCTCCCGGGATGGCCCCAGTATGGGCATCAGGGCTTCCAATATAGGAGTCTCCAGTTCTCCCAGTATGGGGGCACCAGGGCTCCCAGTGCATCCAGTACTTTCAGGATGGGGTCAGCAGTACTCCCAGAGCTCCCAGTATGGGGTCACAAATACTTCCAGTACAGGCCCAAGGGTTCCAGTATGGGCTTCAGTCACAGGGACTCTTGGGGGTCCCCTGGCTTCCCAGCCCCTCCCCTCATGGAACCAAAGGGACCCTGGGACACTGTGGAACCTCATGGAATCACAGGGCCAGTGACTCTGTGGGACCTGATGGAACCAAAGAAACCCTGGGACACTGAGAAACCTCATGAAGTCAAGGGGACGTTGTGACATTGTGGAGCCTCATGGAACCAAAGGAATTCTGGGACACTACAGAACCTGATGGAACCAAAGGAATTCTGGGACACTACAGAACCTGATGGAACCAAAGGAACCCTGGGACCCTGCGGAACCTCAGGGAACTGAAGGAGCCCTGGGACATTGCAGACCCTCGTGGAATCGAGGGGCCATTGTGCCACTGACAAGCTCTGTCAGGGTTTAACCCCAGTCAGCAACTGTGGAGACGTTTGCTCACTCTCACACCAGCCAGAGCAGGGGCAGACTTGGAAGGATAAAAGCTGGAAAACTCCTGGGTTGAGGTAAAAGACACTTTAGAGGGAAAGCAAAACTGGGCACACGAGCAAAGAAAAGCAAAGAATTAATTCAGCACTTCCTATGGGAAGCAGGTGTTCAGCCACCTGCAGGGGAGCAGGGTCCCATCCCACAGAATGCTTCCTGGGGAAGACAGATGCCATCACTCCAAACCCTTCCTTTCCTTCTTCTTCCCCTCCCTTTCTATCCTGAGCATGATGTCATGTGGTCTGGAATATCCCTTGGGTCAGTTTGGGTCCCCTGTCCCGGCTGTGTCTCCTCACAGCCTCCCAACTTCCTTGCCAGCCTGGCCCTGTGAAAAGCAGAAAAGGCCTTGGCTCTGTGTGAGCCCTGCTCAGCAACAACCAAAACATCTCTGTATTATCAACCCTGTGTTCAGCACAAATCCAAAACACGGCCCCGTAGCAGCCACTGGGAAGAAAATCAACTCCACCCCAGCTGAAAGCAGTACAAACTGTGACCAAAGTAGTTGTATTTTTTAAAAACAGAGTCTATGCAGCAGTGGGGAAAGATGCTGGAAAATTCTTTTAACTGTAGTACAATAGTGTTTGATCCCTACATCTGTGACTAATAGCCTTGTGGCAGCTCTTGCTTCCTTATTTCCCTATATCAGTGATTAACATGTCCTTGCAAATGCCTTAGTTTTGAGAACAAGGATTGTGTGTGAGAGCAAAGAATGGTAAGAGAAGTACATTATGACATGACCACATGTCTGAGATACTCTCATGGAGAAAAGATTCCTTGGAAGATCAGGAGCCATATTCAAGTAAGTCCATGGAAGTAATTAGTACCTCTGCATGTATTCAGGAAATGTAATGAATATGTAATAGGAATGTCATGACTATTAATTTCATGACTCTAAAGTGGTCTGTGAGGTTGCTGGGTGTGCATGCTTTATGGAGCTATCTTCATGCACCCAGCACACTGAATGAAGTAATGTGGGCTTTCTAACCCAAAAAACTGGTTGGGGAGTTTATTTCCCAGTTTTCAGTGCCAGAACCTCATGGAACCCAAGGGACCCTGTGACACTGTGGGGGCTCATGGAACCAAAGGGACCCTGGGACACTGTGGGGGCTCATGGAACCAAAGGGACCCTGGGACACTGTCAGGAGCCTCGTGGTGCCCAGGGCTGAGGAATCCCGTGGGTGCAGGTGGCTCAGGGAGCAGCTGCAGTTGGAGCTGTGGGATGAGCTCTGGGTGAGGGGCCTCAGCCCAAAGGCCGTGAGCTGCTGACCCTGGAGCAGCCAAGGGAGAGGACACTTGGAGACAGGGCAGGAGCCCAGGACTCAGCAGGAAGAGCAGTTTGTGTGCTTGGAGTGTGTTACGACCCGCCCCAGGAAAAGAGGGGGGGGTAACCCAGGTTTTATCAAAAATTCCTTTGGGGTGGATTAAAGTGAAACGACACTAAATAATCGGTGTATGAAAACATATATTGATAAGATTTATTTTAACAATTTTGAATCAATTGTTAAGTTAACATTTTTGGGTGCTGTCATAATCAATAGGTAAGCTAACATTTTTGGGTGCTGTCATAATCAATAGGTAAGCTAACATTTTTGGGTGCTGTCATAACCTTTCTGGGGAGGAGAAAAATGCATAGGGGAGAGAAAGGCAGGATAAGAGCAAGGGAGAGTAAGGGAAAGAAAAGCTGAGAGTGGACAGATGTCCATAGTCACCGCCCACGGGGTCCAGCGATGAAACTTGATAGTTGCAGCTTCCATGTCTGTCACTTGAAGTGGTGGTCTTGATCTGCTGGGGGGGAAGGAGGGAAGCCCCCACACTCCAAGAAGTTATGAATTATCATATCCATGGTCAGTGTCACGGGCCATGCCTCGAGCCTCCAACCTCTCCCTGGGCCCTGCGCAAGAGCTGCTGTGTCTGGCCTGGCTCCCGCCTTTCAAGTTTGGCAGAGGGAGGGCGGGTCCTGATTGCTCGTCAGATGTATCAATAGTCAAAAGCCTGCAAGGTCAGCTCTTATCTTTCAGGACTTCACACCTCCAGCACTGGAGGGAGGGAGGCCTTGGTTGCCCATCAGATGCATCAATAGTCAAAAGCCTGCAAGGTCAGTTCTTGTCTTTTCAGGACTTCACACCTCCAGCACTGGAGGGAGGGAGGGCCTTGACTGCCCATCAATAGTCAATATGCATCAATAGTCAAAAGCAGCCTGCAAGGTCAGGACTTCACACCTTCAGCACTGGAGGGAGGGAGGGGCTCGACTCCTCATCAGAGGTATCATGCAAGTCAAAAGCCTGCAAAAGTCTCCTAGAATGCATAAATCATCAACCATTTCAGTCTCTGACAGAGTGTGAGGAGATAAAACCCCATGGAGGTTTTTTTGGGGGTCCCTCCTTGAGGGACCAGCTCAGCCTGTATCTGTGTTTCTTCACCAGGAATAAAATGTTTTATTGTTTTTACGACATCAGAGACTCTGCCATGGGAAACCTGGGTTGGAAGCAGTGAGGAAACCTGGTCTGACTGTGAGAGTGGGAGTGTGGGGAGTCACAGGGGACCCGTCGGGTCACTGGAGCTGCTGCTGCTGGGAAGGGGCCTGAGTGTCAGCAGTGCCAGTCTGAGCTGGTGGGAGAGTGACTGCCAGGGAGTCCTGGGAATGGTGAGCCTGGGAAGTTCCCTTAAGAGTGTGAGGGGGATCTCATGTGCAGAGACCCCCAGGAGCCCCTTGAGCCTCTCTGCTCATGGCAAGGATGCAGAGAAGGCAGAGTTACTGAACACCTTTTCACTGACAAGACCAGCCTTTGATGCAGGGCTGCTCTCCATCCCTTCAGCCCTGAGCCTGGCCCTTGAGATCTGGGGGCATTTGACACCCGCTGGCTCCTTTGATCCCCTCTCCCATCCCTCCCAGAGCACAGGGAAGGACTGAGGGGCCTTGGCTGATTGTCCCTGACCCTCCCCTACCCCGACACCAAGCTGTGCTCCTTGGGGACGGTGCTTGGACAGCCCCAGTCAGACCCTGTTTCCCGCTGTGCCCCCAAACCACCGGGTGCCCCAGGGGATGTGGGAACACACATGGACACGGGAAGGCACCCGTGGATGTGGGAACACACCCACCCAGACAGACACAGAGCATTTGTTTTGCTGCAGGGGTTTATTGATTCTTGCAGGGAAATTGCCAGGGCACCCAGGGGATCAGGGGGGTCCTCCAGGGATGATCATCTCCTCATGCCGCTGGAGGGGGCCAGGACACGGGTGTCACCACCACTTCCAGTCCTGAAAGACAGAGCCCCAAACGTCACCCCCGGTGTCCACAGGGACATGGCAGGGGCCAGCGCTGGCCCTCAGCAGGATGGCACCTTCCCGCCCCACTCTCCCTCCCTCCCCACCCGCCTCACAGGCCCCTCTGCGCTGGGACCCCCGTGGGCACAGATCAAGGACAGGCACTGAGCGGGGGCTCCCGGCACCTGCCACAGCCTCAATTCTCCACTCACCTTTGCCCACATTTCCGCAACACCTTCCATCCTTACAGGCCCCTGACCAGACACAAGAGACCATTGTGGGGCAGCTGGGAAAACATCTCAGCTCAATGACTTGACTACTTGCCTTGCATTTTCCCCAGGAGCCGGCAGTGACCTGGAAGATTTTCCTTTTGCCCTTTTCTGCTTCGTGCCTCATTTGTTGGAAAATTGAGGAACGTTGACTGAGGAGGGGCCCAGGGGAGGTGAAGCCGCTCAAGAAAGAGGCATTTACAGCCCCTCAACACCAAAGGTCCCACTCTGGACTGTCTCCTTCCTCTGGGCTCTGCTTGGGGAGGCCGTGGCTGGGCCTGCACCACTTGGGGGTTGCAGTGCCCGCAAATGGGCTGGAGCCGGGCACTGCCACCACCCCAGCACTTCCCTGGGCCCAGCCCTTGTGTGCCAGGGCCAGCATTGCCCAGTGCTCCCCAGTGCCTGCCCACACTGGAGATCCCAGTCACCCGCCTGTGCCCATTGCCCGTCAGCCCCTTTATCTCCCAGCTCCCTGTTTCCCTGATCCCGGGGTCCTGGTGCCCCAAGAAGGGGGGCAGTGCCAGCCCCAGGTTCAGTCAAAGAGCTGGAGTGGGAACAGGGACAATTGTGCTCAGACACGCCGGGTTTGGGGCTGGGTTGAGCTCTGGGGTGTCCCAGAGGGAAAGCTCTGGAAGGGATGGGCAGGAGGACATGGGTGGATCAGGCTTTGGGGGCTGTTGGAGGATGGATTGTGTTGTGTGGGATTGTCCCCACAGGGTATGCAGCTGCTTTCAGCTCCCTGCCCACCCCCTTGGCACCCCCAGGTGCCTGGGCCCTTCCAGGGGCAGCTGCCCCGTGCAGGAAGCTGGAGGGATGCCGGGGAAGGTGGCTGGATGGGTGCCGCAGGCGGGATGGACTCTGTGCCAGGGCTGGGCTTGTGGCCAGGGCTGGGGGCTGTGCCCAGCCGGGCTTTGCCCCGGGGGCTCTCGGGGAGGGGGCAGGGAGGAGTCCCGGCAGGGATAAATGTGCTCCTGCCCTTGTGCAGCCTCAGCCAGCGCTGCCCAGGCCCAGAGGAAGATGAAGGTCGCTGTGCTCAGCGTGGCCCTGCTCTTCACCATCCTGATGAGCCCCCCGGCAGATGCCAAGGTGAGGCCCCCATGCCACGGCCATGGGCTCAGGGATGGGCCCCTTCCCAATCCAGGGGCTCCCCCAGCACTCCCCAGCACCCCCAGCCCCGGGCCAGGCCACTTTCTTCTGGCCACAATTCCCTCTCTCCTTCCCCTTCCCTCAATTCAACTCCTGCTGCTGCAGCTCCGCTTCCTCACAGGATGCTTGCACCCGGCTCCGTCCTGGCACAGTCCCACTGCTTCCTGCTCTTTCTGACCCCAAATCCCACCTTTTTGGGCCTCCCTGTCCCATCCTCTTGGTCCCCTGGGGCATCTCCCCACCATCTCCTCTCTTTGCCAGCCAAGGCAAAGGCCCAACCCAAACTGGGTGGAACTGGGCCAAGCCCCACTGGAGTCCAAGGAGGACAAACAGGCCCAAGCTCCACCCTGGGCTCAAGTGGGACAAGGCCTGGCCAGGCTGAACTGGCACCAACTGGGAAATGCCCTGCCATGGCCCCTTCCCAGGGCCTTTCCTCCAGGCTTTGCCCTCAATGCCTTGCCTTTCCCCCTGCACTGGTGTCCCCAACTTGCCTGGGAGCTGCAATCCCAAAGAGCCCCGCTCAGCCCGGGGGGCAGCCGGGGCTGGAGGGGGTGGGGACACCCATGTCCCCCCCAGCCCCACAAGGCCAACCCCAACCAAGCCTTTGCTCTCCTCCTGCAGCCCGTTCAGGCCGGCGGCGTCCAATGTGGGGAGGTAAGTCTGGGAGTTGGGGGCACCCAGTGTGGGAAGTGGGGGGCACTTTGGGCCCCCCATCCCTTCCTGGCACTGGGGACACCCCAGTGACCAGTGATGTCTTCTTGTCTCTCTACAGGGAACCCTGACCAGCGTGAGTACCAGGGCTTGTGCTGGGCCCAGACCCTCCCCTCTGGTGGCCACCACCCTCCAGGCCATCCCAGTGCTCCCCAGTCCACCCCAGTGTGCACCGGGGAGGCCCTTCCTCAGGGCCCCCACTCTATTCCCACACACCCCAGTCCACCCCATCACACACACACAGGCCATCATTCCCACACCATTTCTTCCCTTCTTTCTCCTCTAATCCTTCCCCTGTCCCACCGCCCATGACACTCGTGTCCAGAAATCCCCTTCCTTGACACCTCAGTCCCAAACCCCCTCCAGTCCCTTCCAGTTTTCTCCCCTTCCCCATTTCTCCTGCCCCCACCCCTGCCCTGCTTCATTCCCTGGGTCCCTCAGCTGGAATCCCTTCCTTCTCACCCGCATCCCCCACAGTCCCATCCCTTCCACACCCCAATGCCCATCCTGTGGGATCCCCAATTCCCCCCACTTCACCCTCTTTGGGTCCCCTCCTCCTCCCCCCACTCTCCTGCAGGCCCTGAATTCCCCTGGCTCTCCATGTCTCCATCCCCACCCTGGGCCCTGCAGGAACAGGGATCCCAATGGGAAACTGGGTGCAGTGGGGCTTGGGGGAGCAGAAGGGATTTTCCCCCTCAGACCAGAACCCAACCCTGGGCTGGGGGGTCTGGGGACACCCGTGTCCCTCCCCCAGCCCCACAGGGGCCAATCCTGCTTCAACCTTTGCTCTCCTTCCCCAGCCAATCTGGGTAATAAAAGAACGTGGATGTATGGAGGTAAGTCCTGGAGTTGGGATGTCCCCAGTGTGGGAAATGGGGGGAAATGTAATCCCCCCATCCCTCCTGGGCCTTGGGACACCCCAGTGACCAGTGACACCTCCCGCTCTCTCTCCAGATAAGATTCGATCTCCATCGAGTGAAGAGGTCTGAGGTGGGTACCCCGAGTTCTGCTGGGCCCAGACCCTCCCCTCTCATGGCCACCACCCTCCCCAGCATCCCACTGTGCCCCAGTCCAGCCCGGTGTGTCCCAGTCCAGCCCAGTTTGCCTCAGTCTAGCCCAGTGTGTCTCTAACCCTGCCTTTGTCCCCAGCCCCCCGTGGCTGACCAGGTGGAGCTGCTGCGCCAGTGACGCTCGGCTGCCTCTCTGCATGTCCAGGTGAGAAATATGGGAGGCTCCTCAGCCCCCCAAAGGAGCCTGGCAGGGCCCTGGGGGGTCCCTGAGCCCTCTGCAGTGGGCAGAGCTTGGGCACAGCAGAGGGACACGCAGGGGGTTGTCCCTGCTCCGTGTCCCGGGGCAGCTGGACAGAGCTGCCCCCAAGCCTTGCCTTGCACTGGGGGCTCTGCAGACCCCCAGGCTCACCGGGAGGGCAGGGAGGGGCTCGGGGAGGTGTCAGAGCATCCCGGGCTCAGGGGCTCTGGGGCCACATGGATCTCAGCATCCAATTCCCTTCTCCTGCCCCAGCTCCCTGCAGACAGATGGGGTGGGGACAAGGCCCCTCCCATGTCCCTGTGGACACCAAGGGTGACGTTTGGGGCTCTGTCTTTCAGGACTGGAAGTGGTGGTGACACCCGTGTCCTGGCCCCCTCCAGCGGCATGAGGAGATGATCATCCCTGGAGGACCCCCCTGATCCCCTGGGTGCCCTGGCAATTTCCCTGCAAGAATCAATAAACCCCTGCAGCAAAACAAATGCTCTGTGTCTGTCTGGGTGGGTGTGTTCCCACATCCACGGGTGCCTTCCCGTGTCCATGTGTGTTCCCACGTCCCCTGGGGCACCCGGTGGTTTGGGGGCACAGCGGGAAACAGGGTCTGACTGGGGCTGTCCAAGCACCGTCCCCAAGGAGCACAGCTTGGTGTCGGGGCAGGGGAGGGTCAGGGACAATCAGTCAAGGCCCCTCAGTCCTTCCCTGTGCTCTGGGAGGGATGGGAAAGGGGATCAAAGGAGCCAGCGGGTGTCAAATGCCCCCAGATCTCAAGGGCCAGGCTCGGGGCTGAAGGGATGGAGAGCAGCCCTGCATCCAAGGCCATGGGGATAGTGGGGGATGAAAAGCAGGATGGGAGCCAGCAATGGGAGCTCACAGCCCACAAACCCCCGTGTCCTGGGCTCATCCCACAGCGTGGGCAGCAGGGGAGGGGGGTTCTGCCCCTCTGCTCCGCTCAGCTGAGACCCCTCCTGCAGTGCTGCCTCCAGCTCTGGGCTCCTCTGGCTGTCTGCAACGCACCCGCCCGCAATGGCAATGGCTTCGGGGGATTGTCCTGTGCAATGGTTTGAGCCACCACAAAAATCCAAAATCGAATTTCCAGGCTTCCCCCACCCCTTCCCACAATTTTATCTCAACACCGAAGAGAAACTTTCAGGCAGACACCTCTATGGGGTCAAGGGACGTATATACATTTATTACTATGCAAATAAATACTATACAAGCTAAAAGCAACTATATATATATATTAACTTCAGTTATTGTACCTTATTCTGCCCATACAACCCTTGGCCAAAAGGGTCACTCTGTCTTTCCTGGACTCACAGCACTCCATTTTCATGGCTAAACACCTTGGAGAGGGCCCAGAGATGGCCCAGGAAGGAATGTGGGGCCTCGAGCACATGAGCTGTGTACAGAGGCTCACGGGTGTGGAGACAGAGGACAGAACAGGAGTAGCCTGGGAGGGCTTGAAGGGTGGTCTCAGAGATGCTGGAGCTTTCCTGCATCCTGGAAAACAGAATGAGAAAGAAATAATGCCACAAGGGCGGCTGGGGAGGTGCAGACTGGGCAGGAGCAGAAAGGAATTTCAAGTCAGGAGCAGCGCTGTGCTGCAACACAGCTCTCCTGACTCTGCCCATGCACTGAGCCTTGGGAATGCCCAAAGCTCTTCCCTCTCTCCGTAAAAGGTTTGGTTCCTCATTATCCTTTGGTGTTGGGGGGCACCTGGAATCTGGCAGGGGCAGGGGCTGCTCTGTTCGGCCTTGGGGCTCCTCCAGCTTCAGCATTGCTGGATGCAAACACTGCCCCTCCCAATCCCCTGAGCTGTGCACAGAGTGGGTCCTGATTCTCCCCAGGGGCTTTCTGGCATTAGGATCAGCCTGAGCAAGGTCACAAGCAGTGTGGGCTGTATTTACTCCTTCTTTGTTTTATTCCATCAGTCCAGGTCCTGGGAAACGCATCAATAGTCAGGAGACAGAGGAGGTAACTAAAAAACTAAACTGTTATTGGAATAAAAGGGAGAGTCCCTTCTAATACTCGAGAGGATCCATCAAGAAACACATTCTGTCCTTCTGTTCATGGACCATCTGTCAAGTCACTTCTACCTCGTGTTTGGAGATCTCTCCTTTGAATATGGTTGTGAACTGTCTCTTTTTCGGGGTCTTGTTCGTCCCCGTTTAAACAAGAGGCTGGATTAAAACTTTGTCCACTTTTGATCTCTGTGTCATTTTGTTCCCTTAAACAAGTTCTGTACTGCAATGATCGTGCATTAGTCATCTGTTTAGAGGCTTTTTCTTTTAACAGTGCCTTAACCTGCTGTGGGACTTTAATAAATGTCCTCCTGTCGTTAACTTTCTAGCCTCAGTTACCATTTGGGCAGTAGTGGCACAGCTTTGGACACAGTGGGGCCCTCCCCTTACTGCTGGATCTAGAAGCTTGGAGAAATAGGCCACTGGCCTACGAGAGCCACCGTGGTCTTGTGTTAGCACTCCTTTTGCGTGTCCCTGTTGAACATCTCCATAGAATTCAAATGCTTTGTTCAAATCTGGAAGAGCTAAAGCAGGGGCTTGGATTCATTTCTTTTTCAATTGTTAAAAACTTTCCTTCTATCAAAAACTGTCCTTCTCAGCCAGGGCCCACTGAGCAATTTATCAAGGGTTCTGTTGTGGTGGGCCTGTGACATCCTTGGCAATCCATCCCCATTAGACAATGGACCTCTTCTTCCTCAGGGTCCATCTGCTCCTATGGGCATTCTCTTTTCCAATGTCCCTCCCTTTTACAGATCCTGCATTGGTTCCTCCCTAGCTCAGGTTGTCCTTGTGTTTGCTGAGAAGAGGGAGGAGTATTTTGAAGAGGTTTGGGGGTCCAACTCTCCCTCTTGGTTCCCCTTGTCCTCTCATCCCTCCTCACTTAGGTTGAAGGAACTGAGCCCTTGCCTTAGCTTTCATTTGGGCTTTTTCATCCTCCTTCCTTACAGAAACTGATTGTGCTTTTCTATTAGTTCTTCTAAAGATTTAGTTTGCCACTCTTCCTCTTTCTGAATGCTTTGTCTGATGTCAGGCCGTGATTGAGTGACAAACTGTGCTTTTCATCAGGTTTCAAATGCAGGGCCTTTGGGGTCTAACCCTCCTGTTTTCTCAAGGTGTCCCTAAGCCTCTCCAGCCACTGGGTAGGGCTCTCATCTTTCTCTTGGTGTAGAGGCACAGCTTTAGACATGTTATTTGTGCGTGGCACTGCTGTTTTATTGCCCTTATTAAATCTGCTCAATAATCTCTCAGAGGGCCTAAGTGCATCTGGTTGTCCAGATCCCACTTTGGGTCTGCTCATGGAATGGCATCAGCCACTACAAGGGCATTCTGTCCTGCCCCACCCACAGCTTGTGGGTGCTCATCCTCCCACATTTGCTGTGCCTTTTGTAATATCATTCACTTTTCCTGTGGTGCAGAAAGGATTCCTATCCAGAAATCCCAATCTTTCCAGCTGTAATCTGGACTCCCTAGATATTCATCTATTCTTTCTCCTACTCCTGTAGGATCCTCCAAATAAGATGGAAGCTCTTTCTTGACTTGTAAGTTGTAAGTGGCACTATTACAGAACCAGAACACCCTCCTTGCCCCCCAGCAGGCCCTGTCTCAGTGGCATTTGCAGCACTCCAGCAGCACACTGCCTTCCGCCCTTGTTTTTGGAGGGCACAAGATTAGACTTTCCTCCCCCCATCACTTTCCCTCACAAGGGCACTTTCCTGCAAACGATGCTGTCGTTCTGGCTGTCTGTCCCATTGAGAAGGTGGAGGTAACTCTTGAAACACATCCCAGTTTAAATCTTTCTCCTTTTCCTTTTTAGTCTTGCTTTGGTTTTCTCCTTCTTTCATATGCTCTTGTTTTATGGAAGAAGTTTGCTTGAACCACGCATCACCACAGTCTTTTTCTCTTGTTTCCTTCCACTATCATCTAAAAAGGTACACAGGGTCTGGATCAGACCTGCATTGTAAGACCCAAAATGTGGCCACCTAAACCCTCGAGGCAGTGGGTACTGCAGCCAACAAAAATAACTGTATTTCACTCTTAGCTCCTTAGTTACTTCTGTTGGTGGGTTTATACTATCCCCAAATTCCAACGTTTTACCTCAGGGACTATCTGGAGGAATATAAGAGTTGTCACCCTTTTTGACACATCCCCTATCTGGATTTTTGCCCCTCTTGGGCACCGACCTTTTGCCTCCCTTGGGCATTTTCCTTTTGCTTCCCCTCATTCCTACATTTACTCACTGATGAGATTCCTCAGTCTTTCCCTGTGGACTCCTTTCCAGATTAGGACATTTCCTTACCCTTTCTTCCCCTCTCGCCTGTCTCTGGACAGTCTCAGGAACCCGATGAACTGTTTGATTCTGGCCACAAATGAAGGGAGTTGATCACCAAACTTCAAAGCAGGGGCTTCCCTATCCCTTGCAGCTGCTGGGTTCTCTTGTTCCTCAGCAAACTATACAGATACTTCAAAATGGGGGTCAAAGGCTGCTTCAAAATGGGGTCAAAGGCTGCATAAACTGTAACTTTCTACTCTACTGCTAAACCAATTAGGACTGTAGCACAAGTTTTGCAAGAACAGTCTTATTATTACTTACACCAGGCAGGAAGTTTCCAGCACAGGATGAATTGTCTTTGTTAGTCTCTTCTTTATCTTGTGGTTACTTCACATGCCCTTGGAGGGCTCTACATTCTGGATTCCATGTGTCCAGATTTTAGTTCCCCCAGGATTTCTTCATTGAAGCTTTTAAGTTGAAACTTAAAGTTTCAGTGATGTAATGATCAAACTCTGACAGTAACTGTCTGTGAAAACAAGCCTGGCACCAAGCTGACTAAAGTGGGAAATTTCTTGATTGAGGTGTTTGTTCCCTCTTGAGCCTCCTTTTGCTACGAGGGGATTTCTCTGATGGTTCCCTGTTGGCTTCCATTACCCCAGGAGTCCCTGGCTCACCTCTGTGAGACATCAGCTGTGCTCCAATGTGGCTGTTCCATCCCAGAGTCACCTCAGAGGGGCCCTCACGGGTACCTTGTCCCTCTGTTTTTCATGTTATCCCACAGATTTCCTGGAACAAGCCTGATCTTGTGCCCCTCCCCCATCATGTCCAGTTTAGAGCCCTGGAACACTGTGGAACCTCATGGAATCAAGGGGCCACTGGGACACCACAGGGCCTCATGGAACCCAAGGGACCCTGGGACACTGTGGGGGCTCATGGAACCCAAGGGACCCTGGGACACTGTGGGGGCTCATGGAACCCAAGGGACCCTGGGACACTGTCAGGAGCCTCGTGGTGCCCAGGGCTGAGGAATCCCGTGGGTGCAGGTGGCTCAGGGAGCAGCTGCAGTTGGAGCTGTGGGATGAGCTCTGGGTGAGGGGCCTCAGCCCAAAGGCCGTGAGCTGCTGACCCTGGAGCAGCCAAGGGAGAGGACACTTGGAGACAGGGCAGGAGCCCAGGACTCAGCAGGAAGAGCAGTTTGTGTGCTTGGAGTGTGAGGGGATAAAACCACATAGAGGTTTTTGTTGGGGGTCCCTCCTTGAGGCACCAGCTCAGCCTGTTTCTGTGTTTCTTCTCCAGGAATGAAATGTTTTACTGTTTCTAAGACATGAGACTCTGCCATGGGAAACCTGGGTTGGAAGCAGTGAGGAAACCTGGTCTGACTGTGAGAGTGGGGGGTGTGGGGAGTCACAGGGGATCCGTCGGGTCACTGGAGCTGCTGCTGCTGGGAAGGGGCCTGAGTGTCAGCAGTGCCAGTCTGGGCTGGTGGGAGAGTGACTGCCAGGGAGTCCTGGGAATGGGGAGCCTGGGAAGTTCCCTTAAGAGTGTGAGGGGGATCTGGTGTGCAGAGACCCCCAGGAGCCCCCTGAGCTGCTCTGCTCATGGCAAGGATGCAGAGAAGGCAGAGTTACTGAACACCTTTGCCCTGACAAGACCAGCCCTCAGGGATCTCTGGCCCAGGAGACCAGGCTATAGGAATGTTGGAAGGAAGACCTTGCCTTGCTCAAGGAACATTGGGTCAGAGAAAACCTCCAAAAACTCTCCCCCCACAAGTGCGTGGGACACTTGATGACCTCCTGTCACCAAGGGGACCCTGTGACACTGTGGGACCTCGTGGTTATCAGTCTCTTCCAAACGTTGTGTGCAACTACAGAGAGGCAAAACAGTGGAGCCTGAGCGTGTTGATCCAAACTATTCCCATCTCACCTGAAGATGTCCCTGCTAACAGAGGTCCTGTGTGTTCCCTCTGCTCTCTGGGCACTTGCATCCTTTGAGAGCTGCCCATCACTGGGGTAGCCAAGAGCACAGGGCGGGGGATCCCCTGGAGGGGGAGCAGAGACATCTTTCCTAGATCACCTTGCTCAGAGCCCCATCCAAGCTGGCCTTGAATGTTTGCAGGGATGGGGCATCCACCACCTCCCTGGAAACGTATTTCTGTGTTTCAGCATTCTCACTAGAAAATAGTTCTTCTTTATCTCTAGTCTGAACTGTCCTGGGTTATAACACTGAAAGAGGAATTTTCCCTTCCTCTGCTTTCCCTGTAAGAGAAAACAGAGCTCGGAGGGGGGAAGGGAGGTCATTAACATCACAAAAGATGTGGCTGCCCTAGGTTAATTGCCAATTAACCAGGGGCGGGGGCGGTTTCGGGGAGGAGAGTGAGCAGAGGTTGTTTGGGCCAGGAGACGGAGGGACTGCTTTTCGGGCTTTTCTGGAGAAAAGCCTGGGAGCCAGTTGTCTTTCCCCTGGTTCTTTCACCCTGATGAGATCTGACTTCCAGCCCTGCGCTGCCGGTGCCTCGTGACTCTCGCCGGGGCCGGGTACTGTTTTCTTTTCCTGCTCCCTTTTCATCGGAGAGGTCGGTGCTTGCCGGGAGGGAAAGGAGGGGGGGCGGGGAGCCTTGGAGACATTGCCATCTGGGAGCAGTGGGCCCTCTTGGGGGGTGAACTGTTTTTCTCCTCACCCCCTTCCCTTCGTGGAGGACAAAAGGGGCCCCCCTATCTCCCCCTCCCGGGTTTCCCCTGCGGGCCGGGACTGCTCCCCCCAGACCCCTTTTGTTTGCCACGTGGTGACTGCCGGAGCCCGGCAGCGCCCCCTGCCGACCATGACCCGGTACTGCAGGTCCTGCACCTTCCAGCGATCCCACAGCGCCCCCTGCCGACCACGACCAGGCACTGCAGGTCCTGCACCTTCCAGCGACCCAACAACACCCCCTGCACCACGATTAGGACTGTGCTAAAGGACAGAGGAGTATCCATTCAAACTTGTTGTTGTTCTTGTTTCTTGTTACTGTTTTACCAACATACATATATCTTTTAATAAAGGGTTGTTTTTTCTTCTGTTTTTTCCACATTTCCCTCGAGTAAAGCCCCTTAATTTCACATTACAACTGCAGAGAGGGAGGAGTTTGGTCTGCCTCATAACTCATCCTCTTTAGCAAACAGTCCAGTCTCATCAGACTGTGACATGAACTTACCGTTTTTTAGTTTAACTCCCTCACTCCCTGTCTTATTGTGACAGGCCCGACTGAACCCTTTGCCCACATGTCTCTAAGAAGCTGCCTTGAAGTACTGGAAGGCCCCAAGGAGGTCTCCCCACAGGCTTTTCTTCTGCAGGCTGAAGAGCCCCCACTCTCTCAGCCTGTCTCCATGAGAGAGGTGCTGCAGCCCTGGGATGCCCTTGGTGGCCTCCTCTGGAAGTGCCCCAAGAGGTGCGTGTCTTTGCTGTGCTGAGGAGCCCATGGAGCTGCAGGAGATGCCAGGGCTGGCAGGGGAATCCCCCCAAGCCATTGCCATTGCGGGCGGGTGCGTTGCAGACAGCCAGAGGAGCCCAGAGCTGGAGGCAGCACTGCAGGAGGGGTCTCAGCTGAGCGGAGCAGAGGGGCAGAACCCCCCTCCCCTGCTGCCCACGCTGTGGCATGAGCCCAGGACACGGGGGGTTGTGGGCTGTGAGCTCCCATTGCTGGCTCCCATCCTGCTTTTCATCCCCCACTATCCCCATGGCCTTGGATGCAGGGCTGCTCTCCATCCCTTCAGCCCCGAGCCTGGCCCTTGAGATCTGGGGGCATTTGACACCCGCTGGCTCCTTTGATCCCCTTTCCCATCCCTCCCAGAGCACAGGGGAGGTCCAGGTGCTCCAGGGGCTGCCCCGTGTGCCCCTTGCCTGTCCCAGCCCCCAGCAGGGACATTCCATGATGCCCCAACCTGCACTGCTCAGGATGCACATGGAGGGGGTGAAGGGGATCTCGTGTGCAGAGACCCCCAGGAGCCCCCTGAGCCTCTCTGCTCATGGCAGGGCTGCGACCAGAGAGGTACTGGGTGTGCAGGGGCTGGAGAAGGAGGGGACATGGACATGGGAATACAGGCACAGAGATGGGAACACACCCATGGAGATGGGAACACACCCATGGAGATGGGAACACACACATGGAGATGGGAACACACACACATGGAGATGGGAACACACACCCATGGAGATGGGAACACACCCATGGAGATGGGAACACACCCATGGAGATGGGAACACACCCATGGAGATGGGAACACACACATGGAGATGGGAACACACCCATGGAGATGGGAACACACACCCATGGAGATGGGAACACACCCATGGAGATGGGAACACACCCATGGAGATGGGAACACACACATGGAGATGGGAACACACCCATGGAGAAGGGAACACACACATGGAGGTGGGAACACACACATGGAGATGGGAACACACCCATGGAGATGGGAACACACACACACAAGATCAGGCAGAGTAGCTTTGCTGAAGGGATTTATTGATCATACAGGGGAAATGGCCCTGGGCTCTGAGGGAAATCAGGGGGTTCTTCCAGGGATGATCATCTCCTCATGCTGCTGGAGGGGGACAGGGCACGGGTGTCACCACCAGTCCTGAAAGACAGAGCCCCAAATGTCACCCCCAAAGTCCACTGCAACACGAGAGGGGCCTTGTCCTGACCCCTCTCCCTGCAGGCACTGCTCACCTCAGCCATCCAGGGATGCAGCCACATCTCACCAACAGGACCCACCACCTTCTCAACCACAGGGGGCTGGGGACAAAGGCATGGTTAGAGACACACTGGGCTGAACTGGGATGTACTGGAAGCCAAGGGAAAGAAATCGAGTCATTGGAGTGGTGCACTGGGGTATACTGGGGCAGACTGGGATGGCCAGGAGTGTCATGGCCATGTGAGGGGAGGACCCGACTCAGGCAGAACTCCTGGTACCCACCTGAGCCGTCTTCAGGATCCCAACTTCCACTAAATCCACCTGGAGAGAGACCAGGAGCCCTGGCTGGTCACTGGGATGTCCCCGGTGCCAGCGAGGGATGGGGGGACCAAAGTGTCCCCCAGTTCCCAGACTGGATTCCCTCCAGTCCCCCCGGCCCACTCACCTCCCACAGATCATTTTGGGTTCCTGCCAAGAGTGCCTGGGCAAGGAGAGCAAAGGTTTAAGCAGGATTGGCCCCTGTGGGGCTGGGGGAGGGACACGGGTGTCCCCAGCCCCCCCAGCCCAGGGCTGCCCCCGTCTGAGGGGGAAAATCCCTTCTGCTCCCCCCGCTCCCACTGCACCCAGTTTCACCTCCAACCCCTGTGCCTGCAGGGCCCAGGGTGGGGATGGAGACAAGGAGAGCCAGGGGAATTCAGGGCCTGCAGGGAGGGTGGGGGGAGTAGGAGGGGACCCAAAGATGCTGAACTGGGGGGAACTGGGGAGCCCACGGGACTGGGATTGGGGTGTTGAAGGGGCCCTGTGTGGGATGCAGGGGAGGGGAAAGGAATTCAAGTGTAGGGACATGGGGACTGCAAGGGAGAGGCTTGGTGGGGACAGGAGGAGGAGGATGGAGGAGGACAAAAATGAGGGCACTGGGAGATGGTTGGGAGTGGAGAGGGAGGCAAGGAATGGTCTTGGGAGGTACCAGGGCAGTGGCCTGGGTGAAAGGCAAAGGTCTGGAAAGAAAAGCTTTGGGAATGATCAGTGGGAGGATGTTTGGGGACCCTGGGTAGGACACAGAGCAGATCCTGGGGAGGAGATGCCTGAGGGGACCAAAAAGGATGGGATGGGAGGCCCAAGGGGTGGGATTTGGGAGCACCATTAAAAGAAACAGGTGGGGGCCCTCCCAGCAATTGACAGTGGACCTCCCTTGTCAGGGATTGCTGAATGGCTTCCTGCTGTTGCATCTTTCATTTCTTATCCAAAATCACCCAAATAGTTTTCAAACAGTGCCTGCCAATGGAGCTTGAAGGCACTCGTTCCATCAAAGCCATACCTGTAATTCAGAGGCATAAATAGAGAATGTAGATTTGTCTCTTAAGGTGCTCTCTCATTTCTACTAGATGTCAATTAGCATCATGTAAAACATGATCATTAAAATTGAAAACTCTTACCCTTCTATTTCCCTTTGAAAAATAATTCTGCTGTTAAAACACTCCCTTCTGTTTGATTGTTTAAAATCCAAATGAATGTGTGTACTAGTGGACACAGACAGGGCTCCCTCACAGAGAAGCCCATGAAGTATGGGCTGGATGAGCAGACAGCAGGCTGGTTGAAATCTGCTGGCCAGGGTGGTGATCAGGAGTGCAACATCCAGCTGGAGGCCAGGGATCAGCAATTCCTGGTGAACATCTTCATTGATGATCTGGATGATGGGATATAGTGCTCAAGTTTAATGGAGCTGATGAGTTTACATTCCGACTGCAAGGAACATGTTTTCACATCTGAAGCAGGGGATGGGAAACCAGAGACTCGCTGTGAACACCCAATGATTTCCAGAGCCTTTCCAGAGCATTTCATTCAAATCCGGGAATTTTGGATTAAAAAATCACGGTGCTCCTCCATTACTCTGGAAAGGGGACCCTGGTCTGTCGGGAGTGAGGACATTGCTGAATCTGAAAGCTGGAGAAGACAACAAGAAATGTGTGACCCTCCAGAGAATGAAAGCCCTGGATGAAGTTGTCAAGAAGTTCAGACCCAATGCCTTTCCAGTTTTACGGTTGTGTCTTAACATTTCTTGTAGTTTTTCCCTTGTTTGTCCCCTGAAATTGTTTGATGAAAACTCCCCTTGATGTCTGTATCCTTAGACCCCGCTCCCCGATTGGCCAAAGTTTGCTGCATTGCAGTATTTCCCTTTTGGCCACCCTTTCCCTAAAATGGATAAACCCTACCCCTTTTTCCCTTATCTAGTTACACTTTGCATGCTGGGGTCCCATCTGGGGTGCCAAGAAGAGCTGTGCTTTGGTACCAATTACCTCTGAAGCTGCTCGTGTGCCTTCATAGGCTGCTAAGATTTCCTTCTCCTCAGGGGTGGAATTGGCCTCAGAACCTCTGTGGCTTCGGCTCCAGAAACCCAGTGGTCGCCCTCACGTCTCACCAGGCACCTTTGGCCAGAGGCTCCAGGAGGGACCTTTATCTCCAGCTGCAGAGTAGAGCACATTCTTTACCTCTGGTCCTGTCCTGACTGCTCCAACAGCCACGGCATGTGCAATCTCTTGCTTGATCTGCCTGAAAGCTTGTTGTTGTTCAGGACCCCATTGGAAATTTTTCTTTTTACGGGTCACAAAGTAAAGAGGGCTCACCATCTGGCTGTACTCTGGGATGTGCATCCTCCAGAAGCCAATGGCTCCCAGAAAACCTTGGGTTTCTTGTTTGTGGGTGGAGCCATGGCTACAATCTTGTTGATGACGTCTGTTGGTATCTGGTGTCGTCCATTTGCCATTTCAGCCCTAGGAACTGGATCTCTTGGGCAGGGCCCTTGACCTTACTCTTCTTGATGGCAAAACAGGCCTTGAGGAGAATCTGGATGATCTTCTGTCCTTACTCAAAAACTTCTGCTGTGTCCCCCCACACAATGATGCCATGGATGTACTGGATGGATGGATGGGGGTCACAGCATCTCGGTTCCTCCGATACTGTTGCCTGTGTACAGTTGTCGTGGCTGTTGGCACTTCTTGTCCCCAAAGCTCCAGCGATTCCTTTCGTACAACAAGGGGACCAATGCAGCACCACCTCTCCAATTTTAAGTAGCATTTTCGCTGCCTTCACCACTAGGATCATTGTCATTGAACAATGCAGGGATGGGTTAGAGCTGATCTTGGAGTCTTTGCTACCAAACCTTGAAGGCCACCATCAAGGAAACTGGCTACTAGGCTGTGGATGTCGAAATTAAGGAAAGGAAGCAATTTGTTCCATCCATTTGAACGGTCCCTTAGAGGATGTCCTGGGACAGGCACAAAACCAGCAAGAACCAGGAAAAAAATTAGTAAAAAGGCCATTGTTATTATTTTTCTTTCTCCTTGTTCCTAAACAAAGCTATGTTTAGATAAACAAAATCCTCCTTGGCAGCTCTCCCAGGAGTGTCCCAAAACAATGGGGGATGTTTACAAACAAACCTGCTCTTGGCAGCTTTCCCAGACAATGTTCCCACAACAAAACCAAAGGAACCAAAACAATCCCACTTCTGACACCAAAACCATCTGTAGCCGGTTGGAGTTGGCTTCCTGCCAAACCCCACAGGCTACAGAAGATTACTACGTGTAAATTTAGGGTAGAACTTAGGTGGGAGGTTCCTGTGCCACAGTGCTCTTTCCCACAGTTTCTCTTGGAAAAGAATGGAGTTCCACAGCTCATTGCTTCCATTTCAATCTTTTTGGCCTTTGACCACTCTGGAAAATCTGTACCAACCTGATGAGCAGAAGTCTTGGGCTTTACCACAGGTGTCTGGGTGGTGTTCTGAGAGCCAGACTTCTGCTCAGTCCCAAACTGATGCCAAGGTGTCCCAGGCCAGGTGAATCCAGAAGTGGACTTGCAGCCAGAAGTCCGCTGACAGCACTGCTTGGGACTGCAGATCTGCTTCTGTGGCGCTCCAAAAAGAGCTTGGTGTTGGCCACTGCAAGTCTCTCAGTAGCTCTGAAACATTCCCAAGCACACACAGAGTCATCTTTGGCAGGAAGGCTTTTGCAAAGTTACCCTCCACAGCCTTGGCTACTACTCGACTTCTAAAAGCCAAGGGCATGAAGAGCGTCCAAAATCAGCACATGCTTTGATCTGAGCTTGTTCACAGGGCCTGTTTCTAAGAAATCACACCAAATGCAAGGAGCAGCCAGTGTCACCTCCAGTAGAACTCTGGCCTACCCTGGCCTTCTCAAGGAAAGCTCAACCCTCAGACCTGCTGCCAAAACAGAAGCCAAGAAAGAGCCTTCTTAGTTTGGATTCACAGAATCCAACTCTCTTCTCCCAGAGGCCTCTCCTTATTCAAACAGGAAAGGGCACAAGATTCATCTTCTCTGTCACCCACGGCATGAGGAGAGGAGAGACTGGCAAAAAGACTGCCTGCTAAAACAACCTCAACTTGAAAAGACACCAATAATGCCACAGTGGTGCTGCTGTGGGGTTACTGCTGGAACTCTAAAGAGAAAGGAAGACAGGTCTGAGGAAGGGAAGGCTCTGAAGGAACTTTCCCCACAAAGATGCCACATTCTGCTTTCACACCTGACGCTGGCCAGATGTAGAAAAGGGATTTCCAAGGAAAATGCAGGAGGAAAGAGGAGTCTGTTCTTACCAGTCCAAAAAAGCAGGGACTTACCTTTCCAGTTTCTTGGCGAGGCTTTTTCTGCTTTTGGCTTCCACCAGATACAGCTCTTTGTACTTGTCCACTTCTGCCTGGGTGGATTCCTTTTGAAAAGGTCTTTCTGCTTGGTTGCTTTTTGTCCTTCCCAGTGCACGTTCCAGATCTCTAATTCTGTCTTCTAACTGTTTTTTCAGTGAGTCCACATGACTGCTTCTGATTTCTTCTAAGGTGTCCTGGTGGGCTGCCTGTGCCTGAAGGAGACAGTGCACCTTCAACCACCACAAGAAAAAGAGAGCTCTGCCCAGCACAAAATTGCACACACCCAGTTCCAAGGGCCCAGCCTTACTCAGAGAGGAGGCTCTGCCTCCTCACTCCCAGCAGCAACCAAGGCAGAACCCAGGAGCTACCAGGGCAAACAATTCTTTGCAGTGGGAAAGAAGCCCAAATGAGCACTCTGCTTCAAAGCTACTAATGAAGAGACACTGGGTCTGTAGGACAGGGCATGTCCAAAAGGATTCTTCAAAGACAAGAAGAGCTTCCACATCCACCTCCACCCCCTCCCTGCCATCCCTGTAATTTCAGTGACTCCTTTTCTGAGCACCTTCCCCCCTACAAGGACAAAGCAGCACCTCTAGGTCTGGCCATGACAGCTGCAAGTTGCAAAACCCATTCAAGGATGAGCAGTGAGAAGCAGAGCAGCGCACAGAGATCCCTCCAAGCACTGCAAAGTGGGAATCTGCCTTGGGCAGCCTATGGATTCAGGGACCTGCCAGCACATTCCACACCCATGACAGCACTCCTGCCCAACCAGATTGCCTTCTGCCACTGCCTTCAGCAAAGACAGAAGCTAACCCACAGAATACAGGAGCAAAAGAAAAAGACCAAAACCATGGCCACAAGAGAAGTTTACGTAGCACCTATGGACACTGGGGAGAAAGTCACTTACTTGCAAAAACTCATTGACTTCTTGGAGTTTTTGTCTTATTTCCTGGTCTGCTTGTTCTTCCACCTCTCTTTTGCACTGTTCGAGTTGGCTGCGATCCACCACGTTGGTCTCCAAATGATGGTGGAGTTTTGCCAGCTCTTCTTGCAGCTGGCATTTGTCCATGGCCAGGTTCTCGCACTCCCCACGCAGGGCAGACAGCTCTTCTTGCAAAGCCTGATTTTTGGCTTCCAGCTGCGTGCACTGTTCACGTTCCCTGTCCAACTGCTGGGAAAGTTCAGCAACCTGCAGACAGAAAATGAAAAAAGGAGCTCAGTGTGGTGTAAAGGAGGTGAATTCTGGGAAAACCCCAAAAGAGGGTGGCCAGGGAGACTTTATTCATCATCTGCTGGCTCAGGACTAGACACAAAGTGCAACCAGGCTTTTCTTTTCCAGCAAGAACAGCTTTCCCATCATTTGCCGTAGAATTCCTCAGCTTCCCAGCCTTTTGGAGTTCCTCATGCAAAAATGCTCCACGCTTCTGGACTCCAAAGGAATGACTGCAAAGGCAGGAAGCCATTCTACAGGGATGCCTTCAAACCCAAGCGTGACTCTGACAGACGCCGCTTTAGCAACGGATCCGAGTGACGAGCGGAGAAGGGATCAGAGGTTCTGTGCCACTGCTGCACAGGCACAGCAGCCTCAACAGCACTGCTGGGAACAGTCCTTCTGGCTCCCCGCCACAGGATGGGCTGAAACAGCTCCCTGTGAGCAAGAAGGGACAGATTTTCCCCTGGGAGGCCCCTGTCCTCCTTGGGCCCTGGGCAGCAACAAGACTGAGGAGAAAAGCCAAACCTCAAGTGCCTCCTGCTCAGCTCGTGCCTGAGACAGGGCTCAGGGGCTGATGGTGCCCTGCCAGTGACAGCGCTGTTCCTCCCCTCTCTGCCAGGGCAGCAATTCATCTGGCACACCCAGAGGACGCTGTCACAGCCTCCCTCCAGCTGCAGCCAGGCCTGAGCTGGGCCCCACTGCTCTCAGCCCATGCACGTGATGTCCTGCCAGGACGGCAGACCTGCCCATCCCTCAGGCCCAGCCAGGGGATCTGCACTCTTGGCTGACCCCGCTCACTCTCAGGGGACCTGTTCTGCTCTTCTTGCTCAGGGCCTGTGGGACGGCTCCCTGGCCCGGGAGCTCACGCACCCTGCCAGGCTGGCTGCCACTCCTGGCTTGCCCCTCCTCTGCAGGACAGCCTGGCCTCCATCAGCCCTTACACCTACTGCTTTGCCCTCAACATTTGCATCTTTCCCCAGAAGGAGAACTACCTCTGGATTAGTTTGAGTCATCTCCCACTGGAACAGCAGGAGGAGCATTAAGAAAAGCCCATCACATCCAAAATGCAGCCAAGGGAAAAAAAATCATCCACATGACAAGAAATAGAGGGAAAGCATCTCCCAGCTTTCAAAAGAAGGAACACCACAACCAAAGAGCCCTACCCAGAGCGCAGCTCACCTCTCTTTGGAATCTATCAACTTCCTTGACCTTTTCAGAATATCTCTTCTTCATTTCTTCCAGCTGGGACTGACTTCCTTTCTCTTCATTAACCCGGAGTTTCCTGCTCTCTATCCTCAGAAGCTTTTCCAGCCTGCACAGCAAATTAGTCAAGAAACCCATGAAACACAGGAAGAACCAGCCTTTCCCCCACGGTCTCACAGAAACAGCACAGACAGCATCCAAGCCTAGAATGGCTTGGCTTGGCAGGGACCTTAAAGATCATCCAGTTCCAAGCCTCCTGCTCTGGGCAGGGACCTTCCACCAGACCAGCTTGTTCACAACCCCATCCAACCTGGCCTTGAACACTTCCAGCCATGGGGCATCCACAGCTTCTCTGGGCAACCGGTTGCAGTTCCTCACCACCCTCACAGCAACCAATTTCTTCCCAGGATCAAATCTAAACCTACTCTCTTTCCATTTGAAGCCATTCCCCCTTGTCCTCTCACTACCTGCTCTTTTAAATGCACTCTCCTCATCCTTCTTGTGGGCTCCCTTCTCACCCCAAAAGGCCACAATTAGGTCACCCCAAAGCCTCCTCTTTTCCAGGCTGAAGGGTTGCAATTGTCCCAGCCTTTCCTCCTAGCAGAGGTGCTCCATCTTTCCAAGCACCTTGGTGGCCTCCTCTGGGCTCAGTCCAACAGCTGGAGGTCCTTGCTGTGCTGAGGAGCCCAGAGCTGGATGCAGCCCTCCAGCTGGGCTCTCCCAAGGGCAGAGCAGAGGCAGAATGCCCTCCCTCCACCCGCTGGCCACGCTGCCTTGGACGCAGCCCAGGACACAATTGGCTCTCTGGGCTGCGAGCGCACATCGCCGGCTCATGTCCGGCCTCTCCTCCAGCCCAAGGGCTTCTCGGCAGGGCTGCTCTGCCCCTCTTCATCCCCCAGCCTGCACTGATACAGGGGCTGCCCTGAGCCACGGCCAGCAGCTTGCACTGGCTCTTGGTAAACCATCAGCAGATTGCCATGGGCCCACTTCTCCAGCTGGTCCAGGGCCCTCTGGATGGCATCAGCTGTGTCAACCACACCCCTCAGCTTGGTGGCAGCTGCAAATTTGCTGAGGGCGCACTCCAGCCCTTCCTCTGGATCATTAGTGAAGACATTAAAGAACACTGGGCCCAATCCAGACCCCTGAGGGACACCACTCGGCACTGATGGCCCTCAGCACTCTGAGCCATTGATCACCACCTCTGCATGGCACTGTTCACCCAATTTCTTATCCATCTAACAGTCCACACATCCAGTCCGTCTCTCTCCACTTTGGAGAGAAGGATGTTGTGGGGGACTGTGTCAAAGGCTTCCCAGAATGACAGGGAGATGACATGGGTAGCCCTTGTCCACTGAGGCAGTCACTCCATCTTACAAGGCCACCAGGTCGGTCAAGCAGCACTTGCCCTTGGCGAAGCTGTGCTGGTGCTTCCAATCACCTCCCTGTCATCCACGTGCCTTGACAGAGCTTCTAGAAGGATCTTTTCCATCACCTCCCCAGGCACAGAGGGCAGGCTGACAGGTTGGCAGTTCCCAGGGCCCTCCTTTCTACCCCATTCAAAGATGGGCACAGTGGGGTTCCCTTTTTCCCCTCACCTGGGACTTCCCCTGACTGCCACGACTTTTCAAATATCAAGGAGAGTGTCTTGGCAACTCCATCAGACCCTGGTGGCCAATGGAGGGCAATAATGCTGGCCAGATGGAGAAGATGGATTCCCAAGGAAAATGCAGGAAGAAAAAGGAGTCTCTTATTACCTCTCCAAACAAGCATGGACTTACCTTTCCAGTTTCTTGGCAAGGCATCTTCTGGTTTTCACTTCCTCCACATACAGCTCTTTGTACATTTCCATCCCTCCCTGTGTTGCTTCTTTATGAGAAGCACTCTCTTGTTGGGTGTTTTTGACCCTCTCCAATTCACTTTCCAGATCTCTAATCCTTTCTTCCAACTGGATTCTCATGGATTCACAATGACTGCCTTTAATTTGTCCTAGTGGGGCCTGGTGGGCTGCCTGTGCCTGAAGGAGACAGTGCACCTTCAACCACCACAAGAAAAAGAGAGCTCTGCCCAGCACAAAATTGCACACACCCAGTTCCAAGGGCCCAGCCTTACTCAGAGAGGCGGCTCTGCCTCCTCACTCCCAGCAGCAATCAAGGCACAACCCAGGAGCTACCAGGGCAAACAATTCTTTGCAGTGGGAAAGAAGCCCAAATGAGCACTCTGCTTCAAAGCTCCTAATGAAGAGCCTGTGGACACTGGGGAGAAATTCACTTACTTGCAAAACGAGGCTGACCTCTTGTAGCTTTGGACTTCTTTCCTGGTCAGCTCCTTCTGCCACCTCTCCTGTACACTGTTCTCTTTGGCTGCCATCCAGCACCAAAGTCTCCAAATGGTGGTGGAGTTTTGTCACCTCTTCTTGCAGCTGACATTTGCTCTTCTCCAGTTGTTCACACTTCCCAAGCAGAGTGGACAGCTCTTCTTGCAAAGCCTGGTTTGGGGCCTCGAGCTGCATGCCTGTTCCAGGCTCCATGTCCAGCTGCTGGGAAAGTTCACCACCCTGTGCACAGAAAAAAAAAAAAAAGGAAACTCAGTGTGATCTAAAGGCAGTGAATTCTGAGAAAATCTCTCAAGGGGGTGGCCATGGCAACTGTATTTATCATCTACTGGAAACCAGCCTAGAAAACACTTGAAAGATTCCCCCACAGAAAGAAGAAACTTTACACCTAAAAACTTAAGAATTTGGGAGACACTTCTGGCAACAATACTTCTGGGTCCCTTGGAGCTCATGATGGAACTCCTCATTTAGAATCTAAGAATTCCTCCAGTGTCCAGCACACCAAATACCCTCAGGGCTTTTGTAGCAGCTGGGGAAAGGACCAGGCTGCTTTCTGAGCAGCCTCTGCTGAGGAGAAGGCAGAAACTGAGCTCCCCAGGCTCTCCAGGAAAACTTCATCTGACAGTTGCCCCACAGAAATAGGCAACTAGGCTCAAGAGTCACAGAAAGGGAAATTTAGGACCAGCTTACTGAGGCAGAGGCTTGCAGGGCTCTCGGACGGACTTCAACGCTCTCGCTTGGCTGCTGGACAGTGGCTTCCAATCCGCTGTTCTCACTGGCAAAGCTTAAGAAGAAATACAGCTCTTATTACCAGAAAACCCAATGCCAGACAAACTGTGCTAAGGAACAGAAGCCACAGCAGAAGTGTCCTACAAAATCCCACTGACTCTCCCCCTGTTTCCACCCAATCCCCCAAAGCCACAGACCCCTCGCTTCACTGGGTTACTCTCTTACTGTTGCACGTCTTCTTCCAGGAGGTCCTGCAGTTCCTGGGAGGAAGTTATTGCCTCTCTTTTCTTGGCATCCAAGGCAGTCTTCAAGTCAGGAACACAATGCTCAGACTGAAGATGCTTTCCTTCCTCCTCCTGCAGCTGTAAAACCACGGGAAGAATCCACAGTTGTCAGGGGAGCTTTTCCAGAGAGGAGCCAGCTGCTGCTGAAGAACTCAGGTGCTGCATGTCTGTGTGCATCCCCTCTGCCCAAAGAACTGCAATCCATTCAAGTCCCTTCAAAGCTTCACTTCTACTCCCCAATGAACACAATGAACACTGTTTTGTCCGTTTTCAGGATGGACAGGAAGCAACAGGCACCCCCAGGTTTCTCCCTGTGGGGACAGGCTTTCCATACCTCCGGCTCAGCCCTGTCCAGCTCCTCCTGCAAGCACAGATTATCTTCCTCCAGGTGAGCCTCATGGCTTCCAGGAACCACAAGAGCACTCCTAAAGCATGCAAAATTTCATTGGAAACATGTCTGATCCTGCATCACTTTTCCCCTGCTTGCTCCCAAAACAGCTCTTCCCCCCTTTCCTACAAGCTCCGGGAAAGCAAAGCCAAGTCCATGGAAGCATTGGAGAATTTCTCTTCCAAGGGGCCTCCCTAAAGCAGCCTCAGCTACCAGCTCAGGCCGTGCTGTTCAGGGCTCCTTGCACTGCTCTTCAAAGTGCCCCCAGATGCGGCTGCACAAACTCCCAGGGCAAGCCCTTCGACCCCCTGACCATCTCCATGGCAGGAAGTTTTCTCCTTCTGTGCTCGGAGCCCCTCGTGTCCCCTGGGACAGTGTTGCTTCTCTTTCCCCCAACGCTTCCCTTCAGAGCACTGAACGCCCCAACTCTGCCGTGCCTCAAACCCCCCTGGCCTGCAGAGCAGCCACGCTGCTGAGCTACTGGCAAGTTTCCCCGGGGCTCTGGCTCTGGGTGTGGGGAGGGCACCACAGACAAGGCTTTCTTGCAGACCTCAGCGGGCAAAGGACGAGAGCCCCTGAGGTACGAGAGCAGCCAAGGGCAGACCTGCATTTACCAGTCCCACGGGGAACTGCTTCCACGGGGCTGCTCCTTCTTTTTCCCAGCTCATTGCCACGCCCCTCGTCTGGGTCACACTTGCAGACTACCCAGAACACCCGGGGGCTGTTTCGACAAAGCCCTCACCTTTCCCCCTGGGCTTGAGCAGGCCTGTCAGCTGCTTTGTTCACAAGGCACTCCAGAATCTCCTCGTGCTGTTGCAAGGCTGCAAGTTTGAAGGGGGTAAATCCCCACTAAAAGGAGAAAGAATCCCCATTAGAAAGACACAGACAAGCTCTGCAGCTGTTGGAAAGAGCAGCTTTAGCCACGTGCCAAGGTTACCTGGTTCTGAGCATCACTGTTGGCATGATGCTCCAGTAACAGCCCTGCTACAGCTGTGTTTTTAGAGAGCACAGCCAGGTGAAGGGCAGTGTTGCCGTCAGCGTCTGCCAGATTGGGGTCGGCACCGTGTTCCAGCAGAACAGCAACACATTCTTCCTGCTCCTGCTGGACTGCCTGGCAACAACACACCAAAAGGGAAAGGCTTCCAACTTTTCCATCCCCCTCTCTCACAACTCCCTCAGCCCCTGAGTGCTGCCATAGAAGACCACCTTCAAAGATCAGCTAACAGAGGCTGTGCCCTGCCCATTGCAATAGGTGTGTTTCTATGGCCCTGCCCTGCAAGGAATCCTGCCAGACACCTCCCCTTTAACACCCCAGCACTGAGCCCCACCTCCAAGCTCAGAAGGCATTCCACACACCTTCATCAGGGCTGTTCTCTTGAAGTTGTCAGCGAGGTTGGGCTGGCTGTTCTTTCTTAGCAGATATCTGACGACATCTGCATGGCCATTGGCTGAAGCCAGATGCAGAGGTGTCCTAAAAATTAAACAGACACTCTTAACCCAGACAGACAAAGGACGAGCCCAAGCTGTGTCTCTACCCAGCCCCCTGGGGACCCTGCCCGGACTCTGCTCCTCCTGCTGCTGCTGCAACCCTGCCCTGATGAGCCAGAGGGCAGAACAGGTGAGGGTTGAGCAGCTGCAGAACAGCCCTGCAGAGAGAGCACGGCCAAGGGGCAGGTGGGCAACACACGTTTGCAGCAGCGCTGGAGCCCGGCCGGCAGCTCCGAGCAGTGAAAAGCTCAAGAGTTCCCTGTCCCAGCTGACAGGGCAAATGTCACTTTTCAAGCCTTGTCCCTAAGAGAGGGCTGCCGAGGACTACTGCAGCTTGGCTCAGGAGCAGCCAAGGTGTGCCATCAGCGTGGCCCAGAACTCACCGCATCTCCTGGTCTGGCCTGTCGATGCCGACTACCTTGACGTACCAGCGCCAGCGCCTCAGCCAGCCCAGGTCACCGCGGGCGGCCACGCGGTGCAGCCTGCCCAGCCCCTGCTCCCGGAGCTGGGAGGCGCTGCTGGAGCTGGTGGCAGCCCAGGGCTGCCCACTGGGGCTGCTGGAGGGCGACTGCCGTCGCTTCTTGCTCAGAAGCCACGGCATGGCCCTGCTTGGAGCTCCCAGCAGCAGGAAGGGCAAGAAGGCCCCGGCGGGCTGCCGGGAGCCAAGTGGGGATGAGGAATGGGACGGGGCGAGGTTTAGGGGGAGGGTGACAAAGGGGACGAGAATAAGGACGGGCACAGGGTATGAAGCACAAGGCAGACGAGGTCGCCCTGCGCAGTGGTCGTGGCCTGCAGCTGCCAAGACGGCGATGCAGGCGCGCAATGCTCCCCGAGCGGGATGTGCTGCTGCTCCCCGAGAGGCTACAGCAGCTCTGGGCGCCGGCTGCGGGCACCAACAAAGCCGTGCCCGACTGGCGCCTGTGGCGTCACAATGGCTGGTGGAAGGCTCAGCACGTCAGCGTGGGGTGTGACAGAGGCCACGGGGCAGGGTGGGGCCGGGCGGGGCAGGGCAGGGCGGGGCAGGTGTGAGGGCGGCCCTGCTGGGCCTTGTGGGAAGGAGGCGGCCTGGGCCTTGTGAGGGCGGCCGGCGGGAGTGGGCACTGCCCCGCCTCAGAGCGCCCCGGGGCAGGGCCCGGGACGCTCCCACCGGGCCGCAGGCTGCGGTAGGCGCTGGAGCAGCTCCCGCATCACCTGCTCTGGCTTTTTGCTTCAGCCTGGAGCCGGGCTGCCTCTGGACACACTGCCATCAAATGAGGCTCAGGACGAAGTGGGGCCACCACAGCTCTCAAGAAATGCCCACCCAGCGCTCCAAGCCCGCCAGGCCAGAGTTCCAGGACAATTCCCCAACTCCTTTGTCTTGTCCCTCTTGAAGGGCAGACACCTCACCCCCCTTCCCCTCACAACTGATCTCTCCTGCTGCTTTGCCAGATGCCAACAGTGAATTTCTGCTCTGCTGCTCCACCAGCCAACAGGCAGCACACAGCAGGGCAGGAAGAAACTTTCAAACACATCTTGTCCCACTTTGTCCCAATGACAACACCAAGTGAAGGACCAGAGGTTTTGCACCAGTTTTCTCAGGGGAGGGACACTACAGTGGACTGCAAGCAGGCTGAAGAAATTTCCCTTTTTTTCTGCAGGCTACAAACCAGTCTGCTTCCCTCAGGATCAGGGATTTGCCTGTGTTTTAAGGCTACCAGGAGCTCACCCACTATCTTCTGCCCAGAACACAAAGAGGAGGGCTCGAAAGCACTGCAAGAGTCTGGCAACTGAGTAGCAGCAATAGCTCACCTGGAGGCCATGATCTTAACACCACTGTGCTTCAAGCCTTCCCGGAGGAAGGGCACACATTTGCCTGGCCTCTGGGACAGGCTGAAGATGCAGCTGTGAGCAGAGCTGAAGGGAGCAGAGGACAGCTCTGGCTCGGCCTTCAGGCCTGGCTTCTCTTTCAGCCTTGAAGATGTCTGCCAGACTCATATGCACTCAGAGCAAGGGCAGAGAGAGAAGTCTTAACTCCCAGCCCGGGAAGAAAGCCTTAAGAAGCCTTCAAAAATATGACTCTCCTCATCCCTCCCACCTAGGCCCAAAGAGCTCCAATTCTGTCACCAAACGCAGCAGTTCTCCTCAAATGTCGGGACAGTTGTGGCAGCCGTGCCCTTTCTGCCAAAGTTGGACAGGTCCCCACCTGTCCCAGAGGCAAGCAGAGGGAAGAAGAGGGGACAGCCTTGGGATGGGGGAATGGGAGAAGCAAAGCCGGCAGGGGGAACAGAAGAAAACGAGGACACATCCTGGAGTCTTGATGGCGCCTGCCGTTGGTTCTGGCGGAGGAGCCCCTCTATGCTGTGTGTGCTTTGGCACAGGCTGCACTGTGGGTATGGCCCTGCTCTGCTGGTGGCCACTGCTCACCCTCTGCACAGAATCACGGAAAGACTAAGGTGCTCTAGTCCAAGGCCTGTTCTGGAACAGGGTTTCCTAGAGTCAGTTTCCTAGAGTCCAGTTTTCCTGGAAAAGCCAGGAAAGACGTAGGCAAAGAAGACATTCAGTATTTCTGCTTTTTTCCTGTCCTGTGGAACAAGCTCCCCCATCTTGTTGAGAGATGGGCCCACATTTTCCCTGCTTTTCCTTTTGTCATCTACAGACATAAAGAAGTCCTTCCTGTTGTCTCTGACATCACTGGCCTGATTCAGTTCCATTTGGGCTTTGGCTTTACCAACTTCATCCCTGCATGCCCAGATAACATTTCTGTTTTCTTTCTTTGCGTCCACTCTCTGTAGAGATGGGGGAAATAAATTGGGGGATTTGTTCCCCAGTGTCATGGGTTTACTTATTCTAAAAAACCAAAGGGAATTTTCTTTCCCCTGCTGCCTGTGGGGGAGGGATGTTGAATGGGGAGGACAGTTTTCTGCCTTGGGTGATTACCTACCCAAAGGAGCTGGCTGGCAGAACTACATTCCAGCCTGACAGCTCTCCCTGCAGCTGGGGGGGGCTCCTGAGGAGTTTTTTTCTCCCCTCCTCTCCTTGGAAAGTGGCACTTCACTTTTTGCCTTAATGGAGGCAAGGGGTGTGTGTGTGGGAAAAAGCTCTGAGGCCGTTTTGCTCTCGACCTGATCATCTGGCTGCTCTCCGGCCTCGGCTTGCCTGCACGCTGCTCTGTCTCCAGCCCCAATCTGCTCAGATTCCATCGGAGAGTTTTGTGCTCACCAACGAAAAAAGGGGAGTCCTGACCACAGCCAGGCACAGACAACGTGAGTTTAGTGGGAAAGAAACCGCCCTTCTTTCCCCTTTTCCCCTTCCCCTCCTCGTTGGGGGAAAATCTCCATTTTTGGCTTTTGCTGCGATCCGGGGCCCAACAGCGCCCCCTGCTGGCCAACACCGAGCACTGCAGGCCCCGCCCCTCCAGGGATCCAACAGTGCCCCCTGCTGGCCAACACCCAGCACTGCAGGCCCCGCCCCTCCAGGGATCCAACAGCGCCCCCTGCTGGTCAACACCGAGCACTGCAGGCCCCGCCCCTCCAGGGATCCAACAGCGCCCCCTGCTGGCCAACACCCAGCACTGCAGGCCCCGCCCCTCCAGGGATCCAACAGCGCCCCCTGCTGGCCAACACCGAGCACTGCAGGCCCCGCCCCTCCAGGGATCCAACAGCTCCTGCCAACCGGGATTGGAATTGCGCCAGAGCACAGGGAAGTATCAAACTGTTTCCTTTGTTTGAAGGGGACTTTTTGGGCACAGGATTATTGTTTAGTTGGTTTTGGGTTCTTTTGCTGGTTTTGCCAAGACACATATATCCTTTAATAAAGGGCTGTTATCTCTTCCTTTTTTCCATACTTCCTCGATTGGAGCCTCTTAATTTGGATTTACAATTGCTGAGAGAGGAGTTTGGTCCACTTCATAACTCATCCTCCTTAGCAAAACATTCCAGTCTCTTTACACTCAGACAGGAGGGCAGTGAAGTGGTTTCAACAGGCCCCTGGCATCTGGCCAGCGTCAAACCACGACACAAGGGGAACCAGGGGGATGTGGAGGCCCCGTCACGGGAGAGTGGAAGGCTCGAACAAAGTTTTAAAAAGCAAAGCCTTGCCAGAGAGTCTGGAGGTGCAGGAAGGACTCCCTGGCTTTCTGAACTCCTTCCCAGGGAAGGGTTTGGGTGCAGCTGAATCCTCTCGTAGCCCCAGACTGTGTTCACAGTTTAAATTTAAAGGAATTAAAGAGCTCTTAAACCACTTTGTCCCACAGGTTTTAATGATGGCAAAACAAGAATATTTATATAAAATGAATGATGTAATTTATACAAATGATCAGAAAAAAACCCTTAATCAGAACTATTTACTGCACAACAGAAACACTAAAACAATACAAACACTAAAAGTCTACTAGCAGAGTCTAATACAGCGTACAGCAGTACAGGGCACTGGAACAAAGCATTTATTGAAGCAGTTCTATTAAAGCTGGAAAACAGAAATAATTATTGAGATCTGATGTAACTCACCCAGACCAATGCCTGTGGGGAGATCTCTTCCTCTCAGCCTCAAGGAGTGACCTTGGAGGGCGTCCCCAGCCAAGGGAGGAATCTCCACACACCCCCCAGGGAGGGTTTTGTCAGAAAGAACCCGACTGCATGAGAGGGGACTGGACTTTTTATAGGATAAAGTGATTGAGTGCCAGGCCCGCCTTTCCAGGCCAGCTCTCAGCTTATCTGTCAACTCAGACTTCAACCAGCAGGGTGTGTGTTCAACGTTGGACCAACCAGGATGGTTTGAGCAGAGTTAACACCGAGACAACAGCCTGGCTCCAGCAGTTGATCTTGTGTGACAGCTTGATTATGAGCTTGATTGGACCTTGGGTCTGGCCAGGCTGGGACTATCCTGCCACAGTCCACCAGCCAGGGGTCTTCCCAACGTGGGTCACTGGGACTGTGGGTCACCAAGCCTGTTCCCAGGGTGGGTCACTGGGACTGTGGGTCACCAAGCCTGTTCCCAAGGTGTGTCCTCCAATAGGTGATGGAGTTGGAGCAGCAGATGAAGCTCTTCCCGCAGTCGGGGCACTCACAGGGCTTCCCTTACTGGTGGGTCCGTTGGTGTGTGGTCAAGGCAGAGCTCTGCCTGAAGCTCTTCCCACACTCCCCACACTTGTAGGGCCTCTCCCCTGTATGGATGCGCTGGTGGATGATGAGGGTGAAGTTGTGTTTGAAGCCCTTCCCGCAGTCTGTGCAGCGGAAGGGCCTCTCATCCGTGTGAACGCGCTGGTGGGTGACAAGTTGAGAATTGTATGTGAAGCTTTTCTTGCATTCCCCACATTTGTAGGGCTGGGGCCCCCGTTCCCCAGTGTGGATCTGCTGGTGACAGATCAGGCGGGAGCTGACGCTGAAGCCCTTCCCGCATTCCAAGCACTTGTAGGGCCGTTCCCCCGTGTGCACCCGGCGGTGGGTGAGGAGGTGGGAGCTATAGAGGAAGGTCTTCCCACATTCCTCACACTCATAGGGCCGTTCCCCTGTGTGGACACGCTGGTGGGCAACAAGCTTGGAGCTGCTGTTGAAGCTCTTCCCACATTCCAAGCACATGAAGGGCTTCTCCCTGCTGGGAGGCTGCTCAGGGACCACCAGCTCACAGCTCTGGCTCAAGCTGTGGCCACTTTCCCAGCACAGGTTGGGTCTTTCCTCCTCAGAGCACCCTGGGCTGGCTTTGGAGCCCCTCCTCCTGAGGGATCTCCTGCCCTTTTCCTCCCCGCTGCCTTCCTGCGCTGTGGAGCCCTTCAAAACGGCCTCTCCCACCAGGGTCTGCCGGGGGGATTTGTCCTCCGTGCCCTCCGTCCTCAGCTCGGGGCCTGGGGCAGGAAGGAAGGACAGGGAGGGGATTTGCCTCCAGCCCAGAGGGAAGGGGAGGAGAAGGAAGATGGAGAGGAAGGAGGGAAGAGAAGGAAAAAGGAGAGGAAGGAATAAGAAGGGAAAGAACAAGAAGAAAAAGCAACAAGGAGAGGAAGCAAGAAGAAGGAAGGAAGAAGAAGGCCCAGAACTGGACACAGCACTCGAGGTGTGGCCTCACCAGTGCCAAGTACAGGGAAAGAACCACTGCCCTGGTCCTGCTGACCACGCTGGTCCTGAGAGAAGGAAGGAGCAAGGAGACAAGGAATGATGAATAGGAAGGAGAAGACGGAACAAAGAAAAAGGAGAAAGGAGAGAAAGGAAGGAGAAGGAAGAAGGAGAAAAAGGAAAAAACATGAGGAAGGAGAGGGAGGAACAAGGAGCAGGAAGAAGGAAGGAAAAGGAACAAGGAGTGGAAGGAAGAAGGACAGGGAGGGGATTTCCCTCTGGCCCAGAGGGAAGGCCAAGGACATCCCCCCAAATCCGGCCCCGGCAGGACGGCGGCGGCAGTGGGGTTGTCCTGCAGCCAGGGGCGATGCTGGGCTGGGAGATACAGGACAAGACAGGGCAAAGGGGCACTGACTTCCTCCTCACCTGCTTGGAGGGCCCGTGGCATCTTCCTCTTCCTCGCAGCCTCCTTCATCTGGCCAAGCTTTGGGAAGGAGAAATCCTGCTGTGGGGGGAAAAACAAGAGGTGAGCACATTGGGTTGGGGGTTCCTCCCGCCCAAGTCAATCTCTAGAAGTCCCTAAGCACCTCATGTCCATAAAAAACTCCTAAACACCAAGTCTCAGCCAAAAAAAACCAAACCAGAACTCCAAGGTTCAGACCAAAAAAACCCTTCCAGGAGTTCCCCCTCTCAGGTCTCTCCACTTTGGGGTTCTGGAGGCCTCCCGTTTGGGCTGCTGGGGGTCCCACATGTATTGGGGGTCCCCCCTCTCCAAGGTCCCGCCCTCTCTGGGCTGCGGGGGGTCCCAGGAATACTGGGGGTCTTCCCACTTTGGTATTCTAGGGGACCCCCTTCTCTGGGCTGCTGGGGGTCCTGCAGTTCCCCCTCTCCAAGGTCCCCCTGCTTAGGGATGAGGGGGGTTTTGGAGGCCCCAGGGGTACCTTCTCCCCTGACTCCTTACTTTGGGGTGCTGGGGCTCTCAGGGGTCCCACCTCTATGGGGTCTCCCCCTCTCCAGGCTGCTGTGGGTCCCAGAAATCCCAGGGGTCCCCCTTCTCTGGGCTCCCCTCTCTCTGGGGTCCCCCTGGCTGGGCTGACGGGGTCTCAGCACTCCCCTTTCTCCAGGCTCCCCACTTCAGTGCACCAGGGCTCCCAAGGGTACCCCCTCTCCTGGCCCCCATTTCAGGGTTCCTGCACTCCCAACCCTCCCCTCTCTGCAGGTTCCCCCCTCCTTCCAGGCTGACAGGGGTCCTGCGGTGCCGGGATCGCCCCTCTCCGCTCTCCCCACTCCGGGGCTCTCAGCAGCCCCCACCGCCTCTTCCTCCTCCTCTTCCTGCTCCTCTGGGCCTGGGGCCCCCCTGCCTGCCCAGTCCCAGTTTTCCAGACCCCACACCCCTCTCTCTTTGACTCCAGAATCCCCCTGTTCCCACTTTCCTCACCATCCCACCTCTCCCTGATGCCGAATTTGTGCCCCAAAAGGCACAAAGGAACTGCTCAGAGACAAGGTTTAGTCTTTAAGCAGCGAGGTAATTATTTTATGCAACACTGGGGAACTCCCAGCTCGCCCTGGACAAAGAGTTCCAAAGCACTCAGTGAAAAGCCAGACTATTTATACAATTTTTGCGAGAGATTACATCATCATTTAATGCATATTCATATTATTGCAACATCTAGTTATAATATTCATAGCAGGCGGAGTTAAGGTGGAGGCAGGAGCGCGGTCATCATTTTGGGGAGAATTTCGGGGGTACATCCTGTTACTTCAGCCTCAGGGGTCGTCGCTTTACTCCTCTTTCTTGGGTAAACTTTTGAACTTTCCTTAATTTGGCTGACTCCAACATGTATTTGGCAGGAGTTTCTGGACTCTGGCCCTTCTTTTTCCCCTTATCTCCCTGTGTTCCTTCCATACGTCTATTTATGTGGGTGTTAGCATTTTTGGAGCTCTTACTTTCTGTTCTTTTGTGTCAGTGTGTCAGATTTATGTATGTGTTATCTTCCACTAGTCCTTGAAACTTAGTTCTTTGTTTCTTTGCTCAGAGCATGCATTCTAAGTTAACTCTTCAGGCCTTGCTTTGTTTCATCCCAGTCCCTCCATCCCCCTCTTTCCTTCACCCTGGGGACCCCTGGCCCCCCATTCCTGGCCATCCCACCTCACCCCCAGACCCCCTTTTCCTTGACCCTGGGACCCCCTGGAGCCCCTTCCCAGTTCTCGCAGCTCTCCCCGTTTCTCCCTTTCCTTCACCCTGGGACCATCCTGACCCCCAAATCTCCCTGTCTCTCCAGTTCCCCACTCCTGCCTTATCCTGCAGGGTGCTCCTGGAGTGTCCCAGGGACCCCCTGAACGCCCCATTCCTAAAGACCAGATCCACCTGCACCCCCTTATCCAGACCACCGCCACCTGCACCCACTTCCCCGGCTCCAGAACCCCCTGCACCCCCTTTCCCGGCCATCCTGCCTCTCCCAGACTCCCTTTTCCTTTACCCTGGCACTCCCTGGAACCCCATTCCTGCCCATCAGGACCCCCCTGCACCTCCTCTCCACCACTGGGACTCTCACCCCCTTCCTCAGCTCCAGGACCCCCCTGCACCCCCTTTCCCAGCCATCCCACCTCTCCAAGTCCCCACACCCTCCCTTCTCCTTCACCCTGCCACCCCCTCCACCCCCACTCCTGCCTTTCCCACTCCCCAACCCCTCCTTTCCTCAACACCCGGCACCCCCTGAACTGCCCTTCCTGCACATCCCGGCTCTCCCCACCCACTGAACCCCCTTTCCCTCACACTGGAGGCCCCTGCACCCTCCTTTCCTGGACACAAGGACCCGAGAGACCCCCTGGGCCTCCTCTCCCAGTCCCTACAGCCCCCCTTTTGCCTTCCCTCTGGGACACCCCCAAACCCCCATTCCTGGCCACAGGAACCCCCTGGCACCCCCTTATTCTGCACTAAGACCCCCCTGCAACCCCCTTTCCCGCCCAGCCCGCCTCTCCCAGCCCCCAGGCCCTGCTTTCCCTTCACACTGCTACCCCCTGCACCCCCAGGCCTGCCTTTTCCACAACCCACAGGACCCTTTTCTTTGGAACACGGGGGGACCCCCTGAACCCCGGTTTCTGCCCATTCTCCCAACCCCCAGGACCTCCCTTTCCCCCACACCGCCGACCCCTGGCCAGGGGATCTCCCTGGACCCCCCATCCCACCTCTCCAGAGCCCCGCACTCCCCTTTCCTCGGCCCTGGCATCCCCCAAAACCCCCTTCCCCAGCACTCTGCCCCCCGACAGCCCCAACACTCACCCCAAAAACACTCCCAGGCTTCCCCCTCTCCCATCTCCCCACTTTGGGGGGCGGGAATTGGGGAACTCCCGCCACTGTTGGGGACAATCAAAGAGTTCCCGACGCGTGGCCGGGGCCTTTGTTCGGCCTGCCGGGAATTCCCAACAAACATCCCGGCCCCCATCAGCCGCTGGGGCCCGGGGGTCCCTCCTCTCCAGGGATCGAGCTGTGGGGACACGAAGGGACCCCCACGGGAACCCCTTTGCCGCTCTCCCACCTCCCCTTCTTCCCCTCTCCCACCCTTTGCCCGTCGCCCCCCGCTGCTTTGGCAGTGACCCACCCCCTCTCTCGCTCACTTTGGGGCTCCCAGCCCCTCTTCTCCTTCCCCTCTGCCCCTTTGCCATCGGGGCCCCCAACTCACCTCGAGCTCCCGGCTCGGGGGATGGAGCGGGGGGAGGAGGAGCGGGCAGAGGCAAAGGAGGAGGAAGAGGAGGAGCATCGCCCCCCTGAGTGGGCGGGGAGGGGGAGCTCGGTGCGATGGGTTGGGGGTGTGCGGGGGGTTTTGGGGGAGATGTTTGGAGCTGAGCCGCAAATGGCCCTCGGGGGGACCTCGGGGGGTCCCCGGGAGGTGTTTTGGTTTTGTTGGAGGGATCCCGGGGTGGGTTCCCGGCAGAGGCGGGAGGTGGGCGGGGGGATGCGGGGACCCCCCCGCGGTGGGGGTCGGTGTTGCGGGGTCAGGCCCCGCCGCCCCCATTGTCAGCCCGGTGCCGGCGGGGGGGGACGCGACGAGCCCCTTTTTTAGGGCCCCCGGAGTGGGGAGAGCAGAGAGGGGCGACAGCGGAGCTGGGGGACCCCCGGCAGCCACGAGGAGATTCAGGTGTTTATGGGATTCAGTTGTTTATGGGAGGGGAAAAATCAGGGAAAAGGGGGAAAAAAACCCGGGCAAAGCCGAAAAACTCCGGCTGGAGGACTGACGATAGAGTTGGTGCGGGCAGAGCGGCGCGGCGTGCGCGCCCCTGTCTCGGTTTTCACTTCCGGCGCCGCCATGTTGGGGAGGTCGGCGGGGCGACTGGCGGGGGTCGTGGCGCTGGTCACGGGTGGGTTTTGGGGGGGATTTGGGGGAGTTTTGGGGGTGAGAGGGAAGGGGAGACCACCAGGGGAGGAGTGGGGGGGAACTTAGGGCGGGGAGACCCCCGGGAGGGACGCTGGGAGGAGTTAAAGGTGACCCTGGTGATACTAGGAGGGTCACTGGTGATACTGGGATGGTCGCAGACCCCTCTGGTGACACTGGGGGAGGTCACTGGTGACACTAGATCCCACTGGTGCCACTGGGAGGACACTGGGAGGGGTCACAGGCCCCACTGGTGACACTGGGAGGGGTCACTGGTTAAAGTGGTCCCCACTGGTGCCCTCGGGCAGTCATTGGACCTCCGGGTCGCCAGGGGGCGCCAGGGGCGGTTCGCATACCCCTCAATGACCCCGGTTATTCATTGGCCCTCCGAACCGCCAGGGGGCGCCAGCGGCATCGGCCGCGCCGTGAGCGGCCGCCTGGCCCGCGAGGGCGCGCGCGTGGCCGTGGCCGATCGCGACATGTCGGGGGCGGCGGCGACAGCGAAAGGGCTCCCCCGGAACTGCCCCCCCGACCACGGAGCTTTCCAGGTGGATGTGGCCGATCCCAAAAGCGTCGCCGGGATGGTGAGGGGGGTGCAGGTAATGTCGCCGCCACCTCCCCCCCACCGGTGACATGTCGCGATAGTGTCACACCCTCCCCAGTGTCCCGCAGTGTCCCTGAGTGACCCCCGATATCCGCAATGTCGCCCTCAAAATTCCCAAATCCACCCCAAATCACTCCCAGAATTCACAAATTCCCACAAATTCCTTCCTATTCCCACAAAATTCCTGGGAAATCGCAGCCAAACGGCCCCAAATTGCAGGAAAAGCCCCCCCAAATCCACCCAAAATCGACCCAAATCCTCCCTAAATCACCCCCAGAATTCCCAAATCCCCACAAATCCACCCAACCCAGACCCAAATCCACCCCAAATCACCTCCAGAACTCACAAATTCCCCCAAAACTTGCAAATTCCCACAAACTCCCCCAAAATTCCATCTGATTCCCACCAAATTCCTGGAAAATCGCAGCCAGCCGTCTCCAAATTGCAGGAAAACCTCCACAATTCCCTCCAAAATCGACCCAAATTCCCTCGCATTCCCCCCAGAATTCCCAAATCCCCAAAACTAGACCCAAATCCACCCCAAAATCACCCCCAAAGCTCCCAAATCCCCGTGATTTCCCCAAAACTCACAAATTTCCTCAAAATTCCATCCGATTCCTACCAAATTCCTGGGAAATTGCAGCCAAATGCCCCCAAATTGCAGGAAAAAAAACCCAAATCTGCCCTAAATTAACCCAAATCCACCCCAGAATTCCCAAATCCACCCAACCCAGACCCAAATCCACGCCAAAATCACCCCCAAAACTCCCAAATCCCCACAAGTTCCCCCCAAATTCCCCAAATTTCCATCAAATCCCCACCAAGTTCCTGGAAAATTGCAGCCAAACGGACCCAAATCCCAAGAAAACCTCCCTCAAATCTGCCCAAAACCAACCCGAATCCACCCCAGGATTCCCAAATCCACCCAAATCCACCCAAAATGGACCCAAATCCTCCCCAATTCACCCCAAATGACCCCTCGATGTCCCCAAATGTCCCCCCAGGAGCACTTTGGGGGTCCCCCCCGTGTCCTGGTGTCCTGTGCCGGGATCACCCGCGACCGGATGTTCCTGGAGATGGGAGAGCGGGAATTCCGGGAAGTGCTGGGGGTGAACCTGGAGGTGAGAGGGGACACTGGGGACATTGGGGGGACATTGGGGGACATTGGGGGGACAGTGGGGGGACATTGGGGGGACATTGGGGACATTGGGGGACATTGGGGACATTGGGGGGACATTGGGGGGATTGGGGGACATTGGGGACATTGGGGGGACATTGGGGGGACATTGGGGGACATTGGGGGACATTGGGGGACATTGGGGATATTGGGGGACATTGGGGGGACATTGGGGACATTGGGGACATTGGGGGGACATTGGGGACATTGGGGGACATTGGGGACATTGGGGACATTGGGGGGACATTGGGGACATTGGGGACATTGGGGGACATTGGGGGACATTGGGGACATTGGGGACATTGGGGGACATTGGGGGGACATTGGGGGGACATTGGGGGGACATTGGGGACATTGGGGGACATTGGGGGGACATTGGGGACATTGGGGGGACATTGGGGACATTGGGGGACATTGGGGACATTGGGGGGACATGGGGGGACATTGGGGACATTGGGGGGACATGGGGGGACATTGGGGGACACTGGGGGGGTTGTGCCACCCCCGATGTCCCCCCGCTGCCCCCCCAGGGGACGTTCCTGGTGACACAGGAGGTGACAAAGGCCCTGGTGACATCGGGGGACCCCGGGGGGGCCTCCCTGGTCCTCGTGGGCAGCGTGGTGGCCAAGGTGGGACCCCCACTTGTCACTGTCCCTGTCACTTGTCACTGTCATTGTCACTTGTCACTGTCATTGTCACTTGTCACCGTCAGTGTCCCCGAAATGGGGGTAAAAGCCCTAAAAATGGGGATAAAGCCCCTGAAAACGCCAATTTTGGGGGAATTTGGGGACACCAGGGGGGTTCTAGGGATGTCCCCTCCCCCCCTTTGTCATTGTCACTTGTCACTGTCCCCTCCCCCCTGCCCAAAACTGGGGATAAACCCCCCAAAATTGGGGATAAAACCCCCAGAAACACGAATTTTGGGGGGCTTTGGGGACACTGGGGGGGGGGTGTGGACACCGAGGGGGGTCCCAGGGGTGTCCCCTCCCCTTTGTCATTGTCCCCTCCCCCCCAGGTGGGGAATTTGGGCCAAACCAACTACGCGGCCTCCAAGGGGGGGGTGGAGGGGCTGACCCGGAGCGTGGCCAAGGAGGTGGCCAGGTGGGGACACTGGGGGACATTGGGGGACATCTGGGGACATTTGGGAGGGGACAAGGGAAAATGGAGGGGAAAGGGAGAAAATTGGGGGATTTGGGGGGAATTCGGGGGAAAAATTGGGGGGAAAGTGGGGAAATTTGGGGGGAAATGGGGAAAGTTGGGGGATTGGGGGGAAAATTTGGGGGATTTTGGGGGGAAATTGAGGGGATTTGGGGGAAAATTGAGGGATTTGGGGGGAAAATTTGGGGGGAAATTGGGGGGGAAATGGGGAATTGGGGGGAAACTGGGGGAAAGGAGGAAGAAATGGGGGGAAATTGGGAAAATTTAAGGGGGAAATGGGGAAAAATTGGACAGAAAAGGGGAATTTGTTGGGAAATATGGAAAAATTGGGGAACTGGGGGGAAAAGGGGGAAGAACTGGGGAAAACTGGGGAGAAAATTGGGAAATGGGGAAAAATTGGGGGGGGAATTGGGGGAATTTGGAGGGAAATTGGGGGGAAAAGGGGAAGAAATGGGGAAAACTGGGGGGAAAATTGGGAAATGGAGAAAAAGGGGGGAAATTGGGGGAATTTGGAGGGAAATGGGGAAAAATTGGGGGAAATCAGGGGAAAAACTGGATTGGGGGGTTTGGTGACCCAGGGGGGGGTTGGTGACACCCTGTGGGGGGGTGACACGGGTCAGGGGGACCCCTCTGACCCCCCCAAATCCCCTTCCCAAGGTTTGGGATCCGCTGCAATTCCGTCCTGCCGGGATTTATCGTCACCCCCATGACGGACAAAGTGCCCCCAAAAGTGCTGGACAAGGTGACAGCGGGGGGGTGGCACCTCCTGGGGACATTGAGGGGACACTGGGGGGACATTGGGGGACATTGGGGGTCATTGGGGGTCATTGGGGACATTGGGGACATTGGGGGTCATTGGGGGTCATTGGGGACATGGGGGGACATTGGGGACATTGGGGAGGTGACACCAGAGGTGACCCTCGTGTGTGTGTGTGTGTCTCCCCCCCCTTCCAGTTCGCAGGGATGGTGCCACTGGGACGACTGGGGGACCCTGAGGGTGAGTTGGGGACACTTTGGGGACACTTTGGGGACACTTGGAGGTGCCACCACCCCCCGGTGTCCCCCAGACGTGGCAGACGTGGTGGCTTTCCTGGCGTCGGGGGACAGCGGCTACGTCACCGGGGCCACCCTGGAGGTGACAGGTGGGGACCCCCCATGTCCCCAGTGTGTCCCCAGTGTGTCCCCAATGACCCCCCAGTGTGTCCCCAACGTCCCCCCAGTGTGTCCCCAATGTCCCCTCAATGTCCCCCCAGTGTCCCCCCAATGTCCCCCCTTTCCCTCTCTCATTCCAGGGGGTCTCTTCATGTGACGGATCCAGCCCCTCCCCCCAAGTGTCCCCCCAATGGGGGGGAGGGGCAGACCTCAAAATTTGGGGGGTTGGGATGGGGGGGAGGCCCCGAGTTTGGGGGGAGGGGACCCCAAAATTTGGGTGGGGGACAAAAGGGGGTCCCAAAAATCGGGGAGGGTCCCAAAACTGGGGAGGAGGGGCCTAAAGTAGGGGAGGGGCTCCCCTAAAATATGGGGGGGAACCCCAAAACTGGGGGGGTCGAGGGAGGGGGGTGGAAACCCCTCCAAAAAACCACCAGGAGCCGTTGCCATGGAGATGTTTATTGGCCACGCCCACCGAGACCACGCCCACCCCTCCCCTCCCTTAAATTTCTAAAACAACAAAAATAAACATTTTGGACCCCAAATTTGTTTTTATTTTGGGGTGGAGACCCCAAATTTTTGGGGTGGGGGGTTGGGAGGGGTCTCTTAAATTCGGGGGGGAGGTCAGATATAGCCCTGCCCCCTCTTGACCCTGCCCCCCTTAAAACCTCCTCTAAAACGACAAAAATAAACATTTTGGGCCTCAAATTTTGGAGTTTTTTGAGGCAAACCCCCCCAGAAGTTTTGGGAGGTGTCCCCAAAATTCGGGAGGGGTGGAGTTAAGAGAGGGCGGAGCCAAATCCTCCATCTTTTCTGCCTTAAACCTCCTCTAAAACGACAAAAATAAACCTTCTGGATGCCAAATTTTGGAGTTTTTAGAGGCAAAATCCCCCAGAATTACCCCTAATTAGCACATAATGCCCGGGGTTCATGTTAATAATTAATTAGCCCATAATAGCTGTGGGTAAATCATTAACCCCTAATTAATCCATAATATCCGTGGGTTCCCATCAATCTCTAATTAATCCATAATATCCATGGGTTCCCATCAATCCCAAATTATCCCAAATGGTCCCAAACGGTCCCAAATTATTCCAAATAGTCCCAAATGATCCCAAATCCCAAATGGTCCCCAAACTCAAATCCCAAATCCCATGTGGTTCCAAATCCCAAATAAACCCCAAATCCCAAGTAAACTCTAAATCACCAATGATCCCCAATCCCATGTAGTTCCAAATCCCATATAAAAGCAAATCCCAGATGTTCCCAGATAACCCCTAAATTCTGAATAATTCCCAATCCCATATATTCCCAAATCCCAAAGAAACCCCTAAATCCCCAATAATTCCTAAATCCCAAATAAACCCCCAATCCCCAAGAATTCCCAATCCCATATATTCCCATGTCCCAAATAATAGCAAATCCCAGATGTTCCCAAATCCCAAATAACCCCCAAATCCCCAGTACTTCCCAAACCCATGTAATCCCAAATGCCAAATAAACCCCAAATCCCAAATAATAACAAATCCCATTGAGGTGGTTTGAAGCTGGCTCCCTGCCAAGACTCCAAACCTCACCACAAGAGCTCCCCCCCCCAAAACCAAGGGAGAAGAGAGAAAAAACCAAGAGAACTGAAACGAGAGAGAGACAGCTGAAGCAATATATATATAAATATAAATATATTTACACTTATATTACACTTATATACAATTGAAATATATGTACAATTTCAAAAGGAAAGGGGAAAGGGAAGGGGAAGGAAAAAAAGGAACAAAAGCAAAAAATATACACGATCACTATCCCAAGATCTAACAACTAAAAGAATTAGCAAAGGATATCCCACTGCTCTCCTTGGGACAACAGAAAGTGGCTCTGGAACGACCCCGGCACCCTCCGTCTGCCAAGGTGGGCAGGGCCTTACCAGGCCTCGCTCCCCAACCCGACAGACTCCACACAGGGAACCTGCACCTCCAAAGCTGGAAGGAAAGAGGGCAAAGGCCTCTCCTCCTTTCTTCTTATAGCCCAGCTTAGGTAAAAATGGTGGGGAATAGCGGGGAAATCTGGGCACTTCCTTGGTTACAGACTGGTCATGAAGGAAGGCCCAGACTAAACTACCAGAGACATCACATCCCCCTCTGTGACATCACATCCTCCTCTGTGACATCACATCCTCCTCTGTGACATCACATCCTCCCCATGACATCACATCCCCCTCTGTGACATCACATCCCCCTCTGTGACATCACATCCCCCTCTGTGACATCACATCCTCCTCTGTGACATCACATCCTCCTCTGTGACGTCACATCCTCCTATGTGACATCACATCCTCCTCTGTGACATCACATCCTCCCCATAACATCACATCTCTCCTGTGACATCACATCCTCCTCTGTGACATCACATCCCCCTCTGTGACATCACATCTCTCCTGTGACATCACATCCCCCTCTGTGACATCACATCTCTCCTGTGACATCACATCCCCCTCTGTGACATCACATCCCCCTCTGTGACATCACATCCTCCTCTGTGACATCACATCCTCCTCTGTGACATCACGTCCTCCCCATGACATCACATCTCTCCTGTGACATCACATCCCCCTCTGTGACATCACAGCTCCTCTATGATGTCACATCCCCCTCTGTGACACCACAACTCCCTTATGAGATCACATCCTTCCGGTGACATCACATCCTCCTCTGTGACATCACATCATCCCCATGACATCATGTCTCCTCTATGATGTCACATCCATCATATGACATCACAACTCCCCTGTGACATCGCATCCTCCTCTGTGACATCGAATCCTCCTCTGTGACATCACAGTTCTCCTATGATGTCACATCCTCCCCATGCTATCACATCTCTCCTATGACATCCCATCCTTCCTGTGACATCACTTCCTCCTCTATGATGTCACATCCATCAGATGACATCACATCTTTCCTATTACATCACAGCTCCACTGACATCACAGCTCCCCTATGACATCACATCCTTCTTGTGACATCACATATCTCCTATGACATCAGATCATTCTGGTGACATCACATCGCCCCTGTGTTATCACATCCTCTGTGACATCACATTGTCCCTGTGACATCACACCTTCCTCTGTGACATCGCATCTCTCCTATGACATCACATTCATCCTGTGACATCAAACCTCTCCTGTGATATCATATCGTCCCTGTGACATCACATCCTCCCCTGTGACATCACATCCTCCTCTGAGACATCACATCTTTCTTGTGACATCACATCCTTTCTGTGACATCACAGCTCCTCTATGACATCACATCCTTCCTGTGACATCACATCATCCTTGTGAAATCACATCCCCCACTGTGACATCACGTCCTCCCCTGTGACATCGCATCCTGCTCTTTGACAACACATCCCCCCTGTGACATCACGTCCCCCCTATGACATCACATCTTCTCTGTGACATCACATCCTTCATGTGACATCACATCTACCCTTATGACATCACAGCTTCCAGGTGACATCACATCCTTTCTGTGACATCACATTGTCCCTGTGATGTCATGTCCCCCACTGTGACATCACATCTCCTTGTGACAGCACATCCTCCTCTGTGACATCACATCCTCCTCTGTGACATCACATCCCCCTCTGTGACATCACATCCTCCCCATGACATCACATCTCTCCTGTGACATCACATCCCCCTCTGTGACATCACATCCCCCTCTGTGACATCACAGCTCCTCTATGATGTCACATCCCCCTCTGTGACACCACAACTCCCCTATGAGATTACATCCTTCCGGTGACATCACACTCTCCTCTGTGACATCACATCTCTCCTATGACATCACATCTATCCTGTGACATCAAACTCTCCTGTGATATCATATTGTCCCTGTGATGTCACGTCCTGCCCTGTGACATCACATCCTCCTCTGTGAAATCACAGCTCTCCTGTGACATCACATCCTCCCCATGATATCACATCTCTCCTATGACATCCCATCCTTCCTGTGACATCACATCCTCCTCTATGATGTCACATCCATCATATGACATCACATCTCTCCTATTACATCACAGCTCCACTGTGACATCAGAGCTCCCCTATGACATCACATCCTTCCTGTGACATCACATATCTCCTATGACATCAGATCATTCCTGTGACATCGCATCCTCCTCTGTGATGTCACATCCTCCCCATGACATCACATCTCCTCTACAACGTCACATCCATCATATGACATCACATCCTTCCTGTGACATCACATCCCCCCACTGTGACATCACGTCCTCCCCTGTGACATCACATCCTGCTCTTTGACAACACAGCTCCCCTGTGACATCACGTCCCCCCCTGTGACATCACATCTTCTCTGTGACATCACATCCTTCATGTGACATCACATCCACCCTTATGACATCACAGCTTCCAGGTGACATCACATCCTTTCTGTGACATCACATTGTCCCTGTGATGTCATGTCCTGCACTGTGACATCACATCTCCTTGTGACAGCACATCCTCCTCTGTGACCTCACATCTCTCCTATGACATCACTTTCTTCCTATTACACGACATCTCCTCTATGACATCACATCCTCCTCTCTGGCATCATATGCAACATAACAGCTCCTCTGTGACATCACATCCTTTATGTGACATCACATCCTCCCCGTGATGTCAATGGGATATGTGATATCACAGGGGAGGATGTGATGTCAGAGGGATGATATGATATCACAGGAGAGGTTTGATGTCACAGGATGGATGTGATGTCACAGAGGAGGATGTGGCTGCTCCATCTCAGAGTCACCTCAGAGGGGCCCTCACGGGTACCTTGTCCCTCCACAGATTTCCCGGAACAAGCCTGATCTTGTGCCCCTCCCCCATCAGGTCCTGTTTAGAGCCCTGGGACACTGTGGAACCTCATGGAATCAAGGGGCCACTGGGACACCACAGGGCCTCATGGAACCCAAGGGACCCTGAGACACTGTGGGGGCTCATGGAACCCAAGGGACCCTGGGACACTGTGGGGGCTCATGGAACCCAAGGGACCCTGGGACACTGTGGGGGCTCATGGAACCAAAGGGACCCTGGGACACTGTGGGGGCTCATGGAACCAAAGGGACCCTGGGACACTGTCAGGAGCCTCGTGGTGCCCAGGGTTGAGGAATCCCGTGGGTGCAGGTGGCTCAGGGAGCAGCGGCAGTTGGATCCAAACTATTCTCACCTGAAGATGTCCCTGGTAACAGAGGTCCTGTGTGTTCCCTCTGCTCTCTGGGCACTTGCATCCTTTGAGAGCTGCCCATCACTCTGGTAGCCAAGAGCACAGGGCGGGGGATCCCCTGGAGGGGGAGCAGAGACATCTTTCCTAGATCACCTTGCTCAGAGCCCCATCCAACCTGGCCTTGAATGTTTGCAGGGATGGGGCATCCACCACCTCCATGCAAATGTGTTCCAGTGTTTCATTCTCATCATCAAATGTTTCTTCCATCTCTCTAGTTTGAACCTCCCCTCTTTAACTCCCTCACCCCCTGTCCTATTGTGACAGGCCCTACTGAACCCTTTGCCCACATGTCTCTAAAAAGCTGCCTTGAAGCACTGGAAGGCCCCAAGGAGGTCTCCCCACAGGCTTTTCTTCTGCAGGCTGAAGAGCCCCCACTCTCTCAGCCTGTCTCCATTAGAGGTGCTGCAGCCCTGTGATGCCCTTGGTGGCCTCCTCTGGAAGTGCCCCAAGAGGTGCGTGTCTTTGCTGTGCTGAGGAGCCCATGGAGCTGCAGGAGATGCCAGGGCTGGCAGGGGAATCCCCCCAAGCCATTGCCATTGCGGGCGGGTGCGTTGCAGACAGCCAGAGGAGCCCAGAGCTGGGGGCAGCACTGCAGGAGGGGTCTCAGCTGAGCGGAGCAGAGGGGCAGAACCCCCCTGCCCTGCTGCCCACGCTGTGGGATGAGCCCAGGACACAGGGGGTTGTGGGCTGTGAGCTCCCATTGCTGGCTCCCATCCTGCTTTTCATCCCCCACTATCCCCATGGCCTTGGATGCAGGGCTGCTCTCCATCCCTTCAGCCCCGAGCCTGGCCCTTGAGATCTGGGGGCATTTGACATCCACTGGCTCCTTTGATCCCCTTTCCCATCCCTCCCAGAGCCAAGGGAAGGACTGAGGGGCCTTGGCTGATTGTCCCTGACCCTCCCCTGCCCCGACACCAAGCTGTGCTCCTTGGGGACGGTGCTTGGACAGCCCCAGTCAGACCCTGTTTCCTGCTGTGCCCCCAAACCACCGGGTGCCCCAGGGGACGTGGGAACACACATGGACATGGGAAGGCACCTGTGGATGTGGGAACACACCCACCCAGACAGACACAGAGCATTTGTTTTGCTGCAGGGGTTTATTGATTCTTGCAGGGAAATTGCCAGGGCACCCAGGGGATCAGGGGGGTCCTCCAGGGATGATCATCTCCTCATGCCACTGGAGGGGGCCAGGACACGGGTGTCACCACCACTTCCAGTCCTGAAAGACAGAGCCCCAAACGTCACCCCCGGTGTCCACAGGGACATGGCAGGGGCCTTGTCCCCACCCCATCTGTCTGCAGGGAGCTGGGGCAGGAGAAGGGAATTGGATGCTGAGATCCATGTGGCCCCAGAGCCCCTGAGCCCGGGATGCTCTGACACCTCCCCGAGCCCCTCCCTGCCCTCCCGGTGAGCCTGGGGGTCTGCAGAGCCCCCAGTGCAAGGCAAGGCTTGGGGGCAGCTCTGTCCAGCTGCCCCGGGACACGGAGCAGGGACAGCCCCCTGCGTGTCCCTCTGCTGTCCCCAAGCTCTGCCCACTGCAGAGGGCTCAGGGACCCCCCAGGGCCCTGCCAGGCTCCTTTGGGGGGCTGAGGAGCCTCCCATATTTCTCACCTGGACATGCAGAGAGGCAGCCGAGCGTCACTGGCGCATCAGCTCCACCTGGTCAGCCACGGGGGGCTGGGGACAAAGGCAGGGTTAGAGACACACTGGGGTGGACTGGGGCACACTGGGATGGACTGGGACACACTGGGATGCCGGGGGGGAGGTTGTGGCCATGAGAGCAGAGGGTGTGAGCCCAGCAGAACTCAGGGTACCCACCCTAGGCCTCCTCACTGGAGGGATATTGATGTCTCCCTGTAGAGAGAGTGTGAGGTGTCACTGGTCACTGGGGTGTCCCCAGGCCCAGGAGGGATGGGGGACTATATTTCCCCCAGTTTCCCACACTGGGGACATCCCAGCTCCAGGACTTACCTGGAGACATCCACCTCCTCCTTGTCCCGAGATTGGCTGGGGAAGGAGAGCAAAGGTTTAAGCAGGATTGGCCCCTGTGGGGCTGGGGGAGGGACACGGGTGTCCCCAGACCCCCCAGCCCATGGTTGGCCCCTGGTCTGAGGGGGAAAAGCCCTTCTGCTCCCCCAGCCCCAGTGCACCCAGTTTCCCTCGGGATCCCTGTTCCTGCAAGGCGCAGGGTGGGGATGGAGACAAGGAGAGCCAGGGGAATTCAGGGCCTGCAGGAGGGTGGGGGGGAGGAGGAGGGGACCCAAAGAGGGTGAAGTGGGGGGAACTGGGGATCCCACAGGATGGACATTGGGGTGTGGAAGGGATGGGACTGTGGGGGATGCGGGTGAGGAGGAAGGGATTGCAGTGGAGGGGACCCAGGGAATGAAGCAGGGCAGGGGTGGGGGCAGGAGAAATGGGGAAGGGGAGAAAACTGGAAGGGACTGGGAGGGGCTTTGGGACTGAGGGGTCAAGGAAGGGGATTTCTGGACATGAGTGTCGTGGGCAATGGGAAAGGGAAAGGATTAGAGGAGAAAGAAGGGAAGAAATGGTGTGGGAATGATGCCCTGTGTGTGTGTGGTGGGGTGGACTGGGGTGTGTGGGAATAGAGTGGGGGCCCTGAGGAAGGGCCTCCCCAGTGCACACTGGGGTGGACTGGGGAGCACTGGGGTGCCCTGGAGTGTGGTGGCCACCAGAGGGGAGGGTCTGGGCCCAGCACAAGCCCTGGTACCCACCGGGCCGCCGATCCCGCCTGCCTGTAGAGAGACAAGGAGACGTCACTGGTCACTGGGGTGTCCCCAGTGCCAGGAAGGGTTGGGGGGCCCAAAGTGCCCCCACTTCCCACACTGGGTGCCCCCCAACTCCCAGACTTACCAACTCGCAGAGTTCACCACTGGCCTCAAAAATGAGCTGCAGGAGGAGAGCAAAGGCTTGGTTGGGGTTGGCCTTGTGGGGCTGGGGGGGACACGGGTGTCCCCACCCCCTCCAGCCCCGGCTGCCCCCCAGGCTGAGCGGGGCTCTTTGGGATTGCGGCTCCCAGGCAAGTTGGGGACACCAGTGCAGGGGGAAAGGCAAGGCACTGAGGGCAAAGCCTGGAGGAAAGGCCCTGGGAAGGGGCCATGGCAGGGCATTTCCCAGTTGGTGCCAGTTCAGCCTGGCCAGGCCTTGTCCCACTTGAGCCCAGGGTGGAGCTTGGGCCTGTTTGTCCTCCTTGGACTCCAGTGGGGCTTGGCCCAGTTCCACCCAGTTTGGGTTGGGCCTTTGCCTTGGCTGGGAAAGAGAGGAGATGGTGGGGAGATGCCCCAGGGGACCAAGAGGATGGGATGGGGGGGCCCAAAAAGGTGGGATTTGGGGTCAGAAAGAGCGGGAAGCGTTGGGACTGTGCCAGGACGGAGCCGGGTGCAAGCATCCCGTGAGGAAGCGGAGCTGCAGCAGCAGGAGTTGAATTGTGGGAAGGGGAAGGAGAGAGGGAATTGTGGCCAGAAGAAAGTGGCCTGGCCCGGGGCTGGGGGTGCTGGGGAGTGCTGGGGGAGCCCCTGGATTGGGAAGGGGCCCATCCCTGAGCCCATGGCCGTGGCATGGGGGCCTCACCTTGGCATCTGCCGGGGGGCTCAGCAGGATGGTGAAGAGCAGGGCCACGCTGAGCACAGCGACCTTCATCTTCCTCTGGGCCTGGGCAGCGCTGGCTGAGGCTGCACAAGGGCAGGAGCACATTTATCCCTGCCGGGACTCCTCCCTGCCCCCTCCCCGAGAGCCCCCGGGGCAAAGCCCGGCTGGGCACAGCCCCCAGCCCTGGCCACAAGCCCAGCCCTGGCACAGAGTCCATCCCGCCTGCGGCACCCATCCAGCCACCTTCCCCGGCATCCCTCCAGCTTCCTGCACGGGGCAGCTGCCCCTGGAAGGGCCCAGGCCCCTGGGGGTGCCAAGGGGGTGGGCAGGGAGCTGAAAGCAGCTGCATACCCTGTGGGGACAATCCCACACAACACAATCCATCCTCCAACGGCCCCCAAAACCTGATCCACCCATGTCCTCCTGCCCATCCCTTCCAGAGCTTTCCCTCTGGGACACCCCAGAGCTGACCCAGACCCCAGATCAGCATGTCTGTCCACAATTGTCTCTGTTCCACTCCAGCCTTGTGGGGAAAGAAGGGGGCTGCCACTGAATATGATTTGAGAAAATTCCACCAACTTAGGTGGGAGAACAATGGGGGACTTGGGCAGTGGGAACAGCCCCGTGACTGGGATCTCCAGGCACTGGAGGCACTGGGGAGCACTGGGCAATGTTGGGCACCTGGAGACAAGGGGAAGGCTTGGGGAATTGCTCCGATGTGTCAGATCCCAGATCCAGCCCACCCCATTTCCCAGCACTGCAGGCCCCAAATGGGTCCAGTCTCCAGCCCCAGAGCAGAGCCCAGGCGGCAAGATTCTCTCTCCTGGCCCTCCCTGTTCCTCTGCAGGCCATTTCTCTTTCCCACTCTGCCCTCATGAGTCCCATTCCATGGTTCAGTCCTTTCAGGGGGCTGTGCCCCCAGAAGATGCTTTTCAAAGCCCAAGGGAGGGTTCCACTCCCCATCACACTCTTGCACTGGCCAGATGGGACTGCTAAAGGGCAAGTGAGCCTTCCTGAGCAATCCTTTGCTCTCCAGTCACTGACAGCTCATGGAAGGGAACCAGGAAGCCCCGGTGGGTGTGATATTGTCCTTGGCCATCTGTCAGAGTGGCAATTGGCACATTGGGTGCCCTTTGACCTGCAGCATCCCCACAAGGGAAGTCTCTTCTGAGGGCCCAGGCAAGGGAAACAGCTGTTGAATCTTCTCCCTTCTCCAGGCAGCTCTGCCAAGAGCCCACTGGTTCCATGAGGGTCCCGACAGACCCTCTCTGGAGTTGTTCTCTGCCAAGGATGAACGGAGCCTCCAGGCCAGTCCCAACAGGGAGCTTTGGCCACTCCTTCTCAGTCAGACCATCCTCAGCCTCCAACACAGACACTCCATGGGATCCTCCCGTCCCTCCAGAGAAAAAGATGGATTCTGCCCCTTTGTCACGGGCTGTTTCAGAGCTCACTCTGCACCAGTGCCCAGCAGAGATTTCTGTTCCCGTGGGGCTGATGTGCCAGGCCATTGATCCCACACATCCCAGGAACCCTCAGGGCCCCTTTCTGAGGCTGGGCTGACCTTGTTCCTGCTCAGGGGATTGATTTCTGGGGTTTGTTACTGCAAAGCAGAAGTACCTTGAGCAGGGTCGAAAGTCTGACCAGCCCTTCTCCTCTGCCCAACAGACACTGGAGCAGGAGTTCTCCTGCACAAATGCTTTTGGCCTTTGGTTTTCCTTCCAGTTTCTGGACCTGAGCTTCCAGTCTCCAAGGAGGTTCCTCCTCCCACTCCCTCCTGGCCAAGCCCCAGTCCCACAGACAGAACCTCGGGGTGACACTTGGGCTGTGCCACCAACAGCCTTTCCCTGGAGCAGGAAAAGGTCAGCTCTTCCTGGCTGAGACAGTGGTCAGCAGGAGAGGAGAAGACATCCTTAAACGCTGGGACATGTGCTGAGACACAGCCCCGAGGGAGGCAGTGGGGTTCCCACTCAGCTCCTGCAGCTGACTGGCCAACCCACCTGCCCTGGGAGCCTCCCAGCCTGCCCAGCTCGTTAACCCCAGGCTGTTGGCACATGTTCAGTTGGTGTCCAGTGCCATCCCCCTGACTGGCATCTCCCAGGCAGCCTGGGCCTCTCCTGCGTCAGTGTTCCTCAGTGATGACCCTGTGGACAGTTCCTTCATTCCTGTCCAGATGAATTCAGCACACAAATGATGTCACGGCACATGTGCACCTGGGCAATAATCCCCCCCTGGCACACTCTGGTCTCTAACAAATGGGGCACAAAGCAGAAACAGTCCAGAGGAAAATCTTCCTGGGCACTGCCGCCTCCTTGGGCAAGTTCCAGAGCAAATAGTCAAGGCATTTGCCTGGAATGTTTTCCCAGCTGTCCCACAATAGATCTGTTCTGGCCCCACAGTGCCCCAGAAAGAGAGAAACCTTAACAAATGCCCCGGAAGGTCACACAACAATCACAGTCATTGACAGTTCTCAGGAACCACTTCTCAGGGTGTTTTTACTTCTTTGAAGCCGTGACAGGCGTCTGTATCATCATGGGAACAAACCCAGGGACACCTGGGATTTCCTGTGGATCAGGCAAACCTTCCTCTGCCTTCAGAACCCAAAACAGGTTTTCACCACCAGACCCTTTGATCCCCAGCTCTGGACTCCTAAAAGTGCTTCTCACACCCTCGTAGGCAGAGCACTAAAACAGAGCATTATTTTCCTGTCCCACGGGCTGCTGGATGGATTTGGAAGTGGATGGAGATTGGGAAGCACAGCTTGAATGACTGTGGCACATATCAGACAGAAGGAGTTTCCAGAGGAACCATGGCACCCTGTTTGAAGATCAGCAGGGGACTGGGAGACACAGGATCCACCTCAAGAAATGGGACACGGGTGTCTGAGCCAACCTGGGAAGGAGGGATTTCAACTAGGAAAGACATGGGAAGGGCAGAGTTCTGGAGACCAGCCAGGCACCAAGACAAGGCTCCAGTGGGGAAACTTCCAGGAAGGTCCAGCAGCCCAGGGAGCGGCCTCAAGGCCTGACAAGGGGGTGTCCTCTTGCAGCCCTCCTGGCAAACAGACCCTCTCCAACACCTCAGTGAAGTGCCTGGAGAGCAAAGCACAAGGTAGGGAAACAAACACAGAGATTTGGAGATCCTGTGCAGTTGGAGCCCTGGATCTCCCAGAGAGATGGTGGGATGGCTCCAGGGTTGGAGTGTTGTCAAGAACGGCTCCAGGGGTTTTGGCAAAGCAGGCCAGGAAGGGGAGCGGTGGAGTCGCCCCTTCTGGAATAGAAAACCAGCCCTGAGGAATCTCTGACCCAGGAGAGCAGTGAAAAGAAATGGTGGAAGAAAGACTTTCCCGTGGTCAAGGGGGATCTGGGTTGAGATCTCCTGGGCAAACTTGGCATCCACAAGTCCATGGGCCCTGTCAGATGCATTTGGGAGCTGCTGGACACCGCAGGGAGGCCACTGCTGATGATCTTTGAAAGGCTGTGTCAGTCAGGAGAGGGGCCTGAGGGCTGGATGAGAGCCAGTGTCATCCCACTCTTCCAAAAGGGCAAGAAGGACCCAGGGAGCTGCAGGCCAGTCAGCCCCACCTCCATCCCTGGAATGGGCTGGAATGGCTCATCCCGGAGGCCATCTGAGCACGTGGATGACAGGAAGGGGATCAGGAGTGGTCAGCATGGATTCACCAAGGGTTGACCCACCTGATTGCCATCTAGGATGGCCCAGCTGGCTGGCAGGAGGAGAGCAGAGCTGTGGGTGTTGTGTGCCTGGAGCTCAGCAAGGCTTTGGGCGCTGCCCCCACCTCTGGGCTCCGGCCTGTCCTGAGGGCAGCAAGGGAGCCCCAGGGCTGTGGGGTGCCCCAGGACCTGCTCCTGCCCGTGCCCCCAGCTCTGCCCTGCTCTGCCAGGCCTGAGGGGAGCCCAGGTGTCCAGGCTGCCTTGACCTCCCCCATTCCCAGACTGCCCGGATCAGACAGGGCTGGAAAGCCCCGGGATTGCTGAATGGCTTCCTGCTGCCTCAGGCCATGGGCAAACAGGGCTTATCAGAGGTGCTGGCAGGGACAAACACCCCTCCTGCTGGCAGGGGAGCTCTGTTTGCCCAATTAGCTCCAAGTGGCTGCCTGGGGACAAGGGCCCCTTCAGCCTGTCCCTCTGCATGGCCACACCCTGCCCAGGGCCAGCGCTGGCGTGGGCCCAGGGCCATGGACAGACACCGTGTGGGGACAAGGGCCTGTGGGGAGCTGTGGCCAAGTCCCAGCCAGGGACAGAGCTGGACTTGGAGCCTTGTTGGGGATGGGGTCCCTTGGAACCCCCCCGTGTGGGGCAGCTCTGCAGAGCGGGACCCAGGTGATGTGGGTGGCCCCAGGTGTGACAAAGGCAGGACAAGACAGGGGATCTTCCCCCCTGGGCTCTGCTCTGGGGCTGGAGACTGGACCCATTTGGGGCCTGCAGTGCTGGGAAATAGGGTGGGCTGGATCTGGGATCTGACACATCGGAGCAATTCCCCAAGCCTTCCCCTTGTCTCCAGGTGCCCAACATTGCCCAGTGCTCCCCAGTGCCTCCAGTGCCTGGAGATCCCAGTCACGGGGCTGTTCCCACTGCCCAGGTCCCCCATTGTTCTCCCACCTAAGGAGGTGGGATTTTCCCAAATCATGTTCAGTGGCAGCCCCCTTCTTTCCCCACAAGGCTGGAGTGGAACAGGGACAACTGTGGACAGACATGCTGGTCTGGGGCCTGGGTCAGCTCTGGGGTGTCCCAGAGGGAAAGCTCTGGGAAGGGATGGGCAGGAGGACATGAGTGGATCAGGTTTTGGGGGCCGTTGGAGGTTGGATTGTGTTGTGTGGGATTGTCCCCACAGGGTATGCAGCTGCTTTCAGCTCCCTGCCCACCCCCTTGGCACCCCCAGGGGCCTGGGCCCTTCCAGGGGCAGCTGCCCCGTGCAGGAAGCTGGAGGGATGCCGGGGAAGGTGGCTGGATGGGTGCCGCAGGCGGGATGGACTCTGTGCCAGGGCTGGGCTTGTGGCCAGGGCTGGGGGCTGTGCCCAGCCGGGCTTTGCCCCGGGGGCTCTCGGGGAGGGGGCAGGGAGGAGTCCCGGCAGGGATAAATGTGCTCCTGCCCTTGTGCAGCCTCAGCCAGCGCTGCCCAGGCCCAGAGGAAGATGAAGGTCGCTGTGCTCAGCGTGGCCCTGCTCTTCACCATCCTGCTGAGCCCCCCGGCAGATGCCAAGGTGAGGCCCCCATGCCACGGCCATGGGCTCAGGGGTGGGGATGCTCCTGCCTGCAGGAGAGAAGCTCTACTGCAGGATGGAATCGTGGCTGTGATCCCAAAAATCCTTGTTCTGGCCTCTCCCTCTCCCAGTCCAGAGGATCCTCTGCTCTCCCTGACCTCCAGTGCTGGGCACTGGAGCTTCTCCCTCCCACTATTGCCTCTCTTCACTCCACTTCCACTGCAAATCTCCCTGTGCCCAGAGCCCCAGATGCTCAGGGAACCTGACCAGGGAGGTCCCTGACAAGGGAGGTCCACTGTCAATTGCTGGGAGGGCCCCCACCTGTTTCTTTTAATGGTGCTCCCAAATCCCACCCCTTGGGCCTCCCATCCCATCCCATCCTTTTTGGTCCCCTCAGGCATCTCCTCCCCAGGATCTGCTCTGTGTCCTACCCAGGGTCCCCAAACATCCTCCCACTGATCATTCCCAAAGCTTTTCTTTCCATCCTTCCCCTCAGACCTTTGCCTTTCACCCAGGCCACTGCCCTGGTACCTCCCAAGACCATTCCTTGCCTCCCTCTCCACTCCCAACCATCTCCCAGTCCCCTCGTTTTTGTCCTCCTCCATCCTCCTCCTCCTGTCCCCACCAAGCCTCTCCCTTGCAGTCCCCATGTCCCCACACTTGAATTCCTTTCCCCTCCCCTGTATCCCACACAGGGCCCCTTCAACACCCCAATCCCAGTCCCGTGGGCTCCCCAGTCCCCCCCAGTTCAGCATCTTTGGGTCCCCCCCAACCTCCTCCCCCCCTCCCTGCAGGCCCTGAATTCCCCTGGCTCTCCTTGTCTCCATCCCCACCCTGGGCCCTGCAGGCACAGAGGTTGGAGGTGAAACTGGGTGCAGTGGGAGCGGGGGGAGCAGAAGGGATTTTCCCCCTCAGACGGGGGCAGCCCTGGGCTGGGGGGCTGGGGACACCCATGTCCCTCCCCCAGCCCCACAAGAGCCAATCCTGCTTAAACCTTTGCTCCCCTTGCCCAGGCACTCTTGGCAGGAACCCAAAATGATCTGCAGGTGAGAGGGCCGGGGGGACTGGAGGGCATCCAGTCTGGGAACTGGGGGACACTTTGGTCCCCCCATCCCTCGCTGGCACCGGGGACATCCCAGTGACCAGCCAGGGCTCCTGGTCTCTCTCCAGGTGGATTTAGTGGATGTTGGGATCCTGAAGACGGCTCAGGTGGGTACCAGGAGTTCTGCCTGAGTCGGGTCCTCCCCTCACATGGCCATGACACTCCCAGCCATCCCAGTCTGACCCAGCACACTCCAGTGCACTCTACTGCCTCCCCAGAGAACACCCTGCCCCCCAGAATTTTCCCAGGAACCCACTTCCCGAGGGCCCCTGTTGCATTCCAATCCCTGACACCACAGGGCTCCCCCCAGATGCCCCAGGATCAGCCCCTCTCCCAGCTGTGCCTCTTTGCCAGGACCCCCCAGTGCTCCTGGGCAGGACCACACAAGCTCCTGAACCCCGTTTCTGCCCAGAGGCACCTTCCCCAAGGACCCCATTGCTTGCCCCAGGCTCCCAGTACATCCCAGTTCAGCCCAGTGTGTCTCTAACCCTGCTTTGTCCCCAGCCCCCTGTGGTTGAGAAGGTGGTGGGGCTTGTTCGTGAGAAACGTGCGGCTGCATCCCTGGATGTCTGAGGTGAGCAGTGCCTGCAGGGAGAGGGGTCAGGACAAGGCCCCTCTTGAGTCCCATTGGACATCATGGGTGACATTTTGGGCTCTGTCTTTCAGGACTGGAAGTGGTGGTGACACCCGTGTCCTGGCCCCCTCCAGCGGCATGAGGAGATGATCATCCCTGGAGGACCCCCCTGATCCCCTGGGTGCCCTGGCAATTTCCCTGCAAGAATCAATAAACCCCTGCAGCAAAACAAATGCTCTGTGTCTGTCTGGGTGTGTTCCCACATCCACGGGTGCCTTCCCATGTCCATGTGTGTTCCCACGTCCCCTGGGGCACCCGGTGGTTTGGGGGCACAGCAGGAAACAGGGTCTGACTGGGGCTGTCCAAGCACCATCCCCAGGGAGCACAGCTTGGTGTCGGGACAGGGGAGGGTCAGGGACAATCAGCCAAGGCCCCTCAGTCCTTCTCTGGGCTCTGGGAGGGATGGGAAAGGGGATCAAAGGAGCCAGCGGGTGTCAAATGCCCCCAGATCTCAAGGGCCAGGCTCGGGGCTGAAGGGATGGAGAGCAGCCCTGCATCCAAGGCTATGGGGATAGTGGGGGATGAAAAGCAGGATGGGAGCCAGCAATGGGAGCTCACAGCCCACAACCCCCTGTGTCCTGGGCTCATCCCACAGCGTGGGCAGCAGGGCAGGGGGGTTCTGCCCCTCTGCTCCGCTCAGCTGAGACCCCTCCTGCAGTGCTGCCTCCAGCTCTGGGCTCCTCTGGCTGTCTGCAACGCACCCGCCCGCAATGGCAATGGCTTGGGGGGATTCCCCTGCCAGCCCTGGCATCTCCTGCAGCTCCATGGGCTCCTCAGCACAGCAAAGACACGCACCTCTTGGGGCACTTCCAGAGGAGGCCACCAAGGGGATCCCAGGGCTGCAGCACCTCTAATGGAGACAGGCTGAGAGAGTGGGGGCTCTTCAGCCTGCAGAAGAAAAGGCTGTGGGGAGACCTCCTTGGGGCCTTCCAGTACTTCAAGGCAGCTTTTTAGTGACATGTGGACAAAGGGTTCTGTAGGACCTGTCACAGTAGGACAGGGAGTGAGGGAATTAAACTAAAAGAGGGGAGGTTCAGACTAGAGAGAGGGAAGAAACATTTGATGATGAGAATGAAACACTGGAACACATTTGCAGGGAGGTGGTGGATGCCCCATCCCTGCAAACATTCAAGGCCAGGTTGCATGGGGCTCTGAGCAAGGTGATCTAGGAAAGATGTCTCTGCTCCCCCTCCAGGGGATCCCCTGCCCTGTGCTCTTGGCTACCAGAGAGATGGGCAGCTCTCAAAGGATGCAAGTGCCCAGAGAGCAGAGGGAACACACAGGACCTCTGTTAGCAGGGACATCTTCAGGTGAGATGGGAATAGTTTGGACCAACACGCTCAGGCTCTACAGTTTTTCACAGTACTTTGGGAAGTTCTGTGAAACTGTAGTTGCACACAATATTTTGGAGTCTGATAACCACGAGGTCCCACAGTGTCACAGGGTCCCCTTGGTGACAGGAGGTCATCAAGTGTCCCACAGACTTGTGGGGGTAGAGTTTTTGGAGGTGTTCTCTGACCCAATCTTCCTTAGAAAGGCAAGATCTTCCTTCCAACATTCCTATAGCCTGGTCTCTTGGGCCAGAGATCCCTGAGGGCTGGTCTTGTCAGGGCAAAGGTGTTCAGTAACTCTGCCTTCTCTGCATCCTTGCCATGAGCAGAGCGGCTCAGGGGGCTCCTGGGGGTCTCTGCACACGAGATCCCCCTCACACTCTTAAGGGAACTTCCCAGGCTCACCATTCCCAGGACTCCCTGGCAGTCACTCTCCCACCAGCCCAGACTGGCACTGCTGACACTCAGGCCCCTTCCCAGCAGCAGCAGCTCCAGTGACACGACGGGTCCCCTGTGACTCCCCACACCCCCCACTCTCCAGTCAGACCAGGTTTCCTCACTGCTTCCACCCCAGGTTTCCCGTGGCCGAGTCTCTGATATCTTAAAAACAGTAAAACAATTTATTTCTTGTGAAGAAACACAGAAACAACCTGAGCTGGTGCCTCAAGGAGGGACCCTCAACAAAAAACTCTATGGGGTTTTATCCCCTCACACTCCAAGCACACAAACTGCTCTTCCTGCTGAGCCCTGGGCTCCTGCCCTGTCTCCAAGTGTCCTCTCCCTTGGCTGCTCCAGGGTCAGCAGCTCACGGCCTTTGGTCTGAGGCCCCTCACCCAGAGCTCATCCCACAGCTCCAACTGCAGCTGCTCCCTGAGCCACCTGCACCCACGGGATTCCTCAGCCCTGGGCACCACGAGGCTCCTGACAGTGTCCCAGGGTCCCTTGGGTTCCATGAGCCCCCACAGTGTCCCAGGGTCCCTTGGGTTCCATGAGCCCCCACAGTGTCCCAGGGTCCCTTTGGTTCCATGAGCCCCCACAGTGTCCCAGGGTCCCTTGGGTTCCATGAGCCCCCACAGTGTCCCAGGGTCCCTTGGGTTCCATGAGGCCCTGTGGTGTCCCAGTGGCCCCTTGGTTCCATGAGGTTCCACAGTGTCCCAGGGCTCTAAACTGGACATGATGGGGGAGGGGCACAGGATCAGGCTTGTTCTGGGAAATCTGTGGGATAACATGAAAAACTTAGAGGGACAAGGTACCCGTGAGGGCCCCTCTGAGGTGACTCTGAGATGGAACAGCCACACTGGAGCACAGCTGATGTCTCACAGAGGTGAGCCAGGGACTCCTGGGGTAATGGAAGCCAACAGGGAACCATCAGAGAAATCCCCTCGTAGCAAAAGGAGGCTCAAGAGGGAACAAACACCTCAATCAAGAAATTTCCCACTTCAGTCAGCTTGGTGCCAAGCTTGTTTTCACAGACAGTTACTGTCAGAGTTTGATCATTACATCACTGAAACTTTAAGTTTCAAACTTAAAAGCTTCAATGAAGAAATCCTGGGGGAACTAAAATCTGGATACGTGGAATCCAGAATTTAGAGCCCTCCAAGAACATGTGAAGTAACCACAAGATAAAGAAGAGACTAACAAAGAAAATTCATCCTGTGCTGGAAACTTCCTGCCTGGTATAAGTAATAATAAGACTGTTCTTGCAAAACTTGTGCTACAGTCCTAATTGGTTTAGCAGTAGATAGAAAGTTACTGTTTATGCAGCCTTTGACCCCATTTTGAAGCAGCCTTTGACCCCCATTTTGAAGTATCTGTATAGTTTGCTGAGGAACAAGAGAACCCAGCAGCTGCAAGGGATAGGGAAGCCCCTGCTTTGAAGTTTGGTGATCAACTCCCTTCATTTGTGGCCAGAATGGGACAGTTCATTGGGTTCCTGAGACTGTCCAGAGACAGGCGAGAGGGGAAGAAAGGGTAAGGAAATGTCATAATCTGGAAAGGAGTCCACAAGGAAAGACTGAGGAATCTCATCAGTGAGTAAATGTGGGAACTGGGGGAAAGCAAAAGGAAAATGCCCAAGGGGGACAAAAGTTCAGTGCCCAAGAGGGGCAAAAATCCAGATAGGGGATGTGGCAAAAAGGGTGACAACTCTTATATTCCTCCAGATAGTCCCTGAGGTAAAACGTTGGAATTTTGTGGTGATGCGTGGTTCAAGCAAATTTCTTCCATAAAACTAGAGCATATGAAAGAAGGAGAAAACCAAAGCAAGAATAAATAGGAAATGAACTCAAAAGAGAGATTATAAGTCAGAATAACAATTTAATAAAATAATACAATAAGTACAATTATACAGACAAACAATTGGTTTTAACCCACAAAACCCAAATATATAACCCAGCACCTTGGGGCATGAACAGAGTGGTGTTCTTTGGGCCCCCTGAGTCCAAAGGAAAAGGTGAGGGGAAAACCTGTTGGTGAGAGTGCTGGTGCAGTCTGGTCAAGAGTGGTGATTGCAGTCCAGCTGAGGGTGGTGGTCTCAGGCTGGTTGAGAGCGGTGAGCTGCAGTCTTCCTCTGGATCCCACGAGTGGTAAAAAAGGTTCCAAAACTCCAAGTTTATATATTCTCCAGTTCAGGCAGGAATGCTCAGTCCTTCCCTCAGAGCGGGGTATTCCATAAAAGGGTGTGAGGACAGGAACATATTCCTATCTTGCAGGCCTCTTAATGCCTAGTTTATAGCCTGAGGAGTCAGGCTCTGTGTGCAGATGGTGTAAATGCTCTATTGATAACAGTTTCTGGGAAATGGCATGGAAGGCTATAGAATACACAGTTTTGGGTTACACCCATCCAGTGATGAACTGGTCTCAGCTGTCCTAACTAGGACATCGGGACACTGCAGAAACTCCTGAAAACAGAGGAACCTGAGACTGTGCAGAACCTGAGGGCAGAAAGGAGCCATGGGGACACTGCAAAACCTCGTGGAATGAAGGGGCCACTGCTTCACATCTGGGTCTCGTGGAATCAAAGGAAACCTGGGGCACTGGGGAAACTCATGGAAGCAGGGAGACCCTGGGACACTGTGGGGCCTCACGGAATCGAGGGGCCATGGGGACACTGCAGGACCTTGTGGGGCCAAAGGAACCCTGGGCTGCTGCAGAACCTCACGGAGCTGGGAAGCTGCTGTGTGGGGCCCCCCCGACGAGTGGCTGAGGCTGCTGAAGGAGAAGGTGAATGAAGCCAATTTGCAGAAGTGGAAGCCGTGGGCAACACCACTGAGCCCCCTTGCCACGGTCAGTTACCATGGCAACCATCATACGTTCCCATTGCTGTGTTTGGTTACCATGGCAACCATCACACATTCCATTGCTACAAACAGTTACCATGGCATCCATCATACATTCCCGGTGCTATGGTTGGTTACCATGGCAACCCTCATACAGTGCCATTGCTACAGTCAGTTGCCATGGCAAACAGCAGAGATTTTCATTGCTATGGTCGGTTACAATGGCAACCATCACACATTCCTTTTGCTACAGTCAGTTACCATGGCAACCATCATACAGTCCCACTGCTATGTCAGTTACTATGGCAACCATCATACACTCCCACTGCTATGGTCGGTTACCATGGCAACTATCACACATTCCCATTGCTATGGTAAGTTACCATGACAATCATCACACATTTCCATCACTATGGTCATTTACCATGGCAACTATCATAGCTCCCACTCCTACGGTCAGTTACCATGGCAACCATCACACATTGCCATTGCTACGGTCACCATACGTGATGGTTTCCCACCATTTCCATTGCTACGGAAACCATAAGACATTGCCGTCACTACGGTCGGTTACCATAGCAACTATCATACTTCCCACTGCTATGGTCAATTACCATGGCAACCAGCATACATTCTCATTGCTATGGTCAGTTACCATGGCAACCAGCATACATTCCCATTGCTATGGTCAGTTACCATGGCAACCAGCATACATTCTCATTGCTATGGTCAGTTACCATGGCAACCAGCATACATTCTCATTGCTATGGTCAGTTACCATGGCAACCAGCATACATTCCCATTGCTACGGTCGGTTACCATGGCAACCATCAGACAGTCCCATTGCTACCATCAGTTACCATGGCAACCATCAGACATTCCTATTGCTATGGTCGGTTACCATGGCAACCATCAGACATTCCCATTGCTATGGTCGGTTACCATGGCAACCATCAGACATTCCCATTGCTATGGTCGGTTACCATGGCAACCATCAGACATTCCCATTGCTATGGTCGGTTACCATGACAACCATCAGACATTCCCATTGCCATGGTCAGTCACCACAGTGTCCTGGTTAGGGAGCAGAGGGGGCAGTTTAGCGCCTTGTGGGTGTCACCAAGTTATTTATCCTGTACCATCCGTGCCATCCCTAGGGCTGTGCTTCCAGCAGGAAAAGCCGGGGCTCTGCACCACAACTGCTCCATCCTGCCCCGCTCTCTGCAGGGCAGGGACTGTCAGCATCACTCCTGTGCTCCCCGTCCTCTGCCCTGCTGCTCCCCCTCATGTTTTCCCTGGATTGGGACGATGGACCTTTGGTGCTGAAAGGGGAAACCACGACGGGCCGTGGTGCTGAACCAAAGCTCTGAGCAGGACGGGGCGGTTGGGGGGCAGCCTCAGCCCCCTCAGCCCTCGGGTTGGGAGGAGAAGAGAGGAGGCAGCGCGGGACTGAGCCCAGGGAGCGGCTGCGCCACACGGCCGGGACGACCCAGCTCCCGGGGCTTGGCTTGTCCTTGGTCCTCCTTGTTGTTGGGCTGAGGGGTTGGACACGTTACCCTTGGGAGCTCCCCCACCCCATTGCCTTTGTCCGGGGGCACCGCACGGACACGTCGCTTGGGGAGCACCCAACATCTTCTCTGTGTGCCCCGTGGTGACCCCTTTTGGGAGTGAAACACCTTCTCTTTCTGGATACTTTTGCTGCTGATATTGCTGTTGTGACTCTGCGTGTCTTATTCCATTGCTCTGTGCTTTTAGTGAATTGTTATCTCCACCCAGAGTCTCTCACTTTTTGTCCCTCCCTCACCAGAAGGGCCGTGGGAAAGGGAGTGACTTATGTGAATTTTAATTTCCTGATGGTGCTAAAACCACCACACCTGCCATGCACCAGCCTCGGGAAAGATGGAATGATGCAGTGGGTGCTGGGACCTGCCAACATTGGGAGGCACATTTAGCAAAGGCCACCTGGTCACTCAGCACTGGGGGATGTGCCAATCGGGCTGGCCCTGTCCAATCCAAGTTTTTACGTGCCATGGAAAGGGATAAAGTTCCTGCAGTGCACATTAAAAACATGCCGAGAAGACAGTCTGGGTTATTCCTGCTTCAGGCAAAGGGAAGTGCACCCGTGGGATTCACGTGTCTCAAGGACACGGATGCGCTTGGTGGGGAAGGAGGGAAAGATGGGAAATCCAGTGTGTGCCTCGAAGGGACTGGATTTTGGGTGAGAACAGCCAAGGAATTCAGGTGTATTACGGTGGTAACTCTCTAACACTGCATTCTCACTGCTGTGGCCGCTCTTTGCCGTGTCAGGGGTATTACAGTGAAAATCACTGAGAGAAATGAACAATGAGCTTGGAGGAGACCAGACAAGCACAGCGGTGATGGAACAAGAACTGGCTGCAAGAGGCAACAAGCCCACAGTAGACAGCATTTTTCCTGCCCTGAAAGAGTATTTTGGCAGATGGAGCCTAAAATCCTGACTAAATGAACTCAACAGACTTTCATAGACTAAGCAATGAGATCGGTGGGTTTATATCAAATGATAGGAAAGGTGATGGTGGAATGTATTGGAAAGTGTGGGATCTGACATGGTGTAAATGGTGTGGAATAAGGGGTGGACACCAGCCTTGTCTTGGCTGTTCTTCCTAGTAGATAGAGTTAATCTTCCTATAGATTAACTGCAGATTAATTCTGAGATAGAGTTAATTTTCTTCCTAAGTAGAGAGTTCATTTTCTTCCTAGTAGCTGGTGCAGGGCTGTGGTTTGGGTTCCATGGGAGAACAATGTTGATCACACACTGATGGTTTGGTTGTGCTTACCCTAATCAAGGACTTTCCAGCTTCCCGTGCTCTGCCGGGTGCACAAGAAGCTGGGAGGGAGCAGGGCCAGGACAGCCGACCTGGACATTCCAAAGGGATATTCCACACCACAGAACATCATTCCCAGTGGATACATGAGGAGGGGTTGTGCAGGAGGGGCAGATCACTGCTTGGGGTGTGGGGCACTGGGCAGTGTGTGTGAGCAATCATGCTGAGCATCACTTGTTTCTCTGGGGTTTTATTCCTCTCTCTCTTTCTTTTGTCTCCCTTTTCAATACAGTTATTATTAGTTACTACACTTACTGTTATTTTCATACTTTACTTTGTTTCAGTTATTACATTTTTCTTATCTCAACCCACGGGTTTTGCCTTTTCTTGATTCTCCTCCCCCTGTCAGTGCAGGGGGAGGTGGGGGGACTGAGTGAGCAGTTCTGTGGCACTTGGCTGCTCACTGGGGTTAAACCACACAAAAAGGGAATGCACAGGAGTGGAGACCCTGCTGGGATGTGCTTTGTATTCAGGAACTGCCCAGCACCAGCTGGATAGAGAAGGGCCAGACCTTATGTCCCTGCAGGGCTGGGATTCACTCCCTGCCCCAAAGGCCCCCAATGTGTCTGAGGAGCCCTGGGTGGTGCCTGTCCCACAACTGCTGGGAATGGGGACGGGGTCCCTGCACAGGCCCTGTGCTGTCCATGGCAGCTGCTGCCCTTGTGCTGCAGAGCCCTGGCACCTCCCCTGGCACTACAGGCCCCTCTTTGGGTATGAAATTCAGGTTCAGATGCCCTGAATTTTGTTCAGCAATTAAGGGATGTCCAGGAGACAACTGCCATTGTACTCTAAGGATGTGTAGAAAATACCCTGATAAAGAACAGGAGAGAGACCTCCCTCCCTGCATTTGGTCAGCTGAGCACCTCTGTGGGCTGCCCTGGACAGGAGGAGCAGTGACAGGTTCCCCTGTCCTACATGTGGGCCCCTTCTGCCACTGAAGTTGGCCAAAGCAATGTCCCAGCAGCCTCCAAGAAGATCCCACAGCTGCTGCCCTGTGCCTAGGAACTGCTCCATTGGAGCCTGCAGTTCCCAGCAGGAATCTCGGTCACCTCTGGCCCCTCAGAAGTGACCAGGGCTTTGTGTCCCAGCAGGTCACTCCTGGCTTTGGTCTTCATTCATTCCCACAGGAGATGGGACAAGGAGTCTAAGACGGTTTAAATAATTGCACGATCCACTTTGTGGGTACAAAGCTTAATCCTTTGTTTGACACAACTCTAGCTATATATAGGGTTCAGGGAAGGGGGGACACACATTGTATTCACATTTGAGGTTGAGGGTCCAGGAAGCACAGGGAGATATTTTTCTTCAAACAGATAAACAGCTATTTCTTTATCACATTTACAACAGGAGATGGGGTAAACAAGGTGGTAAAAGGATTTTCATGGAGACAGCAAGTCTGCTTAATTAAAAGATAGTATAAAAATATCAGGTGGTATATGTAAACAAGCTTTCCTTGTCTGTGTTTCAATTCCATGGTTTCTGGCTAAGATAATTTCTTATCTCTGCAGTGTCATCTGCCCCAACAGGAGTCACCTGCAGGTGCCTGTTTTGGGCCCCCTGAACTGGGGCAGGAGGAATCCCACCCCATGGGAGCTGTGGAGGGAGCTGAGTGTCCTTCTGGCCCCAGGTCTGCAGAGCCACAATGAGACACCTCTGTTGACTCAGCTGAGTCCCTTCCCTCAGTGGGGGTGAAGGAGATCCCTCCTGGGCACTGTCTGGGTTTCCTGTCTAATGATGGGACATGAAAAGGGGAATCTTGAATTTAACTCAGTGTCTGTTTGGAGAAATGACCCTGCTGAAAGAAGTGTCTGTGCCCAGGTGAGAGAAGGAACATCATTATTTCCTTCAGCTGTGTCCCAGCAGGGTCCCCTGGAGCCCCAGGGACACTTGGAGGGATCCCTGAAGGGCAGAAGTGCTGCCTGGGGCTGTTGCTGTGCTGCTGAGCTGGGCCGGGCTCCTGGCACACAGGGAGCTCCTGGCAAGCTCTGCCCAGGAGCAGCTCCTCTGCACAGCCCAGCAGGGCTGAGGGCACTGCCTGCAGCACCCAGGGCACAGGAGAGAAGGCAGAGAGATGAGAGGCAGCCTGGGCTGGGAGGTGACTGAGCTCTCACTGTGGGAGAAACCTTCACGGGATTTGAATGATTATTTCTCTGGCTGCAGGAAAGTTCAACTTCCCTTCCTGAAGGCATCTCCTAAAGCTGTCACATCCCACAGCTTCTAGGATCTCTCAGCAGGACTCTCCCAGTTGCTGCAGTGCAGGGGAAGTGGCCATATGGTAGAGCAGGGCAGGAGCTGCAGGCAGCAAGGGCAGAGAGGAGAAGGGAGCAGGAGGTTCAAGGGATCCTGGGGTGGGAGGACAGGGCAGAGCTGCTCAGGGGAGGAACCTTCCCAGCCTTTTGCCAGGGTCAGGCTCTGGCTGCAGAGCAGTGCAGGGGAGTTCCTGCAAGTGTCTCTCCCAGCTGCCAAATGCCTCCAGTGCCAGGAGCTGCCAGGATGGCTCTGCTGGATTTGCTGGGGTGCAGCAGGAGAAGCTGCTGCAGAGCAGGACTTGCTGCTGCCCCATCAGAGGCCCAGGGCCAGAAGGTTCCCTGTTCCAGGGCTGGCTGTGGGGTGGGAAGGTGGGGGTGCAGCCAGGGGTGCCCAGGGCTGTGGTGCAGAGCAGGGTCCTGCCCCCAGGGCTCTGTGTGCTGGGGCAGGGACTCTGCTGCCTGCCAGGGGCAGCTCTCAGCCCGGCCAAGGAGCTGCCACGGCCCTGCAGGGAGAAGGGGTGGGTGGAAGGACTGACCCCTCAGGGCAGGGCTGGGCAGGGCAGGGCCCTTCAGCTGCAGGCTCAGGGCTCCTCACAGCTTCAGCTCCACCTCCTGCCATTTCCAGGGGCCCTTCTCAGGAAGCACATCCCCCCAGAACACCTCCCCCTTCCCAGCCACCGCAGGGGGTCTGGGATCTGCTCTGCAGCCCCTGCCCAGGCAGAGCTGCCCCTGGGCACTGGGCTGGGCATGGCTCTGGCAGCACTGGCAGGGAGCTGAGCTGGGCACAGGGAGGGGCTGCTGGCAGGAACAGCTCCTCACCCAGAGACAGGCAGGCAGGGAGAGGCAGCTGCTGCCACAAGGGCTGGGCAGGGGGATGTGGGCCCCTCCCTGCTGTCCCTGTGGCACAGACCCCTTCCCTGATGATATGGTTTGAAGCTGGCTCCCTGCCAAGTCTCCAAACGCTACCACAAGAGTTCCCGCCCCCCCAACCCTCAGGGAGAAGAGGGAGAAAAACAACCAAGAAAAACCCGAAACGAGAGAGAGACAGCTCAAGTGAGATATATAAATATATTTACACCTATGTTACACTTATATACAATTAAAATATATACAATTTCCCAAGGGAAAGGGAAGGGGGAAGGGAAAAGGAACAAAACCAAAATAAAATATATATATATATATATCTCCCAATTAGTGGCCCGAGATCTAGTAACTAAAAGAGTTAGCAAGGAAATATCTCACACTTTCCTTGGGACAACGGAGAGTCACTCTGGACCGATCGCCGGCAACCTCCACCTCCCAAGGTCAACAAGGCCCAACCAGGCCTTGCTCCCCAACACGGCAGATCAACAGCAGGGAACCTGCACCTCCAGGCCGCCGGAAGGAAAGAGAGCGAAGGCCTCTCCTCCTTTCTTCTTATAGTCTGGCTTACGTAAAAATCGTAGGGAATACTGGGTAAATCTGGACCCTTCCTTGGTTACAAACTGGTCACCAAGGAAGGCCTTGCCCAAACCACCACACCTGAGCAGCTCCTCCCTGGGCTCCTTTCCCAGCCTAAGCAGAGCCTGTGCCCTCAGGCCATGGCCCCTGGGCTGTGCATTGCCCTGCAGCAGCCAGAGCCCAGGCAAGGACAAGGCCCCCATTTCCATCTCTCTCTGTGTGTCCCTCCTCCCTTGGCAGCAGCATTGTGGCATTTCCCTGCCATCCCCTATTGCCTGGGCTGTTCTTCTTCTCACCATTGGCTTTTCTCAGGCAGTGCAGGGGCTTTGGGGTGGCAGGTTCCTGTCCAGACACAAACCCTTTGGGTGCTGCTGTGGGGATGTGTCTGGGGGAGCAAAATGCCCAAGTGCCCTCCAGGCAACTTCAGGACATTCAGCTGCTTCCCCGGGTGTCCTCGAGAAGGGCACAGCTCTGCCATAGTATCTCTGTGCTGTCTGGGATCCCCATGGAGAGGACACCTCGGTGGTAGAGCCATAGAAATGCTCTGGGCAGCTGCAATGATCCCTCTGTGCAGCAGTCTGGGAGAAGAAAGAGGAGATCCTAATCAGGCACCCTGAGAAAAGACAAGGAGTCTGTCAATCTGCTCTTTGAGCCCGGATTCCCCTGCTCCCAGAAAGGCCCTGTCTCTTTTTAAGGGAGCTCCTTAGTGTGATCCTCCCTCAGCTCCAAGCTGCCAGCGAGGGGCGGCTGAGAACAGGAGTGATGGCCAGCGTAGTTCTTCTCTCTGCACTGAGACCATCCCTTTGCCTCCCAGGACCCACGAGATTTCACTTGGAGAACATTAGAAATGTCAGGGATTTCAGCCATCCAAATTCACTCCTAAATGTGCCAAGTGAAACTGTAACAAAACTACAGCAAATCCCCTCAGCTCTGCTCTGCAGTTGGGCAAACTGTGAACAGCAGGGCTGGAGATGCTTTGAGGTGTCACAGGCACATTTAATCTCGGATCACCCCGTGTTCCGAGTTGCCTCTCACAGCAAGGAGGATTCCTCGGGAGCCTGTCACAGGGTCCCTGCTCTCAAAGCCCCCATCAGCCAGCAAAACCCAGAGCTCAGGGGAGGGGGATGCAGAGAGGTCTTCCTAAAAAGAGAGACACATTTTGCCAATAGAGTCTGACCTGACTCAGTCCTGCCTTTTCCTCCTCAACAGAAAACCACACCCTGAGGCAGGCTCAGAGCTGGAGGCAGCACTGCAGGAGGGGTCTCAGCTGAGCGGAGCAGAGGGGCAGAACCCCCCTCCCCTGCTGCCCACGCTGTGGCATGAGCCCAGGACACAGGGGGTTGTGGGCTGTGAGCTCCCATTGCTGGCTCCCATCCTGCTTTTCATCCCCCACTATCCCATGGCCTTGGATGCAGGGCTGCTCTCCATCCCTTCAGCCCCGAGCCTGGCCCTTGACATCTGGGGGCATTTGACACCCGCTGGCTCCTTTGATCCCCTTTCCCATCCCTCCCAGAGCACAGGGGAGGTCCAGGTGCTCCAGGGGCTGCCCCGTGTGCCCCCTGCCTGTCCCAGCCCCCAGCAGGGACATTCCACGATGCCCCAACCTGCACTGCTCAGGATGCACATGGAGGGGGTGAAGGGGATCTCGTGTGCAGAGACTCCCAGGAGCCCCCTGAGCCTCTCTGCTCATGGCAGGGGAGCAGCCAGAGAGGCACTGGGTGTGCAGGGGCTGGAGAAGGAGGGGACAGGGACACGGGAATGCAGGCACGGAGATGGGAACACACCCATGGAGATGGGAACACACCCATGGAGATGGGAACACACCCATGGAGATGGGAACACACACCCATGGAGATGGGAACACACCCATGGAGATGGGAACACACATGGAGATGGGAACACACACATGGAGATGGGAACACACATGGAGATGGGAACGCACACATGGAGATGGGAACACACATATGGAGATGGGAACACACACATGGAGTTGGGAACACACACACAAGATCAGGCAGAGTGGCTTGGCTGAAGAGATTTATTGATCATTCAGGGAAAATGCCCCTGGGCTCTGAGGGAAATCAGGGAGTTCTTCCAGGGATGATCATCTCCTCATGCCACTGGAGGGGGACAGGGCACGGGTGTCACCACCAGTCCTGAAAGACAGAGCCCCAAACGTCACCCCCAAAGTCCACTGCAACATGAGAGGGGCCTTGTCCTGACCCCTCTCCCTGCAGGCACTGCTCACCTCAGACATCCAGGGATGCAGCCACGCCTTTCTCACCAACAAGACCCAGCACCTTCTCAACCACAGGGGGCTGGGGACAAAGACAGGCTCAGAGACACACTGGGTGCAGTGGGATGTATTGGGAGCCTGGGGGGAGAAATGGGATCATTGGGAAGGTGCACTGGGGTATACTGGGGCAGACTGGGATGGATTGGGAGTGTCATGGCCATGTGAGAGGAGGACCCGACTCAGGCAGAACTCCTGGTACCCACCTGAGCCATCTTCAGGATCCCAACTTCCACTAAATCCACCTGGAGAGAGACCAGGAGCCCTGGCTGGTCACTGGGATGTCCCCAGTGCCAGCGAGGGATGGGGGGATCAAAGTGTCCCCCAGTTCCCAGACTGGATGCCCTCCAGTCCCCCCGGCCCACTCACATCCCGCAGTTCATTTTGGGTTCCCGCCAAGAGTGCCTGGGCAAGGAGAGCAAAAGTTTAAGCAGGATTGGCCCCTGTGGGGCTGGGGGAGGGACACGGGTGTCCCCAGCCCCCCCAGCCCAGGGCTGCCCCCGTCTGAGGGGGAAAATCCCTTCTGCTCCCCCTGCTCCCACTGCACCCAGTTTCACCTCCAACCCCTGTGCCTGCAGGGCCCAGGGTGGGGATGGAGACAAGGAGAGCCAGGGGAATTCAGGGCCTGCAGGGAGGGGGGGGGGAGGTTGGGGGGGACCCAAAGATGCTGAACTGGGGGGGACTGGGAAGCCCACGGGACTGGGATTGGGGTGTTGAAGGGGCCCTGTGTGGGATGCAGGGGAGGGGAAAGGAATTCAAGTGTAGGGACATGGGGACTGCAAGGGAGAGGCTTGGTGGGGACAGGAGGAGGAGGATGGAGGAGGACAAAAACGAGGGCACTGGGAGATGGTTGGGAGTGGAGAGGGAGGCAAGGAATGGTCTTGGGAGGTACCAGGGCAGTGGCCTGGGTGAAAGGCAAAGATCTGAGGGGAAAGATGGAAAGAAAAGCTTTGGGAATGATCAGTGGGAGGATGTCTGGGGACACTGGGTAGGACACAGAGCAGATCCTGGGGAGGAGATGCCTGAGGGGACCAAAAAGGATGGGATGGGAGGCCCAAGGGGTGGGATTTGGGAGCACCATTAAAAGAAACAGGTGGGGGCCCTCCCAGCAATTGACAGTGGACCTCCCTTGTCAGGGATTGCTGAATGGCTTCCTGCTGTTGCATCTTTCATTTTTTATCCAAAATCACCCAAACAGTTTTCAAACAGTGCCTGCCAATGGAGCTTGAAGGCACTCGTTCCATCAAAGCCATACCTGTAATTCAGAGGCATAAATAGAGAATGTAGATTTGTCTCTTAAGGTGCTCTCTCATTTCTACTAGATGTCAGTTAGCATCATGTAAAACATGATCATTAAAATTAAAACCTCTTACCCTTCTATTTCCCTTTGAAAAATAATTCTGCTGTTAAAACACTCTCTTCTGTTTGATTGTTTAAAATCCAAATGAATGTGTTACTAGTGGACACAGACAGGGCTCCCACACAGAGAAGCCCATGAAGTATGGGCTGGATGAGCAGACAGCAGGCTGGTTGAAATCTGCTGGCCGGGGTGGTGATCAGGAGTGCAACATCCAGCTGGAGGCCAGTGATCAGCAATTCCTGGTGAACATCTTCATTGATGATCTGGATGATGGGATATAGTGCTCAAGTTTAATGGAGTCGATGAGTTTACATTCCGACTGCAAGGAACATGTTTTCACATCTGAAGCAGGGGATGGGATACCAGAGACTCACTGTGAACACCCAATGATTTCCAGAGCCTTTCCAGAGCATTTCATTCAAATCCGGGAATTTTGGATTAAAAAATCACGGTGCTCCTCCATTACTCTGGAAAGGGGACCCTGGTCTGTCGGGAGTGAGGACATTGCTGAATCTGAAAGCTGGAGAAGACAACAAGAAATGTGCGACCCTCCAGAGGATGAAAGCCCTGGATGAAGTTGTCAAGAAGTTCAGACCCAATGCCTTTCGAGTTTTACGGTTGTGTCTTAACATTTCTTGTAGTTTTTCCCTTGTTTGTCCCCTGAAATTGTTTGATGAAAACTCCCCTTGATGTCTGTATCCTTAGACCCCGCTCCCCGATTGGCCAAAGTTTGCTGCATTGCAGTATTTCCTTTTTTGGCCACCCTTTCCCTAAAATGGATAAACCCTACCCCTTTTTCCCTTATCTAGTTACACTTTGCATGCTGGGGTCCCATCTGGGGTGCCAAGAAGAGCTGTGCTTTGGGACCAATTACCTCTGAAGCTGCTCGTGTGCCTTCATAGGCTGCTAAGATTTCCTTCTCCACAGGGGTGGAATTGGCCTCAGAACCTCTGTAGTTTCGGCTCCAGAAACCCAGTGGTCGCCCTCACGTCTCACCAGGCACCTTTGTCCAGAGGCTCCAGGAGGGACCTTTATCTCCAGCTGCAGAGTAGAGCACATTCTTTACCTCTGGTCCTGTCCTGACTGCTCCAACAGCCACGGCATGTGCAATCTCTTGCTTGATCTGCCTGAAAGCTTGTTGTTGCTCAGGACCCCACTGGAAATTGTTCTTTTCACAGGTCACAAAGTAAAGAGGGCTCACCATCTGGCTGTACTCTGGGATGTGCATCCTCCAGAAGCCAATGGCTCCCAGAAAAGCTTGGGTTTCTTTCTTGTTTGTGGGTGGAGCCATTGCTACAATCTTGTTGATGACGTCTGTTGGTATCTGGTGTCGTCCATTTGCCATTTCAGCCCTAGGAACTGGATCTCTTGGGCAGGGCCCTTGACCTTACTCTTCTTGATGGCAAAACCGGCCTTGAGGAGAATCTGGATGATCTTCTGTCCTTACTCAAAAACTTCTTCTGCTGTGTCCCCCCACACAATGATGTCATGGATGTACTGGATGGATGGATGGGGGTCACAGCATCTCGGTTCCTCCGATACTGTTGCCTGTGCACAGTTGTCGTGGCCGTTGGCACTTCTTGTCCCCAAAGCTCCAGCGATTCCTTTCGTACAACAAGGGGACCAATGCAGCACCACCTCTCCAATTTTAAGTAGCATTTTCGCTGCCTTCACCACTAGGATCATTGTCGCTGAACAATGTAGGGATGGGTTAGAGCTGATCTTGGAGTCCTTGCTACCAAACCTTGAAGGCCACCATTAAGGAAACTGGCTACTAGGCTGTGGATGTCGAAATTAAGGAAAGGAAGCAATTCGTTCCATCCATCTGAACGGTCCCTTAGAGGATGTCCTGGGACAGGCACAAAACCAGCAAGAACCAGGAAAAAAATTAGTAAAAAGGCCATTGTTATTATTTTTCTTTCTCCTTGTTCCTAAACAAAGCTATGTTTAGATAAACAAAATCCTCCTTGGCAGCTCTCCCAGGAGTGTCCCAAAACAATGGTGGATGCTGACAAAACAAACCTGCTCTTGGCAGCTTTCCCAGACAATGTTCCCACAACAAAACCAAAGGAACCAAAACAATCCCACTGCTGACACCAAAACCATCTGTAGCCGGTTGGAGTTGGCTTCCTGCCAAACCCCACAGGCTACAGAAGATTACTACGTGTAAATTTAGGGTAGAACTTAGGTGGGAGGTTCCTGTGCCACAGAGCTCTTTCCCACAGTTTCTCTTGGAAAAGAATGGAGTTCCACAGCTCATTGCTTCCATTTCAATCTTTTTTGGCCTTTGACCACTCTGGAAAATCTGTACCAACCTGATGAGCAGAAGTCTTGGGCTTTACCACAGGTGTCTGGGTGGTGTTCTGAGAGCCAGACTTCTGCTCAGTCCCAAACTGATGCCAACATGTCCCAGGCCAGGTGAATCCAGAAGTGGACTTGCAGCCAGAACTCCGCTGACAGCGCTGCTTGGGACTGCAGATCTGCTTCTGTGGCGCTCCAAAAAGAGCTTGGTGTTGGCCACTGCAAGTCTCTCAGTAGCTCTGAAACATTCCCAAGCACACACAGAGTCATCTTTGGCAGGAAGGCTTTTGCAAAGTTCCCCTCCACAGCCTTGGCTACTACTCGACTTCTAAAAGCCAAGGGCATGAAGAGCGTCCAAAACCAGCACATCCTTTGATCTGAGCTTGTTCACAGGGCCTGTTTCTAAGAAATCACACCAAGTGCAAGGAGCAGCCAGTGTCACCTCCAGAAGAACTCTGGCCTACCCTGGCCTTCTCAAGGAAAGCTCAACCCTCAGACCCGCTGCCAAAACAGAAGCCAAGAAAGAGCCGCCTTATTTTGGATTCACAGAATCCAACTCTCTTCTCCCAGAGGCCTCTCCTTATTCAAACAGGAAAGGGCACAAGATTCATCTTCTCTGTCACCCACGGCATGAGGAGAGGAGAGACTGGCAAAAAGACTGCCTGCTAAAACAACCTCAACTTGAAAAGACACCAATAATGCCAGAGTGGTGCTGCTGTGGGGTTACTGCTGGAACTCTAAAGAGAAAGGAAGACAGGTCTGAGGAAGGGAAGGCTCTGAAGGAACTTTCCCCACAAAGATGCCACGTTCTGCTTTCACACCTGATGCTGGCCAGATGTAGAAAAGGGATTTCCAAGGAAAATGCAGGAGGAAAAAGGAGTCTGTTCTTACCAGTCCAAAAAAGCAGGGACTTACCTTTCCAGTTTCTTGGCGAGGCTTTTTCTGGTTTGGGCTTCCACCAGATACAGCTCTTTGTACTTTTCCACTTCTGCCTGGGTGGATTCCTTTTGAAAAGGTCTTTCTGCTTGGTTGCTTTTTGTCCTTCCCAGTGCACGTTCCAGATCTCTAATTCTGTCTTCTAACTGTTTTTTCAGTGAGTCCACATGACTGGCTCTGATTTCTTCTGAGGTGTCCTGGTGGGCTGCCTGTGCCTGAAGGAGACAGTGCACCTTCAACCACCACAAGAAAAAGAGAGCTCTGCCCAGCACAAAATTGCACACACCCAGTTCCAAGGGCCCAGCCTTACTCAGAGAGGCGGCTCTGCCTCCTCACTCCCAGCAGCAACCAAGGCAGAACCCAGGAGCTGCCAGGGCAAACAATTCTTTGCAGTGGGAAAGAAGCCCAAATGAGCACTCTGCTTCAAAGCTACTAATGAAGAGACACTGGGTCTGTAGGACAGGGCATGTCCAAAAGGATTCTTCAAAGACAAGAAGAGCTTCCACATCCACCTCCACCCCCTCACCCACACCACTGGAATTTCAGTGACTCCTTTTCTGAGCACTTTCACCTCCTACAAGGACAAAGCAGCACCTGTAGGTCTGGCCATGACAGTTGCAAGTTGCCAAACCCATTCAAGGATGAGCAGTGAGAAGCAGAGCAGCGCACAGAGATCCCCCCAAGCACTGCAAAGTGGGAATCTGCCTTGGGCAGCCTTTGGATTCAGGGACCTGCCGGCACATTCCACACCCATGACAGCACTCCTGCCCAACCACATTGCCTTCTGCCACTGCCTTCAGCAAAGACAGAAGCTAACCCACAGAATATAGGAGCAAAAGGAAAAGACCAAACACCATGGCCACAGGAGAAGTTTACGTAGCGCCTGTGGACACTGGGGAGAAAGTCACTTACTTGCAAAAACTCATTGACTTCCTGGAGTTTTTGTCTTATTTCCTGGTCTGCTTGTTCTTCCACCTCTCTTTTACACTGTTCGAGTTGGCTGCGATCCACCACGTTGGTCTCCAAATGATGGTGGAGTTTTGCCAGCTCTTCTTGCAGCTGGCATTTGTCCATGGCCAGGTTCTCACACTCCCCACGCAGGGCAGACAGTTCTTCTTGCAAAGCCTGATTTTTGGCCTCCAGCTGCGTGCACTGTTCACGTTCCCTGTCCAACTGCTGGGAAAGTTCAGCAACCTGCAGACAGAAAATAAAAAAAGGAACTCAGCATGGTGTAAAGGCAGTGAATTCTGGGAAAACCCCAAAAGGGGGTGCCCAAGAGACTTTATTCATCATCTACTGGCTCAGGACTAGACACAAAGTGCAACCAGGCTTTTCTTTTCCAGCAAGAACAGCTTTCCCATCATTTGTCATGGGATTCCTCAGCTTCCCAGCCTTTTGGAGTTCCTCATGCAAAAATGCTCCAGGGTTCTGGACTCCAAAGGAATGACTGCAAAGGCAGGAAGCCATTCTACAGGGATGCCTTCAAACCCAAGCGTGACTCTGACAGACGCCGCTTTAGCAACGGATCCGAGTGACGAGCGGAGAAGGGATCAGAGGTTCTGTGCCACTGCTGCACAGGCACAGCAGCCTCAACAGCACTGCTGGGAACAGTCCTTCTGGCTCCCCGCCACAGGATGGGCTGAAACAGCTCCCCGTGAGCAAGAAGGGACAGATTTTCCCCTGGGAGGCCCCTGTCCTCCTTGGGCCCTGGGCAGCAACAACACTGAGGAGAAAAGCCAAACCTCAAGTGCCTCCTGCTCAGCTCGTGCCTGAGACAGGGCTCAGGGGCTGATGGTGCCCTGCCAGTGACAGCGCTGTTCCTCCCCTCTCTGCCAGGGCAGCAATTCATCTGGCACACCCAGAGGACGCTGTCACAGCCTCCCTCCAGCTGCAGCCAGGCCTGAGCTGGGCCCCACTGCTCTCAGCCCACGGACGTGATGTCCTGCAAGGATGGCAGACCTGCCCATCCCTCAGGCCCAGCCGGGGGATCTGCACTCTTGGCTGACCCCGCTCACTCTCAGGGGACCTGTTCTGCTCTTCTTGCTCAGGGCCTGTGGGACGGCTCCCTGGCCCCTCAGCTCACACACCCTGCCAGGCTGGCTGCCACTCCTGGCTTGCCCCTCCTCTGCAGGACAGCCTGGCCTCCATCAGCCCTTACACCTACTGCTTTGCCCTCAACATTTGCATCTTTCCCCAGAAGGAGAACTACCTCTGGATTAGTTCGAGTCATCTCCCACTGGAACAGCAGGAGGAGCATTAAGAAAAGCCCATCACATCCAAAATGCAGCCAAGCGAATAAAAACATCCACACGACAAGAAATAGAGGGAAAGCATCTCCCAGCTTTCAAAAGAAGGAACACCACAACCAAAGAGCCCCACCCAGAGCACAGCTCACCTCTCTTTGGAATCTATCAACTTCCTTGACCTTTTCAGAATATCTCTTCTTCATTTCTTCCAGCTGGGACTGACTTTCTTTCTCTTCATTAACCCGGAGTTTCCTCCTCTCTATCCTCAGAAGCTTTTCCAGCCTGCACAGCAAATTAGTCAAGAAACCCATGAAACACAGGAAGAACCAGCCTTTCCCCCACGGTCTCACAGAAACAGCACAGACAGCATCCAAGCCTAGAATGGCTTGGCTTGGCAGGGACCTTAAAGATCATCCAGTTCCAAGCTTCCTGCTCTGGGCAGGGACACCTTCCACCAGACCAGCTTGTTCACAACCCCATCCAACCTGGCCTTGAACACTTCCAGCCATGGGGCCTCCACAGCTTCTCTGGGCAACCGGTTGCAGTTCCTCACCACCCTCACAGCAACCAATTTCTTCCCAGGATCAAATCTAAACCTACTCTCTTTCCATTTGAAGCCATTCCCCCTTGTCCTCTCACTACCTGCTCTTTTAAATGCACTCTCTTCATCCTTCTTGTGGGCTCCCTTCACACCCCAAAAGGCCACAATTAGGTCACCCCAAAGCCTTCTCTTTTCCAGGCTGAAGGGTTGCAATTGTCCCAGCCTTTCCTCCTAGCAGAGGTGCTCCATCTTTCCAAGCACCTTGGTGGCCTCCTCTGGACTCAGTCCAACAGCTGGAGGTCCTTGCTGTGCTGAGGAGCCCAGAGCTGGATGCAGCCCTCCAGCTGGGCTCTCCCAAGGGCAGAGCAGAGAGGCAGAATGCCCTCCCTCCACCCGCTGGCCACGCTGCCTTGGACGCAGCCCAGGACACAATTGGCTCTCTGGGCTGCGAGCGCACATCGCCGGCTCATGTCCGGCCTCTCCTCCAGCCCAAGGGCTTCTCGGCAGGGCTGCTCTGCCCCTCTTCATCCCCCAGCCTGCACTGATACAGGGGCTGCCCTGAGCCACCACCAGCAGCTTGCACTGGCTCTTGTTAAACCATCAGCAGATTGCCATGGGCCCACTTCTCCAACTGGTCCAGGGCCCTCTGGATGGCATCACCTGTGTCAAACACACCCCTCAGCTTGGTGGCAGCTGCAAATTTGCTGAGGGCGCACTCCAGCCCTTCCTCTGGATCATTAGTGAAGAGATTAAAGAACACTGGGCCCAGTCCAGACCCCTGAGGGACACCACTTGGCACTGATGGCCCTCAGCACTCTGAGCCATTGATCACCACCTCTGCATGGCACTGTTCACCCAATTTCTTATCCATCTAACAGTCCACACATCCAGTCTGTCTCTCTCCACTTTGGAGAGAAGGATGTTGTGGGGGACTGTGTCAAAGGCTTCCCAGAATGACAGGGAAATGACATGGGTAGCCCTTGTCCACTGAGGCAGTCACTCCATCTTAGAAGGCCACCAGGTCGGTCAAGCAGCACTTGCCCTTGGCGAAGCTGTGCTGGTGCTTCCAATCACCTCCCTGTCATCCACGTGCCTTGACAGAGCTTCTAGAAAGATCTTTTCCATCACCTCCCCAGGCACAGAGGGCAGGCTGACAGGTTGGCAGTTCCCAGGGCCCTCCTTTCTACCCCTTTCAAAGATGGGCACAGTGGGGTTCCCTTTTTCCCCTCACCTGGGACTTCCCCTGACTGCCACGACTTTTCAAACATCAAGGAGAGTGTCTTGGCAACTCCATCAGACCCTGGTGGCCAATGGAGGGCAATAATGCTGGCCAGATGGAGAAGATGGACTTCCAAGGAAAATGCAGGAAGAAAAAGGACTCTCTTATTACCACTCCAAACAAGCAAGGAATTACCTTTCCAGTTTCTTGGCAAGGCATCTTCTGGTTTTCACTTCCTCCACATACAGCTCTTTGTACATTTCCATCTCTCCCTGAGTTGCTTCTTTACGAGAAGCTCTCTCTTGTTGGGTGTTTTTGACCCTCTCCAATTCCCTTTCCAGATTTTTAATTCTTTCTTCCAACTGGATTCTCATGGATTCACAATGAATGTCTCCAGTTTGTCCTAGTGGGGCCTGGTGGGCTGCCTGTGCCTGAAGGAGACAGTGCACCTTCAACCACCACAAGAAAAAGAGAGCTCTGCCCAGCACAAAATTGCACACACCCAGTTCCAAGGGCCCAGCCTTACTCAGAGAGGCGGCTCTGCCTCCTCACTCCCAGCAGCAATCAAGGCACAACCCAGGAGCTACCAGGGCAAACAATTCTTTGCAGTGGGAAAGAAGCCCAAATGAGCACTCTGCTTCAAAGCTCCTAATGAAGAGCCTGTGGACACTGGGGAGAAATTCACTTACCTGCAAAACAAGGCTGACCTCTTGTAGCTTTGGACTTCTTTCCTGGTCAGCTCCTTCTGCCACCTCTCTTGTACACTGTTCTCTTTGGCTGCCATCCAGCACCAAAGTCTCCAAATGATGGTGGAGTTTTGTCATCTCTTCTTGCAGCTGACATTTGCTCTTCTCCAGTTGTTCACACTTCCCAAGCAGAGTGGACAGCTCTTCTTGCAAAGCCTGGTTTAGGGCCTCGAGCTGCATGCCTGTTCCAGGCTCCATGTCCAGCTGCTGGGAAAGTTCACCACCCTGTGCACAGAAAAAAAAAGAAAAGAAAACTCAGCATGGTCTAAAGGCAGTGAATTCTGGGAAAACCTCTCAAGGGGGTGGCCATGGCAACTGTATTTATCATCTACTGGAAACCAGCCTAGGAAACACTTGAAAGATTCCCAGACAGAAAGAAGAAACTTTAGACCTACTTAAGAATTTGGGAGACACTTCTGGCAACAATACTTCTGGGTCCCTTGGAGCTCATGATGAAACTCCTAATTCAGAATCTAAGAATTCCTCCAGTGTCCAGCACACCAAATACCCTCAGGGCTTTTGTAGCAGCTGGGGAAAGGACCAGGCTGCTTTCTGAGCAGCCTCTGCTGAGGAGAAGGCAGAAACTGAGCTCCCCAGGTTCTGCAGGAAAACTTCATCTGACAATTGCCCCACAGAAATAGGCAACTAGGCTCAAGAGTCACAGAAAGGCAAATTTAGCACCAGCTTACTGAGGCAGAGGCTTGCAGGGCTCTCGGAAGGGCTTCAACGCTGTCACTTGGCTGCTGGACAGTGCCTTCCAATCTGCTGTTCTCACTGGCAAAGCTTAAGAAGAAATACAGCTCTTATTACCAGAAAATCCAATGCCAGACAAACTGTGCTAAGGAACAGAAGCCACAGCAGAAGTGTCCTTCAAAATCCCACTGACTGTCCCCCTGTTTCCACCCAATCCCCCAAAGCCACAGACCCCTCGCTTCACTGGGTTACTCTCTTACTCTTGCGCGTCTTCTTCCAGGAGGTCCTGCAGTTCCTGGGAGGAAGTTATTGCCTCTCTTTTCTTGTCATCCAAGGCAGTCTTCAAGTCAGGAACACAATGCTCAGACTGAAGATGCTTTTCTTCCTCCTCCTGCAGCTGTAAAATCACAGGAAGAATCCACAGTTGTCAGGGGAGCTTTTCCAGAGAGGAGCCAGCTGCTGCTGAAGAACTCAGGTGCTGCATGTCTGTGTGCATCCCCTCTGCCCAAAGAACTGTAATCCATTCAAGACCCTTCAAAGCTTCACTTCTACTCCCCAATGAACACACTGAACACTGGTTTGTCCGTTTTCAGGATGGATAGGAAGCAACAGGCACCCCCAGGTTTCTCCCTGTGGGGACAGGCTTTCCATACCTCCGCGTCAGCCCTGTCCAGCTCCTCCTGCAAGCGCAGATTATCTTCCTCCAGGTGAGCCTCGTGGCTTCCAGGAACCACAAGAGCACTCCTAAAGCATGCAAAATTTCATTGGAAACATGTCTGACCCTGCATCAGTTTTCCCCTGCTTGCTCCCAAAACAGCTCTTCCCCCCTTTCCTACAAGCTCCGGGAAAGCAAAGCCAAGTCCATGGAAGCATTGGAGAATTTCTCTTCCAAGGGGCCTCCCTAAAGCAGCCTCAACTACCAGCTCAGGCCATGCTGTTCAGGGCTCCTTGCACTGCTCTTCCAAGTCCCCCCGATGCGGCTGCACAAACTCCCAGGGCAAGCCCTTCGACCCCCTGACCATCTCCATGGCAGGAAGTTTTCTCCTTCTGTGCTCGGAGCCCCTCGTGTCCCCTGGGACAGTGTTGCTTCTCTTTCCCCCAACGCTTCCCTTCAGAGCACTGAACGCCCCAACTCTGCCGTGCCTTAAACCCCCCTGGCCTGCAGAGCAGCCACGCTGCTGAGCTACTGGCAAGTTTCCCCGGGGCTCTGGCTCTGGGTGTGGGGAGGGCACCACAGACAAGGCTTTCTTGCAGACCTCAGCGGGCAAAGGACAAGAGCCCCTGAGGTACGAGAGCAGCCAAGGGCAGACCTGCATTCACCAGTCCCACGGGGAACTGCTTCCACGGGGCTGCTCCTTCTTTTTCCCAGCTCATTGCCACGCCCCTCGTCTGGGTCACACTTGCAGACTACCCAGAACACCCGGGGGCTGTTTCGACAAAGCCCTCACCTTTCCCCCTGGGCTTGAGCAGGCCTGTCAGCTGCTTTGTTCACAAGGCACTCCAGAATCTCCTCGTGCTGTTGCAAGGCTGCAAGTTTGAAGGGGGTAAATCCCCACTAAAAGGAGAAAGAATCCCCATTAGAAAGACACAGACAAGCTCTGCAGCTGTTGGAAAGAGCAGCTTTAGCCACGTGCCAAGGTTACCTGGTTCTGAGCATCACTGTTGGCATGATGCTCCAGTAACAGCCCTGCTACAGCTGTGTTTTTAGAGAGCACAGCCAGGTGAAGGGCAGTGTTGCCGTCAGCGTCTGCCAGATTGGGGTCGGCACCGTGTTCCAGCAGAACAGCAACACATTCTTCCTGCTCCTGCTGGACTGCCTGGCAACAACACACCAAAAGGGAAAGGCTTCCAACTTTTCCATCCCCCTCTGTCACAACTCCCTCAGCCCCTGAGTGCTGCCATAGAAGACCATCTTCAAAGATCAGCTAACAGAGGCTGTGCCGTGCCCATTGCAATAGGTGTGTTTCTATGGCCCTGCCCTGCAAGGAATCCTGCCAGACACCTCCCCTTTAACACCCCAGCACTGAGCCCCACCTCCAAGCTCAGAAGGCATTCCACACACCTTCATCAGGGCCGTTCTCTTGAAGCTGTCAGTGAGGTTGGGCTGGCTGTTCTTTCTTAGCAGATATCTGACGACATCTGCATGGCCATTGGCTGAAGCCAGATGCAGAGGTGTCCTAAAAATTAAACAGACGCTCTTAACCCAGACAGACAAAGGACGAGCCCAAGCTGTGTCTGTACCCAGCACCCTGGGGACCCTGCCCGGACTCTGCTCCTCCTGCTGCTGCTGCTGCTGCTGCTGCTGCAACCCTGCCCTGATGAGCCAGAGGGCAGAAGAGAACAGGTGAGGGCTTAGCAGCTGCAGAACAGCCCTGCAGAGAGAGCACGGCCAAGGGGCAGCTGGGCAACACGCGTTTGCAACAGCGCTGGAGCCCGGCCGGCAGCTCCGAGCAGTGAAAAGCTCAAGAGTTCCCTCTCCCAGCTGACAGGGCAAATGTCACTTTTCAAGCCTTGTCCCTAAGAGAGGGCTGCCGAGGACTACTGCAGCTTGGCTCAGGAGCAGCCAAGGTGTGCCATCAGCGTGGCCCAGAACTCACCGCATCTCCTGGTCTGGCCTGTCGATGCCGACTACCTTGACGTACCAGCGCCAGCGCCTCAGCCAGCCCAGGTCACCGCGGGCGGCCGCGCGGTGCAGCCTGCCCAGCCCCTGCTCCCGGAGCTGGGAGGCGCTGCTGGAGCTGGTGGCAGCCCAGGGCTGCCCACTGGGGCTGCTGGAGGGCGACTGCCGTCGCTTCTTGCTCAGAAGCCACGGCATGGCCCTGCTTGGAGCTCCCAGCAGCAGGAAGGGCAAGAAGGCCCCGGCGGGCTGCCGGGAGCCAAGTGGGGATGAGGAATGGGACGGGGCGAGGTTTAGGGGGAGGGTGACAAAGGGGACGAGAATAAGGACGGGCACAGGGTATGAAGCACAAGGCAGACGAGGTCGCCCTGCGCAGTGGTCGTGGCCTGCAGCTGCCAAGACGGCGATGCAGGCGCGCAATGCTCCCCGAGCGGGATGTGCTGCTGCTCCCCGAGAGGCTACAGCAGCTCTGGGCGCCGGCTGCGGGCACCAACAAAGCCGTGCCCGACTGGCGCCTGTGGCGTCACAATGGCTGGTGGAAGGCTCAGCACGTCAGCGTGGGGTGTGACAGAGGCCACGGGGCAGGGTGGGGCCGGGCGGGACAGGGCAGGGCGGGGCAGGTGTGAGGGCGGCCCTGCTGGGCCTTGTGGGAAGGAGGCGGCCTGGGCCTTGTGAGGGCGGCCGGCGGGAGTGGGCACTGCCCCGCCTCAGGGCGCCCCGGGGCAGGGCCCGGGACGCTCCCACCGGGCCGCAGGCTGCGGTAGGCGCTGGAGCAGCTCCCGCATCACCCGCTCTGGCTTTTTGCTTCAGCCTGGAGCCGGGCTGCCTCTGGACACACTGCCATCAAATGAGGCTCAGGACGAAGTGGGGCCACCACAGCTCTCAAGAAATGCCCACCCAGCGCTCCAAGCCCGCCAGGCCAGAGTTCCAGGACAATTCCCCAACTCCTTTGTCTTGTCCCTCTTGAAGAGCAGACACCTCACCCCCCTTCCCCTCACAACTGCTCTCTCCTGCTGCTTTGCCAGATGCCAACAGTGAATTTCTGCTCTGCTGCTCCACCAGGCAACAAGCAGCACACAGCAGGGCAGGAAGAAACTTTCAAACACATCTTGTCCCACTTTGCCCCAATGACAACACCAAGTGTTGGAAGGACCACAAGTTCTGCACCAGCTTTCTCAGGGGAGGGACACTACAATGGACCACAAATAGGCTGAAGAAATTTCCCTTTTTGTTTGCGGATGTGTCAGGGTTGTGTTAGATGTTGATACTTTTGGTCTATCTTTGGCCCAACCACCTGGGACAGTCTCTCCTTTTCCTGCCAAGGTAGGAGAAAACAAGCACTGAGAAACGGGAACTTGGTCCTTGAAGGAGGTGTTTTGTACAAACTGCAATTAATTGGTGTCTTATTATTGGCTGATGGCCTTCCAAGGGCATTTGAAGAAAAAAGGGAACAGGAGGGTGATGGAGTACGCCCCCAGACTCATTTAGAAAAGACCCCCTGAAGTACAGCACGCAAGTGTGGGGGGAATTCCAAAGGACACACGCGTGCACAGAAGGGGCACCACTTCCAGAATGCTGGCAGGGACTGAAGGCCTCTGGCTGGGTGGTGCTGGCCACACCTGCCCAGGCAGACCTCACCAATTAATTGGGTAAAAAGCTGATGGCTCGTGCTCGGGAGACACAAGCTTCACCTGAAAGGACAACGTTGCCTGTTGCGGGGATGCTGCGATCTTGTGAGCCTGCCGACTGTCCCAGAGTGCAGCTTCTGCTCTGGGCAATTCTGGGCATTCTGGGGAGGTGAGATAACTTCAGAAACAACACCTGGGGGACTGGGGGAGTGGTACTGAGGGCTTATTTTTCTCCTCCTTCCTCTCTCTTGTTTTTTTTTCGTTTTGTTGGCCACCTCTTGATAATAAATATTGGTTTGGTTGAGTTTTCAACAGTGGATGGTTTCAGTTTCAGCATCCTTCCAAACTCTCCCTGATACAGCTGCTAAGAAATTAATTAAAAAACAAAACATAACAAAAGAGCCCCCCCCAACTACAGGAGAACTGTTCCATATTCAGTAGTACCTGCACAGATAGGACCCCAGCTGGCAATAAAGCAGGATTCATTGGGTCCAAAAAAGAAATAGAAGGAAGTCAGGACATAACCTATAAGGTTTGAAGAAAGGAAACCCTCATCAATCATAGAATCCTAGAATAAATAAATCTTCTCCAGAAATGGGACTACCCAAAACTTTCTCAGTTAGAATAGAGCTTTGCTCAAAAGCTGGCAACCTAACCCCAGAATAGCTCTGGGTATAATAAGAGACAGGGTGCTGAGAGTGTTCCAGCAGGTGAGGGAAACAAGGGGCAGCAAATGAAGTTAAGAAGTGACAGTCCCCAGCTCCGGGAAGTCTGAATTTTTAACTGGACATCAGCTTCCCATTGTCACTGTTATGTGCTATCTATGCATCAATAGGAGGTTTTGTGAGGGTGGTTTCCAGAGGAAGATCCAAATGAGCTGACACTTAAGGGACCAAAGAGCCAAAGAGCCTCTGTTCCCTGCACAGTGGAGCTGCTGGTGCAGCCTCAGCAGCCCAAGGCAGAGGTGGAAGGAAACAGCTTTCAACTAAAGCTTCAGAAATGAACAACTTCCATGAGTTGCCACCAGAGCAACGGGACATTTGGGATGGCTTCATCCTGGAAAGGAGACCTTCCCTATTTCCATGGGCAAAGCACACACATGACAGGAACAAAAATACCACTGTAGTTCCATTACAGTGTCAAACCACCAGATAATGGAAGCCACGAGCTTGTCCCGTGGTGCTTGTTCAGGGGGTGACAGATGATGTGACGGCAGCTGTGAGTGACATCTGGGTGGCTCTGGCCCACTCCTGCTCCCACTGTGCCCTGTCCAAGCTCCAGAGCCACCTGAAGGCCACGGGGAAGGGCCCTGGTGAGGCTGTGCTCCTCACCTTGGGCAAAGTGGCCGCAGCTCCGGCACGGCACTCTCGGCCCCCTGGTCTGGGCAGGGGTCTGCGGTCATGGGGAGATCCCTCCCCTTTCTCTAAAGCTCCCTGTTGGACTGGGGGTACGAAGTTGCTGTGCCTCCTTGCTCTGAGCCAGGGCCAGCCGGCTGCTCTGCCTTACCAGCCCAATCCCAGTTCCTGCAGGGTGGGAACCCGCTGGGAAAAACCTGCAGGGTCTCTGCCCCCCTCTGTCCTCCTCATTTGCCTCAAGGGCTCCTCTGGGTCCCCCTTAGGAAGACAGCTCTCCCCACACCCACCAGCTCATCCCTCATGGCCCAGCAGCCCCAGCCTTGCCAGGGAACAGCCCCAGCCTCCTGTGTCTCTCCCTACTCCTCTCAGTGCCTGTCTCTGCCTTCTCCGCAGCCCCCGGTGCATCCCCTTCCTGGGAACGCCGCTCCCGCCCTGCTGTGCCCAGTCGGGTGTGGAGGGGCCGGATCCTGTGCCCGTCTGCAGTGCTGAGTGTCGGCTCCTTGGCCGGGATCCCGGGGACAGGGGCTGGAGTGACCTTGGATGCCTCCCTGTGATCTCAGAGGGAACATGGGGAGTGTCAGCCTGCTGCAAGGTCAGGCTTTGGAGATCCCCAACTGCTGTGAGTGAGCAGGAGGAGCGGGGGAAGCCTGGGAGGTTTCTGTGGGCAGGATGTGGCAGTGCTGCATGTGGAGGAGCTGCAGGGTCCCTTCCCCAGTGCTGGGGTGGAGGAGCTGCAGGGTCTCTTCCCCAGTGCTGCACACAGGAACTCCTGGGTCCCCTCCCATGGCTTTGTTCCCTGGCTTTGCTTTAGGGTTAAAAGGGTGAGTACATGAGAGGGGAAGTGCAGGGGTGCAGTGGAAGAGGCTAGAGGGGAACAGCCACTTAGGAGGAAAAGGTGCAATGGGGAGGAGGAGAGAAACAGGCAGGGGTTTGAATCCAGATACCTCAGGGCACAGGCTGAGCCTGGATCCAGAGCTGGTCCTGGGCTGAGCCTGGAACTGCCCAGAAAGCTTGGCTTGGGGGAGGGTGCAAGGAACCTTCCTGGCTGCAGACTCTCGAGTGCTCCCTTTTCTCTTCTCCTGGCACAGTTGTGAAACAATGGTCCAAATATGTCACCCAGGAGCAACACCCCTTCCCTGGCAGCCGGGAAGTGCAGCTCTGTGAAGACATTTACCCCCTCTTCCATTACGTGCTGGTCAATTGGCTGGGCTGCCAGGAGGAGAGGAGAGAGCTGCTGCTTCCCACACCTTGGGCCACAGCTGGGATGGCCACGTCCGTGGGTCCATCTGTGCCTGGTGGCACGTGAGGAGAGGGGGGCTGGGAAGGGCCGTCTGGGTGACAAAGCACCCCAAGCCAGGAGCCTGCCAGCACCGTGCCCGAGGCTGGGGGCTCCCTGGAGGGACACAGCCCAGTCCTGGGCCCCTTCTGCAGGGAGGCCTGGGGGGCCAGCATGGGGAAATGCTGCTTTCTCTGCTCTCCAGGGAGCCCTTCTCCTGCAGGCCAGAAGGCCAAGGGAAACCCCTCCCAGCAGGGAGGACAGACCGACCTTCAGCCCTCCCAGCAGAGCCTCTCCTTTCCCTTTCCAGGACAAGCAGCACGTCCTCAGGGCTGGGACTGCCATGACACAGCTCCTTCTGCACGAGGAGCAGCACTGAGAGCAGCCCTGGGAGCAGCTCCTCTGGCTCCAAGACCAGGAGGGCCGAGACACCCCCGGATCGCTGTCAGGGGTGGGAGTGGAAGGCTCAGACAACATTTATTACAGAAGCCCTGCTGGGGAGTCACAAGGGGCACAAAGGACCCCCTTGCTTTCTAAAGTCCTTCTCAGAGAGGAGTCTCGGTGTGCCTGGATCCAATCTTAGCCTTGGATCATGTCAATGGTTTAAATCTGAGGAATTACAGAGGTGGGATTGAACCACTTCTGTCCTGCAGGTTTGAATGATGACAAAGTGAGACTATTTCTATAAAATGAATCATTTATTGATACAAATGATCAGACAAATCAACAGGTGAACAGAGAGAAGATCTTAATAAGAATGATTTACTACACAATATAAAGGCTAAGATTACTACTAGTACAGGGTAGGATAGGATAGTGCACTCTATTGAAGCAGTTACTGAAGCAATTATACTCAAGGTAGCAGAAGGGAAATAATCATTAAGTAGAGATTGGTTGTAACTCACCCATACCAACGCTTGTGGGGAGAACTCTTTTGCTCAACCTCAAGGAGTATCCTTGGGGGGTCCCCAGCCCAAGGGAGGAATCTCCACACATACACCCCAAGAAGGGCTATGTTTGAAGAACCTGACTGCAGAGAAGTGGACTGGACTTTTATAGTATAAAGTGATTGACTGCTAGTCACAAATTTACAGGCCAGCCACCAGCTTATCTGCCACACCCAACTTCAAAAAGCAGGATGTGTTTGGGGTTTGGTGAACCAGGCTGGTTTTAGCCTCATTCAACACCAAAACCCACCACCGTGGCACCACCAGAACTCACCACAGCCAGCTTGCATGAGAGCCTGCACTGTGGGCATTTTCTGATGGGCTTCTGGGCCTTCTCGGGGTAGGCCCCCCTGCCACAGCCCCCCCTGACTACAGTCAGTCATCTTTACCTCATGAAGTGGTAGTGCAGGTACCTCTTGCCTCCATGCTATAAAAGTGTCTGCTGCAGATGTGAACCTTATGGCTGAGTATGGTGAGATACATCAATCTCCTAAGTTTTACTGCCTTACTTGAACTCATGGACTTTAAAAGGGGCCCAGATCCCATTCCCATTACTTGGGATGGCACATGTGTGAGCAGTTGTTTCCTTTCCCCCAGGCTGCCACAGTGGGAATTTTTGCTGAGATGCAGGAAGGAGGAGGTTCCCCAGATCTGCCTCACCACCTGCCTGGCATGAGCTCTTTCCTCTTGCAGATTCCTCCCTTCTGGGCTCATCTCAAGTTCTCACCGTCTGCACAGGGGGGATTTTTTGTCCAGTGGCTTCTCTTACAGCAAGTTCCTTCTGTGCTTTGACAGGGTTTGGAGACAGGCAACTGCACTGAAGTCCTTACCCCACCCCATGGCTCAAACACTCTCTGCCAGGGACTTTTCCTCAGTTCATGGGTTTTCCATCAGGGTGATGTGCACGTAGACAAGACAGAGCAGAAAAGACACAAACAGCAGAAACAACAACAAGAGTAATCATACCACAGACATCAGCTGTTTCAATCATGAAAAATGTAAATCCAATTGCAACCATCAACCCAACCCTCATCAGCCACTGCCCCCACCCCGCCAGTCCCAAGGATTAGAACATGGACACCAGCCAGGAACTGGGGCCAGTTCCTTGAAGCCAGTCCTTGGGTTGGAGTGATTGCAAAAGTTCTGAGGTTTGATCAGCCTTTTCTTTCATTTTGCCTCAGGTTTTTTCAATTGATGCCATTACATTGTGAATGGCAATACAACATTCAGGAAGATTTAACATTCCACACACCCCTTGTTCCTTTAACAGTAACATCTCTAACGCCAACCCATTTTGTAAAGCCAGTTTTGACACCTGCTGGACTCCCAAGTTCAGCTCTCTGAACACACACCTGGCCCAATTACTGAGGGCATGCACCTGCCCTGGGGTACTTTCCAAGGCCCACTGGTGCTGTGTTAGAACTAGAGAAGGTGTAAAAAATACCCAAAGATGAAAATCTATCCTTTGCCTGACTGTATAATAATCTGGGGCACGTGTGTCAGTGATCCAGTCTCAGCTTTGTTCAGGACAACTCAGTTCCTGCCCTGTCCTTCCTGCCCACGGGTAAGGAGAGACACGATTTGGGCAAAGGGATGGCAGCACTACCCCCCACCTCAGAGCAGAGTGATGAGTCAGAACACCCCAAACTGACCCAAGTGGGGCACCAGAGCTGCTTGTCTTGCAAGTCCAGGGGTCTCTCAAGTACATCTGGGGCTTGAAATGAGTCCCAGAATTCCACAGCAAGTACTGATTTTTCAATCCCATCGAGGGGGATCCCCAACAAACACACCTCACGTATAAGACACGTATTTTTCAGCCAAGACTCAAAGGGCATCTCCAGGTCTCCCAGTAAATTGGTTCCCTTTGCACACCAGAATAAGTGTGACTGGGTTTGTAAGGAGGTGTGTTCATACAGTTCAGAGGCTTTAAAACAGGGTTCTCTCTTGGCCACATCCACATCGAGTTGGAAGAATTTCTAGGCAACGTTCCTGCCCCACTGGGTAATTCTACACACCATGAAAAATTAACTTTTGGTGTACAAAGTCCTCATACAAAATATAAAAGAGTGTTCATATAAGCACATCTTTACATCAGGCCTATGCTCCATTCTCAGGGGACAGAGCACAGGGGAGAGCTCTGTCGTGATTTAGTCCTGACACAAAACAAAAAGCTGTGGCTTTACTGGTGGTGGGGTCATAAATGAAATTAATTCCCCTTCAAATTTAACTGTATTATCCCCAGGTGCTTTTCCTTTTTTTATTTTTTTAATTCTAGTGGGCAAATTCCCCTCATCACATTCCTTTACAATTGCTGCTACAGTAAATTGCACCCAAAGTTTAGAAGCATGTGGGGTGCACAATGGACTAGAGTTACCATATTGATTAGCAAAAATGAAAGAAGAGATGCAAAGTAAAAAACCTGCTTAGGACGCAGGGTAGGAAACCCAACAGTACATCAGACACGTTCAAGTGAGAATACAAGTGTTTCCAAAACTGGTTACAGGTCTTGAGAGCTGGTAAAAGGCCTTCCTGTATTTTATCCATGTCCCCTCTGCAGTCCGTGGCCGTCCCTCCTTCTGGTTTAGGAAGGGGGACTCAACCATTTCCATGTAATGTTTTCTTTTGTTAAGATTATTTAGTTCACTCACTAACATCTCTGAAAAATTTAGCCAAATCATAATAAATCTAAATCCTTCTGAAGCAGAATGGGAAGGTTAATACATATTTATAGGATTCCAAATAGGCATAAATTCTTGTACCAACTCCCAGGCTAAATTTGATTGAGTTTTCTGAGACAAACTTATAGGTCCATAAGAGAAAAGCTTTCCCCACCCCATTCTTTTTAGTAAAAAGACAAAATAAACTTAGCAAAAATCAAACTGGCAATACATAGAACAGTTTGTCTTATATGATTCTCCTAATATTTTTAGTTCTCAACAAGTTGCTTGCCATGGAAACACAAACAAATCACAAACATTAATAAACTGACAGCACAAGCAATTATGGGGCAGTTAAAAGCTCCATCGGTTTCAGGCAGCTGGGTCTCACCTGTCAGCAGGTTCCTAGGAAAAGAAAGGGAAAATTTGGTCTAATATAGACCAATCCTTAAAAAGAAGAAAGAATGTCTTGTCTGGCAGGATGCTACTCAAGCAGCAAGTAACCAAAGTCAAAAGGGCCTAAGGGAAAAATGATTATCCCATCTTGGCTGGCTGTGAGCCTTCTCGGGGAAATCCACTGGCAGCTGCCCTGCTTGCAACTCCTTCCTCTCATCTTCAGTGGGGGCAGTGCTGGCATTCCTGGAAAAGAAAACAACACAAACTTCCCCTATTTTTCAGGGGGGTCCTGGTTGGCAGAGCAGCTGTTAAAGGCCAAGCATTGGTATTCAACTGTCTGTAATAAACTGCCCAGGGAGGAGAATTAGGAGGGAAGGCTGAGACCACTCCTCCAGGGCTGAAGCACGGGTGTGCTGCTACTGTGGCTCCTGGGTTTGCAACACTTAATGCTGCAGCTGTCAGTGGAGCCAAATTAGCTGTAACTTCAGAAATTCTGTTTGGTGTTGCAGCAAACCCCAGCACTGTGAGAGCACAGTCCCTGTGTCTCCTTTAGGGTTAAGATTACCAGATTTCCACTTTTCAACCAGGAGCCATAAAGTCACCTCAGCAGTTTGGCAGATCCCACTTGCTCTGTTTACTGCAGTGATTTTAACTCTTTGCTACCCGGGAAGCACACCTGGCCTCTCAGCATCCCACTGCTTTAATGCTGACCAGATTTCAATCTCACCTCATTTATGGCCAGACCTTCACATCTCCGTGGCCGTGCCTGGCACCATTTTAGTAGCAGTTTGCTGACCCTGACAATCGTTTGTGGTTTCAGTTTTAATTAAGGGTCGTAATGTTACTTCCTCGTCATCAGCTGTCAATGCAAACGTTAGGTTTTGCTCTTTATCAGAATAACACTCATTCACCATCTCCCAAACTCCTCCACTGAACACAGAAGGTCTGAGTCACAGGTTCTACATCCTGCAATTCTTCCCTCGGATTCTCTCTCATGTGCATTCCAAAGCTCTGGGGGAAGCTTTCCAACACGGTGCTCACCAGCAGCAGCCCCTCCACCTGCATCTCTTCTTCCTTCTCCTCATTTAACTGAAAGTACAATTCCTTCACCAGATCTTCTAAAGAACGTATTATTTCATGTTCAGATTTCTGAGTGACCAATCACTCATTATCCCAATTTACTCGTGCCAGCTCCACCCCAGGGTGGACCCTCTGGGTCTGGAGGGTTCCCGCTCTGCCCGGTGGGGACACATCAGCTCCACGGTTCAGGTGGGGGAGGGTCCCCAGAGGGGACCTTGGCCAGGGCTCAGCACCAGGCTCGGAACTGGTGCGGACCAGGGCAATCCGACTGTTTAATCAAAGCCAAGCATCGCCAAGGCCCACGGCGGGGGCTGACGCGCTGGGATTTCTGCCCAGAGCTCTCCATGGCAAAGGGAAGAAATTCAGTGAAGTGCAGGTAAACGGCGGGAGTAACTATCACTCTCCTAAGGTGGAGTAGAGTTACTGACTGGGCTCAGCCGCAGAGGTCGCACCTCCTCGTGGTCCTGCTGGATGCCCTTTACAGGTAACTAAGTCGGCCTCGGCCCCAGTTCGGAGGAGGGGTTAAAGCCTCTCTCTCCCTATCGTCTGGAGTCACTGCCCAGCGAGAGTAATCAAACGAAAGTGATACAAATTTTTGATAATAACTTACAGAAGTTATTTACCCAGAACCTTGCCCACGGGCTCAAGTTGGGCACAGGTTGACAGATATTGAGGGGTACTGTTAACCTTGTCATCTCTCACTTGGATGGACAAACTACATAAACTGACAAAATGGGCTGGTTGATGAGGCTTATGCATGTACCAACAGCCACTCAAACTGATCCTAATGATTGGAAACCTTTTGTAGCCAAATCAGATGAAACATCAAGTCCCTTAGTAGCAACATCAGATGAAACTGAATTGCAACAGTTAAGAGTTCTCTAGCTCAAAGGAGATAGAGAACTGGCAGGCCACTCAATCTTTAATACAAGGGGATAAACTGGATTTACTTCCAGAAGTTTACAAGTCATTTACACCAGACTCAGTCAGAGAAAATAAAAACAATCTCTCTGACACTGAAAATGAAAACAATGGAGATGAGGAGGACTGTTGGAGGATGTTATAAGTAAACCAAGGAAATTTGCTGTTCAAGAAATGGGTTAATTAAGTTGTTATGTTATTAAAAGTTATGAGTAGAGTGATTATGGAATCCTTAACCATAAATTTGACTATTGCAGAACACAACGCAGAGTAATTCAGTGTTTTTGAAGTTGTTTGTTACAGGCATATTGATATGGACTAATGTAAAGGGGCAAGCCATGAGGAGTCATGAGGAGTCTTGTGACTAGATGACATCACCCTATGGAAAGTTCCAGAACCACGACCTCATAGAGACTAATAACTTTAACCTCATTGGTGGAAGCCCCTCAGCAACGGCCGACTCCCGGGATTAGAAGGACCAACCACAGATCTGCCCGCGAAAGAGGAACCAAACAGGGAGCAGCTTGCGAACCCCCAACCAATGGACTATTGACATGACTCAGGGGGGTGGTGTCAACCAAGGGTATAATTGCTGCTGTTTCGGTTCCCCATTTTGCTGACTGTGGTGAGCAAGGGTCTCCCCGGTCGCCCGGCTGGCCGCTTTTGCTTGTTAGCATTAATAAACCTTTTTACCTTGCAATCGAAATTATAGCCTCATTTTACCTATATCAATTGGTGCCGTGACTCGGATGGAGACCCCTGAGTGATAGAAACACTCTTTGGGGGGGCGCCCCCGTCCCATTTTTGGACGGCCCTGGGAGATTCTGTCATTCAGCCTCTCCATACCGACCAGTTTGTTAAGGCAAACAAGCAAAAGGAATTGGGTTTCTGCAGATCTCCGTAATTTCTGCATGCGGATCCAGACAACGCCTGGCTCAAGGGTAGCTAGGAACTTGTGGTGAGCTCTGTTTGAGGGCAGCAGTCGATCAAAGGCGAGGCGACTGTGGGTTGTCTGGTTGGGGAGGGGCCGCTCCAGTGCTCTGAGCAGCACTGCCAGAACGAGCGAGGACTCATCCACGGAGAGGTGAGTATAGCGTACCCCCTTGGCGGTTGGGAGGGGGTCCTGGAGTGTGCCTGCTTGAGACGTTCTCTGAGGACGAAGTGATTGTGGACCTCTCAGTAGTGCGGTTTCTGTAGCCCGCGAGGGAGCAGACCACGACCAGAGGGAAGTGTTTGTGATTTGAGTGATTGTGTGTGTGAGAGAAGGCACTCCAGAAGATGGGATCAGGGAAGAGCAAGGCTTCCCCACCCATGGGTGGCTGTACGGTAGAGCAGCCAGGTAGGTCCTCTGATGGGGAACAGCTCCTGAAGTCTGGTGGCTCCCGGAGAGGGAAAGGACTAGGGAGTAAAATTTATTTAGCTAAGAAGTGCCCTCGGGAGAATAGACAGTCTGTACTAGGCAGCTGCAGCTCCCAGAGTGAAAGGAACCGTGTTAGGGATTTATCTACCGAAAAGGGAAGTGAAACTGAGAGTAAGACTAAAACAGACTCTCTGGAGGGGAGAAGATTTGAGAGAAGTGACTTTGAGGCTAGGTCGCAGGGCATTCCATCAAATAACCCACTAGGAATAGTGTTGAGGGATTGGAATAGTAATCCACATGCTCTCGGGAAGTCGAAAAACAAGATGATCTATTATTGCATTGAAGTGTGGGGAGGTAGGCAGATAGGAAATGGTATATACTGGCCAATTTATGGTACTTTAGAAGGCTGGATTTGTGAGATCTTGAATTACCATGTTAATGATAAAAGACCTTATTGTCTAGAGGAAAGCCAATATGCTGTTATCTGGCTGGGAGCTAGTACACCCACCCGGCTGTTTCCTCTAAAAGAAAAAGGGAAGCGAGTGGACTCTAATAAGAATTCTGAATTATGGAATTCACCTCCACCTTATATTCCTCCATATAGTGAGGATAGTAAAGTGATACCCAGTGCTCCAACAGTGTTAGAGCCCGCCATTTTACCTGAGTCAGGGCGGGAATCCGCCATTTCAATTACACAAGGGCAGGAAACTTATCTTCTGCCATCAGAAAGGCGGGAATCCACCATTTTGTGTCCAACGGGGCAGGAATCCGCCATTTTATCTGAACAAGGGCGGGAATCCACCATTTTGTCTGCGCAAGGGCGGGAGTCCTCCATTTTGATGTCCACTTCTACCCCCCTATCAGCTAATAGGGTTAGTGAGTCGTTTCTAACCAATGACATGACAAAGACTCACACAGAAACTGAACACACCCCTCCACAGTCACAGTTATATCCCCTGTGTGAGACAGCGTTAACGGGGAGGCAGGGAGGCATAGGATTTGTATCGGTGCCCCTTAGCTCCGGAGATGTCCGAGCTTTTAAAAAGGAAATGGGGAATCTTTTAGAGGACCCCATAGGGGTTTCCGAAAGGTTTGATCAATTCTTAGGGCCTAATACTTATACTTGGGATGAGATGCAAGCTATATTAGGCATTTTATTTACAGTGGAGGAAAGGGGAATGATTAGAGCAGCTGGCATGAGAAATTGGGATAGAAGGCATCAGCAAGGTCCAGCTGCTGAGACTAAGTGGCCCCTTGAAAAGCCTAATTGGAATAATCAGAGACCTGAAGATAGGGCCCTAATGGATGATTTGAGAAGTATGATCGTTCAGGGAATACGGGAGTCTGTCCCTAGAGGACAAAATATAGATAGAGCATTTAAGGAATATCAAAAGAAGGACGAGTCACCCACAGATTGGTTGGAGAGATTGAGAAAGAGTTTCCAATTGTATTCAGGGATGGATCCTGAGGATGATGCTATGGGACAGGCGGTACTCAAGCTTAGGTTTGTCCAGGGATCATGGGAAGATATCAGGAAAAAGTTAGAAAAGAATAGAGATTGGCAAACAAAAGGCTTGGATTTGTTGTTGAGAGAAGCTCAGGAGGTGTATGTTAGGAGAGATGAGGTAAGAGAGGAGGAAAAGCAAAAGAAAAAGGAAGACATGCAGAGGAGACAGACAAGGGTTTTGGTAGCAGCCATCGGAGGAGAGCAAAATAGTAACAGGGAAAAGGAGAGAAAGGAGTCCTTTAGGCTTAATGACAGGACACAGCCAAGTAGAAGTAGGAGGGTAAATTTCAGAGAAGTTGAGTGTCATTATTGTGGCCAAAAAGGACATATTCAGAGGAATTGCAGAAAGAAGCAGAAAGACGAGCAGATCTTTTTAGAAGATTAGAGGGGTCAGGGGCTCTATCTGCTGGGGACCCCAAAGAATACAGAGCCCTTGATAAAATTGAAAGTGGGTCCTCAGCAACAAGTTATAGAGTTCCTTGTGGACTCGGGAGCAGAAAGATCAACTGTACAACAACTACCTCAAGGATGTGTAATATCATCCGACAAAGTTCAAGTGATTGGAGCAAAAGGGGAGCCTTTCAAAGTACCCATGATTAAGAATGTTGAAATAGAAGCTTCCAATAAGTTTGCCTTGGGAACCTTTTTGTTAGTCCCAGAGGCAGAGTATAATTTATTAGGAAGGGATTTAATGGTTGAATTGGGAATTAATTTGGAAGTATCAGAACAACAGCTGGAGGTAAAAATTTATGCCCTTACGGCAGAAGATGAAATTAGGATTAATCCAGAAGTGTGGTATACTTCTGATACTGTGGGAAAGTTAGATATTGAGCCATCTGAAATAACTATTAAAGATCCAGATAGACCTATCAGGGTGAAGCAATACCCAATTCCTAATGAAGGGAGAGTGGGCCTAAAGCCCACTATAGAAAGATTATTGGCAAAAGGATTGTTAGAACCTTGTATGTCCCCTCACAATACGCCCATTTTACCGGTTAAAAAGCCAGACGGAACTTATCGATTGGTGCAAGATTTGAGGGAAGTGAATAAGCAAACAGTGACAAGATTCCCAGTGGTTGCTAACCCATACACCTTATTGAGTCAAGTATCCCCAGAACATCAATGGTATAGTGGAATAGACTTAAAAGATGCCTTCTGGACGTGCCCTCTTAAGGAGGAAAGTAGAAATTATTTTGCATTTGAATGGGAGGACCCTGATACCTATAGGAAGCAGCAGTTGAGATGGACAGTCTTGCCCCAGGGGTTTACAGAGTCGCCAAATTTGTTCGGGCAAGCTCTGGAACAGTTGCTGGAGTCCTTCAAACCTAGAGAGGGTACAGTGTTGGTGCAATATGTTGATGATCTGCTGACAGCTGGGAAAGATGCAGAATCTGTAAGAGATGAAAGCATTAGGCTCCTGAATTTTTTGGGAGGTAAGGGCCTAAAGGTGTCTAAGTCCAAGTTGCAATTTACTGAAGAGAGGGTAAAGTACCTGGGACATTGGTTAAGTAAAGGATGTAAAGGGTTAGACCCAGAAAGGGTAAAAGGAATACTGTCCCTACCTGCACCTAAGAACAAAAGGCAAATCAGACAGGACTTTTGGGATACTGTAGACAATGGATAGAGAACTATAGCAACAAGGTAAAGTTCCTATATGAAAAATTGACCAAGGAGAAATTAGTAAAGTGGAATGATGAGGATGAGAGTAAGCTAGAAGCATTAAAAGAGGATTTAATAAATTCTCCTGTACTTAGTCTTCCAGACACTAGGAAGCCCTTTTATCTGTTTGTAAATGTGGAAAATGGATCAGCTTATGGTGTATTAACTCAGAAATGGGCGGAACATAAGAAACCTGTAGGATACTATTCAAAAAACCTAGACCCAGTCAGCAGGGGTTGGCCCACCTGTTTACAGGCCATAGTGGCTACTGCGCTTTTGGTAGAAGAAGCTGTAAAAATTACTTTTGGTGGAGATTTAAAGGTATATACCCCTCACGATATCAGAGGAGTACTGAAACAAAGGGCAGAGAAGTGGTTGACTGATAGCAGGTTGTTGAAATATGAGAGTATTTTGTTGAATACTCCTAAGTTGGAATTGGAAGTAACTCATTTACAGAATCCAGCTCAGTTTTTGTATGGTGAACCTCAAGGAAATATAGTGCATGATTGCACCCAGGTTATAAGTCTCCAGACAAAAATTAGAGAAGATCTAGAAGAAGAGGAATTAGATACAGGTGAAAAACTTTATATTGATGGTTCGTCTAGAGTAGTAGATGGAAAAAGGAGATCAGGCTATGCTATAGTGGATGGAGTTACCTTTCAAGTTAGGGAATCTGGATCTTTATGTGGTACTTGGTCGGCTCAAGTATGTGAACTCTATGCCTTGTTAAGATCTCTTCAGCTGTTAGAAGGGAAGGTAGGAACTATATTCACAGACTCAAAGTATGCTTTTGGAATAGTACACACTTTTGGAAAGATATGGGAAGAAAGAGGGCTAACAAATGCAAAAGGAAAAGGGCTAGTTCATGAGAATCTGATTCGAGAGGTGTTGCAAGCTCTAAGAGGCCCGAAACAGATTGCAGTGGTGCATGTGAAAGGTCATCAGAAGGGACTGAAAGTGACAGCCAGAGGAAATAACCTAGCTGACGCTGAGGCAAAGAAAGCAGCTCTGCTGGTGGTGAGTGAACAAGAGCCAGGAAGTGAACAGGTCCCCAAGTCTTTTAGCAATCAAGAGAAGGAAAAATTGTTGCAAGTCGGTGCAAGAGAAGAACAGGGAAAGTGGTTGTTGTCAGATGGGAGAGAAGTGATTCCTAAGGGCCTTGCCCGTAGGATTATGGGTAGATTGCACGGGCAGACTCATTGGAGTACCCAAGCCTTGGTAGATCATTTTGAGAATAGATATGTACGTGTCGGAGTGTATGACATAGCTAAGAAGGTCTTGGAAGGATGTCTGACTTGTAAAAAGGTGAATAGAGGATATTTGAGAGAGAAAATCAAAGGAGGAAGGGAATTGGCAAAAAGACCATTTGAGAAAATTCAAGTTGACTTTACAGAATTACCAAAAGTAGGGAGATATCAGTATTTATTGGTGTTAGTGGATCATTTGACACACTTTGTGGAAGCCTTTCCCACTGCTCGGTGTACAGCTAAAGTGGTATCTAAAATCTTATTAGAAGAAATTGTACCTAGGTATGGGGTGGTTGCGGTGATAGATTCAGATAGGGGAACTCACTTCACTTCAAAAGTAATTAAAGAAATAACAGAGCTGCTAGGCATCAAGTGGGAATATCATGCCCCTTGGCACCCTCAGAGTTCGGGGAGAGTAGAACGAATGAATGGGGAAATTAAGAAACATCTGACTAAATTGATGATAGAGACTAAAATGAATTGGGTAAAGTGTCTTCCCTTGACACTACTATACATCCGAACTCAACCTTGGACAGATACAGGTATCTCACCATTTGAAATGCTATATGGTATGCCTTATGAGTTTGGGACCCCAGTAGATCACCCTAAGGTTGAAGACATACATTTAAGAGAGAATATTATTGAATTAATGAGGAGGAGACAAGAGTTAAGAAAGAAAGGACTGGTAACTCAAAGACCTCCTTTGGATTTAGCTATACATAAAATTCAACCGGGTGATCAGGTGTTAATTAAAACCTGGAGAGAAACATCACTAACTCCACAGTGGGAGGGGCCATTTGTCGTTCTTCTCACCACAGATACCGCAGTAAGGACAGCTAAGCGAGGGTGGACTCATGCCTCACGAGTGAAAGGACCGATAAAGGATTTGGAGTGGAGGGTGACTTCGAATCCTGGGAACTTGCAGATGAAAATAAAGAGAGTGCGGCCCACAGATGAACTTTGAAGAAGAAGGTGTAAGGCCCAGTTTGTATTCCTTTTTCCAGATACCCCAAGGACAGACTTTAAGGAGAGCGTATTACGTTCCCTGGAATTTAGAAGGAATACCTGACCAGACTGGAGGTTCAGGACTGTCTAGAATAGTAGGAACTCAAACGGTTTTGCCTTTTTGCTGCGAGGTGGAAACAGACATACCGGGTGGACGCGACCCACATGGAATATCCTGCATAAAACATCCCGGATCTACTCATTATAGTTGGGTGGTGTGTAAGTGTAAGAATTGCGGTAAACGGTGGCGCTGTATTTCAATCAGGGGACAACCCCATTGTATGAGGTGTAGAACAAGTTCTACCGAATCCATAAGTGAAAACAATAGCTACTGCTTGGAGGCCAGAGAAACCAGATAAGTACTTACGGGTGCAGTGGGGACCCCCACATTGTACACCACCTGCCCTTGGAGGACTTGTTCTCCCCAATGAACCATCTAATTGTGAATATTTGCAGGTCCAGATTCTCAACCATGAAGATCGGGGATGGTTGACTGGCCGAACATGGGGAGTGAGGCTAGATCGATTGTCAGCAGACCCGGGTGAATATGTGACCATACGAAAACAGCCACTAACTACATATTCTCAGTTTTTAGGACCCAATCTGGAAATAAAGGAATCCAAGGGAAACAATCAAGAAAAAGAGAGGGAAAGAGAGAATAAAATCCTTATCGGATCAACGTCACAAGATTCAAAGGGTACCCAAATTCTCCCCACCGAACCAGTAAAAAAGGATGAGGTATCATATGGTGGAATTAGATCAATGCTAAACATGGTAGACTCATCATATAGAGCAATTAATTATACAGATCCTGAGATGACGGAGTCCTGCTGGTTATGCTATAATGTGAGACCTCCCTTTTATGAGGGAGTAGGGTTGAATCTCACTTTTAATTTTAGCACTGAAGATAACCCGAGCCAGTGCAGATGGGGAGAAAAAGAAATAGGTCTCTCTATGTCACAAATTAGTGGGCAAGGAGCATGTATTGGGAATGTTTCACCAAGTAGTAGGGATTTATGTGGTATTGAGGTAAATAAAGTGGAAGGGAGAAGTAATAAGTGGGTCATACCACATCAAGGTGGATGGTGGATTTGCTCAAAAACAGGTCTGGTTCCATGTGTGTCCGTTTCCGCCTTTAAAAGGAATAATGAATTTTGTATTCAAATAACAGTATTACCTCGCATATTATATCGTTCTGAAGAGTCTGTTTTCGAATCTTGGGAAGTGAGTAAACCTAAACTACAAAAAAGGGAACTAGTGAGTGTAACGATAGCAATGATATTAGGGTTAGGAGCTACGGGAACTGGAGTTGCCTCTCTGGTACAACATAGTTATGGACTAACTGCGTTGAGAACAGTTGTAGATGAAGATTTGGACCGAATAGAAAAATCTATATCCTTTTTAGAGACCTCTCTAAATTCCCTTTCGGAAGTAGTTTTACAACATAGGAGAGGATTAGATTTGCTGTTTTTACAACAGGGAGGATTATGTGTAGCATTGGGTGAAGAATGTTGCTTTTATGTCAATCATTCGGGGGTTATCAAAGAGTCAATGTCTAAATTACGTGAGGGAATTTTGCAAAGAAAAAGAGAAAAAGAGGCCACACAAAGTTGGCTAGATACTTGGCATAATCAGTTCCCGTGGCTGACAGCCCTGATCTCAACCATGGCAGGGCCGTTGGTAGTGTTATTTGCTTCCCTAATTTTCGGACCATGTGTTCTCAACAAAATCGTTGCGTTTGCTAAAAATAGGATTGAAAAAGTGCAGCTATTGACCATAAAACAACAATATGAAGATATGAGTAGAAGGTCTTCTGATGAAGACCAGGCTTCTCTTTCAGAGGCATCTAGAGAAGCAATGATTAGACTTGACCAGCAAATTTATGAGGAAATTAGGAGGGGGGAATTGTTATAAGTAAACCAAGGAAATTTGCTGTTCAAGAAATGGGTTAATTAAGTTGTTATGTTATTAAAAGTTATGAGTAGAGTGATTATGGAATCCTTAACCATAAATTTGACTATTGCAGAACACAACGCAGAGTAATTCAGTGTTTTTGAAGTTGTTTGTTACAGGCATATTGATATGGACTAATGTAAAGGGGCAAGCCATGAGGAGTCATGAGGAGTCTTGTGACTAGATGACATCACCCTATGGAAAGTTCCAGAACCACGACCTCATAGAGACTAATAACTTTAACCTCATTGGTGGAAGCCCCTCAGCAACGGCCGACTCCCGGGATTAGAAGGACCAACCACAGATCTGCCCGCGAAAGAGGAACCAAACAGGGAGCAGCTTGCGAACCCCCAACCAATGGACTATTGACATGACTCAGGGGGGTGGTGTCAACCAAGGGTATAATTGCTGCTGTTTCGGTTCCCCATTTTGCTGACTGTGGTGGAGCAAGGGTCTCCCCGGTCGCCCGGCTGGCCGCTTTTGCTTGTTAGCATTAATAAACCTTTTTACCTTGCAATCGAAATTATAGCCTCATTTTATCTATATCAGAGGAGAAGAGACGGAGTGGCAAAAATATGAAGCTTGGAGAAAGATTTATGACCCATAAATGGACATTTTTATACGGGATTGGACACTGTTATACTGGATGTGACATTCCCCGAACTTGACAGTTTTACCCCACTTTTCCCCAGTTTATTGTTATATTGTTATATGATTGTGTGTACCCCCAGTTGTTGTTTTTAAAATTATCCTCCATATTGTCTCCTTCTTCCCCTCACAGTTTTCCCGCCTTAACCCTGTTTTCCTGCTCCTCTGCCTGCCATTGGCTGATGTTTGGTGCAGTGCAGAGGCAGCTGCCATTGGCCCATTTCCCCAGTTACACCCTAAACTCCTCCCCTCCTTACCCAGTTACCCAATCACATTCATCCCTGAGTTGTCAGTCCTATGCTCCTCCCTAGCCCAGACTCCACCCCTAAACCTACCCTATATAAGTTACTGTTTCCCTAATAAAGTTTGGCATTGCTCCTCAACCTCTACTGTGTCAAGACCCTGATTTGCAGTGCCCGATCCTATTCCTTTTCCCGCGGGTTGTGGCAAGTGGCGCCCAACGTGGGGCACAGTAGAGGTCTCCTGTATTAGGAGAACTCCTGTGTTGCCAATTGGGCTCAGACGACTCCAGGAGCGGAGCTCGTCCCGCCGACCCTCCTCTGCATAGCTGACGGCTGTGGACTTCCATCGAGTCGCACGGGTCGCACGCCTGGAAAGGTGAGCTGCAGGGGACATTCCTAACACCCTCACCCAACACCTCATCCCCGTAATCAAAACTAAAAAGGGAGGAATAACATCCGGAGTGTGGTGAGAAACCCGATTAACATCATGGGGCTCACACTTCCCACCTCCCAGAAATTTGTCTACCGCCGCCTCAAAGACTTTGTGATAGAGCACGGTCACCCGCTGGATAAGAAATCAGCGAAAGCCCTCGCCAGATGGCTTGACCGTCATGGTCACCAAGTTAATGACAACACGACATTTGATAAGTGGCAAGCCATCGGATTCCAGCTATGGCGAGAGAGCGGCAAGGGTGACCGGCTTGCTAAGGAGGCGCTGATAGCCTGGAGGCTTGTTCTGATGGTGCTTCAGCACCAGATGATGAACAAGAACATCAGCAATAACAACCAAGGCGCTGAATCCTCCAAGTTAATAGAAGAGAACAAACCAGACACGGACAAGGACACTAAAAATACTGACACGGACACTCTTCACTCGGATAAGGACACCGCAAGTTTCCACCAAAATGGCGGGAGGGAAAAGAAGGACATCGGCTCCAACGCACAAAATGGCGGGCGGGAGACGGACAGCGAGTCCCAAGATGGCAGGAGGGCGCGAAGAAAAGGATCGCGTCGATCTCGAGATGGCGTCGAGGAGGCGGGGCCCCGGGTTTCGCGGGAAAAATCGACGCGGGAAAAGCGGAGGCGGGCTCTCGTAGCTCCACCCACAGCGCCGCCTCCGCCCCCGTATACGCGCGCGCGGAGCCTCTCCCCAGACACGCCTTCCTCCACGCCCACTTCCGCCACTCCAGTCTCCTCCCCGGAACCTTCTCCCTCCCGGAAACCACACGGTGCAGTGGGCGGGGTAAGGGCAAAGGCCCAAGGTAACATCCGCCAAGATGGCCACGCCCATAAGGCCCAGGCCCCCGAGGCCTACTCCGCCTGCCGGTACCCCCACTCCGATTATCACTGGGTGCCACACTCCTGGGAGGAACCATCTGACGCTCCGGATATCTGGAGAGCCTTCCGGGAAGAGACGGCATCCGCCAAAGACACAGAGTTCTTAAGGGCCTTTCCTGTATATTATGAAGAGGGCAAACCACCAGAATGGCGTCCAATTTCATACCCCATGTTAAAAGACATAAAGAAAGCTATCGTGGAGTATGGGTTGGGCGCCCCCTTTACCACTGGGTTACTCGAGTCCTTTTTCTCAGCGTACACATTAATTCCATTTGATGTACGGGCGGTGATGGGAGGATTACTGACAACCGTACAGGCCTCAGTCTTTGAGGCGGAGCGGAAAAAGCGAGTAGTGACCTGGGTGAATGACCCAATGGAGAGGCGAGGTATCCCCCTATGGCAAGCCAGACATGCTTTATGGTGAGGGAGATTACGCTCGTAGAGGGGATCAAGCACGATTAGACCCTAAATTGTTAGATAAATCTAAAGAATTGGCATTAGAGGCCCTAAAGAAGGTGGCCGACGCTTATGTGCCGACCCCCTCCTTTACCATGATTAATCAGGGCGTAAAAGAACCATTCACAGAATTTATAACTCGGCTGAAAGAGGCTATTGCCCGGCAAGTTCCTCAGAAAGAATGCCAGGAAATTTTGTTTAATAAATTGGTTATCGAAAAGGCTAATGAGGACTGCCAAAAAGCACTTAAGCTTTTAAAAGATCCCACTCTACTAGACATGATAGAGGCGTGCAAAAATATAGGATCAAACTCCCATAAAGCACGTCTGATGGCTGCCGCTTTCTCTGGTCCCAATCATTGTTTCGAGTGCGGGGAGAAGGGACACTTTAAAAAACATTGTCCAAAGTTGTCTCAATCTACCCCTGACTTACCCAATACTTTATGTCGCAGGTGCGGGAAGGGACGGCACTGGACTTCCAGTTGCCGATCCCTCACAAATATCAACGGTGAGCCTCTCCCTCCGCGCCGTTCACCTAGGCTGCGAAAGCGAGTGACCTTCTCGTCACTGCCGGACCTTCGGTCATGTGAGTGTGGGCCGTCGGGAAACGGGGAGCAGAGCGCCCGGGGGGGCGTGACGACACAAATTACCCCTGCTCTCCGCTCAATCCTGCGCCCCACACCACACCCTGCTACCCTGTAAGCCCAAAGCCTCCGGCAGATTCTATTCCCTTGAATCCAACAGACCCTATTCCTGTTCCGTGTATTTCCTCTAATTTGGCAGACCCTGTTCCAGTTAAAAATCAATGTATTCCCCTTAATTGGATCATTCTCTCCATCGTCCACCCTTCAACACACCTAAGCTCTTATGAGCAATTGGCCAGAGTCAGGCCATCTGCCCCTGTAGATCCTGACAAAACATACTTAATGATATCACATTTCTCAGCAGTGGCTAAGGGAATCTTTATTGTACCCACCCTCCTGACAGGACTTACAAACACAAATATTGCTATATGCCTAACTGTGCATCTCCCTCCCGTGCAGCTGGAGGACCTCTTCCCCGTGACAAAGACGGTCTCCACAGACGACTTACTCTGCGTGAAATCCTCACATGAGGAGCGGAGGGAGGAAGGACTGAGGGAAGTCCATTGGACGACCTCGCTGAAAACCTCCCGTCCACTTTTAACGTGTCTGGTTTCTTTTTCACAACCTAGGCACCCGCAGAAGGTCAAAGTGGAGGACATTACCATCATTGCCTCCAAGGACTGGCCATACGCCTGGCCAGCCCAGACTGCTAACGTCAAAGTCAGTGGGGCAGGGGGATCACAGTATCCCGTCAGGAGCAAGGAAGTGCTAACAATCTACGGACCAGAGGGCAGACCAGCATCGCTCCAACCAAGCAGAAAAGGCCTTATCCACTGTCGAGAAGAAAATCACCCAGAGACAATCATGCAGGAGGATGGAGGGACTGCCATCCTCCCTAGTAGTAATCCGAGAACAGAAACAGCCTTTGGCCCTCTTGGGCCAGTTTACCCGCGATTGCAAGGACTTCTGTTTATGGGAGTGGATATTCCTCCCACACCAATTCGAAGAGAATTCGGCTATTATATTGTCCACACCAGGTCACACACTACTTTACCCGGTCCTGTGGCGGAGGGAAACCAGATTGCCGACCATCTGGCAGGTTCAGAAGGGCCGAAGTGGGTCCCTGCTAAGCGGATAAAGATCTCCCAGACTTGAAGAGAAAGATGCAAGCACTCCCGTTTTACATCTTCCTGAGTGTTATCATCGGACTCATCCCTCGCATCATCATGTCGCCACTAAGAGACTGGATGAGCCAACCTTCAGAGAACTTGTGGGTAATGCTGGCCAAGGCCACGGGCACGGACACCTTTGCCTGGCCTTGACCAGCGCCAGCAACCCCTTCAAAACCTGCTTAGTGGGGATTCCCGTAACTTCGGGTGTCGAATGGAACACATTTGTGTCCCAAACCCGGAGCATGGGGTCCCTACCACTGAATTCACCCAATTTAGCGCAGGTTATAGCAGCACAAACCTTCACCAATACTCCCTTTCAAGAAACTGATTTACTTGGTTCCTTACCCACTGTTAGTTGTGTTATTTTCCACCGCTACACTCAACCAGTTTTGTTCACCCCTCATAATGTAACCGGACACAAACTAATTTACAGAGGGACCATTTCGCCGTGGTGCAATAGTTCAGTCGCCACCACAGTGCCAACAGAGCATCTTCCTAGGGACATGAGGCTTCCCAAAGGGTTTTTCCTCCTGTGCGGGGATCGGGCGTGGCAGGGTATTCCTGCCGACCCGGAAGGGGGTCCCTGCACAGTAGGAAAGTTGGCACTGTTTAACCCGGCGAAGTTTCAGTTAGCAGATCAAGTGATTTCTCCCAAAAATAAAGTCAAAAGGTCCCTCCGTATAAAAAGAGGATGGTTCCCCAACCTTCAAAAAGATTTGGAAAATTGGAGGCTCCCTAAATCTGAACCTAAAACCATTCCAAAAATACCCAAAGTTGCCCCAAAGAGCCCAGTCATTCCTCCCAGTATTAATGCAGCACCACGTGTGATTGATGCAATCATTACTCTGCCACCGCCCCTACCCTTCCCGGCGGACTGTGATTCCAGCCTTGATGAACTTTTCCAGCATGAAGAACTTTTGGGCTTCCTTTCCTATCCCCAGGATAGGAACTGCCCATGCCCTTTCCTTACTTTCCCACCTTGGTTGCTGGTTGACCAAGGAGGCAAATGCAACCACAAAAGCACTTGAGGGTTTGCTAGAAGACACTCAAAAACTGAAGGAAGTTAGTCTCCAAAATCGTGCTGCCATTGACTTCCTACTCCTGGCACACGGTCAGGGGTGCCAGGAGTTCGAAGGAATGTGCTGCATGAATTTTTCAGACCATTCGCAGTCAGTTTATGAAAGCACACATCAATTAAAAAATCTCGTAAAAGATATCCACCAGTCCCGTGATGAGGGACTGGATGGACTTTTTGATTGGCTAAAAATTCCCTCCCTTCCTCAATGGTCCCGCAAAATTATAACCATGCTAGTAATTTCCCTATTTGTCCTCGTTTTCTTGTGTGCCTGTTTGCCGTGTTTCATTATTTGTGTTCGCCAGATGATCATCCGCAGTGTAACTGTGAATGTCACCACGATTAAAGACAGAGAAGGAGGAGATGTGCTGGATGAGAAGACAGACTGGGAAAGATGTTGCCTGGAAAAGCATAAATGGGATCTAAAGGGACCTGTTACTTACTGGATAATTCACCTACCGGACTGACAGTTTTTCCCCAGTTTATTGTTGTGTGTTTATGAATTCTTATGCACCCCAGTTTATTGTTAAATTTTATGAATTCTGTCATACCTCCACATTGTCCCCATTTCTCCCTTAGATTTTCCCTCCCAAAGTTGTTTGTCACCCTGTCTCCCCTGTTTTCCCGCTCCTCTGCCGCCAATTGGTTACAGTGCGCCACAGTGCAGGGAGAGCTACCATTGGCCCATTCCCTCAGAGACCCGGGAGTTCCACCCACCTTTCCCCTGTCTCCCTATCACACTTTGCCCTGAGTTGTCAATCTCTTGCGCCTCCCCAGGTTAGAATCCGCCCCTCAGACCCGCTTTATTTAAACCCTTGTTTGCCCTGAATAAAGTGGCATTGCTGCACGAGACCTCAGCTGTGTCAGAACCCTTATTGCAGTGCCCGGTCCCATTTCCCTTCCCCCCACGGACCGTGGCAAGGACCAGCTCACATCTCCTCAGGCATGAGCAGACACACACGGGGCAGAGGCCCTTCCGCTGCACCGACTGCGGGAAGGGCTTCAATCAGAACTGCACTCTCCTCACCCACGAGCGCAGCCACACCAGGGGAGGCCCTACAAGGGTGGGGAGAGTTTCACCCACAGCTCTGCCTTGACCAAATGAAGCCAGGTAAAACCTGGCAAGTGAATTTAGTAGAGCACTACAAGAATTAGAGAGTTAAACACCAAATGCAGGCCTTAAACAAAGGCATAGAGAACTTAGTATTGAAATAGCGGAGGCAATAAATTCACTAGAATACAGGACACTCTGACATGAGGGAACATGGGCATGAACGGGGAGAACTAGAAATGCTAGCACACACAAAAAAGGACATATGGAAGAAAACAAAGGGAGATAAGAAAAGGGACAAGCCAAGAAATCAGGTACTCTTGCCAGATACTGAAAATCCCTGCCAAATGCACAAGGAAACTACCCAAATTAGGGAAGGTTCAAAAGTTTATGAAGATGATGATGAAAGGACACTTGAGTTCATGATGAAGTAAGACAGGAACGACCACCGAAGTGCTCCCCAAATTAAAGACCACACCTCTAACTCTGCCTCAACTCCGCCTGTTATGAATATTGAAAGTAGATGTTGCAATGTAATGAATATTCATAATATGTGATGCAATTGCTTGGCAAAAAGTGTATAAAAAGTTCAATTGTAAGTTTCCTGATGGAGCAGGCTGTCCAGGGTGACCTGGCTGCTCCCTGGCCGTAAATAAATACCTCCTGCTTATAGACTGAAAATTCTGTCTCGGAGCAGTTACTCCGCACCTTCTTTGGGGCACAAATTGGCATCACAAACACCAATGGACCCACTGGTAAGGGAAGCCCTTTGAGTGCCCCCACTGGGGGAAGAGCTTTGGCTGCTGCTTCCACCCTGCATGAACCCCCTGAAGGTGAGGCAACCCCTGGAGCCCAGTGACTGTCTGTCCATCCCCTTCTACTGAAAGGGCCAGTCCCCTTTCACAGGGGCAGGTTCTTACAACAGAACCCTCCTTGGAGGGGTGGAGATTCCTGCCTTGGCTGGGGACCCCCCAAAGTCACTCCTCGAGGTTGAGGGCAGAGATCTCCCCACGAGCGTTGGTCTGGGGAAGTTACATCCATCTCTAAGAATTGGCCACTTCACAAGCCAAAAGGCAAGTGGAGATTAACTGGGCACTACCGACGCCTTCATGCAAACACAGGGCCCCTTACTGCAGCAGTCCCAAATATTGCTGAACTAATGGCTACCATACAACAACAAAACCACCAAATCATGGCCACTGTTGATGTCAAAGACGTGTCTTTTATGCTTCCCCTGTGGGACCAAGATCAGGAGTGTTTTGCTTTCACGTGGGAAGGCCAGCAGGACACTTTAACCTGCCTCCTACAAGACTGAAGCATTCACCCACTCTACCACACCACACTCTGGCACCAGAATTGTAATTCATTCCTCTTGCACGGGGAGTAAAAGTATACCAATACACTGATGACATTTTGGTAGCAGGAGATGAAACTGCACCTGGACAGTCAACCCAAACACACATTATTAAACATCTCCCTCCTGAAAAAGTACAACTGCCTTCGCAAGAAGTGAAACTCCTGGGAATATGGTGGAGGGGAGGAATGGTCTGTATTCCCCCAGATACGCTCACTGCCCTAGACCAAATTGAAAGGCCTGCAGCATGATCCTTAGTGTCATTTCTAACCACCCTTTGTGTCAAATTCCTGAAACTCTGTTTAATGTTCTTTTCCAAAGAAAGATTTTAGCAAGAACACCCAATCTGGAGGAGATGCACCTAGACAACATAACACACACACTGTTTGATATAACTTGACTTGTGGAAACAAACCCCAAAACTCACAGAGTACTGAGTAGGTATGTTTATGCAGGCACCGGGTGCATAGGGAATATCTCTGCCCACTATGCACACCTACTCCCTTTGTTTGGCCCTTTTAGGTCATACAATGTTACATACACATTAATTGTGTTACAGATGCAGTCAGCAAATTCCTGACAACTGGGAGGGGAAGTCATTAACATACACCACACCTCCGACTCCGCCTCGGAATGCCCCTTGAGGGTCTTCATTTGGGGGTCTTTTGGATGAAGTAAGAGTCTTCCTCAGCTCTAAACTTTTCACCTTTGCTAAGAATTGCTGAGCTGGCACTGTCCAATCACCTCAAAACTGGTATCATCTCTAGGAACCTTTCTTTAGCAGTCTTCAAGGTCCCTCTTCTTAAGCCTCAAAGCCCCTTATGGAAACCCCAAGGTTTTTCTGCTCCTGCTACAGTTCTCATTATAAACTTAACTATATCCTGCCTGTGAATTAACACAAGCAAGCAAGGCCTATTCCAATTTAACAGTATTATATCTAAAATTAACTCTAGGAAGTATCTAAGGCCACAATCTTTTATCACCATTCTAGATTTTGATCACCCCTTATCAAACTTTAGACTAAACTAGTAGAGAACACCCAGGATCCTTGAAAGAGGGCCGAGCAGGACAGAGAGGGATGATGAAGATGAAGGAGGGACCAACTCTTGTTTTCTTGAGACCACCAACCCAATTTGGGGAGGTGTGCCTAGGGGAGGGCCTGAAGGCAGGAGGGGGGATGTACAGTCTTTGGGCCAGGATGTAATGGTTAGATAGGACAATTAGCCAGTATTATAAAATTGTAACAGCTATTCTGCGTGTGTGTGATGAATATATTTTATGCACCTTAAGGCCTTAAATAAAGACCTGCTCTCTGCCTTACTTCAACAAACTCTCCAGAGAATTTTCCTTTCACTTTAGGCAACAGTAGCCTCTCACCAAGAGACTGAAATCCCAACCAGCCACGGGAATGACAAGGCAGAAGAACTGGCCAGACTAGCCCCACCACACGTAAAAACTCCAGCAGAAAACTGGGACTAATTATTAGAGTGGTTGCACTCAAAGCAAAAGCACACAGGGGCACAAGATCTAGACAAACAAGCAGGAAGTAGAGGATGGCAGTAACTCCTGAGATGGCTCATACCTGCATATCTGCATGGGAAGTGTCGAGTCCGACTAGAGCATCATCCCCTAAAACAACCTCCCTTGCACATAAGAGACAGGAAGAGACCGGGGGACACACAGCAGCTGGACTATATTGGACCTTTCTGGAAATCAGAAGGAAAGCAATATGTGTCGGTAGGAGTGGAAGTCAGATCAGGACTGGGACAAGCTGAGGCTTTCCCTCCAGCAACTGGGGCAAACACTCTGGAAGCTCTTAAAGCAGGGTTCAGTTTCTTCCCCAAACCTGTGTCAATTCAATCAGACAACAGGTCATATTTCACAGCTACAGTCCAAGACTGGCCCAAAGAAGGAGGAGTTCAGTGGGTATTCCACACACCCCATTATCTGCAAGCTAATGGCATAGTCAAGGCAAAAATAGCTCACACTGTTGTATCTTAATTTACAGTAAAGTTAAGCAATACCTACGGCTGCAGGGCTGCCACAAGCCAGTTGGATCAGGGCAGACAGTACGTGGGGATGACAACTGGGGCTCAGATCATCACGTGTCACATAACGTCGACTTCTGGACAAAATTCTACCATTCTGACCAAGGTGGACAGGCCACCTTCATGTAACCCGGAAAAGGAACATACATTTCTATGTGTTCAATAAACAGCCAAATGCCTCGTCATCTAATTAGTGATGTGCATGAATGGATGAAGGACATTCCCACTGTCCCTACCTACTACCCAGTGAAACCACAGCCAAGGGAATGGGCTTGGCAGAATCAGCAGGGAAAGAAGACCCTGTTGAGCTTGACTCTAGTCTGGCACTGGGAAGAGACACGAGAGGTGTAGAATAAGTGGGAGGTCGGGCACGTGCTCGGCAGTGCAGGGTGACCCACCCACCGGTGTCCCGGCCGTCGGTGAAATACCACTACTCTGATGGTTTTGTCACTCACCCAGTGAGGGAGGGGTGAGCCCCGAGGGGGGCTCTCACTTCTGGCACCAAGTGCCCAGGGCCCGGGGGCCTGGCATCAATAGCAGGGCACGTGGGAGGCCTCTTGTTGCCTTCCCTTCCCTCTGCGGGGATACGCGGGGCTGGAGGCTCGGTGGAACTCACCGTTGTAGGAGCCCAAACCCAGCTGCCAGCAGAAAGGGGCTTAGTGGGCTTGAACAGTAAACCTTTGACAACAAGGACTGAGAGAAATCCCGTGACCTGAGGGACTGGACCTTCCTCACAAGACCTGGTGATGCACAACCATGTGGCTTAGCCTGGCTCCTGCAGCAAAATAAGAAAGGACTTTGAGATGGTTTTATCAGACCACGTTTAAACCCTTTATCCTCTTCCCCCCATGTAATCCTGGCTGAGGGAAAGATTAATCAATTAAGTAACTTCAGTAAAAACTTGTGGAATTCCCTTATTATCATGACCTGTCCTCCTCATTAACATGCCCAACCCCCAAGGCCCTTAAATCACGTTTCGCTCTTCAATAAAGTATTCCAGTTTCTCGCCTCCACCTGCAATCACTTAGTTATCGACTCGCCATTCACCGTCACAGAGGGTGGCAGTGGCAGCTGGACCCTCGCCACTCCCAGACCATGGAAGTTTTCCATCTATGGCTGGCATCAGCAGTGATACCAGACATGGTGAGGTGCTGCTGGACTATTTTAATACCAAAGTCAACCAGACCAGAACACCTGAAGGACATCAGCAACTCACAGCCCATTACCATTGGATCAATCATTTTAAGCTTCTTTTCCAGAACAATGACAGCAAAGCTGGCCAAGGCATGTCCCATTAATCTCAGGCAGAGAGGATTTAGAAGACAGGCAGGATGCTCCAAAAATCCCAAACTGTTACAACTGCTAATCTGAAATGCTAAGAACACAGAGAACTGCGAGTGCTATTGGTTGATATCGCAAAGGCCTTTGATACCGTGAGCCATCAGCACATCCTAAGGGCTCTGAAACAGAAGGGAGCAGACCCTCCTACTATCACCTTGTTTAAGAACCTGGATGAGAACATCTACACACGTATAGACACAAAGAATGAACACACAGATCACATCCACATACAAAGTGCTGTGAAACAAGGTGATCCAATGTCACTGCTTCTATTCAATTTGCCAGTAGACCCTCTGCTGTGCAAGCTGCAAGAGTGTGGAAAAGGGTACCAGCAGGGAGGGAACACTGTAACAGCAACACCCTTCACTGATGACTTGGTCCTATTAAATGGATCCTGGGAAGGCATGAAAAACAACATCAAAATCCTACAGACCTTCTGCAGGACACAGGGAGAAAAGTGCCACGGTTTCTACACCAAGCCAACTAAGGATTCGTACACCGTCAGTGACTGTCCAGCACAGACCCTTAACTGCACACCCCTCAATGGGATTGAACCCAGCAGTTCTGAGAAATATCTGGGCCAGCAGATTGACCCCTGGACTGGTAGAGATACACCAGAACTATCTGCAAAATTAACAAATTGGTCACAATGGATCAATAAGGCACCGCTGAAACCATTACAGAAAACTGACATCTGCAAAACTTATCCCATCCCCACATTAACCTACTTGGGCCCCACACTGATGTGAAAGCAGGGTTCCTCCAGTCCCTGGACCTACAGATACGATCCACTGTCAAGGAATGGCTGCATTTGCCACCGAGCACATCTCACATCATCCTAAATTCAAGCACAAGGGGTGGAGGTTTGGGTGTCACCAGGTTGACAGGATTGATCCCAAGTGCACAAGCCCAAAGATGGCAGAGACTGGCTCAGGCTTCAGATGAAACAGTCAAAACAATTCTGAAAATAAAAGAAATCAAACAAGCAGATGAAAAGCTATGGATAAAAGCTGGAGGAGACAAAGAAAAGAGCCAACAATATTGGAACCCAAACCAGTAATCCAACTATCCAACAATGGGGGTGAGAAAAGAACATCAGCTTTCTGAAACCCTGAAACTGGAGAGCAACAGAATTTACAAAATGGACCAAGCTGGTATCCCAGCACCTGGGCATTACCAACTTTGAAAGGGGTGGGACCAGCAACTTTGGGATCAACAACTACAGAGGCATCACCCACACAAAGCCTAGAACAGCACTGCAATTGAGAGCCAACGTTTACCCCACAAGACAGTTCCTGGCAAGGGGTAGACAAGCAAGGTACATCAAATCCTGCAGACACTGCCAGGCTGAGAAGGAAACATGCTCCCATATCATCAGGAACTGCCCAGCCTTGCAGGAGGCAAGACTTAAAAGGCACAACTGTATCTGTGGTACCTTATCAAAGGAAGCTAAAGAGAAAAAATTGGGTGGTGTTTCAGGAACCACAGAGAAGAGATAACAACAGTTCCATAAATGGCACCTCATATTTGTGAAGGACAACCAAGCATAGGGGGTGGATGTCACTGTGATACTGACACATCTTTGGAAGAGGCTGCAATGGAAAAACTAGGGAAATACCAACAAATTTAGGATCTGACAAATGCAGCAGACATTGTATTTATGGGCTTTCCCCTTGGAGCACAGGGGAAAATGAGGAACTTTTGAGGGACCTGTGTTTCTCCAAGTGGAACAAAGAGAAGACAGCCCAGGGCCTGCCCTCCAGAGCATTCCTTACCTCTGCAGATATTGTACAATGTTTGGGAGCAAAGCACGTACTGTTGTATCCCCTTAGTTCACAACAAAGTCTCACAGCACTTCAAGTGAGTGCTGTGAATGCAGAGCCACCACAATCCAGTTAAATCTGGCCTGGACAGTAGGTGGGGATGACAATGAAATCAGATCATGATGTGTCACATACCACCAATCTGTGACAAAATTCTACCAAGCCTGACCAAGGTGGACAGGCCACCTTCGCTTAATCCAGAAAAGGAGCACATACAAATTATATCTGCTATTATATGTGCCTGATAAATAGCCAAATGCCTTGTCATCTAATTAGTGATGAGCATGAATGCAGGAATGAGATTCCCACCGTCCCTACTGACTATCCAGCAAAACCACAGCCAAGGGAACTGAATCACCAAGGAAAGAAGTCCCTGTGGAGCTTGACTCCAGTCTGGTGCTGTCAAGAGACATGAGAGGTGGAGAACAAGGAGGAGGCCGGGCACACGCTACTCTGATGGTTTTGTCACTTACCCACTGAGGGGGGGGGACGAGCCCCGAGGAGGGCTCTCACTTCTGGCACCAAGCACCTGGGCTCCAGGGACCAGGCAACAATGGGAGTGCACATGGGAAGCCACTGGTGGCTTTTGCTTCCCTCGGTGGGATCCGCGGGGCTGGGGCTGGGCTGCGATGGGGGAACCCACCGTCACAGGGGGTGGCAGTGGCAGGCGGCCCCTCGCTGATCAGTGCAGGGGTCCGGCTGCTCCCATCTCCCACCACACAGGAGACCTGGTGGCCCTCGAGCCAGGGCACCCACCTGTGATAAATAAATAATTGCGATCCGTGAAACAAATGGGTGATTACATCAAAATAAAACAAATGGCTTGTAAAACTTAATTACACCCCCATAAAGAAATAAAACAGACCCTTACAAGGTCAAGAGGCCTAAAATCTCCTTACTATCCTAAGAATAAAATATGGTAGAACTTTAAATCTTTAGGCGCCTGTTCGTCCAAGAATGCATGAATTATGACCGGCTGTAAAGATAACACTTTTAACTTTAGCTGTAAGAAAACCCATATATTAAATACTTAGCAAAAACCTGTAGAATGTATATATATATGTTATAATTAATATGCACAAAATAATTAAGACAAATACTAAATGTACCCTGTAATAAGTGTGCAGATTTAGGAAACTGGTCCCCACCTCTGTCACCCAGCCAGGTGCTTGCTTTTTCCATATAATAAACTATCATTCAAAAACTTATAGGAACTCGAGACTTTGTTTATCACCCACCCTTGGCACGCCTGGGCTGGGTGGGGCAGACATGGCATCCCACTCCCGTGCCCCGTTTCCCCCTGCCTGGCGGATCCCGCTGCCGCAGGTCCTGCTCCCCGTTCCTGGGTTCCCCTGGGCTCCGGGAACGGACTTGGCCTGGCCGGTAGAGGAGTGTCTTCCATCCGGATGGGATTCGGGGTTTTTCAATGCCCTTAGTCTTTCATCTGCTCCTCTCCTCTCCACGGCCAAAGGGACAGCACTCTGGCTCGCCTGTGAACAAAGGCAATCAAAGGCAGTCATCTCATTAAGCATTAAATCAATAAATGACCAATCAGGACCTTGGTTTCTAACAATCCTTTCAAAATGTTTCACTATCTCACTGGAATCATCTCGGTACCCCTTAACCACTCCCTTCCAATTATCAAGATTTGCTGTACTCAAAGGGACCTTTACTCTCACCACCTCTCCTGCCCGTCCTACTCCCTGCCCAAGGGGGGCCCGGAGCTGGGGGCTTTTGGCTCCTTTTACTCCTCCTGTGCGGTGATGGGGGTGCTGCCGCTGGCTCCTGCTTCACTGCCATCACTGCTGGATTCATCTCCTGATGCCACTGCAGGGGCTTCAGGTCCCGCGGGGGGGAACTGGGGGTGTGCTGCTCTCAATTCTTCCCGATCTATAACCCCGTCAGACTTAAGGTCTCTCCCTTTTCTTGTTTTAAGGCACCTTTGCCCGATGCTGCATGATGAGCAGCACCTTTTTATCTTTTGCTTCTCTTTCCCCCCGTCCTTTTCTAATGCTAATAGCAGGGAATCCTGCAGTGAAACGTTTCTCCCGCAATCTCTCTGCCATTCTGGATGGATTCTCAAACAGAAAAACCTATCTCCACATATTGCCTCATTCCCTTTTCCATTACGCCTTAAAAATAACATTAATTGAAAAGTGTATTATAATTTAAAGTTCCATTCGGCAGCAAACTTTCTCCCTCGTCTCATTTATACAAAGGCCACCATTACCTGCAAGATTTAATCGTGTTAGCCTTATTGACACCAGTTCCACTCACACCACCCAGATCTCTCCAGCGGCTTAAAATACAGCCCAGAGGACTCTTTTTCACAACTTTCTTACTCTGGCTATTTCCCACAGTAATTTACAGGTGCTTTCCTACCTCCTTTCCTTTTATCAACCCTTAAATACAACTGCTTTTAAAGTTAGGAAGTGCGGGAAATAAATACTGGGAAGCTGATGAAAATTAGTGCCACAGGAAATAAAAACTCCTAATCCCACTGCCTGCACCAGACACTGAGATGTTAACAAGTGCGAATTAAAATGAGTGCTACAGAACAATAAGAAACTCTTTTCTTACCACACTGCTTGCAGCAAACATTAAGATGTTAATAGCTGTTAATTAAAACTCGTGTCACAAAAAGAATAAGAAAACTTTTCCCATTCACACAACCTACACCAGACACCGAAATGCCAACACTTGCTAATTAAAATCGCTGCTATAAGACAATAACAAGACTTCTCTCACAGCACCTACACTGAGTTGCCAACACCTCCTGATTAAAATCGGTGCTGCAAGACAAAACAAGGAAACTTCTCACTCACACCACCCCCACCAGACGCTCAGATGCCAACGCGTGCCCATTAAAATCGGTGCTGCAAAACAAAAAGAAAACTTTTCTCACTCACAGCATCTAACCCAGACAATAAAATACCAACACGTGTCCATTAAAATCGCTGCTGCAGGACAAGAAAAAATTTCCCACTCGCAGCAGCTACACCAGACACTGAGATGCCAACAGCTGCTGATTAAAATCGCTGCTACAGGACAAGAACGCTGCTCTCACAGTACCTACACCAGACATTCAGACACCAACACGTGCCCATTAAAATCGCTACAAGACAATAACAAAACCTCTCTCACAATATCCCCACCAGACACTCAAATGCCAACACGTGCCCATTAAAATCGGTGCTGCAGTAGAAGAAAAAATCTTCTCTCACTCGCAGCACCTACCCCAGACACCGAGATGCCAACACGTGCGATTAAAATCGCTGCTACAAGACAAGAAAGAATCTTCTCTCACTCACAACACCCCTACCAGACACTCAGACGCCAACACGTGTCGATTAAAATTGGTCCTACAAGACATCTTCTCTCACTCACACCGGACACTAAGCCAACAACTCCTGATTAAAATCGCTGCTAGAACACAAGAAAACTGCTCTCACAGCATCTACTGCAGAGACGCCAACACGTGCCGATTAAAACCGATGCTACAGGACAAAAAGAAAACTTTTCTCACTCACAGCATCTATCCCAGACAATAAAATACCAACACGTGTCCATTAAAATCGGTGCTGCAGGACAAGAAAAAATTTCTCACTCACAATACCCACACCAGACACTCAGATGCCAACAGTTGCTGATTAAAATCGCTGCTACAGGACAAGAAAAAAAATCTTCTCTCAACTCACAACACCCCTACCAGACACTCAGATGCCAACACGTGCCCATTAGAATTGGTACTACAACACAAGAAAACTTCTCTCCCTCACAGCACTCACACTGGACACTCAGATGCCAGCACGTGGTGATTAAAATCCCTGCCACAAGACAAGAACACTGCTCTCACACTACCTACATCAGACACCCAGATGCCAACACCTGCCGATTAAAATCGCTGCTACAAGACAAGAAAACATCTTCTCTCACTCGCAGCACCTACCCCAGACACCGAGATGCCAACACGTGCCCATTAAAATCGCTGCTACAAGACAAGAAATCTACTCTCGCTCACAGCACTCACACTGGACACTCAGATGCCAACACCTGCTGATTAAAATCGCTGCTGGAACACAAGAAAACTGCTCTCACAGCATCTACTGCAGAGACGCCAACACGTGCCGATTAAAATCGATGCTACAGGACAAAAAGAAAACTTTTCTCGCTCACAGCATCTATCCCAGACAATAAAATACCAACACGTGTCCATTAAAATCGCTGCTGCAGGACAAGAAAAAATTTCTCACTCGCAGCAGCCACACCAGACACTGAGATGCCAACAGCTGCTGATTAAAATCGCTGCTACAGGACAAGAACGCTGCTCTCACACTACCTACACCAGACATTCAGACGCCAACACGTGCCCATTAAAATCGGTGCTACAAGACAATAACGACTTCTCTCACAGCACCCACACTCAGACGCCAACACCTGTTGATTAAAATCACTGTTTTAAGAACACTGCTCTCACAGTACCTACACCAGACACTCAGATGCCAACACGTGCCCATTAAAATCGGGGCTACAGGATAAAAAAAAATCTTCTCTCACTCGCAGCACTTATGCCAGACACTCAGATGCCAACAGGTGCCCTTTCACCAACCCTTAAACGCAACTCTTTTAGTTAGGAAATGTGGGAAATAAATTGTCGGAAGCTGATGAAAATTAGCGCCACAGATGATAATAAAAACTTCTCCTCATCACACTGCCTACACCAGGCACTAACATATTAATCAGTGCTAATTAAAATTAGTGTCACAGAACAAGAAAAAAGTCTTTTCTGGCCGCACTCCTTGTATCAGACACTAAGATATTAACAGCTGCTGATTAAAACTCGTGTCACAAAAATAGAAGACAACTTTTGCCATTCACAATACCCACACCAGACACTGAAATGGCAACACGTGCTGATTAAAATCGCTGCTACAAGACAAGAGTAAAACTTTGCTCATAGTACAGCACCTACACCAGACACTGATGCCAACACGTGCTGATTAAAATCAGTGCTATAAAACAAGGAAACTTCTCTCACTCACAGCACTCACACCAGACACTCAGATGCCAACACGTGCCCATTAAAATCCGTGCTACAAGACAATAAGAAAACTTCTCTCACAGCAGCTACACCAGACACTGACAGCTATACTTCACACACTCTGCACTCACCAAACTTCTGAAATAATTTATTAAGACCCACAAGCTTTGCCTTACACACCGTACACGACCTCCGAAACAGAAACAATTTACCGGGACACACACGAACTCCGAAACAGAAACAATTTACCGGGACACACACGAACTCCGAAACAGAAACAATTTACCGGGACACACACGAACTCCGAAACAGAAACAATTTACCGGGACACACACGAACTCCGAAACAGAAACAATTTACCGGGACACACACGAACTCCGAAACAGAAACAATTTACCGGGACACACACGAACTCCGAAACAGAAAGCGGCTTACAGGTACTTTCCAATGACCGGTCACCCAAAACCAAATTATACGAAACAAATACCTTCAATTGGTCGCAGAGGTCCCCGTCTGCTCCCGCAGCGAGCCCAGGGAAGTGAGGAGTCCCTTCGGCAAAATCCCGAGGGCGCCCCAGGGAGTCCCTGCCTCCAGCGGAGTCTGCAGCCGAGCACAGGGTGACTCCCGCCTGGCTGGCCGGAACTGAGGCCGGCAAAAGCCGACGGTAGGAAAACCCAATAGCCACAGGTCCTATTAAGCCGCTATTTGTTTATTACGGCGCAGGACGAAAAGAGGACACCTCCCACTAACACGCGCACACCCTCCCCCCTCACAGCTTCCCTTTTCTACAACTACGTCATAGATATTCATTGTGCATTTTACATATTCATGACCTACCCGAGACTGGGCGGTGTTCGATGTCAATCTCGGCACACGCCTTCTGCCGCCTGCGCGCTTCTCTCCCGTGGCCGTCTCGGGCGGTCGTAGGGGATGAAGGCTCAGAGTCTTCCTCTCTCCGAACTGTCCCCTCGCTCTCGGAGCATGCGCAGTCTCTCAGCACCGGCGCCTGGCGGCAGCTCCTCATTGGCTGCTCGGTGTCCCATTGGTTGTCTGTTGGTTACGCTTGGCTGCACCGCGCGCTCTCCCATTGGCTGCCCCTTCCCGCCATCCCGCAGCTTTCCCATTGGCTGCCCCCCTTCCCGCCATCCCGCAGCTTTCCCATTGGCTGCCTCTGGGCACCTCCCCATTGGCTGCCCCTTCCCGCCATCCCGCAGCTTTCCCATTGGCTGCCTCTGGGCACCTCCCCATTGGCTGCTCCCCGCCCACACGGCTGCTCCCTTAGCGACCGCCCCGGAACCTGAGAACTGCACTTATTCAGCTCTGCAGCTTCAATTGTCCCTTAGCAGCAGCAGCGTAACATCTTCTCCACAGCAACTCAACATTTTCCCTTGTCGGGGCGACCCCACAGCACCAAAAAGGCTCCCAGCGACGCAACCCCAGCTGTGCTTCGCACAGAGACCCCGCCCGGCCCCGCCGGCAGCGCCCCCGGCCCGTGCCCAGCCTCCCCTCTGCTCCGGGCTCCGCGCCCAGCGCCGAACGCCTTCGCCTCCCCCCGCGCCGCCTCCTCCTCGCCCCGGCGCTGCCGCTGCCGCCGCCCCGGGGCGCGGGGACCGCCTTGGCCGCCCCGGGGCGCGGGGACCGCCTTGGCCGCCCCGCTCCGGCACCGCCGCTGGGAGGGGGGAGGGCGGGGCGGTCCCGACCCGTGCGCGGGGCCTGAAAGGCGGCGGGGGAGGAGAGGAGAGCGCGGCGGGGGCTGTGTCTGCACCGGGCCGGGCCCGGAGCTTGAACACTGTTTGTTTGGGACGGCCGAGAGCACTGCGGGAAAGCTGGCCAAGAAAGCCGGAGCAGAAACCTGTTTTGGGGCTTTTGGAACAACCCCTTTCGCGGGAGCGGCAAACCCCGAAAGGCTGTGTGCTCCCCTGGGTTTGGGACCTGCCTGACCCCCCTGGGGGGCCCAGGCACCTCTGTGAGGATTTCATCCCTTGGAGCAAGGGAGTTACCTCCGGGCAGCAGATAAAGAAAACATCGCAGCACCCTGCAGGAGAAAGTTGTTTCTTCCCACGTTAAAGCTTTTCCCTGGCAGCGAGAGTTTCCTTGAGTGGGCATTAAGGTTTTCCATCCTCGGTGTTTCTTCGAATGTTTTCTACACCTACACTCTGTGTGTGTGTCTGTGTGTCTGTCTGGGAGTCTCTGTGTGTCTGTGTCTCTTTGTCTGTGTCTGTGTTGCAGCAGTGGCGGGACCCTACCTTTGCAGGATGGCAGCTCCATGTCTGGAGAGATTTATTTCATTGAAAAACTGACAAGAAAAAACCAAACCAAACCAAAATGCAGTGCTGGAAAAGGGAAACAAACACACCCCCTCCAACATCCCTTCCCCCGCCCCCCTCTGCCTCCCACGCCCAAAAATAAAAAAAAATACATAAATAAAGAAGTAACTACAGCCACTCCCCACCACCAACACAAAAAGAAATACCTCCCTTCACACCACTATGGCACCAGTACGGGCCAGTATGAGATGAGTACAGACCAGTAGGGACCTGTACGGACCAGTCTGGGAGCAGTATGCATAACCATGGTACCAGTATGGGCCAATATGGACCCATAGGGCACCAGTACAGCACCAGGGTGGACCAGGACAGGCACCAGTGACACCAGTATGGCAGCAGAATGAGCACCAGGGCTCCCAGGATGGCCCCAGTACGGGCGTCAGGGCTTCCAATGTAGGAGTCTCCAGTTTTCCCAGTATGGGGGCACCAGGGCTCCCAGTGCATCCAGTACTTTCAGGATGGGGTCAGCAGTACTCCCAGAGCTCCCAGTATGGGGTCACGAATACTTCCAGTACAGGCCCAAGGGTTCCCAGTATGGGCTTCAGTCACAGGGGCTCTTGGGGGTCCCCTGGCTTCCCAGCCCCTCCCCTCATGGAACCAAAGGGACCCTGGGACACTGTGGAACCTCATGGAATCACAGGGCCAGTGACTCTGTGGGACCTGATGGAACCAAAGAAACCCTGGGACACTGAGGAACCTCATGAAGTCAAGGGGACGTTGTGACATTGTGGAGCCTCGTGGAACCAAAGGAATTCTGGGACACTACAGAACCTGATGGAACCAAAGGAATTCTGGGACACTACAGAACCTGATGGAACCAAAGGAACCCTGGGACCCTGCGGAACCTCAGGGAACTGAAGGAGCCCTGGGACATTGCGGACCCTCGTGGAATCAAGGGGCCATTGTGCCACTGACAAGCTCTGTCAGGGTTTAACCCCAGTCAGCAACTGTGGAGACGTTCGCTCACTCTCACACCAGCCAGAGCAGGGGCAGACTTGGAAGGATAAAAGCTGGAAAACTCCTGGGTTGAGGTAAAAGACACTTTAGAGGGAGAGCAAAACTGGGAACACGAGCAAAGAAAAGCAAAGAATTAATTCAGCACTTCCTATGGGAAGCAGGTGTTCAGCCACCTGCAGGAGAGCAGGGTCCCATCCCACAGAATGCTTACTGGGGAAGACAGATGCCATCACTCCAAACCCTTCCTTTCCTTCTTCTTCCCCTCACTTTCTATCCTGAGCATGATGTCATGTGGTCTGGAATATCCCTTGGGTCAGTTTGGGTCCCCTGTCCCGGCTGTGTCTCCTCACAGCCTCCCAACTTCCTTGCCAGCCTGGCCCTGCAAAAAGCAGAAAAGGCCTTGGCTCTGTGTGAGCCCTGCTCAGCAACAACCAAAACATCTCTGTATTATCAACCCTGTGTTCAGCACAAATCCAAAACACGGCCCCGTAGCAGCCACTGGGAAGAAAATCAACTCCACCCCAGCTGAAAGCAGCACAAACTGTGACCAAAGTAGTTGTATTTTTTAAAAACAGAGTCTATGCAGCGGCGGGGAAAGATGCTGGAAAATTCTTTTATCTGTAGTACAATAGTGTTTGATCCCTACATCTGTGACTAATAGCCTTGTGGCAGCTCTTGCTTCCTTATTTCCCTATATCAGTGATTAACATGTCCTTGCAAATGCCTTAGTTTTGAGAACAAGGATTGTGTGTGAGAGCAAAGAATGGTAAGAGAAGTACATTATGACATGACCACATGTCTGAGATACTCTCATGGAGAAAAGATTCCTTGGAAGCTCCAGAGCCATATTCAAGTAAGTCCATGGAAGGAATTAGTACCTCTGCATGTATTCAGGAAATGTAATGAATATGTAATAGCAATGTCATGACTATTAATTTCATGACTCTAAAGTGGTCTGTGAGGTTGCTGGGTGTGCATGCTTTATGGAGCTATCTTCATGCACCCAGCACACTGAATGAAGTAATGTGGGCTTTCTAACCCAAAAAACTGGTTGGGGAGTTTATTTCCCAGTTTTCAGTGCCAGAACCTCATGGAACCCAAGGGACCCTGTGACACTGTGGGGGCTCATGGAACCAAAGGGACCCTGGGACACTGTGGGGGCCTCGTGGTGCCCAGGGCTGAGGAATCCCGTGGGTGCAGGTGGCTCAGGGAGCAGCTGCAGTTGGAGCTGTGGGATGAGCTCTGGGTGAGGGGCCTCAGCCCAAAGGCCGTGAGCTGCTGACCCTGGAGCAGCCAAGGGAGAGGACACTTGGAGACAGGGCAGGAGCCTAGGGCTCAGCAGGAAGAGCAGTTTGTGTGCTTGGAGTGTGAGGAGATAAAACCCCATAGAGGTTTTTTTGGGGGTCCCTCCTTGAGGCACCAGCTCAGCCTGTATCTGTGTTTCTTCACCAGGAATAAAATGTTTTATTGTTTTTACGACATCAGAGACTCTGCCATGGGAAACCTGGGGTGGAAGCAGTGAGGAAACCTGGTCTGACTGTGAGAGTGGGGGGTGTGGGGAGTCACAGGGGACCCGTCGGGTCACTGGAGCTGCTGCTGCTGGGAAGGGGCCTGAGTGTCAGCAGTGCCAGTCTGAGCTGGTGGGAGAGTGACTGCCAGGGAGTCTTGGGAATGGTGAGCCTGGGAAGTTCCCTTAAGAGTGTGAGGGGGATCTCGTGTGCAGAGACCCCCAGGAGCCCCTTGAGCCTCTCTGCTCATGGCAAGGATGCAGAGAAGGCAGAGTTACTGAACACCTTTGCACTGACAAGACCAGCCTTGGATGCAGGGCTGCTCTCCATCCCTTCAGCCCTGAGCCTGGCCCTTGAGATCTGGGGGCATTTGACACCTGCTGGGTTCCTTTGATCCCCTTTCCATCCCTCCCAGAGCACAGGGAAGGACTGAGGGGCCTTGACTGATTGTCCCTGATCCTCCCCAGCCCCGACACCAAGCTGTGCTCCTTGGGGACGGTGCTTGGACAGCCCCAGTCAGACCCTGTTTCCCGCTGTGCCCCCAAACCACCGGGTGCCCCAGGGGACGTGGGAACACACATGGACACGGGAAGGCACCCGTGGATGTGGGGACACACCCACCCAGACAGACACAGAGCATTTGTTTTGCTGCAGGGGTTTATTGATTCTTGCAGGGAAATTGCCAGGGCACCCAGGGGATCAGGGGGGTCCTCCAGGGATGATCATCTCCTCATGCCGCTGGAGGGGGCCAGGACACGGGTGTCACCACAACTTCCAGTCCTGAAAGACAGAGCCCCAAACGTCACCCCCAGTGTCCACAGGGACATGGCAGGGGCCTTGTCCCCACCCCGTCTGTCTGCAGGGAGCTGGGGCAGGAGAAGGGAATTGGATGCTGAGATCCATGTGGCCCCCAGAGCCCCTGAGCCCGGGATGCTCTGACACCTCCCCGAGCCCCTCCCTGCCCTCCCGGTGAGCCTGGGGGTCTGCAGAGCCCCCAGTGCAAGGCAAGGCTTGGGGGCAGCTCTGTCCAGCTGCCCCGGGACACGGAGCAGGGACAGCTCCCTCCATGTCCCTGTTGGGGGGAAATGGTAGGTCCATGGAGCCCCCAGGACCTCTGGAACCTGAGCAGCTTGAAATATTGCAGGGTGTGAGGCCTTTCTCAGGAAGAACAGTGAGGCTAATTAAACATTCCCATGGACACAGCCTTGAATTTTAGGGAGTTAGCTAGAAGAGGATAACAGTGCAAGAATGAAGCTGTTGACTGTGCGCAGGTGTTAAATTCCTGAGTGTTTTTGCAAAAATAAGTTTACATTGTGTGTATGGGAAAGTACAGACTAGCGAGCCCAATAAAGCTCTGCTCAGCAGGCAGACACCCCTCGTCTCATCACTGTTCGTCTGTGTGTGTCTTCTTTTATTCACAGACCAAAACTTAGCGACAGATACCCCACGACATGTCCCTCTGCTGTCCCCAAGCTCTGCCCACTGCAGAGGGCTCAGGGACCCCCCAGGGCCCTGCCAGGCTCCTTTGGGGGGCTGAGGAGCCTCCCATATTTCTCACCTGGACATGCAGAGAGGCAGCCGAGCGTCACTGGCGCATCAGCTCCACCTGGTCAGCCACGGGGGGCTGGGGACAAAGGCAGGGTTAGAGACACACTGGGCTGGTTCTGGGACACACTGGGCTGTACTGGGACACACTGGGCTGGACTGGGACACACTGGGCTGGACTGGGGCACACTGGGATGTACTGGGGCACAGTGGGATGTACTGGGGCACAGTGGGATGCCAGGGAGGGTCGTGGCCATGAGAGGGGAGGGTTTGGGCCCAGCAGAACTCGGGGTACCCACCTCAGACCTCTTCACTCGATGGACATCCATGCCTCCCTGGAGAGAGAGCGGGAGGTGTCACTGCTCACTGGGGTGTCCCCAGGTCCAGGAGGGATGGGGGGACTACATTTCCCCCCATTTCCCACACTGGGGACATCCCGACTCTAGGACTTACCCCAACACATCCACCTCCTCCTTGTCCCGAGATTGGCTGGGGAAGGAGAGCAAAGGTTTAAGCAGGATTGGCCCCTGTGGGGCTGGGGGAGGGACACGGGTGTCCCCAGACCCCCCAGCCCATGGTTGGCCCCTGGTCTGAGGGGGAAAATCCCTTCTGCTCCCCCAGCCCCAGTGCACCCAGTTTCCCCCGGGATCCCTGTTCCTGCAGGGCCCAGGGTGGGGATGGAGACAAGGAGAGCCAGGGGAATTCAGGACCTGCAGGGAGGGTGGGGGGGAGGAGGAGGGGACCCAAAGAGGTGAAGTGGGGGGAATTGGGGATCCCACAGGATGGACATTGGGGTGTGGAAGGGATGGGACTGTGGGGGATGCGGGGGAGGAGGAAGGGATTGCAGTGGAGGGGACCCAGGGAATGAAGCAGGGCAGGAGAAATGGGGAAGGGGAGAAAACTGGAAGGGACTGGGAGGGTCTTTGGGACTGAGGGGTCAAGGAAGGGGATTTCTGGAAACGAGTGTCGTGGCCAATGGGAAAGGGGAAGGATTAGAGGAGAAAGAAGGGAAGAAATGGTGTGGGATTGATGCCCTGTGTGTGTGGGGTGGGGTGGACTGGGGTGTGTGGGAATAGAGTGGGGGCCCTGAGGAAGGCCCTCCCCGGTGCACACTGGGGTGGACTGGGGAGCACTGGGATGGCCTGGAGGGTGGTGGCCACCAGAGGGGAGGGTCTGGGCCCAGCACAAGCCCTGGTACCCACCGGGCCGCCGATCCCGCCTGCCTGTAGAGAGACAAGGAGACGTCACTGGTCACTGGGGTGTCCCCAGTGCCAGGAAGGGATGGGGGGCCCAAAGTGCCCCCCACTTCCCACATTGGGTGCCCCCCAACTCCCAGACTTACCTCCCCACATTGGACGCCACCGGCCTGAACGGGCTGCAGGAGGAGAGCAAAGGCTTGGTTGGGGTTGGCCTTGTGGGGCTGGGGGGGACACAGGTGTCCCCACCCCCTCCAGCCCCAGCTGCCCCCCGGGCTGAGCGGGGCTCTTTGGGATTGCGGCTCCCAGGCAAGTTGGGGACACCAGTGCAGGGGGAAAGGCAAGGCATTGAGGGCAAAGCCTGGAGGAAAGGCCCTGGGAAGGGGCCATGGCAGGGCATTTCCCAGTTGGTGCCAGTTCAGCCTGGCCAGGCCTTGTCCCACTTGAGCCCAGTGTGGAGCTTGGGCCTGTTTGTCCTCCTTGGACTCCAGTGGGGCTTGGCCCAGTTCCACCCAGTTTGGGTTGGGCCTTTGCCTTGGCTGGGAAAGAGAGGAGATGGTGGGGAGATGCCCCAGGGGACCAAGAGGATGGGATGGGGGGGCCCAAAAAGGTGGGATTTGGGGTCAGAAAGAGCAGGAAGCAGTGGGACTGTGCCAGGATGGAGCCGGGTGCAAGCATCCCGTGAGGAAGTGGAGCTGCAGCAGCAGGAGTTGAATTGTGGGAAGGGGAAGGAGAGAGGGAATTGTGGCCAGAAGAAAGTGGCCTGGCCGGGGACTGTGGGTGCTGGGGAGTGCTTGGGGAGCCCCTGGATTGGGAAGGGGCCCATCCCTGAGCCCATGGCCGTGGCATGGGGGCCTCACCTTGGCATCTGCCGGGGGGCTCAGCAGGATGGTGAAGAGCAGGGCCACGCTGAGCACAGCGACCTTCATCTTCCTCTGGGCCTGGGCAGCGCTGGCTGAGGCTGCACAAGGGCAGGAGCACATTTATCCCTGCCGGGACTCCTCCCTGCCCCCTCCCCGAGAGCCCCCGGGGCAAAGCCCGGCTGGGCACAGCCCCCAGCCCTGGCCACAAGCCCAGCCCTGGCACAGAGTCCATCCCGCCTGCGGCACCCATCCAGCCACCTTCCCCGGCATCCCTCCAGCTTCCTGCACGGGGCAGCTGCCCCTGGAAGGGCCCAGGCCCCTGGGGGTGCCAAGGGGGTGGGCAGGGAGCTGAAAGCAGCTGCATACCCTGTGGGGACAATCCCACACAACACAATCCATCCTCCAACAGCCCCCAAAGCCTGATCCACCCATGTCCTCCTGCCCATCCCTTCCCAGAGCTTTCCCTCTGGGACACCCCAGAGCTCAGCCCAGCCCCAAACCTGGCGTGTCTGAGCACAATTGTCCCTGTTCCCACTCCAGCTCTTTGACTGAACCTGGGGCTGGCAGTGACCCCCTTCTTGGGGCACCAGGACCCCGGGATCAGGGAAACAGGGAGCTGGGAGATAAAGGGGCTGACGGGCAATGGGCACAGCTGGGTGACTGGGATCTCCAGTCTGGGCAGGCACTGGGGAGCACTGGGCAATGCTGGCCCTGGCACACAAGGGCTGGGCCCAGGGAAGTGCTGGGGTGGTGGCAGTGCCCGGCTCCAGCCCATTTGCGGGCACTGCAGCCCCCAAGTGGTGCAGGCCCAGCCACGGCCTCCCCGAGCAGAGCCCAGAGGGGCAGATGCCCTTTGCTGGCCCTGCCCCTGTCCCAGCTGGGCACACCGTGTCCTCCCGCATCAGCCGGGCCCCGCTCTGCTGAGCTGGCCCAGGCAGGGGGGGCCAGGCACTGGCAGCCCAGCAGGGCTCTGGCTCCACACTGGGCTGGCCCTGGCACACAGCTGCCCCAGTGCCCCTGTCCCCAGGGATGGCCCTGCCCTGCCCTGGGCCCAGCGCTGGCCCTCAGCAGGATGGCACCTTCCCGCCCCACTCTCCCTCCCTCCCCACCCGCCTCACAGGCCCCTCTGGGCTGGGACCCCCGTGGGCACAGATCAAGGACAGGCACTGAGCGGGGGCTCCCGGCACCTGCCACAGCCTCAATTCTCCACTCACCTTTGCCCACAGTTCCGCAACACCTTCCATCCTTACGGGCCCCTGACCACACACAAGAGACCATTGTGGGGCAGCTGGGAAAACATCTCAGCTCAATGACTTGACTATTTGCCTTGCATTTTCCCCAGGAGCCAGCAGTGACCTGGAAGATTTTCCTTTTGCCCTTTTCTGCTTCGTGCCTCCTTTGTTGGATAATTGAGGAACGTTGACTGAGGAGGGGCCCAGGGGAGGTGAAGCTGCTCAAGAACGAGGCATTTACAGCCCCTCAACACCAAAGGTCCCACTCTGGACCATCCAAATTGTGGGAGCAGCAGCTCATTGGAAGAGGGAAATGTCCCCAGTGTGGTGTTTGAGAGAGAGATGGACGAGAGACGTGAGCAGGGTGCCTGAGGTGCAGCTGATCCCCCCTGGACTGTCTCCTTCCTTCCTCCTGAACAGGGCTGGGAGTACCTGGGGAAATTACCCTGGTTCTTGTAGTCCGTCCTGTGGGATTTTTTCCCACCCTCTGGTTCCAAATGGATTTGGGGCCTGGCCGTTCTCCTCAGGCTGTGACCCGCAGGGAAGTGTTGTGGTGACTCCCAGAGGGAAAGGGGAGGAGAAAAGGGGGCCCTGTTCTCCCCACATTTACATCTCCCTTCCCAATTTCCTGGTGCCCTCGGCTTCCCAGAGTCCCTCAGTAGCTGCACGAGGGGGAGGAAGGACCAGACTCAACAGGATGTGTCTGTCCTGTTGTCCTGGTTTTTACTGGGATAATGGACTGGTTTACAGTCACTGCCCACCACAGGGACATTCCCTGTCTCAGCACAGAATCCTGGAATCATGGACTGGTTTGGGTGGGAAGGGACCTTAAAGTTCATCCCGTACCACCCACTGCCATGGGCAGGGACACCTTCCACTAGCCCAGGTTACTCCAAGCCCCGTCCAGCCTGGCCTTGGACACTTCCAGGGATGGGGCAGCCACAGCTTCTCAGGGCAACCTGTGCCAGGGCCTCCCCCCTCACAGGGAAAACTTTCTTCCCAATATCCCCCTAAGCCTGCCCTCTGTCAGTGGGAAGCCATTCCCCCTTCTCCCATCCCTACAGGTCCTTATCCAAAATCCCTCTGCAGCTCTCTGGGAGCCCCTCGAGGCACTGGAAGGGGCTCTAAGGCCTCTCTGGTGCCTTCTCTTCTCCAGACTGAGCAATCCCAATTGTCCCAGCCTGTCCCCAGAGCAGAGGGGCTCCAGCCCTCAGAGCATCTCTGTGGCCTCCTCTGGATCCACTCCAACAGGTCCATTCCTCCTGATCTGGGCCCCCCGAGCTGGAGGCAGCACTGCAGGTGGGGTCTCACCTGAGGGCAGCAGAGGGGCACATTCCCCTCCTCCCCTGCCCCCGGGATGAGCCCCGCACACGGGGGGTTTCCGGGCTGGCTCGTGTCCCATTTGTCACCCACCAGCCCCCCCAGAGCCCTCGCCCAGCAGGTTCTTCCATCCCTTCCTCCCCCAGCCTGCACCGATCCCGGGGATTGCCCTGACCCGGCTGCACCACCTTGGTCTTGTCCAACCTCAGCAGATTCCCGTGTGTGCCGGGAAACGGGGGGAAGGGGAATTCACCCGACTCTTGGAGATTTGTTTGTCTGGTGGTGCCCCAGGGAAAAACAAAACCCTGTCAGTCCCATCTAGTCTGTCCCATATTCCATCAGGAACCCTCCACCAAACAGATCCACCAGGTGGGGGGAATTCCAGGGCCCTTTTTCGGGGACTGACACGTCACAACAAAGGGAAAACCCCTCAGTGGATATTTCCACCAGTTACTCTGGAATCCCCCGTGACATCTCATTCTACCTCTGTGACATCACATCCTCCCTGTGACATCACAGCTCCTCTATGAAGTCCCATCCATCATATGACATCATATCTCTCCTGTGACATCACATCCTCCACTGTGACATCACATCCTTCCCGTGACATCCCATCCTCCTCTGTGACATCACATCCATCACACAGCATAAAATTCTCATCTGTGACATCACATCTGCCCATGTGACATCTCATCCTTCCTCAGTGAAATCACATCTTCCTCTGTGACATCAGAGCTGGTCTATGTCATCACATCCATCGTATGACATCACCTCTCTCGTGACATCACATCCTGCACTGTGAATCACATCCTTCCTCTGACATCATATCCTTCCCTGTGACATCACATCCTCCTCTGTGCCATCACATCCTCTTCTGTGTGATGCTGTGGAATGTTGGTGCTAAAGAAATTACTCAGGAGCAGTTAATTAGGGGTGAGATAAGGAAAGGGTTTAATTGTGCCAAGGCAATGGATGTTACAAGACACGCGTCGCTGTGCTCGAGATGGTACATTTTATAATATTGTCTGTCCAATCCCAAGTGTGTCCACACTGTAGCCTTTGCTCTGGTCCACCCTGGGTCCACCCCCTGAGAATTGAGTCTGGGGTGTATTTCGGGACCACCTCTTCATCATTCTCATCATCTACAGAGCACAGAGGGTATATAGTCACCTAGTTCTTGACTCTGTTTTGTTGTTCAGGCCCTGGTATGGCTGTTCTCTAAACAGCCTAGGCCTTGCCTTGACAAGAGACTAAACATTGCCACTGAATTCAGGGGTAGATTTGATATGGGGAGCATAGAATGGGGTAAGAGGGTTAAGGAATGTGTAAACTACTTGTAATACAGGGAAAGGGAGTGAGGGATGCTGCTTTTCAAATCTACTTCTACTACTTATAAAACTAATAAAGCTTATAAAAATTAGAAAAATAAAAACTATACTAGGGGCTTAAGGCATCAGTTACATCACATCATTCCTGTGCCATCACATCCTCCTCTGTGACATCACATCCCTCATATGACATCACATCTCTGGGCCCAGCGCTGGCCCTCAGCAGGATGGCACCTTCCCGCCCCACTCTCCCTCCCTCCCCACCCGCCTCACAGGCCCCTCTGGGCTGGGACCCCCGTGGGCACAGATCAAGGACAGGCACTGAGCGGGGGCTCCCGGCACCTGCCACAGCCTCAATTCTCCACTCACCTTTGGCCACAGTTCCGCAACACCTTCCATCCTTACAGGCCCCTGACCACACACAAGAGACCATTGTGGGGCAGCTGGGAAAACATCTCAGCTCAATGACTTGACTATTTGCCTTGCATTTTCCCCAGGAGCCGGCAGTGACCTGGAAGATTTTCCTTTTGCCCCTTTCTGCTTCGTGCCTCGTTTGTTGGATAATTGAGGAACGTTGACTGAGGAGGGGCCCAGGGGAGCTGAAGCTGCTCAAGAAGGAGAAATTTACAGCCCCTGCACCCCAAGGGGATGTGATTGCCTCCAGCACAGGGAATTCCATCTCATCCTGGGCACCTCCTCCACTGGCAGTTTGCAAGATCTTTCTCAAAGCCATTCCCGTCCTTACCTCTCTGCAGGAGACACCTCCAGAGGCTGAGGACTGCCGCCCCCTTCCCAATCCCACTGTCCGTGCTCTTATCCCCAGCGAGGAATCCCCAGCTGGACTCCACACCCTCCAATTCCTCACTCCTGGCCCCAGTATCCGGCATCTTCCTTAATGATGGAGGCCAAGGGATGGAGGACACCCTGAGCCCGTGACACTGAGCTGAGCGGGGCAGGTGACACACCTGAGGGAGGGGATGGCATCCAGGGGGACCTGGACAAGCCAGAGAAATGGTCCCAGAGTGTGGAGAGAGAGATAAGGCTAAAAGTTAACCTAGAATAGGAATTAGAGAGGAAAACCAGCTGCTGCTTCCCGGACAGCAAAGAGACTCCAGCTGCTGCTTCCCGGCTGGGATAAGGTCACGATGCCCCACAAAGCTCCCCAGGCACCCAGAAACAATTGTAGCACTTCTCATTAGAAACCCTCAAACTCCTCCAAAACCTAAAGAAAGAGCATAAAAGAGAGTTGGAAATGGGGAAAGAATTGGAGGGAGATTTCCATTGAACCTGCTGGGATCAACGGAGGGATTGAACCTGCCTTCCTCCCCCTCAGGGACGCCTGTGCTGGGTAGGAAGTGTCAACTTTGCATGTTAGTCACTGCTTGGAAGGACTAGAGCTGGCTTTTGCATTGTAATGTAGTTGTGGATTGGTTTGGTGTAGAGGTTGTGCTTTGCTTTGCTTTAACAACAATTTTGAAATCGTTTGAAGTGTGTTTTTGCAGCCAGACCCTGTCCCTGACCACCACGAACCTTTAACCTGTGCCAATTTGTATTAAAAAAGAGTGTTATTCCTCAGACTGCTGGAGGGAGTCCTTTAAAAAAGTACTCCTGGAAACATTCACTGAAGGGTTTTCTGTTTTGCTGTGACGTGTCAGTCCCCAAAAAGGGCCCTGGAATTCCCCCCACCTGGTGGATCTGTTTGGTGGAGGGTTCCTGGGTGGAATATGGGACAGACTAGATGGGACTGACAGGGTTTTGTTTTTCCTTGGGGCACCAGCAGACAAACAAATCTCCAAGAGTCGGGTGAACTCCCCTTCCCCCCGTTTCCCGGCACACACGGGAATCTGCTGAGGTTGGACAAGACCAAGGTGGTGCAGCCGGGTCAGGGCAACCCCCGGGATCGGTGCAGGCTGGGGGAGGAAGGGATGGAAGTCCCTGCTGGGAGAGGGCTCTGGGGGTGCTGGTGGGTGACAAATGGGACACGAGCCAGCCCGGAAACCCCCCGTGTGCGGGGCTCATCCCGGGGGCAGGGGAGGAGGGGAATGTGCCCCTCTGCTGCCCTCAGGTGAGACCCCACCTGCAGTGCTGCCTCCAGCTCGGGGGGCCCAGATCAGGAGGAATGGACCTGTTGGAGTGGATCCCGAGGAGACCACAAAAATGCTCGGAGGGCTGGAGCCCCTCTGCTCTGGGGACAGGCTGGGACAATTGGGATTGTTCAGTCTGGAGAAGAGAAGGCTCCAGAGAGGCCTTAGAGCCCCTTCCAGTGCCTCGAGGGGCTCCCAGAGAGCTGCAGAGGGATTTTGGATAAGGAGCTGTAGGGATGGGAGAAGGAGGAATGGCTTCCCACTGACAGAGGGCAGACTTAGAGGGATATTGGGAAGAAAGTTTTCCCTGTGAGGGGGAAGGCCCTGGCACAGGTTGCCCTGAGAAGCTGTGGCTGCCCCATCCCTGGAAGTGTCCAAGGCCAGGATGGACGGGGCTTGGAGTAACCTGGGCTAGTGGAAGGTGTCCCTGCCCATACCAGGGGGTGGCACGGGATGAGCTTTAAGGTCCCTTCCCACCCAACCCAGTCCATGATTCCAGGATTCTGTGCTGAGACAAGGCAAGTCCCTGTTGTGGGCAGTGACTGTAAACCAGTCCATTATCCCAGTCAAAACCAGGACAACAGGACAGACACCTCCTGCTAAATCTAGTCTCCTCCTCGTGCAGCTACTGAGGGACTCTGGGAAGCCAAGGGCACCAGGAAATTGGGAAGGGAGATGTAAATGTGGGGAGAACAGGGCCCCCTTTTCTCCTCCCTTTCCCTCTGGGAGTCACCACAACACCTCCCTGTGGGTCACGGCCTGAGGAGAACGGCCAGGCCCCAAATCCATTTGGAACCAGAGGGTGGGAAAAATCCCACAGCAGGGACAGCAGCAACAAGAGGAATTTCCCCAGGTACTCCCAGCCCTGCTCTGGGGGAAGGAAGGAGACAGTCCAGGTTGGATCAGCTGCACCTCAGGCACCCTGCTCACGTCTCTCGTCCTTCTCTCTCTCAAACACCAAACTGGGGACATTTCCCTCTTCCAATGAGCTGCTGATGTCAAAATATGGATGGTCTAGAGTGGGATCATTGGTGGTGAGGGGCTGTAAATGTCTCCTTCTTGAGCAACTTCACCTCCCCTGGGTCCCTCCTAAGTCAACGTTCCTTAATTATCCAACAAAGGAGGCACGAAGCAGAAAAGGGCAAAAGGAAAATCTTCCAGGTCACTGCCGGCTCCTGAGGAAAATGCAAGGCAAATAGTCAAGTCATTCAGCTGAGATGTTTTCCCAGCTGCCCCACAATGGTCTCTTGTGTCTGGTCAGGGGCCCGTAAGGATGGAAGGTGTTGCGGAACTGTGGCCAAAGGTGAGTGGAGAATTGAGGTTGTGGCAGGTGCCGGGAGCCCCCGCTCAGTGCCTGTCCTTGATCTGTGCCCACGGGGGTCCCAGCCCAGAGGGGCCTGTGAGGCGGGTGGGGAGGGAGGGAGAGTGGGGCGGGAAGGTGCCATCCTGCTGAGGGCCAACGCTGGGCCCAGGGCAGGGCAGGGCCATCCCTGGGGACAGGGGCACTGGGGCAGCTGTGTGCCAGGGCCAGCCCAGTGTGGAGCCAGAGCCCTGCTGGGCTGCCAGTGCCTGGCCCCCCCTGCCTGGGCCAGCTGAGCAGAGCGGGGCCCGGCTGATGCGGGAGGACACGGTGTGCCCAGCTGGGACAGGGGCAGGGCCAGCAAAGGGCATCTGCCCCTCTGGGCTCTGCTCGGGGAGGCCGTGGCTGGGCCTGCATCACTTGGGGGCTGTAGTGCCCGCAAATGGGCTGGAGCCGGGCACTGCCACCACCCCAGCACTTCCCTGGGTCCAGCCCTTGTGTGCCAGGGCCAGCATTGCCCAGTGCTCCCCAGTGCCTGCCCACACTGGAGATCCCAGTCACCCGCCTGTGCCCATTGCCGTCAGCCCCTTTATCTCCCAGCTCCCTGTTTCCCTGATCCTGGGCTCCTGGTGCCCCAAGAAGGGGGTCACTGCCAGCCCTGCGTTCAACCAAGAGGCTGGAGTGGGAACAGGGACAATTGTGCTCAGACACGCCAGGTTTGGGGCTGTGCTGAGCTCTGGGGTGTCCCAGAGGGAAAGCTCTGGGAAGGGATGGGCGGGAGGACATGGGTGGATCAGACTCTGGGGGCTGTTGGAGGATGGATTGTGTTGTGTGGGATTGTCCCTACAGGGTATGCAGCTGCTTTCAGCTCCCTGCCCACCCCCTTGGCACCCCCAGGGGCCTGGGCCCTTCCAGGGGCAGCTGCCCCGTGCAGGAAGCTGGAGGGATGCCGGGGAAGGTGGCTGGATGGGTGCCGCAGGCGGGATGGACTCTGTGCCAGGGCTGGGCTTGTGGCCAGGGCTGGGGGCTGTGCCCAGCCGGGCTTTGCCCCGGGGGCTCTCGGGGAGGGGGCAGGGAGGAGTCCCGGCAGGGATAAATGTGCTCCTGCCCTTGTGCAGCCTCAGCCAGCGCTGCCCAGGCCCAGAGGAAGATGAAGGTCGCTGTGCTCAGCGTGGCCCTGCTCTTCACCATCCTGCTGAGCCCCCCGGCAGATGCCAAGGTGAGGCCCCCATGCCACGGCCATGGGCTCAGGGATGGGCCCCTTCCCAATCCAGGGGCTCCCCCAGCACTCCCCAGCACCCCCAGCCCTGGGCCAGGCCACTTTCTTCTGGCCACAATTCCCTCTCTCCTTCCCCTTCCCACAATTCAACTCCTGCTGCTGCAGCTCCGCTTCCTCACGGGATGCTTGCACCCGGCTCCATCCTGGCACAGTCCCAATGCTTCCTGCTCTTTCTGACCCCAAATCCCACCTTTTTGGGCCTCCCCATCCCATCCTCTTGGTCCCCTGGGGCATCTCCCCACCATCTCCTCTCTTTCCCAGCCAAGGCAAAGACCCAACCCAAACTGGGTGGAACTGGGCCAAGCCCCACTGGAGTCCAAGGAGGACAAACAGGCCCAAGCTCCACACTGGGCTCAAATGGGACAAGGCCTGGCCAGGCTGAACTGGCACCAACTGGGAAATGCCCTGCCATGGCCCCTTCCCAGGGCCTTTCCTCCAGGCTTTGCCCTCAATGCCTTGCCTTTCCCCCTGCACTGGTGTCCCCAACTTGCCTGGGAGCCGCAATCCCAAAGAGCCCCGCTCAGCCCGGGGGGCAGCCGGGGCTGGAGGGGGTGGGGACACCCGTGTCCCCCCAGCCCCACAAGGCCAACCCCAACCAAGCCTTTGCTCTCCTCCTGCAGCCCATTGAGGTCGACGGCGTCCAATGTGGGGAGGTAAGTCTGGGAGTTGGGGGGCACCCAGTGTGGAAAGTGGGGGCACTTTGGGCCCCCCATCTCTTCCCGGCACTGGGGACACCCCAGTGACCAGTGACGTCTCCTTGTCTCTCTACAGGCAGGCGGGATCGGCGGCCCGGTGGGTACCAGGGCTTGTGCTGGGCCCAGACCCTCCCCTCTGGTGGCCACCACCCTCCAGGCCATCCCAGTGCTCCCCAGTCCACCCCAGTGTGCACCGGGGAGGCCCTTCCTCAGGGCCCCCACTCTATTCCCACACACCCCAGTCCACCCCACCACACACACACAGGGCATCATTCCCACACCATTTCTTCCCTTCTTTCTCCTCTAATCCTTTTCCATTTGCCACGACACTCATGTCCAGAAATCGCCTTCCTTGACCCCTCAGTCCCAAAGACCCTCCCAGTCCCTTCCAGTTTTCTCCCCTTCCCCATTTCTCCTGCCCCCCACCCCTGCCCTGTTTCATTCCCTGGGTCCCCTCCACTGCAATCCCTTCCTCCTCACCCACGTCCCCCAGAGTCCCATCCCTTCCACACCCCAATGCTCATCCTGTGGGATCCCCAATTCCCCCCACTTCACCCTCTTTGGGTCCCCTCCTTCTCCCCCCACCCTCCTGCAGGCCCTGAATTCCCCTGGCTCTCCTTGTCTCCATCCTCACCCTGGGCCCTGCAGGAACAGGGATCCCGGGGGAAACTGGGTGCAGTGGAGCTGGGGGAGCAGAAGGGATTTTCCCCCTCAGACCAGGGGCCAACCATGGGCTGGGGGGTCTGGGGACACCCGTATCCCTCCCCCTACTCCACAGGGGCCAATCCTGCTTAAACCTTTGCTCTCCTTCCCCAGCCAATCTCGGGACAAGGAGGAGGTGGATGTGTCGGGGTAAGTCCTGGAGCTGGGATGTCCCCAGTGTGGGAAATGGGGGGAAATGTAGTCCCCCCATCCCTCCTGGGCCTGGGGACACCCCAGTGACCAGTGACACCTCCCGCTCTCTCTCCAGGGAGGCATGAGCATCGGTCGAGTGAAGAGGTCTGAGGTGGGTACCCTGAGTTCTGCTGGGCCCAGACCCTCCCCTCTCATGGCCACGACTCTCCCCAGAATCCCAGTGTGTCTCAGTCCGGCCCAGTGTGCCCCAGTACATCTGAGTGTGCCCCAGTACATCCCAGTGTGTCCCAGTACATCCCAGTGTGTCCCAGTCCAGCCCAGTGTGTCCCAGTCCAGCCCAGTGTGTCCCAGTCCAGCCCAGTGTGTCCCAGTCCAGCCCAGTGTGTCCCAGAACCAGCCCAGTGTGTCTCTAACCCTGCCTTTGTCCCCAGCCCCCCGTGGCTGACCAGGTGGAGCTGATGCGCCAGTGACACTCGGCTGCCTCTCTGCATGTCCAGGTGAGAAATATGGGAGGCTCCTCAGCCCCCCAAAGGAGCCTGGCAGGGCCCTGGGGGGTCCCTGAGCCCTCTGCAGTGGGCAGAGCTTGGGGACAGCAGAGGGACACGCAGGGGGCTGTCCCTGCTCCGTGTCCCGGGGCAGCTGGACAGAGCTGCCCCCAAGCCTTGCCTTGCACTGGGGGCTCTGCAGACCCCCAGGCTCACCGGGAGGGCAGGGAGGGGCTCGGGGAGGTGTCAGAGCATCCCGGGCTCAGGGGCTCTGGGGCCACATGGATCTCAGCATCCAATTCCCTTCTCCTGCCCCAGCTCCCTGCAGACAGACGGGGTGGGGACAAGGCCCCTGCCATGTCCCTGTGGACACCGGGGGTGACGTTTGGGGCTCTGTCTTTCAGGACTGGAAGTGGTGGTGACACCCGTGTCCTGGCCCCCTCCAGCGGCATGAGGAGATGATCATCCCTGGAGGACCCCCCTGATCCCCTGAGTGCCCTGGCAATTCCCCTGCAAGAATCAATAAACCCCTGCAGCAAAACAAGTGCTCTGTGTCTGTCTGGGTGGGTGTGTTCCCACCTCCACGGGTGCCTTCCCGTGTCCATGTGTGTTCCCACGTCCCCTGGGGCACCCGGTGGTTTGGGGGCACAGTGGGAAACAGGGTCTGACTGGGGCTGTCCAAGCACCAACCCAAGGAGCACAGCTTGGTGTCGGGCAGGGGAGGGTCAGGGACAATCAGCCAAGGCCCCTCAGTCCTTCCCTGGGCTCTGGGAGGGATGGAAAGGGGATCAAAGGAGCCAGCGGGTGTCAAATGCCCCCAGATGTCAAGGGCCAGGCTCGGGGCTGAAGGGATGGAGAGCAGCCCTGCATCCAAGGCCATGGGGATAGTGGGGGATGAAAAGCAGGATGGGAGCCAGCAATGGGAGCTCACAGCCCACAACCCCCCGTGTCCTGGGCTCATCCCACAGCGTGGGCAGCAGGGCAGGGGGGTTCTGCCCCTCTGCTCCACTCAGCTGAGACCCCTCCTGCAGTGCTGCCCCCAGCTCTGGGCTCCTCTGGCTGTCTGCAACGCACCTGCCCGCAATGGCAATGGCTTGGGGGGTTCCCCTGCCAGCCCTGGCATCTCCTGCAGCTCCATGGGCTCCTCAGCACAGCAAAGACACGCACCTCTTGGGGCACTTCCAGAGGAGGCCACCAAGGGCATCCCAGGGCTGCAGCACCTCTCGCATGGAGACAGGCTGAGAGAGTGGGGGCTCTTCAGCCTGCAGAATTAAAGGCTGTGGGGAGACCTCCTTGGGGCCTTCCAGTACTTCAAGGCAGCTTTTTAGAGACGTGGGCAAAGGGTTCAGTAGGACCTGTCACAATAGGACAGGCAGTGAGGGAGTTAAACTAAAAGAGGGGAGGTTCAAACTAGAGAGAGGGAAGAAATATTTGATGATGAGAATGAAACACAGGAACACATTTGCAGGGAGGTGGTGGATGCCACTTCCCTGCAAACATTCAAGGCCAGGTTGGATGGGGCTCTGAGCAAGGTGATCTAGGAAAGATGTCTCTGCTCCCCCTCCAGGGGATCCCCCGCCCTGTGCTCTTGGCTACCAGAGTGATGGGCAGCTCTCAAAGGATGCAAGTGCCCAGAGAGCAGAGGGAACACACAGGACCTCTGTTAGCAGGGACATCTTCAGGTGAGATGGGAATAGTTTGGATCAACACGCTCAGGCTCCACTGTTTTGCCTCTCTGTGGTTGCACAGAACTGTCAGAAGAGACCAATAACCACGAGGTGCCCCAGTGTCACAGGGTGCCTTTGGGTCCCTGAGGCCCTGCATTGTCACAGGCTCCTCCTTGCCATCAGGAGGACAGGAATTGTCAGAGGTGCCCCAGAGCACCAGGAGGTCCCACAGGGTCAAGGGGCAGCCTTGATTCCATGTGTCCCTGGAGTGTCTCAATGTCCCCATGGCTCCAGGAGGCCCCGCTGTGCCACAGAGGAGCAGCATTGGGCCGATATCAAAGGACCCCAAAGCGATGTCACTGTGAACTCTTGAGGGCTGGAAGGAGCCAGGGAGACCCGAAGGGCAAAAAGAGCCGGGGAGAGCCGAAGGCCGAGCCGTGCCCCGGAGCCAGGCAGAGCTGAGAAACAAAAGGAGCCGGGAAGGCCTGGCAACACCATCACACCCCAGCCCCCCATTTCAGGATCAAGAAATAGGTTTGTCCAAAAGCAGGTGGGGTGGTGGGAAGGGGCAGAGGCAGCAGAGCCCAGCGCAAAGCGAGCGGCTCCAGGCACGGCTTCTCCCGCCCGCCGGGAGAGCGCAGGGGCAGGAGCCCTTTGCCGGGTCTGGCTCCCGGCGCTGCCGGCGCTCGGCGGCTTTGGGGTTTGGCTTTGGGGTGTGACGGGAGGAATTATTGCTGTGGTGGTGGGTGGCAGAGGGGCTGAAGGACTGGGCACGAGAGGGATGCCTGTCCCCTCAAGGGACAAGTGCACAGACAGGGATCAGGTGTTCCCGCTGGGCTCAGACACCAGGTCTATCCAGCAGCACCCAGGGAAGGGAGGGAGGATCATCGTGCTCCGTTCCATCACTGTCACCAGGTCCAGTCACAGGGCACAGACAGCAGGTGGAGTGGGTTGGCCCTGCCTGGACACCAGGGACCCCCTAAAGCCGCTCTCTCACTCCCCTCTGCAACTGGGCAGAGGAGAGAAAAAATCAGCCAAGGATTCATTCATGAGCCAAGAGCTGGCAGAGGTCACTTCCTGATCACCTTCATGGGCAAAACAGACTCCAAGGGGGGATATGAACTGATGCAGAAAAACCTTGGAATAACAGAACTGCTCAGAGACTTGGCATCTTTAAGCAGCAAGGGATTTGTTTCTTCAGCATAGGGAACAAGGCAGCTCCCTGACCTTCCTGGCGTTGTGGAAGATCCCCCTCCTCTGCAGGATCCAGGCTGGGGGTGGGGGGGTTGGGAGGGCTCAGGGATCTTGGGAGGGCGGAGGGGTGGGGGTCCCAGCGGTGGTTTTGGGGTCCCAGGGGTGGTTGGGGGGTCCCGGGGGTTGTTTGGAGGATATTTTGGGGGTCCCCCTGAGTTTTCTGGTGTTGTGGAAGACCCCCCCTCCTCTGCAGGATCCAGGCTGGAGGTGGGGGGGTTTGGGGGTCTCTGGTGGATGTTGGGGGTCCCAGGGGGGTCGGGTTAGTTTGAGGGTCCCAGGGGTGGTTTGGGGCTCGTGGGGGGGTTCAGGGGGTGTTTTTGGTGGTCCTCCTGACCTTCCTGGCATTGTGGAAGACCCCCCCCTTCTCTGAAGGATACAGGATGAGGGCGGAGGGGGTTGGGGTCCCTGGTGGATGTTGGGGGTCCCGGGGGTGTTGGGGGTCCCAGGAGAGGTTTGAGGGTCCCGGTGGGGGGGTTGAGGGGATATTTTGGGGGTTCCGTGGCCATTCCAGGCCGGGCACTTGAGGCCGTGGGCACAGGCAGGGAGGGGGGAGTGCCCAGGGGGGTCCCTGTGACCCCCAGGGCCAGCGAGGAGCTCCACTGCGGGTTCAGGGTGTCGATCTGCACCTGGGTGACGTCACCGTGACGTCACCGTGATGCCATTGACAACCGCGATGATGTCATTGACACATGGAGTGATGTCATCACACGGCTACCCCCAAACGTCAGCGCGTACCCCTGTGATGTCACTACATTCCCCTGTGACATCAGCACACTCCCTATGACATCAGCACATTCTCCCGTGACATCATTGCGTTCCCCTATGAAATCACCATGTTCCCCTGTGACATCATCACATTCCCCTGTGACACCATCACATTCCTCGGTGACATCACCAAGTTTCCTATGACATCTGTGTTGCCCTATGACATCACCATGTTCCCCTGTGACATCCCCATGTTCCCCTATAACATCACCATGCTCCGCTATGACATCACCGTGTTAATCTATGACATCCCCAGATTCCCCTATAACATCACCATGCTCTCTTATGACATCACCACATTCCCATATGACATCACCCTGCCCTCTATGACATCACCACATTCCCCCATGACATCGCCACCTTCCCTAAGACATCACTATGCCCCCTGTGACATTACCACGTTCCTCTCTGACATCACCACAGTCCCCTATGACATCACCATGCTCCCTGTGACATCACCATGCCCCCAGGACATCACCACGTTCTCCTATGACATCCCCATGCTCCCCCATGACATCACCATGGTCCCCTGTGACATCACCATGTTCTTCTATGACACCACCATGGTCCCCAATGACATCACCATGGTCCCTATGACATCACCATGGTCCCTAAGACATCATTGTGCCTCCTATGGCATCACCACGTTCCCCTATGACAACACCACACTCTCCTATGACATCCCCATGCTCCAGATGACATCATCACTTTCCCTATGACATCACCATGCACTCTATGACATCACCATGTTCCCCTATGACATCAGTGCATTTCCCTATGATGTCACCATGCCCCCATGACCTCACCATGTCCCCATGACATCACCACATGCCCTGTGACATCACCACATTCCCATGTGACATCACCACGCTCCCCTGTGACGTCACTAGAAAGGGGTACGTGGAAGAGGCGGCCGGGGGGAGGGGTTGCCCCATGACCACCAGCCCCTGGTTGTAGCTGGAGAGCCTGGAGGCCGTTCTGTTCCCGTTGGACAGCAGGATGTTCTTCCCGTGGCACCCCAGGAACGTGGGGGGGCACAGGGGAGGTCACGGGGGGGTCACAGCTGGGGAGCGGTCCACTCACTGCCCTCCCACTTCCTCCCAGTGCCTCCCAGTCCCACTCAGTGCCCCCCCAGTCCCTCCCCATGCCCCCCAATTGCTCCCAGTCCCCTCCCAGTCAAACACAGGTCCTCTCAGTTTGTCCCACTCATTCCCTTCCCAGACCGCCCCAGTCCTTCCCAATCTCCCCCCAGTCCCTCCCAGTTCCCTCCAGCTGCTCCCAGTCCCCTCCCAGTTCCCCTCAGTCCCTCTTCATCCCTCCCAGTCCCTCCCAGTCCCCCCCAGTTCTCCCTAGTCCCACCCAGTCCCTTCCAGTCACTTCCTGGTCCCTCCCACTCCCTCCCAGTCCCCCCAGTCCTCCCCAGTCCCTCTCAGTGCCCCCCAGTCCCCCCCAGTCCCCACAGGATGAATGTGATGTCACAGGGGAGGATGTGATGTCACAGGGGAGATGTGATGTCATGGGAAGGATGTGATGTCATAGGAAAGATGTGATGTCACAACAAGGACGTGATGTAAGAGGGATGATATAATATCACAGGAAGGATGCGATGTCATATGCTGAATGTGATGTCACAGGGATGATGTGATGTCAAAGAGGAGGATTGGATGTCACAGGGGAACTGTGATGCCATGGAAGAAGTGTGATATCACAGGAAGGATGTGATGTCACAGGGGAGCTGTCATGTCATAGCAGAGATGTGATGTCACAGGAAGGATGTGATGTCACAGGGGAGGATATGATGTTACTGGAAAAATGTGATGTCACAGAGGAGGATGCTCCCCAGGCTCTGCAGGCAAGGGCGGCTGGCAGTGACCCCCTTCTTGGGGCACCAGGAGCCCAGGATCAGGGAAACAGGGAGCTGGGAGATAAAGGGGCTGACGGGCAATGGGCACAGGCGGGTGACTGGGATCTCCAGTCTGGGCAGGCACTGGGGAGCACTGGGCAATGCTGGCCCTGGCACACAAGGGCTGGGCCCAGGGAAGTGCTGGGGTGGTGGCAGTGCCCGGCTCCAGCCCATTTGCGGGCACTACAGCCCCCAAGTGGTGCAGGCCCAGCCACGGCCTCCCCGAGCAGAGCCCAGAGGGGCAGATGCCCTTTGCTGGCCCTGCCCCTGTCCCAGCTGGGCACACCGTGTCCTCCCGCATCAGCCGGGCCCCGCTCTGCTCAGCTGGCCCAGGCAGGGGGGGCCAGGCACTGGCAGCCCAGCAGGGCTCTGGCTCCACACTGGGCTGGCCCTGGCACACAGCTGCCCCAGTGCCCCTGTCCCCAGGGATGGCCCTGCCCTGCCCTGGGCCCAGCGCTGGCCCTCAGCAGGATGGCACCTTCCCGCCCCACTCTCCCTCCCTCCCCACCCGCCTCACAGGCCCCTCTGGGCTGGGACCCCCGTGGGCACAGATCAAGGACAGGCACTGAGCGGGGGCTCCCGGCACCTGCCACAACCTCAATTCTCCACTCACCTTTGGCCACAGTTCCGCAACACCTTCCATCCTTACGGGCCCCTGACCACACACAAGAGACCATTGTGGGGCAGCTGGGAAAACATCTCAGCTCAATGACTTGACTGTTTGCCTTGCATTTTCCCCAGGAGCCGGCAGTGACCTGGAAGATTTTCCTTTTGCCCCTTTCTGCTTCGTGCCTCGTTTGTTGGATAATTGAGGAACGTTGACTGAGGAGGGGCCCAGGGGAGGTGAAGCTGCTCAAGAAGGAGACATTTACAGCCCCTCAACACCAAAGGTCCCACTCTGGACCATCCAAATTGTGCCATCAGCATCTCATTGGAAGAGGGAGATGTCCCCAGTTTGGTGTTTGAGAGAGAGATGGATGAGAGACGTGAGCAGGGGGCCTGAGGTGCAGCTGATCCCCCCTGGACTGTCTCCTTCCTTCTCTCTGAGCAGGGCTGGGAGCACCTGGGAAAATTCCTCTTGTTCCTGCAGTCCCTTCGGTGGGATTTTTCCCACCCTCTGGTTCCAAATGGATTTGGGGCCTGGCCGTTCTGCTCAGGCCGTGACACGCAGGGAGGTGTTGTGGTGACTCCCAGAGGGAAAGGGGAGGAGAAAAGGGGGCCCTGTTCTCCCCACATTTAAGTCTCCCTTCCCAATTTCCCGGTACCCTCGGCTTCCCAGAGTCCCTCAGTAGCTGCACGAGAGGGGACACCAGACTCATCAGGAGGTGCCTGTCCTGTTGTCCTGGTTTTGACTGGGATAATGGACTGGTTTACAGTCACTGCCCACAACAGGGACTTGTCTCAGCACAGAATCCTGGAATCATGGATTGGTTTGGGTGGGAAGGGACCTTAAAGCTCATCTCGTGCCACCATGTCCCTGCCATGGGCAGGGACACCTTCCACTAGCCCAGGTTACTCCAAGCCACGTCCATCCTGGTCTTGGACACTTCCAAGGATGGGGCAGCCACAGTTTCTCAGGACAACCTGTGCCAGGGCCTTCCCCTCACAGGGAAAACTTTCTTCCCAATATCCCCCTAAGCCTGCCCTCTGTCAGTGGGAAGCCATTCCCCCTTCTCCCATCCCTACAGGTCCTTGTCCAAAATCCCTCTGCAGCTCTCTGGGAGCCCCTCGAGGCACTGGAAGGGGCTCTAAGGCCTCTCTGGAGCCTTCTCTTCTCCAGACTGAACAATCCAATTGTCCCAGCCTGTCCCCAGAGCAGAGGGGCTCCAGCCCTCAGAGCATCTTTGTGGCCTCCTCTGGATCCACTCCAACAGGTCCATTCCTCCTGATCTGGGCCCCCCGAGCTGGAGGCAGCACTGCAGGTGGGGTCTCACCTGAGGGCAGCAGAGGGGCACATTCCCCTCCTCCCCTGCCCCCGGGATGAGCCCCGCACACGGGGGGTTTCCGGGCTGGATCGTGTCCCATTTGTCACCCACCAGCACCCCCAGAGCCCTCTCCCAGCAGGTTCTTCCATCCCTTCCTCCCCCAGCCTGCACCGATCCCGGGGCTTGCCCTGACCCGGCTGCACCACCTTGGTCTTGTCCAACCTCAGCAGATTCCTGTGTGTGCCGGGAAACGGGGGGAAGGGGAATTCACCCGACTCTTGGAGATTTGTTTGTCTGCTGGTGCCCCAGGGAAAAGCAAAACCCTGTCAGTCCCATCGAGTCTGTCCCATATTCCACCCAGGAACCCTCCACCAAACAGATCCACCAGGTGGGGGGAATTCCAGGGCCCTTTTTTGGGGACTGACACGTCACAGCCAAAGGAAAACCCCTCAGTGGATATTTCCACCAGTTACTCCAGCATCAACAAAACTGGCAGCACCTTTATAAATGACTCCCTCCAACAGTCTGAGGAATAACACTCTTTATTAATACAAATTGGCACAGGTTAAAGGTTCATGGTGGTCAGGGACAGGGTCTGGCTGCAAAAACACATTTCAAACAATCTCAAACTTGTTGTTAAATCAAAGCAAAGCACAACCTCTACACCAAACCAATGCACAAATACATTAGGAAGCAAAAGCCAGCTCTAGTCCTTCCAAGCAGTGACTAACATGCAAAGTTGACACTTCCTACCCAGCACAGGTGTCCCTGAGGGGGAGGAAGGCAGGTTCAACCCCTCCATTGATCCCAGCAGGTTCAATGGAAATCTCCCTCCAATTCTTTCCCCATATCCAACTCTCTTTTATGCTCTTTCTTAAGGTTTAGGAGGAGTTTGAGGGTTTCTAATGAGAAGTGCTACAATTGTTTCTGGGTGCCTGGGGAGCTTTGTGGGGCATCGTGACCTTATCCCAGCCGGGAAGCAGCAGCTGGAGTCTCTTTGCTGTCCGGGAAGCAGCAGCTGGTTTTCCTCTCTAATTCCTATTCTAGGTTAACTTTTAGCCTTAGCTCTCTCTCCACACTCTGGGACCATTTCTCTGGCTTGTCCAGGTCCCCCTGGATGCCATCCCCTCCCTCAGGTGTGTCACCTGCCCCGCTCAGCTCAGTGTCACGGGCTCGGGGTGCCCTCCATCCCTTGTCCTCCATCATTAAGGAAGATGCCGGATACTGGGGCCAGGAGTGAGGAATTGGAGGGTGTGGAGTCCAGCTGGGGATTCCTTGCTGGGGATAAGAGCACGGACAGTGGGATTGGGAAGGGGGCGGCAGTCCTCAGCCTCTGGAGGTGTCTCCTGCAGAGAGGGAAGGACAGGAATGGCTTTGAGAAAGATCTTGCAAACTCCCAGTGGAGGAGGTGCCCAGGATGAGATGGAATTCCCTGTGCTGGAGGCAATCACATCCCCTTGGGGTGCAGGGGCTGTAAATGCCTCTTTCTTGAGCGGCTTCACCTCCCCTGGGCCCCTGCTCAGTCAACGTTCCTCAGTTATCCAACAAACGAGGCACGAAGCAGAAAAGGGCAAAAGGAAAATCTTCCAGGTCACTGCCGGCTCCTGGGGAAAATGCAAGGCAAATAGTCAAGTCATTGAGCTGAGATGTTTTCCCAGTTGCCCCACAATGGTCTCTTGTGTGTGGTCAGGGGCCCGTAAGGATGGAAGGTGTTGCGGAACTGTGGCCAAAGGTGAGTGGAGAATTGAGGCTGTGGCAGGTGCCGGGAGCCCCCGCTCAGTGCCTGTCCTTGATCTGTGCCCACGGGGGTCCCAGCCCAGAGGGGCCTGTGAGGCGGGTGGGGAGGGAGGGAGAGTGGGGCGGGAAGGTGCCATCCTGCTGAGGGCCAGCGCTGGGCCCAGAGATATGATGTCATATGAGGGATGTGATGTCACAGAGGAAGATGTGATGGCACAGGAATGATGTGATGTAACTGATGCCTTAAACCCCTAGTATAGTTTTTGTTTTTCTAATTTTTATAAGCTTTATAAGTTTTATAAATAGTAGAATTAGATTTGAAAAGCAGCATCCCTCACTCCCTTTCCCTGTATTACAAGTAGTTTACACATTCCTTAACCCTCTTACCCCATTCTATGCTCCCCATATCAAATCTACCCCTGAATTCAGTGGCAATGTTTAGTCTTGTCAAGGCAAGGCCTAGGCTGTTTAGAGAACAGCCATATCAGGGCCTGAACAACAAAACAGAGTCAAGAACTAGGTGACTATACACCCTCTGTGCTCTGAAGATGATGAGAATGATGAAGAGGTGGTCCCGAAATACACCCCAGACTCAATTCTCAGGGTCTGGACCCGGGGTGGACCAGAGCAAAGGCTACGGTGTGGACACACTTGGGATTGGACAGACAATATTATAAAATGTACCATCTCGAGCACAGCGGCGCGTGTCTTGTAACATCCATTGCCTTGGCACAATTAAACCCTTTGCTTATCTCACCCCTAATTAACTGCTCCTGAGTAATTTGTTCAGCACCAGCATTCCAGGTCATCACACAGAAGAGGATGTGATGTCACAGAGGAGGATGTGATGTCACGGGAAAGATGTGATGTCACAGGAGAGATATGATGTCATATGATGGATGCGACATCATATAGGAGCTGTGATGTCACAGAAGAGGGTGTGATGTCACAGGACATATGTGATGTCACAGAGGGGGATGTTATGTCATAGGAGAGATGTGGTGTCACAGAAGAAGGATGTGCTGTCAGAGGAAGGATCTGATGTCACAGAGGAGGATGTGATGTCATAGGAGAGATATGATGTCATATGATGGATGCGACATCATAGAGGAGCTGTGATGTCACAGGAAGGATGCGATGTCATGGAGGAGGATGTGATGTCATAGAGGAGGATATGATGCCACAGAGGAGGTTGTGATGTCACAGCACGGATGTGATGTCACAGTGGAGGATGTGACTTCACAGGAGAGATATGATGTCATATGATGGATATGACATCATAGAGGAGCTGTAATATCACAGAGAGGATGTGATTCCACAGAGGAAGGACAAGATGCCACGTGGGAGGATGTGATGTCACAGATGAGGATTTTATGTATACAATGGATGTGATGTCACAGAGGAGGGATGTCACTGGAAGGATGTGATGTCATAGAGGAAGATGTGATGTCACAGTGGAGGATGTGATGTCACGGCAAAGATATGATGTCATATGATGGATCAGACGTCATAGAGGAGCTGTGATGTCACAGGGAGAATGTGCTGTCACAGGTAGGATGAGATGTCACAGGGGATTCCAGAGTAACTGGTGGAAATACCCACTGAGGGATTTTCCTTTGGCTGTGACGTGTCAGTGCCCGAAAAAGGGCCCTGGAATTCCCCCCACCAGGTGGATCTGTTTGGTGGAGGGTTCCTGGGTGGAATATGGGACAGACTAGATGGGACTGGCAGGGTTTTGCTTTTCCCTGGGGCACCAGCAGGGTGCCCCAGAAGGTGCCCCAATTCCCCCCACTTCACAAATCTCCAAGAGTCGGGTGAATTCCCCTTCCCCCCCGTTTCCCAGCACACACAGGAATCTGCTGAGGTTGGACAAGACCAAGGTGGTGCAGCCGGGTCAGGGCAACCCCCGGGATGGTCCAGAGTGGGACCTTTGGTGTTGAGGGGCTGTAAATGTCTCCGTCTTGAGAGGCTTCACCTCCCCTGGCCCCCTGCTCAGTCAACATTCCTCAATTATCCAACAAACGAGGCACGAAGCAGAAAAGGGCAAAAGGAAAATCTTCCAGGTCACTGCCGGCTCCTGGGGAAAATGCAAGGCAAATAGTCAAGTCATTCAGCTGAGATGTTTTCCCAGCTGCCCCACAATGGTCTCTTGTGTCTGGTCAGGGGCCCGTAAGGATGGAAGGTGTTGCGGAACTGTGGCCAAAGGTGAGTGGAGAATTGAGGCTGTGGCAGGTGCCGGGAGCCCCCGCTCAGTGCCTGTCCTTGATCTGTGCCCACGGGGGTCCCAGCCCAGAGGGGCCTGTGAGGCGGGTGGGGAGGGAGGGAGAGTGGGGCGGGAAGGTGCCATCCTGCTGAGGGCCAGCGCTGGGCCCAGGGCAGGGCAGGGCCATCCCTGGGGACAGGGGCACTGGGGCAGCTGTGTGCCAGGGCCAGCCCAGTGTGGAGCCAGAGCCCTGCTGGGCTGCCAGTGCCTGGCCCCCCCTGCCTGGGCCAGCTCAGCATAGCAGGGCCCAGCTGATGCGGGAGGACACGGTGTGCCCAGCTGGGACAGGGGCAGGGCCAGCAAAGGGCATCTGCCCCTCTGGGCTCTGCTCGGGGAGGCCGTGGCTGGGCCTGCACCACTTGGGGGCTGCAGTGCCCGCAAATGGGCTGGAGCCGGGCACTGCCACCACCCCAGCACTTCCCTGGGCCCAGCCCTTGTGTGCCAGGGCCAGCATTGCCCAGTGCTCCCCAGTGCCTGCCCACACTGGAGATCCCAGTCACCCACCTGTGCCCATTGCTTGTCAGCCCCTTTATCTCCCAGCTCCCTGTTTCCCTGATCCCGGGCTCCTGGTGCCCCAAGAAGGGGGGCAGTGCCAGCCCTGCGTTCATCCAAGGGGCTGAAGTGGGAACAGGCACAACTGTGCTCAGACACGCTGGGTTTGGGGCTGTGCTGAGCTCTGGGGTGTCCCAGAGGGAAAGCTCTGGGAAGGGATGGGCAGGAGGACATGGGCGGATCAGACTCTGGGGGCTGTTGGAGGATGGATTGTGTTGTGTGGGATTGTCCCTACAGGGTATGCAGCTGCTTTCAGCTCCCTGCCCACCCCCTTGGCACCCCCAGGTGCCTGGGCCCTTCCAGGGGCAGCTGCCCCGTGCAGGAAGCTGGAGGGATGCCGGGGAAGGTGGCTGGATGGGTGCCGCAGGCGGGATGGACTCTGTGCCAGGGCTGGGCTTGTGGCCAGGGCTGGGGGCTGTGCCCAGCTGGGCTTTGCCCCGGGGGCTCTCGGGGAGGGGGCAGGGAGGAGTCCCGGCAGGGATAAATGTGCTCCTGCCCTTGTGCAGCCTCAGCCAGCGCTGCCCAGGCCCAGAGGAAGATGAAGGTCACTGTGCTCAGCGTGGCCCTGCTCTTCACCATCCTGCTGAGCCCCCCGGCAGATGCCAAGGTGAGGCCCCCATGCTACGACCATGGGCTCAGGGATGGGCCCCTTCCCAATCCAGGGACTCCCCCAGCACTCCCCAGCACCCCCAGCCCCGGGCCAGGCCACTTTCTTCCGACCACAATTCCCTCTCTCCTTCCCCTTCCCACAATTCAACTCCTGCTGCTGCAGCTCCGCTTCCTCACGGGATGCTTGCACCCGACTCTGTCCTGGCACAGTCCCAATGCTTCCTGCTCTTTCTGACCCCAAATCCCACCTTTTTGGGCCTCCCCATCCCATCCTCTTGGTCCCCTGGGCCATCTCCCCACCATCTCCTCTCTTTCCCAGCCAAGGCAAAGGCCCAACCCAAACTGGGTGGAACTGGGCCAAGCCCCACTGGAGTCCAAGGAGGACAAACAGGCCCAAGCTCCACCCTGGGCTCAAGTGGGACAAGGCCTGACCAGGCTGAACTGGCACAAACTGGGAAATGCCCTGCCATGGTTCATTCCCAGGGCTTTTCCTCCAGGCTTTGCCCTCAATGCCTTGCCTTTCCCCCTGCACTGGTGTCCCCAACTTGCCTGGGAGCCGCAATCCCAAAGAGCCCCGCTCAGCCCGGGGGGCAGCCGGGGCTGGAGGGGGTGGGGACACCCGTGTCCCCCCCAGCCCCACAAGGCCAACCCCAACCAAGCCTTTGCTCTCCTCCTGCAGCCCGTTCAGGCCGGCGGCGTCCAATGTGGGGAGGTAAGTCTGGGAGTTGGGGGGCACCCAGTGTGGGAACTGGGGGGAACTTTGGGCCCCCCATCCCTTCCTGGCACAGGGGACACCCCAGTGACCAGTGTCGTCTCCTTGTCTCTCTACAGGCAGGCGGGATCGGCGGCCCGGTGGGTACCAGGGCTTGTGCTGGGCCCAGACCCTCCCCTCTGGTGGCCACCACCCTCCAGGCCATCCCAGTGCTCCCCAGTCCACCCCAGTGTGCACCGGGGAGGCCCTTCCTCAGGGCCCCCACTCTATTCCCACACACCCCAGTCCACCCCACCACACACACACAGGGCATCATTCCCACACCATTTCTTCCCTTCTTTCTCCTCTAATCCCTTCCCTTTCCCATTTGCCATGACACTCGTGTCCAGAAATCCCCTTCCTTGACACCCCAGTCCCAAACCCCCTCCCAATCCCTTCAAGTTTTCTCCACTTCCCCATTTCTCCTGCCCCCACCCCTGCCCTGCTTCATTCCCTGGGTCCCCTCCACTGCAATCCCTTCCTCCTCACCCGCATCCCCCACAGGCCCATCCCTTCCACACCCCAATGCCCATCCTGTGAGATCCCCAATTCCCCCCACTTCACCCTCTTTGGGTCCCCTCCTCCTTCCCCCCCACCCTCCCTGCAGGCCCTGAATTCCCCTGGCTCTCCTTGTCTCCATCCCCACCCTGGGCCCTGCAGGAACAGGGATCCCGGGGGAAACTGGGTGCAGTGGGGCTGGGGGAGTAGAAGGGATTTTCCCCCTCAGACTAGAAACCAACCATGGGCTGGGGGGTCTGGGTACACCCGTGTCCCTCCCCCAGCCCCACAGGGGCCAATCCTGCTTAAACTTTTGCTCTCCTTCCCCAGCCAATTGCAGGACAAGGAGGAGGTGGATGTGTTGGGGTAAGTCCTGGAGTTGGGATGTCCCCAGTGTGGGAAATGGGGGGAAATGTAGTCCCCCCATCCCTCCTGGGCCTGGGGACACCCCAGTGACCAGTGACACCTCACACTCTCTCTCCAGGGAGGCATGGATGTCCATCGAGTGAAGAGGTCTGAGGTGGGTACCCTGAGTTCTGCTGGGCCCAGACCCTCCCCTCTCATGGCGACGACCCACCCTGGCATCCCAGTGTGTCCCAGTCCAGCCCAGTGTGTCCCAGTACAGCCCAGTGTGCCCCAGTACATCCCAGTGTGCCCCAGTCCAGCCCAGTGTGTCCCAGTCCAGCCCAGTGTGCCCCAGTCCAGCCCAGTGTGTCCCAGTACATCCCAGTGTGCCCCAGTACATCTGAGTGTGTCCCAGTCCAGCCCAGTGTGCTCCAGTACATCTGAGTGTGTCCCAGTCCAGCCCAGTCTGTCCCAGTAAATCCCAGTGTGTCCCAGAACCAGCCCAGTGTGTCTCTAACCCTGCCTTTGTCCCCAGCCCCCCGTGGCTGACCAGGTGGAGCTGATGCGCCAGTGACGCTCGGCTGCCTCTCTGCATGTCCAGGTGAGAAATATGGGAGGCTCCTCAGCCCCCCAAAGGAGCCTGGCAGGGCCCTGGGGGGTCCCTGAGCCCTCTGCAGTGGGCAGAGCTTGGGGACAGCAGAGGGACACGCAGGGGGCTGTCCCTGCTCCGTGTCCCGGGGCAGCTGGACACAGCTGCCCCCAAGCCTTGCCTTGCACTGGGGGCTCTGCAGACCCCCAGGCTCACCAGGAGGGCAGGGAGGGGCTCGGGGAGGTGTCAGAGCATCCCGGGCTCAGGGGCTCTGGGGCCACATGGATCTCAGCATCCAATTCCCTTCTCCTGCCCCAGCTCCCTGCAGACAGATGGGGTGGGGACAAGGCCCCTGCCATGTCCCTGTGGACATCAGGGGGGACGTTTGGGGCTCTGTCTTTCAGGACTGGAAGTGGTGGTGACACCCGTGTCCTGGCCCCCTCCAGCAGCATGAGGAGATGATCATCCCTGGAGGACCCCCCTGATCCCCTGGGTGCCCTGGCAATTTCCCTGCAAGAATCAATAAACCCCTGCAGCAAAACAAGTGCTCTGTGTCTGTCTGGGTGGGTGTGTTCCCACATCCACGGGTGCCTTCCCGTGTCCATGTGTGTTCCCACGTCCCCTGGGGCACCCGGTGGTTTGGGGGCACAGCAGGAAACAGGGTCTGACTGGGGCTGTCCAAGCACTGTCCCCAAGGAGCACAGCTTGGTGTCGGGGCAGGGGAGGGTCAGGGACAATCAGCCAAGGCCCCTCAGTCCTTCCCTGGGCTCTGGGAGGGATGGGAAAGGGGATCAAAGGAGCCAGCGGGTGTCAAATGCCCCCAGATCTCAAGGGCCAGGCTCGGGGCTGAAGGGATGGAGAGCAGCCCTGCATCCAAGGCCATGGGGATAGTGGGGGATGAAAAGCAGGATGGGAGCCAGCAATGGGAGCTCACAGCCCACAACCCCCCGTGTCCTGGGCTCATCCCACAGCGTGGGCAGCAGGGGAGGGGGGTTCTGCCCCTCTGCTCCGCTCAGCTGAGACCCCTCCTGCAGTGCTGCCTCCAGCTCTGGGCTCCTCTGGCTGTCTGCAACGCACCCGCCCGCAATGGCAATGGCTTGGGGGGATTCCCCTGCCAGCCCTGGCATCTCCTGCAGCTCCATGGGCTCCTCAGCACAGCAAAGACACGCACCTCTTGGGACACTTCCAGAGGAGGCCACCAAGGGCATCCCAGGGCTGCAGCACCTCTCGCATGGAGACAGGCTGGGAGAGTGGGGGCTCTTCAGCCTGCAGAAGAAAAGGCTGTGGGGAGACCTCCTTGGGACCTTCCAGTACTTCAAGGCAGCTTTTTAGTGACATGTGGGCAAAGGGTTCAGTAGGGCCTGTCACAATAGGACAGGCAGTTAGGGAGTTAAACTAAAAAAGGGTAAGTTCAGACTAGAGATAAAGAAGAACTATTTCATAGTGAGAATGCTGAAACACAGGAACACATTTGCAGGGAGGTGGTGGATGCCCCATCCCTGCAAACATTCAAGGCCAGGTTGGATGGAGCTCTGAGCAAGGTGATCTAGGAAAGATGTCTCTGCTCCCCCTCCAGGGGATCCCCCGCCCTGTGCTCTTGGCTACCAGAGTGATGGGCAGCTCTCAAAGGATGCAAGTGCCCAGAGAGCAGAGGGAACACACAGGACCTCTGTTAGCAGGGACATCTTCAGGTGAGATGGGAATAGTTTGGATCAACACGCTCAGGCTCCACTGTTTTGCCTCTCTGTAGTTGCACACAATGTTTGGAAGAGACTGATAACCACGAGGTCCCACAGTGTCACAGGGTCCCCTTGGTGACAGGAGGTCATGAATGTCCCATGGACTTGTGGGGGTAGAGTTTTTGGAGGTGTTCTCTGACCCAGTCTTCTTTGAGCAAGGCAAGGCCTTCCTTCCCACATTCCTATAGCCTGGTCTGCTGGGCCAGAGATCCCTGAGGGCTGGTCTTGTCAGTGCAAAGGTGTTCAGTAACTCTGCCTTCTCTGCATCCTTGCCATGAGCAGAGCGGCTCAGGGGGCTCCTGTGGGGGTCTCTGCACATGAGATCCCCCTCACACTCTTAAGGGAACTTCCCAGGCTCACCATTCCCAGGACTCCCTGGCAGTCACTCTCCCACCAGCCCAGACTGGCACTGCTGACACTCAGGCCCCTTCCCAGCAGCAGCAGCTCCAGTGACCCAATGGGTCCCCTGTGACTCCCCACAACCCCCACTCTCACAGTCAGACCAGGTTTCCTCACTGCTTCCACCCCAGGTTTCCCATGGCAGAGTCTCTGATGTCGTAAAAACAGTAAAACAATTTATTTCTTGTGAAGAAACACAGAAACAGGCTGAGCTGGTACCTCGAGGAAGGGTCCTTAACAAAAAACTCCTTGGAGTTTTATCCCCTCACACTCCAAGCACACAAACTGCTCTTCCTGCTGAGCCCTGGGCTCCTGCCCTGTCTCCAAGTGTCTCTCCCTTGGCTGCTCCAGGGTCAGCAGCTCACGGCCTTTGGGCTGAGGCCCCTCACCCAGAGCTCATCCCACAGCTCCAACTGCAGCTGCTCCCTGAGCCACCTGCACCTGCACCTGCACAGGATTCCTCAACCCTGGGCACCACGAGGCTCCTGACAGTGTCCCAGGGTCCCTTTGGTTCCATGAGCCCCCACAGTGTCCCAGGGTCCCTTGGGTTCCATGAGGCCCTGTGGTGTCCCAGTGGCCCCTTGATTCCATGAGGTTCCACAGTGTCCCAGGGCTCTAAACTGGACATGATGGGGGAGGGGCACAAGATCAGGCTTGTTCTGGGAAATCTGTGGGATAACATGAAAAACTTAGAGGGACAAATGACCCGTGAGGGCCCCTCTGAGGTGACTCTGGGATGGAACAGCCACACTGGAGCACAGCTGATGTCTCACAGAGGTGAGTCAGGGACTCCTGGGGTAATGGAAGCCAACAGGGAACCATCAGAGAAATCCCCTCGGAGTAAAAGGAGGCTCAAGAGGGAACAAACACCTCAATCAAGAAATTTCCCACTTCAGTCAACTTGGTGCCAAACTTGTTTTCACAGACAGTTACTGTCAGAGTTTGATCATTACATCACTGAAACTTTAAGTTTTGCCAAACTAACCATGAGAAGCTTCAATGAAGAAATCCTGGGGGAACTAAAATCTGGACACGTGGAATCCAGAATTTAGAGCCCTCCAAGGACATGTGAAGTAACCACAAGATAAAGGAGACTAACAAAGACAATTCATCCTGTGCTGGAAACTTCCTGCCTGGTATAAGTAATAATAAGACTGTTCTTGCAAAACTTGTGCTACAGTCCTAATTGGTTTAGCAGTAGAGTAGAAAGTTACTGTTGATGCAGCCTTTGACCCCATTTTGAAGCAGCCTTTGACCCCCAGTTTGAAGCATCTGTATAGTTTGCTGAGGAACAAGAGAACCCAGCAGCTGCAAGGGATAGGGAAGCCCCTGCTTTGAAGTTTGATGATCAACTCCCTTCATTTGTGGCCAGAATGGGACAGTTCATTGGGTTCCTGAGACTGTCCAGAGACAGGTGAGAGGGGAAGAAAGGGTAAGGAAATGTCATAATCTGGAAAGGAGTCCACAAGGAAAGACTGAGGAATCTCATCAGTGAGTAAATGTGGGAACTGGGGGAAAGCAAAAGGAAAATGCCCAAGGGGGACAAAAGTTCAGTGCCCAAGAGGGGCAAAAATCCAGATAGGGGATGTGGCAAAAAGGGTGACAACTCTTATGTTCCTCCAGATATTCCCTTAGGTAAAATGTTGGAATTTTGTGGTGATGCGTGGTTCAAGCAAATTTCTTCCATAAAACTAGAGCATATGAAAGAAGGAGAAAACCAAAGCAAGTATAAATAGGAAATGAACTCAACTCAAAAGAGACATTATAAGTCAGAATAACATTTTAATAAAATAATACAATAAGTACAATTATACAGACAAACAATTGGTTTTAACCCACAAACCCCAAATATATAACCCAGCACCTTGGGGCATGAACAGAGTGGTGTTCTTTGGGCCCCCTGAGTCCAAAGGAAAAGGTGAGGGGAAAACCTGTTGGTGAGAGTGCTGGTGCAGTCTGGTCAAGAGTGGTGATTGCAGTCCAGCTGAGGGTGGTGGTCTCAGGCTGGTTGAGAGCGGGGAGCTGCAGTCTTCCTCTGGATCCCACGAGTGGTAAAAAAGGTTCCAAAACTCCAAGTTTATATATTCTCCAGTTCAGGCAGGAATGCTCAGTCCTTCCCTCAGAGCGGGGTATTCCATAAAAGGGTGTGAGGACAGGAACATATTCCTATCTCGCAGGCCTCTTAATGCCTAGTTTATAGCCTGAGGAGTCAGGCTCTGTGTGCAGATGGTGTAAATGCTCTATTGATAACAGTTTCTGGGAAATGGCATGGAAGGCTATAGAATACATAGTTTTGGGTTACACCCATCCAGTGATGAACTGGTCTCAGCTGTCCTAACTAGGACATCGGGACACTGCAGAAACTCCTGAAAACAGAGGAACCTGAGACTGTGCAGAACCTGAGGGCAGAAAGGAGCCATCGGGACACTGCAAAACCTCGTGGAATGAAGGGGCCACTGCTTCACATCTGGGTCTCGTGGAATCAAAGGAAACCTGGGACACTGGGGAAACTCATGGAAGCAGGGAGACCCTGGGACACTGTGGGGCCTCACAGAATCGAGGGGCCATCGGGACACTGCAGGACCTTGTGGGGCCAAAGGAACCCTGGGCTGCTGCAGAACCTCACGGAGCTGGGAAGCTGCTGTGTGGGGCCCCCACGACGAGTGGCTGAGGCTGCTGAAGGAGAAGGTGAATGAAGCCAATTTGCAGAAGTGGAAGCCGTGGGCAACGGCACTGAGCCCCCTTGCCATGGTCAGTTACCATGGCAACCATCATATGTTCCCATCGTGTGCTGGGTTAAAAGTAAACCGGAGGGAGAAATGAACCCACCCGAGGGATTACAAGTCAGACTTATAATTTACTGAGAAGATTACAATAAATACAGTGATACAGAGAAAACTGGTTTTAACCCACAAAAATAGCTGTATAAGCCAGCAGCCTGGGACAAGAACAGAACAGTGCTGAGCACCACGTGGCCCCCAGGGTGCAAAGGAAAAGGAAAGGAAAAGCTGTTGGTGTAGATGATGGTGGCAGTTGTGTTGAGGTAATGATGGCAGTCCTGTGGAGAGTGCCAGTCCCAGTCCTGTTGGAGTTCTGGTCCTCCTCTCCATCCCACGAGTGGTAGCAGAAGTGCCCAAAGCCCAAGAGTAAATGTGCTCAGGTTCAGGTGGGGATGTGCAGCACCTCCCCCAGGGCAGGGAGTTTGACAATGGGCAATTTAACTCTGTGAGTCACGGGGTATTTTTGGAGTGTGTGATGGTCTGGGTGTTGCAGCTGCCTGTTCTGCCAGTCCAAGGTGGCCCATTGGCAGAGATGACCCCTCAGGCTGGGGGTGAAGGTGCTAATGCCTCCCCGAGGGGAGTTATCCCAGCTGAGTCCTGGGTGTGAAGACAAAGGAACACTCCTTGCACAGTTCTTTCCCAGCCAGCTGGTAGGCTGAGGTGTCAGGTGGTCCCTGGGCAGCTGCTGCAACGGATCCATTGTTAAGAGTCCATCAGAAATGCCACAGAGGGTGTAGAATACACAGTTTTGGTTGTAGCCACACAGTGATAAACTGGTCCCGATTCTTGCAACTAGGAGAGATTGCTAGGGTCGGTTACCATGGCAACCATCATACACTCCCATTGCAATGGTCAGTTACCATGGCAACCATCATACATTCCCGGTGCTATGGTTGGTTACCATGGCAACCCTCATACAGTGCCATTGATACAGTCAGTTGCCATGGCAAACAGCAGAGATTTTCATTGCTATGGTCGGTTACAATGGCAACCATCACACATTCCTTTTGCTACAGTCAGTTACCATGGTAACCATCATACAGTCCCATTGCTATGTCAGTTACTATGGTAACCATCATACACTCCCACTGCTATGGTCGGTGACCATGGCAACCCTCATACATTCCCACTGCTACAGTCAGTTACCATGGCAACCATCATACATTCCATTGCTACTATAAGTTACCATGACAACCATCACACATTCCCATTGCTATGGTCAGTTACCATGACAACCATCATACATTTCCATCACTACGGTAGTTTACCATGGCAACTATCATAGTTCCCACTCCTACGGTCAGTTACCATGGCAACCATCACACATTGCCATTGCTACGGTCAGTTACCATAGCAACTGTCATACTTCCCACAGCTATGATCAATTACCATGGCAACCAGCATACATTCCCATTGCTATGGTTGGTTACCATGGCAACCAGCATACATTCCCATTGCTATGGTTGGTTACCATGGCAACCATCATGCATTTCCCATTGCTACAGTCGGTTACCATGGCAACCATCAGACATTCCCATTGCTACAGTCGGTTACCATGGCAACCACCATACATTCCCATTGTTACCGTCAGTTACCATGCAAACCATCACACATTCTTCTTTGCCATGGTCAGCTACCATGGCAACCATCGTACATTCCCATCGCTATGGTCAGTTACCATGGTAACCATCGTACATTCCCATACTACAGTCAGTTACCATGGAGCCATCATACATTCTCATTGCTACGGTTGGTTACCATGGCAACCATCATACATACCAATTGCTATGGTCATTTACCATGGCACCCATCAAACATTCCCACTGCTACGGTCAGTTACCATAGCAACCATAACACATGCCAATTGCTACAGTTGATTACCATGGCAACCATCATACATTCCCGTTGCTAAGGTCAGTTATCATGACAACCATCATACTTCCCACCAGCACGATCGGTTACCATGGCAACCATCAGACATTCCCATTGTTACCTCAGATACCATGGCAACCATCAGACAGTCCCATTGCTACAGTCAGTTACCATGGCAACCATCAGACATTCCCGTCACTACAGTTGTTACCATGGCAACTATCACACTTCCCACTTCTATGGGCAGTTCCATGGCAAACATCAAACAGTCCCATTGCTACCGTCAGTTACCATGGCAACCATCAGACAGTCCCATTGCTACCGTCAGTTACCATGGCAACCATCAGACAGTCCCATTCCTATGGTCAGTTACCATGACAACCATCAGACATTCCCATTCCCATGGTCAGTCACCACAGTGTCCTGGTTAGGGAGCAGAGGGGGCAGTTTAGCGCCTTGTGGGTGTCACCAAGTTATTTATCCTGTACCATCCATGCCATCCCTAGGGCTGTGCTTCCAGCAGGAAAAACCGGGGCTCTGCACCGCAACTGCTCCATCCTACCCCGCTCTCTGCAGGGCAGGGACTGTCAGCATCACTCCTGCGCTCCCCGTCCTCTGCCCCACTGCTCCCCCTCATGTTTTCCCCAAATCGGGACGATGGACCTTTGGTGCTGAAAGGGGAAACCACGACGGGCCGTGGTGCTGAACCAAAGCTCTGAGCAGGACGGGGCGGTTGGGGGGCAGCCTCAGCCCCCTCAGCCCTCGGGTTGGGAGGAGAAGAGAGGAGCCAGCGCGGGACTGAGCCCAGGGAGCGGCTGCGCCACACGGTCGGGACGACCCAGCTCCCGGGGCTTGGCTTGTCCTTGGTTCTCCTTGTTGTTGGGCTGAGGGGTTGGACACGTTACCCTTGGGAGCTCCCCCACCGCATTGCCTTTGTCCGGGGGCACCGCACGGACACGTCACTTGGGGAGCACCCAACATCTTCTCTGTGTGCCCGGTGGTGACCCCCTTTTGGGAGTGAAACACCTTCTCTTTCTGGATACTTTTGCTGGTGATATTGCTGTTGTGACTGTGCGTGTCTTATTCCATTGCTCTGTGCTTTTAGTGAATTATTATCTCCACCCAGAGTCTCTCATTTTTTGTCCCTCCCTCACCAGAAGGGCCGTGGGAAAGGGAGTGACTTATGTGAATTTTAATTTCCTGATGGTGCTAAAACCACCACACCTGCCATGCACCAGGAAAGAGGGAATGATGCAGTGGGTGCTGGGACCTGCCAACATTGGGATGCACATTTAGCAAAGGCCACCTGGTCACTCAGCACTGGGGGATGTGCCAATCGGGCTGGCCCTGTCCAATCCAAGTTTTTACGTGCCATGTGTTGCAAAGCAATTTAAATTAGTAGTAGAATGGCTAAGGCTTAGTAGGAGAGTAGGTCTAGAAAGCAACACTCTAAAGTAGTGAGTTAGCAACTTTGTTTGTGGAAACCATAATCAAAGGATCTAGTCAAGCATGTATATAACGATTTGTTACCTAGGATGTGGTAAAGGTCTGTTAAACAGTTTCTAGGGGTAAGACAACTTAAGAAGATTTATGATTAGAGTAGATGATTATTAATTGTTATTGGTATGAAGTATGAGCTTGTTTGTAACTGCACCTGGTTTACTGTGGAAACTGTAACTGTTTTGCTGTGGAAACTGCACGTAAACTTGTTTGTGTATAAAAGCTGAACTGAGAATGAGGGTCTTCGGAATCCCGACTTGGGGCGTTAGCCCGCAGGTTCCCGGGGCCCCGAATAAAGCACCGCATAAACCAGCACTCTGTTGGTTTGTGTTTCTTTTGGATTACGGGCAACAGTTTTCTGGCGACCCAGATGGGACTCCGGGGGTAGCTGGGGCGGTTCACGAGCTGATCCACTCCATGCTGGCAACCAGGTGATTTCTGGGGAGACATCGACCTGTGCCCGACCCTGCGCCCGCCGGACAACCATCCAGGTAAGCCCGGAGGTGCTTTATTCTTTTAGGTTTGTTGGTTGGGAGCCTGCCTATAAGACGGGACCGTGAGTTTCCCGCTGGGTTGGGCTAAAGGTACCTCGGTTGGGAAGTCTAGGCGCTGGTCGTAAGACGTAGTGAAAGCCGCGCTGTACCAGCACTCGCCACTCAGAGGGAGAATTGGCGAGTTGGTTTTGGTTCTGGTTTTGGTTTTGGAATATGTAATTGGTTTATATTGTTGTGTTATTGCGCTGGTCGTAAAACGTATTGGTTTATATGTTGTGTTCTTGTGAATTTGATTTTGAATTCAGACTGTGGTATATGTGTGTGTGTGTGAGTCAGTATGATGCCATTTAAAACCTTTAGGGCATTATCTTGTGCAGAAAATAATATCCCTAGCGATTCTCCGCTTGGTTGTTTGTTAAAACATTGGAAGGAAGGAAATTTCGGACGAGAGTTAAGCAGGAAACAATTGATTGATTATTGTAATAATGTATGGTCTCAATATGAGACAGAAGGAATGCAGTGGCCTAGGAATGGTTCATTGACTTTGGAAATTATAACCCCCTTGATGCGATATTTACGAGAGAATGAGATGTGGGATGAAATACCGTATCTGGATTTGTTTTATTATTTAGAGCATAACACTGAATGGCAAAAGGAATGTGGTATCTTAGTGTTAAAAGAACTGGAACTGGAGGATGATAAATGTAAAAAGTGTCAAGAGCGGAGTATAATGATATTGAAAGGATTGGATGATAAACATGAGCGGAAAATACGGTTTTCAGAACCAGAGGAGGATGTGTCTTTGTTAGTGCCCCCGAGAAATAGTCTCCCTTCACGTGAGAGGGCACGGTCACCCTCCATGCCCCCGTTAGAATCGTTCTCGGATGAGGAAGAAATGAAAGGACGAGGATGTTATTTTGATAGAACTCCGCTAGCAGAACGGACTCGGAAGGGGCGAAAAGAAAGGGGAAGGAGTAGAGAAAGGAGACGGGGAGGGGGAAGGGAGGCAGACGGGTCGCTCTCACCCCCTAGATTGATGGCCCCTTTGCGGGAGGCAATTGGAGCGGACAGAAAGAAAGTCATGGTAAAAGTTCCTTTTTCACCTAGTGATTTATTAATTTGGAAACAGTCTGCTGGAACATATAGAGAAAACCCGGAGCGGGTGGCTCGTATTATAAAAATGGTTATAAAAACTCAAAATCCAGACTGGAATGATTTACAAGTATTGTTAGATACAATTCTGGATTCAACAGAAAAGGAAATGGTATTAAAGGTGATGGTGGAAAAAGCGAAAGAAAGAATAAAAACTTTGCCCAAGGGAGTGCGGGGAAACGTGAATGATTTTGTACCGCGGGAGGATCCCGAGTGGGATCCAGAGGTAGACAAAGATTATAAAAGGTTAAGAATTTATCAAGAATTATTGGTAGAGGGAGTACAAAAGGGGATACCAAAAACGCTGAACTGGTCAAAATTATACTCAGTAAAGCAAGATAAGGGGGAATCCCCTTCAGCCTTTTTGGAGAGGTTAAAAGAGACAGCTCGGAAATATACAGATTTGGATGTTGAAGCTGAATCAGGGAAATTGCAATTGGCATTGATTTTTATGGGACAGGCACAAGAAGACATTAGGAAGAAATTTCAGAAGTTGGAGGGTGCGGAGACAAGAGATTTGGAAAAATTATTAGAAGTGGCATGGAAGGTGTACAATAATAGAGAAAGGGAAGCTACTAAGAAGCAGCAGACAAGCTTGTTAGCACTTCTGCAAGCTTCAGGAGGGAACAATGGGGCCAGTAGCCATAGAGGAAGAGGTCGTGGTAATAGGGGAAGGGGAGGAATGGGTAGAGGATTTAACAATCAGTCGGGATTTGGAAATCAATATGGAGGAGGACGTGGTAGGATAGGACCGAATCAGTGTGCTCTTTGTAAAGGACAAGGACATTGGAAAAACGAATGCCCATTGAATGCTGGAAATGGAATGAATCCGTGGAATCCTCAGAGTTTTGCAAATCCACAAAACCCTGTTGGTATGGGCACGCCACAAGGTGTCGCCCAAGCATTTATGTTAGGGAATTACCGAGGTCAAAGCCGGCTAGATTCAGACTTAAAGGTTGTTTTGGAAGTAGAGGGGGAGCCGACGGAATTTAGGATAGATACTGGAGCTAGTTTTTCGGCAATGAATAAATTGATGGGGCCACTAAGCGATTCAACTGCATGGGTGGTAGGAGTTTCCGGACAGGTAGAGGAAAAGGCGTTTCTGCGACCCTTAGATATCAAATTTAGAGGAAAAGAGCTAGACCATCAATTTTTGTATATGCCTAACAGTCCTGAATGTTTACTAGGAAGAGATTTACTTTCAGCCTTGCAAGCTAAAATTATATTTGAAAAAGGGAGAGTCAAACTGGAGATTCCGGAGGAGAACTTAGCAAAAATTTTTGTTGTGAAAGAAGTAGAAAAAGAAGAGGTACCTCAGGAAATAGAACAAGCAGTAGTGCCTTGGGTATGGGAGACGGGAGTCCCTGGAAAATCCAAAGCTGCTACCCCAGTTAGAATAGAATTAAAAGAAGGAGCACAACCAGTTAGAGTGAAACAATACCCAATTAGTTTAGAAGCTAGGAAAGGGATAGCTCCAATGATCACACAGTTTTTGATTTTAGGGATATTAAAAGAATGTGAGTCAGAATTTAATACCCCCATATTTCCGATAAAAAAACCAAATGGTAAGTATAGGTTAGTGCAAGATTTGAGAGCAGTAAACCGTATCACAAAAGATATCCACCCGGTTGTAGCTAACCCTTACACCTTGTTAACATCTGTTTCTGAGAGATTTCAGTGGTTTACAGTGATTGATTTAAAGGATGCCTTCTTCTGCATACCACTGGCACGGGAAAGCTGGAAAATCTTTGCCTTTGAATGGGAGAACCCAGAGACTGGACGGAAGCGACAGCTTACTTGGACTCGGTTACCACAAGGATTCAAATGCTCACCCACGATATTTGGTAATCAGCTAGCAAAGGAACTTGAGGAATGGAAGACTTCTCAGGTAAAAGAATCTCCTTTTTCATATATAATACTTCAGTATGTTGATGACATCTTTTTGGGAGCTGAAAACGAGGGACTTTGTCGTCTGTTAACCATTGAACTGTTAAACATGCTGGGACAACCGGGCTATCGAGTCTCAAAAGAAAAAGCACAACTAGTAAAACAGAAAGTTATTTATCTGGGATGTGAAATCTCCCAAGGAACCCGGCGCTTAGGAACAAATAGGGTTCAAGCAATATGTGCTATCCCTGTGCCCCGAAATAATCAGGAACTGAGATCTTTTTTAGGAATAGTCGGATGGTGCAGACTGTGGATTCCCAACTTTGGACTAACTGCCAGACCTTTATATGAAGCAGTAAAGGAGCCCAAGCTGACCTGGGGGACGAAGCAAGAAAAAGCGTTCCAGGAATTGAAAAGAGCCCTCCAGGAAGCACCTGCCCTGGGACTGCCGGACCCAACCAAGGAGTTTCAGCTCTATGTCTGTGAGAGACAACGAATGGCTTTAGGAGTCCTCACTCAGCGACTAGGATCCTGGAAAAGACCGGTTGGGTATTTCTCCAAACGGCTAGACGCAGTAAGTTGGGGATGGCCAGGGTGTCTCAGAGCTGTGGCAGCGACGGTCATTTTAATACAAGAAGCACGAAAATTGACTCTGGGAAAACACATGGTAGTGTACGTGCCCCACATGGTCATAACAGTTTTAGAACAAAAAGGGGGGCACTGGCTCTCATCTAGCCGTATGTTACAGTATCAAGCTTTATTAAGAGAACAAGATGATGTTGAATTGAAAATCACTAACCATCTCAACCCAGCAGAATTCCTTAGGTCTACACAGGAAGAAGAAGAAGGTATCCTGGAGCATGACTGTGTAGAGACCATTGAACAAGTCTACGCGAGCAGAAGAGACTTGAAGGACGAACCATTGACAGATCCTGACTGGGAGCTGTACACCGACGGATCTAGCTTTGTGGAGAATGGCACCAGGTATGCTGGGTATGCAGTAGTCACTCTACAACAAGTGATAGAAGCAAATGCACTACCCCCAGGTACGTCTGCACAAAAAGCCGAAATATGGGCGTTGGTGAGAGCTTTAATATTAAGCCAAGGAAAGAGAGTTAACATATGGACTGACTCCAAATATGCTTTTGGGGTAGTTCATGTTCACGGAGCACTCTGGAAAGAGAGAGGACTTCTTACTTCTCAAGGGACAACGATTAAACATCGGGAAGAAATTTTACAATTGCTAGAGGCAATACACAAGCCCTCAGCAGTGGCAATAATGCATGTTAGAGGACATCAGAGAGATCCCGGACGAGAATTTCGAGGTAATCGACAGGCTGACCAAGCGGCTAAACAAGCCGCAAGAGAAGTATGGACTCAGATGGTTCTTTTGCCTGTTCGAAATAATCCAGCAATAGCATATATGGAAGAAAAACCACATTATTCACAGGAAGATGAGAAATTAGCTCAAATGACAAATGCAAGGAAAAATGTTAAAGGGTGGTATATTTCCCCCATAGGACAAGTGATTCTACCTGTCAGAATAATGAAAGCAGTGCTTGAAACAGAACACAATAAGTGCCACTGGGGTGCAGAAGCATTGGTAACATTTTTGAAAAATGAAGTTCTCTCAAACCAGATGTTGACACTGGCAAAAAGGGTAAATGCAATGTGTCCTATGTGTATAAAGAATAACCCAGTGGTCAGGAAGCAGGTGCAGATGGGAAAATTACAGATAGGTCAGTTACCGGGAGATTACTGGCAAGTAGATTTTGCTGAGTTACCTAAGGCCCAATCCTATAAGTATTTGTTGGTATATGTCTGCACCTTTTCAGGATGGCCTGAAGCTTTTCCTTGTAGGACTAATCAGGCAAAGGAAGTGGTAAAGACTCTCCTGAGGGAAATCATCCCAAGATTTGGAGTACCTCTAGGGATGTCCTCTGATCGAGGACCACACTTTATAGCAGGGATAGTCCAAGATGTGTCGGCTGTATTAGGAATAACATGGAATCTCCATACGCCATGGAGACCACAGTCTAGTGGACAAGTTGAAAGGATGAATCAGACATTGAAAGGTCAATTGAAGAAAATCTGTCAGGAAGCAAAGATTCCGTGGCCCCAAGCAGTATCCATTCCCCTGTTGAGAATTAGGATCAAACCGAGGGAGAGAATAGGAGTAAGTCCATACGAGATATTGTATGGCAAACCTTATCATGCAGCTACCTACCAAGGGGATCCTCATATAGTGGGTGATCAAGCAGTGTTTAATTATGTGTTATCTTTAAATAAGACTCTCACAGCCCTCAGAGGAGCGTTGCAGTGGAATCGACCTTTGCCCCTGGAGAATCCAGTGCATGACATTTCTCCGGGAGATCAAGTCTATGTGAGAAACTGGTCGGTGGAGCCGCTGAAGGAAACATGGGACGGTCCTCGCCAGGTGATAATGACGACACGGCAGTAAAGGTCGAAGGAATCGACAGCTGGATCCATTATACCCGGGTCAAGAAAGTTCCAGTCTCGTGGTCAGTAGAACCTCTCTCAGCCACAAGGATGGTATTTCGAGCCAACCGTTGAGGATCGTAGTGTTCCTGGGGTTGATAAGTTTAGCAGAGACCACCGTGAGAATTGAGACCCCAGATCCTTATTTATTTGTACCAGAACACGCTGATGTAAATTTAACTTGTCTGTTTTCAGATGACCAGGGAGCTGAATTAAAGGATGTCCATGTCAAGTGGAGACGGAGAGGTCAAGATCAAATCATGACAGAAGGAGTGACAACAGTTTGGGATGCTACACAACAAAAAGGTTACACCGTTCTGCAGGTACCCAAAGTGTCCAAAGCTATGGAAGGGACATATATGTGTGTAGTTTGGATTTGAGAAAGTTTTGATTATGAACATATAGAAATACAGACAATAAACATGACTCAGAAAACGGTGACCAAAGTGCGAGTTTTACCCCCAGAAAACAATCAGACATGTGGGATGGTCCTCCCTTAAAAATCAATTGTACCTTCCAATTTGATGATTGTCGAAAATCAGTTAAAGTAAAGTGGTGGAAATTGAATATAGCAAATCAATCTTGGGAATCACAAAGTCAAGGAGTTAGCTGGTGGTCAAATAGTAAGGGAGGCAAAGGATGGCTGAATATTTCTAATTCCAGAGTAGGAAAGACAGAAGGTACATTTCTTTGTGTGGTCTCATGTGGGGAAGAAAAAGATCACGGGATAAGGACAGCAGTAGCTGTACCACATCAAGGAGTAAGAGTCAGACCAGAACACAGTGTTTACCCGGCCCAGGAAGGAAGAGATCTGATTCTAAGTTGCAAAATCTCAGAAGAACAGTATTCTGAATATGGGTGGTGGTTTAAGGGGCAGAACTTGAAAGTTGGAAAGAGACATCAGATTGAAAAGAAGGCAGATACAATAGTTTTGAAGATCAAAGGAATTCAAAGAGGAGAAGATGAGGGCCAATATACTTGCTGGATAAGTAGAGATGACTGGTGGGATACTGGAATGACTGCTGTCCACGTGAGGACTGAAAGGATAACCCGACAAGTAAGTAACCTAGAGATTCCAGGTAGAGAAGTAGAACAAGAAAACCTAGTTGTAGGCCTAATTCGTGATTTTGGGAAAGTACAGAATGTCACAAAAATCACTGCATGTCTCCCTATGCCTCATGCTGCAGGAGACCCAATCCCATGGGGAATAATTCCAGTACCAGAAATCCCTAGAATGTTTAAGAATACTACATGGAATTGCAGATTTGTAACTAGAACATGGAAAGAAATGACAGATGCATGTTTATTGAGAGACAAAATGACTAAAAAACAATGTGAACAGATGCCTGGATATTTTAGTTGGGTGGAAAGTGGGAAAATTGGAAAGGTAGAAGGAAATTGTTTGATCTCAGGTCCAGTAACACACCCATGTTCTAAAGTACAAGTTCAAAGAAAACGAGAAAAACAAGAAGTAGTATGTCAAAATATTACTAGCTCTACAACCATGGAAGAGTGGCAAACAATTTGGGGACCCAGTCTATTAGAAACTTATAGTTATATTGGAAAGGTACAGTGGTGCATTCACTGGAAGGGGAAAAAGAATCAAACTTATTTTGCAGGAAATAGAGGAAATCATAATTGGAGGACAGAAACACGTGCAAAAGAGAATTGGAATTGTACTCGAGTATACACATGTGATATCCCAGGCGATGAAATAGGCTTAATGCCAGTCAAAATACTCTTGCAATTAGGATGTGAATGTCGGGGATATAAACATACTATTAAAGGATCTGTGAAAAACATTGATTGCCATACCACCACAGTTAAGAGTCCAGGAAATTTGGTGTGGGTAATGGGACATGGCCAGTGGACCACCCACATGCCCATAGATGGTCCGGTTGTACCTGTCACACTAGGAATACCTACTCTCTGTCCATTCTGGAAGCAGGATAAGTTAACATCAGTACAAATACAACCACGAAGGAAAAGAGAAATTAGTAAAGATATTGATGACCTGGGGTTGGGAGATTGGCATGAACCATCAGCAGGAGTTAAATTTGGATGGGCATTAGAGTCTCTGTTTACACCAATCTCAACATACCGGAACAGAGAAATGTTGTTTAAATTAATGGGACAAACTGAAAGGTTAGCAGCAGTCACCAAGAAGGGATTCAAAGATCTAAATTTACAATTACAAGCCACCTCTAGAATGACCATACAAAACCACATGGCATTAGACCTGATATTACTCAAGGAACATGGAGTTTGCGGCTACCTGCATGCAAAGGACGAGCATTGTTGTGTACACATCCCAAATGTCACTCAGGAAGTAGAGAAAGATATTAGTCAACTAGAACAAATTGACGAGAATGTTCATGAACTGCAAAAAGAAGCAGAACACAATTGGATAGGACAATTATTCAGTTCCCTAGGTCTTCATGTGTCAGGATGGATATCTTCTGTTATCCAGTACGGAATATTGATTGTGATAATTATTGTCATAGCCATAACTGTTTACAAGTGTCTTTTAGGAATGATTGTAAAAGAAGGTCAACATACGAGACGCATCATGAAAGCTATAACAAGAAAAGAAGTAATTTCACCGCAAAATGGATCACCTCCCACCTATCAAGAAACTGCAGCCTGAAGATTGCTGTATTTGAGCATCCTTGCAAGCAAAGCCTGAAGAATGCTCAAAAGGGGGGACTGTTGCAAAGCAATTTAAATTAGTAGTAGAATGGCTAAGGCTTAGTAGAAGAGTAGGCCTAGAAAGCAACACTCCAAAGTAGCAACCTTGTTTGTGTGAGTGGAAACCATAATCAAAGGATCTAGTCAAGCATGTATATAACGATTTGTTACCTAGGATGTGGTAAAGGTCTGTTAAACAGTTTCTAGGGATAAGACAACTTAAGCAGATTTATGATTGGAGTAGATGATTATTAATTGTTATTGGTATGAAGTATGAGCTTGTTTGTAACTGCACCTGGTTTGCTGTGGAAACTGTAACCGTTTTGCCGTGGAAACTGCACGTAAACTTGTTTGTGTATAAAAGCTGAACTGAGAATGAGGGTCTTCGGAATCCTGACTTGGGGCGTTAGCCCGCAGGTTCCCGGGGCCCCGAATAAAGCACCGCATAAACCGGCACTCTGTTGGTTTGTGTTTCTTTTGGATTACGGGCAACAGGATTTTTTCCCACCCTCTGGTTCCAAATGGATTTGGGGCCTGGCCGTTCTCCTCAGGCTGTGACCCGCAGGGAGGTGTTGTGGTGACTCCCAGAGGGAAAGGGGAGGAGAAAAGGGGGCCCTGTTCTCCCCAAATTTACATCTCCCTTCCCAATTTCCTGGTGCCCTTGGCTTCCCAGAGTCCCTCAGTAGCTGCACGAGGGGGAGGCAGGACCAGACTCAACAGGAGGTGTCTGTCCTGTTGTCCTGGTTTTGACTGGGATAATGGACTGGTTTACAGTCACTGCCCACCACAGGGACTTGTCTCAGCACAGAATCCTGGAATCATGGACTGGTTTGGGTGGGAAGGGACCTTAAAGTTCATCCCGTACCACCATGTCCCTGCCATGGGCAGGGACACCTTCCACTAGCCCAGGTTACTCCAAGCCCCGTCCATCCTGGCCTTGGACACTTCCAGGGATGGGGCAACCACAGCTTCTCAGGGCAACCTGTGCCAGGGCCTCCCCCCTCACAGGGAAAACTTTCTTCCCAATATCCCCCTAAACCTGCCCTCTGTCAGTGGGAAGCCATTCCCCCTTCTCCCATCCCTACAGGTCCTTGTCCAAAATCCCTCTGCAGCTCTCTGGGAGCCCCTTGAGGCACTGGAAGGGGCTCTAAGGCCTCTCTTGTGCCTTCTCTTCTCCAGACTGAACAATCCCAATTGTCCCAGCCTGTCCCCAGAGCAGAGGGGCTCCAGCCCTCCGAGCATCTTTGTGACCTCCTCTGGATCCACTCCAACAGGTCCATTCTTCCTGATCTGGGCCCCCCGAGCTGGAGGCAGCACTGCAGGTGGGGTCTCACCTGAGGGCAGCAGAGGGGCACATTCCCCTCCTCCCCTGCCCCCGGGATGAGCCCCGCACACGGGGGGTTTCCGGGCTGGCTCGTGTCCCATTTGTCACCCACCAGCACCCCCAGAGCCCTCTCCCAGCAGGTTCTTCCATCCCTTCCTCCCCCAGCCTGCACCGATCCTGGGGGTTGCCCTGACCCGGCTGCACCACCTTGGTCTTGTCCAACCTCAGCAGATTCCCGTGTGTGCCGGGAAACGGGGGGAAGGGGAATTCACCCGACTCTTGGAGATTTGTTTGTCTGCTGGTGCCCCAGGGAAAAACAAAACCCTGTCAGTCCCATCTAGTCTGTCCCATATTCCATCAGGAACCCTCCACCAAACAGATCCACCAGGTGGGGGGAATTCCAGTGCCCTTTTTCGAGGACTGACACGTCACAACAAAAGGGAAAACTCCTCAGTGGATATTTCCACGAGTTACTCTGGAATCTCCCGTGACATCTCACCCTACCTCTGTGACATCACATCCTCCCTGTGACATCACAGCTCCTCTATGAAGTCCCATCCATCATATGACATCATATCTCTCCTGTGACATCACATCCTCCACTGTGACATCACATCCTTCCCGTGACATCCCATCCTCCTCTGTGACATCACATCCATCACACAGCATAAAATTCTCATCTGTGACATCACATCCTCCCATGTGACATCTCATCCTTCCTCAGTGAAATCACATCTTCCTCTGTGACATCAGAGCTGGTCTATGTCATCACATCCATCGTATGACATCACCTCTCTCGTGACATCACATCCTGCACAGTGAATCACATCCTTCCTCTGACATCATATCCTTCCCTGTGACATCACATCCTCCTCTGTGACATCACATCCTCTTCTGTGTGATGCCGTGGAATGTTGGTGCTAAAGAAATTACTCAGGAGCAGTTAATTAGGGGTGAGATAAGCAAAGGGTTTAATTGTGCCAAGGCAATGGATGTTACAAGACAGGCGCCGCTGTGCTCGAGATGGTACATTTTATAATATTGTCTGTCCAATCCCAAGTGTGTCCACACCGTAGCCTTTGCTCTGGTCCACCCTGGGTCCACCCCCTGAGAATTGAGTCTGGGGTGTATTTCAGGACCACCTCTTCATCATTCTCATCATCTTCAGAGCACAGAGGGTATATAGTCACCTAGTTCTTGACTCTGTTTTGTTGTTCAGGCCCTGATATGGCTGTTCTCTAAACAGCCTAGGCCTTGCCTTGACAAGACTAAACATTGCCACTGAAGTCAGGGGTAGATTTGATATGGGGAGCATAGAATGGGGTAAGAGGGTTAAGGAATGTGTAAACTACTTGTAATACAGGGAAAGGGAGTGAGGGATGCTGCTTTTCAAATCTACTTCTACTACTTATAAAACTAATAAAGCTTATAAAAATTAGAAAAACAAAAACTATACTAGGGGCTTAAGGCATCAGATACATCACATCATTCCTGCACCATCACATCTTCCTCTGTGACATCACATCCCTCATATGACATCACATCTCTGGGCCCAGCGCTGGCCCTCAGCAGGATGGCACCTTCCCGCCCCACTCTCCCTCCCTCCCCACCCGCCTCACAGGCCCCTCTGGGCTGGGACCCCCGTGGGCACAGATCAAGGACAGGCACTGAGCGGGGGCTCCCGGCACCTGCCACAGCCTCAGTTCTCCACTCACCTTTGGCCACAGTTCCGCAACACCTTCCATCCTTACGGGCCCCTGACCAGACACAAGAGACCATTGTGGGGCAGCTGGGAAAACATCTCAGCTGAATGACTTGACTATTTGCCTTGCATTTTCCCCAGGAGCCGACAGTGACCTGGAAGATTTTCCTTTTGCCCCTTTCTGCTTCGTGCCTCGTTTGTTGGATAATTGAGGAACGTTGACTGAGGAGGGGCCCAGGGGAGCTGAAGCTGCTCAAGAAGGAGAAATTTACAGCCCCTGCACCCCAAGGGGATGTGATTGCCTCCAGCACAGGGAATTCCATCTCATCCTGGGCACCTCCTCCACTGGCAGTTTGCAAGATCTTTCTCAAAGCCATTCCCGTCCTTACCTCTCTGCAGGAGACACCTCCAGAGGCTGAGGACTGCTGCCCCCTTCCCAATCCCACTGTCCATGCCCTTATCCCCAGCAAGGAATCCCCAGCTGGACTCCACACCCTCCAATTCCTCACTCCTGGCCCCAGTATTCGGCCTCTTCCTTAATGATGGAGGCCAAGGGATGGAGGGCACCCTGAGCCCGTGACACTGAGCTGAGCGGGGCAGGTGACACACCTGAGGGAGGGGATGGCATCCAGGGGGACCTGGACAAGCCGGAGAAATGGTCCCAGAGTGTGGAGAGAGAGATAAGGCTAAAAGTTAACCTAGAATAGGAATTAGAGAGGAAAACCAGCTGCTGCTTCCCGGACAGCAAAGAGACTCCAGCTGCTGCTTCCCGGCTGGGATAAGGTCACGATGCCCCACAAAGCTCCCCAGGCACCCAGAAACAATTGTAGCACTTCTCATTAGAAACCCTCAAACTCCTCCTAAACCTAAAGAAAGAGCATAAAAGAGAGTTGGAAATGGGGAAAGAATTGAGGGAGATTTCCATTGAACCTGCTGGGATCAACGGAGGGGTTGAACCTGCCTTCCTCCCCCTCAGGGACGCCTGTGCTGGGTGGGAAGTGTCAGCTTTGCATGTTAGTCACTGCTTGGAAGGACTAGAGCTGGCTTTTGCTTCCTAATGTAGTTGTGGATTGGTTTGGTTTAGAGGTTGTGCTTTGCTTTGCTTTAACAACAATTTTGAGATTGTTCAAAGTGTGTTTTTGCAGCCAGACCCTGTCCCTGACCACCATGAACCTTTAACCTGTGCCAATTTGTATTAATAAAGAGTGTTATTCCTCAGACTGTTGGAGGGAGTAATTTACAAAGGTGCTGTCAGTTTTGTTGATGCTGGAGTAACTGGTGGAAATATCCACTGAGGGGTTTTCCTTTGGCTGTGACGTGTCAGTCCCCGAAAAAGGGCCCTGGAATTCCCCCCACCTGGTGGATCTGTTTGGTGGAGGGTTCCTGGGTGGAATATGGGACAGACTCGATGGGACTGACAGGGTTTTGTTTTTCCCTGGGGCACCAGCAGACAAACAAATCTCCAAGAGTCGGGTGAATTCCCCTTCCCCCCATTTCCCAGCACACACGGGAATCTGCTGAGGTTGGACAAGACCAAGGTGGTGCAGCCGGGTCAGGGCAACCCCCGGGATCGGTGCAGGCTGGGGGAGGAAGGGATGGAAGTCCCTGCTGGGAGAGGGCCCTGGGGGTGCTGGTGGGTCCAGCTCTGGCCTGGGGACAATTGGGATTGTTCAACTTGGAGAAGAGAAGGCTCCAGAGAGGCCTTAGAGCCCCTTCCAGTGCCTCGAGGGGCTCCCAGAGAGCTGCAGAGGGATTTTGGACAAGGACCTGTAGGGATGGGAGAAGGGGGAATGGCTTCCCACTGACAGAGGGCAGGCTTAGGGGGATATTGGGAAGAAAGTTTTCCCTGTGAGGGGGGAGGCCCTGGCACAGGTTGCCCTGAGAAGCTGTGACTGCCCCGTCCTTGGAAGTGTCCAAGACCAGGCTGGACGGGGCTTGGAGCAACCTGGGCTAGTGGAAGGTGTCCCTGCCCATGGCAGGGCGTGGCACGGGATGAGTTTAAGGTCCCTTCCCACCCAACCCAGTCCATGATTCCAGGATTCTGTGCTGAGACAAGTCCCTGTGGTGGGCAGGGACTGTAAACCAGTCCATTATCCCAGTCAAAACCAGGACAACAGGACAGAGACCTCCTGCTCAGTCTGGTCCCCCCCTCTCGTGCAGCTACTGAGGGACTCTGGGAAGTCGAGGGCACCAGGAAATTGGGAAGGGAGACGTAAATGTGGGGAGAACAGGGCCCCCTTTTCTCCTCTCCTTTCCCTCTGTGAGTCACCACAACACCTCCCTGCGGGTCACAGCCTGAGGAGAACAGCCAGGCCCAAAATCCATTTGGATCCAGAGAGTGGGAAAAATCCCACAGGAGGGACTCCAGGAACAAGAGGAATTTCCCCAGGTGCTCCCAGCCCTGCTCAGGGGGAAGGAAGGAGACAGTCCAGGGGGGATCAGCTGCACCTCAGGCACCCTGCTCACGTCTCTCGTCCATCTCTCTCTCAAACACCAAACTGGGGACATTTCCCTCTTCCAATGAGCTGCTGATGCCACAGTTTGGATGGTCCAGAGTGGGACCTTTGGTGTTGAGGGACTGTAAATGCCTCCCTCTTGAGTGGCTTCACCTCCCCTGGGCCCCTCCTCAGTCAGTGTTCCTCAATTATCCAACAAAGGAGGCACGAAGCAGAAAAGGGCAAAAGGAAAATCTTCCAGGTCACTGCCGGCTCCTGGGGAAAATGCAAGGCAAATAGTCAAGTCATTGAGCTGAGATGTTTTCCCAGCTGGCCCACAATGGTCTCTTGTGTCTGGTCAGGGGCCCGTAAGGGTGGAAGGTGTTGCGGAACTGTGGCCAAAGGTGAGTGGAGAATTGAGGCTGTGGCAGGTACCGGGAGCCCCCGCTCAGTGCCTGTCCTTGATCTGTGCCCACGGGGGTCCCAGCCCAGAGGGGCCTGTGAGGCGGGTGGGGAGGGAGGGAGAGTGGGGCGGGAAGGTGCCATCCTGCTGAGGGCCAGCGCTGGGCCCAGGGCAGGGCAGGGCCATCCCTGGGGACAGGGGCACTGGGGCAGCTGTGTGCCAGGGCCAGCCCAGTGTGGAGCCAGAGCCCTGCTGGGCTGCCAGTGCCTGGCCCCCCCTGCCTGGGCCAGCTGAGCAGAACGGGGCCCGGCTGATGCGGGAGGACACGGTGTGCCCAGCTGGGACAGGGGCAGGGCCAGCAAAGGGCATCTGCCCCTCTGGGCTCTGCTCGGGGAGGCCGTGGCTGGGCCTGCACCACTTGGGGGCTGCAGTGCCCGCAAATGGGCTGGAGCCGGGCACTGCCACCACCCCAGCACTTCCCTGGGCCCAGCCCTTGTGTGCCAGGGCCAGCATTGCCCAGTGCTCCCCAGTGCCTGCCCACACTGGAGATCCCAGTCACCCGCCTGTGCCCATTGCTTGTCAGCCCCTTTATCTCCCAGCTCCCTGTTTCCCTGATCCCGGGCTCCTGGTGCCCCAAGAAGGGGGGCAGTGCCAGCCCCAGGTTCAGTCAAAGAGCTGGAGTGGGAACAGGGACAATTGTGCTCAGACACGCCGGGTTTGGGGCTGGGCTGAGCACTGGGGTGTCCCAGAGGGAAAGCTCTGGGAAGGGATGGGCAGGAGGACATGGGTGGATCAGGCTTTGGGGGCCATTGGAGGATGGATTGTGTTGTGTGGGATTGTCCCCACAGGGTATGCAGCTGCTTTCAGCTCCCTGCCCACCCCCTTGGCACCCCCAGGGGCCTGGGCCCTTCCAGGGGCAGCTGCCCCGTGCAGGAAGCTGGAGGGATGCCGGGGAAGGTGGCTGGATGGGTGCCGCAGGCGGGATGGACTCTGTGCCAGGGCTGGGCTTGTGGCCAGGGCTGGGGGCTGTGCCCAGCCGGGCTTTGCCCCGGGGGCTCTCGGGGAGGGGGCAGGGAGGAGTCCCGGCAGGGATAAATGTGCTCCTGCCCTTGTGCAGCCTCAGCCAGCGCTGCCCAGGCCCAGAGGAAGATGAAGGTCGCTGTGCTCAGCGTGGCCCTGCTCTTCACCATCCTGATGAGCCCCCCGGCAGATGCCAAGGTGAGGCCCCCATGCCACGGTCATGGGCTCAGGGATGGGCCCCTTCCCAATCCAGGGGCTCCCCCAGCACTCCCCAGCACCCCCAGCCCCTGGCCAGGCCACCTTATTCCACCCACAATTCCCTCTCTCCTTCCCCTCCCCACAATTCAACTCCTGCTGCTGCAGCTCCGCTTCCTCACGGGATGCTTGCACCCGGCTCCGTCCTGGCACAGTCCCAACGCTTCCTGCTCTTTCTAACCCCAAATCCCACCTTTTTGGGCCTCCCCATCCCATCCTCTTGGTCCCCTGGGCCATCTCCCCACCATCTCCTCTCTTTCCCAGCCAAGGCAAAGGCCCAACCCAAACTGGGTGGAACTGGGCCAAGCCCCACTGGAGTCCAAGGAGGACAAACAGGCCCAAGCTCCACCCTGGGCTCAAGTGGGACAAGGCCTGGCCAGGCTGAACTGGCACCAACTGGGAAATGCCCTGCCATGGCCCCTTCCCAGGGCCTTTCCTCCAGGCTTTGCCCTCAATGCCTTGCCTTTCCCCCTGCACTGGTGTCCCCAACTTGCCTGGGAGCTGCAATCCCAAAGAGCCCCGCTCAGCCCGGGGGGCAGCCGGGGCTGGAGGGGGTGGGGACACCCGTGTCCCCCCCAGCCCCACAAGACCAACCCCAACCAAGCCTTTGCTCTCCTCCTGCAGCCCATTGAGGTCGACAGCGTCCAATGTGGGGAGGTAAGTCCGGGAGTTGGGGGGCACCCAATGTGGGAATTGGGGGGCACTTTGGGCCCCCATCCCTTCCTGGCACTGGGGACACCCCAGTGACCAGTGACGTCTCCTTGTCTCTCTACAGGCAGGCATCATCGGCGGCCCGGTGGGTACCAGGGCTTGTGCTGGGCCCAGACCCTCCCCTCTGGTGGCCACCACCCTCCAGGCCATCCCAGTGCTCCCCAGTCCACCCCAGTGTGCACTGGGGAGGCCCTTCCTCAGGGCCCCCACTCTATTCCCACACACCCCAGTACACCCCACCACACACACACAGGGCATCATTCCCACACCATTTCTTCCCTTCTTTCTCCTCTAATCCTTCCCCTTTCCCATTGCCCATGACACTCGTGTCCAGAAATCCCCTTCCTTGACCCCTCAGTCCCAAAGCCCCTCCCAATCCCTTCCAGTTCTCTCCCCTTCCCCATTTCTCCTGCCCCCACCCCTGCCCTGCTTCATTCCCTGGGTCCCTCAGCTGGAATCCCTTCCTCCTCACCCGCATCCCCCACAGTCCCATCCCTTCCACACCCCAATGCCCATCCTGTGGGATCCCCAATTCCCCCCACTTCACCCTCTTTGGGTCCCCTCCTTCTCCCCCCACCCTCCTGCAGGCCCTGAATTCCCCTGGCTCTCCATGTCTCCATCCCCACCCTGGGCCCTGCAGGAACAGGGATCCCAATGGGAAACTGGGTGCAGTGGGGCTGGGGGGAGCAGAAGGGATTTTTCCCCTCAGACCAGGGGCCAACCATGGGCTGGGGGGTCTGGGGACACCTGTGTCCCTCCCCCAGCCCCACAGGGGCCAATCCTGCTCAAACCTTTGCTCTCCTTCCCCAGCCAATCTCGGGACAAGGCGGAGGTGGATGTGTTGGGGTAAGTCCTGGAGTTGGGATGTCCCCAGTGTGGGAAATGGGGGGAAATGTAGTCCCCCCATCCCTCCTGGGCCTGGGGACACCCCAGTGACACCTCCCGCTCTCTCTCCAGGGAGGCATGGATGTCCATCGAGTGAAGAGGTCTGAGGTGGGTACCTCGAGTTCTGCTGGGCCCAGACCCTCCCCTCTCATGGCCACGACCCTCCAAGGCATCCCAGTGTGTCCCAGTCCACCCTAGTGTGCCCCACTATCCCAGTGTGTCCTAGTAATGCCCAGTGTGTCCCAGTACAGCCCAGTGTGTCCCAGAACCAGCCCAGTGTGTCTCTAACCCTGCCTTTGTCCCCAGCCCCCCGTGGCTGACCAGGTGGAGCTGATGCGCCAGTGACGCTCGGCTGCCTCTCTGCATGTCCAGGTGAGAAATATGGGAGGCTCCTCAGCCCCCCAAAGGAGCCTGGCAGGGCCCTGAGGGGTCCCTGAGCCCTCTGCAGTGGGCAGAGCTTGGGGACAGCAGAGGGACACGCAGGGGGCTGTCCCTGCTCCGTGTCCCGGGGCAGCTGGACAGAGCTGCCCCCAAGCCTTGCCTTGCACTGGGGGCTCTGCAGACCCCCAGGCTCACCGGGAGGGCAGGGAGGGGCTCGGGGAGGTGTCAGAGCATCCCGGGCTCAGGGGCTCTGGGGCCACATGGATCTCAGCATCCAATTCCCTTCTCCTGCCCCAGCTCCCTGCAGACAGACGGGTGGGGACAAGGCCCCTGCCATGTCCCTGTGGACACCGGGGGTGACGTTTGGGGCTCTGTCTTTCAGGACTGGAAGTGGTGGTGACACCCGTGTCCTGTCCCTCTCCAGCGGCATGAGGAGATGATCATCCCTGGAGGACCCCCCTGATCCCCTGGGTGCCCTGGCAATTTCCCTGCAAGAATCAATAAACCCCTGCAGCAAAACAAATGCTCTGTGTCTGTCTGGGGGTGTGTGTTCCCACATGCACGGGTGCCTTCCCGTGTCCATGTGTGTTCCCACGTCCCCTGGGGCACCCGGTGGTTTGGGGGCACAGCGGGAAACAGGGTCTGACTGGGGCTGTCCAAGCACCGTCCCCAAGGAGCACAGCTTGGTGTCGGGGCAGGGGAGGGTCAGGGACAATCAGTCAAGGCCCCTCAGTCCTTCCCTGTTGTACTCGGACGAAGTTGGGATGTTATTTTTTGGCCTGTGTTTGGCCCTAGCCACCTGCAGTTAGTTTATATTTTCTCCTGCGAAGTCTTCTGATAAAGCAGTGAACTTGGCCTTGGAGGGAGAGCTTCTGTGTAAACTGTTTTAATTGGTCCGTTGTGATTGGTCAATTGCTCGTCAGGGGCAGTTGGAGGACAAAGTGATGATGATGGTGCTGAAGGCCATCCCCCAGACTCAGTTGGGAAGACCCCTCCCAAATCACTGCGCCTGCGTGGGGGACTTTCCAAGGTGCTCACGCACGCGCAGGAGGGGTGCACTTACACAACAGAAGGGGTGGGGTTCAGAGCCCTGACGGGGCGGTGCTGGCCACACCTCTCCGGGGCAGGTGCTCTCAAAAAACTTTATAAAAGCAGAGACGCTTCTGGGGGGGGCCGGCTCTTCACGATGGACCAAGTTGTTTTCAGCGGGGACGCCTGCTTGAAGTGGGAGCCTGCCACCCCCCATGAACCCGCAGCTGCTGCAGGGGGATTTCATTATAGGTTAGAGTGGGTAAGACTTGTTTACAGGTGACACCTGGGTGAGTATGGGGGGGAAAGCCTTCTTCCTAGGGTCTTCTATGCACTTCTTCCTCCGCCCCAATCCTTTTCCCTCAGGCGCCTGTTTTGTTTTCTCCCTTTTCCTTGTTTGCCACCTTTTCCTAAAAAATAGCTATTATTTTTGCCAACTAACAACGATGTTTGGTTTATTCACGTTCCAGAATCTCGCGAACCTGTGTTTTTCCCTTTGGTTTAGTCCCTTCCCTGTTACACCTGTGCTCTGGGAGGGATGGGAAAGGGGATCAAAGGAGCCAGCGGGTGTCAAATGCCCCCAGATCTCAAGGGCCAGGCTCGGGGCTGAAGGGATGGAGAGCAGCCCTGCATCCAAGGCCATGGGATAGTGGGGGATGAAAAGCAGGATGGGAGCCAGCAATGGGAGCTCACAGCCCACAACCCCCCATGTCCTGGGCTCATCCCACAGCGTGGGCAGCAGGGCAGGGGGGTTCTGCCCCTCTGCTCCGCTCAGCTGAGACCCCTCCTGCAGTGCTGCCTCCAGCTCTGGGCTCCTCTGGCTGTCTGCAACGCACCCGCCCGCAATGGCAATGGCTTGGGGGGATTCCCCTGCCAGCCCTGGCATCTCCTGCAGCTCCATGGGCTCCTCAGCACAGCAAAGACACGCACCTCTTGGGGCACTTCCAGAGGAGGCCACCAAGGGGATCCCAGGGCTGCAGCACCTCTAATGGAGACAGGCTGAGAGAGTGGGGGCTCTTCAGCCTGCAGAAGAAAAGCCTGTGGGGAGACCTCCTTGGGGCCTTCCAGTACTTCAAGGCAGCTTTTTAGTGACATGTGGGCAAAGGGTTCAGTAGGGCCTGTCAGAGTAGGACAGGCAGTGAGGGAGTTAAACTAAAAGAGGGGAGGTTCAAACTAGAGAGAGGGAAGAAACATTTGATGATGAGACTGAAACACTGGAACACATTTGCAGGGAGGTGGTGGATGCCCCATCCCTGCAAACATTCAAGGCCAGGTTGGATGGGGCTCTGAGCAAGGTGATCTAGGAAAGATGTCTCTGCTCCCCCTCCAGGGGATCCCCCGCCCTGTGCTCTTGGCTACCAGAGTGATGGGCAGCTCTCAAAGGATGCAAGTGCCCAGAGAGCAGAGGGAACACACAGGACCTCTGTTAGCAGGGACATCTTCAGGTGAGATGGGAATAGTTTGGATCAACACGCTCAGGCTCCACTGTTTTTCACAGTACTTTTGGAAGTTCTGTGAAACTGTAGTTGCACACAATATTTGGGAGTCTGATAACCACGAGGTCCCACAGTGTCACAGGGTCCCCTTGGTGACAGGAAGTCATCAAGTGTCCTATGCACTTGTGGGGGTAGAGTTTTTGGAGGTGTTCTCTGACCCAATCTTCCTTAAGCAAGGCAAGATCTTCCTTCCAACATTCCTATAGCCTGGTCTCCTGGGCCAGAGATCCCTGAGGGCTGGTCTTGTCAGGGCAAAGGTGTTCAGTAACTCTGCCTTCTCTGCATCCTTGCCATGAGCAGAGCGGCTCAGGGGGCTCCTGGGGGTCTCTGCACACAAGATCCCCCTCACACTCTTAAGGGAACTTCCCAGGCTCACCATTCCCAGGACTCCCTGGCAGTGACTCTCCCACCAGCCCAGACTGGCACTGCTGACACTCAGGCCCCTTCCCAGCAGCAGCAGCTCCAGTGACCCGACGGGTCCCCTGTGACTCCCCACACCCCCCACTCTCACAGTCGGACCAGGTTTCCTCACTGCTTCCACCCCAGGTTTCCCATGGCAGAGTCTCATGTCTTAGAAACAATAAAACAATTTATTTCTTGTGAAGAAACACAGAAACAGCCCGAGCTGGTGCCTCAAGGAGGGACCCCCAAAAAAACCTCCATGGGGTTTTATCCCCTCACACTCCAAGCACACAAACTGCTCTTCCTGCTGAGTCCTGGGCTCCTGCCCTGTCTCCAAGTGTCCTCTCCCTTGGCTGCTCCAGGGTCAGCAGCTCATGGCCTTTGGGCTGAGGCCCCTCACCCAGAGCTCATCCCACAGCTCCAACTGCAGCTGCTCCCTGAGCCACCTGCACCCACGGGATTCCTCAGCCCTGGGCACCACGAGGCTCCTGACAGTGTCCCAGGGTCCCTTTGGTTCCATGAGCCCCCACAGTGTCCCAGGGTCCCTTGGGTTCCATGAGCCCCCACAGTGTCCCAGGGTCCCTTGGGTTCCATGAGGCCCTGTGGTGTCACAGTGGCCCCTTGGTTCCATGAGGTTCCACAGTGTCCCAGGGCTCTACACTGGACATGATGGGGGAGGGGCACAAGATCAGGCTTGTTCCGGGAAATCTGTGGGATAACATTAAAAACTTAGAGGGACAAGGTACCCGTGAGGGCCCCTCTGAGGTGACTCTGAGATGGAACAGCCACACTGGAGCACAGCTGATGTCTCACAGAGGTGAGCCAGGGACTCCTGGGGTAATGGAAGCCAACAGGGAACCATCAGAGAAATCCCCTCGTAGCAAAAGGAGGCTCAAGAGGGAACAAACACCTCGTTCAAGAAATTTCCCACTTCAGTCAGCTTGGTGCCAAACTTGTTTTCACAGACAGTTACTGTCAGAGTTGATCATTAGACCACTGAAACTTTAAGTTTCAAACTTAAAAGCTTCAATGAAGAAATCCTGGGGGAACTAAAATCTGGACACGTGGAATCCAGAATTTAGAGCCCTCCAAGGACATGTGAAGTAACCACAAGATAAAGAAGAGACTAACAAAGAAAATTCATCCTGTGCTGGAAACTCCCTGCCTGGTATAAGTAATAATAAGACTGTTCTTGCAAAACTTGTGCTACAGTCCTAATTGGTTTAGCAGTAGAGTAGAAAGTTACTGTTTATGCAGCCTTTGACCCCATTTTGAAGCAGCCTTTGACCCCATTTTGAAGTATCTGTATAGTTTGCTGAGGAACAAGAGAACCCAGCAGCTGCAAGGGATAGGGAAGCCCCTGCTTTGAAGTTTGGTGATCAACTCCCTTCATTTGTGGCCGGAATCAAACAGTTCATCGGGTTCCTGAGACTGGCCAGAGACAGGCGAGAGGGGAAGAAAGGGTAAGGAAATGTCCTAATCTGGAAAGGAGTCCACAGGGAAAGACTGAGGAATCTCATCAGTGAGTAAATGTGGGAAGGGGGGGAAGCAAAAGGAAAATGCCTAAGGGGGACAAAAGTTCAGTGCCCAAGACGGGCAAAAATCCAGATAGGGGATGTGGCAAAAAGGGTGACAACTCTTATGTTCCTCCAGATATTCCCTGAGGTAAAATGTTGGAATTTTGTGGTGATGCATGGTTCAAGCAAATTTCTTCCATAAAACTAGAGCATATGAAAGAAGGAGAAAACCAAAGCAAGAATAAATAGGAAATGAACTCAGCTCAAAAGAGAGATTATAAATCAGAATAACAATTTAATACAAGAATACAATAAGTACAATTATACAGACAAACAATTGGTTTTAACCCACAAACCCCAAATATATAACCCAGCACCTTGGGGCATGAACAGAGTGGTGTTCTTTGGGCCCCCTGAGTCCAAAGGCAAAGGTGAAGGGAAAACCTGTTGGTGAGAGTGCTGTTGCAGTCTGGTCAAGAGTGGTGATTGCAGTCCAGCTGAGGGTGGTGGTCTCAGTCTGGTTGAGAGCAGTGAGCTGCAGTCTTCCTCTGGATCCCACGAGTGGTAAAAAAGGTTCCAAAACTCCAAGTTTATATATTCTCCAGTTCAGGCAGGAATGCTCAGTCCTTCCCTCAGAGCGGGGTATTCCATAAAAGGGTGTGAGGACAGGAACATATTCCTATCTTGCAGGCCTCTTAATGCCTAGTTTATAGCCTGAGGAGTCAGGCTCTGTGTGCAGATGGTGTAAATGCTCTATTGATAACAGTTTCTGGGAAATGGCATGGAAGGCTATAGAATACACAGTTTTGGGTTACACCCATCCAGTGATGAACTGGTCTCAGCTGTCCTAACTAGGACATCGGGACACTGCAGAAACTCCTGAAAACAGAGGAACCTGAGACTGTGCAGAACCTGAGGGCAGAAAGGAGCCATCGGGACACTGCAAAACCTCGTGGAATGAAGGGGCCACTGCTTCACATCTGGGTCTCGTGGAATCAAAGGAAACCTGGGACACTGGGGAAACTCATGGAAGCAGGGAGACCCTGGGACACTGTGGGGCCTCACAGAATCGAGGGGCCATCGGGACACTGCAGGACCTTGTGGGGCCAAAGGAACCCTGGGCTGCTGCAGAACCTCACGGAGCTGGGAAGCTGCTGTGTGGGGCCCCCACGACGAGTGGCTGAGGCTGCTGAAGGAGAAGGTGAATGAAGCCAATTTGCAGAAGTGGAAGCCGTGGGCAACGCCACTGAGCCCCCTTGCCACGGTCAGTTACCATGGCAACCATCGTACATTCCCATTGCTGTGTTTGGTTACCATGGCAACCATCACACATTTCCATTGCTACAAACAGTTACCATGGCAACCATCATACATTCCCTGTGCTATGGTTGGTTACCATGGCAACCCTCATACAGTGCCACTGCTACAGTCAGTTGCCATGGCAAACAGCAGAGATTTTCATTGCTATGGTCGGTTACAATGGCAACCATCACACATTCCTTTTGCTACAGTCAGTTACCATGGCAACCATCATACATTCCCATTGCTATGTCAGTTACCATGGCAACCATCATACATTCCCATTGCTATGTCAGTTACTATGGCAACCATCATACACTCCCACTGCTATGGTCGGTTACCATGGCAACCATCATACATTCCGTTGCTACAGTAAGTTACCATGACAATCATCACACATTTCCATCACTATGGTCATTTACCATGGCAACTATCATAGTTCCCACTCCTACGGTCAGTTACCATGGCAACCATCACACATTGCCATTGCTACGGTCACCATACGTGATGGTTTCCCACCATTTCCATTGCTACGGAAACCATAAGACATTGCCGTCACTTCGGTTGGTTACCATAGCAACTATCATACTTCACACTGCTATGGTCAATTACCATGGCAACCATCAGACATTCTCATTGCTATGGTCAGTTACCATGGCAACCAGCATACATTCCCATTGCTATGGTCAGTTACCATGGCAACCAGCATACATTCCCATTGCTATGGTCAGTTACCATGGCAACCACCAGATATTCCTGTCACTACGGTCAGTTACCATGGCAACCATCAGACATTCCCATTGCTATTGTCAGTTACCACGGCAACCATCATACAGTCCCATTGCTACAGTCAGTTACCATGGCAACCAGCATACATTCTCATTGCTATGGTCAGTTACCACGGCAACCATCAGACAGTCCCATTTCTATGGTCGGTTACCATGACAACCATCACACATTCCATTGCTACAGTCTGTTACCATGGCAACCATCAAACATTCCCATTGCTATGGTCAGTTACCATGGCAACCATCAGACATTCCCATTGCTATGGTCGGTTACCATGGCAACCATCAGACATTCCCATTGCTATGGTCAGTTACCATGGCAACCATCAGACATTCCCATTGCCATGGTCAGTCACCACAGTGTCCTGGTTAGGGAGCAGAGGGGGCAGTTTAGCGCTTTGTGGGTGTCACCAAGTTATTTATCCTGTACCATCCGTGCCATCCCTAGGGCTGTGCTTCCAGCAGGAAAAGCCGGGGCTCTGCACCACAACTGCTCCATCCTGCCCCGCTCTCTGCAGGGCAGGGACTGTCAGCATCACTCCTGTGCTCCCCGTCCTCTGCCCCGCTGCTCCCCCTCACGTTTTCCCCAGATCGGGACGATGGACCTTTGGTGCTGAAAGGGGAAACCACGACGGGCCGTGGTGCTGAACCAAAGCTCTGAGCAGGACGGGGCGGTTGGGGGGCAGCCTCAGCCCCCTCAGCCCTCGGGTTGGGAGGAGAAGAGAGGAGCCAGCGCGGGACTGAGCCCAGGGAGCGGCTGCGCCACACGGCCGGGACGACCCAGCTCCCGGGGCTTGGCTTGTCCTTGGTTCTCCTTGTTGTTGGGCTGAGGGGTTGGACACGTTACCCTTGGGAGCTCCCCCACCGCATTGCCTTTGTCCGGGGGCACCGCACGGACACGTCACTTGGGGAGCACCCAGCATCTTCTCTGTGTGCCCCGTGGTGACCCCCTTTTGGGAGTGAAACACCTTCTCCTTCTGGATACTTTTGCTGCTGATATTGCTGTTGTGACTGTGCGTGTCTTATTCCATTGCTCTGTGCTTTTAGTGAATTGTTATCTCCACCCAGAGTCTCTCATTTTTTGTCCCTCCCTCACCAGAAGGGCCGTGGGAAAGGGAGTGACTTATGTGAATTTTAATTTCCTGATGGTGCTAAAACCACCACACCTGCCATGCACCAGCAAAGATGGAATGATGCAGTGGGTGCTGGGACCTGCCAACACTGGGATGCACATTTAGCAAAGGCCACCTGGTCACTCAGCACTGGGGGATGTGCCAATCAGGCTGGCCCTGTCCAGTCCAAGTTTTTACGTGCCATGGAAAGGGATAAAGTTCCTGTAGTGCACATTAAAAACATGCTGAGAAGACAGTCTGGGTTATTCCTGCTTCAGGCAAAGGGAAGTGCACCCGTGGGATTCACGTGTCTCAAGGACACGGATGCGCTTGGTGGGGAAGGAGGGAAAGATGGGAAATCCAGTGTGTGCCTCAAAGGGACTGGATTTTGGGTGAGAACAGCCAAGGAATTCAGGTGTATTACGGTGGTAACTCTCTAACACTGCATTCTCACTGCTGTGGCCACTCTTTGCCGTGTCGGGGGTATTACAGTGAAAATCACTGAGAGAAATGAACAATGAGCTTGGAGGAGACCAGACAAGCACAGTGGTGATGGAACAAGAACTGGCTGCAAGAGGCAACAAGCCCACAGTAGACAGCATTTTTCCTGCCCTGAAAAAGTATTTTGGCAGATGGAGCCTAAAATCCTGGACTAAATGAACTCAACAGACTTTCATAGACTAAGCAATGAGATCTGTGGGTTTCTATCAAATGATAGGAAAGGTGATGGTGGAATGTATTGGAAAATGTGGGATCTGATATGGTGTAAATGGTGTGGAATAAGAGGTGGACACCAGCCTCGTCTTGGCTGTTCTTCCTAGGAGATAGAGTTAATCTTCCTATAGATTAACTACAGATTAATTCTGAGATAGAGTTAATTTTCTTCCTAACTAGAGAGTTAATTTTCTTCCTAATACCTGGTGCAGGGCTGTGGTTTGGATTCCATGAAAGAACAATGTTGATCACACACTGATGGTTTGGTTGTGCTTACCCTCATCAAGGACTTTCCAGCTTCCCGTGCTCTGCCGGGTGCACAAGAAGCTGGGAGGGAGCAGGGCCAGGACAGCCGACCTGGACATTCCAAAGGGATATTCCACACCACAGAACATCATTCCCAGTGGATACATGAGGAGGGGTTGTGCAGGAGGGGCAGATCACTGCTTGGGGTGTGGGGCACTGGGCAGTGTGTGTGAGCAATCATGTTGAGCATCACTTGTTCCTCTGGGGTTTTATTTCTCTCTCTCTTTCTTCTGTCTCCCTTTTCAATACAGTTATTATCACAGTTACTACACTTACTGTTATTTTCATACTTTACTTTGTTTCAGTTATTACATTTTTCTTAACCCACAGGTTTTGCCTTTTCTTGATTCTCCTCCCCCTGTCAGTGCAGGGGGAGGTCGGGGGACTGAGTGAGCAGTTCTGTGGCACTTGGCTGCTCACTGGGGTTAAACCACACAAAAAGGGAATGCACAGGAGTGGAGACCCTGCTGGGATGTGCTTTGTATTCAGGAACTGCCCAGCACCAGCTGGATAGAGAAGGGCCAGACGTTATGTCCCTGCAGGGCTGGGATTCACTCCCTGCCCCAAAGGCCCCCAATGTGTCTGAGGAGCCCTGGGTGGTGCCTGTCCCACAACTGCTGGGAATGGGGACGGGGTCCCTGCACAGGCCCTGTGCTGTCCAGGGCAGCTGCTGCACTTGTGCTGCAGAGCCCTGGCACCTCCCCTGGCACTACAGGCCCCTCTTTGGGTACTAAATTCAGGTTCAGCTGCCCTGAATTTTGTTCAGCAATGAAGGGATGTCCAGGAGACAACTGCCATTGTACTCTAAGGATGTGTAGAAAATACCCTGATAAAGAACAGGAGAGAGACCTCTCTCCCTGCATTTGGTCAGCTGAGCACCTCTGTGGGCTGCCCTGGACAGGAGGAACAGTGACAGGTTCCCCTGTCCTACATGTGGGCACCTTCTGCCACTGAAGTTGGCCAAAGCAATGTCCCAGCAGCCTCCAAGAAGATCCCACAGCTGCTGCCCTGTGCCTAGGAACTGCTCCATTGGAGCCTGCAGTTCCCAGCAGGAATCTCGGTCACCTCTGGCCCCTCAGAAGTGACCAGGGCTTTGTGTCCCAGCAGGTCACTCCTGGCTTTGGTCTTCATTCATTCCCACAGGAGATGGGACAAGGAGTCTAAGACGGTTTAAATAATTGCACGATCCACTTTGTGGGTACAAAGCTGAATCCTTTGTTTGACACAACTCTAGCTATATATAGGGTTCAGGGAAGGGGGGACATACATTGTATTCACATTTGAGGTTGAGGGTCCAGGAAGCGCAGGGAGATATTTTTCTTCAAACAGATAAACAGATATTTCTTTATCACATTTACAACAGGAGATGGGGTAAACAAGGTGGTAAAAGGATTTTCGTGGAGACAGCAAGTCTGCTTAATTAAAAGATAGTATAAAAATATCAGGTGGTATATGTAAAGAAGCTTTCCTTGTCTGTCTTTCAATTCCATGGTTTCTGGCTAAGATAATTTCTTATCTCTGCAGTGTCATCTGCCCCAACAGGAGTCACCTGCAGGTGCCTGTTTTGGGCCCACTGAACTGGGGCAGGAGGAATCCCACCCCATGGGGGCTGTGGAGGGAGCTGAGTGTCCTTCTGGCCCCAGGTCTGCAGAGCCACAAGGAGACACCTCTGTTGACTCAGCTGAGTCCCTTCCCTCAGTGCAGCTGAAGGAGATCCCTCCTGGGCACTGTCTGGGTTTCCTGTCTAATGATGGGACATGAAAAGGGGACTCTTGAACTTAACTCAATGTCTGTTTGGAGAAATGACCCTGCTGAAAGAAGTGTCTGTGCCCAGCTGAGAGAAGGAACATCATTATTTCCTTCAGCTGTGTCCCAGCAGGGTCCCCTGGAGCCCCAGGGACACTTGGAGGGATCCCTGAAGGGCAGAAGTGCTGCCTGGGGCTGTTGCTGTGCTGCTGAGCTGGGCCAGGCTCCTGGCACACAGGGAGCTCCTGGCAAGCTCTGCCCAGGAGCAGCTCCTCTGCACAGCCCAGCAGGGCTGAGGGCACTGCCTGCAGCACCCAGGGCACAGGAGAGAAGGCAGAGAGATGAGAGGCAGCCTGGGCTGGGAGGTGACTGAGCTCTCACTGTGGGAGAAACCTTCACGGGATTTGAATGAATATTTCTCTGGCTGCAGGAAAGTTCAACTTCCCTTCCTGAAGGCATCTCCTAAAGCTGCCACATCCCACAGCTTCTAGGATCTTTCAGCCGGACTCTCCCAGTTGCTGCAGTGCAGGGGAAGTGGCCATATGGCAGAGCAGGGCAGGAGCTGCAGGCAGCAAGGACAGAGAGGAGAAGGGAGCAGGAGGTTCAAGGGATCCTGGGGTGGGAGGACAGGGCAGAGCTGCTCAGGGGAGGAACCTTCCCAGCCCTTTGCCATGATCAGGCTCTGGCTGCAGAGCAGTGCAAGTGAGTTCCTGCAAGTGCCTCTCCCAGCTGCCAAATGCCCCCAGTGCCAGGAGCTGCAAGGATGGCTCTGCTGGATTTCCTGGGGTGCAACAGGAGAAGCTGCTGCAGAGCAGGACTTGCTGCTGCACCCTCAGAGGCCCAGGGCAAGAAGGTTCCCTGTGGCAGGGCTGGCTGTGGGGTGGGAAGGTGGGGGTGCAGCCAGGGGTGCCCAGGGCTGTGGTGCAGAGCAGGGTCCTGCCCCCAGGGCTCTGTGTGCTGGGGCAGGGACTCTGCTGCCTGCCAGGGTCAGCTCTCAGCCCGGCCAAGGAGCTGCCACGGGGCTGGGGGAGAAGGGGTGGGTGGAAGGAGTGACCCCTCAGGGCTGGGCAGGGCAGGGCAGGGCCGGGCAGGGCTGGGCAGGGCAGGGCAGGGCCCTTCAACTGCAGGCTCAGGGCTCCTCACAGCTCCACCTCCTCCATTTCCAGGGGCCCTTCTCAGGAAGCACATCCCCCCAGAACACCCCCCCTTCCCAGCCACCGCAGGGGTCTGGGATCTGCTCTGCAGCCCCTGCCCAGGCAGAGCTGCCCCTGGGCACTGGGCTGGGGATGGCTCTGGCAGCACTGGCAGGGAGCTGAGCTGGGCACAGGCAGGGGCTGCTGGCAGGAACAGCTCCTCACCCAGGGACAGGCAGGCAGGGACAGGGAGCTGCTGCCACAAGTGCTGGGCAGGGGGATGTGGGCCCTCCCTGCTGTCCCTGTGGCACAGACCCCTTCCCTGAGCAGCTCCTCCCTGGGCTCCTTTCCCAGCCTAAGCAGAGCCTGTGCCCTCAGGCCATGGCCCCTGGGCTGTGCATTGCCCTGCAGCAGCCAGAGCCCAGGCAAGGACAAGGCCCCCATTTCCATCTCTCTCTGTGTGTCCCTCCTCCCTTGGCAGCCGCATTGTGGCATTTCCCTGCCATCCCCTGTTGTCTGGGCTGTTCTTCTTCTCACCATTGGCTTTTCTCAGGCAGTGCAGGGGCTTTGGGGTGGCAGGTTCCTGTCCAGACACAAACCCTTTGGGTGCTGCTGTGGGGATGTCTGGGGGAGCAAAATGCCCAAGTGCCCTCCAGGCAACTTCAGGACATTCAGCTGCTTCCCTGGGTGTCCTGCAGGGTGTCCTCCAGAAGGGCACAGCTCTGCCACAGTATCTCTGTGCTGTCTGGGATCCCCATGGAGAGGACACCTCGGTGGTAGAGCCATAGAAATGCTCTGGGCAGCTGCAATGATCCCTCTGTGCAGCAGTCTGGGAGAAGAAAGAGGAGATCCTAATCAGGCACCCTGAGAAAAGACAAGGAGTCTGTCAATCTGCCCTTTGAGCCCGGATTCCCCTGCTCCCAGAAAGGCCCTGTCTCTTTTTAAGGGAGCTCCTTAGTGTGATCCTCCCTCAGCTCCAAGCTGCCAGCGAGGGGCGGCTGAGAACAGGAGTGATGGCCAGCGTAGTTCTTCTCTCTGCACTGAGACCATCCCTTTGCCTCCCAGGACCCACGAGATTTCACTTGGAGAACATTAGAAATGTCAGGGATTTCAGCCATCCAAATTTACTTCTAAATGTTCCAAGTGAAACTGTAACAAAACTACAGCAAATCCCCTCAGCTCTGCTCTGCAGTTGGGCAAACTGTGAACAGCAGGGCTGGAGATGCTTTGATGTGTCACAGGCACATTTAATCTCGGATCACCCCGTGTTCCGAGTTGCCTCTCACAGCAAGGAGGATTCCTCGGGAGCCTGTCACAGGGTCCCTGCTCTCAAAGCCCCCATCAGCCAGCAAAACCCAGAGCTCAGGGGAGGGGGATGCAGAGAGGTCTTCCTAAAAAGAGAGACACATTTTGCCAATAGAGTCTGACCTGACTCAGTCCTGCCTTTTCCTCCTCAACAGAAAACCACACCCTGAGGCAGCCCCAGAGCTGGAGGCAGCACTGCAGGAGGGGTCTCAGCTGAGTGGAGCAGAGGGGCAGAACCCCCCTGCCCTGCTGCCCACGCTGTGGGATGAGCCCAGGACACGGGGGGTTGTGGGCTGTGAGCTCCCATTGCTGGCTCCCATCCTGCTTTTCATCCCCCACTGTCCCCATGGCCTTGGATGCAGGGCTGCTCCCCATCCCTTCAGCCCCGAGCCTGGCCCTTGAGATCTGGGGGCATTTGACACCCGCTGGCTCCTTTGATCCCCTTTCCCATCCCTCCCAGAGCACAGGGGAGGTCCAGGTGCTCCAGGGGCTGCCCCGTGTGCCCCTTGCCTGGCCCAGCCCCCAGCAGGGACATTCCATGATGCCCCAGCCTGCACTGCTCAGGATGCACATGGAGGGGGTGAAGGGGATCTCGTGTGCAGAGACCTCCAGGAGCCCCCTGAGCCTCTCTGCTCATGGCAGGGGAGCAGCCAGAGAGGCTCCGGGTGTGCAGGGGCTGGAGAAGGAGGGGACAGTGACACGGGAACGCAGGCACGGAGATGGGAACACACCCATGGAGATGGAAACACACCCATGGAGATGGGAACACAGACATGGAGATGGGAACACAGACATGGAGATGGGAACACACCCATGGAGCTGGAAACACACACATGGAGATGGGAACACACACATGGAGATGGAAACACACACATGGAGATGGGAACACACACATGGAGGTGGGAACACACACATGGAGATGGGAACACACACATGGAGATGGGAACACACACACACAAGATCAGGCAGAGTAGCTTTGCTGAAGGGATTTATTGATCATTCAGGGGAAATGCCCCTGGGCTCTGAGAAAAAACAGGGGGTTCTTCCAGGGATGATCATCTCCTCATGCCACTGGAGGGGGACAGGGCACGGGTGTCACCACCAGTCCTGAAAGACAGAGCCCCAAAATGTCACCCCCAAAGTCCACTGCAACATGAGAGGGGCCTTGTCCTGACCCCTCTCCCTGCAGGCACTGCTCACCTCAGACATCCAGGGATGCAGCCACGCCTTTCTCACCAACAAGACCCACCACCTTCTCAACCACAGGGGGCTGGGGACAAAGACAGGCTCAGAGACACACTGGGTGCAGTGGGATGTATTGGGAGCCTGGGGGAAGAAATGGAATCCTTGGGAAGGTGCACTGGGGTATACTGGGGCAGACTGGGATGGTCAGAAGTGTCATGGCCATGTGAGGGGAGGACCCAACTCAGGCAGAACTCCTGGTACCCACCTGAGCCATCTTCAGGATCCCAACTTCCACTAAATCCACCTGGAGAGAGACCAGGAGCCCTGGCTGGTCACTGGGATGTCCCCGGTGCCAGCGAGGGATGGGGGGACCAAAGTGTCCCCCAGTTCCCAGACTGGATGCCCTCCAGTCCCCCCGGCCCACTCACCTCCCGCAGATCATTTTGGGTTCCTGCCAAGAGTGCCTGGGCAAGGAGAGCAAAAGTTTAAGCAGGATTGGCCCCTGTGGGGCTGGGGGAGGAACACGGGTGTCCCCAGCCCCCCCAGCCCAGGGCTGCCCCCGTCTGAGGGGGAAAATCCCTTCTGCTCCCCCTGCTCCCACTGCACCCAGTTTCACCTCCAACCCCTGTGCCTGCAGGGCCCAGGGTGGGGATGGAGACAAGGAGAGCCAGGGGAATTCAGGGCCTGCAGGGAGGGTGGGGGGAGGTTGGGGGGGACCCAAAGATGCTGAACTGGGGGGGACTGGGAAGCCCACGGGACTGGGATTGGGGTGTTGAAGGGGCCCTGTGTGGGATGCAGGGGAGGGGAAAGGAATTCAAGTGTAGGGACATGGGGACTGCAAGGGAGAGGCTTGGTGGGGACAGGAGGAGGAGGATGGAGGAGGACAAAAATGAGGGGACTTGGAGATGGTTGGGAGTGGAGAGGGAGGCAAGGAATGGTCTTGGGAGGTACCAGGGCAGTGGCCTGGGTGAAAGGCAAAGGTCTGAGGGGAAAGATGGAAAGAAAAGCTTTGGGAATGATCAGTGGGAGGATGTTTGGGGACCCTGGGTAGGACACAGAGCAGATCCTGGGGAGGAGATGCCTGAGGGGACCAAAAAGGATGGGATGGGAGGCCCAAGGGGTGGGATTTGGGAGCACCATTAAAAGAAACAGGTGGGGGCCCTCCCAGCAATTGACAGTGGACCTCCCTTGTCAGGGATTGCTGAATGGCTTCCTGCTGTTGCATCTTTCATTTCTTATCCAAAATCACCCAAATAGTTTTCAAACAGTGCCTGCCAGTGGAGCTTGAAGGCACTCGTTCCATCAAAGCCATACCTGTAATTCAGAGGCATAAATAGAGAATGTAGATTTGTCTCTTAAGGTGCTGTCTCATTTCTACTAGATGTCAATTAGCATCATGTAAAACATGATCATTAAAATTGAAAACTCTTACCCTTCTATTTCCCTTTGAAAAATAATTCTGCTCTTAAAACTCTCACTTCTGTTTGATTGTTTAAAATCCAAATGAATGTGTGTACTAGTGGACACAGACAGGGCTCCCTCACAGAGAAGCCCATGAAGTATGGGCTGGATGAGCAGACAGCAGGCTGGTTGAAATCTGCTGGCCAGGGTGGTGATCAGGAATGCAACATCCAGCTGGAGGCCAGTGATCAGCAATTCCTGGTGAACATCTTCATTGATGATCTGGATGATGGGATATAGTGCTCAAGTTTAATGGAGCTGATGAGTTTACATTCCGACTGCAAGGAACATGTTTTCACATCTGAAGCAGGGGATGGGAAATCAGAGACTCACTGTGAACACCCAATGATTTCCAGAGCCTTTCCAGAGCATTTCATTCAAATCCGGGAATTTTGGATTAAAAAATCATGGTGCTCCTCCATTACTCTGGAAAGGGGACCCTGGTCTGTCAGGAGTGAGGACATTGCTGAATCTGAAAGCTGGAGAAGACAACAAGAAATGTGTGACCCTCCAGAGGATGAAAGCCCTGGATGAAGTTGTCAAGAAGTTCAGACCCAATGCCTTTCGAGTTTTACGGTTGTGTCTTAACATTTCTTGTAGTTTTCCCCTTGTTTGTCCCCTGAAATTGTTTGATGAAAACTCCCCTTGATGTCTGTATCCTTAGACCCCGCTCCCCGATTGGCCAAAGTTTGCTGCATTGCAGTATTTCCTTTTTTGGCCACCCTTTCCCTAAAATGGATAAACCCTACCCCTTTTTCCCTTATCTAGTTACACTTTGCATGCTGGGGTCCCATCTGGGCTGCCAGGAAGAGCTGTGCTTTGGTACCAATTACCTCTGAAGCTGCTCGTATGCCTTCATAGGCTGCTAAGATTTCCTTCTCCACAGGGGTGGAATTGGCCTCAGAACCTCTGTAGCTTCGGCTCCAGAAACCCAGTGGTCGCCCTCACGTCTCACCAGGCACCTTTGGCCAGAGGCTCCAGGAGGGACCTTTATCTCCAGCTGCAGAGTAGAGCACATTCTTTACCTCTGGTCCTGTCCTGACTGCTCCAACAGCCACGGCATGTGCAATCTCTTGCTTGATCTGCCTGAAAGCTTGTTGTTGTTCAGGACCCCACTGGAAATTGTTCTTTTCACAGGTCACAAAGTAAAGAGGGCTCACCATCTGGCTGTACTCTGGGATGTGCATCCTCCAGAAGCCAATGGCTCCCAGAAAAGCTTGGGTTTCTTTCTTGTTTGTGGGTGGAGCCATTGCTACAATCTTGTTGATGACGTCTGTTGGTATCTGGTGTCGTCCATTTGCCATTTCAGCCCTAGGAACTGGATCTCTTGGGCAGGGCCCTTGACCTTACTCTTCTTGATGGCAAAACCAGCCCCGAGGAGAATCTGGATGATCTTCTGTCCTTTCTCGAAAACTTCTTCTGCTGTGTCCCCCCACACAATGATGTCATGGATGTACTGGATGGATGGATGGGGGTCACAGCATCTCGGTTCCTCCGATACTGTTGCCTGTGTACAGTTGTCGTGGCCGTTGGCACTTCTTGTCCCCAAAGCTCCAGCGATTCCTTTCGTACAACAAGGGGACCAATGCAGCACCACCTCTCCAATTTTAAGTAGCATTTTCGCTGCCTTCACCACTAGGATCATTGTCACTGAACAATGTAGGGATGGGTTAAAGCTGATCTTGGAGTCTTTGCTACCAAACCTTGAAGGCCACCATTAAGGAAACTGGTTACTAGGCTGTGGATGTCGAAATTAAGGAAAGGAAGCAATTTGTTCCATCCATCTGAACGGTCCCTTACAGGATGTCCTGGGACAGGCACAAAACCAGAAAGAATCAGGAAAAAATTAGTAAAAAGGCCATTGTTATTATTTTTCTTTCTCCTTGTTCCTAAACAAAGCTATGTTTAGATAAACACAATCCTTCTTGGCAGCTCTCCCAGGAGTGTCCCAAAACAATGGGGGATGTTGACAAACAAACCTGCTCTTGGCAGCTTTCCCAGACAATGTTCCCACAACAAAACCAAAGGAACCAAAACAATCCCACTTCTGACACCAAAACCATCTGTAGCTGGTTGGAGTTGGCTTCCTGCCAAACCCCACATACTACAGAAGATTACTACGTGTAAATTTAGGGTAGAACTTAGGTGGGAGGTTCCTGTGCCACAGAGCTCTTTCCCACAGTTTCTCTTGGAAAAGAATGGAGTTCCACAGCTCATTGCTTCCATTTCAATCTTTTTGGCCTTTGACCACTCTGGAAAATCTGTACCAACCTGATGAGCAGAAGTCTTGGGCTTTACCACAGGTGTCTGGGTGGTGTTCTGAGAGCCAGACTTCTGCTCAGTCCCAAACTGATGCCAAGATGTCCCAGGCCAGGTGAATCCAGAAGTGGACTTGCAGCCAGAACTCCGCTGACAGCGCTGCTTGGGACTGCAGATCTGCTTCTGTGGCGCTCCAAAAAGAGCTTGGTGTTGGCCACTGCAAGTCTCTCAGTAGCTCTGAAACATTCACAAGCACACACAGAGTCATCTCTGGCAGGAAGGCTTTTGCAAAGTTCCCCTCCACAGCCTTGGCTACTACTCGACTTCTAAAAGCCAAGGGCATGAAGAGCGTCCAAAACAAGCACATCCTTTGATCTGAGCTTGTTCACAGGGCCTGTTTCTAAGAAATCACACCAAGTGCAAGGAGCAGCCAGTGTCACCTCCAGAAGAACTCTGGCCTACCCTGGCCTTCTCAAGGAAAGCTCAACCCTCAGACCCGCTGCCAAAACAGAAGCCAAGAAAGAGCCGCCTTATTTTGGATTCACAGAATCCAACTCTCTTCTCCCAGAGGCCTCTCCTTATTCAAACAGGAAAGGGCACAAGATTCATCTTCTCTGTCACCCACGGCATGAGGAGAGGAGAGACTGGCAAAAAGACTGCCTGCTAAAACAACCTCAACTTGAAAAGACACCAATAATGCCAGAGTGGTGCTGCTGTGGGGTTACTGCTGGAACTCTAAAGAGAAAGGAAGACAGGTCTGAGGAAGGGAAGGCTCTGAAGGAACTTTCCCCACAAAGATGCCACGTTCTGCTTTCACACCTGATGCTGGCCAGATGCAGAAAAGGGATTTCCAAGGAAAATGCAGGAGGAAAAAGGAGTCTGTTCTTACCAGTCCAAAAAAGCAGGGACTTACCTTTCCAGTTTCTTGGCGAGGCTTTTTCTGGTTTTGGCTTCCACCAGATACAGCTCTTTGTACTTGTCCACTTCTGCCTGGGTGGATTCCTTTTGAAAAGGTCTTTCTGCTTGGTTGCTTTTTGTCCTTCCCAGTGCACGTTCCAGATCTCTAATTCTGTCTTCTAATTGTTTTTTCAGTGAGTCCACATGACTGGCTCTGATTTCTTCTAAGGTGTCCTGGTGGGCTGCCTGTGCCTGAAGGAGACAGTGCACCTTCAACCACCACAAGAAAAAGAGAGCTCTGCCCAGCACAAAATTGCACACACCCAGTTCCAAGGGCCCAGCCTTACTCAGAGAGGAGGCTCTGCCTCCTCAGTCCCAGCAGCAACCAAGGCAGAACCCAGGAGCTGCCAGGGCAAACAATTCTTTGCAGTGGGAAAGAAGCCCAAATGAGCACTCTGCTTCAAAGCTACTAATGAAGAGACACTGGGTCTGTAGGACAGGGCATGTCCAAAAGGATTCTTCAAAGACAAGAAGAGCTTCCACATCCACCTCCACCCCCTCACCCACACCACTGGAATTTCAGTGACTCCTTTTCTGAGCACTTTCACCTCCTACAAGGACAAAGCAGCACCTGTAGGTCTGGCCATGACAGCTGCAAGCTGCCAAACCCATTCAAGGATGAGCAGTGAGAAGCAGAGCAGCGCACAGAGATCCCCCAAGCACTGCAAAGTGGGAATCTGCCTTGGGCAGCCTTTGGATTCAGGGACCTGCCACCACATTCCACACCCATGACAGCACTCCTGCCCAACCACATTGCCTTCTGCCACTGCCTTCAGCAAAGACAGAAGCTAACCCACAGAATACAGGAGCAAAAGAAAAAGACCAAACACCATGGCCACAAGAGAAGTTTACGTAGTGCCTGTGGACACTGGGGAGAAATTCACTTACTTGCAAAAACTCATTGACTTCTTGGAGTTTTTGCCTTATTTCCTGGTCTGCTTGTTCTTCCACCTCTCTTTTACACTGTTCGAGTTGGCTGCGATCCACCACGTTGGTCTCCAAATGATGGTGGAGTTTTGCCAGCTCTTCTTGCAGCTGGCATTTGTCCATGGCCAGGTTCTCGCACTCCCCACGCAGGGCAGACAGCTCTTCTTGCAAAGCCTGATTTTTGGCCTCCAGCTGCGTGCACTGTTCACGTTCCCTGTCCAACTGCTGGGAAAGTTCAGCAACCTGCAGACAGAAAATAAAAAAAGGAACTCAGTGGGAGGCAAAGGCAGTGAATTCTGGGAAAACCCCAAAAGGGGGTGCCCAGGGAGACTTTATTCATCATCTGCTGGCTCAGGACTAGACACAAAGTGCAACCAGGCTTTTCTTTTCCAGCAAGAACAGCTTTCCCATCATTTGTCATGGGATTCCTCAGCTTCCCAGCCTTTTGGAGTTCCTCATGCAAAAATGCTCCAAGCTTCTGGACTCCAAAGGAATGACTGCAAAGGCAGGAAGCCATTCTACAGGGATGCCTTCAAACCCAAGCGTGACTCTGACAGACGCCGCTTTAGCAACGGATCCGAGTGACGAGCGGAGAAGGGATCAGAGGTTCTGTGCCACTGCTGCACAGGCACAGCAGCCTCAACAGCACTGCTGGGAACAGTCCTTCTGGCTCCCCGCCACAGGATGGGCTGAAACAGCTCCCCGTGAGCAAGAAGGGACAGATTTTCCCCTGGGAGGCCCCTGTCCTCCTCGTGCCCTGGGCAGCAACAACACTGTGGAGAAAAGCAAAACCTCAAGTGCCTCCTGCTCAGCTCGTGCCTGAGACAGGGCTCAGGGGCTGATGGTGCCCTGCCAGTGACAGCGCTGTTCCTCCCCTCTCTGCCAGGGCAGCAATTCATCTGGCACACCCAGAGGACGCTGTCACAGCCTCCCTCCAGCTGCAGCCAGGCCTGAGCTGGGCCCCACTGCTCTCAGCCCATGCACGTGATGTCCTGCCAGGACGGCAGACCTGCCCATCCCTCAGGCCCAGCCGGGGGATCTGCACTCTTGGCTGACCCCACTCACTCTCAGGGGACCTGTTCTGCTCTTCTTGCTCAGGGCCTGTGGGACGGCTCCCTGGCCCCTCAGCTCACGCACCCTGCCAGGCTGGCTGCCACTCCTGGCTTGCCCCTCCTCTGCAGGACAGCCTGGCCTCCATCAGCCCTTACACCTACTGCTTTGCCCTCAACATTTGCATCTTTCCCCAGAAGGAGAACTACCTCTGGATTAGTTCGAGTCATCTCCCACTGGAACAGCAGGAGGAGCATTAAGAAAAGCCCATCACATCCAAAATGCAGCCAAGGGAATAAAAACATCCACACGACAAGAAATAGAGGGAAAGCATCTCCCAGCTTTCAAAAGAAGGAACACCACAACCAAAGAGCCCCACCCAGAGCGCAGCTCACCTCTCTTTGGAATCTATCAACTTCCTTGACCTTTTCAGAATATCTCTTCTTCATTTCTTCCAGCTGGGACTGACTTCCTTTCTCTTCATTAACCCGGAGTTTCCTCCTCTCTATCCTCAGAAGCTTTTCCAGCCTGCACAGCAAATTAGTCAAGAAACCCATGAAACACAGGAAGAACCACCCTTTCCCCCACGGTCTCACAGAAACAGCACAGACAGCATCCAAGCCTAGAATGGCTTGGCTTGGCAGGGACCTTAAAGATCATCCAGTTCCAAGCCTCCTGCTGTGGGCAGGGACACCTTCCACCAGACCAGCTTGTTCACAACCCCATCCAACCTGGCCTTGAACACTTCCAGCCATGGGGCATCCACAGCTTCTCTGGGCAACCGGTTGCAGTTCCTCACCACCCTCACAGCAACCAATTTCTTCCCAGGATCAAATCTAAACCTACTCTCTTTCCGTTTGAAGTCATTCCCCCTTGTCCTCTCACTACCTGCTCTTTTAAATGCACTCTCTTCATCCTTCTTGTGGGCTCCCTTCTCACCCCAAAAGGCCACAATTAGGTCACCCCAAAGCCTTCTCTTTTCCAGGCTGAAGGGTTGCAATTGTCCCAGCCTTTCCTCCTAGCAGAGGTGCTCCATCTTTCCAAGCACCTTGGTGGCCTCCTCTGGGCTCAGTCCAACAGCTGGAGGTCCTTGCTGTGCTGAGGAGCCCAGAGCTGGATGCAGCACTCCAGCTGGGCTCTCCCAAGGGCAGAGCAGAGGCAGAATGCCCTCCCTCCACCCGCTGGCCACGCTGCCTTGGACGCAGCCCAGGACACAATTGGCTCTCTGGGCTGCGAGCGCACATCGCCGGCTCATGTCCGGCCTCTCCTCCAGCCCAAGGGCTTCTCGGCAGGGCTGCTCTGCCCCTCTTCATCCCCCAGCCTGCACTGATACAGGGGCTGCCCTGAGCCACGGCCAGCAGCTTGCACTGGCTCTTGGTAAACCATCAGCAGATTGCCATGGGCCCACTTCTCCAGCTTGTCCAGGGCCCTCTGGATGGCATCACCTGTGTCAAACACACCCCTCAGCTTGGTGTCAGCTGCGAATTTGCTGAGGGCGCACTCCATCCCCTCCTCTGGATCATTAGTGAAGACATTAAAGAACACTGGGCCCAGTCCAGACCCCTGAGGGACACCACTCGGCACTGATGGCCCTCAGCACTCTGAGCCATTGATCACCACCTCTGCATGGCACTGTTCACCCAATTTCTTATCCATCTAACAGTTCACACATCCAGTCCGTCTCTCTCCACTTTGGAGAGAAGGATGTTGTGGGGGACTGTGTCAAAGGCTTTCCAGAATGACAGGGAAATGACATGGGTAGCCCTTGTCCACTGAGGCAGTCACTCCATCTTAGAAGGTCACCAGGTCGGTCAAGCAGGACTTGCCCTTGGGAAGCTGTGCTGGTGCTTCCAATCACCTCCCTGTCATCCACGTGCCTTGACAGAGCTTCTAGAAGGATCTTTTCCATCACCTCCCCAGGCACAGAGGGCAGGCTGACAGGTTGGCAGTTCCCAGGGCCCTCCTTTCTACCCCATTCAAAGATGGGCACAGTGGGGTTCCCTTTTTCCCCTCACCTGGGACTTCCCCTGACTGCCACGACTTTTCAAATATCAAGGAGAGTGTCTTGGCAACTCCATCAGACCCTGGTGGCCAATGGAGGGCAATAATGCTGGCCAGATGTAGAAGATGGATTCCCAAGGAGAATGCAGGAAGAAAAAGGAGTCTCTTATTACCACTCCAAACAAGCATGGACTTACCTTTCCACTTTCTTGGCCAGGCATCTTCTGGTTTTCACTTCCTCCACATACAGCTCTTTGTACATTTCCATCCCTCCCTGTGCTGCTTCTTTACGAGAAGCACTCTCTTGTTGGGTGTTTCTGATCATGTCCAATTCACTTTCCAGATCTCTAATCCTTTCTTCCAACTGGATTCTCATGGATTCACAATGACTGCCTTCAATTTGTCCTAGTGGGGCCTGGTGGGCTGCCTGTGCCTGAAGGAGACAGTGCACCTTCAACCACCACAAGAAAAAGAGAGCTCTGCCCAGCACAAAATTGCACACACCCAGTTCCAAGGGCCCAGCCTTACTCAGAGAGGCGGCTCTGCCTCCTCACTCCCAGCAGCAATCAAGGCACAACCCAGGAGCTACCAGGGCAAACAATTCTTTGCAGTGGGAAAGAAGCCCAAATGAGCACTCTGCTTCAAAGCTCCTAATGAAGAGCCTGTGGACACTGGGGAGAAATTCACTTACTTGCAAAACGAGGCTGACCTCTTGTAGCTTTGCACTTCTTTCCTGGTCAGCTCCTTCTGCCACCTCTCCTGTACACTGTTCTCTTTGGCTGCCATCCAGCACCAAAGTCTCCAAATGGTGGTGGAGTTTTGTCACCTCTTCTTGCAGCTGACATTTGCTCTTCTCCAGTGTTTCACACTTCCCAAGCAGAGTGGACAGCTCTTCTTGCAAAGCCTGGTTTGGGGCCTCGAGCTGCATGCCTGTTCCAGGCTCCATGTCCAGCTGCTGGGAAAGTTCACCACCCTGTGCACAGAAAAAAAAAATAAAGGAAACTCAGCATGGTCTAAAGGCAGTGAATTCTGGGAAAATCTCTCAAGGGGGTGGCCATGGCAACTGTATTTATCATCTACTGGAAACCAGCCTAGAAAACACTTGAAAGATTCCCCCACAGAAAGAAGAAACTTTAGACCTACTTAAGAATTTGGGAGACACTTCTGGCAACAATACTTCTGGGTCCCTTGGAGCTCATGATGAAACTCCTCATTTAGAATCTAAGAATTCCTCCAGTGTTCAGCACACCAAATACCCTCAGGGCTTTTGTAGCAGCTGGGGAAAGGAGCAGGCTGCTTTCTGAGCAGCCTCTGCTGAGGAGAAGGCAGAAACTGAGCTCCCCAGGCTCTGCAGGAAAACTTCATCTGACAGTTGCCCCACAGAAATAGGCAACTAGGCTCAAGAGTCACAAAAAGGCAAATTTAGCACCAGCTTACTGAGGCAGAGGCTTGCAGGGCTCTCGGAAGGGCTTCAACGCTCTCTCTTGGCTGCTGGACAGTGCCTTCCAATCTGCTGTTCTCACTTGCAAAGCTTAAGAAGAAATACAGCTCTTATTACCAGAAAAGCCAATGCCAGACAAACTGTGCTGAGGAACAGAAGCCACAGCAGAAGTGTCCTTCAAAATCCCACTGACTGTCCCCCTGTTTCCACCCAATCCCCCAAAGCCACAGACCCCTCGCTTCACTGGGTTACTCTCTTACTGTTGCACGTCTTCTTCCAGGAGGTCCTGCAGTTCCTGGGAGGAAGTTATTGCCTCTCTTGTCTTGGCATCCAAGGCAGTCTTCAAGTCAGGAACACAATGCTCAGACTGAAGATGCTTTCCTTCCTCCTCCTGCAGCTGTAAAATCACGGGAAGAATCCACAGTTGTCAGGGGAGCTTTTCCAGAGAGGAGCCAGCTGCTGCTGAAGAACTCAGGTGCTGCATGTCTGTGTGCATCCCCTCTGCCCAAAGAACTGCAATCCATTCAAGTCCCTTCAAAGCTTCACTTCTACTCCCCAATGAACACAATGAACACTGATTTGTCAGTTTTCAGGATGGATAGGAAGCAACAGGCACCCCCAGGTTTATCCCTGTGGGGACAGGCTTTCCATACCTCCGCGTCAGCCCTGTCCAGCTCCTCCTGCAAGCGCAGATTATCTTCCTCCAGGTGAGCCTCATGGCTTCCAGGAACCACAAGAGCACTCCTAAAGCATGCAAAATTTCATCGGAAACATGTCTGATCCTGCATCAGTTTTCCCCTGCTTGCTCCCAAAACAGCTCTTCCCCCCTTTCCTACAAGCTCCGGGAAAGCAAAGCCAAGTCCATGGAAGCATTGGAGAATTTCTCTTCCAAGGGGCCTCCCTAAAGCAGCCTCAACTACCAGCTCAGGCCGTGCTGTTCAGGGCTCCTTGCACTGCTCTTCAAAGTCCCCCCAGATGCGGCTGCACAAACTCCCAGGGCAAGCCCTTCGACCCCCTGACCATCTCCATGGCAGGAAGTTTTCTCCTTCTGTGCTCGGAGCCCCTCGTGTCCCCTGGGACAGTGTTGCTTCTCTTTCCCCCAACGCTTCCCTTCAGAGCACTGAACGCCCCAACTCTGCCGTGCCTCAAACCCCCCTGGCCTGCAGAGCAGCCACGCTGCTGAGCTACTGGCAAGTTTCCCCGGGGCTCTGGCTCTGTGTGGGGGGAGGGCACCACAGACAAGGCTTTCTTGCAGACCTCAGCGGGCAAAGGACGAGAGCCCCTGAGGTACGAGAGCAGCCAAGGGCAGACCTGCATTCACCAGTCCCACGGGGAACTGCTTCCACGGGGCTGCTCCTTCTTTTTCCCAGCTCATTGCCACGCCCCTCGTCTGGGTCACACTTGCAGACTACCCAGAACACCCGGGGGCTGTTTTGACAAAGCCCTCACCTTTCCCCCTGGCCTTGAGCAGGCCTGTCAGCTGCTTTGTTCACAAGGCACTCCAGAATCTCCTCGTGCTGTTGCAAGGCTGCAAGTTTCAAGGGGGTAAATCCCCACTAAAAGGAGAAAGAATCCCCATTAGAAAGACACAGACAAACTCTGCAGCTGTTGGAAAGAGCAGCTTTAGCCACATGCCAAGGTTACCTGGTTCTGAGCATCACTCTTGGCATGATGCTCCAGTAACAGCCCTGCTACAGCTGTGTTTTTAGAGAGCACAGCCAGGTGAAGGGCAGTGTTGCCGTCAGCGTCTGCCAGATTGGGGTCGGCACCGTGTTCCAGCAGAACAGCAACACATTCTTCCTGCTCCTGCTGGACTGCCTGGCAACAACACACCAAAAGGGAAAGGCTTCCAACTTTTCCATCCCCCTCTGTCACAACTCCCTCAGCTCCTGAGTGCTGCCATAGAAGACCACCTTCAAAGATCAGCTAACAGAGGCTGTGCCCTGCCCATTGCAATAGGTGTGTTTCTATGGCCCTGCCCTGCAAGGAATCCTGCCAGACACCTCCCCTTTAACACCCCAGCACTGAGCCCCACCTCCAAGCTCAGAAGGCATTCCACACACCTTCATCAGGGCTGTTCTCTTGAAGCTGTCAGCGAGGTTGGGCTGGCTGTTCTTTCTTAGCAGATATCTGACGACATCTGCATGGCCATTGGCCGAAGCCAGATGTAGAGGTGTCCTAAAAATTAAACAGACACTCTTAACCCAGACAGACAAAGGACGAGCCCAAGCTGTGTCTGTACCCAGCACCCTGGGGACCCTGCCCGGACTCTGCTCCTCCTGCTGCTGCTGCTGCTGCTGCTGCTGCTGCTGCAACCCTGCCCTGATGAGCCAGAGGGCAGAAGAGAACAGGTGAGGGCTGAGCAGCTGCAGAACAGCCCTGCAGAGAGAGCACGGCCAAGGGGCAGCTGGGCAACACGCGTTTGCAACAGCGCTGGAGCCCGGCCGGCAGCTCCGAGCAGTGAAAAGCTCAAGAGTTCCCTGTCCCAGCTGACAGGGCAAATGTCACTTTTCAAGCCTTGTCCCTAAGAGAGGGCTGCCGAGGACTACTGCAGCTTGGCTCAGGAGCAGCCAAGGTGTGCCATCAGCGTGGCCCAGAACTCACCGCATCTCCTGGTCTGGCCTGTCGATGCCGACTACCTTGACGTACCAGCGCCAGCGCCTCAGCCAGCCCAGGTCACCGCGGGCGGCCGCGCGGTGCAGCCTGCCCAGCCCCTGCTCCCGGAGCTGGGAGGCGCTGCTGGAGCTGGTGGCAGCCCAGGGCTGCCCACTGGGGCTGCTGGAGGGCGACTGCCGTCGCTTCTTGCTCAGAAGCCACGGCATGGCCCTGCTTGGAGCTCCCAGCAGCAGGAAGGGCAAGAAGGCCCCGGCGGGCTGCCGGGAGCCAAGTGGGGATGAGGAATGGGACGGGGCGAGGTTTAGGGGGAGGGTGACAAAGGGGACGAGAATAAGGACGGGCACAGGGTATGAAGCACAAGGCAGACGAGGTCGCCCTGCGCAGTGGTCGTGGCCTGCAGCTGCCAAGACGGCGATGCAGGCGCGCAATGCTCCCCGAGCGGGATGTGCTGCTGCTCCCCGAGAGGCTACAGCAGCTCTGGGCGCCGGCTGCGGGCACCAACAAAGCCGTGCCCGACTGGCGCCTGTGGCGTCACAATGGCTGGTGGAAGGCTCAGCGCGTCAGCGTGGGGTGTGACAGAGGCCACGGGGCAGGGTGGGGCCGGGTGGGACAGGGCAGGGCGGGGCAGGTGTGAGGGCGGCCCTGCTGGGCCTTGTGGGAAGGAGGCGGCCTGGGCCTTGTGAGGGCGGCCGGCGGGAGTGGGCACTGCCCCGCCTCAGGGCGCCCCGGGGCAGGGCCCGGGACGCTCCCACCGGGCCGCAGGCTGCGGTAGGCGCTGGAGCAGCTCCCGCATCACCCGCTCTGGCTTTTTGCTTCAGCCTGGAGCCGGGCTGCCTCTGGACACACTGCCATCAAATGAGGCTCAGGACGAAGTGGGGCCACCACAGCTCTCAAGAAATGCCCACCCAGCGCTCCAAGCCTTCCATGCCAGAGTTCCCAACAATTCCTCAACTCCTTTGTCTTGTCCCTCTTGAAGAGCAGACACCTCACCCCCCTTCCCCTCACAACTGCTCTCTCCTGCTGCTTTGCCAGATGCCAACAGTGAATTTCTGCTCTGCTGCTCCACCAGGCAACAAGCAGCACACAGCAGGGCAGGAAGAAACTTTCAAACACATCTTGTCCCACTTTGCCCCAATGACAACACCAAGTGTTGGAAGGACCACAAGTTCTGCACCAGCTTTCTCAGGGGAGGGACGCTACAATGGACCACAAACAGGCTGAAGAAATTTCCCTTTTTGTTTGCGGATGTGTCAGGGTTGTGTTAGATGTTGATACTTTTGGTCTGTTTTTGGCCCAGCCACCTGGGACAGTCTCTCCTTTTCCTACCAAGTTAGGAGAAAACAAGCACTGAGAAACTGGAACTTGGACCTTGAAGGAGGCGTTTTGTACAAACTACAATTAATTGGTGTCTTCTTATTGGCTGATGGCCTTCCAAGGGCATTTGAAGAAGAAAGTGAAGAGGAGGGTGATGAAGTATGGCCCCAGACTCATTTAGAAAAGACCCCCTGAAGTACAGTGTGCAAGTGTGGGGGGAATTCCAAAGGACACACGCATGCACAGAAGGGGCACCACTTCCAGAACGCTGGCAGGGACTGAAGGCCTCTGGCTGGGTGGTGCTGGCCACACCTGCCCAGGCAGACCTCACCAATTAATTGGGTAAAAAGCTGATGGCTCGTGCTCAGCAGACACAAGCTTCACCTGAAAGGACAACGTTGCCTGTTGCGGGGACGCTGCGACCTTGTGAGCCTGCCGACTGTCCCAGAGTGCAGCTTCTGCTCTGGGCAATTCTGGGCATTCTGGGGAGGTGAGATAACTTCAGAGACAACACCTGGGGGACTGAGGAGTCGTACTGAGGGCTTATTTTTCTCCTCCTTCCTCTCTCTTGTTTTTTTTCGTTTTGTTGGCCACCTCTTGCTAATAAATATTGGTTTTGTTCCTTCCGAACTCTCCCTGATACAGCTGCTAAGAAATTAATTAAAAAACAAAACATAACAAAAGAGCCCCCCCCAACTAGAGGAGAACTGTTCCATATTCAGTAGTACCTGCACAGATAGGACCCCAGCTGGCAATAAAGCAGGATTCATTGGGTCCAAAAAAGAAATAGAAGGAAGTCAGGACATAACCTATAAGGTTTGAAGAAAGGAAACCCTCATCAATCATAGAATCCTAGAATAAATAAATTTTCTCCAGAAATGGGACTACCCAAAACTTTCTCAGTTAGAATAGAGCTTTGCTCAAAAGCTGGCAACCTAACCCCAGAATAGCTCTGGGTATAATAAGAGACAGGGTGCTGAGAGTGTTCCAGCAGGTGAGGGAAACAAGGGGCAGCAAATGAAGTTAAGAAGTGACAGTCCCCAGCTCCGGGAAGTCTGAATTTTTAACTGGACATCAGCTTCCCATTGTCACTGTTATGTGCTATCTATGCATCAATAGGAGGTTTTGTGAGGGTGGTTTCCAGAGGAAGATCCAAATGAGCTGACACTTAAGGGACCAAAGAGCCAAAGAGCCTCTGTTCCCTGCACAGTGGAGCTGCTGGTGCAGCCTCAGCAGCCCAAGGCAGAGGTGGAAGGAAACAGCTTGCAACTAAAGCTGCAGAAATGAACAACTTCCATGAGTTGCCACCAGAGCAATGGGACATTTGGGATGGCTTCATCCTGGAAAGGAGACCTTCCCTATTTCTGTGGGCAAAGAACATACAGGACAGGAAAAAATAGCACTGTAGTTCCATTACAGTGTCAAACCACCAGATAATGGAAGCCACGAGCTTGTCCCGTGGTGCTTGTTCAGGGGGTGACAGATGATGTGACGGCAGCTGTGAGTGACATCTGGGTGGCTCTGGCCCGCTCCTGCTCCCACTGTGCCCTGTCCAAGCTCCAGAGCCACCTGAAGGCCACGGGGAAGGGCCCTGGTGAGGCTGTGCTCCTCACCTTGGGCAAAGTGGCCGCAGCTCCGGCACGGCACTCTCGGCCCCCTGGTTTGGGCAGGGGTCTGCAGTCATGGGGAGATCCCTCCCCTTTCTCTAAAGCTCCCTGCTGGACTGGGGGCTACAAAGTTGCTGTGCCTCCTTGCTCTGAGCCAGGGCCAGCCGGCTGCTCTGCCTTACCAGCCCAATCCCAGTTCCTGCAGGGTGGGAACCCGCTGGGAAAAACCTGCAGGGTCTCTGCCCCCCTCTGTCCTCCTCATTTGCCTCAAGGGCTCCTCTGGGTCCCCCTTAGGAAGACAGCTCTCCCCACACGCCCTGGCTCATCCCGCACGGCCCAGCAGCCCCAGCCTTGCCAGGGAACAGCCCCAGCCTCCTGTGTCTCTCCCTCCTCCTCTCAGTGCCTGTCTCTGCCTTCTCCGCAGCCCCCGGTGCATCCCCTTCCTGGGAACGCCGCTCCCGCCCTGCTGTGCCCAGTCGGGTGTGGAGGGGCCGGATCCTGTGCCCGTCTGCAGTGCTGAGTGTCGGCTCCTTGGCCGGGATCCCGGGGATGGGGCTGGAGTGACCTTGGATGCCTCCCTGTGATCTCAGAGGGAACATGGGGAGTGTCAGCCTGCTGCAAGGTCAGGCTTTGGAGATCCCCAACTGCTGTGAGTGAGCAGGAGGAGCGGGGGAAGCCTGGGAGGTTTCTGTGGGCAGGACGTGGCAGTGCTGCTGTGGAGGAGCTGCAGGGTCCCTTCCCCAGTGCTGGGGTGGAGGAACTGCCGGGTCCCTTCCCATGGCTTTGTTCTTTGGCTTTGCTTTAGGGTTAAAAGGGTGAGTACATGAGAGGGGAAGTGCAGGGGTGCAGTGGAAGAGGCTGGAGGGGAACAGCCACTTAGGAGGAAAAGGTGCAATGGGGAGGAGGAGAGAAACAGCCAGGGGTTTGAAGCCGGATACCTCAGGGCACAGGCTGAGCTTGGATCCAGAGCTGGTCCTGGGCTGAGCCTGGGACTGCCCAGAAAGCTTGGCTTGGGGGAGGGTGCAAGGAACCTTCCTGGCTGCAGACTCTCGAGTGCTCCCTTTTCTCTTCTCCTGGCACAGTTGTGAAACAATGGTCCAAATATGTCACCCAGGAGCAACACCCCTTCCCTGGCAGCCGGGAAGTGCAGCTCTGTGAAGACATTTACCCCCTCTTCCATTACGTGCTGGTCAATTGGCTGGGCTGCCAGGAGGAGAGGAGAGAGCTGCTGCTTCCCACGCCTTGGGCCACAGCTGGGATGGCCACGTCCGTGGGTCCATCTGTGCCTGGTGGCACGTGAGGAGAGGGGGGCTGGGAAGGGCCGTCTGGGTGACAAAGCACCCCAAGCCAGGAGCCTGCCAGCACCGTGCCCGAGGCTGGGGGCTCCCTGGAGGGACACAGCCCAGTCCTGGGCCCCTTCTGCAGGGAGGCCTGGGAGGCCAGCATGGGGAAATGCTGCTTTCTCTGCTCTCCAGGGAGCCCTTCTCCTGCAGGCCAGAAGGCAAAGGGAAACCCCTCCCAGCAGGGAGGACAGACCGACCTTCAGCCCTCCCAGCAGAGCCTCTCCTTTCCCTTTCCAGGACAAGCAGCACGTCCTCAGGGCTGGCACTGCCATGACTCAGCTCCTTCTGCACGAGGAGCAGCACTGAGAGCAGCCCTGGGAGCAGCTCCTCTGGCTCCAAGACCAGGAGGGCCGAGACACCCCCAGATCGCTGTCACGGGTGGGAGTGGAAGGCTCAGACAACATTTATTACAGAAGCCCTGCTGGGGAGTCACAAGGGCAGAAAGGACCCCCTTGCTTTCTAAAGTCCTTCTCAGAGAGGAGTCTCGGTGTGCCTGGATCCAATCTTAGCCTCAGATCATGTCGGTGATTTAAATCTGAGGAATTACAGAGGTGGGATTGAACCACTTTTGTCCTGCAGGTTTGAATGATGACAAAGTGAGACTATTTCTATAAAATGAATCATTTATTGATACAAATGATCAGACAAATGAACAGATGAGTGAACAGAGGGAAGATCTCAATGAGAATTATTTACTACACAATATAAAGGCTAAGACTACTACTAGCACAGGGTAGGGTAGGACAGTGCACTCTATTGAAGCAATTACTGAAGCAATTATATTCAAGGGAGCAGAAGGAAATAATCATTAAGTAGAGATTGGATGTAACTCACCCATACCAATGCTTGTGGGGAGAACTCTTTTGCTCAACCTCAAGGAGTATCCTTGGGGAGTCCCCAGCCCAAGGGAGGAATCTCCACACATACACCCCAAGAAGGGCTATGTTTGAAGAACCTGACTGCAGAGAAGTGGACTGGACTTTTATAGTATAAAGTGATTGACTGCTAGTCACAAATTTACAGGCCAGCCACCAGCTTATCTGCCACACCCAACTTCAAAAAGCAGGATGTGTTTGGGGTTTGGTGAACCAGGCTGGTTTTAGCCTCATTCAACACCAAAACCCACCACCGTGGCACCACCAGGAACTGACCACAGCCAGCTTGCATGAGAGCCTGCACTGTGGGCATTTTCTGATGGGCTTCTGGGCCTTCTCGGGGTAGGCCCCCCTGCCACAGCCCCCCCTGACTACAGTCAATCATCTTTACCTCATGAAGTGGTAGTGCAGGTACCTCTTGCCTCCATGCTATAAAAGTGTCCGCTGCAGATGTGAACCTTATGGCTGAGTATGGTGAGATACATCAATCTCCTAAGTTTTACTGCCTTACTTGAACTCCTGGACTTTAAAAGGGGCCTAGATCCCATTCCCATTACTTGGGATGGCACATGTGTGAGCAGTTGTTTCCTTTCCCCCAGGCTGCCACAGGGGGAATTTTTGCTGAGATGCAGGAAGGAGGAGGTTCCCCAGATCTGCCTCACCACCTGCCTGGCATGAGCTCTTTCCTCTTGCAGATTCCTCCCTTCTGGGCTCATCTCAAGTTCTCACCATCTGCACAGGGGGGATTTTTTATCCAGTGGCTTCTCTTACAGCAAGTTCCTTCTGTGCTTTGACAGGGTTTGGACAGAGGGAACTGCACTGAAGTCCTTACCCCACCCCATGGCTCAAACACTCTCTGCCAGGGACTTTTCCTCAGTTCACGGGTTTTCCATCAGGGTGATGTGCACGTAGACAAGACAGAGCAGAAAAGACACAAACAGCAGAAACAACAACAAGAGTAATCATACCACGGACATCAGCTATTCCAATCATGAAAAATGTAAATCCAATTGCAACCATCAACCCAATCCTCATCAGCCACTGCCCCCACCCCGCCAGTCCCAAGGATTAGAACATGGACATCAGCCAGGAACTGGGGCCAGTTCCTTGAAGCCAGTCCTTGGGTTGGAGTGATTGCAAAAGTTCTGATGTTTGATCAGCCATTGCTTTCGTTTTGCCTCAGGTTTTTTCAATTGCTGCTGTTACATTGTGAATGGCAATACAACATTCAGGAAGATTTAACATTCCACACACCCCTTGTTCCTTTAACAGTAACATCTCTAACACCAACCCATTTTGTAAAGCCAGTTTTGACACCTGCTGGACTCCCAAGTTCAGCTCTCTGAACACACACCTGGCCCAATTACTGAGGGCATGCACCTGCCCTGGGCTACTTTCCAAGGCCCACTGGTGCTGTGTTAGAACTAGAGAAGGTGTAAAAAATACCCAAAGATGAAAATCTATCCTTTGCCTGACTGTATAATAATCTGGGGCACGTGTGTCAGTGATCCAGTCTCAGCTTTGTTCAGGACAACTCAGTTCCTGCCCTGTCCTTCCTGCCCACGGGTAAGGAGAGACACAATTTGGGCAAATGGATGGCAGCACTACCCCCCACCTCAGAGCAGAGTGATGAGTCAGAACACCCCAAGCTGACCCAAGTGGGGCACCAGAGCTGCTTGTCTCGCACGTCCAGGGGTCTCTCAAGTACATTTGGGCTTGAAATGAGTCCCAGAATTCCACAGCAAGTTCTGATTTTTCAATCCCATCAAGGGGGATCCCCAACAAATACACCTCACATATAAGACACGTGTTTTTCAGCCAAGACTCAAAGGGCATCTCCAGGTCTCCCAGTAAATTGGTTCCCTTTGCACACCAGAACAAGTGTGACTGGGTTTGTAAGGAGGTGTGTTCATATAGTTCAGAGGCTTTAAAACAGGGTTCTCTCTTGGCCACATCCACATTGAGTTGGAAGAATTTCTAGGCAACGTTCCTGCCCCACTGGGTAATTCTACACACCATGAAAAATTAACTTTTGGTGTACAAAGTCCTCATACAAAAGAGTGTTCATATAAGCACATCTTTACATCAGGCCTATGCTCCATTCTCAGGGGACAGAGCACAGGGGAGAGCTCTGTTGTGATTTAGTCCTGACACAAAACAAAAAGCTGTGGCTTTACTGGTGGTGGGGTCATAAATGAAATTAATTCCCTTTCAAATTTAACTGTATTATCCCCAGGTGCTTTTCCTTTTTGATTTTTTTAATTCTAGCGGGCAAATTCCCCTCATCACATTCCTTTACAATTGCTGCTACAGTAAATTGCACCCAAAGTTTAGAAGCATGTGGGGTGCACAGTGGACTAGAGTTACCATACTGATTAGCAAAAATGAAAGAAGAGATGCAAAGTAGAAAACCTGCCTAGGACACAGGGTAGGAAACCCAACAGTACATCAGACACGTTCAAGTGAGAATACAAGTGTTTCCAAAACTGGTTACAGGTCTTGAGAGCTGGTAAAAGGCCTTCCTGTATTTTATCCATGTCCCCTCTGCAGTCCGTGGCCGTCCCTCCTTCTGGTTTAGGAAGGGGGACTCAACCATTTCCATGTAATGTTTTCTTTTGTTAAGATTATTTAGTTCACTCATTAACATCTCTGAAAAATTTAGCCAAATCATAAGAAATCTAAATCCTTCTGAAGCAGAATGGGAAGGTTAATACATATTTACAGGATTCCAAATAGGCATAAATTCTTGTACCAACTCCCAGGCTAAATTTGATTGAGTTTTCTGAGACAAACTTATACGTCCATAAGACAAAAACTTTCCCCACCCCATTCTTTTTAGTAAAAAGACAAAATAAACTTAGCAAAAATCAAACTGGCAATACACAGAATGGTTTGTCCTATAAAATCCTCCTAATATTTTTAGTTCTCAACAAGTTGCTTGCCATGGAAACACAAACAAATCACAAACATTAATAAACTGACAGCACAAGCAATTATGGGGCAGTTAAAAGTTCCATCGGTTTCAGGCAGCTGGGTCTCACCTGTCAGCAGGTTCCTAGGAAAAGAAAAGGGGAAATTTGGCCTAATATAGACCAATCCTGAAAAAGAAGAATGAATGTCTTGTCTGGCAGGATGCTACTCAAGCAGCAAGTAACCAAAGTCAAAAGGGCCTAAGGGAAAAATGATTATCCCATCTTGGCTGGCTGTGAGCCTTCTCGGGGAAATCCGCTGGCAGCTGCCCTGCTTGCAACTCCTTCCTCTCATCTTCAGTGGGGGCAGTGCTGGCATTCCTGGAAAGAGAAAACAACACAAACTTCCCCTATTTTTCAGGGGGGTCCCCTCTGGTTGGCAGAGCAGCTGTTAAAGGCCAAGCATTGGTATTCAACTGTCTGTAATAAACTGCCCAGGGAGGAGAATAGGAAGGGAAGGCTGAGACCACTCCTCCAGGGCTGAAGCACGGGTGTGCTGCTACTGTGGCTCCTGGGTTTGCAACATTTAATGCTGCAGCTGTCAGTGGAGCCAAATTAGCTGTAACTTCAGAAATTCTGTTTGGTGTTGCAGCAAACCCCAGCACTGTGAGAGCACAGTCCCTGCGTTTCCTTTAGGGTTAAGATTACCAGATTTCCACTTTTCAACCAGGAGCCATAAAGTCACCTCAGCAGTTTGGCAGATCCCACTTGCTCTGTTTACTGCAGTGATTTTAACTCTTTGCTACCCGGGAAGCACACCTGGCCTCTCAGCATCCCACTGCTTTAATGCTGACCAGATTTCAATCTCACCTCATTTATGGCCAGACCTTCACATCTCCATAGCCGTGCCTGGCACCATTTTAGTAGCAGTTTGCTGACCCTGACAATCGTTTGTGGTTTCAGTTTTAATTAAGGGTCGTAATGTTACTTCCTCGTCATCAGCTGTCAATGCAAACGTTAGGTTTTGCTCTTTATCAGATTAACACTCATTCACCGTCTCCCAAACTCCTCCACTGAACACAGAAGGTCTGAGTCACAGGTTCTACATCCTGCAATTCTTCCCTCGGATTCTCTCTCATGTGCATTCCAAAGCTCTGGGGGAAGCTTTCCAACACGGTGCTCACCAGCAGCAGCCCCTCTACCTGCATCTCTTCTTCCTTCTCCTCATTTAACTGAAAGTACAATTCCTTCACCAGATCTTCTAAAGAACGTATTATTTCATGTTCAGATTTCTGAGTGACCAATCACTCATCATCCCAATTTACTCGTGTGTGGTGGTTTGAATCTTGTTTTCCCCCAGAGGCTAAGAAAGTGGTAGAACCCCAAGGGGTGGAAACCCCTGGAAGTTTTGAAGTTTTGTCCAATGGGCGCTCCTGCAAAATGTAAACATTCCACAAGCTGACGGGAAGAGAAGGGTTGTCGTTTTTGGTTGTGGTAGGAAATGGTGGCCATGTTGTAGAGCCACGAGGAAGGGGCTCAGAGCCCCACAGGGGGGTTTTGGCCCCCAGCCCCCAGCGGGGGCCCGCGGGGACCTGGAACAGCCTAAAGCTGAGCTAAGTGCCTGTAGGTGAGAGCTGAGCCACTGTGAGCAGAGACAGCAGCGGCAGACGCAGCGTCCAGAGACTCTGGGTAAGAGCCAGGACAGATAAGAACTGAACCGGAGAAGCAGCAGAGACATGCAACTGAGGAAGGAAGACACCGAGTTGTCCCGGAGAGCCGAGAAGGAGAGTCAGCAGCAGAGCTACAGAGTTCTGGGGGTAAGAACTGTACCAGATCCCCCAAACTCCTCTGAGACCTCCGAGAAAGGAGGAGTAGATGGACTCCTATTTGAGAGGAGCCTTGGAGTACAGCAGCACCGGAGAGAGAGAGGAGCTGAGAAGCTCAGTCATCCTGAGAGCTGAGCCAGGACGGTGTGGGAGGTTGGCCTTGGGGCCCTCCCTTGCTGCAAGCTACAAAGAAGCTCGCAGCCTGAGGCAGGGCACAGAGGCCCTGCAAGGAGCTTGAATCTCCTGGAGATACCAGACCGTCACGAAGACCCCTGCGTCTCGTGATATGACCGTGGTGGAACGACCTTGTCTGGGGTTACAAAGCCCACGGAAGACCCCTTTGCCTGTGTCAAGGGGCTGAGGGAGCTTGGAGGCCTCCCTCGTGAGTGCTGGCAGAAATCCAGCTATCAGCTGCTGCATGTGGAGAGGACAGATGACTGCTGCTGTAGAAGAGACTCCTGCTTTGAGACTGGAAGGGATCTGTCCTTCTTTCCCTCCTGGACTTTTATTTGGAGGGGAGAAGAGATCTGATCCATTGTAAATACTGTAGGTCATGGTAGAGATAGTTGTGATCGTGTGTATAATGTGTTATAATATTTATTTGTACAGTCATTGTAATATATTCCCTTTCCCCTACTCTGAGTCTGGCGTGTTTTGTCTGGAAAGCCCATCCCACATTAGTTTGAGATGGGGAAGGGGGCTAGGGACTAGGGAATTAGGATTTTGGGGCTATCTCAAACCATGACATCATGCCAGCTCCACCCCAGGGTGGACCCTCTGGGTCTGGAGGGTTCCCGCTCTGCCCGGTGGGGACACATCAGCTCCACGGTTCAGGTGGGGGAGGGTCCCCAGAGGGGACCTTGGCCAGGGCTCAGCACCAGGCTCGGAACTGGTGCGGACCAGGGCAATCCGACTGTTTAATCAAAGCCAAGCATCGCCAAGGCCCACGGCGGGGGCTGACGTGCTGGGATTTCTGCCCAGAGCTCTCCATGGCAAAGGGAAGAAATTCAGGGAAGTGCAGGTAAACGGCGGGAGTAACTATCACTCTCCTAAGGGGGAGCAGAGTTACTGACTGGGCTCAGCCGCAGTGGTCGCACCTCCTCGTGGTCCCGCTGGATGCCCTTTACAGGTAACTAAGTCGGCCTCGGCCCCAGTTCGGAGGAGGGGTTAAAGCCTCTCTCTCCCTATCGTCTGGAGTCACTGCCCAGCGAGAGTAATCAAACAGAAGTGATACAAATTTTTGATAATAACTTACAGAAGTTATTTACCCAGAACCTTGTCCACGGGCTCAAGTTGGGCACAGGTTGACAGATATTGAGGGGTACTGTTAACCTTGTCATCTCTCACTTGGATGGACAAACTACATAAACTGACAAAATGGGCTGGTTGATGAGGCTTATGCATGTACCAACAGCCACTCAAACTGATCCTAATGATTGGAAACCTTTTGTAGCCAAATCAGATGAAACATCAAGTCCCTTAGTAACAACATCAGATGAAACTGAATTGCAACAGTTAGAGTTCTCTAGCTCAAAGGAGATAGAGAACTGGCAGGCCACTCAATCTTTAATACAAGGGGATAAATTGGCTTTACTTCCAGAAGTTTACGAGTCATTTACACCAGACTCAGTCAGAGAAAATAAAAACAATCTCTCTGACACGGAAAATGAAAACCATGGAGATGAGGAGGACTGTTGGAGGATGTTAGAAGTAAACCAAGGAAATTTGCTGTTCAAGAAATGGGTTAATTAAGTTGTTATGTTATTAAAAGTTATGAGTAGAGTGATTATGGAATCCTTAACCATAAATTTGACTATTGCAGAACACAACGCAGAGTAATTCAGTGTTTTTGAAGTTGTTTGTTACAGGCATATTGATATGGACTAATGTAAAGGGGCAAGCCATGAGGAGTCATGAGGAGTCTTGTGACTAGATGACATCACCCTATGGAAAGTTCCAGAACCACGACCTCATAGAGACTAATAACTTTAACCTCATTGGTGGAAGCCCCTCAGCAACGGCCGACTCCCGGGATTAGAAGGACCAACCACAGATCTGCCCGCGAAAGAGGAACCAAACAGGGAGCAGCTTGCGAACCCCCAACCAATGGACTATTGACATGACTCGGGGGGGTGGTGTCAACCAAGGGTATAATTGCTGCTGTTTCGGTTCCCCATTTTGCTGACTGTGGTGGAGCAAGGGTCTCCCCAGTCGCCCGGCTGGCCGCTTTTGCTTGTTAGCATTAATAAACCTTTTTACCTTGCAATCGAAATTATAGCCTCATTTTACCTATATCAGAGGAGAAGAGACGGAGTGGCAAAAATATGAAGCTTGGAGAAAGATTTATGACCCATAAATGGACATTTTTATACGGGATTGGACACTGTTATACTGGATGTGACATTCCCCGAACTTGACAGTTTTACCCCACTTTTCCCCAGTTTATTGTTATATTGTTATATGATTGTGTGTACCCCCAGTTGTTGTTTTTAAAATTATCCTCCATATTGTCTCCTTCTTCCCCTCACAGTTTTCCCGCCTTAACCCTGTTTTCCCGCTCCTCTGCCTGCCATTGGCTGATGTTTGGTGCAGTGCAGAGGCAGCTGCCATTGGCCCATTTCCCCAGTTACACCCTAAATTCCTCCCCTCCTTACCCAGTTACCCAATCACATTCATCCCTGAGTTGTCAGTCCTATGCTCCTCCCTAGCCCAGACTCCACCCCTAAACCTATCCTATATAAGTTACTGTTTCCCTAATAAAGTTTGGCATTGCTCCTCGACCTCTACTGTGTCAAGACCCTGATTTGCAGTGCCCGATCCTATTCCTTTTCCCGCGGGTCGTGGCAAGTGGCGCCCAACGTGGGGCACAGTAGAGGTCTCCTGTATCAGGAGAACTCCTGTGCTGCTGCTGGGCTCAGACGACTCCAGGAGCGGAGCTCGTCCCGTCGACCCTCCTCTGCATAGCTGACGGCTGTGGACTTCCATCGAGTCGCACGGGTCGCACGCCTGGAAAGGTGAGCTGCAGGGGACATCCCTAACACCCTCACCCAACACCTCATCTCCGTAATCAAAACTAAAAAGGGAGGAATAACATCTGGAAGTATGGTGAGAAACCCGATTAACATCATGGGGCTCACACTTTCCACCTCCCAGAAATTTGTCTACCGCCGCCTCAAAGACTTTGTGATAGAGCACGGTCACCCGCTGGATAAGAAATCAGCGAAAGCCCTCGCCAGATGGCTTGACCGTCATGGTCACCAAGTTAATGACAACACGACATTTGATAAGTGGCAAGCCATCGGATTCCAGCTATGGCGAGAGAGCGGCAAGGGTGACCGGCTTGCTAAGGAGGCGCTGATAGCCTGGAGGCTTGTTCTGATGGTGCTTCAGCACCAGATGATGAACAAGAACATCAGCAATAACAACCAAGGCGCTGAATCCTCCAAGTTAATCGAAGAGAACAAACCAGACACGGACAAGGACACTAAAAATACTGACACGGACACTCTTCACTCGGATAAGGACACCGCAAGTTTCCACCAAAATGGCGGGAGGGAAAAGAAGGACATCGGCTCCAACGCACAAAATGGCGGGCGGGAGACGGACAGCGAGTCCCAAGATGGCGGGAGGGCGCGAAGAAAAGGATCGCGTCGATCTCGAGATGGAGTCGAGGAGGCGGGGCCCCGGGTTTCGCGGGAAAAATCGACGCGGGAAAAGCGGAGGCGGGCTCTCGTAGCTCCACCCACAGCGCCGCCTCCGCCCCCGTATACACGCGCGCGGAGCCTCTCCCCAGACACGCCTTCCTCCATGCCCACTTCCGCCACTCCAGTCTCCTCCCCGGAACCTTCTCCCTCCCGGAAACCACGGGGTGCAGTGGGCGGGGCAAGGGCAAAGGCCCAAGGTAACATCCGCCAAGATGGCCACGCCCATAAGGCCCAGGCCTCCGAGGCCTACTCCGCCTGCCGGTACCCTCACTCCGATTATCACTGGGTGCCATACTCCCCGGAGGAACCATCTGACGCTCTGGATATCTGGAGAGCCTTCCGGGAAGAGGCGGCATCCGCCAAAGACACAGAGTTCTTAAGGGCCTTTCCTGTATATTATGAAGAGGGCAAACCACCAGAATGGCGTCCAATTTCATACCCCATGTTAAAAGACATAAAGAAAGCTATCGTGGAGTATGGGTTGGGCGCCCCCTTTACCACTGGGTTACTCGAGTCCTTTTTCTTAGCGTACACATTAATTCCATTTGATGTACGGGCGGTGATGGGAGGATTACTGACAACCGTACAGGCCTCAGTCTTTGAGGCGGAGTGGAAAAAGCGAGTAGTGACCTGGGTGAATGACCGAATGGAGAGGCGAGGTATCCCCCCACGGCAAGCCAGACATGCTTTATGGTGAGGGAGATTACGCTCGTAGAGGGGATCAAGCACGATTAGACCCTAAATTGTTAGATAAATCTAAAGAATTGGCATTAGAGGCCCTAAAGAAGGTGGACGACGCTTATGTGCCGACCCCCTCCTTTACCATGATTAATCAGGGCGTAAAAGAACCATTCACAGAATTTATAACTCAGCTGAAAGAGGCTATTGCCCGGTAAGTTTCTCAGAAAGAATGCCAGGAAATTTTATTTAATAAATTGGTTATCGAAAAGGTTAATGAGGACTCCCAAAAAGCACTTTAACTTTTAAAAGATCCCACTCTACTAGACATGATAGAGGCGTTCAAAAATATAGGATTGAACTCCCATAAAGCACGTCTGATGGCTGCCGCTTTCTCTGGTCCCAATCATTGTTTCGAGTGCGGGGAGAAGGGACACTTTAAAAAACATTGTCCGAAGTTGTCTCAATCTACCCCTGACTTACCCAACACTTTATGTCGCAGGTGCGGGAAGGGACGGAACTGGACTTCCAGTTGCCGATCCCTCACAAATATCAACGGAGAGCCTCTCCCTCCGCGCCGTTCACCTAGGTTGCGAAAGCGAGTGACCTTCTCGTCACTGCCGGACCTTCGGTCATGTGAGTGTGGGCCGTCGGGAAACGGGGAGCTGAGCGCTCGGGGGAGTGCGATGACACAAGTTGCCCCCCACGTGCGCTCGATTCTGCGCCAGCCATCGCGCCCAGCTACCCCGTGATTCGGCGGCCGCTCCCTGACCCGGTCCCGGTGGCGAGTCAGTGTTCTCCACTCCCCTGGGTCATCCTGTCGGCTGTTCACCCCTCCCTTCACCTCAGCTCATATGAACAACTTGCCAGAGTCGAACCATCAACAACAGTTGACCCTGACGCTACTTACTTGGTCACTTCACATTTCTCAGCAGCGGATAAGGGCATTATGGTGGTACCTACCCTTCTGACTGGACTTACAGGCACTAACATCGCTGTCTGTTTATATGTTCAAACCCCCCTGTGCAGCTGGAGGACCACTTTCCCGTGGCCAAGATGATCTCTATGGACGACTTGCTGCGTGCGCTGTCCTTCGACGAGGAGCAGAGGAGGAAGGACAACAAGGAAGTCCTATGGTCAACTACCGTTGAATCCTCTCGCCCTCTATTGTTTAATCTATTATTCACAGCCGAGACATCCGCAGCGAGTCAAAGTAGAAGGTCTCTTGGACACGGGAGCGGACGTTACCATCGTTGCTTCCAGGGACTGGCCGCACGGGTGGCCCGCACAAACAGCTTATGTGCAAGTTAGTGGTGTGGGGGGGACCCAGTACCCGGTCAGAAGTAAGGAGGTACTCACTGTTTATGGGCCGGAGGGCAGACCAGCATCCCTCCAACCATACATTTTGAATATACCAATCACACTGTGGGGACGGGACGCTATGGAGCAGTGGGAGCTCTCTTTGAGAACCCTGTCTCCTGAAGAAAATTTTTAGGTGGGGTCACTGAAGTGAAGCAGCTCCCCAAACTGAGCTGGAAAACTGATGTGCCAGTTTGGGTTGATCAGTGGCCCCTACCTCGCAAAAAGCTGCAGATTCTAAACAATTTAGTGAATCAGGAATTGGCCAAAGGACACCTGGAGTCTTCCACCAGTCCCTGGAACACTCCAGTGTTTGTCATCCAAAAATCCTCAGGTTCCTGGAGATTTCTTCAGGACCTGCGAAAAGTAAATGAAGTCCTGGAACCAATGGGAGCCCTCCAGCAGGGAATGCCATCTCCATCTATGCTCCCTGCTGAATGGCCCCTAGTGGTCATTGATATTAAGGACTGCTTTTTTCAAATATATTTAAATTCGGCTGATTCGGTCCGATTTGCATTTTCTGTCCCTGCCATCAACGCTTGCGAACCCCACCGCAGGTTCCAGTGGAAGGTGCTCCCCCAGGGGATGAAAAACTCCCCAACACTCTGTCAGATGTATGTGGCAGAGGTGTTGCGTCCAATTCGGCAGAAATACCCGCAATCAATCATCTTCCATTATATGGATGATGTGTTGATATGCGCCAAATCCCAATTGGCAGTAGATAAGACCCTAAATTCAACTATTTTGGCTCTAAAAGATAAAGGATTGGAAGTATCCCCTGAGAAAGTTCAAAGGGAAGCACCTTGGAAGTATCTTGGACTCAAAATTACAGAAAGAACCATCAGGTCACAGGCCATCGAGATTGACAAACGAGTCCAGACATTAAACGACCTCCAAAAACTACTGGGTGCGATCAATTGGATCCGACCTGTGCTGGGGATCACAACCGATGATTTGCACCCACTGTTCAAGCTGCTCCGAGGAGATGCTGATCTGTCCTCCCCTCGTCGTTTAACACCAGATGCCATGAGGACCCTATCCACTGTTGAAAAGAAGGTATCTGAAAGACAATCGTATAGGAGGATGGAGGGACTGTCATCCTCCTTGGTAATTATAAGAGAAGAAAGACAGCCTCTCGGCCTTCTAGGCCAGTTTACTGGTCATAAAAAGGACTTCTGCTTGTGGGAGTGGATATTCCTCCTGCACCAATTCAGTAAGACGATCACCACCATCTCAGAAATGATTGGCAAGATAATATTTAAAGCCCGCACTAGGTGTTTAGAACTCAGTGGTGAGTAGCCGGATTTTATTTACCTCCCACTGACTTCCGAACACCTAGAACAACTGCTGCAAACTTCCATCGATTTTAAAATTGCCATCGGGGGCTACCCGGGAGAAATTCGGCTACACCTCCCGGCGTGCCCATTTATCCAGAGATTAATCAAAATTCCACTGAAACTAAAAATTGTTCAATCAGATCTACCCATAAAAGATGCTAAAACCATATTTACCGATGGCTCTGGGAGAACTGGCAATGCGGTGATAATTGGCAACATGATATACATAAGGTACAAGGTTCTCCCCAAATTGTGGAACTTTCGGCAGTTGTGCGAGTTTTCCAAATTTTTAGTGGTGACCCAATTAATATAGTCTCAGATTTGGCCTATGTTGTTGGTGTGGTCAAGCGCATTGAAAATTCGTATCTAAAAGACGTGTCCAATCGGAATTTATTTGAATTGCTGACTAAATTGTTATTTTTAATCCAGAACAGACAATTCGGCTTCTTCATTGTCCACGCCAGGTCACACACCGCTCTACCAGGTCCTGTGGCGGAGGGAAACCAGCTTGCCGACCATCTGGCAGGTATGGTGGTTACTCCCAATTTATACCAACAAGCAAAAATTTCTCACGAGTTTTTCCACCAGAATGCACGGTCGCTACAAAAACAATTTGGCCTCAAATTATCGCAAGCAAGGGAAATTTTGAAAACGTGCCCTGATTGTCAGATTGTCACACCAGTCGTCCCGGAAGGAACCAATCCGAGAGGTCTTTCGGCGTTAGAAATCTGGCAATCAGATGTCACGCACATCCCTGAATTCGGCAGACTAAAATATGTGCATGTGTCTATTGACACCTTCTCAAAAATGATCGTAGCCACTGCGCATGTTGGTGAGAAGAGCCGTGATGTAAAAAGACACTTTCTGTCCGCATTCGCGAGGATGGGTGTCCCAAAGCAAATAAAAACAGACAACGGGCCCTCCTACGTGTCTGCGGACACGAAACGGTTCTTTGAACAGTGGGGAGTACACCATACCACCGGGATCCCTCACAATCCCACAGGGCAGGGTATAGTGGAACGTGCCCACCAAAATATTAAAAATTTGCTGAAAAAAACAAAAAAGGGGGAGTATTGGCCTGTCCCCCCAAGAGAAATTAGATAAAATTATGTATGTTTTAAATTTTTTGAATATGCTGGAGGAACAAGACACTCACGCAAACAGAAGTCCAGCAGGTCGCCATTTCGGATTAAGTTCTACCGCAGTAACCTCTCAGAAGGGTAAGATCATGTACCGGGACCCACTAACCGAAACATGGATGGGCCCTTTCCCCTTGATCACCTGAGGGAAGGGCTACGCCTGTATTTCAGGTCCAGACGGGCCAAAGTGGGTCCCAGCCAAGAGAGTAAAGATTCACCACGACTGAGCTGCGCAAGAACCATCATGTATCCACTTCGTTTCCTTGTGATCTCCAGCGTCATCATCCTCGGACTCATCCCTCTCTGCAGCATGACACCTCTGCGAGAGTGGATGAGTCAACCCACTGAAAATCTATGGGTAACGCTGGCCAAGGCCACCGGCACGGACACCTTGTGCCTGGCCTTGACCAGCACAGGCAGTCCATTCAGGACATGTCTTGAATTACTCCAATTATTCCAGCTGAATGGGATATGTTTCTATCTCAAACTCGGGTCAGAGGACCCCTTCCACTTAATTCCCCCAACTTAGCACAAGCAATCTCAGCACTTACCTTTGTCGACATCCCATTTCAAGAAATTGACCTCCTCGGTTCCTTACCTACTATGACTTGTGTTATCTTCCATAGGTATACCCAGCCGGTTTTGTTCACCCCCCACAACGTGAATGCCTATAGATCCATCTACCGAGGGACCACTTCGCCGTGGTGCAATAACTCGTTGGCCACCACCATACCAACGGAGCATGTGCCCAGAAACATGCGACTTCCAAAAGGGTATTTCCTGCTGTGCAGAGATCGGGCGTGGCCTGGCATTCGGGCCTATCCGGAAGGGGGTCCCTGCACGGTAGGAAAATTAGCTCTATTCAACCCAGCGAAGTTTCAGTTGCAAAATCAATTTGTCCTCTCAAAAAATCGAGTTAAGAGGTCCCTCTCATTTGCGATGGGTGCACCCCTTCGATTTCCTGGATCTAAACCCGCAGTCCCTAAACCCCAGCCTAGACCCAAAAGTACTCCCCCACAAATTCGACTCCAAAATTCTCTCCCTGCACCACATGTGAATGTGGGAAGGCCACAGTATTGGCCCACTCCTCTGCCCTTCCCAGAGGACTGTGACTCAAACATTCACATCTGGTCCAGGGTGAAAAACTTCTGGGCATCCTTCCCTATCCCCGGGATAGGGACAGCACATGCTCTCTCCTTGCTCACGCACCTTGGGTGCCGGTTGACCAAGGAGGCGAACGCAACAACACAAGCAATTGAGGGCCTGCTGGCGGATACTCAGAAGTTAAAAGAGGTAAGTTTGCAAAATCGAGCAGCTATAGATTTCCTTCTCCTGGCACACGGTCACGGGTGCCAGGAATTTGAGGGGATGTGCTGCATGAATTTCTCGGATCATGCCGAATCTATTCATCAAAGCATTAACCAGCTAAAGGCCCTGGTCCGAGAACTTCATCAGGACAAAAGTGAAGGGCTCGATAACCTCTTCGATTGGCTGAAACTACCAAATTTACCCAATTGGTCCCGGAAACTTGTCATTTTATGCCTTATATCCCTTTTTGGCTTGATTTCACTGTGTACCGTTTTACCCTGTTTGATTTTCTATTTAAGAAAGACGCTGATGTCTTCTATTACCGCCAACATCGCTGCTGTGCAACAAAACAAGGAAGGGGGAGATGTTGGGGAACACACTGACAAGTGGAAGCAGTTTCAAACCTGGAGACAAATCTACAAACCCGAATAAGACACAACCTCACCGAAATGGACGTATATTTACTGGATTTGACCTTATACCAGACTGGACAGTTTTCCTTGTTATCCCCAGTTTTCCCCAGTTTATTGTTATACTGTTATATGGTTGTGTATACCCCCAGTTGTTGTTTTAAAATTCCACCCTCCATATTGTCTCCTTCTTCCCCTCACAGTTTTCCCGCCTTAACCCTGTTTTCCCGCTCCTCTGCCTGCCATTGGCTGATGTTTGGTGCAGTGCAGAGGCAGCTGCCATTGGCCCATTTCCCCAGTTACACCCTAAACTCCTCCCCTCCTTACCCAGTTACCCAATCATGTTCATCCCTGAGTTGCCAGTCTTATGCTCCTCCCTAGCCCAAACTCCGCCCTTGAGTCTACCCTATATAAGTTACTGTTTCCCTAATAAAGTTTGGCATTGCTCCTCGACCTCTACTGTGTCAAGACCCTGATTCGCAGTGCCCGATCCTATTCCTTTTCCCGCGGGTCGTGGCAGCCGCCATTGGTCCTCCAGCTGTGAATCGCTAACTAATATCAATGGTGAGTTCCTTCCCCCGAGAAGATCCCTGGGACTGAAAAGAAAAGTCACCTTTAGTTCGCTGCCAGACCTCCGCCCGTGCTCTTGTGAGCACTCGGGAAACGGGGAGCAGAGCGCTCAGGGGGGAGCGACAACAAAAGCATCCCCTCAGCTGCGCTCCATCCTGTGCCCGACACCGCGCCCAGTTACCCCGTAATACAGGAGCCCCCACCGGTCCCAGTCCCTATAAAGCAACAGTGCACCCCCTTGGACTGGATCATTTTAACAGTTGTCCATCCCTCAACCCATCTCAGTTCGTACGAGCAGTTGGCCAGGGTTAGGCCATCTGCAAACGTTCACCCAGAAGAGACATATTTAGCAGTGTCACATTTCTCGGCAGTGTCGAGAGGTGTCATGGTGGTTCCACCTCTCCTGACGGGTCTTGCTAATGATAACATTGCCGTGTGTTTGTCTGTCATACTTCCGCCCCTACAGCTGGAAGATCGGTTCCCGGTCGCTAAAATGATCTCCACTGACGCCCTGACTGGTGTGATGCCCAAGGACGAGGAGGGGAGGAGTGAGACTCTGAAGGAAGCCAATTGGGTGACCTCAGTGAAGTCTTCTCAACCTCTCCTAAAATGTTTAATTTATTTTCCAGAGCCAAGACATCCCCAGAAAATTAAGGTGGAAGGGCTTTTGGACACGGGGGCGGACGTAACCATTCTGGCAGCAAAGGACTTGCTGTCCGGTTAGCCGGCCCAGTCCACAGACACACATGTAAGCAGAGTAGGAGGCTCACAACACCCGGTCAGGAGTAAAGAAATTGTTATGGTGTACGGGCCGGAGGGCAGGCCTGCATCCTTTCAACTGTTTGTATTGAACATTCCGATAACACTGTGGGGATGGGACGCCATGGAACAATGGCAGTTAAGTTTGAAGACAAAAGAAAATTTTTAGGGGGGGGGTCACTGAGCAGGTGCAGCTGCCCAAACTAAACTGGAAAACTGAAACCCCTGTTTGGGTGGATCAGTGGCCCCTACCCAAAATGAAGCTGCAAATCCTAAATTATCTGGTTAATCAAGAATTGGCTAAAGGACACTTGGAGCCTTCCACCAGTCCCTGGAACACTCCAGTGTTTGTGATACAAAAATCCTCAGGCTCCTGAGATTTCTCCAGGACCTGCGCAAAGTGAACGAAGTCCTGGAAGCGATGGGAGCCCTCCAGCAGGGAATGCCCTCACCATCTATGCTCCCTGCTGAATGGCCCCTAGTGGTAATTGACATGAAGGACTGCTTTTTCCACATTTACCTTAATCCGGCTGATTCGGTCAAATTCGCGTTCTCAGTCCCAGCCATCAACGCTTGTGAACCTCACCGCAGGTTCCAATGGAAGATGCTTCCCCAGGGGATGAAAAATTCCCCAACACTATGCCAAATGTTTGTGGCAAAGGTGCTGGAACCTATCAGACGGGAATTCCCGCAGTCAATCATCTTCCATTATATGGACAATGTATTGATCTGCGCCAAAACAGAACTGGCGGTAGAGAAGACTTTCAATTAGACAATTTCAGCTCTGAATTCCCAAGGATTGGATGTATCCCCTGAAAAGGTACAGAGGGAAGCACCCTGGAGGTACCTCGGACTCCAAATTATCTCTAAATCCATCAAACCTCAATCAATTGTGATTAATAAGGAAGTCCAAAATTTAAATGACCTCCAAAAACCATTAGGAGCGATCAACTGGATCCAATCAGTATTGGGGATTACAACTGGTGATTTGCACCCCCTATTTGAGTTGCTTAAGGGAGATGCAGACTTGTCCTCCCCCAGAACCCTAACTCCTGACACAGAGAAAGCCCTTTCCACAGTCGAGAAGATAGCTGAGAGACAAATACACAGAAACATGGAGGGACTGCCATCTTCCTTGACTGTCGTTGGGGAACACAGCCACTGGCCATATTAGGCCAATTTTCTGCAGACACTGAAGACTTCTGTTTGTGGGAGTGGATATTCCTCCCGCATCAATTTTCAAAAACCATTGTTACACTAGCAGAAATGATTGGAAAACTAATTTTTCAAGGACACACCAGGTGTTTGGAACTCAGTGGGGAAGAGCCAGATTTCATTTACCTTCCACTGACTTCCGAACAGCTGGAACAACTGATGCAGAATTCCACCAATTTCCAGATTGCCATCGTGGGCTACCCGGGAGAAATCAAATTCCACCTCCCAGCATGCCAATTTTTACAGAGGTTGATCCCAATTCCTGTCAAATTAAAAATTATGCCATCAGACATACCAATAAAAGATACTAAAATATTGTTTACCAATGTGTCGGGGAGAACTGGAAATGCTGTAATCGTCTGACAAGAAAATGGCAATTGGCAACTAAATATTCATAAAGCCCAAGGTTCTCCTCAAATCGTGGAATTGTCAGCAGTTGTTCATGCCTTCGAAATTTTCAAAGACGAAGGGATTAATATTATATCAGATTTGGCCTACGTTGTGGGCATTGTGAAAATAGAAAATTCATGTTATAAGTGACCTGAAGAAATTTGCTGATCAAAATAGAAAAGAGTTAATTGTTATATTATGTTGACTGTTTTGTTAGACACATAAGTTAACATGTTGTGAAATACCTAACCACAAGTTTTGTAAGGTGCAGAACACAAGGCAAGAATGACTTAGTATTTTTGGAGATGTTTGTCTCAAGCATACTAATAAAGACTAATATGGAGGGGCAAACCACGAGGAGTCCAGTGATCAGATGTCATCCCCATGGAAATTTCCAGGACCACGGCCTCATAGAAACTAATGACTAAAATTATTGGTGGACACCCCTCAGCAACGGCGACTGCCCGCGAACGGAGGAACCAACCACAGGTTGGCCCGCGAAGAGGGAACCAAGCAGAAGGCAGTCCGCGAGACCCCCACCAATGAACCAACGACATGACTTTGGGGGGAGGTGTCAACAGAGGGTATAACCGGTGCTGTTTCTGTTCCCTTTTACGGACTGTGGCAGGAACTGAGGTTTCCTCCAAGTCGCCCGGCTGGCCGTTTTTGCTTGTTGGCATTAATAAATCTTTTATTTCCTTGCAAACCGAATTATGGCCTCGTTTCATCGATCTCAATTGGTGCCGTGACTCGGATGAAGACCCCTGAGTGGTAGAACCACTCTCTGGGGAGGGTGCCCCCGTCCCATTTTTGGACAGCCCTGGGGAGATTCTATTATTCAGATTCTTCATACCGACCCATTTATTAAGGCCAAGCAAGCAAAAAGAAGGTTTTCTGCAGATCTCTGTAATCTCCGCATGTGGGTCCGGACAACGTCCAGATCAGGGAGGAGCTCGGACAGGTAATTTTGGTAGGCTCGGTTTGCGGGCGGCAGCTGATCAAGGGCGAGGCAGCTGTGGGTCTGTCCGGTTGGGGAAGGTCCGCTCCAGTGCCCCGGGTGGTGCTGCCAGAAAGAGTGAAGACTCATCTAGGGAGAGGTGAGTGTTGCAAACCCCTTGGCGGTTGGGAGGGGGTCCTGGGGTGTGCCTGTGTGAGACGTTCTCTGAGAACGAAGCGATTGTGGACCCCTAAGCAGTGCGGCTCCTGTAGCCCGCGAGGGAGCAGGCCACGAACAGGGGGAAGCGTTTGTGGTTTGAGTGCTTGTGTGTGAGAAAGAAGGCACGCCAGAAGATGGGACTGGGGAAGAGCAAGGCTTCCTCACCCATGGGAGGCTGTAAGGTAGAGCAGCCAGGTGGTTCCTCTGATGGGGAACGACTCCTGAAGTCTGGTAGTTCCCGGGAAGGGAAGGACTCAGGAGTAAAATCTATGTGGCGAAGAAGTACCCTCGGGAGAAGAGACAGTCTGTACTAGGCAGCTGCAGCTCCCAGAGTGAAAGGAACCTTGTTAGGGACATATCTACCAAAAAGGGAAGTGAAATTGTGAGTAAGCCTAGAATAGACTCTCTGGAGGAGAGAAGGCTTGAGAGAAGCGACTTTGAGGCTAGGTCGCAGGGCATTCCATCAAATAGCCCATTAGGTGTGTTGTTGAAGAACTGGAGTGGTAATCCACACACTCTCGGGAAGTCGAGAGATGATTTCTTATTGTATTGAAGTGTGGGGAGGTAGACAGATAGGAGATGGTGTGTACTGGCCGATTTACGGCACATTAGAAGGTTGGATTTGTGAAATTTTAAATTACCATGTCAACGATAAGAGACCTTATTGTCTAGAGGAAAGTCAGTATGCTGTTATTTGGCTGGGAGTCAGTACACCTACCCGGCTGTTTCCTCTAAAAGAAAAAGGAAAGCAAGTGGACTCTAATAGGGATTCTGAGCTTTGGAATTCACCTCCACCCTATATTCCCCCATATAATGGGGATAGTATAGTGACACCAAGTGCTCCAATAGAGTCAAAGCCCGCCATTTTACCTGCACAAAGGCGGGAAACCTCCATTTTGTGTCCAAAGGGGTGGGAATTCGCCATTTTAACTGCGCAAGGGCGGGAGTCCGCCATTTTATCATCTACCTCTACACTTCTATCAGCCAAAAGGGCTAACGAGTCACTTTTAAATCCTGACATGATATCGACTCATGGAAAAACTGAACACCCCCCTCTACAGTCACAGTTATATCCCCTTCGTGAGACAGCTTTGACGGGAAGACAAGGAGGGATAGGATTTGTGTCTGTGCCCCTCAGCTCTGGAGAGCTGAGCTTTTAAAAAGGAAATGGGGAATCTGCTAGAAGACCCCATAGGGGTTTCCAAAAGATTCGATCAATTTTTGGGACCTAATACCTACACCTGGGACGAGATGCAGGCTATCTTGGGCATCTTGTTTACGGTAGAGGAAAGGGGAATGATTAGAGCAGCTGGTATGAGAAATTGGGATCGGAGGCATCAGCAGGGCCCGGCTGCTGAGACTAAGTGGCCCTTTGAAAAGCCTAATTGGGACAACCAGAGACCAGATGACAGGGCTCAGATGGATGATCTGAGGAGTATAATAGTGCAAGGAATACGAGAATCTGTCCCTAGAGGACAGAATATAGACAGAGCATTTAAGGAATATCAGAAAAAGGACGAGTCACCCACAGATCGGCTGGAGAGATTGAGAAAGAGTTTTCAATTGTACTCAGGGATGGACCCTGAGGATGATGCCATGGGGCAAGCGGTACTCAAGCTTAGATTCGTACAGGGATCATGGGAGGATATTAGGAAAAAGTTAGAAAAGAACAGAGACTGGCAGACAAAAGGTTTGGATTTATTGCTGAGAGAGGCTCAGGAGGTGTATGTTAGGAGAGATGAGGTAAGAGAGGAGGAAAAGCAAAAGAAAAAGAAAGATATGCAGAGAAGACAGACAAGAGTTTTGGTAGCAGCCATCAAGGGAGAGCAGAATAGTAACAGGGAACAAGAGAGAAAGGAGTCCTTTAGGCTTAATGATCAGGCACAGCCAAGAAGGAATAAGAGGGTAAATTTCAGAGAAGTTGAATGTCATTATTGTGGCCAAAAGGGACACATTCAAAGAAATTGCAAGAAGAAGCAAAAGGATGAGCAGGTCTTTTTAGAAGATTAGAGGGGTCAGGGGCTCTATCTGCTGGTGACCCCAAAGAATACAGAGCCCTTGATAAAATTGAAAGTGGGTCCTCAGCAACAAGTTATAGAGTTCCTTGTGGACTTGGGAGCAGAAAGATCAACTGTACAACAATTGCCCCAGGGATGTGTAATTTCATCAGATAAAGTCCAAGTGATCGGAGCAAAAGGGGAGCCTTTCAAAGTGCCAATAATTAAGAATGTTGAAATAGAGGCTTCCAATAAGTTTGCTTTGGGAACCTTTTTGTTAGTCCCAGAGGCAGAGTATAATTTATTAGGAAGAGATTTAATGGTTGAGTTAGGGATTAATTTAGAGGTCTCAGAGCAACAGTTGAAAGTAAGAATTTATGCCCTTACGGCAGAAGATGAAACTAAAATTAGCCCAGAAGTGTGGTATACTCCTGATACTGTAGGGAAGCTAGATATTGAGCCATTTGAAATATCTATAAAAGATCCAGATAAACCCATCAGAGTAAAACAATACCCAATCCCTAATGAAGGGAAAGTGGGCCTTAAGCCTACTATAGAAAGACTATTGGCAAAGGGGTTGTTAGAACCTTGTATGTCTCCTCATAACACACCCATATTACCAGTTAAAAAGTCGGATGGGACTTATTGGTTGGTGCAAGATTTAAGGGAAGTGAATAAGCGAACAGTGACAAGGTTCCCAGTGGTTGCCAACCCATACACTTTATTGAGCCAAGTGTCCCCAGAACATCAATGGTATAGTGTAATAGACTTGAAAGACACCTTTTGGACTTGTCCTCTTAAGGAGGAGAGTAGAAACTATTTTGCATTTGAATGGGAAGACCCCGACACCCACAGGAAGCAACAGTTAAGGTGGACGGTCTTACCCCAAGGGTTTACTGAGTCACCGAATCTGTTTGGGGAGGCTCTGGAACAGCTGCTAGAGTCCCTCAAACCTAGTGAGGGAACAGTATTAGTGCAATATGTTGATGACCTGCTGATAGCTGGGAGAGATGCTGAGTCTGTAAGAGAGGAGAGTATTTGGTTTCTGAATTTTCTGGGCAGCAAAGGCCTAAAAGTGTCTAAGTCCAAGTTACAATTCACAGAAGAGAAAGTAAAGTACCTAGGACATTGGCTGAGTAAAGGATGTAAGGGACTAGACCCTGAAAGGGTAAAGGGAATATTGTCTATACCCACACCTAAGAGCAAAAGGCAAATCAGGCAGATATGAGGACTTTTAGGGTACTGTAGGCAATGGATAGAGAACTACAGCAATAAGGTAAAATTCTTATATGAAAAATTGTCTAAAGAGAAATTAGTGAAGTGGACTGATGAAGATGAGAGTAAGTTAGAAGCATTAAAAGAAGACTTGATGAACTCTCCCGTACTTAGCCTTCCAGACACCAGAAAACCCTTCTATCTATTTGTAAATGTGGAGAATGGAACAGCTTATGGGGTATTGACTCAGAAATGGGCTGAACATAAGAAACCTGTAGGATATTATTCAAAAATCCTAGATCCAGTCAGCAGAGGTTGGCCCACCTGTCTACAGGTGGCTACTGCACTATTGGTAGAAGAAGCTGTAAAAATTACTTTTGGTGGAGATTTGAAGGTGTACACTCCTCACGATATCAGAGGGATATTGAAACACAGGGCAGAAAAGTGGTTGACTGATAGTAGGTTGTTGAAATATGAGAGTATTTTGTTGAACACCTCCAAGCTGGAATTAGAAGTAACTCATTTACAAAACCCAGCTCAGTTTTCGTATGTGAACCTTAAGGAGGTGTGGTACATGATTGCAAACAGGTCATAAGCCTCTAGACGAAAATTAGAGAAGATCTAGAGGAAGAGGAATTAGATACAGGTGAAAAACTTTATATTGATGGTTCATCCAGAGTTGTAGATGGGAGAAGAAGATCAGGCTATGCTATAGTGGATGGAGTTACCCTTCAAGTTAGGGAATCTGGATCTCTGTGTGGTACATGGTCAGCTCAAGTATGTGAACTCTATGCTTTGTTAAGATTCCTTCAGTTGTTAGAAGGGAAGATAGGGACTATATTCACAGATTCGAAGTACGCTTTTGGAGTGGTTCACACTTTTGGAAAGATATGGGAAGAAAGAGGGCTAACAAACGCCAAAGGCAAAGGGCTAGTACATGAGAGTCTGATTCGAGAGGTGTTGAAAGCTTTGAGAGGTCCAAAACAGATTGCAGTGGTGCATGTAAAGGGTCACCAGAAGGGGCTGAAAGTGACAGCCAGAGGAAATAATCTAGCTGACGCTGAGGCAAAGAAAGCAGCTCTGTTAGTGGTAAGTGAACCAGAGCCAGGAAGTGAACAAGTTCCTAAGTCTTTTAGCCACCAAGAGAAAGAAAAATTGTTGCAAGTTGGTGCAAGAGAAGAACAGGGAAAGTGGTTGTTATCAGATGGAAGAGAAGTGATTCCTAAGGGCCTTGCGCGTAGAATTATGGGAAGATTGCATGAACAAACGCACTGGAGTACCCAGGCCTTGGTAGATCATTTTGGAAACAGATATGTATGTGTTGGAGTGTATGATATAGCCAAGAAAGTCCTGGAAGGGTGTCTAACTTGTAAAAAGGTGAATAGAGGGTATTTAAGAGAGAAAATTAAGGGAGGAAGAGAGTTAGCAAAAAGACCATTCGAGAAAATTCAAGTTGACTTCACTGAATTGCCTTGAGTGGGAAGGTATCAATATTTATTGGTGGTAGTAGACCAACTGACACACTTTGTGGAAGCCTTTCCCACTGCTCTGTGTACAGCTAAAGTGGTATCTAAAATCTTATTAGAAGAAATTGTTCCTAGATACGGTGTAGTCAATGTAATAGACTCAGACCGAGGGACTCACTTCACTTCAAGAGTGATTAAAGAGGTAACAGAGTTGCTGGGAACCAAGTGGGAATATCACGCCCCTTGGCATCCACAGAGTTCGGGAAGAGTAGAGAGAATGAACGAGAAATTAAGAAACATCTGACCAAATTGATGCTAGAAACAAAAATGAACTGGGTGAAGTGCCTTCCTTTGACACTACTGTATGTTAGGACTCAACCTCGAACAGATACGGGGATTTCACCATTTGAAATGTTGTATGGCATGCCCTATGAGTTCGGAGCCCCAACAGATCATCCAAAGGTTGAGGATACCCTCCTAAGAGAGTATATCATTGAATTGATGAAAAGAAGGCAGGAGTTAAGAAAAAAGGGACTTGTAACTCAAAGACCACCTTTAGACATGGCCATACACAAATTTCAACCAGGTGACAAGGTGTTAATTAAAACATGGAAAGAAACATCTCTAACTCCACAATGGGAGGGGCCCTTTGTTGTTCTTCTCACCACAGATACGGCAGTGAGAACAGCTGAGCGAGGGTGGACCCATGCATCAAGAGTTAAAGGACCAGTAAAAGATTCAGAGTGGAAAGTAACATCGAGCCCTGGAGACCTGGAGATGAGGATTAAGAGAGTACAGCCAACAGATGAACCTTGATGGAGAGGTCGTAAGGTCCAGCCTGTATTCTTTCTTTCAGATACCCCAAGGACAGACTTTAAGGAGAGTGCACTTTGTTTCCTGGAACTCAGAGGGACTACCTGAACAGACTGGGGGCTCAGGACTGTATAGGAGAGCAGGAACTCAAACTGTTTTACCTTTTTGTTGTGAAGTAGAAACTGACATACCGGAGGGACGTAACCCACATGGAATACCTGTCGTAGCACAGAAATTGTGTGAACAGTTTCTGTTGCATTTCTGTGATTTCTCCCCTGGCATGGCTGGGTGCAGATAGTAAAAAATGCTGCGCCACTAATATGGCTGCAGGCCTTGTGCCAAGATGCCAGGGAGGAGTTTTTGGGAGGTGAATAAAGTTTTCTCATCTCCTATGACCACCTGTTGTGGTCCAATTAGCAGGGAACAGCAGAGCATGTTCTCCTTATGTAACCAATGTTGTGTGAACAAGAAGCTGAGCGTCATGAGCACTATATAATCTGTCTTTCTCCTAATAAATCCGACATTTGCCTGATCATATTGATCCTGGAGCAATCTGTCCATACCCTTCCATCAACAGGGTCCCTACCGCTGAATTCACCCCATGTAGCGCAGGTTATAGCAGCACAAACCTTCACCAATACTCCCTTTCAAGAAATTGATTTACTTGGTTCCTTACCCACTGTTAGTGGTGTTATTTTCCACCGCTACACTCAACCAGTTTTGTTCACCCCTCATAATGTAACCGGACACAAACTAATTTACAGAGGGACCATTTCGCCGTGGTGCAATAGTTCAGTCGCCACCACAGTGCCAACAGAGCATGTTCCCAGGGACATGAGGCTCCCCAAAGGGTTTTTCCTCCTGTGCGGGGATCGGGCGTGGCAGGGTATTCCTGCCGACCCGGAAGGGGGTCCCTGCACAGTAGGAAAGTTGGCACTGTTTAACCCGGCGAAGTTTCAGTTAGCAGATCAAGTGATTTCTCCCAAAAATAAAGTCAAAAGGTCCCTCCGTATAAAAAGAGGATGGTTCCCCAGCCTTCAAAAAGATTTGGAAAATTGGAGGCTCCCTAAATCTGAACCTAAAACCATTCCAAAAACACCCAAAGTTGCCCCAAAGAGCCCAGTCATTCCTCCCAGTATTAATGCAGCACCACGTGTGATTGATGCAATCATTACTCTGCCACCGCCCCTACCCTTCCCGGCGGACTGTGATTCCAGCCTTGACATTTGGTCCCACATGAAGAACTTTTGGGCTTCCTTCCCTATCCCCGGGATAGGAACTGCCCATGCCCTTTCCTTACTTTCCCACCTTGGTTGCTGGTTGACCAAGGAGGCAAATGCAACCACAAAAGCACTTGAGGGTTTGCTAGAAGACACTCAAAAACTGAAGGAAGTTAGTCTCCAAAATCGTGCTGCCATTGACTTCCTACTCCTGGCACACGGTCAGGGGTGCCAGGAGTTCGAAGGAATGTGCTCCATGAATTTTTCAGACCATTCGCAGTCAGTTTATGAAAGCACACATCAATTAAAAAATCTCGTAAAAGATATCCACCAGTCCCGTGATGAGGGACTGGATGGACTTTTTGATTGGCTAAAAATTCCCTCCCTTCCTCAATGGTCCCGCAAAATTATAACCATGCTAGTAATTTCCCTATTTGTCCTCGTTTTCTTGTGTGCCTGTTTGCCGTGTTTCATCATTTGTGTTCGCCAGATGATCATCCGCAGTGTAACTGTGAATGTCACCACGATTAAAGACAGAGAAGGGGGAGATGTGCTGGATGAGAAGACAGACTGGGAAAGATGTTGCCTGGAAAAGCATAAATGGGATCTAAAGGGACCTGTTACTTACTGGATAATTCACCTACCGGACTGACAGTTTTTCCCCAGTTTATTGTTGTGTGTTTATGAATTCTTATGCACCCCAGTTTATTGTTAAATTTTATGAATTCTGTCATACCTCCACATTGTCCCCATTTCTCCCTTAGATTTTCCCTCCCAAAGTTGTTTGTCACCCTGTCTCCCCTGTTTTCCCGCTCCTCTGCCGCCAATTGGTTACAGTGCGCCACAGTGCAGGGAGAGCTACCATTGGCCCATTCCCTTAGAGACCCGGGAGTTCCACCCACCTTTCCCCTGTCTCCCTATCACACTTTGCCCTGAGTTGTCAATCTCTTGCGCCTCCCCAGGTTAGAATCCGCCCCTCAGACCCGCTTTATTTAAACCCTTGTTTGCCCTGAATAAAGTGGCATTGCTGCACGAGACCTCAACTGTGTCAGAACCCTTATTGCAGTGCCCGGTCCCATTTCCCTTCCCCCACGGACCGTGGCAAGGACCAGCTCACATCTCCTCAGGCATGAGCAGACACACACGGGGCAGAGGCCCTTCCGCTGCACCGACTGCGGGAAGGGCTTCAATCAGAACTGCACTCTCCTCACCCACGAGCGCAGCCACACCAGGGGAGGCCCTACAAGGGTGGGGAGAGCTTCACCCACAGCTCTGCCTTGACCAAATGAAGCCAGGTAAAACCTGGCAAGTGAATTTAGTAGAGCACTACAAGAATTAGAGAGTTAAACACCAAATGCAGGCCTTAAACAAAGGCATAGAGAACTTAGTATTGAAATAGCAGAGGCAATAAATTCACTAGAATACAGGACACTCTGACATGAGGGAACATGGGCATGAACGGGGAGAACTAGAAATGCTAGCACACACAAAAAAGGACATATGGAAGAAAACAAAGGGAGATAAGAAAAGGGACAAGCCAAGAAATCAGGTACTCTTGCCAGATACTGAAAATCCCTGCCAAATGCACAAGGAAACTACCCAAATTAGGGAAGGTTCAAAAGTTTATGAAGATGATGATGAAAGGACACTTGAGTTCATGATGAAGTAAGACAGGAACGACCACCGAAGTGCTCCCCAAATTAAAGACCACACCTCTAACTCTGCCTCAACTCCGCCTGTTATGAATATTGAAAGTAGATGTTGCAATGTAATGAATATTCATAATATGTGATGCAATTGCTTGGCAAAAAGTGTATAAAAAGTTCAATTGTAAGTTTCTTGATGGAGCAGGCTGTCCAGGGTGACCTGGCTGCTCCCTGGCCGTAAATAAATACCTCCTGCTTATAGACTGAAAATTCTGTCTCGGAGCAGTTACTCCGCACCTTCTTTGGGGCACAAATTGGCATCACAAACACCAATGGACCCACTGGTAAGGGAAGCCCTTTGAGTGCCCCCACTGGGGGAAGAGCTTTGGCTGCTGCTTCCACCCTGCATGAACCCCCTGAAGGTGAGGCAACCCCTGGAGCCCAGTGACTGTCTGTCCATCCCCTTCTACTGAAAGGGCCAGTCCCCTTTCACAGGGGCAGGTTCTTACAACAGAACCCTCCTTGGAGGGGTGTGTGGAGATTCCTGCCTTGGCTGGGGACCCCCCAAAGTCACTCCTCGAGGTTGAGGGCAGAGATCTCCCCACGAGCGTTGGTCTGGGGAAGTTACATCCATCTCTAAGAATTGGCCACTTCACAAGCCAAAAGGCAAGTGGAGATTAACTGGGCACTACCGACGCCTTAATGCAAACACAGGGCCCCTTACTGCAGCAGTCCCAAATACTGCTGAACTAATGGCTACCATACAACAACAAAACCACCAAATCATGGCCACTGTTGATGTCAAAGACGTGTCTTTTATGCTTCCCCTGTGGGACCAAGATCAGGAGTGTTTTGCTTTCCCGTGGGAAGGCCAGCAGGACACTTTAACCTGCCTCCTACAAGACTGAAGCATTCACCCACTCTACCACACCACACTCTGGCACCAGAATTGTAATTCATTCCTCTTGCACGGGGAGTAAAAGTATACCAATACACTGATGACATTTTGGTAGCAGGAGATGAAACTGCACCTGGACAGTCAACCCAAACACACATTATTAAACATCTCCCTCCTGAAAAAGTACAACTGCCTTCGCAAGAAGTGAAACTCCTGGGAATATGGTGGAGGGGAGGAATGGTCTGTATTCCCCCGGATACGCTCACTGCCCTAGACCAAATTAAAAGGCCTGCAGCATGATCCTTAGTGTCATTTCTAACCACCCTTTGTGTCAAATTCCTGAAACTCTGTTTAATGTTCTTTTCCAAAGAAAGATTTTAGCAAGAACACCCAATCTGGAGGAGATGCACCTAGACAACATAACACACACATTGTTTGATATAACTTGACTTGTGGAAACAAACCCCAAAACTCACAGAGTACTGAGTAGGTATGTTTATGCAGGCACGGGGTGCATAGGGAATATCTCTGCCCACTATGCCACCTACTCCCTTTGTTTGGCCCTTTTACCTCATACAATGTTACATACACATTAATTGTGTTACAGATGCAGTCAGCAAATTCCTGACAACTGGGAGGGGAAGTCATTAACATACACCACACCTCCGACTCCGCCTCGGAATGCCCCTTGAGGGTCTTCATTTGGGGGTCTTTTGGATGAAGTAAGAGTCTTCCTCAGCTCTAAACTTTTCACCTTTGCTAAGAATTGCTGAGCTGGCACTGTCCAATCACCTCAAAACTGGTATCATCTCTAGGAACCTTTCTTTAGCAGTCTTCAAGGTCCCTCTTCTTAAGCCTCAAAGCCCCTTATGGAAACCCCAAGGTTTTCTGCTCCTGCTACAGTTCTCATTATAAACTTAACTATATGCTGTCTGTGAATTAACACAAGCAAGCAAGGCCTATTCCAATTTAACAGTATTATATCTAAAATTAACTCTAGGAAGTATCTAAGGCCACAATCTTTTATCACCATTCTAGATTTTGATCACCCCTTATCAAACTTTAGACTAAACTAGTAGAGAACACCCAGGATCCTTGAAAGAGGGCCGAGCAGGACAGAGAGGGATGATGAAGATGAAGGAGGGACCAACTCTTGTTTTCTTGAGACCACCAACCCAATTTGGGGAGGTGTGCCTAGGGGAGAGCCTGAAGGCAGGAGGGGGGATGTACAGTTTTTGGGTCAGGATGTAATGGTTAGATAGGATAATTAGCCAGTATTATAAAATTGTAACAGCTATTCTGCGTGTGTGTGATGAATATATTTTATGCACCTTAAGGCCTTAAATAAAGACCTGCTCTCTGCCTTACTTCAACAAACTCTCCAGAGAATTTTCCTTTCACTTTAGGCAACAGTAGCCTCTCACCAAGAGACTGAAATCCCAACCAGCCACTGGAATGACAAGGCAGAAGAACTGGCCAGACTAGCCCCACCACACGTAAAAACTCCAGCAGAAAACTGGGACCAATTATTAGAGTGGCTGCACTCAAAGCAAAAGCACACAGGGGCACAAGATCTAGACAAACAAGCAGGAAGTAGAGGATGGCAGTAACTCCTGAGATGGCTCATACCTGCATATCTGCATGGGAAGTGTCGAGTCCGACTAGAGCATCATCCCCTACAACAACCTCCCTTGCACATAAGAGACAGGAAGAGACCGGGGGACACACGGCAGCTGGACTATACTGGACCTTTCTGGAAATCAGAAGGAAAGCAATATGTGTTGGTAGGAGTGGAAGTCAGATCAGGACTGGGACAAGCTGAGGCTTTCCCTCCAGCAACTGGGGCAAACACTCTGGAACCTCTTAAAGCAGGCTTCAGTTTCTTCCCAAAACCTGTGTCAATTCAATCAGACAACAGGTCATATTTCACAGCTACAGTCCAAGACTGGCCCAAAGAAGAAGGAGTTCAGTGGGTATTCCACACACCCCATTATCTGCAAGCTAATGGCATAGTCAAGGCAAAAATAGCTCACACTGTTGTATCTTAATTTACAGTAAAGTTAAGCAATACCTACGGCTGCAGGGCTGCCACAAGCCAGTTGGATCAGGGCAGACAGTACGTGGGGATGACAACTGGGGCTCAGATCATCACGTGTCACATAACGTCGACTTCTGGACAAAATTCTACCATTCTGACCAAGGTGGACAGGCCACCTTCATGTAACCCGGAAAAGGAACATACATTTCTATGTGTTCAATAAACAGCCAAATGCCTCGTCATCTAATTAGTGATGTGCATGAATGGATGAAGGACATTCCCACTGTCCCTACCTACTACCCAGTGAAACCACAGCCAAGGGAACGGGCTTGGCAGAATCAGCAGGGAAAGAAGACCCTGTTGAGCTTGACTCTAGTCTGGCGCTGGGAAGAGACACGAGAGGTGTAGAATAAGTGGGAGGCCGGGCACGTGCTCGGCAGTGCAGGGTGACCCACCCACCGGTGTCCCGGCCGTCGGTGAAATACCACTACTCTGATGGTTTTGTCACTCACCCAGTGAGGGAGGGGTGAGCCCCGAGGGGGGCTCTCACTTCTGGTACCAAGTGCCCAGGGCCCAGGGGCCTGGCATCAATAGCAGGGCACATGGGAGGCCTCTCGTTGCCTTCCCTTCCCTCTGCGGGGATACGCGGGGCTGGAGGCTCGGTGGAACTCACCGTTGTAGGAGCCCAAACCCAGCTGCCAGCAGAAAGGGGCTTAGTGGGCTTGAACAGTAAACCTTTGACAACAGGGACTGAGAGAAATCCCGTGACCTGAGGGACTGGACCTTCCTCACAAGACCTGGTGATGCACAACCATGTGGCTTAGCCTGGCTCCTGCAGCAAAATAAGAAAGGACTTTGAGATGGTTTTATCAGACCATGTTTAAACCCTTTATCCTCTTCCCCCCATGTAATCCTGGCTGAGGGAAAGACTAATCAATTAAGTAACTTCAGTAAAAACTTGTGGAATTCCCTTATTTTCATGACCTGTCCTCCTCATTAACATGCCCAACCCCCAAGGCCCTTAAATCACGTTTCGCTCTTCAATAAAGTATTCCAGTTTCTCGCCTCCACCTGCAATCACTTAGTTATCGACTCGCCGTTCACCGTCACAGAGGGTGGCAGTGGCAGCTGGACCCTCGCCACTCCCAGACCATGGAAGTTTTCCATCTATGGCTGGCATCAGCAGTGATACCAGACATGGTGAGGTGCTGCTGGACTACTTTAATACAAAAGTCAATCAGACCAGAACACCTGAAAGACATCAGCAACTCACAGCCCATTACCATTGGATCAATCATTTTAAGCTTCTTTTCCAGAACAATGACAGCAAAGCTGGCCAAGGCATGTCCCATTAATCTCAGGCAGAGAGGATTTAGAAGACAGGCAGGATGCTCCAAAAATCCCAAACTGTTACAACTGCTAATCTGAAATGCTAAGAACACAGAGGACTGCGAGTGCTATTGGTTGATATCGCAAAGGCCTTTGATACCATGAGCCATCAGCACATCCTAAGGGGTCTGAAACAGAAGGGAGCAGACCCTCCTATTATCACCTTGTTTAAGAACCTGCATAAGAACATCTACACACGTATAGACACAAAGAATGAACACACAGATCACATCCACATACAAAGTGGTGTGAAACAAGGTGATCCAATGTCACTGCTTCTATTCCATTTGCCTGTAGACCCTCTGCTGTGCAAGCTGCAAGAGTGTGGAAAAGGGTACCAGCAGGGAGGGAACACTGTAACAGCAACGCCCTTCACTGATGACTTGGTCCTATTAAATGGATCCTGGGAAGGCATGAAAAACAACATCAAAATCCTACAGACCTTCTGCAGGACACAGGGAGAAAAGTGCCACGGCTTCTACATCAAGCCAACTAAGGATTCGTACACCATCAGTGACTGTCCAGCACAGACCCTTAACTGCACACCCCTCAATGGGATTGAACCCAGCAGTTCTGAGAAATATCTGGGCCAGGAGATTGACCACTGGACTGGTAGAGATACACCAGAACTATCTGCAAAATTAACAAATTGGTCACAATGGATCAATAAGGCACCGCTGAAACCATTACAGAAAACTGACATCTGCAAAACTTATCCCATCCCCACATTCACCTACTTGGGCTCCACACTGATGTGAAAGCAGGGTTCCTCCAGTCCCTGGACCTACAGATACGATCCACTGTCAAGGAATGGCTGCATTTGCCACCAAGCACATCTCACATCATCCTAAATTCAAGCACAAGGGGTGGAGGTTTGGGTGTCACCAGGTTGACAGGATTGATCCCAAGTGCACAAGCCCAAAGATGGCAGAGACTGGCTCAGTCTTCAGATGAAACAGTCACAACAATTCTGAAAATAAAAGAAATCAAACAAGCAGATGAAAAGCTATGGATAAAAGCTGGAGGAGACAAAGAAAAGAGCCAACAATATTGGAACCCAAACCAGTAATCCAACTATCCAACAATGGGGATGAGAAAAGAACATCAACTTTCTGAAACCCTGAAACTGGAGAGCATCAGAATTTACAAAATGGACCAAGCTGGTATCCCAGCACCTGGGCATTACCAACTTTGAAAGGGGGGGGACCAGCAACTTTGGGATCAACAACTACAGAGGCATCACCCACACAAAGCCTAGAACAGCACTGCAATTGAGAGCCAACGTTTACCCCACAAGACAGTTCCTGGCAAGGGGTAGACAAGCAAGGTACATCAAATCCTGCAGACACTGCCAGGCTGAGAAGGAAACATGCTCCCATATCATCAGGAACTGCCCAGCCTTGCAGGAGGCAAGACTTAAAAGGCACAACTGTATCTGTGATACCTTATCAAAGGAAGCTAAAGAGAAAAAATTGGGTGGTGTTTCAGGAACCACACAGAAGAGATAACAATAGTTCCATAAATGGCACCTCATATTTGTGAAGGACAACCAAGCATAGGGGGTGGATGTCACTGTGATACTGACACATCTTTGGAAGACGCTGCAATGGAAAAACTAGGAAAATACCAACAAATTTAGGATCTGACAAATGCAGCAGACATTGTATTTATGGGCTTTCCCCTTGGAGCACAGGGGAAAATGAGGAACTTTTGAGGGACCTGTGTTTCTCCAAATGGAACGAAGAGAAGACAGCCCAGGGTCTACCCTCCAGAGCACTCCTTACCTCTGCAGATATTGTACAATGTTTGGGAGCAAAGCACGTACTGTTGCATCCCCTTAGTTCACAACAAAGTCTCACAGCACTTCAAGTGAGTGCTGTGAATGCAGAGCCACCACAATCCAGTTAAATCTGGCCTGGACAGTAGGTGGGGATGACAATGGAATCAGATCATGATGTCACATACCACCAATCTGTGACAAAATTCTACCAATCCTGACCAAGGTGGACAGGCCACCTTCGCTTAATCCAGAAAAAGAGCACATAGAAATTATATCTGCTATTATATGTGCCTGATAAATAGCCAAATGCCTTGTCATCTAATTAGTGATGAGCATGAATGCAGGAATGAGATTCCCACTGTCCCTACTGACTATCCAGCAAAACCACAGCCAAGGGAACTGGCCTGGCTGAATCACCAAGGAAAGAAGTCCCTGTGGAGCTTGACTCCAGTCTGGTGCTGTCAAGAGACACGAGAGCTGGAGAACAAGGAGGAGGCCGGGCACACGCTACTCTGATGGTTTTGTCACTTACCCACTGGGGGGGGGGGACGAGCCCCGAGGGGGGTTCTCACTTCTGGCACCAAGCACCTGGGCTCCAGGGACCAGGCAACAATGGGAGTGCACATGGGAAGCCACCGGTGGCTTTTGCTTCCCTCGGTGGGATCCGCGGGGCTGGGGCTGGGCTGCGATGGGGGAACCCACCGTCACAGGGGGTGGCAGTGGCAGGCGGCCCCTCGCTGATCAGTGCAGGGGTCCGGCTGCTCCCATCTCCCACCACACAGGAGACCTGGTGGCCCTCGAGCCAGGGCACCCACCTGTGATAAATAAATAATTGCGATCCGTGAAACGAATGGGTGATTACATCAAAATAAAACAAATGGCTCGTAAAACTTAATTACACCCCCATAAAGAAATAAAACAGACCCTTACAAGGTCAAGAGGCCTAAAATCTCCTTACTATCCTAAGAATAAAATATGGTAGAACTTTAAATCTTTAGGCACCTGTTCGTCCAAGAATGCATGAATTATGACCGGCTGTAAAGATAACACTTTTAGCTTTAGCTGTAAGAAAACCCATATATTAAATACTTAGCAAAAACCTGTAGAATGTATATATATATGATATAATTAATACGCACAAAATAATTAAGATAAATACTAAATGTACCCTGTAATATGTGTGCAGATTTAGGAAACTGGTCCCCACCTCTGTCACCCAGCCAGGTGCTTGCTTTTTCCATATAATAAACTATCATTCAAAAACTTATAGGAACTCGAGACTTTGTTTATCACCCACCCTTGGCACGCCTGGGCTGGGTGGGGCAGACATGGCATCCCACTCCCGTGCCCCGTTTCCCCCTGCCTGGCGGATCCCGCTGCCGCAGGTCCTGCTCCCCGTTCCTGGGTTCCCCTGGGCTCCGGGAACGGACTTGGCCTGGCCGGTAGAGGAGTGTCTTCCATCCGGATGGGATTCGGGGTTTTTCAATGCCTTTAGTCTTTCATCTGCTCCTCTCCTCTCCACGGCCAAAGGGACGGCACTCTGGCTCGCCTGTGAACAAAGGCAATCAAAGGCAGTCATCTCATTAAGCATTAAATCAATAAATGACCAATCAGGACCTTGGTTTCTAACAATCCTTTCAAAATGTTTCACTATCTCACTGGAATCATCTCGGTACCCCTTAACCACCCCTTCCAATTATCAAGATCTGCTGTACTCAAAGGGACCTTTACTCTCACCACCTCTCCTGCCCGTCCTACTCCCTGCCCAAGGGGGGCCCGGAGCTGGGGGCTTTTGGCTCCTTTTACTCCTCCTGTGCGGTGATGGGGGTGCTGCCGCTGGCTCCTGCTTCACTGCCATCACTGCTGGATTCATCTCCTGATGCCACTGCAGGGGCTTCAGGTCCCGCGGGGGGGAACTGGGGGTGTGCTGCTCTCAATTCTTCCCGATCTATAACCCCGGGAGACATAGGGTCTCTCCCTTTTCTTGTTTTAAGGCACCTTTGCCCGATGCTGCATGATGAGCAGCACCTTTTTATCTTTTGCTTCTCTTTCCCCCCGTCCTTTTCTAATGCTATTAACAGGGGATCCTGGAGTGAAACGTTTCTCCTGCAATCTCTGCCATTCTGGATGGATTCTCAAACAGAAAAACCTATCTCCACATATTGCCTCGTTACCTTTTCCATTACGCCTTAAAAATAACATTAATTGCAAAACTGTATTATAATTTAAAGTTCCATTCGGCAGCAAACTTTCTCCCTCGTCTCATTTATACAAAGGCCACCATTATCTGCAAGATTTAATCGTGCTAGCCCTTATTGACACCACTTCCACTCACACCACCCAGATCTCTCCAGCGGCTTAAAATACAGCCCAGAGGACTCTTTTTCACAACTTTCTTACTCTGGCTATTTCCCACAATAATTTACAGGTGCTTTCCTACCTCCTTTCCTTTTATCAACCCTTAAATACAACTGTTTTTTAAGTTAGGAAATGCGGGAAATAAATACTGGGAAATTGATGAAAATTAGTGCCACAGGAAATAAAAACTCCTAATCACACTGCCTGCACCAGACACTGAGATGTTAACAACTGCGAATTGAAATTAGTGCTACAGAACAATAAGAAACTCTTTTCTTACCACACTGCTTGCAGCAAACATTAAGATGTTAATAGCTGTTAATTAAAACTCGTGTCACAAAAAGAATAAGAAAACTTTTCCCGTTCACACAACCTACACCAGACACCGAAATGCCAACACTTGGTAATTAAAAGACAATAACAAGACTTCTCTCACAGCACCTACACTGAGTTGCCAACACCTCCTGATTAAAATCGCTGCTGCAAGACAAAACAAGGAAACTTCTCACTCACACCACCCCCACCAGACACTCAGATGCCAACGCGTGCCCATTAAAATCGGTGCTGCAGGACAAAAAGAAAACTTTTCTCACTCACAGCATCTAACCCAGACAATAAAATACCAACACGTGTCCATTAAAATCGCTGCTGCAGGACAAGAAAAAATTTCCCACTCGCAGCAGCCACACCAGACACTGAGATGCCAACACCCGCTGATTAAAATCGCTGCTACAGGACAAGAACACTGCTCTCACACTACCTACACCAGACATTCAGACACCAACACGTGCCCATTAAAATCGCTACAAGACAATAACAAAACCTCTCTCACAATATCCCCACCAGACACTCAGATGCCAACACGTGCCCATTAAAATCGGTGCTGCAGTAGAAGAAAAAATCTTCTCTCACTCGCAGCACCTACCCCAGACACCGAGATGCCAACACGTGCGATTAAAATCGCTGCTACAAGACAAGAAAGAATCTTCTCTCACTCACAACACCCCTACCAGACACTCAGACGCCAACACGTGTCGATTAAAATTGGTCCTACAAGACATCTTCTCTCACTCACACCGGACACTAAGCCAACAGCTCCTGATTAAAATCGCTGCTAGAACACAAGAAAACTGCTCTCACAGCATCTACTGCAGAGACGCCAACACGTGCCGATTAAAACCGATGCTACAGGACAAAAAGAAAACTTTTCTCACTCACAGCATCTAACCCAGACAATAAAATACCAACACGTGTCCATTAAAATCGCTGCTGCAGGACAAGAAAAAATTTCTCACTCACAATACCCACACCAGACACTCAGATTATGAGAAATAAAATAATCTGGTTTTATTATAAGTAAAGTTATGTAAGTAGGAAGCGGGGTGTTGGGCCTCCCTTCTTACCTCCCATTTAATTTTTTTCAGGCGCCTCGTGAAGATTGTAAGGTGAAAGGCCCCGTCAGGGCTGTACACCAAGGGAATATTGCGGCCGGGGTAGGATACAATATATAAATGGAAAATTTACATCGGCCACGTGTCTTTGTGTGCAGGGGGGTCCCCCTGTACATGTACAGGGGGGTACGTCACCAATCAATCAAGATGTACAGGGGGTCCCCCTGTACATGTACAGGGGGGTACGTCACCAATCAATCAAGATGTACAGGGGGTCCCCCTGTACATGTACAGGGGGGTACGTCACCAATCAATCAAGATGTACAGGGGGTATGCCCTGAACCAATCAGGTGGGAGGGTGACACCCACCCGCCGGTTTGAAAAGTGCCCTTTAAGGTAAAATGCTTGTTACCTGCTGAATATTCAAGATATTGAGTAACTGAAGGGTATAAAAAAAACACGGGCTCTGGGAGGGGTGTGCTTTTCCAGGCGGGCGGCTTGGGACTGCACCCAGCGCTGCAAATAAAGGATCCTTTTTCTGTAAGTTTCCTTGTCCTGCGAAAGTTTTTTTGCCGTTTCTATAAATTGACTGGAGAGAGTTTTTCTCACAAATTTGGGGGCTCGTCCGGGATATCTCCCGGCGGTCCTGAGCTGGGGGGCCAACATCCAGGGAGGCGCGCGCCCCGCCCAGCTTGGCGGCCCGAGGACGAGACCCCCCGGTTCAGGGCAGCTGCGGAAAAGGACCCAGGAAATACGGCTGCAGAACAAGGAAAACAGAAAGAGCCGGCCGGCATATAGGGTTAAAAAGACCGCGGCAACACACGAACCACAAGAACCCGGTAAGGGAGTCATTTAAACCTAAGGGGGTGGATTGGAGTCCCTTGGGGGGGGCAAGTTGGGGTCCCTTGGTTGTGGGGGGACTAATTGGGTTTCGGGAGCGTGCGTGAGTGTGACTGAGACGTGCCTAAAGGCACGAGGCGAGAGGGAGTCTTTCTAACTGCGTTTCCACGTTCCTCGCGAGAGGACTGGCCAGTGAAGAGACGAAGTGATTGGTGAGACGTAAGACTGAGAACTCCCGGGGGAGACGGGGGGTGCAGCGTGGTCTGGCGGGGGAGACTGTGGGACCCAGGGGGGGGCTGGGACGGTCGTATTGTAACTGCTTTTGTTTAGAGAGTTGCCTGCCTGCTCCAGCGGGGGGGGCAGAGCGGAGGGCTGTGAGTTCCTGAGCGTGGTCTTTGTTTGGGGGGGTGCCACGTGCTCGGGGGAGACGGGGGGTGCAGCGTGGTCTGGCGGAAACCAGAGAGACGTGCCGTGCTGTGCGGGTCCCAGCTGGGGGCTGGGACGGTCGTATTGTAACTGCTTTTGTTTAGAGAGCTGCCTGCCTGCTCCAGCGGGGGGGGCAGAGCGGAGGGCTGTGAGTTCCTGAGCGTGGTCTTTGTTTGGGGGGGTGCCACGTGCTCGGGGGAGACGGGGGTGCAGCGTGGGGCCTTCCCGCAGGGGTCCTCCCCCACCAACCCCTAGGCGGGGTTTTCCCGCAGGGGTCCTCCCCCGACCAACCCCTAGGCGGGGTTTTCCCGCAGGGGTCCTCCCCCGACCAACCCCTGGGCGGGGCCTTCCCGCAGGGGTCCTCCCCCACCAACCCCTAGGCGGGGTTTTCCCGCAGGGGTCCTCCCCCGACCAACCCCTAGGCGGGGTTTTCCCGCAGGGGTCCTCCCCCGACCAACCCCTGGGCGGGGCCTTCCCGCAGGGGTCCTCCCCCACCAACCCCTAGGCGGGGTTTTCCCGCAGGGGTCCTCCCCCGACCAACCCCTAGGCGGGGTTTTCCCGCAGGGGTCCTCCCCCGACCAACCCCTGGGCGGGGCCTTCCCGCAGGGGTCCTCCCCCGACCAACCCCTAGGCGGGGCCTTCCCGCAGGGGTCCTCCCCCGACCAACCCCTAGGCGGGGTTTTCCCGCAGGGGTCCTCCCCCACCAACCCCTAGGCGGGGTTTTCCCGCAGGGGTCCTCCCCCGACCAACCCCTGGGCGGGGCCTTCCCGCAGGGGTCCTCCCCCGACCAACCCCTGGGCGGGGTTTTCCCGCAGGGGTCCTCCCCCAACCAACCCCTAGGCGGGGTTTTCCCGCAGGGGTCCTCCCCCACCAACCCCTGGGCGGGGCCTTCCCGCAGGGGTCCTCCCCCACCAACCCCTAGGCGGGGTTTTCCCGCAGGGGTCCTCCCCCGACCAACCCCTAGGCGGGGTTTTCCCGCAGGGGTCCTCCCCCGACCAACCCCTGGGCGGGGCCTTCCCGCAGGGGTCCTCCCCCACCAACCCCTAGGCGGGGTTTTCCCGCAGGGGTCCTCCCCCGACCAACCCCTGGGCGGGGTTTTCCCGCAGGGGTCCTCCCCCAACCAACCCCTAGGCGGGGTTTTCCCGCAGGGGTCCTCCCCCACCAACCCCTGGGCGGGGCCTTCCCGCAGGGGTCCTCCCCCACCAACCCCTAGGCGGGGTTTTCCCGCAGGGGTCCTCCCCCGACCAACCCCTAGGCGGGGTTTTCCCGCAGGGGTCCTCCCCCGACCAACCCCTGGGCGGGGCCTTCCCGCAGGGGTCCTCCCCCACCAACCCCTAGGCGGGGTTTTCCCGCAGGGGTCCTCCCCCGACCAACCCCTAGGCGGGGTTTTCCCGCAGGGGTCCTCCCCCGACCAACCCCTGGGCGGGGCCTTCCCGCAGGGGTCCTCCCCCGACCAACCCCTAGGCGGGGCCTTCCCGCAGGGGTCCTCCCCCGACCAACCCCTAGGCGGGGTTTTCCCGCAGGGGTCCTCCCCCACCAACCCCTAGGCGGGGTTTTCCCGCAGGGGTCCTCCCCCGACCAACCCCTGGGCGGGGCCTTCCCGCAGGGGTCCTCCCCCGACCAACCCCTGGGCGGGGTTTTCCCGCAGGGGTCCTCCCCCAACCAACCCCTAGGCGGGGTTTTCCCGCAGGGGTCCTCCCCCACCAACCCCTGGGCGGGGCCTTCCCGCAGGGGTCCTCCCCCACCAACCCCTAGGCGGGGTTTTCCCGCAGGGGTCCTCCCCCACCAACCCCTGGGCGGGGCCTTCCCGCAGGGGTCCTCCCCCACCAACCCCTAGGCGGGGTTTTCCCGCAGGGGTCCTCCCCCACCAACCCCTAGGCGGGGTTTTCCCGCAGGGGTCCTCCCCCGACCAACCCCTAGGTGGGAATTCCTACAGATTTTTCCTCTGGGATAAGTATTTCCTTTCCCAAATTTCAAGTTTGGGTCTTTGTTTAGTTTTGGCAAAGTGTGTAATCCTATTGATTAATTATAATGGGAGTCGCGGGAAGTAAAACAACTGTAAAGGAGAGGGGAAAGAAAAAATCAGAAAAAATACCTAATATTCCCCAAGACTCCCCCTTAGGCAGAATGTTAGAGACATGGGACGAAGCCAGGTGGACTCGGAGAAAAAATAAGGCAACTATGATACAATTTTGCATATATGAATGGACAAAAGAACCAATAAAATCAGACTACCTTATCTGGCCCCAATTTGGCTCCTTTGACAGCTGGATTTGTCAAGCCCTTAATACCTATGTCAATGAGAAGGAACCACGAAACCAAGAAGAAAGCGCTTATGCGGCATGCTGGTTAAAACCCATGAAACTCTTTCCAGTTACTGTAAACAGTAAAACAAACAAAAACGAGAGAAAGAAAAAAGGCCCGAACTGGGATCCAATAGAAGAGTGTTTAGATAACCCCCCCCATACAACCCAGACAGGAACCAAGCTAATGGAGTACAAGATCTAAACAGGACTCCTCCTCCTCCTCCTCCTCCTCCTCCTCCTCCTCCTCCTCCTCCTCCTCCTCCTCCTCCTCCTCCTCCTCCTAGTCCTCCTCCTAGCCCCCGTCAAACACGAAGTAGGAGAAAAGAACAAGAGTCAGAAACACCAGGAAAACTCTATCCCCTCAGAGAAGTTCCCATGTACGGAGCACAAGGAGGGGTAGGATATGTAAACGCTCCCCTTACCAGTACAGAAGTCAGGGAATTCCGAAAGGAAATGAAAAAGTTACTAGAGGACCCACTAGGGTTAGCAGAACAATTGGACCAGTTTCTAGGCCCAAATGTATTCATGTGGGACGAAATGCAATCTATAATTAAGAGTTTATTCACTGTAGAAGAAAGAGAAATGATTCGAACTGCAGGGATCCGGGTATGGAACAGAGAACACCCCCAAGGAGTAAATGGTCAAGATGGGGAACAGAAAATACCCGTAGCTCGCCCGAATTGGGATCAGAACACAGATGAAGGGAGACAAAATATGATTGATTATCGTAATTATATCATTAAAGGAATTAAAGAGGCGGTCCCTCGAGGGCAGAACTCAGCCAAAGCCTTTGATGATAGACAAAAGAAAGATGAATCACCATCAGAATGGTTAGAAAGATTAAAAAGAAATATACAACAATATTCAGGGGTACAACTAGACTCTCGAACAGGACAAGAACTATTAAAGGTCTGTTTTGTAACACATTCTTGGCCTGATATTAAGAAGAAATTAGAAAAGATAGAGGATTGGAACGAGAAAGGATTGAACGACTTATTAAAAGAAGCCCAAAAGGTGTATGTACGAAGAGATGAGGAAAGACAGAAGAATAAAATTGAAATAATGATGGCTACAATTAAAGAGATGAATAAACAAATAACAGAACAAAAAGAAGAAGAAGAACCCCAGAAAGTATATAGCCATGGACCTAGAAACCAAAGGAAACAGAGGACTCAATATGTCAACAAGTTCACTAAGCGGCCAGACAGGAATGAGACAGAAAGAAGACCCCCAAATACACAGGGTAGAAGACAAATCTGTTGCTACTACTGTGGAGAAGAAGGCCATATACAAAAAGAATGCAATAAGAAGCGGAAAGACATCCGAGTCTACCAATTACAAGAAGACTTAGAATAGGGAAGTCAGGGGTTCTTTCTCCTGGGGTCAGAAGAAAGAAAGGAACCCTTGATAAATTTAAAGATAGGACCCCAGGAGAAAGACACTACCTTTTTAGTAGACTCAGGAGCCCAAAGAACCTGCATAATTCAACCTCCACCAGGAATAAAGATTTCTAAACGCACAGTTACAGTAATGGGAGCAAAAGGAGAAATGTTCGAAGTACCCATAGCCCCAGCTGTAACCATAAAAGGAAACGGGAAAATAATTGAAGCAGATTTACTAATTACATCACAGGCTGGAGTAAATCTACTAGGGAGGGACCTAATGGGCATTCTGGGGGTGGGAATAGTACCCCAAGGGGAAGAGGTGACAGTCAGACTTTTTGTGTTGCGTGAAGACTTAGGGATAAATCCTCAAGTCTGGGCTGAAGATGGGAACAGAGGGAGACTGGAAATACAGCCCTTCAAAGTAGAATTGTATTCCAATATACCCATTCGCATTAGACAATACCCCATTCCCCTAGAAGGGAAAAAGGGCCTTCTACCAGTAATAGAGAAATTAATTCGTGACAACCTATTAGAACCCTGTATGTCACCATACAATACCCCCATCTTACCGGTGAAGAAAAGTGATGGAACTTACCGATTAGTCCAAGACTTGAGAGAAATCAACAAAATAGTTAGAGTACGTCATCCAGTTGTTCCAAACCCCTATACCATAATGAGTAGAATATCCCCCGAGTATGAGTGGTTCTCAGTAGTTGACTTGAAAGATGCATTCTGGACCTGTCCATTAGATGAAAATTCTCGAGACATCTTTGCCTTTGAATGGGAAAATCCAGAAACAGGAAGAAAACAACAACTAAGGTGGACAGTACTTCCACAGGGGTTTTCAGAAGCACCCAACTTATTTGGACAAGCCCTAGAAACTGTGATGAGCAAGTTTGATACACAAGAAGGAACCATCATCATACAATATGTTGACGATTTGTTAGTGGCAGGAAAAACACAAAAAGAAGTAGAGAAGGAAACAGTAAGACTGTTAAACTTCTTGGGGGAACAGGGATTGAGAGTATCAAAGAATAAACTTCAATTCGTGGAAAAAGAAGTAAAGTACTTGGGACACATTATAAAGAATGGAGGACGCAAGTTAACCCCAGAAAGAATAAAAGGAATTTTAGACCTCCCTCTCCCAAGAACAAAGAAAGAGATCAGACAATTTTTAGGATTAGTAGGATTTTGCAGACTATGGATTCTAGATTATAGCAGTAAAACAAAATTCCTGTACGAAAAACTGACAAATGACACAGCACCCGAAAAAGCCTACCAAGCAGAATACTCCCCAGAAGAGGTGACGGAATTTAACAAATTGAAAGAAATTTTAACCCAAGCCCCAGTGTTATCTTTGCCCGATCTAAAGAAACCCTTTGATCTTTACGTGAATGCCTCAGAAGGGACTGCCAAGGGGGTGGTCACCCAAGACTGGGGGGGAGTCAGAAAGCCGGTGGGTTTCCTATCAAAAATATTGGACCCAGTAATCAGAGGATGGCCCGCCTGTGTCCAGGCGGTGGCTGCTACAGCCATACTGGTGGAGGAAGCAAGAAAATTAACATTTGGAGGAAAGATTAAAGTACACACTCCACATGCAGTAAGAGCAGTCTTAAGTCAGAGATCTGGAAGGTGGATGACAGATTCTCGAATTCTAAAATATGAAACCATATTAATGGAAAAAGACGACTTAAGCCTGACAACTAACTCATGTGTAGATCCATCTCAATTTTTGTATGGACAAGGGAATACCGAGAATGATATAACTGCACACAATTGTTTAGACATTATTGATTACCAAACAAAAATCAGAGAAGACTTATTAGACATCCCTATAGAGGGAGGAATACATTTGTTTACAGATGGATCATCAAAAATCATAGAAGGGAAACGAAAAAGTGGCTATGCAGTAGTCGATGGAGAAGATCTCACAGTGGTGGAGTCAGGGACTCTGCCAAAGGACTGGTCTGCTCAAGCATGTGAAGTGTATGCAGTGATCAGTGCTCTGCGTATAATTGACAGTGGGATGGGAACCATATATACTGATTCTAGATATGCCTGGGGGGTTGCACATATATTTGGGAAAATCTGGCATGAGAGGGGAATGATAACCTCCCAGGGAAAAGGTTTAAGTCATCGTGAACTTCTAGAAACCTTGTTAGAAGAAATCCAAAAACCACAAGAGATTGCCATTGTACATGTGAAGGGGCACCAAAGGGGAAAAGATATGATCTGTCAGGGAAACGCTCGAGCTGACCAGGCTGCCCAAGAGGCCGCCCTCAGCCCCAGGACACCTGAAGCAAAAATTATGGCCCTGATACCAGTTCCAAAAAAAGTATCCCAGCCAGTGTTTACTGAAGTTGAACAACAAAAACTGATTGAAATGGGAGCCAAGAAAGACGAGGAGGGGAAGTGGTTTCTCTCAGATGGGAGACAGATACTATCAGAAGCAGTTACACGAGAAGTACTAAAAGAACTCCATAACAGCACACACTGGGGCACCCAAGCCTTAGTAGAAACATTTTTGAGAGCTTACGGGCACCTGGGGGTGTATACTGTTGCTAAACAAATAACAAGCCAGTGCATGATTTGTCAAAAAGTAAACAAAAGGGTACAAAGAGCTCGCTCCCTTGGAGGGCGAGAACTTGCAATTAGGCCCTTTCAGAGAATGCAAGTAGATTTCACTGAATTTCCTCCTGTACAAAGATGGAAATACTTATTGGTAATTGTAGATCACTTAACCCATTGGGTAGAAGCATTTCCAGTCCTAAAAGCCACGGCCCAAAGTGTAGTTAAAACATTATTAGAGCAAGTGGTTCCCAGATTTGGACTACCCGAAACCATAGATTCAGACCGGGGATCACATTTCACTTCAAAAATTTTAAAATTAACGTGCGAAGCTCTACAAGTCTCGTGGCAACATCATACCCCGTGGCACCCCCAGAGTTCGGGGAGAGTGGAACGAATGAACCAAACTCTGAAACGAACCATAACCAAAATCACCCTGGAAACGGGGTTGCCATGGACAAAATGTTTACCTTTAGCACTCTTCCGGATCAGGACAGCCCCCAGAAGAGACCTAAATATATCTCCCTATGAGATGTTATTTGGGCTACCTTATCCATCATGCCATAAAACCCACCAAAGTCCAACTCTGGAACTAGGCGAAAAATACCTCAGGGAATATGTCACAACAATAGCCAAGAGGTTAGACGACCTCAGGCAACAAGGACTACTTCCCCAAACTGTTAGATTAGAGATGAAAATACACAACATTTCAGTGGGAGATTGGGTTCTGATAAAAACATGGAAAGAAGAGCCTCTCAAACCAGAATGGGAGGGGCCATACCAAGTGGTATTAACCACTGAAACAGCAATACGGACTATAGAGAAGGGGTGGACCCATAGTACAAGAGTCAAAGGGCCTATAACACCCCCTTCCTCCACTCCCGAGTGGAAATGCCAAGGAGAGTACCCAAAACTGAAAATAACCCGAAAGTAAAATTTTGTTTTTACAGTCTCCAGGAGAGGACAACAGCCGAGGAACACCACTCCCAACAAAAGAAATCGGAGACCCAGCACGAAGGAGTGACTACCACTACTAAGACCCATAGTTCTTAGAGAATGATTGTGTATTAGGAAATAGATAACCAACCAACAAAATTTTTTGCTATTAAGTGCCAAGCTATACTCGAGCGCAAAGACAGAGCAATAGAGAGCAATAGAGGGCAAGACCAGATTAGCCTCTATACTTGCCACAAGAAGATCTTCCCATCCTGCTGTCGGCTGCAACCCGATAGGCATGGACAGTGGAGGTATATGCTATACTGGACCTCTGCTCACCTTAGCTGCGCTCCTACTAGTGGTTGTTGCCAATGACCACTGCCAAAAATGTTACCAAAATGCATACTATGAAACAGGTGCGGTAACCATCTTTATGGCACATGAGTATGTGAACGAAGTTTGTTATGACAAGGAAAAATTAGAAACCTGTGTGATAGGCAACAGACGCTATGGGATAGCACAAAACTTAGGACCAGAAGGGACACGACTAGGACGAAGTTGTCCCGTCAAAGAAACTTGGATTTGCTGGGATATCACTAGTGAATGGGGAGCTCCTGAAATAATGATAGAGGAAATCATTGAAAATACTGAGAGAAAACAATCCAAAAACTACCCGCTGTCACAGTTAAGTAGCTTATATTCTGAACTGACAGGGGAGATAGATGGAAATTTTGAGCTCCCGGCAATTGGACAAAATCTATTTGTTGATCTAGCAGAAAAAATTGCTAAAGGGTTAAGAGTAAGTCGATGTTGGGTATGTGGAGGGCCTTTAATGGCAGAAGAATGGCCCTGGAGAGGTTTTAGTCTGGATGCCCAAGAAATACTCAAAGGAAATTACACATTTTCTCATAATAAAGTGAATAGGCCAGAAGGATGGATATTAAGCTCCACAGTAATAGGGAGAGATTGTATACGGAGAACAGGACCACATTTTGTGTACCCAGTTGGAGAAACCCCTTGCAAGCGAACCCTAAAAACCAACTCCACTCACCGTGAGTATTTCCCACAAGCCCCAACTAACTATTGGTCAGAAAAAAAGGGCCCCAACTGTGAGTGGGATGCGAACAAAAAACTGTATCAATGTAATAAAACAAAAGTAAACCCTTTTTCCGGAATAGCGGAAATATCAATATTTTGGGAAAATGCTGATAGCCTGTCCAAACATTTTTGGAAAGCACCAAATGGACTCTTTTGGATTTGTGGAAAAAGGGCATATACAGTCCTACCAGAAAATTGGAGGGGTTGTTGTACCATAGGAATAATTTTGCCTGGATTTTTCCTATTACCCTTGGAGAGTGGAGATGAATTGGGAGTCCCGTTATATGACTCCCTTAACCGAAAAAAGAGAGAAGTAAAAGGGAAAGCACCTTACATTGGGATTAAAGAACACTCAATAGGGGGAACCCAAAAATGGGGGGAGGAAGAATGGCCTCCTGAGAGAATTATTGAGTATTATGGACCAGCCACATGGGCACAAGATGGTACATGGGGTTACCGTACACCCATTTATATGCTCAACCGAATTATACGACTCCAAGCTGTAGTAGAAATAGTTATAAATCAGACCGCAAAGGGATTAGAACTAATAGCTGAACAACAGCGCCAAAGTAGAGCAGCCATATACCAAAACAGATTGGCCCTAGACTACCTCTTGGCAGAGGAAGGAGGAGTCTGTGGGAAATTCAACACCTCAGACTGCTGCTTACAAATTGATGATAACTATGAAGCTGTAATGGAAATAGCCTCCAACATCCGAAAAATCACCCATGTCCCTGTTCAAAAATGGAACTCCATAGTTGACGGAGAATGGTGGGCTAACTTCTTTGGGGGGGTATGGTGGAAAAAAGTGGGATTCTTTTTATTATGTGCTGTCTCTGGACTGTTGTTCATACCCTGTCTAATCCCATGTTTTATGAGGTTAATTTCTAGTGTTGTCCAAGGGATGCAATTAACTGCCATGCCAATGGATCCAAAAACCACTACAGCTAGAGACCCAGAAATCCAGAAAATCATGATCTTGCGACCAACCCCCAGACAGACGAAAGGCATGGAGAAAGCACGGAAAGCGCTGCTCGAGTGGGAACTTGCCAAGCAAACGAAAGAAATGAATAAGGCACAAGATATACTAACTGAGTGGGAACGAACTCGGAAAACTTAAAGACAATCAACAAAACAAAAGACTTATAATAAAACCATGAATAAAGACAAAAAGGGGGGATTATGAGAAATAAAATAATCTGGTTTTATTATAAGTAAAGTTATGTAAGTAGGAAGCGGGGTGTTGGGCCTCCCTTCTTACCTCCCATTTAATTTTTTTCAGGCGCCTCGTGAAGATTGTAAGGTGAAAGGCCCCGTCAGGGCTGTACACCAAGGGAATATTGCGGCCGGGGTAGGATACAATATATAAATGGAAAATTTACATCGGCCACGTGTCTTTGTGTGCAGGGGGGTCCCCCTGTACATGTACAGGGGGGTACGTCACCAATCAATCAAGATGTACAGGGGGTCCCCCTGTACATGTACAGGGGGGTACGTCACCAATCAATCAAGATGTACAGGGGGTCCCCCTGTACATGTACAGGGGGGTACGTCACCAATCAATCAAGATGTACAGGGGGTATGCCCTGAACCAATCAGGTGGGAGGGTGACACCCACCCGCCGGTTTGAAAAGTGCCCTTTAAGGTAAAATGCTTGTTACCTGCTGAATATTCAAGATATTGAGTAACTGAAGGGTATAAAAAAAACACGGGCTCTGGGAGGGGTGTGCTTTTCCAGGCGGGCGGCTTGGGACTGCACCCAGCGCTGCAAATAAAGGATCCTTTTTCTGTAAGTTTCCTTGTCCTGCGAAAGTTTTTTTGCCGTTTCTATAAATTGACTGGAGAGAGTTTTTCTCACAAGATGCCAACAGCTGCTGATTAAAATCGCTGCTACAGGACAAGAAAAAAAATCTTCTCTCAACTCACAACACCCCTATCAGACACTCAGATGCCAACACGTGCCCATTAGAATTGGTACTACAACACAAGAAAACTTCTCTCCCTCACAGCACTCACACTGGACACTCAGATGCCAACACGTGGTGATTAAAATCCCTGCCACAAGACAAGAACAATGCTCTCACACTACCTACATCAGACACCCAGATGCCAACATCTGCCGATTAAAATCGCTGCTACACGACAAAAAAACATCTTCTCTCACTCGCAGCACCTACCCCAGACACCGAGATGCCAACACGTGCCCATTAAAATCGCTGCTACAAGACAAGAAATCTACTCTCACTCGCAGCACTCCCACTGGACACTCAGATGCCAACACCTGCTGATTAAAATCGCTGCTAGAACACAAGAAAACTGCTCTCACAGCATCTACTGCAGAGACGCCAACACGTGCCGATTAAAACCGATGCTACAGGACAAAAAGAAAACTTTTCTCGCTCACAGCATCTAACCCAGACAATAAAATACCAACACGTGTCCATTAAAATCGGTGCTGCAGGACAAGAAAAAATTTCTCACTCGCAGCACCCACACCAGACACTGAGATGCCAACACCTGCTGATTAAAATCGGTGCTGCAGGACAAGAAAAAATTTCTCACTCGCAGCAGCCACACCAGACACTGAGATGCCAACAGCTGCTGATTAAAATCGCTGCTACAAGACAAGAACACTGCTCTCACACTACCTACACCAGACATTCAGACACCAACACGTGCCCATTAAAATCGGTGCTACAAGACAATAACGACTTCTCTCACAGCACCCACACTCAGACGCCAACACCTGTTGATTAAAATCACTGTTTTAAGAACACTGCTCTCACAATACGTAACCCGACACTCACATGGCAACACGTGCCGATTAAAATCGGTGCTACAGGATAAGAAAAAAATCTTCTCTCACTCGCACCACTTATGCCAGACACTCAGATGCCAACAGGTGCCCTTTCACCAACCCTTAAACGCAACTCTTTTAGTTAGGAAATGTGGGAAATAAATTGTCGGAAGCTGATGAAAATTAGCGCCACAGATGATAATAAAAACTTCTCCTAATCACACTGCCTACACCAGACACTGACATATTAATCAGTGCTAATTAAAATTAGTGTCACAGAACAATAAGAAAGCCTTTTCTGACCACACTCCTTCTATCAGACACTAAGATATTAACAGCTGCTGATTAAAACTCGTGTCACAAAAATAGAAGACAACTTTTGCCATTCACAATACCCACACCAGACACTGAAATGGCAACACGTGCCCATTAAAATCGCTGCTACAAGACAAGAGTAAAACTTTGCTCATAGTACAGCACCTACACCAGACACTGATGCCAACACGTGCTGATTAAAATCAGTGCTATAAAACAAGGAAACTTCTCTCACTCACAGCACTCACACCGGACACTCAGATGCCAACACGTGCCCATTAAAATCCGTGCTACAAGACAATAAGAAAACTTCTCTCACAGCAGCTACACCGGACACTGAGAGCTATACTTCACACACTCTGCACTCACCAAACTTCTGAAATAATTTATTAAGACCCACAAGCTTTGCCTTACACACCGTACACGACCTCCGAAACAGAAACAATTTACCGGGACACACACGAACTCCGAAACAGAAACAATTTACCGGGACACACACGAACTCTGAAACAGAAACAATTTACCGGGACACACACGAACTCCGAAACAGAAACAATTTACCGGGACACACACGAACTCCGAAACAGAAACAATTTACCGGGACACACACGAACTCCGAAACAGAAAGCGGCTTACAGGTACTTTCCAGTGACCGGTCACCCGAAACCAAATTATACGGAACAAATACCTTCAATTGGTCGCAGAGGTCCCCGTCTGCTCCCGCAGCGAGCCCAGGGAAGTGAGGAGTCCCTTCGGCAAAATCCCGAGGGCGCCCCAGGGAGTCCCTGCCTCCAGCGGAGTCTGCAGCCGAGCACAGGGTGACTCCCGCCTGGCTGGCCGGAACTGAGCCCGGCAAAAGCCGACGGTAGGAAAACCCAATAGCCACAGGTCCTATTAAGCCGCTATTTGTTTATTACGGCGCAGGGCGAAAACAGGACCCCTCCAACCAACACGCGCACAGCCTCCCCCCTCACAGCTTCCCTTTTCTACAGCTACGTCATACATATTCATTGTGCATTTTACATATTCATGACCTACCCGAGACTGGGCGGTGTTCGATGTCCATCTCGGCACACGCCTTCTGCCGCCTGCGCGCTTCTCTCCCGTGGCCGTCCCGGGCGGTCGTAGGGGATGAAAGCTCAGAGTCTTCCTCTCTCCGAACTGTCCCCTCGCTCTCGGAGCATGCGCAGTCTCTCAGCACCGGCCCCTGGCGGCAGCTCCTCATTGGCTGCTCGGTGTCCCATTGGTTGTCTATTGGTTACGCTTGGCTGCGCCGCGCGCTCTCCCATTGGCTGCCCCTTCCCGCCATCCCGCAGCTTTCCCATTGGCTGCCCCCCTTCCCGCCATCCCGCAGCTTTCCCATTGGCTGCCTCTGGGCGCCTCCCCATTGGCTGCCCCCCTTCCCGCCATCCCGCAGCTTTCCCATTGGCTGTCCCTGGGTGCCTCCCCATTGGCTGCCTCCCTTCCCGCCATCCCGCAGCTTTCCCATTGGCTGCCTCTGGGCGCCTCCCCATTGGCTGCTCCCCGCCCACACGGCTGCTCCCTTAGCGACCGCCCCGGAACCTGAGAACTGCACTTATTCAACTCTGCAGCTTCAATTGTCCCTTAGCAGCAGCAGCGTAACATCTTCTCCACAGCAACTTAACATTTTCCCTTGTCGGGGCAACCCCGCAGCACCAAAAAGACTCCCAGCGACGCAACCCCAGCTGTGCTTCGCACAGAGACCCCGCCCGGCCCCGCCGGCAGCGCCCCCGGCCCGTGCCCAGCCTCCCCTCTGCTCCGGGCTCCGCGCCCAGCGCCGAACGCCTTCGCCTCCCCCCGCGCCGCCTCCTCCTCGCCCCGGCGCTGCCGCTGCCGCCGCCCCGGGGCGCGGGGACCGCCTTGGCCGCCCCGCTCCGGCCCCGCCGCTGGGAGGGGGGAGGGCGGGGCGGCCCCGACCCGTGCGCGGGGCCTGAAAGGCGGCGGGGGAGGAGAGGAGAGCGCGGCGGGGGCTGTGTCTGCACCGGGCCGGGCCCGGAGCTTGAACACTGTTTGTTTGGGACGGCCGAGAGCACTGCGGGAAAGCTGGCCAAGAAAGCCGGAGCAGAAACCTGTTTTGGGGCTTTTGGAACAACCCCTTTCGCGGGAGCGGCAAACCCCGAAAGGCTGTGTGCTCCCCTGGGTTTGGGACCTGCCTGACCCCCCTGGGGGGCCCAGGCACCTCTGTGAGGATTTTATCGCTTGGAGCAAGGGAGTTACCTCCGGGCAGCAGATAAAGAAAACATCGCAGCACCCTGCAGGAGAAAGTTGTTTCTTCCCACGTTAAAGCTTTTCCCTGGCAGCGAGAGTTTCCTTGAGTGGGCATTAAGGTTTTCCATCCTCGGTGTTTCTTCGAAGGTTTTCTACCCCTACACTCTGTGTGTGTGTGTATGTCTGGGAGTCTCTGTGTGCCTGTGTCTCTTTGTCTGTGTCTGTGTTGCAGCAGTGGGGGGGCCCGGCCTTTGCAGGATGGCAGCTCCGTGTCTGGAGAGATTTATTTCATTGAAAAACTGACAAGAAAAAACCAAACCAAACCAAAATGCAGTGCTGGAAAAGGGAAACAAACACACCCCCTCCAACATCCCTTCCCCCGCCCCCCTCTGCCTCCCACGCCCAAAAATAAAAAAAAATACATAAATAAAGAAGTAACTACAGCCACTCCCCACCACCAACACAAAAAGAAATACCTCCCTTCACACCACTATGGCACCAGTACGGGCCAGTATGAGACGAGTACAGACCAGTAGGGACCTGTACGGACCAGTCTGGGAGCAGTATGCATAACCATGGTACCAGTATGGGCCAATATGGACCCATAGGGCACCAGTACAGCACCAGGGTGGACCAGTACAGGCACCAGTGACACCAGTATGGCAGCAGAATGAGCACCAGGGCTCCCAGGATGGCCCCAGTATGGGCGTCAGGGCTTCCAATGTAGGAGTCTCCAGTTCTCCCAGTATGGGGGCACCAGGGCTCCCAGTGTATCCAGCACTTTCAGGATGGGGTCAGCAGTACTCCCAGAGCTCCCAGTATGGGGTCACGAATACTTCCAGTACAGGCCCAAGGGTTCCCAGTATGGGCTTCAGTCACAGGGGCTCTTGGGGGTCCCCTGGCTTCCCAGCCCCTCCCCTCATGGAACCAAAGGGACCCTGGGACACTGTGGAACCTCATGGAATCACAGGGCCCTTGTGACTCTGTGGGACCTGATGGAACCAAAGAAACCCTGTGACACTGAGAAACCTCATGAAGTCAAGGGGACGTTGTGACACTGTGGAGCCTCATGGAACCAAAGGAACCCTGGGACCCTGCGGAACCTCGGGGAACTGAAGGAGCCCTGGGACATTGCGGACCCTCGTGGAATCGAGGGGCCATTGTGCCACTGACAAGCTCTGTCACGGTTTAACCCCAGTCAGCAACTGTGGAGACGTTCGCTCACTCCCACACCAGCCAGAGCAGGGGCAGACTTGGAAGGATAAAAGCTGGAAAACTCCTGGGTTGAGGTAAAAGACGCTTTAGAGGGAAAGCAAAACTGGGCACACGAGCAAAGAAAAGCAAAGAATTAATTCAGCACTTCCTATGGGAAGCAGGTGTTCAGCCACCTGCAGGGGAGCAGGGTCCCATCCCACAGAATGCTTCCTGGGGAAGACAGATGCCATCACTCCAAACCCTTCCTTTCCTTCTTCTTCCCCTCCCTTTCTATCCTGAGCATGATGTCATGTGGTCTGGAATATCCCTTGGGTCAGTTTGGGTCCCCTGTCCCGGCTGTGTCTCCTCACAGCCTCCCAACTTCCTTGCCAGCCTGGCCCTGTGAAAAGCAGAAAAGGCCTTGGCTCTGTGTGAGCCCTGCTCAGCAACAACCAAAACATCTCTGTATTATCAACCCTGTGTTCAGCACAAATCCAAAACACGGCCCCGTAGCAGCCACTGGGAAGAAAATCAACTCTACCCCAGCTGAAAGCAGCACAAACTGTGACCAAAGTAGTTGTATTTTTTAAAAACAGAGTCTATGCAGCAGCGGGGAAAGATGCTGGAAAATTCTTTTAACTGTAGTACAATAGTGTTTGATCCCTACATCTGTGACTAATAGCCTTGTGGCAGCTCTTGCTTCCTTATTGTTTTTACGACATCAGAGACTCTGCCATGGGAAACCTGGGTTGGAAGCAGTGAGGAAACCTGGTCTGACTGTGAGAGTGGGAGTGTGGGGAGTCACAGGGGACCGTCGGGTCACTGGAGCTGCTGCTGCTGGGAAGGGGCCTGAGTGTCAGCAGTGCCAGTCTGGGCTGGTGGGAGAGTGACTGCCAGGGAGTCCTGGGAATGGTGAGCCTGGGAAGTTCCCTTAAGAGTGTGAGGGGGATCTCGTGTGCAGAGACCCCCAGGAGCCCCCTGAGCCGCTCTGCTCATGGCAAGGATGCAGAGAAGGCAGAGTTACTGAACACCTTTTCACTGACAAGACCAGCCTTGGATGCAGGGCTGCTCTCCATCCCTTCAGCCCTGAGCCTGGCCCTTGAGATCTGGGGGCATTTGACACCTGCTGGGTTCCTTTGATCCCCTCTCCCATCCCTCCCAGAGCACAGGGAAGGACTGAGGGGCCTTGGCTGATTCTCCCTGATCCTCCCCTGCCCCGACACCAAGCTGTGCTCCTTGGGGACGGTGCTTGGACAGCCCCAGTCAGACCCTGTTTCCCGCTGTGCCCCCAAACCACCGGGTGCCCCAGGGGACGTGGGAACACACATGGACACGGGAAGGCACCCGTGGATGTGGGAACACACCCACCCAGACAGACACAGAGCATTTGTTTTGCTGCAGGGCTTTATTGATTCTTGCAGGGAAATTGCCAGGGCACCCAGGGGATCAGGGGGGTCCTCCAGGGATGATCATCTCCTCATGCCGCTGGAGGGGGCCAGGACACGGGTGTCACCACCACTTCCAGTCCTGAAAGACAGAGCCCCAAACGTCACCCCCGGTGTCCACAGGGACATGGCAGGGGCCTTGTCCCCACCCCATCTGTCTGCAGGGAGCTGGGGCAGGAGAAGGGAATTGGATGCTGAGATCCATGTGGCCCCCAGAGCCCCTGAGCCCGGGATGCTCTGACACCTCCCCGAGCCCCTCCCTGCCCTCCCGGTGAGCCTGGGGGTCTGCAGAGCCCCCAGTGCAAGGCAAGGCTGAGGAGCCTCCCATATTTCTCACCTGGACATGCAGAGAGGCAGCCGAGCGTCACTGGCGCATCAGCTCCACCTGGTCAGCCACGGGGGGCTGGGGACAAAGGCAGGGTTAGAGACACACTGGGGTGGTTCTGGGACACACTGGGCTGTACTGGGACACACTGGCTGTACTGGGGCACACTGGGCTGGACTGGGGGACACTGGGATGTACTGGGGCACACTGGGCTGGACTGGGGCACACTGGGATGCCAGGGAGGGTCGTGGCCATGAGAGGGGAGGGTTTGGGCCCAGCAGAACTCGGGGTACCCACCTCAGACCTCTTCAGTCGATGGACATCCATGCCTCCCTGGAGAGAGAGTGTGAGGTGTCACTGGTCACTGGGGTGTCCCCAGGCCCAGGAGGGATGGGGGGACTACATTTCCCCCCATTTCCCACACTGGGGACATCCCGACTCTAGGACTTACCCCGACACATCCACCTCCTCCTTGTCCCGAGATTGGCTGGGGAAGGAGAGCAAAGGTTTAAGCAGGATTGGCCCCTGTGGGGCTGGGGGAGGGACACAGGTGTCCCCAGACCCCCCAGCCCAGGGTTGGCCCCTGGTCTGAGGGGGAAAATCCCCCTGTTCCTGCAGGGCCCAGGGTGGGGATGGAGACAAGGAGAGCCAGGGGCATTCAGGGCCTGCAGGAGGGTGGGGGGAGGAGGAGGGGACCCAAAGAGGGTGAAGTGGGGGGAATTGGGGATCCCACAAGATGGGCATTGGGGTGTGGAAGGGATGGGACTGTGGGGGATGCAGGTGAGAAGGAAGGGATTCCAGCTGAGGGACCCAGGGAATGAAGCAGGGCAGAAGAAATAGGGAAGGGGAGAAAACTGGAAGGGACTGGGAGGGGCTTTGGGACTGAGGTGTCAAGGAAGGGGATTTCTGGAAACGAGTGTCGTGGCCAATGGGAAAGGGGAAGGATTAGAGGAGAAAGAAGGGAAGAAATGGTGTGGGAATGATGGCCTGTGTGTGTGTGGTGGGGTGGACTGGGGTGTGTGGGAATAGAGTGGGGGCCCTGAGGAAGGGCCTCCCCGGTGCACACTGGGGTGGACTGGGGAGCACTGGGATGCCCTGGAGGGTGGTGGCCACCAGAGGGGAGGGTCTGGGCCCAGCACAAGCCCTGGTACCCACCGGGCCGCCGACCCCGCCTGCCTGTAGAGAGACAAGGAGACATCACTGGTCACTGGGGTGTCCCCAGTGCCAGGAAGGGATGGGGGGCCCAAAGTGCCCCCCACTTCCCACACTTGGTGCCCCCCAACTCCCGGACTTACCTCCCCACATTGGACGCCACCGGCCTGAACGGGCTGCAGGAGGAGAGCAAAGGCTTGGTTGGGGTTGGCCTTGTGGGGCTGGGGGGACAAGGGTGTCCCCACCCCCTCCAGCCCCGGCTGCCCCCCGGGCTGAGCGGGGCTCTTTGGGATTGCGGCTCCCAGGCAAGTTGGGGACACCAGTGCAGGGGGAAAGGCAAGGCACTGAGGGCAAAGCCTGGAGGAAAGGCCCTGGGAAGGGGCCATGGCAGGGCATTTCCCAGTTGGTGCCAGTTCAGCCTGGCCAGGCCTTGTCCCACTTGAGCCCAGGGTGGAGCTTGGGCCTGTTTGTCCTCCTTGGACTCCAGTGGGGCTTGGCCCAGTTCCACCCAGTTTGGGTTGGGCCTTTGCCTTGGCTGGGAAAGAGAGGAGATGGTGGGGAGATGCCCCAGGGGACCAAGAGGATGGGATGGGGAGGCCCAAAAGGGTGGGATTTGGGGTCAGAAAGAGCAGGAAGCGGTGGGACTGTGCCAGGACAGAGCCGGGTGCAAGCATCCCGTGAGGAAGCGGAGCTGCAGCAGCAGGAGTTGAATTGAGGGAAGGGGAAGGAGAGAGGGAATTGTGGCCAGAAGAAAGTGGCCTGGCCCGGGGCTGGGGGTGCTGGGGAGTGCTGGGGGAGCCCCTGGATCGGGAAGGGGCCCATCCCTGAGCCCATGGCCGTGGCATGGGGGCCTCACCTTGGCATCTGCCGGGGGGCTCAGCAGGATGGTGAAGAGCAGGGCCACGCTGAGCACAGCGACCTTCATCTTCCTCTGGGCCTGGGCAGCGCTGGCTGAGGCTGCACAAGGGCAGGAGCACATTTATCCCTGCCGGGACTCCTCCCTGCCCCCTCCCCGAGAGCCCCCGGGGCAAAGCCCGGCTGGGCACAGCCCCCAGCCCTGGCCACAAGCCCAGCCCTGGCACAGAGTCCATCCCGCCTGCGGCACCCATCCAGCCACCTTCCCCGGCATCCCTCCAGCTTCCTGCACGGGGCAGCTGCCCCTGGAAGGGCCCAGGCCCCTGGGGGTGCCAAGGGGGTGGGCAGGGAGCTGAAAGCAGCTGCATACCCTGTGGGGACAATCCCACACAACACAATCCATCCTCCAACAGCCCCCAAACCCTGATCCACCCATGTCCTCCTGCCCATCCCTTCCAGAACTTTCCCTCTGGGACACCCCAGTGCTCAGCCCAGCCCCAAACCCGGTGTGTCTGAGCACAATTGCCCCTGTTCCCACTCCAGTCCCTGTGCTGAACACAGGGTTGGCACTGCCCCCCTTCTTGGGGCACCAGGACCCCAGGATCAGGGAAACAGGGAGCTGGGAGATAAAGGGGCTGACGGGCAATGGGCACAGGCGGGTGACTGGGATCTCCAGTGTAGGCAGGCACTGGGGAGCACTGGGCAATGCTGGCCCTGGCACACAAGGGCTGGGCCCAGGGAAGTGCTGGGGTGGTGGCAGTGCCCGGCTCCAGCCCATTTGCGGGCACTGCAGCCCCCAAGTGGTGCAGGCCCAGCCACGGCCTCCCCGAGCAGAGCCCAGAGGGGCAGATGCCCTTTGCTGGCCCTGCCCCTGTCCCAGCTGGGCACACCGTGTCCTCCCGCATCAGCCGGGCCCCGCTCTGCTCAGCTGGCCCAGGCAGGGGGGGCCAGGCACTGGCAGCCCAGCAGGGCTCTGGCTCCACACTGGGCTGGCCCTGGCACACAGCTGCCCCAGTGCCCCTGTCCCCAGGGATGGCCCTGCCCTGCCCTGGGCCCAGTGCTGGCCCTCAGCAGGATGGCACCTTCCCGCCCCACTCTCCCTCCCTCCCCACCCGCCTCACAGGCCCCTCTGGGCTGGGACCCCCGTGGGCACAGATCAAGGACAGGCACTGAGCGGGGGCTCCCGGCACCTGCCACAGCCTCAATTCTCCACTCACCTTTGGCCACATTTCCGCAACACCTTCCATTCTTACAGGCCCCTGACCACACACAAAAGACCATTGTGGGGCAGCTGGGAAAACATCTCAGCTCAATGACTTGACTACTTGCCTTGCATTTTCCCCAGGAGCCGGCAGTGACCTGGAAGATTTTCCTTTTGCCCTTTTCTGCTTCGTGCCTCATTTGTTGGAAAATTGAGGAACGTTGACTGAGGAGGGGCCCAGGGGAGGTGAAGCCGCTCAAGAAAGAAGCATTTACAGCCCCTCAGCACCAAAGGTCCCACTCTGGACTGTCTCCTTCCTCTGGGCTCAGCTCGTGGAGGCCGTGGCTGGGCCTGCACCACTTGGGGGCTGCAGTGACCGCAGATGGGCTGGAGCCGGGCACTGCCACCACCCCAGCACTTCCCTGGGCCCAGCCCTTGTGTGCCAGGACCAGCATTGCCCAGTGCTCCCCAGTGCCTGCCCAGACTGGAGATCCCAGTCACCCGCCTGTGCCCATTGCCCGTCAGCCCCTTTATCTCCCAGCTCCCTGTTTCCCTGATCCCGGGGTCCTGGTGCCCCAAGAAGGGGGGCACTGCCAGCCCCAGGTTCAGTCAAAGAGCTGGAGTGGGAACAGGGACAATTGTGCTCAGACACGCCGGGTTTGGGGCTGGGCTGAGCTCTGGGGTGTCCCAGATGGAAAGCTCTGGAAGGGATGGGCAGGAGGACATGGGTGGATCAGGCTTTGGGGGCTGTTGGAGGATGGATTGTGTTGTGTGGGATTGTCCCCACAGGGTATGCAGCTGCTTTCAGCTCCCTGCCCACCCCCTTGGCACCCCCAGGGGCCTGGGCCCTTCCAGGGGCAGCTGCCCCGTGCAGGAAGCTGGAGGGATGCCGGGGAAGGTGGCCGGATGGGTGCCGCCGGCGGGATGGACTCTGTGCCAGGGCTGGGCTTGTGGCCAGGGCTGGGGGCTGTGCCCAGCCGGGCTTTGCCCCGGGGGCTCTCAGGGAGGGGGCAGGGAGGAGTCCCGGCAGGGATAAATGTGCTCCTGCCCTTGTGCAGCCTCAGCCAGCGCTGCCCAGGCCCAGAGGAAGATGAAGGTCGCTGTGCTCAGCGTGGCCCTGCTCTTCACCATCCTGCTGAGCCCCCCGGCAGATGCCAAGGTGAGGCCCCCATGCCACGGCCATGGGCTCAGGGATGGGCCCCTTCCCGATCCAGGGGCTCCCCCAGCACTCCCCAGCACCCCCAGCCCCGGGCCAGGCCACTTTCTTCTGGCCACAATTCCCTCTCTCCTTCCCCTTCCCACAATTCAACTCCTGCTGCTGCAGCTCCTCTTCCTCACGGGATGCTTGCACCCGGCTCTGTCCTGGCACAGTCCCACCGCTTCCTGCTCTTTCTGACCCCAAATCCCACCTTTTTGGGCCTCCCCGTCCCATCCTCTTGGTCCCCTGGGACATCTCCCCACCATCTCCTCTCTTTCCCAGCCAAGGCAAAGGCCCAACCAAAACTGGGTGGAACTGGGCCAAACCCCACTGGAGTCCAAGGAGGACAAAGAGGCCCAAGCTCCACCCTGGGCTCAAGTGGGACAAGGCCTGGCCAGGCTGAACTGGCACCAACTGGGAAATGCCCTGCCATGGCCCCTTCCCAGGGCCTTTCCTCCAGGCTTTGCCCTCAGTGCCTTGCCTTTCCCCCTGCACTGGTGTCCCCAACTTGCCTGGGAGCCGCAATCCCAAAGAGCCCCGCTCAGCCCGGGGGGCAGCCGGGGCTGGAGGGGGTGGGGACACCCTTGTCCCCCCCAGCCCCACAAGGCCAACCCCAACCAAGCCTTTGCTCTCCTCCTGCAGCCCGTTCAGGCCAGCGGCGAAGACTGTGGGGAGGTAAGTCCGGGAGTTGGGGGGCACCCAGTGTGGGAAGTGGGGGGCACTTTGGGCCCCCCATCCCTTCCTGGCACTGGGGACACCCCAGTGACCAGTGATGTCTCCTTGTCTCTCTACAGGGAGGCATCATCGGCGGCCCGGTGGGTACCAGGGCTTGTGCTGGGCCCAGACCCTCCCCTCTTGTGGCCACCACCCTCCAGGCCATCCCAGTGCTCCCCAGTCCACCCCAGTGTGCACCGGGGAGGCCCTTCCTCAGGGCCCCCACTCTATTCCCACACACCCCAGTCCACCCCACCACACACACACAGGGCATCAATCCCACACCATTTCTTCCCTTCTTTCTCCTCTAATCCTTCCCCTGTCCCACTGCCCATGACACTCGTGTCCAGAAATCCCCTTCCTTGACACCTCAGTCCCAAACCCCCTCCAGTCCCTTCCAGTTTTCTCCCCTTCCCCATTTCTCCTGCCCCCACTCCTGCCCTACTTCATTCCCTGGGTCCCCTCCACTGCAATCCCTTCCTCCTCACCCGCATCCCCCACAGTCCCATCCCTTCCACACCCCAATGCCCATCCTGTGGGATCCCCAATCCCCCCCACTTCACCTCTTTGGGTCCCCTCCTCCTCCCCCCACTCTCCTGCAGGCCCTGAATTCCCCTGGCTCTCCATGTCTCCATCCCCACCCTGGGCCCTGCAGGAACAGGGATCCCAATGGGAAACTGGGTGCAGTGGGGCTGGGGGGAGCAGAAGGGATTTTCCCCCTCAGACCAGAACCCAACCCTGGGCTGGGGGGTCTGGGGACACCCGTGTCCCTCCCCCAGCCCCACAGGGGCCAATCCTGCTTCAACCTTTGCTCTCCTTCCCCAGCCAATCTGGGTAATAAAAGAACGTGGATGTATGGAGGTAAGTCCTGGAGTTGGGATGTCCCCAGTGTGGGAAATGGGGGGAAATGTAATCCCCCCATCCCTCCTGGGCCTTGGGACACCCCAGTGACCAGTGACACCTCCCGCTCTCTCTCCAGATAAGATTCGATCTCCATCGAGTGAAGAGGTCTGAGGTGGGTACCCCGAGTTCTGCTGGGCCCAGACCCTCCCCTCTCATGGCCACCACCCTCCCCAGCATCCCACTGTGCCCCAGTCCAGCCCGGTGTGTCCCAGTCCAGCCCAGTTTGCCTCAGTCTAGCCCAGTGTGTCTCTAACCGTGCCTTTGTCCCCAGCCCCCCATAGTTGACCAGGTGGAGCTGATGCGCCAGTGACGCTCGGCTGCCTCTCTGCATGTCCAGGTGAGAAATATGGGAGGCTCCTCAGCCCCCCAAAGGAGCCTGGCAGGGCCCTGGGGGGTCCCTGAGCCCTCTGCAGTGGGCAGAGCTTGGGCACAGCAGAGGGACACACAGGGGGTTGTCCCTGCTCCGTGTCCCGGGGCAGCTGGACAGAGCTGCCCCCAAGCCTTGCCTTGCACTGGGGGCTCTGCAGACCCCCAGGCTCACCGGGAGGGCAGGGAGGGGCTCGGGGAGGTGTCACAGCATCCCGGGCTCAGGGGCTCTGGGGCCACATGGATCTCAGCATCCAATTCCCTTCTCCTGCCCCAGCTCCCTGCAGACAGATGGGGTGGGGACAAGGCCCCTGCCATGTCCCTGTGGACACCAAGGGTGACGTTTGGGGCTCTGTCTTTCAGGACTGGAAGTGGTGGTGACACCCGTGTCCTGGCCCCCTCCAGCGGCATGAGGAGATGATCATCCCTGGAGGACCCCCCTGATCCCCTGGGTGCCCTGGCAATTTCCCTGCAAGAATCAATAAACCCCTGCAGCAAAACAAGTGCTCTGTGTCTGTCTGGGTGGGTGTGTTCCCACATCCACGGGTGCCTTCCCGTGTCCATGTGTGTTCCCACGTCCCCTGGGGCACCCGGTGGTTTGGGGGCACAGCGGGAAACAGGGTCTGACTGGGGCTGTCCAAGCACCGTCCCCAAGGAGCACAGCTTGGTGTCGGGGCAGGGGAGGGTCAGGGACAATCAGCCAAGGCCCCTCAGTCCTTCCCTGTGCTCTGGGAGGGATGGGAGAGGGGATCAAAGGAGCCAGCGGGTGTCAAATGCCCCCAGATCTCAAGGGCCAGGCTCGGGGCTGAAGGGATGGAGAGCAGCCCTGCATCCAAGGCCGTGGGGATAGTGGGGGATGAAAAGCAGGATGGGAACCAGCAATGGGAGCTCACAGCCCACAAACCCCCGTGTCCTGGGCTCATCCCACAGCGTGGGCAGCAGGGGAGGGGGGTTCTGCCCCTCTGCTCCGCTCAACTGAGACCCCTCCTGCAGTGCTGCCTCCAGCTCTGGGCTCCTCTGGCTGTCTGCAACGCACCCGCCCGCAATGGCAATGGCTTGGGGGGATTGTCCTGTGCAATGGTTTGAGCCACCACAAAAATCCAAAATCGAATTTCCAGGCTTCCCCCACCCCTTCCCAAAATTTTATCTCAACACCGAAGAGAAACTTTCAGGCAGACACCTCTATGGGGTCAAGGGACGTATATACATTTATTACTATGCAAATAAATACTATACAAGCTAAAAGCAACTATATATATATATTAACTTCAGTTATTGTGCCTTATTCTGCCCATACAACCCTTGGCCAAAAGGGTCACTCTGTCTTTCCTGGACTCACAGCACTCCATTTTCATGGCTAAACACCTTGGAGAGGGCCCAGAGATGGCCCAGGAAGGAATGGGGGGCCTCGAGCACATGAGCTGTGTACAGAGGCTCACGGGTGTGGAGACAGAGGACAGAACAGGAGTAGCCTGGGAGGGCTTGAAGGGTGGTCTCAGAGATGCTGGAGCTTTCCTGCATCCTGGAAAACAGAATGAGAAAGAAATAATGCCACAAGGGCGGCTGGGGAGGTGCAGACTGGGCAGGAGCAGAAAGGAATTTCAAGTCAGGAGCAGCGCTGTGCTGCAACACAGCTCTCCTGACTCTGCCCATGCACTGAGCCTTGGGAATGCCCAAAGCTCTTCCCTCTCTCCGTAAAAGGTTTGGTTCCTCATTATCCTTTGGTGTTGGGGGGCACCTGGAATCTGGCAGGGGCAGGGGCTGCTCTGTTCGGCCTTGGGGCTCCTCCAGCTTCAGCATTGCTGGATGCAAACACTGCCCCTCCCAATCCCCTGAGCTGTGCACAGAGTGGGTCCTGATTCTCCCCAGGGGCTTTCTGGCATTAGGATCAGCCTGAGCAAGGTCACAAGCAGTGTGGGCTGTATTTACTCCTTCTTTGTTTTATTCCATCAGTCCAGGTCCTGGGAAATGCATCAATAGTCAGGAGACAGAGGAGGTAACTAAAAAACTAAACTGTTATTGGAATAAAAGGGAGAGTCCCTTCCAATACTCGAGAGGATCCATCAAGAAACACATTCTGTCCTTCTGTTCATGGACCATCTGTCAAGTCACTTCTACCTCGTGTTTGGAGATCTCTCCTTTGAATACGGTTGTGAACTGTCTCTTTTTCGGGGTCTTGTTCGTCCCCGTTTAAACAAGAGGCTGGATTAAAACTTTGTCCACTTTTGATCTCTGTGTCATTTTGTTCCCTTAAACAAGTTCTGTACTGCAATGATCGTGCATTAGTCATCTGTTTAGAGGCTTTTTCTTTTAACAGTGCCTTAATCTGCTGTGGGACTTTAATAAATGTCCTCCTGTCGTTAACTTTCTAGCCTCAGTTACCATTTGGGCAGTAGTGGCACAGCTTTGGACACAGTGGGGCCCTCCCCTTACTGCTGGATCTAGAAGCTTGGAGAAATAGGCCACTGGCCTACGAGAGCCACCGTGGTCTTGTGTTAGCACTCCTTTTGCGTGTCCCTGTTGAACATCTCCATAGAATTCAAATGCTTTGTTCAAATCTGGAAGAGCTAAAGCAGGGGCTTGGATTCATTTCTTTTTCAATTGTTAAAAACTTTCCTTCTATCAAAAACTGTCCTTCTCAGCCAGGGCCCACTGAGCAATTTATCAAGGGTTCTGTTGTGGTGGGCCTGTGACATCCTTGGCAATCCATCCCCATTAGACAATGGACCTCTTCTTCCTCAGGGTCCATCTGCTCCTATGGGCATTCTCTTTTCCAATGTCCCTCCCTTTTACAGATCCTGCATTGGTTCCTCCCTAGCTCAGGTTGTCCTTGTGTTTGCTGAGAAGAGGGAGGAGTATTTTGAAGAGGTTTGGGGGTCCAACTCTCCCTCTTGGTTCCCCTTGTCCTCTCATCCCTCCTCACTTAGGTTGAAGGAACTGAGCCCTTGCCTTAGCTTTCATTTGGGCTTTTTCATCCTCCCTCCTTACAGAAACTGATTGTGCTTTTCTATTAGTTCTTCTAAAGATTTAGTTTGCCACTCTTCCTCTTTCTGAATGCTTTGTCTGATGTCAGGCCGTGATTGAGTGACAAACTGTGCTTTTCATCAGGTTTCAAATGCAGGGCCTTTGGGGTCTAACCCTCCTGTTTTCTCAAGGTGTCCCTAAACCTCTCCAGCCACTGGGTAGGGCTCTCATCTTTCTCTTGGTGTAGAGGCACAGCTTTAGACATGTTATTTGTGCGTGACTGCTGTTTTATTGCCCTTATTAAATCTGCTCAATAATCTCTCAGAGGGCCTAAGTGCATCTGGTTGTCCAGATCCCACTTTGGGTCTGCTCATGGAATGGCATCAGCCACTACAAGGGCATTCTGTCCTGCCCCACCCACAGCTTGTGGGTGCTCATCCTCCCACATTTGCTGTGCCTTTTGTAATATCATTCACTTTTCCTGTGGTGCAGAAAGGATTCCTATCCAGAAATCCCAATCTTTCCAGCTGTAATCTGGACTCCCTAGATATTCATCTATTCTTTCTCCTACTCCTGTAGGATCCTCCAAATAAGATGGAAGCTCTTTCTTGACTTGTAAGTTGTAAGTGGCACTATTACAGAACCAGAACACCCTCCTTGCCCCCCAGCAGGCCCTGTCTCAGTGGCATTTGCAGCACTCCAGCAGCACACTGCCTTCCGCTCTTGTTTTTGGAGGGCACAAGATTAGACTTTCCTCCCCCCATCCCTTTCCCTCACAAGGGCACTTTCCTGCAAACGATGCTGTCGTTCTGGCTGTCTGTCCCATTGAGAAGGTGGAGGTAACTCTTGAAACACATCCCAGTTTAAATCTTTCTCCTTTTCCTTTTTAGTCTTGCTTTGGTTTTCTCCTTCTTTCATATGCTCTTGTTTTATGGAAGAAGTTTGCTTGAACCACGCATCACCACAGTCTTTTTCTCTTGTTTCCTTCCACTATCATCTAAAAAGGTACACAGGGTCTGGATCAGACCTGCATTGTAAGACCCAAAATGTGGCCACCTAAACCCTCGAGGCAGTGGGTACTGCAGCCAACAAAAATAACTGTATTTCACTCTTAGCTCCTTAGTTACTTCTGTTGGTGGGTTTATACTATCCCCAAATTCCAACGTTTTACCTCAGGGACTATCTGGAGGAATATAAGAGTTGTCACCCTTTTTGCCACATCCCCTATCTGGATTTTTGCCCCTCTTGGGCACCGACCTTTTGTCTCCCTTGGGCATTTTCCTTTTGCTTCCCCCCATTCCCACATTTACTCACTGATGAGATTCCTCAGTCTTTCCCCGTGGACTCCTTTCCAGATTATGACATTTCCTTACCCTTTCTTCCCCTCTCGCCTGTCTCTGGACAGTCTCAGGAACCCGATGAACTGTTTGATTCTGGCCACAAATGAAGGGAGTTGATCACCAAACTTCAAAGCAGGGGCTTCCCTATCCCTTGCAGCTGCTGGGTTCTCTTGTTCCTCAGCAAACTATACAGATACTTCAAAATGGGGGTCAAAGGCTGCTTCAAAATGGGGTCAAAGGCTGCATAAACTGTAACTTTCTACTCTACTGCTAAACCAATTAGGACTGTAGCACAAGTTTTGCAAGAACAGTCTTATTATTACTTACACCAGGCAGGAAGTTTCCAGCACAGGATGAATTGTCTTTGTTAGTCTCTTCTTTATCTTGTGGTTACTTCACATGCCCTTGGAGGGCTCTACATTCTGGATTCCATGTGTCCAGATTTTAGTTCCCCCAGGATTTCTTCATTGAAGCTTTTAAGTTGAAACTTAAAGTTTCAGTGATGTTATGATCAAACTCTGACAGTAACTGTCTGTGAAAACAAGCTTGGCACCAAGCTGACTGAAGTGGGAAATTTCTTGATTGAGGTATTTGTTCCCTCTTGAGCCTCCTTTTGCTACGAGGGGATTTCTCTGATGGTTCCCTGTTGGCTTCCATTACCCCAGGAGTCCCTGGCTCACCTCTGTGAGACATCAGCTGTGCTCCAGTGTGGCTGTTCCATCCCAGAGTCACCTCAGAGGGGCCCTCACGGGTACCTTGTCCCTCTGTTTTTCATGTTATCCCACAGATTTCCTGGAACAAGCCTGATCTTGTGCCCCTCCCCCATCATGTCCAGTTTAGAGCCCTGGGACACTGTGGAACCTCATGGAACCAAGGGGCCACTGGGAAACCACAGGGCCTCATGGAACCCAAGGGACCCTGGGACACTGTGGGGGCTCATGGAACCCAAGGGACCCTGGGACACTGTGGGGGCTCATGGAACCCAAGGGACCCTGGGACACTGTGGGGGCTCATGGAACCAAAGGGACCCTGGGACACTGTCAGGAGCCTCGTGGTGCCCAGGGCTGAGGAATCCCGTGGGTGCAGGTGGCTCAGGGAGCAGCTGCAGTTGGAGCTGTGGGATGAGCTCTGGGTGAGGGGCCTCAGCCCAAAGGCCGTGAGCTGCTGACCCTGGAGCAGCCAAGGGAGAGGACACTTGGAGACAGGGCAGGAGCCCAGGACTCAGCAGGAAGAGCAGTTTGTGTGCTTGGAGTGTGAGGGGATAAAACCCCAAGGAGTTTTTTTGGGGGTCCCTCCTTGAGGCACCAGCTCGGGCTGTTTCTGTGTTTCTTCACAAGAAATAAATTGTTTTATTGTTTCTAAGACATGAGACTCTGCCATGGGAAACCTGGGGTGGAAGCAGTGAGGAAACCTGGTCTGACTGTGAGAGTGGGGGGTGTGGGGAGTCACAGGGGACCCGTCGGGTCACTGGAGCTGCTGCTGCTGGGAAGGGGCCTGAGTGTCAGCAGTGCCAGTCTGAGCTGGTGGGAGAGTGACTGCCAGGGAGTCCTGGGAATGGTGAGCCTGGGAAGTTCCCTTAAGAGTGTGAGGGGGAATCTCGTGTGCAGAGACCCCCAGGAGCCCCCTGAGCCGCTCTGCTCATGGCAAGGATGCAGAGAAGGCAGAGTTACTGAACACCTTTGCACTGACAAGACCAACCCTCAGGGATCTCTGGCCCAGGAGACCAGGCTATAGGAATGTTGGAAGAAAGATCTTGCCTTGCTAAGGAAGATTGGGTCAGAGAACACCTCCAAAAACTCTACCCCCACAAGTCCGTGGGACACTTAATGACCTCCTGTCACCAAGGGGACCCTGTGACACTGTGGGACCTCGTGGTTATCAGACTCCAAAATATTGTGTGCAACTACAGTTTCACAGAACTTCCCAAAGTACTGTGAAAAACTGTAGAGCCTGAGCGTGTTGGTCCAAACTATTCCCATCTCACCTGAAGATGTCCCTGCTAACAGAGGTCCTGTGTGTTCCCTCTGCTCTCTGGGCACTTGCATCCTTTGAGAGCTGCCCATCACTCTGGTAGCCAAGAGCACAGGGCGGGGGATCCCCTGGAGGGGGAGCAGAGACATCTTTCCTAGATCACCTTGCTCAGAGCCCCATCCAACCTGGCCTTGAATGTTTGCAGGGATGGGGCATCCACCGCCTCCCTGCAAATGTGTTCCTGTGTTTCATTCTCCTCATCAGATATTTCTACCCTCTCTCTAGTCTGAACTTACCCTTTTTTAGTTTAACAATCAAAGCCCCTGTCCTACTGTGACAGGTCCTACTGAACCCTTTGTCCACATGTCTCTAAAAAGCTGCCTTGAAGTACTGGAAGGTCCCAAGGAGGTCTCCCCACAGGCTTTTCTTCTCCAGGCTGAAGAGCCCCCACTCTCTCAGCCTGTCTCCATTAGAGGTGCTGCAGCCCTGGGGTCCCCTTGGTGGCCTCCTCTGGAAGTGCCCCAAGAGGTGCGTGTCTTTGCTGTGCTGAGGAGCCCATGGAGCTGCAGGAGATGCCAGGGCTGGCAGGGGAATCCCCCCAAGCCATTGCCATTGCGGGCGGGTGCGTTGCAGACAGCCAGAGGAGCCCAGAGCTGGAGGCAGCACTGCAGGGGGGGTCTCAGCTGAGTGGAGCAGAGGGGCAGAACCCCCCTCCCCTGCTGCCCACGCTGTGGGATGAGCCCAGGACACGGGGGGTTGTGGGCTGTGAGCTCCCATTGCTGGCTCCCATCCTGCTTTTCATCCCCCACTATCCCATGGCCTTGGATGCAGGGCTGCTCTCCATCCCTTCAGCCCCGAGCCTGGCCCTTGAGATCTGGGGGCATTTGACACCCGCTGGCTCCTTTGATCCCCTCTCCCATCCCTCCCAGAGCACAGGGAAGGACTGAGGGGCCTTGGCTGATTGTCCCTGACCCTCCCCTGCCCCGACACCAAACTGTGCTCCTTGGGGACAGTGCTTGGACAGCCCCAGTCAGACCCTGTTTCCCGCTGTGCCCCCAAACCACCGGGTGCCCCAGGGGACGTGGGAACACACATGGACACGGGAAGGCACCCGTGGATGTGGGAACACACCCACCCAGACAGACACAGAGCATTTGTTTTGCTGCAGGGGTTTATTGATTCTTGCAGGGAAATTGCCATGGCACCCAGGGGATCAGGGGGGTCCTCCAGGGATGATCATCTCCTCATGCCGCTGGAGGGGGCCAGGACACGGGTGTCACCACCACTTCCAGTCCTGAAAGACAGAGCCCCAAACGTCACCCCCGGTGTCCACAGGGACATGGCAGGGGCCTTGTCCCCACCCCGTCTGTCTGCAGGGAGCTGGGGCAGGAGAAGGGAATTGGATGCTGAGATCCATGTGGCCCCAGAGCCCCTGAGCCCGGGATGCTCTGACACGACGGGAAAGTATCACACGATCACAGTATTGATCATGACTAATCCAACTTTATTGCTGTAAGCTCCATGCTTATAAAGGTTAATAATTAGACTCATTAATATTCCAAATACAAGCTCATCATTGACTCCTAATTACCTAAGTTCTATTTGCGCAAATGCTGCCTCTTTCTCATGACTATAGTTACTTTATTTACTATTTGCTACTTTCTCTACCTTTCCCATCCTGTTGCTCTAATTTTTCTATCACGTATGCAGTTTCTTAAACAATACAGCTTCACAGCAGACAATGCAGCCTTGCAGTTTCTTAGACAAAGCAGTTTCACAAACACACTAATCAGTGACCTTCTAATAGTTTTCTTGTTTTAGCGTGAGACCAGCGGTATAGAATCTTTAATGTGTCCTCTCTCTACCAACCAGGTTTCTGCAATATCTTCTACAGGGGTCCTCCAGGGATGATCATCTCCTCATGCCGCTGGAGGGGGCCAGGACACGGGTGTCACCACCACTTCCAGTCCTGAAAGACAGAGCCCCAAACGTCACCCCCGGTGTCCACAGGGACATGGCAGGGGCCTTGTCCCCACCCCGTCTGTCTGCAGGGAGCTGGGGCAGGAGAAGGGAATTGGATGCTGAGATCCATGTGGCCCCAGAGCCCCTGAGCCCGGGATGCTGTGACACCTCCCCGAGCCCCTCCCTGCCCTCCCGGTGAGCCTGGGGGTCTGCAGAGCCCCCAGTGCAAGGCAAGGCTTGGGGGCAGCTCTGTCCAGCTGCCCCGGGACACGGAGCAGGGACAGCCCCCTGCGTGTCCCTCTGCTGTCCCCAAGCTCTGCCCACTGCAGAGGGCTCAGGGACCCCCCAGCGCCCTGCCAGGCTCCTTTGGGGGGCTGAGGAGCCTCCCATATTTCTCACCTGGACATGCAGAGAGGCAGCCGAGCGTCACTGGCGCATCAGCTCCACCTGGTCAGCCACGGGGGGCTGGGGACAAAGGCAGGGTTAGAGACACACTGGGCTGGTTCTGGGACACACTGGGGTGGACTGGGACACACTGGGCTGGACTGGGACACACTGGGATACTGGGGAGGATCGTGGCCATGAGAGGGGAGGGTCTGGGCCCAGCAGAACTCGAGGTACCCACCTCAGACCTCTTCACTCGATGGACATCCATGCCTCCCTGGAGAGAGAGTGTGAGGTGTCACTGGTCATTGGGGTGTCCCCAGGCCCAGGAGGGATGGGGGGACTACATTTCCCCCCATTTCCCACACTGGGGACATCTCAACTCCAGAACTTACCCCGACACATCCACCTCCTCCTTGTCCCGAGATTGGCTGGGGAAGGAGAGCAAAGGTTTAAGCAGGATTGGCCCCTGTGGGGCTGGGGAGGGACACAGGTGTCCCCAGACCCCCCAGCCCATGGTTGGCCCCTGGTCTGAGGGGGAAAATCCCTTCTGCTCCCCCAGCCCCACTGCACCCAGTTTCCCCCGGGATCCCTGTTCCTGCAGGGCCCAGGGTGGGGATGGAGACAAGGAGAGCCAGGGGAATTCAGGGCCTGCAGGAGGGTGGGGGGAGGAGAAGGGAACCCAAAGAGGGTGAAGTGGGGGGAATTGGGGATCCCACAGGATGGGCATTGGGGTGTGGAAGGGATGGGACTGTGGGGGACGTGGGTGAGGAGGAAGGGATTCCAGTGGAGGGGACCCAGGGAATGAAGCAGGGCAGGGGTGGGGGCAGGAGAAATGGGGAAGGGGAGAAAACTGGAAGGGACTGGGAGAGTCTTTGGGACTGAGGGGTCAAGGAAGGGGATTTCTGGACACGAGTGTCATGGCCAATGGGAAAGGGGAAGGATTAGAGGAGAAAGAAGGGAAGAAATGGTGTGGGAATGATGCCCTGTGTGTGTGTGGTGGGGTGGACTGGGGTGTGTGGGAATAGAGTGGGGGCCCTGAGGAAGGGCCTCCCCGGTTCACACTGGGGTGGACTGGGGAGCACTGGGATGGCCTGGAGGGTGGTGGCCACCAGAGGGGAGGGTCTGGGCCCAGCACAAGCCCTGGTACCCACCGGGCCGCCGATGACGCCTCCCTGTAGAGAGACACGGAGACGTCACTGGTCACTGGGGTGTCCCCAGTGCCAGGAAGGGATGGGGGGCCCAAAGTTCCCCCCACTTCCCACACTGGGTGCCCCCCAACTCCCAGACTTACCTCCCCACATTGGACGCCGCCGGCCTGAACGGGCTGCAGGAGGAGAGCAAAGGCTTGGTTGGGGTTGGCCTTGTGGGGCTGGGGGGGACACGGGTGTCCCCACCCCCTCCAGCCCCGGCTGCCCCCCGGGCTGAGCGGGGCTCTTTGGGATTGCGGCTCCCAGGCAAGTTGGGGACACCAGTGCAGGGGGAAAGGCAAGGCATTGAGGGCAAAGCCTGGAGGAAAGGCCCTGGGAAGGGGCCATGGCAGGGCATTTCCCAGTTGGTGCCAGTTCAGCCTGGCCAGGCCTTGTCCCACTTGAGCCCAGGGTGGAGCTTGGGCCTCTTTGTCCTCCTTGTACTCCAGTGGGGCTTGGCCCAGTTCCACCCAGTTTGGGTTGGGCCTTTGCCTTGGCTGGGAAAGAGAGGAGATGGTGGGGAGATGCCCCAGGGGACCAAGAGGATGGGATGGGGAGGCCCAAAAAGGTGGGATTTGGGGTCAGAAAGAGCAGGAAGTGTTGGGACTGTGCCAGGACGGAGCCGGGTGCAAGCATCCCGTGAGGAAGCGAAGCTGCAGCAGCAGGAGTTGAATTGTGGGGAGGGGAAGGAGAGAGGGAATTGTGGCCAGAAGAAAGTGGCCTGGCCCGGGGCTGTGGGTGCTGGGGAGTGCTGGGGGAGCCCCTGGATTGGGAAGGGGCCCATCCCTGAGCCCATGGCCGTGGCATGGGGGCCTCACCTTGGCATCTGCCGGGGGGCTCAGCAGGATGGTGAAGAGCAGGGCCACGCTGAGCACAGCGACCTTCATCTTCCTCTGGGCCTGGGCAGCGCTGGCTGAGGCTGCACAAGGGCGGGAGCACATTTATCCCTGCCGGGACTCCTCCCTGCCCCCTCCCCGAGAGCCCCCGGGGCAAAGCCCGGCTGGGCACAGCCCCCAGCCCTGGCCACAAGCCCAGCCCTGGCACAGAGTCCATCCCGCCTGCGGCACCCATCCAGCCACCTTCCCCAGCATCCCTCCAGCTTCCTGCACGGGGCAGCTGCCCCTGGAAGGGCCCAGGCCCCTGGGGGTGCCAAGGGGGTGGGCAGGGAGCTGAAAGCAGCTGCATACCCTGTGGGGACAATCCCACACAACACAATCCATCCTCCAATGGCCCCCAAAGCCTGATCCACCCATGTCCTCCTGCCCATCCCTTCCCAGAGCTTTCCCTCTGGGACACCCCAGTGCTCAGCCCAGCCCCAAACACAGCGTGTCTGAGCACAGTTGTCCCTGTTCCCACTCCAGCTCTTTGACTGAACCTGGGGCTGGCAGTGCCCCCCTTCTTGGGGCACCAGGACCCCGGGATCAGGGAAACAGGGAGCTGGGAGATAAAGGGGCTGACGGGCAATGGGCACAGGCAGGTGACTGGGATCTCCAGTGTGGGCAGGCACTGGGGAGCACTGGGCAATGCTGGCCCTGGCACACAAGGGCTGGGCCCAGAGAAGTGCTGGGGTGGTGGCAGTGCCCGGCTCCAGCCCATTTGCGGGCACTGCAGCCCCCAAGTGGTGCAGGCCCAGCCACGGCCTCCCCGAGCAGAGCCCAGAGGGGCAGATGCCCTTTGCTGGCCCTGCCCCTGTCCCAGCTGGGCACACTGTGTCCTCCCGCATCAGCCGGGCCCCGCTCTGCTCAGCTGGCCCAGGCAGGGGGGGCCAGGCACTGGCAGCCCAGCAGGGCTCTGGCTCCACACTGGGCTGGCCCTGGCACACAGCTGTCCCAGTGCCCCTGTCCCCAGGGATGGCCCTGCCCTGCCCTGGGCCCAGCGCTGGCCCTCAGCAGGATGGCACCTTCCTGCCCCACTCTCCCTCCCTCCCCACCCGCCTCACAGGCCCCTCTGGGCTGGGACCCCCGTGGGCACAGATCAAGGACAGGCACTGAGCGGGGGCTCCCGGCACCTGCCACAGCCTCAATTCTCCACTCACCTTTGGCCACAGTTCCGCAACACCTTCCATCCTTACGGGCCCCTGACCACACACAAGAGACCATTGTGGGGCAGCTGGGAAAACATCTCAGCTCAATGACTTGACTATTTGCCTTGCATTTTCCCCAGGAGCCGGCAGTGACCTGGAAGATTTTCCTTTTGCCCTTTTCTGCTTCGTGCCTCCTTTGTTGGATAATTGAGGAACGTTGACTGAGGAGGGGCCCAGGGGAGGTGAAGTCTCTCAAGAGGGAGGCATTTACAGCCCCTCAACACCAAAGGTCCCACTCTGGACCATCCAAATTGTGGCATCAGCAGCTCATTGGAAGAGGGAAATGTCCCCAGTTTGGTGTTTGAGAGAGAGATGGACGAGAGACGTGAGCAGGGTGCCTGAGGTGCAGCTGATCCCCCCTGGACTGTCTCCTTCCTTCCCCCTGAGCAGGGCTGGGAGCACCTGGGGAAATTCCTCTTGTTCCTGCCGTCCCTCCTGTGGGGCATCACATCCTCCTCTATGACATCACATCCTCCACTGTGACATCACATCCATCATATAACATCACATCCTCCTCTATGACATCACATCCATCTTATGACGTCACATCTCTCCTGTGACATCACATCCCGCCTTTGATATCACACCTTCGTTATGGTGTCACATCCGTCATATCACATCACATCCTTCCAGTGAGATCACATCCTCCTCGTGACATCACATCCATCGTATGACATCACATCTCTCCTCTGACATCATATCCTTCCCCGTGACATCACGACCTCATCTGTGATATCACATCCTTCTTCTGTGACATCACATCCATCATATGACATCACATCCTCCTCTGTGACATCACAGCTTTTCTATGACGTCCCATCAATCGTATGACATCACATCTCACCTGTGACATCACATCCTTCCTCTGTGTCATCAAATCCTTCTCTGTGACATCACATCCTTCTTGTGACATCACATCCTTCCTCTGTTACATCACAGCTCCTCTAGGATGTTGCATCCATCGTATGACATTATATCTATCCTTTGACAACACATCCTTCCTGTGAGAACACATCCTCTGCATGACATCTCATCCTTCCTTTGTGACATCACATCCTCCCTGTGACATCACATCCTTCCTATGACATCACATCCATCATATGACATCGCGTCCTCCTCTGTGACATCACATCCATCATATGACATAACATCCTTCCTGGGACATCACATCCTCCCTGTGATATCACAGCTCCTCTATGTCGTCGCATCCATCATATGACATCATATCTCTCCTGAGACATCACATCCTTACTCCACTGTGACATCACATAGTTCCTGTGACATCACACCCTTCTGTGTAACATCACATCCTCCTCTGGGACATCACTTCCTCTGTCTGTGACATCACACCCATCATATGACATCACATACATCTCTCTGGTGGCATCACATCCTCCTCTGCATGACATCACATCCTTTCTAAGACATCACATCCATCAGATGGCATCACATCCTTCCTGTGATATCTCATCCTTCTTCTGTGACATCACATTCTTCCTGTAACATCACATCATTCTTCGGTGGAGTCACATTATTCCTGTGACATCACATCCTCCTCTGTGCCATCATATCTCTACTATGACATCACATCTCCCCTGTGACATCACATCCATCATATGACATCACATCTCACCTATGACATCACATCGCACCTATGACATCATATCTCTCCAGTGACATCACATCCACATTATGACATCACATCCTCTTCTGTGACTTCACATCCATCATGTGACATCACATTCTCCTCTGTAACATCACATAGTCCTCTGTGATATCACATCCTCCCGCTGTGGCATCATCTGCATCATGTGACATCACATCTCTCCTGTGTTATCACATCCATCATCTTCCTTCACATCCTTCTCTGTGACATCACATCCAGCATATGACATCACATCCTCTTCTGTGACATCACATCCTCCTCTGTGGCATCACATCCTCCCTGTGACATGACATCCATCATATGACATCATATGTCTCTGGGCCCAGCGCTGGCCCTCAGCAGGATGGCACCTTCCCGCCCCACTCTCCCTCCCTCCCCACCCGCCTCACAGGCCCCTCTGGGCTGGGACCCCCGTGGGCACAGATCAAGGACAGGCACTGAGCGGGGGCTCCCGGCACCTGCCACAGCCTCAATTCTCCACTCACCTTTGGCCACATTTCCACAACACCTTCCATCCTTACGGGCCCCTGACCAGACACAAGAGACCATTGTGGGGCAGCTGGGAAAACATCTCAGCTCAATGACTTGACTGTTTGCCTTGCATTTTCCCCAGGAGCCGGCAGTGACCTGGAAGATTTTCCTTTTGCCCTTTTCTTCTTCGTGCCTCGTTTGTTGGATAATTGAGGAACGTTGACTGAGGAGGGGCCCAGGGGAGATGAAGTCTCTCAAGAGGGAGGCATTTACAGTCCCTCAACACCAAAGGTCCCACTCTGGACCATCCAAACTGTGGCATCAGCAGCTCATTGGAAGAGGGAAATGTCCCCATTTTGGTGTTTGAGAGAGAGATGGACGAGAGTCGTGAGCAGGGTGCAGCTGAGGTGCAGCTGATCCCCCCTGGACTGTCTCCTTCCTTCCCCCTGAGCAGAGCTGGGAGCACCTGGGGAAATTACCCTGGTTCTTGTAGTCCGTCCTGTGGGATTGTTGCAAAGCAATTTAAATTAGTAGTAGAATGGCTAAGGCTTAGTAGAAGAGTAGGCCTAGAAAGCAACACTCCAAAGTAGCAACCTTGTTTGTGTGAGTGGAAACTATAATCAAAGGATCTAGTCAAGCATGTATATAACGATTTGTTACCTAGGATGTGGTAAAGGTCTGTTAAACAGTTTCTAGGGATAAGACAACTTAAGCAGATTTATGATTGGAGTAGATGATTATTAATTGTTATCAGTATGAAGTATGAGCTTGTTTGTAACTGCACCTGGTTTGCTGTGGAAACTGTAACCGTTTTGCCGTGGAAACTGCATGTAAACTTGTTTGTGTATAAAAGCTGAACTGAGAATGAGGGTCTTCGGAATCCTGACTTGGGGCGTTAGCCCGCAGGTTCCCGGGGCCCCGAATAAAGCACCGCATAAACCAGCACTCTGTTGGTTTGTGTTTCTTTTGGATTACGGGCAACAGTTTTCTGGCGACCCAGGTGTGGGACTCCGGGGGTAGCTGGGGCGGTTCACGAGCTGATCCACTCCATGCCGGCAACCAGGTGATTTCTGGGGAGACATCGACCCGTGCCCGACCCTGCGCCCGCCGGACAACCATCCAGGTAAGCCCGGAGGTGCTTTATTCTTTTAGGTTGTTGGTTGGGAGCCTGCCTATAAGACGGGATAGTGAGTTTCCCGCTGGGTTGGGCTAAAGGTACCTCGGTTGGGAAGCCTAGGCGCTGGTCGTAAGACGTAGCGAAAGCCGCGCTGTACCAGCACTCGCCACTCAGAGGGAGAATTGGCGAGTTGGTTTTGGTTCTGGTTTTGGTTTTGGTTATTGGAATATGTTACTGGTTTATATTGTTGTGTTATCGTGCTGGTCGTTAAAAGTATTGTTTTGTATCGTTGTGTTATTGTAAACTTGATGTTGAATTCAGATTGTGGTGTGTGTGTGGGAGTCAGTATGATGCCGTTTAAAACCTTTAGAGCACTGTCTTGAGCAGAAAAAGATATCCCTAGCGATTCTCCGCTTGGTTGCTTGTTAGAACATTGGAAGGAAGGAAATTTTGGACAAGAGTTAAGCAGGAAACAATTGATTGATTACTGTAATACTGTATGGCCTCAATATGAGACAGAAGGAATGCAGTGGCCTAGAAATGGTTCATTGACTTTGGAGATTATAACCCCCTTGATGCGATATTTACGAGAGAATGAGATGTGGGATGAAATACCGTATCTGGATTTGTTTTATTATTTAGAGCATAACACTGAATGGCAAAAGGAATGTGGTATCTTAGTGTTAAAAGAACTGGAACTGGAGGATGATAAATGTAAAAAGTGTCAAGAGCGGAGTATAATGATATTGAAAGGATTGGATGATAAACATGAGCGGAAAATACGGTTTTCAGAACCAGAGGAGGATGTGTCTTTGTTAGTGCCCCCGAGAAATAGTCTCCCTTCACGTGAGAGGGCACGGTCACCCTCCATGCCCCCGTTAGAATCGTTCTCGGATGAGGAAGAAACGAAAGGACGAGGATGTTATTTTGATAGAACTCCGCTAGCAGAACGGACTCGGAAGGGGCGAAAAGAAAGGGGAAGGAGTAGAGAAAGGAGACGGGGAGGGGGAAGGGAGGCAGACGGGTCGCTCTCACCCCCTAGATTGATGGCCCCTTTGCGGGAGGCAATTGGAGCGGACGGAAAGAAAGTCATGGTAAAAGTTCCTTTTTCACCTAGTGATTTATTAATTTGGAAACAGTCAGCTGGAACATATAGAGAAAACCCGGAGCGGGTGGCTCGTATTATAAAAATGGTTATAAAAACTCAAAATCCAGACTGGAATGATTTACAAGTATTGTTAGATACAATTCTGGATTCAACAGAAAAGGAAATGGTATTAAAGGTGATGGTGGAAAAAGCGAAAGAAAGAATAAAAACTTTGCCCAAGGGAGTGCGGGGAAACGTGAATGATTTTGTACCGCGGGAGGATCCCGAGTGGGATCCAGAGGTAGACAAAGATTATAAAAGGTTAAGAATTTATCAAGAATTATTGGTAGAGGGAGTACAAAAGGGGATACCAAAAACACTGAACTGGTCAAAATTATACTCAGTAAAGCAAGATAAGGGGGAATCCCCTTCAGCCTTTTTGGAGAGGTTAAAAGAGACAGCTCAGAAATATACAGATTTGGATGTTGAAGCTGAATCAGGGAAATTGCAATTAGCATTGATTTTTATGGGACAGGCACAAGAAGACATTAGAAAGAAATTTCAGAAGTTGGAGGGTGCGGAGATGAGGAATTTGGAAAAATTATTAGAAGTGGCATGGAAGGTGTACAATAATAGAGAAAGGGAAGCTACTAAGAAGCAGCAGACAAGCTTGTTAGCACTTCTGCAAGCTTCAGGAGGGAACAATGGGGCCAGTAGCCATAGAGGAAGAGGTCGTGGTAATAGGGGAAGGGGAGGAATGGGTAGAGGATTTAACAATCAGTCAGGATTTGGAAATCAATATGGAGGAGGACGTGGTAGGATAGGACCGAATCAATGTGCTCTTTGTAAAGGACAAGGACATTGGAAAAACGAATGCCCACTGAATGCTGGAAATGGAATGAATCCGTGGAGTCCCCAAAGCTTTGCAAATCCACAAAACCCTGTTGGTATGGGCACGCCACAAGGTGTCGCCCAAGCATTTATGTTAGGGAATTACCGAGGTCAAAGCCGGCTAGATTCAGACTTAAAGGTTGTTTTGGAAGTAGAGGGGGAGCCGACGGAATTTAGGATAGATACTGGAGCTAGTTTTTCGGCAATGAATAAATTGATGGGGCCACTAAGCGATTCAACTGCATGGGTGGTAGGAGTTTCCGGACAGGTAGAGGAAAAGGCGTTTCTGCGACCCTTAGATATCAAATTTAGAGGAAAAGAGCTAGACCATCAATTTTTGTATATGCCTAACAGTCCTGAATGTTTACTAGGAAGAGATTTGCTTTCAGCCTTACAAGTTAAAATTATATTTGAAAAAGGGAGAGTCAAACTGGAAATTCCGGAAGAGAATCTAGCAAAAATTTTTGTTGTGAAAGAAGTAGAAAAAGAAGAGATACCTCAGGAAATAGAACCAGCTGTAGTGCCTTGGGTATGGGAAACAGGGGTCCCTGGAAAATCCAAAGCTGCTACCCCAGTTAGAATAGAATTAAAAGAAGGAGCACGACCCGTTAGAGTGAGACAGTACCCAATTAGTTTAGAAGCTAGGAAAGGGATAGCTCCAATGATCACACAGTTTTTGATTTTAGGGATATTAAAAGAATGTGAGTCAGAATTTAATACTCCCATTTTTCCGATAAAAAAACCAAATGGTAAGTATAGGTTAGTGCAAGACTTGAGAGCAGTAAACCTTATCACAAAAGATATCCACCCGGTTGTAGCTAACCCTTACACCTTGTTAACATCTGTTTCTGAGAGATTTCAGTGGTTTACAGTGACTGATTTAAAGGATGCCTTCTGCATACCACTGGCACGGGAAAGTTGGAAAATCTTTGCCTTTGAATGGGAGAACCCAGAGACTGGACGAAAGCGACAGCTTACTTGGACTTGGTTACCACAAGGATTCAAATGCTCACCCACGATATTTGGTAATCAGTTAGCAAAGGAACTTGAAGAATGGAAGACCACTCAGGTAAAAGAATCTCCTTTTTCATATATAATACTTCAGTATGTTGATGACATCTTTTTGGGAGCTGAAGACCAGGGACTTTGCCGTCAATTAACCATTGAACTGTTAAACATGCTGGGACAAGCAGGCTATCGAGTTTCAAAAGAAAAAGCACAACTAGTAAAACAGAAAGTTATTTATTTGAGATGTGAAATCTCTCAGGGAATCCGGCGCTTAGGAACAAATAGGGTTCAAGCAATATGTGCTATCCCTGTGCCCCGAAATAATCAGGAATTAAGATCTTTTTTAGGAATGGTCGGGTGGTGCAGACTGTGGATTCCCAACTTTGGACTAACTGCCAGACCCTTATATGAGGCAGTAAAGGAGCCCAAGCTGACCTGGGGGACGAAGCAAGAGAAAGCGTTCCAGGAATTGAAAAGAGCCCTCCAGGAAGCACCTGCCCTGGGACTGCCGGACCCAACCAAGGAGTTTCAGCTCTATGTCTGCGAGAGACAACGAATGGCTCTAGGAGTCCTCACTCAGCGACTAGGATCCTGGAAGAGACCGGTTGGGTATTTCTCCAAACGGCTAGACGCAGTAAGTGGGGGATGGCCAGGGTGTCTCAGAGCTGCGGCAGCGACGGTCATTTTAATACAAGAAGCACGAAAATTGACTCTGGGAAAACACATGGTAGTGTACGTGCCCCACATGGTCATAACAGTTTTAGAACAAAAAGGGGGGCATTGGCTCTCATCTAGCCGTATGTTGCAGTATCAAGCCTTGTTAAGAGAACAAGATGATGTTGAACTGAAAATCACTAACCATCTCAACCCAGCAGAATTCCTTAGGTCTACACAGGAAGAAGGTATCCTGGAGCATGACTGTGTAGAGACCACTGAACAAGTCTACGCGAGCAGAAGAGACTTGAAGGACGAACCATTGACAGATCCTGACTGGGAGCTGTACACCGACGGATCTAGCTTTGTGGAGAATGGCCTCAGGTATGCTGGGTATGCAGTGGTCACTGAACAAGAAGTGATAGAAGCAAAAGCACTACCCCCAGGTACGTCTGCACAAAAGGCCGAAATATGGGCATTGGTGAGAGCTTTAATATTAAGCCAAGGAAAGAGAGTTAATATATGGGCTGACTCCAAATATGCTTTTGGGGTAGTTCATGTTCACGGAGCACTCTGGAAAGAGAGAGGACTTCTTACTTCTCAAGGGACAACGATTAAACATCGGGAAGAAATTTTACAATTGCTAGAGGCAATACACAAGCCCTCAGCAGTGGCAATAATGCATGTTAAAGGACATCAGATTGATCTCGGACGAGAATTTCAAGGTAATCGACAGGCTGACCAAGCGGCTAAACAAGCCGCAAGAGAAGTATGGACTCAGATGGTTCTTTTGCCTGTTCGAAATAATCCAGCAATAGCATATATGGAAGAAAAACCACATTATTCACAGGAAGATGAGAAATTAGCTCAAATGACAAATGCAAGGAAAAATGTTAAAGGGTGGTATATTTCCCCCATAGGACAAGTGATTCTACCTGTCAGAATAATGAAAGCAGTGCTTGAAACAGAACACAATAAGTGCCACTGGGGTGCAGAAGCATTGGTAAAATTTTTGAAAAATGAGGTTCTCTCAAACCAGATGTTAACACTAGCGAAAAGGGTAAATGCAATGTGTCCTATGTGTATAAAGAATAACCCAGTGGTCAGGAAGCAGGTGCAGATGGGAAAATTACAAATAGGTCAGTTACCGGGAGATTACTGGCAAGTAGATTTTGCTGAGTTGCCTAAGGCCCAATCCTATAAGTATTTGTTAGTATATGTCTGCACCTTTTCAGGATGGCCTGAGGCTTTTCCTTGTAGGACTAATCAGGCAAAGGAAGTGGTAAAAACTCTCTTGAGAGAAATCATTCCAAGATTTGGAGTTCCCCTAGGGTTGTCCTCTGATCGAGGACCACACTTTATAGCAGGGATAGTACAAGATGTGTCGGTTGTATTAGGAATAACATGGAATCTCCATACGCCATGGAGACCACAGTCTAGTGGACAGGTTGAAAGGATGAATCAGACATTGAAAGGTCAATTGAAGAAAATCTGTCAGGAAGCAAAGATTCCGTGGCCCCAAGCAGTATCCATTGCCCTGTTGAGAATTAGGATCAAACCGAGGGAGAGAATAGGAGTAAGTCCATACGAGATATTGTATGGCAAACCTTATCATGCAGCTACCTACCAAGGGGATCCTCATATAGTGGGTGATCAAGCAGTGTTTAATTATGTGTTATCTTTAAACAAGACTCTCACAGCCCTCAGAGGAGCGTTGCAGTGGAATCGACCTTTGCCCCTGGAGAATCCAGTGCATGACATTTCTCCAGGAGATAAGTCTATGTGAGAAACTGGTCGGTGGAGCCGCTGAAAGAAACATGGGATGGTCCTCGCCAGGTGATAATGACGACCTACACGGCAGTAAAGGTCGAAGGAATCGACAGCTGGATCCATTATACCCGGGTCAAGAAGGTTCCAGTCTCGTGGTCGGTAGAACCTCTCTCACCCACAAGGATGGTATTTCGAGCCAACCATTGAGGATCGTAGTGTTCCTGGGGTTGATAAGTTTAGCAGAGACCACCGTGAGGATTGAGACCCCGGATCCTTATTTATTTGTACCAGAACACACTGATGTAAATTTAACTTGTCTGTTTTCAGATGACCAGGGAGCTGAATTAAGGGATGTCCACGTCAAGTGGAGATGGAGAGATCAAGATCAAATCATGACAGAAGGAGTGACAACAGTTTGGGATGCTACACAACAAAAAGGTTACACCGTTCTGCAGGTACCCAAAGTGTCCAAAGCTATGGAAGGGACATATATGTGTGTAGTTTGGATTTGGGAAAGTTTTGATTATGGACATATAGAAATACAGACAATAAACACAACTCAGAAAACGGTGACCAAAGTGCGAGTTTTACCCCCTAGGAAACAATCAGACATGTGGGATGGTCCTCCCTTAAAAATCAATTGTACCTTCCAATTTGATGATTGTCGAAAATCAGTTAAAGTAAAGTGGTGGAAATTGAATATGGCAAATCAATCTTGGGAATCACAAAGTCAAGGAGTTAGCTGGTGGTCAAATAGTAAGGGAGGCAAAGGATGGCTGAATATTTCTAATCCCAGAATCGGAAAGACAGAAGGTACATTTCTTTGTGTGGTCTCATGTGGGGAAGAAAAAGATCACGGGATAAGGACAGCAGTAGCCGTACCACATCAAGGAGTAAGAGTCAGACCAGAACACAGTGTTTACCCGGCCCAGGAAGGAAGAGATCTGATTCTAAGTTGCAAAATTCCAGAAGGACAGTATTTTGAATATGGGTGGTGGTTTAAGGGACGAAACTTGAAAGTTGGAAAAAGACATCAGATTGAGAAGAGAGCAGATGCAATAGTTTTGAAAATCAAAGAAATACGAAGAGGAGAAGATGAAGGCCAGTATACTTGCTGGATAAGTAGAGATGACTGGTGGGATACTGGAATTACTGCCATCCACGTAAGGACTGAAAGAATAACCCGACAAGTAAGTAACCTACAGATTCCAGACAGAGAAGTAGAACAAGAAAACCTAGTTGTAGGCCTAATTCGTGATTTTGGGAAAGTACAGAATGTCACAAAAATCACTGCATGTCTCCCTATGCCTCATGCTGCAGGAGACCCAATCCCATGGGGAATAATTCCAGTACCAGAAATCCCCAGAATGTTTAAGAATACTACATGGAATTGCAGATTTGTAACTAGAACATGGAATGAAATGACAGATGCATGTTTATTGAGAGACAAAATGACTAAAAAACAATGTGAACAGATGCCTGGATATTTTCGTTGGGTAGAAAGTGGGAAAATTGGAAAGTTAGAAGGAAATTGTTTGATCTCAGGTTCAGTAACACACCCATGTTCTAAAGTACAAGCTCAAATAAAACGAGAAAAACAAGAAGAAGTGTGTCAAAATACTACTAATTCTACAACCATGGAAGAATGGCAAACACTTTGGGGACCCAGCCTACTAGAGACTTATAGTTATATTGGAAAAGTACAGTGGTGCATTCACTGGAAAGGGAAAAAGAATCAAACTTATTCTACAGGAAATAGAGGAAATCATAATTGGAGGACAGAAACACGTACAAAAGAGGATTGGAATTGTACTCAAATATACACATGTGATACCCCAGACGATGAGATAGGTTTAATGCCAGTTAAAACACTCTTGCAGTTAGGATGTGAATGTCGGGGATATAATCATACGATTAAGGGATCTGTGAAAAACATTGATTGCCGTACCACCACAGTTAGGAGTCCAGGAAATTTGGTGTGGGTAATGGGACATGGCCAGTGGACCACCCACATGCCCATAGATGGTCCGGTTGTACCTGTCACACTAGGGATACCTACTCTCTGTCCATTCTGGAAGCAGGATAAGTTAACATCAGTAGAAATATAACCACGAAGGAAAAGAGAAATTAGTAAAGATATTGATGACCTGGGGTTGGGAGATTGGCATGAACCTTCAGCAGGAGTTAAATTTGGATGGGCATTAGAGTCTCTGTTTACACCAATCTCAACATACCGGAACAGAGAAATGTTGTTTAAATTAATGGGACAAACTGAAAAGTTAGCAGCAGTCACTAAGAAGGGATTTAAAGATCTAAATTTACAATTACAAGCCACCTCTAGAATGACCATACAAAACCACATGGCATTAGACCTGATATTACTCAAGGAACATGGAGTTTGCGGCTACCTGCATGCAAAGGACGAGCATTGTTGTGTACACATCCCAAATGTCACTCAGGAAGTAGAAAAAGATATTAGTCAATTAGAACAAATTGACGAGAATGTTCATGAACTGCAAAAAGAAGCAGAACACAATTGGATAGGACAATTATTCAGCTCCCTAGGTCTTCATGTGTCAGGATGGATATCTTCTGTTATCCAGTACGGAATATTGATTGTGATAATTATTGTCATAGCCATAACTGTTTACAAGTGTCTTTTAGGAATGATTGTAAAAGAAGGTCAACATACGAGACGCATCATGAAAGCTATAACAAGAAAAGAAGTAATTTCACCGCAAAATGGATCACCTCCCACCTATCAAGAAACTGCAGCCTGAAGATTGCTGTATTTGAGCATCCTTGCAAGCAAAGCCTGAAGAATGCTCAAAAGGGGGGACATGTTGCAAAGCAATTTAAATTAGTAGTAGAATGGCTAAGGCTTAGTAGGAGAGTAGGCCTAGAAAGCAACACTCTAAAGTAGTGAGTTAGCAACTTTGTTTGTGGAAACCATAATCAAAGGATCTAGTCAAGCATGTATATAACGATTTGTTACCTAGGATGTGGTAAAGGTCTGTTAAACAGTTTCTAGGGGTAAGACAACTTAAAAAGATTTATGATTAGAGTAGATGATTATTAATTGTTATTGGTATGAAGTATGAGCTTGTTTGTAACTGCACCTGGTTTGCTGTGGAAACTGTAACCGTTTTGCCGTGGAAACTGCACGTAAACTTGTTCGAGTATAAAAGCTGAATTGAGAATGAGGGTCGTTGGAATCCTGACTTGGGGCGTTAGCCCGCAGGTTCCCGGGGCCCCGAATAAAGCACCGCATAAACCGGCACTCTGTTGGTTTGTGTTTCTTTTGGATTACGGGCAACACCATGGAAAGGGATAAAGTTCCTGCAGTGCACATTAAAAACATGCTGAGAAGACAGTCTGGGTTATTCCTGCTTCAGGCAAAGGGAAGTGCACCCGTGGGATTCACGTGTCTCAAGGACATGGATGCACTTGGTGGGGAAGGAGGGAAAGATGGGAAATCCAGTGTGTGCCTCGAAGGGACTGGATTTTGGGTGAGAACAGCCAAGAAATTCAGTTGTCTTACGGTGGTAACTCTCTAACTCTGCATTCTCACTGCTGTGGCCGCTCTTTGCCATGTCAGGGGTATTACAGTGAAAATCACTGAGAGAAATGAACAATGAGCTTGGAGGAGACCAGACAAGCACAGCGGTGATGGAACAAGAACTGGCTGCAAGAGGCAACAATCCCACAGTAGACAGCATTTTTCCTGCCCTGAAAGAGTATTTTGGCAGATGGAGCCTAAAATCCTGGACTAAATGAACTCAACAGACTTTCATAGACTAAGCAATGAGATCTGTGGGTTTCTATCAAATGATAGGAAAGGTGATGGTGGAATGTATTGGAAAGTGTGGGATCTGACATGGTGTAAATGGTGTGGAATAAGGGGTGGACACCAGCCTTGTCTTGGCTGTTCTTCCTAGTAGATAGAGTTAATCTTCCTATAGATTAACTACAGATTAATTCTGAGATAGAGTTAATTTTCTTCCTAACTAGAGAGTTAATTTTCTTCCTAGTAGCTGGTGCAGGGCTGTGGTTTGGGTTCCATGGGAGAACAATGTTGATCACACACTGATGGTTTGGTTGTGCTTACCCTCATCAAGGACTTTCCAGCTTCCCATGCTCTGCCGGGTGCACAAGAAGCTGGGAGGGAGCAGGGCCAGGACAGCCGACCTGGACATTCCAAAGGGATATTCCACACCACAGAACATCATTCCCAGTGGATACATGAGGAGGGGTTGTGCAGGAGGGGCAGATCACTGCTTGGGGTGTGGGGCACTGGGCAGTGTGTGTGAGCAATCATGTTGAGCATCACTTGTTCCTCTGGGGTTTTATTCCTCTTTCTCTTTCTTTTGTCTCCCTTTTCAATACAGTTATTATACTTTTTATTATTTTCATACTTTACTTTGTTTCAGTTATTACATTTTTCTTAACCCACAGGTTTTGCCTTTTCTTGATTCTCCTCCCCCTGTCAGTGCAGGGGGAGGTCGGGGGACTGAGTGAGCAGTTCTGTGGCACTTGGCTGCTCACTGGGGTTAAACCACACAAAAAGGGAATGCACAGGAGTGGAGACCCTGCTGGGATGTGCTTTTGATATGGTTTGAAGCTGGCTCCCTGCCAAGTCTCCAAACCTTACCACCAGAAGTCGTTCCCCCCCCCCCCCCCCCCCCCAAAACCTCAGGGAGAAGAGGGAGAAAAAAAAACTAAGAAACAAGAGAGAGACAACCAAAGTGAGATATATAAATATATTTACACTTATACACAATTAAAATATACAATTTCACAAGGGAAAGGGAAGGGGGAAGGGAAAAAAGGAACAAAACTAAAATAAAATATATAGATATCCCAATTAGTGACCCAATATCTAACAACTAAAAGAGTTAGCAAAGAAAATAGCTCACTACTCTCCTGGGACAACCGAGAGTCGCTCCGGAACGATCGCCGGCAACCTCCGTCTCCCAAGGTCGGCAAGGCCCAACCAGGCCTCGCTCCCCAACACGGCAGATCAACAGCAGGGAACCTGCACCTCCAAAGCTGGAAGGAAAGAGCCAAGGCCTCTCCTCCTTTCTTCTTATAGTCTGGCTTACGTAAAAATCGTAGGGAATACTGGGTAAATCTGGACCCTTCCTTGGTTACAAACTGGTCACCAAGGAAGGCCCAGCCCAAACCACCACAACTTTGTATTCAGGAACTGCCCAGCACCAGCTGGATAGAGAAGGGCCAGACCTTATGTCCCTGCAGGGCTGGGATTCACTCCCTGCCCCAAAGGCCCCCAATGTGTCTGAGGAGCCCTGGGTGGTGCCTGTCCCACAACTGCTGGGAATGGGGACGGGGTCCCTGCACAGGCCCTGTGCTGTCCAAGGCAGCTGCTGCACTTGTGCTACAGAGCCCTGGCACCTCCCCTGGCACTACAGGCCTCTGTTTGGGTACAAAATTCAGGTTCAGCTGCCCTGAATTATGTTCAGCAAGGAAGGGATGTCCAGGAGACAACTGCCATTGTACTCTAAGGATGTGTAGAAAATACCCTGATAAAGAACAGGAGAGAGACCTCCCTCCCTGCATTTGGTCAGCTGAGCACCTCTGTGGGCTGCCCTGGACAGGAGGAACAGTGACAGGTTCCCCTGTCCTACATGTGGGCCCCTTCTGCCACTGAAGTTGGCCAAAGCAATGTCCCAGCAGCCTCCAAGAAGATCCCACAGCTGCTGCCCTGTCCCTAGGAACTGCTGCATTGGAGCCTGCAGTTCCCAGTAGGAATCTCGGTCACCTCTGGCCCCTCAGAAGTGACCAGGGCTTTGTGTCCCAGCAGGTGACTCCTGGCTTTTGTCTTCATTCATTCCCACAGGAGGTGGGACAAGGAGTCTAAGACATTTTAAATAATTGCATGATCCACTTTGTGGGTACAAAGCTGAATTTGACACAACTCTAGCTATATATAGGGTTCAGGGAAGGGGGGACATACATTGTATTTATATTTGAGGTTGAGGGTCCAGGAAGTGCAGGGAGATATTTTTCTTCAAACAGATAAACAGCTATTTCTTTATCACAATTACAACAGGAGATGTGGCAAACAAGGTGGTAAAAGGATTTTCATGGAGGCAGCAAGTCTGCTTAATTAAAAGATAGTATAAAAATATCAGGTGGTATATGTAAACAAGCTTTCCTTGTCTGTCTTTCAATTCCATGGTTTCTGGCTAAGATAATTTCTTATCTCTGCAGTGTCATCTGCCCCAACAGGAGTCACCTGCAGGTGCCTGTTTTGGGCCCCCTGAACTGGGGCAGGAGGAATCCCACCCCATGGGAGCTGTGGAGGGAGCTGAGTGTCCTTCTGGCCCCAGGTCTGCAGAGCCACAAGGAGACACCTCTGTTGACTCAGCTGAGTCCCTTCCCTCAGTGCAGGTGAAGGAGATCCCTACTGGGCACTGTCTGGGTTTCCTGTCTAATGATGGGACATGAAAAGGGGACTCTTGAACTTAACTCAGTGTCTGTTTGGAGAAATGACCCTGCTGAAAGAAGTGTCTGTGCCCAGCTGAGAGAAGGAACATCATTATTTCCTTCAGCTGTGTCTCAGCAGAGTCCCCTGGAGCCCCAGGGACACTTGGAGGGATCCCTGAAGGGCAGAAGTGCTGCCTGGGGCTGTTGCTGTGCTGCTGAGCTGGGCCGGGCTCCTGGCACACAGGGAGCTCCTGGCAAGCTCTGACCAGGAGCAGCTCCTCTGCACAGCCCAGCAGGGCTGAGGGCACTGCCTGCAGCACCCAGGGCACAGGAGAGAAGGCAGAGAGATGAGAGGCAGCCTGGGCTGGGAGGTGACTGAGCTCTCACTGTGGGAGAAACCTTCACAGGATTTGAATGACTATTTCTCTGGCTGCAGGAAAGTTCAACTTCCCTTCCTGAAGGCATCTCCTAAAGCTGCCACATCCCACAGCTTCTAGGATCTTTCAGCAGGACTCTCCCAGTTGCTGCAGTGCAGGGGAAGTGGCCATATGGCAGAGCAGGGCAGGAGCTGCAGGCAGCAAGGGCAGAGAGGAGAAGGGAGCAGGAGGTTCAAGGGATCCTGGGGTGGGAGGACAGGGCAGAGCTGCTCAGGGGAGGAACCTTCCCAGCCCTTTGCCATGATCAGGCTCTGGCTGCAGAGCAGTGCAGGTGAGTTCCTGTAAGTGCCTCTCCCAGCTGCCAAATGCCAGCAGTGGCAGGAGCTGCCAGGATGGCTCTGCTGGATTTGCTGGGGTGCAGCAGGAGAAGCTGCTGCAGAGCAGGACTTGCTGCTGCCCCCTCAGAGGCCCAGGGCCAGAAGGTTCCCTGTGGCAGGGCTGGCTGTGGGGTGGGAAGGTGGGGGTGCAGCCAGGGGTGCCCAGGGCTGTGGTGCAGAGCAGGGTCCTGCCCCCAGGGCTCTGTGTGCTGGGGCAGGGACTCTGCTGCCTGCCAGGCTCAGCTCTCAGCCCGGCCAAGGAGCTGCCACGGGGCTGGGGGAGAAGGGGTGGGTGGAAGGAGTGACCCCTCAGGGCAGGGCAGGGCAGGGCAGGGCAGGGCTGGGCAGGGCAGGGCAGGGCAGGGCAGGGCAGGGCTGGGCAGGGCTGGGCAGGGCCCTTCAGCTGCAGGCTCAGGGCTCCTCACAGCTTCAGCTCCACCTCCTCCATTTCCAGGGGCCCTTCTCAGGAAGCACATCCCCCCAGAACACCTCCCCCTTCCCAGCCACCGCAGGCTGTCTGGGATCTGCTCTGCAGCCCCTGCCCAGGCAGAGCTACCCCTTGGCACTGGGCTGAGCATGGCTCTGGCAGCACTGGCAGGGAGCTGAGCTGGGCACAGGGAGGGGCTGCTGGCAGGAACAGCTCCTCACCCAGGGACAGGCAGGCAGGGAGAGGCAGCTGCTGCCACAAGTGCTGGGCAGGGGGATGTGGGCCCCTCCCTGCTGTCCCTGTGGCACAGACCCCTTCCCTGAGCAGCTCCTCCCTGGGCTCCTTTCCCAGCCTAAGCAGAGCCTGTGCCCTCAGGCCATGGCCCCTGGGCTGTGCATTGCCCTGCAGCAGCCAGAGCCCAGGCAAGGACAAGGCCCCCATTTCCATCTCTCACTGTGTCCCTCCTCCCTTGGCAGCTGCATTGTGGCATTTCCCTGCCATCCCCTGTTGTCTGGGCTGTTCTTCTTCTCACCATTGGCTTTTCTCAGGCAGTGCAGGGGCTTTGGGGTGGCAGGTTCCTGTCCAGACACAAACCCTTTGGGTGCTGCTGTGGGGATGTCTGTGGGAGCAAAATGCCCAAGTGCCCTCCAGGCAACTTCAGGACACTCAGCTGCTTCCCCGGGTGTCCTGCAGGGTGTCCTCCAGGAGGGCACAGCTCTGCCATAGTATCTCTCTGCTGTCTGGGATCCCCATGGAGAGGACACCTCGGTGGTAAGAGCCATAGAAATGCTCTGGGCAGCTGCAATGATCCCTCTGTGCAGCAGTCTGGGAGAAGAAAGAGGAGATCCTAATCAGGCACCCTGAGAAAAGACAAGGAGTCCGTCAATCTGCTCTTTCAGCCCAGATTCCTCTGCTCCCAGAAAGGCCCTGTCTCTTTTTAAGGGAGCTCCTTAGTGTGATCCTCCCTCAGCTCCAAGCTGCCAGCGAGGGGCAGCTGAGAACAGGAGTGATGGCCAGCGTAGTTCTTCTCTCTGCACTGAGACCATCCCTTTGCCTCCCAGGACCCACGAGATTTCACTTGGAGAACATTAGAAACGTCAGGGATTTCAGCCATCCAAATTCACTTCTAAATGTGCCAAGTGAAACTGTAACAAAACTACAGCAAATCCCCTCAGCTCTGCTCTGCAGTTGGGCAAACTGTGAACAGCAGGGCTGGAAACGCTTTGATGTGTCACAGGCTTTGATGTGTCACAGGCACATTTAATCTCGGATCACCCCGTGTTCCGAGTTGCCTCTCACAGCAAGGAGGATTCCTCAGGAGCCTGTCACAGGGTCCCTGCTCTCAAAGCCAGCAAAACCCAGAGCTCAGGGGAGAGGGATGCAGAGACGTCTTCCTAAAAAGAGACACATTTTGCCAATAGAGTCTGACCTGACTCAGTCCTGCCTTTTCCTCCTCAACAGAAAACCACACCCTGAGGCAGCTCAGAGCTGGAGGCAGCACTGCAGGAGGGGTCTCAGCTGAGTGGAGCAGAGGGGCAGAACCCCCCTCCCCTGCTGCCCACGCTGTGGGATGAGCCCAGGACACGGGGGGTTGTGGGCTGTGAGCTCCCATTGCTGGCTCCCATCCTGCTTTTCATCCCCCACTATCCCCATGGCCTTGGATGCAGGGCTGCTCTCCATCCCTTCAGCCCTGAGCCTGGCCCTTGACATCTGGGGGCATTTGACACCCGCTGGCTCCTTTGATCCCCTTTCCCATCCCTCCCAGAGCACAGGGGAGGTCCAGGTGCTCCAGGGGCTGCCCCGTGTGCCCCTTGCCTGTCCCAGCCCCCAGCAGAGACATTCCATGATGCCCCAACCTGCACTGCTCAGGATGCACATGGAGGGGGTGAAGGGGATCTCGTGTGCAGAGACCCCCAGGAGCCCCCTGAGCCTCTCTGCTCATGGCAGGGGAGCGGCCAGAGAGGCACTGGGTGTGCAGGGGCTGGAGAAGGAGGGGACATGGGAACGCAGGAACGGAGATGGGAACACACACATGGAGATGGGAACACACACACGGAGATGGGAACACACCCATGGAGATGGGAACACACACATGGAGATGGGAACACACACATGGAGATGGGAACACACCCATGGAGATGGGAACACACACACACAAGATCAAGCAGAGTGGCTTTGCTGAAGGGATTTATTGATCATTCAGGGGAAATGGCCCTGGGCTCTGAGGGAAATCAGGGGGTTCTTCCAGGGATGATCATCTCCTCATGCCGCTGGAGGGGGACAGGGCACGGGTGTCACCACCAGTCCTGAAAGACAGAGCCCAGAATGTCACCCCCAAAGTCCACTGAAACATGAGAGGGGCCTTGTCCTGACCCCTCTCCCTGCAGGCACTGCTCACCTCAGACATCCAGGGATGCAGCCACACGTTTCTCACGAACAAGCCCCACCACCTTCTCAACCACAGGGGGCTGGGGACAAAGACAGGCTCAGAGACTGGGTTGAACTGGGATGTACTGGGAGCCAGAGGCAAGCAATGGGGTCCGTGGGGAAGGTGCCTCTGGGCAGAAACGGGGTCCAGGAGCTTGTGTGGTCTTACCCAGGAGCACTGGGGGGTCCTGGCAAAGAGGCACAGCTGGGAGAGGGGCTGGTCCTGGGGTGTCAGGGATGGGGGTGCAGTGGAGGCCCTCGGGAACTGGGTTCCTGGGAAAATTCTGGGGGCAGGGGTGTTCTCTGGGGAGGCAGTAGGGTGCACTGGGGTATGCTGGGTCAGACTGGGAAAGCCAGGAGTGTCATGGCCATGTGAGGGGAGGACCTGACTCAGGCAGAACTCCTGGTACCCACCTGAGCCGTCTTCAGGATCCCAACTTCCATTAAATCCACCTGGAGAGAGACCAGGAGCCCTGGCTGGTCACTGGGATGTCCCCGGTGCCAGCGAGGGATGGGGGGACCAAAGTGTCCCCCAGTTCCCAGACTGGATGCCCTCCAGTCCCCCCGGCCCACTCACCTCCCGCAGATCATTTTGGGTTCCTGCCAAGAGTGCCTGGGCAAGGAGAGCAAAGGGTTAAGCAGGATTGGCCCCTGTGGGGCTGGGGGAGGGACACGGGTGTCCCCAGCCCCCCCAGCCCAGGGCTGCCCCCGTCTGAGGGGGAAAATCCCTTCTGCTCCCCCCAGCCCCACTGCACCCAGTTTCACCTCCAACCCCTGTGCCTGCAGGGCCCAGGGTGGGGATGGAGACAAGGAGAGCCAGGGGAATTCAGGGCCTGCAGGGAGGGTGGGGGGAGTAGGAGGGGACCCAAAGATGCTGAACTGGGGGGAACTGGGGAGCCCACGGGACTGGGATTGGGGTGTTGAAGGGGCCCTGTGTGGGATGCAGGGGAGGGGAAAGGAATTCAAGTGTAGGGACATGGGGACTGCAAGGGAGAGGCTTGGTGGGGACAGGAGGAGGAGGATGGAGGAGGATAAAAACGAGGGGACTGGGAGATGGTTGGGAGTGGAGAGGGAGGCAAGGAATGGCCTTGGGAGGTACCAGGGCAGTGGTCTGGGTGAAAGGCAAAGGTGTGAGGGGAAGGATGGAAAGAAAAGCTTTGGGAATGATCAGTGGGAGGATGTCTGGGGACCCTGGGTAGGACACAGAGCAGATCCTGGGGAGGAGATGCCTGAGGGGACCAAAAAGGATGGGATGGGAGGCCCAAGGGGTGGGATTTGGGAGCACCATTAAAAGAAACAGGTGGGGGCCCTCCCAGCAATTGACAGTGGACCTCCCTTGTCAGGGATTGCTGAATGGCTTCCTGCCATTGTATCTTCCATTTCTTATCAAAAATCACCCAAACAGTTTTCAAACAGTGCCTGCCAATGGAGCTTGAAGGCACTCGTTCCATCAAAGCCATACCTGTAATTCAGAGGCATAAATAGAGAATGTAGATTTGTCTCTTAAGGTGCTGTCCCATTTCTACTAGATGTCAATTAGCATCATGTAAAACATGATCATTAAAATTAAAAACTCTTACCCTTCTATTTCCCTTTGAAAAATAATTCTGCTGTTAAAACACTCACTTCTGTTTGATTGTTTAAAATCCAAATGAATGTGTGTACTAGTGGACACAGACAGGGCTCCCTCACAGAGAAGCCCATGAAGTATGGGCTGGATGAGCAGACAGCAGGCTGGTTGAAATCTGCTGGCCGGGGTGGTGATCAGGAGTGCAACATCCAGCTGGAGGCCAGTGATCAGCAATTCCTGGTGAACATCTTCATTGATGATCTGGATGATGGGATATAGTGCTCAAGTTTAATGGAGCTGATGAGTTTACATTCCGACTGCAAGGAACATGTTTTCACATCTGAAGCAGGGGATGGGAAACCAGAGACTCACTGTGAACACCCAATGATTTCCAGAGCCTTTCCAGAGCATTTCATTCAAATCCGGGAATTTTGGATTAAAAAATCACGGTGCTCCTCCATTACTCTGGAAAGGGACCCTGGTCTGTCAGGAGTGAGGACATTGCTGAATCTGAAAGCTGGAGAAGACAACAAGAAATGTGTGACCCTCCAGAGGATGAAAGCCCTGGATGAAGTTGTAGAGAAGTTCAGACCCAATGCCTTTCGAGTTTTACGGTTGTGTCTTAACATTTCTTGTAGTTTTTCCCTTGTTTGTCCCCTGAAATTGTTTGATGAAAAATCCCCTTGATGTCTGTATCCTTAGACCCCACTCCCCCATTGGCCAAAGTTTGCTGCATTGCAGTATTTCCCTTTTGGCCACCCTTTCCCTAAAATGGATAAACCCTACCCCTTTTTCCCTTATCTAGTCACACTTTGCATGCTGGGGTCCCATCTGGGGTGCCAGGAAGAGCTGTGCTTTGGGACCAATTACCTCTGAAGCTGCTCGTATGCCTTCATAGGCTGCTAAGATTTCCTTCTCCACAGGGGTGGAATTGGCCTCAGAACCTCTGTAGCTTCGGCTCCAGAAACCCAGTGGTCGCCCTCACGTCTCACCAGGCACCTTTGGCCAGAGGCTCCAGGAGGGACCTTTATCTCCAGCTGCAGAGTAGAGCACATTCTTTACCTCTGGTCCTGTCCTGACTGCTCCAACAGCCACGGCATGTGCAATCTCTTGCTTGATCTGCCTGAAAGCTTGTTGTTGTTCAGGACCCCACTGGAAATTGTTCTTTTCACGGGTCACAAAGTAAAGAGGGCTCACCATCTGGCTGTACTCTGGGATGTGCATCCTCCAGAAGCCAATGGCTCCCAGAAAAGCTTGGGTTTCTTTCTTGTTTGTGGGTGGAGCCATGGCTACAATCTTGTTGATGACGTCTGTTGGTATCTGGTGGTGTCCATTTGCCATTTCAGCCCTAGGAACTGGATCTCTTGGGCAGGGCCCTTGACCTTACTCTTCTTGATGGCAAAACAGGCCTCGAGGAGAATCTGGATGATCTTCTGTCCTTTCTCGAAAACTTCTTCTGCTGTGTCCCCCCACACAATGATGTCATGGATGTACTGGATGTATGGATGGGGGTCACAGCATCTCGGTTCCTCCGATACTGTTGCCTGTGTACAGTTGTCGTGGCCGTTGGCACTTCTTGTCCCCAAAGCTCCAGCGATTCCTTTCGTACAACAAGGGGACCAATGCAGCACCACCTCTCCAATTTTAAGTAGCATTTTCGCTGCCTTCACCACTAGGATCATTGTCGCTGAACAATGTAGGGATGGGTTAGAGCTGATCTTGGAGTCTTTGCTACCAAACCTTGAAGGCCACCATTAAGGAAACTGGCTACTAGGCCGTGGATGTCGAAATTAAGGAAAGGAAGCAATTTGTTCCATCCATCTGAATGGTCCCTTACAGGATGTCCTGGGACAGGCACAAAACCAGCAAGAATCAGGAAAAAATTAGTCAAAAGACCATTGTTATTATTTTTCTTTCTCCTTGTTCCTAAACAAAGCTATGTTTAGATAAACAAAATCCTTCTTGGCAGCTCTCCCAGGAGTGTCCCAAAACAATGGTGGATGCTGACAAAACAAACCTGCTCTTGGCAGCTTTCCCAGACAATGTTCCCACAACAAAACCAAAGGAACCAAAACAATCCCACTTCTGACACCAAAACCATCTGTAGCCGGTTGCAGTTGGCTTCCTGCCAAACCCCACAGACTACAGAAGATTACTACGTGTCAATTTAGGGTAGAACTTAGGTGGGAGGTTCCTGTGCAACAGAGCTCTTTCCCACAGTTTCTCTTGGAAAAGAATGGAGTTCCACAGCTCATTGCTTCCATTTCAATCTTTTGGGCCTTTGACCACTCTGGAAAATCTGTACCAACCTGATGAGCAGAAGTCTTGGGCTTTACCACAGGTGTCTGGGTGGTGTTCTGAGAGCCAGACTTCTGCTCAGTCCCAAACTGACGCCAACATGTCCCAGGCCAGGTGAATCCAGAAGTGGACTTGCAGCCAGAACTCCGCTGACAGCGCTGCTTGGGACTGCAGATCTGCTTCTGTGGCGCTCCAAAAAGAGCTTGGTGTTGGCCACTGCAAGTCTCTCAGTAGCTCTGAAACATTCACAAGCACACACAGAGTCATCTTTGGCAGGAAGGCTTTTGCAAAGTTCCCCTCCACAACCTTGGCTACTACTCGACTTCTAAAAGCCAAGGGCATGAAAAGCGTCCAAAACAAGCACATCCTTTGATCTGAGCTTGTTCACAGGGCCTGTTTCTAAGAAATCACACCAAGTGCAAGGAGCAGCCAGTGTCACCTCCAGAAGAACTCTGGCCTACCCTGGCCTTCTCAAGGAAAGCTCAACCCTCAGACCCGCTGCCAAAACAGAAGCCAAGAAAGAGCCGCCTTATTTTGGATTCACAGAATCCAACTCTCTTCTCCCAGAGGCCTCTCCTTATTCAAACAGGAAAGGGCACAAGATTCATCTTCTCTGTCACCCACGGCATGAGGAGAGGAGAGACTGGCAAAAAGACTGCCTGCTAAAACAACCTCAACTTGAAAAGACACCAATAATGCCAGAGTGGTGCTGCTGTGGGGTTACTGCTGGAACTCTAAAGAGAAAGGAAGACAGGTCTGAGGAAGGGAAGGCTCTGAAGGAACTTTCCCCACAAAGATGCCACGTTCTGCTGTCACACCTGACGCTGGCCAGATGTAGAAAAGGGATTTCCAAGGAAAATGCAGGAGGAAAAAGGAGTCTGTTCTTACCAGTCCAAAAAAGCAGGGACTTACCTTTCCAGTTTCTTGGCGAGGCTTTTTCTGGTTTTGGCTTCCACCAGATACAGCTCTTTGTACTTGTCCACTTCTGCCTGGGGGGATTCCTTTTGAAAAGGTCTTTCTGCTTGGTTGCTTTTTGTCCTTCCCAGTGCACGTTCCAGATCTCTAATTCTGTCTTCTAATTGCTTTTTCAGTGAGTCCACATGACTGGCTCTGATTTCTTCTAAGGTGTCCTGGTGGGCTGCCTGTGCCTGAAGGAGACAGTGCACCTTCAACCACCACAAGAAAAAGAGAGCTCTGCCCAGCACAAAATTGCACACACCCACTTTCAAGGGCCCAGCCTTACTCAGAGAGGCGGCTCTGCCTCCTCACTCCCAGCAGCAACCAAGGCAGAACCCAGGAGCTGCCAGGGCAAACAATTCTTTGCAGTGGGAAAGAAGCCCAAATGAGCACTCTGCTTCAAAGCTACTAATGAAGAGACACTGGGTCTGTAGGACAGGGCATGTCCAAAAGGATTCTTCAAAGACAAGAAGAGCTTCCACCTCCACCTCCACCCCCTCCCTGCCATCCCTGGAATTTCAGTGAGTCCTTTTCTGAGCACCTTCCCCCCTACAAGGACAAAGCAGCACCTGTAGGTCTGGCCATGACAGCTGCAAGTTGCCAAACCCATTCAAGGATGAGCAGTGAGAAGCAGAGCAGCGCACAGAGATCCCCCCAAGCACTGCAAAGTGGGAATCTGCCTTGGGCAGCCTTTGGATTCAGGGACCTGCCAGCACATTCCACACCCATGACAGCACTCCTGCCCAACCAGATTGCCTTCTGCCACTGCCTTCAGCAAAGACAGAAGCTAACCCACAGAATACAGGAGCAAAAGAAAAAGACCAAACACCATGGCCACAAGAGAAGTTTACGTAGCACCTGTGGACACTGGGGAGAAATTCACTTACTTGCAAAAACTCATTGACTTCTTGGAGTTTTTGTCTTATTTCCTGGTCTGCTTGTTCTTCCACCTCTCTTTTACACTGTTCGAGTTGGCTGCGATCCACCACGTTGGTCTCCAAATGATGGTGGAGTTTTGCCAGCTCTTCTTGCAGCTGGCATTTGTCCATGGCCAGGTTCTCGCACTCCCCACGCAGGGCAGACAGCTCTTCTTGCAAAGCCTGATTTTTGGCCTCCAGCTGCGTGCACTGTTCATGTTCCCTGTCCAACTGCTGGGAAAGTTCAGCAACCTGCAGACAGAAAGAACAAAAAAGGAGCTCAGCATGGTTTACAGGCAGTGAATTCTGGGAAAACCTCAAAAGGAGGTGCCCAGGGAGACTTTATTCATCATCTGCTGGCTCAGGACTAGACACAAAGTGCAACCAGGCTTTTCTTTTCCAGCAAGAACAGCTTTCCCATCATTTGTCATGGGATTCCTCAGCTTCCCAGCCTTTTGGAGTTCCTCATGCAAAAATGCTCCAAGCTTCTGGACTCCAAAGGAATGACTGCAAAGGCAGGAAGCCATTCTACAGGGATGCCTTCAAACCCAAGCGTGGCTCTGACAGACGCCGCTTCAGCAACGGATCCGAGTGACGAGCGGAGAAGGGATCAGAGGTTCTGTGCCACTGCTGCACAGGCACAGCAGCCTCAACAGCACTGCTGGGAACAGTCCTTCTGGCTCCCCGCCACAGGATGGGCTGAAACAGCTCCCCGTGAGCAAGAAGGGACAGATTTTCCCCTGGGAGGCCCCTGTCCTCCTTGGGCCCTGGGCAGCAACAACACTGAGGAGAAAAGCCAAACCTCAAGTGCCTCCTGCTCAGCTCGTGCCTGAGACAGGGCTCAGGGGCTGATGGTGCCCTGCCAGTGACAGCGCTGTTCCTCCCCTCTCTGCCAGGGCAGCAATTCATCTGGCACACCCAGAGGACGCTGTCACAGCCTCCCTCCAGCTGCAGCCAGGCCTGAGCTGGGCCCCACTGCTCTCAGCCCATGCACGTGATGTCCTGCCAGGACGGCAGACCTGCCCATCCCTCAGGCCCAGCCGGGGGATCTGCACTCTTGGCTGACCCCGCTCACTCTCAGGGGACCTGTTCTGCTCTTCTTGCTCAGGGCCTGTGGGACGGCTCCCTGGCCCCTCAGCTCACGCACCCTGCCAGGCTGGCTGCCACTCCTGGCTTGCCCCTCCTCTGCAGGACAGCCTGGCCTCCATCAGCCCTTACACCTACTGCTTTGCCCTCAACATTTCCATCTTTCCCCACAAGGAGAACTACCCCGGATTAGTTCGAGTCATCTCCCACTGGAACAGCAGGAGGAGCATTAAGAAAAGCCCATCACATCCAAAATGCAGCCAAGGGAAACAAAATCATCAACATGACAGGAAATAGAGGGAAAGCATCTCCCAGCTTTCAAAAGAAGGAACACCACAACCAAAGAGCCCCACCCATAGAGCAGCTCACCTCTCTTTGGAATCTATCAACTTCCTTGACCTTTTCAGAATATCTCCTCTTCATTTCTTCCAGCTGGGACTGACTTCCTTTCTCTTCATTAACCTGGAGTTGCCTCCTCTCTATCCTCAGAAGCTTTTCCAGCCTGCACAGCAAATTAGTCAAGAAAACCATGAAACACAGGAAGAACCAGCCTTTCCCCCACGGTCTCACAGAAACAGCACAGACAGCATCCAAGCCTAGAATGGCTTGGCTTGGCAGGGACCTTAAAGATCATCCAGTTCCAAGCCTCCTGCTCTGGGCAGGGACACCTTCCACCAGACCAGCTTGTTCACAACCCCATCCAACCTGGCCTTGAACACTTCCAGCCATGGGGCATCCACAGCTCCTCTGGGCAACCGGTTGCAGTTCCTCACCACCCTCACAGCAACCAATTTCTTCCCAGGATCAAATCTAAACCTACTCTCTTTCCATTTGAAGCCATTCCCCCTTGTCCTCTCACTACCTGCTCTTTTAAATGCACTCTCTTCATCCTTCTTGTGGGCTCCCTTCTCACCCCAAAAGGCCACAATTAGGTCACCCCAAAGCCTTCTCTTTTCCAGGCTGAAGGGTTGCAATTGTCCCAGCCTTTCCTCCTAGCAGAGGTGCTCCATCTTTCCAAGCACCTTGGTGGCCTCCTCTGGACTCAGTCCAACAGCTGGAGGTCCTTGCTGTGCTGAGGAGCCCAGAGCTGGATGCAGCACTCCAGCTGGGCTCTCCCAGGGGCAGAGCAGAGAGGCAGAATGCCCTCCCTCCACCCGCTGGCCACGCTGCCTTGGACGCAGCCCAGGACACAATTGGCTCTCTGGGCTGCGAGCGCACATCGCCGGCTCATGTCCGGCCTCTCCTCCAGCCCAAGGGCTTCTCGGCAGGGCTGCTCTGTCCCTCTTCACCCCCCAGCCTGCACTGATACAGGGGCTGCCCTGAGCCACGGCCAGCAGCTTGCACTGGCTCTTGGTAAACCATCAGCAGATTGCCATGGGCCCACTTCTCCAGCTGGTCCAGGGCCCTCTGGATGGCATCAGCTGTGTCAAACACACCCCTCAGCTTGGTGGCAGCTGCAAATTTGCTGAGGGCGCACTCCATCCCTTCCTCTGGATCATTAGTGAAGAGATTAAAGAACACTGGGCCCAGTCCAGACCCCTGAGGGACACCACTCGGCACTGATGGCCCTCAGCACTCTGAGCCATTGATCACCACCTCTGCATGGCACTGTTCACCCAATTTCTTATCCATCTAACAGTCCACACATTGAATCCTTCTCTCTCCACTTTGGAGAGAAGGATGTTGTGGGGGACTGTGTCAAAGGCTTTCCAGAATGACAGGGAGATGACATGGGTAGCCCTTGTCCACTGAGGCAGTCACTCCATCTTAGAAGGCCACCAGGTCGGTCAAGCAGGACTTGCCCTTGGCGAAGCTGTGCTGGTGCTTCCAATCACCTCCCTGTCATCCACGTGCCTTGACAGAGCTTCTAGAAGGATCTTTTCCATCACCTCCCCAGGCACAGAGGGCAGGCTGACAGGTTGGCAGTTCCCAGGGCCCTCCTTTCTACCCCATTCAAAGATGGGCACAGTGGGGTTCCCTTTTTCCCCTCACCTGGGACTTCCCCTGACTGCCACGACTTTTCAAACATCAAGGAGAGTGTCTTGGCAACTCCATCAGACCCTGGTGGCCAATGGAGGGCAATAATGCTGGCCAGATGGAGAAGATGGATTTCCAAGGAAAATGCAGGAAGAAAAAGGAGTCTCTTATTACCTCTCCAAACAAGCATGGACTTACCTTTCCAGTTTCCTGGTAAGGCATCTTCTGGTTTTCACTTCCTCCACATACAGCTCTTTGTACATTTCCATCCCTCCCTGTGTTGCTTCTTTATGAGAAGCACTCTCTTGTTGGGTGTTTTTGACCCTCTCCAATTCACTTTCCAGATTTCTAATCCTTTCTTCCAACTGGATTCTCATGGAAACACAATGACTGTCTTCGATTTGTCCTAGTGGGGCCTGGTGGGCTGCCTGTGCCTGAAGGAGACAGTGCACCTTCAACCACCACAAGAAAAAGAGAGCTCTGCCCAGCACAAAATTGCACACACCCAGTTCCAAGGGCCCAGCCTTACTCAGAGAGGCGGCTCTGCCTCCTCACTCCCAGCAGCAACCAAGGCACAACCCAGGAGCTACCAGGGCAAACAATTCTTTGCAGTGGGAAAGAAGCCCAAATGAGCACTCTGCTTCAAAGCTCCTAATGAAGAGCCTGTGGACACTGGGGAGAAATTCACTTACCTGCAAAACGAGGCTGACGTCTTGTAGCTTTGGACTTCTTTCCTGGTCAGCTCCTTCTTCCACCTCTCCTGTACACTGTTCTCTTTGGCTGCCATCCAGCACCAAAGTCTCCAAATGGTGGTGGAGTTTTGTCACCTCTTCTTGCAGCTGACATTTGCTCTTCTCCAGTTGTTCACACTTCCCAAGCAGAGTGGACAGCTCTTCTTGCAAAGCCTGGTTTGGGGCCTCGAGCTGCATGCCTGTTCCAGGCTCCATGTCCAGCTGCTGGGAAAGTTCACCACCCTGTGCACAGAAAAAAAGAAGAAAAAGAAAGTCAGCATGGTCTAAAGGCAGTGAATTCTGGGAAAATCTCTCAAGGGGGTGGCCATGGCAACTGTATTTATCATCTACTGGAAACCAGCCTAGAAAACACTTGAAAGATTCCCTGACAGAAAGAAGAAACTTTACACCTACTTAAGAATTTGGGAGACACTTCTGGCAACAATAGTTCTGGGTCCCTTGGAGCTCATGATGGAACTCCTAATTTAGAATCTAAGAATTCCTCCAGTGTCCAGCACACCAAATACCCTCAGGGCTTTTGTAGCAGCTGGGGAAAGGACCAGGCTGCTTTCTGAGCAACCTCTGCTGAGGAGAAGGCAGAAACTGAGCTCCCCAGGCTCTGCAGGAAAACTTCATCTGACAGTTGCCCCACAGAAATAGGCAACTAGGCTCAAGAGTCACAAAAAGGGAAATTTAGGACCAGCTTACTGAGGCAGAGGCTTGCAGGGCTCTCGGAAGGGCTTCAACGCTGTCGCTTGGCTGCTGGACAGTGGCTTCCAATCTGCTGTTCTCACTTGCAAAGCTTAAGAAGAAATACAGCTCTTATTACCAGAAAAGCCAATGCCAGACAAACTGTGCTAAGGAACAGAAGCCACAGCAGAAGTGTCCTTCAAAATCCCACTGACTGTCCCCCTGTTTCCACCCAATCCCCCAAAGCCACAGACCCCTCGCTTCACTGGGTTACTCTCTTACTGTTGCGCGTCTTCTTCCAGGAGGTCCTGCAGTTTCTGGGAGGAAGTTAATGCCTCTCTTGTCTTGGCATCCAAGGCAGTCTTCAAGTCAGGAACACAATGCTCAGACTGAAGATGCTTTCCTTCCTCCTCCTGCAGCTGTAAAATCACGGGAAGAATCCACAGTTGTCAGGGGAGCTTTTCCAGAGAGGAGCCAGCTGCTGCTGAAGAACTCAGGTGCTGCATGTCTGTGTGCATCCCCTCTGCCCAAAGAACTGCAACCCATTCAAGTCCCTTCAAAGCTTCACTTCTACTCCCCAATGAACACAATGAACACTGTTTTATCCGATTTCAGGATGGATAGGAAGCAACAGGCACCCCCAGGTTTCTCCCTGTGGGGACAGGCTTTCCATACCTCCGCGTCAGCCCTGTCCAGCTCCTCCTGCAAGCGCAGATTATCTTCCTCCAGGTGAGCCTCATGGCTTCCAGGAACCACAAGAGCACTCCTAAAGCATGCAAAATTTCATCGGAAACATGTCTGACCCTGCATCAGTTTTCCCCTGCTTGCTCCCAAAACAGCTCTTCCCCCCTTTCCTACAAGCTCCATGAAAGCAAAGCCAAGTCCATGGAAGCATTGGAGAATTTCTCTTACAAGGGGCCTCCCTAAAGCAGCCTCAACTACCAGCTCAGGCCATGCTGTTCAGGGCTCCTTGCACTGCTCTTCAAAGTCCCCCCAGATGCGGCTGCACAAACTCCCAGGGCAAGCCCTTCGACCCCCTGACCATCTCCATGGCAGGAAGTTTTCTCCTTCTGTGCTCGGAGCCCCTCGTGTCCCCTGGGACAGTGTTGCTTCTCTTTCCCCCAACGCTTCCCTTCAGAGCACTGAACGCCCCAACTCTGCCGTGCCTTAAACCCCCCTGGCCTGCAGAGCAGCCACGCTGCTGAGCTACTGGCAAGTTTCCCCGGGGCTCTGGCTCTGGGTGTGGGGAGGGCACCACAGACAAGGCTTTCTTGCAGACCTCAGCGGGCAAAGGACAAGAGCCCCTGAGGTACGAGAGCAGCCAAGGGCAGACCTGCATTCACCAGTCCCACGGGGAACTGCTTCCACGGGGCTGCTCCTTCTTTTTCCCAGCTCATTGCCACGCCCCTCGTCTGGGTCACACTTGCAGACTACCCAGAACACCCGGGGGCTGTTTTGACAAAGCCCTCACCTTTCCCCCTGGGCTTGAGCAGGCCTGTCAGCTGCTTTGTTCACAAGGCACTCCAGAATCTCCTCGTGCTGTTGCAAGGCTGCAAGTTTCAAGGGGGTAAATCCCCACTAAAAGGAGAAAGAATCCCCATTAGAAAGACACAGACAAGCTCTGCAGCTGTTGGAAAGAGCAGCTTTAGCCACGTGCCAAGGTTACCTGGTTCTGAGCATCACTGTTGGCATGATGCTCCAGTAACAGCCCTGCTACAGCTGTGTTTTTAGAGAGGACAGCCAGGTGAAGGGCAGTGTTGCCCTCAGCATCTGCCAGATTGGGGTCGGCACCGTGTTCCAGCAGAACAGCAACACATTCTTCCTGCTCCTGCTGGACTGCCTGGCAACAACACACCAAAAGGGAAAGACTTTTAACTTTTCATCCCCCTCTGTCACAACTCCCTCAGCTCCTGAGTGCTGCCATAGAAGACCATCTGCAAAGATCAGCTAACAGAGGCTGTGCCGTGCCCATTGCAATAGGTGTGTTTCTATGGCCCTGCCCTGCAAGGAATCCTGCCAGACACCTCCCCTTTAACACCCCAGCACTGAGCCCCACCTCCAAGCTCAGAAGGCATTCCACACACCTTCATCAGGGCTGTTCTCTTGAAGTTGTCAGTGAGGTTGGGCTGGCTGTTCTTTCTTAGCAGATATCTGACGACATCTGCATGGCCATTGGCTGAAGCCAGATGTAGAGGTGTCCTAAAAATTAAACAGACGCTCTTAACCCAGACAGACAAAGGATGAGCCCAAGCTGTGTCTCTACCCAGCACCCTGGGGACCCTGCCCGGACTCTGCTCCTGCTGCTGCTGCTGCTGCTGCTGCTGCTGCAACCCTGCCCTGATGAGCCAGAGGGCAGAAGAGAACAGGTGAGGGCTGAGCAGCTGCAGAACAGCCCTGCAGAGAGAGCACGGTCAAGGGGCAGGTGGGCAACACGCGTTTGCAACAGCGCTGGAGCCCGGCCGGCAGCTCGGAGCAGTGAAAAGCTCAAGAGTTCCCTGTCCCAGCTGACAGGGCAAATGTCACTTTTCAAGCCTTGTCCCTAAGAGAGGGCTGCCGAGGACTACTGCAGCTTGGCTCAGGAGCAGCCAAGGTGTGCCATCAGCGTGGCCCAGAACTCACCGCATCTCCTGGTCTGGCCTGTCGATGCCGACTACCTTGACGTACCAGCGCCAGCGCCTCAGCCAGCCCAGGTCACCGCGGGCGGCCGCGCGGTGCAGCCTGCCCAGCCCCTGCTCCCGGAGCTGGGAGGCGCTGCTGGAGCTGGTGGCAGCCCAGGGCTGCCCACTGGGGCTGCTGGAGGGCGACTGCCGTCGCTTCTTGCTCAGAAGCCACGGCATGGCCCTGCTTGGAGCTCCCAGCAGCAGGAAGGGCAAGAAGGCCCCGGCGGGCTGCCGGGAGCCAAGTGGGGATGAGGAATGGGACGGGGCGAGGTTTAGGGGGAGGGTGACAAAGGGGACGAGAATAAGGACGGGCACAGGGTATGAAGCACAAGGCAGACGAGGTCGCCCTGCGCAGTGGTCGTGGCCTGCAGCTGCCAAGACGGCGATGCAGGCGCGCAATGCTCCCCGAGCGGGATGTGCTGCTGCTCCCCGAGAGGCTACAGCAGCTCTGGGCGCCGGCTGCGGGCACCAACAAAGCCGTGCCCGACTGGCGCCTGTGGCGTCACAATGGCTGGTGGAAGGCTCAGCACGTCAGCGTGGGGTGTGACAGAGGCCACGGGGCAGGGTGGGGCCGGGCGGGACAGGGCAGGGCGGGGCAGGTGTGAGGGCGGCCCTGCTGGGCCTTGTGGGAAGGAGGCGGCCTGGGCCTTGTGAGGGCGGCCGTCGGGAGTGGGCACTGCCCCGCCTCAGGGCGCCCCGGGGCAGGGCCCGGGACGCTCCCACCGGGCCGCAGGCTGCGGTAGGCGCTGGAGCAGCTCCCGCATCACCCGCTCTGGCTTTTTGCTTCAGCCTGGAGCCGGGCTGCCTCTGGACACACTGCCATCAAATGAGGCTCAGGACGAAGTGGGGCCACCACAGCTCTCAAGAAATGCCCACCCAGCGCTCCAAGCCCGCCAGGCCAGAGTTCCAGGACAATTCCCCAACTCCTTTGTCTTGTCCTTTGAGCAGGCCTGTCAGCTCAAAGAGCAGACACTTCACCTCCCTTCCCCTCACAACTGCTCTCTCCTGCTGCTTTGCCAGATGCCAACAGTGAATTTCTGCTCTGCTGCTCCACCAGCCAACGGGCAGCACACAGCAGGGCAGGAAGAAACTTTCAAACACATCTTGTCCCACTTTGTCCCAATGACAACACCAAGTGTTGGAAGGACCACAAGTTCTGCACCAGCTTTCACAGGGGAGGGACGCTACAGTGGACTGCAAACAGGCTGAAGAAATTTCCCTTTTTTTCTGCAGGCTACAAACCAGTCTGCTTCCCTCAGGATCAGGGATTTGCCTGTGTTTTAAGGCTACCAGAAGTTCACCCACTATCTTCTGCCCAGAACACAAAGAGGAGGGCTCGAAAGCACTGCAAGAGTCTGGCAACTGAGTAGCAGCAATAGCTCACCTGGAGGCCATGATCTTAACACCACTGTGCTTCAAGCCTTCACGGAGGAAGGGCACACATTTGCCTGGCCTCTGGGACAGGCTGAAGATGCAGCTGTGAGCAGAGCTGAAGGGAGCAGAGGACAGCTCTGGCTCGGCCTTCAGGCCTGGCTTCTCTTTCAGCCTTGAAGATGTCTGCCAGACTCATATGCACTCTGAGCAAGGGCAGAGAGAGAAGTCTGAACTCCCGGCCCGGGAAGAAAGCCTTAAGAAGCCTTCAAAAATATGACTCTTCTCATCCCTCCCACCTAGGCCCAAAGAGCTCCAATTCTGTCACCAAACGCAGCAGTTCTCCTCAAATGTCGGGACAGTTGTGGCAGCCGTGCCCTTTCTGCCAAAGTTGGACAGGTCCCCACCTGTCCCAGAGGCAAGCAGAGGGAAGAAGAGGGGACAGCCTTGGGATGGGGGAATGGGAGAAGCAAAGCCAGCAGGGGGAACAGAAGAAAACGAGGACACATCCTGGAGTCTTGATGGCGCCTGCCGTTGGTTCTGGCGGAGGAGCCCCTCTATGCTGTGTGTGCTTTGGCACAGGCTGCACTGTGGGTATGGCCCTGCTCTGCTGGTGGCCACTGCTCACCCTCTGCACAGAATCACGGAAAGACTAAGGTGCTCTAGTCCAAGGCCTGTTCTGGAACAGGGTTTCCTAGAGTCAGTTGTCCTGATCCCTGAAGGTTGGGAAAAGCCAGGAAAGACATAGGCAAAGAAGACATTCAGTATTTCTGCTTTTTTCCTGTCCTGTGGAACAAGCTCCCCCATCTTGTTGAGAGATGGGCCCACAATTTCCCTGCTTTTCCTTTTGTCACCTACAGACTTAAAGAAGTCCTTCCTGTTGTCTCTGACATCACTGGCCTGATTCAGTTCCATTTGGGCTTTGGCTTTACCAACTTCATCCCTGCATGCCCAGATAATATTTCTGTTTTCTTTCTTTGCGTCCACTCTCTGTAAGCTTCCTTTTTGTGTTTGAACAAGAAGCTCCTTGTCAAGCCATCCATGCAGGCCTCCTGGAATTTCTGCCTGATTTCCTGCTTTTTAGGATGAAACTCTCTTGAGCTTGATGGAAGTGATCCTTGAATATTAACCAGCTCTTTTGTGTCATTGTGCTTTGCAAGGTGTTGCAAAGGCTGTTAAACCCAACAAGTATGGAAAGGGGGTTTCGATGAGAAGAAAATTAGTAGGTGCAAAACCAGGATGATGGTTATTAGGATGATTAGTAGGATCAAACCCAGGATGAATGGGCTCTGTCTGTAGCACTGGGCCAGATTCAGTGAAATTTACCAGTAACACAGTTCCCTGTGGCACAGCTGCTGGCATGTGGAGCACAAGTCCTCACTGCTGTGTTAACTTATGAGCCTTGCAGTCATTCAGCCCCCAAGGACAGCTCTGTTTGTGTTCACAGAGATCCAATGACAGTAAGAATCCCTGCCCAGCCTGGTGTTCAAAGGAGTTGACAGTGTAGAGATGGGGGAAATACACTGGGGGATTTGTTCCCCAGTGTCACGGGTTTACTTGTTCTAAAAACCCGGACGGGAATTTTTTTTCCCCTGCTGCCTGTGGGGGAGGGATGTTGAATGGGGAGGACAGTTTTCTGCCTTGGGTGATTACCTACCCAAAGGAGCTGGCTGGCAGAACTACATTCCAGCCTGACAGCTCTCCCTGGGGCTGGGGGGGGGCGTGAGGGGTTTTTTTCTCCCCTCCTCTCCTTGGAAAGTGGCACTTCACTTTTTGCCTTAACGGAGGCAAGGGGTGAGTGTGTTGGAAAAAGCTCTGAGGCCGTTTTGCTCTCGACCTGGTCATCCATCTAAGAGAAGGTCACTCTAAACAAACCTACGTCCTGAGGACCTCGCTGCCACCGTCCAAGCTCGCTCGGCCCCGGCAGATGAACCTCAGGATTAAAGGGTGGGCTCAGTTCAGCGCACACTGTGTCTCACCTAAAATATCCATTGCTCAGGCTCGAAGGCCTTACCTGCATTTGCAAAGCCCTGTATCACCAGCGCGCTTGTAACAAATGTGGGTGGAGACCTTTCCCAAATCTTCATTTGTGAAGACTGGTCATGATGAGATGAGGGGATTGAGTCCATCATCAGCAAGTTTGCAGATGACACCAAGCTGGGGGGGAGTGTCCATCAGCTGGAAGGCAGGAGGGCTCTGCAGAGGGACCTGGATAGGTTGGAGAGTTGGGCTCATTCCAGCGGGATGAGGTTCAACCAGGCCAAGGGCCGGGTCCTGCCCTTTGGCCACAACAACCCCCTGCAGCACCCTGGGCTGGGGACAGAGTGGCTGGAGAGCAGCCAGGCAGGAAGGGACCTGGAGGTTTGGATTGACAGGAAGCTGAACATGAGCCAGAGTGTGCCCAGGTGGCCAAGAAGGCCAATGGCATCCTGGCCTGGCTCAGGAACAGTGTGGCCAGCAGGTCCAAGGAAGTGATTCTTCCCCTGGACTCAGTGCTGGTGAGGCCACCCCTGGAGTGCTGTGTCCAGTTCTGGGCCCCTCAGATCAGGAGGATATTGAGGTCCTGGAGCAGGTCCAGAGGAGAGCAACAAGGCTGGGATAGGGACTCAAGCACAAGTCCTGTGAGGAGAGGCTGAGGGAGCTGGAGCTGTTCAGCCTGGAGAAGAGGAGGCTCACGGGAGACCTCCTCACTCTCTGCAACTCCCTGACAGGAGGGTGTAGCCAGGTGGAGGTTGGTCTCTTTTCCCAGGCAACCATCAGCAAGACAAGAGGGCATGGTCTTAAGCTGTGCCAGGGGAGGTTTAGGTTGGATATTAGAAAGAATTTCTTTACAAAGAGGGTAATCAGCCATTGGAATGGGCTGCCCAGGGAAGTGGTGATTCTATGGGAACACACACATGGAGATGGGAACACACACATGGAGATGGGAACACACACATGGAGATGGGAACACACACACAAGATCAAGCAGAGTAGCTTTGCTGAAGGGATTTATTGATCATTCTGGGAAAATGCCCCTGGGCTCTGAGGGAAAGCAGGGAGTTCTTCCAGGGATGATCATCTCTTCATGGTGCTGGAGGGGGACAGGGCACGGGTGTCACCACCAGTCCTGAAAGACAGAGCCCCAAATGTCACCCCCAAAGTCCACTGGAACATGAGAGGGGCCTTGTCCTGACCCCTCTCCCTGCAGGCACTGCTCACCTCAGACATCCAGGGATGCAGCCACACGTTTCTCACCAACAAGACCCACCACTTTCTCAACCACAGGGGGCTGGGGACAAAGACAGGCTCAGAGACACCCTGGGTGCAGTGGGATGTATTGGGAGCCTGGGGGAAGAAATGGGATCCTTGGGAAGGTGCACTGGGGTATACTGGGGCAGACTGGGATGGATTGGGAGTGTCATGGCCATGTGAGGGGAGGACCCGACTCAGGCAGAACTCCTGGTACCCACCTGAGCCATCTTCAGGATCCCAACGTCCACTAAATGCAGCTGGAGAGAGACCAGGAGCCCTGGCTGGTCACTGGGATGTCCCCGGTGCCAGGTGAGGGATGGGGGGACCAAAGTGTCCCCCAGTTCCCAGACTGGATGCCCTCCAGTCCCCCCGGCCCACTCACCTCCCGCAGATCATTTTGGGTTCCTGCCAAGAGTGCCTGGGCAAGGAGAGCAAAGGGTTAAGCAGGATTGGCTCCTGTGGGGCTGGGGGAGGGACACGGGTGTCCCCAGCCCCCCCAGCCCAGGGCTGCCCCCGTCTGAGGGGGAAAATCCCTTCTGCTCCCCCTGCTCCCACTGCACCCAGTTTCACCTCCAAGCCCTGTGCCTGCAGGGCCCAGGGTGGGGATGGAGACAAGGAGAGCCAGGGGAATTCAGGGCCTGCAGGGAGGGGGGGAGGAGGTTGGGGGGGACCCAAAGATGCTGAACTGGGGGGAACTGGGAAGCCCACGGGACTGGGATTGGGGTGTTGAAGGGGCCCTGTGTAGGGTGCAGGGGAGGGGAAAGGAATTCAAGTGTAGGGACATGGGGACTGCAAGGGAGAGGCTTGGTGGGGACAGGAGGAGGAGGATGGAGGAGGACAAAAACGAGGGCACTGGGAGATGGTTGGGAGTGGAGAGGGAGGCAAGGAATGGTCTTGGGAGGTACCAGGGCAGTGGCCTGGGTGAAAGGCAAAGGTCTGGAAAGAAAAGCTTTGGGAATGATCAGTGGGAGGATGTTTGGGGACCCTGGGTAGGACACAGAGCAGATCCTGGGGAGGAGATGCCTGAGGGGACCAAAAAGGATGGGATGGGAGGCCCAAGGGGTGGGATTTGGGAGCACCATTAAAAGAAACAGGTGGGGGCCCTCCCAGCAATTGACAGTGGACCTCCCTTGTCAGGGATTGCTGAATGGCTTCCTGCTGTTGCATCTTTCATTTCTTATCAAAAATCACCCAAATAGTTTTCAAACAGTGCCTGCCAGTGGAGCTTGAAGGCACTCGTTCCATCAAAGCCATACCTGTAATTCAGAGGCATAAATAGAGAATGTAGATTTGTCTCTTAAGGTGCTCTCTCATTTCTACTAGATGTCAATTAGCATCATGTAAAACATGATCATTAAAATTGAAAACTCTTACCCTTCTATTTCCCTTTGAAAAATAATTCTGCTCTTAAAACTCTCACTTCTGTTTGATTCATTAAAATCCAAATGAATGTGTGTACTAGTGGACACAGACAGGGCTCCCTCACAGAGAGGCCCATGAAGTATGGGCTGGATGAGCAGACAGCAGGCTGGTTGAAATCTGCTGGCCGGGGTGGTGATCAGGAGTGCAACATCCAGCTGGAGGCCAGTGATCAGCAATTCCTGGTGAACATCTTCATTGATGATCTGGATGATGGGATATAGTGCTCAAGTTTATTGGAGCTGATGAGTTTACATTCTGACTGCAAGGAACATGTTTTCACATCTGAAGCAGGGGATGGGAAACCAGAGACTCACTGTGAACACCCAATGATTTCCAGAGCCTTTCCAGAGCATTTCATTCAAATCCGGGAATTTTGGATTAAAAAATCACGGTGCTCCTCCATTACTCTGGAAAGGGACCCTGGTCTGTCAGGAGTGAGGACATTGCTGAATCTGAAAGCTGGAGAAGACAACAAGAAATGTGCGACCCTCCAGAGGATGAAAGCCCTGGATGAAGTTGTCAAGAAGTTCAGACCCAATGCCTTTCGAGTTTTACGGTTGTGTCTTAACATTTCTTGTAGTTTTTCCCTTGTTTGTCCCCTGAAATTGTTTGATGAAAACTCCCCTTGATGTCTGTATCCTTAGACCCCGCTCCCCCATTGGCCAAAGTTTGCTGCATTGCAGTATTTCCCTTTTGGCCACCCTTTCCCTAAAATGGATAAACCCTACCCCTTTTTCCCTTATCTAGTTACACTTTGCATGCTGGGGTCCCATCTGGGGTGCCAAGAAGAGCTGTGCTTTGGTACCAATTACCTCTGCAGCTGCTCATATGCCTTCATAGGCTGCTAAGATTTCCTTCTCCTCAGGGGTGGAATTGGCCTCAGAACCTCTGTAGCTTCGGTTCCAGAAACCCAGTGGTCGCCCTCACGTCTCACCAGGCACCTTTGGCCAGAGGCTCCAGGAGGGACCTTTATCTGCAGCTGCAGAGTAGAGCACATTCTTTACCTCTGTGTCATGGTTTGAGATAGCCCCAAAATCCAATTCCCTAGCTCCATCCCCCCTCCCACATCTCAACCTAATGTGAGATGGGTTTTTCCAGACAAAACACACCAGACTCAAAGTGGGGGAAAGGGAATATATTACGACTGTACAAATAAATATAACATCACATTATACACATGATCACAAACTATCTCTACCATGACATATGGTATTTACAATGATCAGATCTCTTCTCCCCTCCAAATAAAAGTCCAGGAGGGAAAGAAGGACAGATCCCTTCCAGTCCTTAAGCAGCAGCATCTTCTGAGGCAGCAGGTTGTCTGTCTTCTCCACATGCAGCAGCTGATAGCTGGCTTTCTTCCAGCACTCAACGAGGGAGATATCCAATCTCCCTTGGCCCCATCGCCTCAACCGAGGGGTCTTCCGTGGGCTTCGTAACCCCAGACAAGGTCGTATCACCACGTCATATCACGAAGACACGGGGGGGTCTTCGTGACGGTCTGGTATCTCTTGCAGGAGACTCAGCTCCTTCTTGCAGGGCCTCTGTGCCCTGCCTTCAGGCTGCCACTGCGGCAGCAGTGCAAGGGGGGGGAGCCAAGGTCAACTCCCCCCGCATTCCATCTGGCCGTCCCGGTCCAGCTCCCGGGACGCTCTGAGCTTCTCAGCTCCTCTCTCTCTCCGGTGCTGCATACTCCAAGGCTCCTCTAAAATAGGAGTCCATGTCCCTCTTCTCCAAGAGGGTCTCCAAGGGAGTTTTGGGGAATCTGGTATCAGTCTTACCCCAAACTCTGTCTCTCAGCTGCTGGCTCTCTTTCTCCTGGCTCTGTCTTCCAGGAGTCTTCTCTGCAGTGCTGCATGTTGCTTCTGCTGCTTCTCCAGTTCAGGTCTTATCTCTCTGGCTCTCTGCCACCGTTTCTCTGGTCAGTCCCGGCTGCTGTCTGTGCCCATGGAGAAAAACGTCTCCCAGCATAACTACAGGCACCTAGCCCAGCTTTATGCTGTTCCAGGTCCCTGCAGCCCCTAGCCAGGGGCTGGGAGGGGGCCAGAGGCCCCAAGGGGCTCAGAGCCCCTACCTCGTGGCTCACAACATGGCCACCTCTCCTCAACAACCAAAAACTACAACTCTTCTCTTCCGGTCTGGTTGTGATATGTTTACATTTCTGCAGGAGCACCCATTGGGCAGAACTTCAAAACTTCTAAGGGTTTCCACCCCTTGGGGTCTACCACTTCTTTTAGCCTCTGGGGGAAAACAAGGTCCAAACCATGACAACACTGGTCCTGTCCTGACTGCTCCAACAGCCACGGCATGTGCAATCTCTTGCTTGATCTGCCTGAAAGCTTGTTGTTGTTCAGGACCCCATTGGAAATTGTTCTTTTCACAGGTCACAAAGTAAAGAGGGCTCACCATCTGGCTGTACTCTGGGATGTGCGTCCTCCAGAAGCCAATGGCTCCCAGAAAAGCTTGGGTTTCTTTCTTGTTTGTGGGTGGAGCCATTGCTACAATCTTGTTGATGACGTCTGTTGGTATCTGGTGTCGTCCATTTGCCATTTCACCCCTAGGAACTGGATCTCTTGGGCAGGTCCCTTGACCTTACTCTTCTTGATGGCAAAACCAGCCTTGAGGAGAATCTGGATGATCTTCTGTCCTTTCTCGAAAACTTCTTCTGCTGTGTCCCCCACACAATGATGTCATGGATGTACTGGATGGATGGATGGGGGTCACAGCATCTCGGTTCCTCCGATACTGTTGCCTGTGTACAGTTGTCGTGGCCGTTGGCACTTCTTGTCCCCAAAGCTCCAGCGATTCCTTTCGTACAACAAGGGGACCAATGCAGCACCACCTCTCCAATTTTAAGTAGCATTTTCGCTGCCTTCACCACTAGGATCATTGTCGCTGAACAATGTAGGGATGGGTTAGAGCTGATCTTGGAGTCTTTGCTACGAAACCTTGAAGGCCACCATTAAGGAAACTGGTTACTAGGCTGTGGATGTCGAAATTAAGGAAAGGAAGCAATTTGTTCCATCCATCTGAACGGTCCCTTACAGGATGTCCTGGGACAGGCACAAAACCAGCAAGAATCAGGAATAAAATTAGTAAAAAGGCCATTGTTATTATTTTTCTTTCTCCTTGTTCCTAAACAAAGCTATGTTTAGATAAACAAAATCCTCCTTGGCAGCTCTCCCAGGAGTGTCCCAAAACAATGGTGGATGTTGACAAACAAACCTGCTCTTGGCAGCTTTCCCAGACAATGTTCCCACAACAAAAGCAAAGGAACCAAAACAATCCCACTGCTGACACCAAAACCATCTGTAGCCGGTTGGAGTTGGCTTCCTGCCAAACCCCACAGACTACAGAAGATTACTATGTGTAAATTTAGGGTAGAACTTAGGTGGGAGGTTCCTGTGCCACAGAGCTCTTTCCCACAGTTTCTCTTGGAAAAGAATGGAGTTCCACAGCTCATTGCTTCCATTTCAATCTTTTTGGCCTTTGACCACTCTGGAAAATCTGTACCAACCTGATGAGCAGAAGTCTTGGGCTTTACCACAGGTGTCTGGGTGGTGTTCTGAGAGCCAGACTTCTGCTCAGTCCCAAACTGATGCCAACATGTCCCAGGCCAGGTGAATCCAGAAGTGGACTTGCAGCCAGAACTCCGCTGACAGCGCTGCTTGGGACTGCAGATCTGCTTCTGTGGCGCTCCAAAAAGAGCTTGGTGTTGGCCACTGCAAGTCTCTCAGTAGCTCTGAAACATTCACAAGCACACACAGAGTCATCTTTGGCAGGAAGGCTTTTGCAAAGTTCCCCTCCACAGCCTTGGCTACTACTCGACTTCTAAAAGCCAAGGGCATGAAGAGCGTCCAAAACAAGCACATCCTTTGATCTGAGCTTGTTCACAGGGCCTGTTTCTAAGAAATCACACCAAGTGCAAGGAGCAGCCAGTGTCACCTCCAGAAGAACTCTGGCCTACCCTGGCCTTCTCAAGGAAAGCTCAACCCTCAGACCCGCTGCCAAAACAGAAGCCAAGAAAGAGCCGCCTTATTTTGGATTCACAGAATCCAACTCTCTTCTCCCAGAGGCCTCTCCTTATTCAAACAGGAAAGGGCACAAGATTCATCTTCTCTGTCACCCACGGCATGAGGAGAGGAGAGACTGGCAAAAAGACTGCCTGCTAAAACAACCTCAACTTGAAAAGACACCAATAATGCCAGAGTGGTGCTGCTGTGGGGTTACTGCTGGAACTCTAAAGAGAAAGGAAGACAGGTCTGAGGAAGGGAAGGCTCTGAAGGAACTTTCCCCACAAAGATGCCACGTTCTGCTGTCACACCTGATGCTGGCCAGATGTAGAAAAGGGATTTCCAAGGAAAATGCAGGAGGAAAAAGGAGTCTGTTCTTACCAGTCCAAAAAAGCAGGGACTTACCTTTCCAGTTTCTTGGCGAGGCTTTTTCTGGTTTTGGCTTCCACCAGATACAGCTCTTTGTACTTTTCCACTTCTGCCTGGGTGGATTCCTTTTGAAAAGGTCTTTCTGCTTGGTTGCTTTTTGTCCTTCCCAGTGCACGTTCCAGATCTCTAATTCTGTCTTCTAACTGTTTTTTCAGTGAGTCCACATGACTGGCTCTGATTTCTTCTAAGGTGTCCTGGTGGGCTGCCTGTGCCTGAAGGAGACAGTGCACCTTCAACCACCACAAGAAAAAGAGAGCTCTGCCCAGCACAAAATTGCACACACCCAGTTCCAAGGGCCCAGCCTTACTCAGAGAGGAGGCTCTGCCTCCTCACTCCCAGCAGCAACCCAGGCAGAACCCAGGAGCTGCCAGGGCAAACAATTCTTTGCAGTGGGAAAGAAGCCCAAATGAGCACTCTGCTTCAAAGCTACTAATGAAGAGACACTGGGTCTGTAGGACAGGGCATGTCCAAAAGGATTCTTCAAAGACAAGAAGAGCTTCCACCTCCACCTCCACCCCCTCCCTGCCATCCCTGGAATTTCAGTGACTCCTTTTCTGAGCACCTTCCCCCCTACAAGGACAAAGCAGCACCTGTAGGTCTGGCCATGACAGCTGGAAGTTGCCAAAGCCATTCAAGGATGAGCAGTGAGAAGCAGAGCAGCGCACAGAGATCCCCCCAAGCACTGCAAAGTGGGAATCTGCCTTGGGCAGCCTTTGGATTCAGGGACCTGCCGCCACATTCCACACCCATGACAGCACTCCTGCCCAACCAGATTGCCTTCTGCCACTGCCTTCAGCAAAGACAGAAGCTAACCCACAGAATACAGGAGAAAAGAAAAAGACCAAAACCATGGCCACAAGAGAAGTTTACGTAGCGCCTGTGGACACTGGGGAGAAATTCACTTACTTGCAAAAACTCATTGACTTCCTGGAGTTTTTGTCTTATTTCCTGGTCTGCTTGTTCTTCCACCTCTCTTTTGCACTGTTCGAGTTGGCTGCGATCCACCACGTTGGTCTCCAAATGATGGTGGAGTTTTGCCAGCTCTTCTTGCAGCTGGCATTTGTCCATGGCCAGGTTCTCACACTCCCCACGCAGGGCAGACAGTTCTTCTTGCAAAGCCTGATTTTTGGCTTCCAGCTGCGTGCACTGTTCATGTTCCCTGTCCAACTGCTGGGAAAGTTCAGCAACCTGCAGACAGAAAGAACAAAAAAGGAACTCAGTGTGGTGTAAAGGAGGTGAATTCTGGGAAAACCCCAAAAGGGGGTGCCCAGGGAGACTTTATTCATCATCTGCTGGCTCAGGACTAGACACAAAGTGCAACCAGGCTTTTCTTTTCCAGCAAGAACAGCTTTCCCATCATTTGCCATAGGATTCCTCAGCTTCCCAGCCTTTTGGAGTTCCTCATGCAAAAATGCTCCAAGGTTCTGGACTCCAAAGGAATGACTGCAAAGGCAGGAAGCCATTCTACAGGGATGCCTTCAAACCCAAGCGTGGCTCTGACAGACGCCGCTTCAGCAACGGATCCGAGTGACGAGCGGAGAAGGGATCAGAGGTTCTGTGCCACTGCTGCACAGGCACAGCAGCCTCAACAGCACTGCTGGGAACAGTCCTTCTGGCTCCCCGCCACAGGATGGGCTGAAACAGCTCCCCGTGAGCAAGAAGGGACAGATTTTCCCCTGGGAGGCCCCTGTCCTCCTTGGGCCCTGGGCAGCAACAACACTGTGGAGAAAAGCCAAACCTCAAGTGCCTCCTGCTCAGCTCGTGCCTGAGACAGGGCTCAGGGGCTGATGGTGCCCTGCCAGTGACAGCGCTGTTCCTCCCCTCTCTGCCAGGGCAGCAATTCATCTGGCACACCCAGAGGACGCTGTCACAGCCTCCCTCCAGCTGCAGCCAGGCCTGAGCTGGGCCCCACTGCTCTCAGCCCACGGACGTGATGTCCTGCCAGGACGGCAGACCTGCCCATCCCTCAGGCCCAGCCGGGGGATCTGCACTCTTGGCTGACCCCGCTCACTCTCAGGGGACCTGTTCTGCTCTTCTTGCTCAGGGCCTGTGGGACGGCTCCCTGGCCCCTCAGCTCACGCACCCTGCCAGGCTGGCTGCCACTCCTGGCTTGCCCCTCCTCTGCAGGACAGCCTGGCCTCCATCAGCCCTTACACCTACTGCTTTGCCCTCAACATTTGCATCTTTCCCCAGAAGGAGAACTACCTCTGGATTAGTTCGAGTCATCTCCCACTGGAACAGCAGGAGGAGCATTAAGAAAAGCCCATCACATCCAAAATGCAGCCAAGGGAATAAAAACATCCACATGACAAGAAATAGAGGGAAAGCATCCCCCAGCTTTCCAAAGAAGGAACACCACAACCAAAGAGCCCCACCCAGAGCACAGCTCACCTCTCTTTGGAATCTTTCAACTTCCTTGACCTTTTCAGAATATCTCTTCTTCATTTCTTCCAGCTGGGACTGACTTCCTTTCTCTTCATTAACCCGGAGTTTCCTCCTCTCTATCCTCAGAAGCTTTTCCAGCCTGCACAGCAAATTAGTCAAGAAAACCATGAAACACAGGAAGAACCAGCCTTTCCCCCACGGTCTCACAGAAACAGCACAGACAGCATCCAAGCCTAGAATGGCTTGGCTTGGCAGGGACCTTAAAGATCATCCAGTTCCAAGCCTCCTGCTCTGGGCAGGGACACCTTCCACCAGACCAGCTTGTTCACAACCCCATCCAACCTGGCCTTGAACACTTCCAGCCATGGGGCATCCACAGCTCCTCTGGGCAACCGGTTGCAGTTCCTCACCACCCTCACAGCAACCAATTTCTTCCCAGCATCAAATCTAAACCTACTCTCTTTCCATTTGAAGCCATTCCCCCTTGTCCTCTCACTACCTGCTCTTTTAAATGCACTCTCTTCATCCTTCTTGTGGGCTCCCTTCTCACCCCAAAAGGCCACAATTAGGTCACCCCAAAGCCTCCTCTTTTCCAGGCTGAAGGGTTGCAATTGTCCCAGCCTTTCCTCCTAGCAGAGGTGCTCCATCTTTCCAAGCACCTTGGTGGCCTCCTCTGGGCTCAGTCCAACAGCTGGAGGTCCTTGCTGTGCTGAGGAGCCCAGAGCTGGATGCAGCCCTCCAGCTGGGCTCTCCCAAGGGCAGAGCAGAGAGGCAGAATGCCCTCCCTCCACCCGCTGGCCACGCTGCCTTGGACGCAGCCCAGGACACAATTGGCTTTCTGGGCTGCGAGCGCACATCGCCGGCTCATGTCCGGCCTCTCCTCCAGCCCAAGGGCTTCTCGGCAGGGCTGCTCTGCCCCTCTTCATCCCCCAGCCTGCACTGATACAGGGGCTGCCCTGAGCCACGGCCAGCAGCTTGCACTGGCTCTTGGTAAACCATCAGCAGATTGCCATGGGCCCACTTCTCCAGCTGGACCAGGGCCCTCTGGATGGCATCACCTGTGTCAACCACACCCCTCAGCTTGGTGGCAGCTGCAAATTTGCTGAGGGCGCACTCCAGCCCTTCCTCTGGATCATTAGTGAAGACATTAAAGAACACTGGGCCCAATCCAGACCCCTGAGGGACACCACTCGGCACTGATGGCCCTCAGCACTCTGAGCCATTGATCACCACCTCTGCATGGGACTGTTCACCCAATTTCTTATCCATCTAACAGTCCACACATCCAGTCTGTCTCTCTCCACTTTGGAGAGAAGGATGTTGTGTCAAAGGCTTCCCAGAATGACAGGGAGATGACATGGGCAGCCCTTGTCCACTGAGGCAGTCACTCCATCTTAGAAGGCCACCAGGTCGGTCAAGCAGGACTTGCCCTTGGGGAAGCTGTGCTGGTGCTTCCAATCACCTCCCTGTCATCCACGTGCCTTGACAGAGCTTCTAGAAGGATCTTTTCCATCACCTCCCCAGGCACAGAGGGCAGGCTGACAGGTTGGCAGTTCCCAGGGCCCTCCTTTCTACCCCATTCAAAGATGGGCACAGTGGGGTTCCCTTTTTCCCCTCACCTGGGACTTCCCCTGACTGCCACGACTTTTCAAACATCAAGGAGAGTGTCTTGGCAACTCCATCAGACCCTGGTGGCCAATGGAGGGCAATAATGCTGGCCAGATGGAGAAGATGGATTCCCAAGGAAAATGCAGGAAGAAAAAGGAGTCTCTTATTACCTCTCCAAACAAGCATGGACTTACCTTTCCAGTTTCCTGGTAAGGCATCTTCTGGTTTTCACTTCCTCCACATACAGCTCTTTGTACATTTCCATCCCTCCCTGTGTTGCTTCTTTATGAGAAGCACTCTCTTGTTGGGAGTTTTTGATCCTCTCCAATTCACTTTCCACATTTCTAATCCTTTCTTCCAACTGGATTCTCATGGAATCACAATGACTGTCTTCGATTTGTCCTAGTGGGGCCTGGTGGGCTGCCTGTGCCTGAAGGAGACAGTGCACCTTCAACCACCACAAGAAAAAGAGAGCTCTGCCCAGCACAAAATTGCACACACCCAGTTCCAAGGGCCCAGCCTTACTCAGAGAGGCGGCTCTGCCTCCTCACTCCCAGCAGCAATCAAGGCACAACCCAGGAGCTACCAGGGCAAACAATTCTTTGCAGTGGGAAAGAAGCCCAAATGAGCACTCTGCTTCAAAGCTCCTAATGAAGAGCCTGTGGACACTGGGGAGAAATTCACTTACTTGCAAAACGAGGCTGACCTCTTGTAGCTTTGGACTTCTTTCCTGGTCAGCTCCTTCTGCCACCTCTCCTGTACACTGTTCTCTTTGGCTGCCATCCAGCACCAAAGTCTCCAAATGGTGGTGGAGTTTTGTCACCTCTTCTTGCAGCTGACATTTGCTCTTCTCCAGTGTTTCACACTTCCCAAGCAGAGTGGACAGCTCTTCTTGCAAAGCCTGGTTTGGGGCCTCGAGCTGCATGCCTGTTCCAGGCTCCATGTCCAGCTGCTGGGAAAGTTCACCACCCTGGACACAGAAAAATAAAAGAAAAGGAAACTCAGCATGGTCTAAAGGCAGTGAATTCTGGGAAAACCTCTCAAGGGGGTGGCCATGGCAACTGTATTTATCATCTACTGGAAACCAGCCTAGGAAACACTTGAAAGATTCCCCGACAGAAAGAAGAAACTTTACACCTACTTAAGAATTTGGGAGACACTCCTGGCAGCAATACTTCCAGCTCCCTTGGAGCTCATGATGAAACTCCTCATTTAGAATCTAAGAATTCCTCCAGTGTCCAGCACACCAAATACCCTCAGGGCTTTTGTAGCAGCTGGGGAAAGGACCAGGCTGCTTTCTGAGCAGTCTCTGCTGAGGAGAAGGCAGAAACTGAGCTCCCCAGGCTCTGCAGGAAAACTTCATCTGGCAATTGCCCCACAGAAATAGGCAACTAGGCTCAAGAGTCACAAAAAGGCAAATTTAGCACCAGCTTACTGAGGCAGAGGCTTGCAGGGCTCTCGGAAGGGCTTCAACGCTCTCGCTTGGCTGCTGGACAGTGGCTTCCAATCTGCTGTTCTCACTGGCAAAGCTTAAGAAGAAATACAGCTCTTATTACCAGAAAAGCCAATGCCAGACAAACTGTGCTGAGGAACAGAAGCCACAGCAGAAGTGTCCTTCAAAATCCCACTGACTCTCCCCCTGTTTCCACCCAATCCCCCAAAGCCACAGACCCCTCGCTTCACTGGGTTACTCTCTTACTCTTGCGCGTCTTCTTCCAGGAGGTCCTGCAGTTCCTGGGAGGAAGTTACTGCCTCTCTTTTCTTGGCATCCAAGGCAGTCTTCAAGTCAGGAACACAATGCTCAGACTGAAGATGCTTTTCTTCCTCCTCCTGCAGCTGTAAAACCACGGGAAGAATCCACAGTTGTCAGGGGAGCTTTTCCAGAGAGGAGCCAGCTGCTGCTGAAGAACTCAGGTGCTGCATGTCTGTGTGCATCCCCTCTGCCCAAAGAACTGCAACCCATTCAAGTCCCTTCAAAGCTTCACTTCTACTCCCCAATGAACACAATGAACACTGTTTTGTCCGTTTTCAGGATGGATAGGAAGCAACAGGCACCCCCAGGTTTCTCCCTGTGGGGACAGGCTTTCCATACCTCCGCGCCAGCCCTGTCCAGCTCCTCCTGCAAGCGCAGATTATCTTCCTCCAGGTGAGCCCCATGGCTTCCAGGAACCACAAGAGCACTCCTAAAGCATGCAACATTTCATCGGAAACATGTCTGACCCTGCATCAGTTTTCCCCTGCTTGCTCCCAAAACAGCTCTTCCCCCCTTTCCTACAAGCTCCGGGAAAGCAAAGCCAAGTCCATGGAAGCACTGGAGAATTTCTCTTCCAAGGGGCCTCCCTAAAGCAGCCTCAACTACCAGCTCAGGCCATGCTGTTCAGGGCTCCTTGCACTGCTCTTCAAAGTCCCCCCGATGTGGCTGCACAAACTCCCAGGGCAAGCCCTTCGACCCCCTGACCATCTCCATGGCAGGAAGTTTTCTCCTTCTGTGCTCGGAGCCCCTCGTGTCCCCTGGGACAGTGTTGCTTCTCTTTCCCCCAACGCTTCCCTTCAGAGCACTGAACGCCCCAACTCTGCCGTGCCTCAAACCCCCCTGGCCTGCAGAGCAGCCCCGCTGCTGAGCTACTGGCAAGTTTCCCCGGGGCTCTGGCTCTGGGTGTGGGGAGGGCACCACAGACAAGGCTTTCTTGCAGACCTCAGCGGGCAAAGGACGAGAGCCCCTGAGGTACGAGAGCAGCCAAGGGCAGACCTGCATTTACCAGTCCCACGGGGAACTGCTTCCACGGGGCTGCTCCTTCTTTTTCCCAGCTCATTGCCACGCCCCTCGTCTGGGTCACACTTGCAGACTACCCAGAACACCCGGGGGCTGTTTTGACAAAGCCCTCACCTTTCCCCCTGGCCTTGAGCAGGCCTGTCAGCTGCTTTGTTCACAAGGCACTCCAGAATCTCCTCGTGCTGTTGCAAGGCTGCAAGTTTCAAGGGGGTAAATCCCCACTAAAAGGAGAAAGAATCCCCATTAGAAAGACACAGACAAGCTCTGCAGCTGTTGGAAAGAGCAGCTTTAGCCACGTGCCAAGGTTACCTGGTTCTGAGCATCACTGTTGGCATGATGCTCCAGTAACAGCCCTGCTACAGCTGTGTTTTTAGAGAGGACAGCCAGGTGAAGGGCAGTGTTGCCGTCAGCGTCTGCCAGATTGGGGTCGGCACCGTGTTCCAGCAGAACAGCAACACATTCCTCCTGCTCCTGCTGGACTGCCTGGCAACAACACACCAAAAGGGAAAGACTTCCAACTTTTCCATCCCCCTCTCTCACAACTCCCTCAGCTCCTGAGTGCTGCCATAGAAGACCATCTTCAAAGATCAGCTAACAGAGGCTGTGCTGTGCCCATTGCAATAGGTGTGTTTCTATGGCCCTGCCCTGCAAGGAATCCTGCCAGACACCTCCCCTTTAACACCCCAGCACTGAGCCCCACCTCCAAGCTCAGAAGGCATTCCACACACCTTCATCAGGGCTGTTCTCTTGAAGCTGTCAGCGAGGTTGGGCTGGCTGTTCTTTCTTAGCAGATATCTGACGACATCTGCATGGCCATTGGCTGAAGCCAGATGTAGAGGTGTCCTAAAAATTAAACAGACACTCTTAACCCAGACAGACAAAGGACGAGCCCAAGCTGTGTCTCTACCCAGCACCCTGGGGACCCTGCCTGGACTCTGCTGCTCCTGCTGCTGCTGCTGCTGCTGCTGCTGCTGCAACCCTGCCCTGATGAGCCAGAGGGCAGAAGAGAACAGGTGAGGGCCGAGCAGCTGCAGAACAGCCCTGCAGAGAGAGCACGGCCAAGGGGTAGGTGGGCAACACGCGTTTGCAACAGCGCTGGAGCCCGGCCGGCAGCTCCGAGCAGTGAAAAGCTCAAGAGTTCCCTGTCCCAGCTGACAGGGCAAATGTCACTTTTCAAGCCTTGTCCCTAAGAGAGGGCTGCCGAGGACTACTGCAGCTTGGCTCAGGAGCAGCCAAGGTGTGCCATCAGCGTGGCCCAGAACTCACCGCATCTCCTGGTCTGGCCTGTCGATGCCGACTACCTTGACGTACCAGCGCCAGCGCCTCAGCCAGCCCAGGTCACCGCGGGCGGCCGCGCGGTGCAGCCTGCCCAGCCCCTGCTCCCGGAGCTGGGAGGCGCTGCTGGAGCTGGTGGCAGCCCAGGGCTGCCCACTGGGGCTGCTGGAGGGCGACTGCCGTCGCTTCTTGCTCAGAAGCCACGGCATGGCCCTGCTTGGAGCTCCCAGCAGCAGGAAGGGCAAGAAGGCCCCGGCGGGCTGCCGGGAGCCAAGTGGGGATGAGGAATGGGACGGGGCGAGGTTTAGGGGGAGGGTGACAAAGGGGACGAGAATAAGGACGGGCACAGGGTAGAAAGCACAAGGCAGACGAGGTCGCCCTGCGCAGTGGTCGTGGCCTGCAGCTGCCAAGACGGCGATGCAGGCGCGCAATGCTCCCCGAGCGGGATGTGCTGCTGCTCCCCGAGAGGCTACAGCAGCTCTGGGCGCCGGCTGCGGGCACCAACAAAGCCGTGCCCGACTGGCGCCTGTGGCGTCACAATGGCTGGTGGAAGGCTCAGCACGTCAGCGTGGGGTGTGACAGAGGCCATGGGGCAGGGTGGGGCCGGGCGGGACAGGGCAGGGCGGGGCAGGTGTGAGGGCGGCCCTGCTGGGCCTTGTGGGAAGGAGGCGGCCTGGGCCTTGTGAGGGCGGCCGGCGGGAGTGGGCACTGCCCCGCCTCAGGGCGCCCCGGGGCAGGGCCCGGGACGCTCCCACCGGGCCGCAGGCTGCGGTAGGCGCTGGAGCAGCTCCCGCATCACCCGCTCTGGCTTTTTGCTTCAGCCTGGAGCCGGGCTGCCTCTGGACACACTGCCATCAAATGAGGCTCAGGACGAAGTGGGGCCACCACAGCTCTCAAGAAATGCCCACCCAGCGCTCCAAGCCCGCCAGGCCAGAGTTCCAGGACAATTCCCCAACTCCTTTGTCTTGTCCCTCTTGAAGAGCAGACACCTCACCCCCCTTCCCCTCACAACTGCTCTCTCCTGCTGCTTTGCCAGATGCCAACAGTGAATTTCTGCTCTGCTGCTCCACCAGCCAACAGGCAGCACACAGCAGGGCAGGAAGAAACTTTCAAACACATCTTGTCCCACTTTGTCCCAATGACAACACCAAGTGAAGGCCCAGAGGTTCTGCACCAGCTTTCTCAGGGGAGGGACACTACAATGCACTGCAAACAGGCTGAAGAAATTTCCCTTTTTCTTTGCGGATGTATCAGGGTTGTGTTAGATGTTGATACTTTTGGTCTGTCTTTGGCCCAGCCACCTGGGACAGTCTCTCCTTTTCCTGCCCAGTTAGGAGAAAACAAGCACTGAAAAACGGGAACTTGGACCTTGAAGGAGGCGTTTTGTACAAACTGCAATTAATTGGTGTCTTATAATTGGCTGATGGCCTTCCAAGGGCATTTGAAGAAGAAAGTGAAGAGGAGGGGGATGAAGTATGGCCCCAGACCCCCTGAAGTACAGCGTGCAAGTGTGGGGGGAATTCCAAAGGACACACGCGTGCGCAAAAGGGGCAGCGCTTCCAGAACGCTGGCAGGGACTGAAGGCCTCTGGCTGGGTGGTGCTGGCCACACCTGCCCAGGCAGACCTCACCAATTAATTGGGTAAAAAGCTGATGGCTCGTGCTCGGGAGACACAAGCTTCACCTGAAAGGACAACGTTGCCTGTTGCGGGGACGCTGCGACCTTGTGAGCCTGCCGACTGTCCCAGAGTGCAGCTTCTGCTCTGGGCAATTCTGGGCATTCTGGGGAGGTGAGATAACTTCAGAAACAACACCTGGGGGACTGGGGGAGTTGTACTGAGGGCTTATTTTTCTCCTCCTTCCTCTCTCTTGTTTTTTTTTCGTTTTGTTGGCCACCTCTTGATAATAAATATTGGTTTGGTTGAGTTTTCAACAGTGGATGGTTTCAGTTTCAGCATCCTTCCAAACTCTCCCTGATACAGCTGCTAAGAAATTAATTAAAAAACAAAACATAACAAAAGAGCCCCCCCCAACTACAGGAGAACTGTTCCATATTCAGTAGTACCTGCACAGATAGGACCCCAGCTGGCAATAAAGCAGGATTCATTGGGTCCAAAAAAGAAATAGAAGGAAGTCAGGACATAACCTATAAGGTTTGAAGAAAGGAAACCCTCATCAATCATAGAATCCTAGAATAAATAAATTTTCTCCAGAAATGGGACTACCCAAAACTTTCTCAGTTAGAATAGAGCTTTGCTCAAAAGCTGGCAACCTAACCCCAGAATAGCTCTGGGTATAATAAGAGACAGGGTGCTGAGAGTGTTCCAGCAGGTGAGGGAAACAAGGGGCAGCAAATGAAGTTAAGAAGTGACAGTCCCCAGCTCCAGGAAGTCTGAATTTTTAACTGGACATCAGTTTCCCATTGTCACTGTTATGTGCTATCTATGCATCAATAGGAGGTTTTGTGAGGGTGGTTTCCAGAGGAAGATCCAAATGAGCTGACACTTAAGGGACCAAAGAGCCAAAGAGCCTCTGTTCCCTGCACAGTGGAGCTGCTGGTGCAGCCTCAGCAGCCCAAGGCAGAGGTGGAAGGAAACAGCTTGCAACTAAAGCTGCAGAAATGAACAACTTCCATGAGTTGCCACCAGAGCAACGGGACATTTGGGATGGCTTCATCCTGGAAAGGAGACCTTCCCTATTTCTGTGGGCAAAGAACATACAGGACAGGAAAAAATAGCACTGTAGTTCCATTACAGTGTCAAACCACCAGATAATGGAAGCCACGAGCTTGTCCCGTGGTGCTTGTTCAGGGGGTGACAGATGATGTGACGGCAGCTGTGAGTGACATCTGGGTGGCTCTGGCCCACTCCTGCTCCCACTGTGCCCTGTCCAAGCTCCAGAGCCACCTGAAGGCCACGGGGAAGGGCCCTGGTGAGGCTGCTCCTCACCTTGGGCAAAGTGGCCGCAGCTCCGGCACGGCACTCTCGGTCCCCTGGTCTGGGCAGGGGTCTGCGGTCATGGGGAGGTCCCTCCCCTTTCTCTAAAGCTCCCTGTTGGACTGGGGGTACGAAGTTGCTGTGCCTCCTTGCTCTGAGCCAGGGCCAGCTGGCTGCTCTGCCTTACCAGCCCAATCCCAGTTCCTGCAGGGTGGGAACCCGCTGGGAAAAACCTGCAGGGTCTCTGCCCCTCTCTGTCCTCCTCATTTGCCTCAAGGGCTCCTCTGGGTCCCCCTTAGGAAGACAGCTCTCCCCACACCCCCTGGCTCATCCAGCACGGCCCAGCAGCCCCAGCCTTGCCAGGGAACAGCCCCAGCCTCCTGTGTCTCTCCCTCCTCCTCTCAGTGCCTGTCTCTGCCTTCTCTGCAGCCCCCGGTGCATCCCCTTCCTGGGAACGCCGCTCCCGCCCTGCTGTGCCCAGTCGGGTGTGGAGGGGCCGGATCCTGTGCCCGTCTGCAGTGCTGAGTGTCGGCTCCTTGGCCGGGATCCCGGGGATGGGGCTGGAGTGACCTTGGATGCCTCCCTGTGATCTCAGAGGGAACATGGGGAGTGTCAGCCTGCTGCAAGGTCAGGCTTTGGAGATCCCCAACTGCTGTGAGTGAGCAGGAGGAGCGGGGGAAGCCTGGGAGGTTTCTGTGGGCAGGATGTGGCAGTGCTGCTGTGGAGGAGCTGCAGGGTCCCTTCCCCAGTGCTGCTGTGGAGGAGCTGCAGGGTCCCTTCCCCAGTGCTGTGTGTGGAGGAGCTGCAGGGTCTCTTCCCCAGTGCTGGGGTGGAGGAACTGCCGGGTCCCTTCCCATGACTTTGTTCCCTGGCTGTGCTTTAGGGTTAAAAGGGTGAGTACATGGAAGGGGAAGTGCAGGGGTGCAGTGGAAGAGGCTGGAGGGGAACAGCCACTTAGGAGGAAAAGGTGCAATGGGGAGGAGGAGAGAAACAGCCAGGGGTTTGAATCCAGATACCTCAGGGCACAGGCTGAGCCTGGATCCAGAGCTGGTCCTGGGCTGAGCCTGGGACTGCCCAGAAAGCTTGGCTTGGGGGAGGGTGCAAGGAACCTTCCTGGCTGCAGACTCTCGAGTGCTCCCTTTTCTCTTCTCCTGGCACAGTTGTGAAACAATGGTCCAAATATGTCACCCAGGAGCAACACCCCTTCCCTGGCAGCCGGGAAGTGCAGCTCTGTGAAGACATTTACCCCCTCTTCCATTACGTGCTGGTCAATTGGCTGGGCTGCCAGGAGGAGAGGAGAGAGCTGCTGCTTCCCACGCCTTGGGCCACAGCTGGGATGGCCACGTCCGTGGGTCCATCTGTGCCTGGTGGCACGTGAGGAGAGGGGGGCTGGGAAGGGCCGTCTGGGTGACAAAGCACCCCAAGCCAGGAGCCTGCCAGCACCGTGTCCGAGGCTGGGGGCTCCCTGGAGGGACACAGCCGAGTCCTGGGCTCCTTCTGCAGGGAGGCCTGGGGGGCCAGCATGGGGAAATGCTGCTTTCTCTGCTCTCCAGGGAGCCCTTCTCCTGCAGGCCAGAAGGCAAAGGGAAACCCCTCCCAGCAGGGAGGACAGACCGACCTTCAGCCCTCCCAGCAGAGCCTCTCCTTTCCCTTTCCAGGACAAGCAGCACGTCCTCAGGGCTGGCACTGCCATGACACAGCTCCTTCTGCACGAGGAGCAGCACTGAGAGCAGCCCTGGGAGCAGCTCCTCTGGCTCCAAGACCAGGAGGGCCGAGACACCCCCAGATCACTGTCACGGGTGTGGAAGGCTCAGACAACATTTATTACAGAAGCCCTGCTGGGGAGTCACAAGGGGCACAAAGGACCCCCTTGCTTTCTAAAGTCCTTCTCAGAGAGGAGTCTCGGTGTGCCTGGATCCAATCTTAGCCTCGGATCATGTCAATGGTTTAAATCTGAGGAATTACAGAGGTGGGATTGAACCACTTCTGTCCTGCAGGTTTGAATGATGACAAAGTGAGACTATTTCTATAAAATGAATCATTTATTGATACAAATGATCAGACAAATCAACAGGTGAACAGAGAGATCTTAATCAGAATTATTTACTGCACAATATAAAGGCTAAGACTACTACTAGCACGGGGTAGGATAGGATAGTGCACTCTATTGAAGCAATTACTGAAGCAATTATATTCAAGGTAGCAAAAGGGAAATAATCATTAAGTAGAGATTGGATGTAACTCACCCATACCAATGCTTGTGGGGAGAACTCTTTTGCTCAACCTCAAGGAGTATCCTTGGGGGGTCCCCAGCCCAAGGGAGGAATCTCCACACATACACCCCAAGAAGGGCTATGTTTGAAGAACCTGACTGCAGAAAAGTGGACTGGACTTTTATAGTATAAAGTGATTGACTGCTAGTCACAAATTTACAGGCCAGCCACCAGCTTATCTGCTACACCCAACTTCAAAAAGCAGGATGTTTGGGGTTTGGTGAACCAGGCTGGTTTTAGCCTCATTCAACACCAAAACCCACCACCGTGGCACCACCAGAACTCACCACAGCCAGCTTGCATGAGAGCCTGCACTGTGGGCATTTTCTGATGGGCTTCTGGGCCTTCTCGGGGTAGGCCCCCCTGCCACAGCCCCCCCTGACTACAGTCAGTCATCTTTACCTCATGAAGTGGTAGTGCAGGTACCTCTTGCCTCCATGCTATAAAAGTGTCCGCTGCAGATGTGAACCTTATGGCTGAGTATGGTGAGATACATCAGTCTCCTAAGTTTTACTGCCTTGCTTGAACTCCTGGACTTTAAAAGGGGCCTAGATCCCATTCCCATTACTTGGGATGGCACATGTGTGAGCAGTTGTTTCCTTTCCCCCAGGCTGCCACAGGGGGAATTTTTGCTGAGATGAAGGAAGGAGGAGGTTCCCCAGATCTGCCTCACCACCTGCCTGGAATGAGCTCTTTCCTCTTGCACATTCCTCCCTTCTGGGCTCATCTCAAGTTCTCACAGTCTGCACAGTGGGGATTTTTTATCCAGTGGCTTCTCTTACAGCAAGTTCCTTCTGTGCTTTGACAGGGTTTGGAGAGAGGGAACTGCACTGAAGTCCTTACCCCACCCCATGGCTCAAACACTCTCTGCCAGGGACTTTTCCTCAGTTCACGGGTTTTCCATCAGGGTGATGTGCACGTAGACAAGACAGAGCAGAAAAGACACAAACAGCAGAAACAACAACAAGAGTAATCATACCACGGACATCAGCTATTCCAATCATGAAAAATGTAAATCCAATTGCAACCATCAACCCAACCCTCATCAGCCACTGCCCCCACCCCGCCAGTCCCAAGGATCAGAACATGGACATCAGCCAGGAACTGGGGCCAGTTCCTTGAAGCCAGTCCTTGGGTTGGAGTGATTGCAAAAGTTCTGAGGTTTGATCAGCCTTTTCTTTCGTTTTGCCTCAGGTTTTTTCAATTGCTGCCGTTACATTGTGAATGGCAATACAACATTCAGGAAGATTTAACATTCCACACACCCCCTGTTCCTTTAACAGTAACATCTCTAACACCAACCCATTTTGTAAAGCCAGTTTTGACACCTGCTGGACTCCCAAGTTCAGCTCTCTGAACACACCTGTCCCAATTCCTGAGGGCATGCACCTGCCCTGGGCTACTTTCCAAGGCCCACTGGTGGTGTGTTAGAACTAGAGAAGGTGTAAAAAATACCCAAAGATGAAAATCTATCCTTTGCCTGACTGTATAATAATCTGGGGCACGTGTGTCAGTGATCCAGTCTCAGCTTTGTTCAGGACAACTCAGTTCCTGCCCTGTCCTTCCTGCCCACGGGTAAGGAGAGACACGATTTGGGCAAAGGGATGGCAGCACTACCCCCACCTCAGACCAGAGTGAGGAGTCAGGAACACCCCAAGCTGACCCAAGTGGGGCACCAGAGCTGCTTGTCTTGCAAGTCCAGGGGTCTCTCAAGTACATTTGGGGCTTGAAATGAGTCCCAGAATTCCACAGCAAGTACTGATTTTTCAATCCCATCGAGGGGGATCCCCAACAAACACACCTCACGTATAAGACACGTGTTTTTCAGCCAAGACTCAAAGGGCATCTCCAGGTCTCCCAGTAAATTGGTTCCCTTTGCACACCAGAACAAGTGTGACTGGGTTTGTAAGGAGGTGTGTTCATACAGTTCAAAGGCTTTAAAACAGGGTTCTCTCTTGGCCACATCCACATCGAGTTGGAAGAATTTCTTGGCAATGTTCCTGCCCCACTGGGTAATTCTACACACCATGAAAAATTAACTTTTGGTGTACAAAGTCCTCATACAAAATATAAAAGAGTGTTCATATAAGCACATCTTTACATCAGGCCTATGCTCCATTCTCAGGGGACAGAGCACAGGGGAGAGCTCTGTCGTGATTTAGTCCTGACACAAAACAAAAAGCTGTGGCTTTACTGGTGGTGGGGTCATAAATGAAATTAATTCCCTTTCAAATTTAACTGTATTATCCCCAGGTGCTTTTCCTTTTTTATTTTTTTAATTCTAGTGGGCAAATTCCCCTCATCACATTCCTTTACAATTGCTGCTACAGTAAATTGCACCCAAAGTTTAGAAGCATGTGGGGTGCACAGTGGACTAGAGTTACCATACTGATTAGCAAAAATGAAAGAAGAGATGCAAAGTAAAAAACCTGCTTAGGACACAGGGTAGGAAACCCAACAGTACATCAGACACGTTCAAGTGAGAATACAAGTGTTTCCAAAACTGGTTACAGGTCTTGAGAGCTGGTAAAAGGCCTTCCTGTATTTTATCCATGTCCCCTTTGCAGTCCTTGGCCATCCCTCCTTCTGGTTTAGGAAGGGGGACTCAACCATTTCCCATGTAATGTTTTCTTTTGTTAAGATTATTTAGTTCACTCACTAACATCTCTGAAAAAATTAGCCAAATCATAATAAATCTAAATCCTTCTCAGGCAGAATGGGAAGGTTAATACATATTTATAGGATTCCAAATAGGCATAAATTCTTGTACCAACTCCCAGGCTAAATTTGATTGAGTTTTCTGAGACAAACTTATAGGTCCATAAGATAAAAGCTTTCCCCACCCCAATCTTTTTTGTAAAAAGACAAAATGAACTTAGCAAAAATCAAACTGGCAATACACAGAATGGTTTGTCCTATAAAATCCTCCTAATATTTTTAGTTCTCAACAAGTTGCTTGCCATGGAAACACGAACAAATCACAAACATTAATAAACTGACAGCACAAGCAATTATGGGGCAGTTAAAAGCTCCATCGGTTTCAGGCAGCTGGGTCTCACCTGTCAGCAGGTTCCTAGAAAAACAAAGGGAAAATTTGGCCTAATATAGACCAATCCTTAAAAAGAAGAAAGAATGTCTTGTCTGGCAGGATGCTACTCAAGCAGCAAGTAACCAAAGTTCAAAGGGCCTAAGGGAAAAATGATTATCCCATCTTGGCTGGCTGTGAGCCTTCTCGGGGAAATCCGCTGGCAGCTGCCCTGCTTGCAACTCCTTCTTCTCATCTTCAGTGGGGGCAGTGCTGGCATTCCTGGAAAAGAAAACAACACAAACTTCCCCTATTTTTCAGGGGGGTCCTGGTTGGCAGAGCAGCTGTTAAAGGCCAAGCATTGGTATTCAGCTGTCTGTAATAAACTGCCCAGGGAGGAGAATTAGGAGGGAAGGCTGAGACCACTCCTCCAGGGCTGAAGCACGGGTGTGCTGCTACTGTGGCTCCTGGGTTTGCAACATTTAATGCTGCAGCTGTCAGTGGAGCCAAATTAGCTGTAACTTCAGAAATTCCGTTTGGTGTTGCAGCAAACCCCAGCACAATCCTTGTGAGAGCACAATCCCTGTGTTTCCTTTAGGGTTAAGATTACCAGATTTCCACTTTTCAACCAGGAGCCATAAAGTCACCTCAGCAGTTTGGCAGATCCCACTTGCTCTGTTTACTGCAGTGATTTTAACTCTTTGCTACCCGGGAAGCACACCTGGCCTCTCAGCATCCCACTGCTTTAATGCTGACCAGATTTCAATCTCACCTCATTTATGGCCAGACCTTCACATCTCCGTGGCCGTACATGGCACCATTTTAGTAGCAGTTTGCTGACCCTGACAATCGTTTGTGGTTTCAGTTTTAATTAAGGGTCGTAATGTTACTTCCTCGTCATCAGCTGTCAATGCAAACGTTAGGTTTTGCTCTTTATCAGAATAACACTCATTCACCATCTCCCAAACTCCTCCACTGAACACAGAAGGTCTGAGTCACAGGTTCTACATCCTGCAATTCTTCCCTCGGATTCTCTCTCATGTGCATTCCAAAGCTCTGGGGGAAGCTTTCCAACACGGTGCTCACCAGCAGCAGCCCCTCCACCTGCATCTCTTCTTCCTTCTCCTCATTTAACTGAAAGTACAATTCCTTCACCAGATCTTCTAAAGAACGTATTATTTCATGTTCAGATTTCTGAGTGACCAATCACTCATTATCCCAATTTACTCGTGCCAGCTCCACCCCAGGGTGGACCCTCTGGGTCTGGAGGGTTCCCGCTCTGCCCGGTGGGGACACATCAGCTCCACGGTTCAGGTGGGGGAGGGTCCCCAGAGGGGGCCCCACGGCAGGGCCCCCCCTTGGCCAGGGCTCAGCACCAGGCTCGGAACTGGTGCGGACCAGGGCAATCCGACTGTTTAATCAAAGCCAAGCATCGCCAAGGCCCACGGCGGGGGCTGACGCGCTGGGATTTCTGCCCAGAGCTCTCCATGGCAAAGGGAAGAAATTCAGTGAAGTGCAGGTAAACGGCGGAGTAACTATCGCTCTCCTAAGGGGGAGCAGAGTTACTGACTGGGCTCAGCCGCAGAGGTCGCACCTCCTCGTGGTCCCGCTGGATGCCCTTCACAGGTAACTAAGTTGGCCTCGGCCCCAGTTCGGAGGAGGGGTTAAAGCCTCTCTCTCCCTATCGTCTGGAGTCACTGCCCAGCGAGAGTAATCAAACGAAAGTGATACAAATTTTTTGTTAATAACTTACAGAAGTTATTTACCCAGAACCTTGCCCACGGGCTCAAGTTGGGCACAGGTTGACAGATATTGAGGGGTACTGTTAACCTTGTCATCTCTCACTTGGATGGACAAACTACATAAATTGACAAAATGGGCTGGTTGATGAGGCTTATGCATGTACCAACAGCCACTCAAACTGATCCTAATGATTGGAAACCTTTTGTAGCCAAATCAGATGAAACATCTAGTCCCTTAGTAACAACATCAGATGAAACTGAATTGCAACAGTTAGAGTTCTCTAGCTCAAAGGAGATAGAGAACTGGCAGGCCACTCAATCTTTAATACAAGGGGATAAATTGGCTTTACTTCCAGAAGTTTACGAGTCATTTACACCAGACTCAGTCAGAGAAAATAAAAACAATCTCTCTGACACTGAAAATGAAAACAATGGAGATGAGGAGGACTGTTGGAGGATGTTATAAGTAAACCAAGGAAATTTGCTGTTCAAGAAATGGGTTAATTAAGTTGTTATGTTATTAAAAGTTATGAGTAGAGTGATTATGGAATCCTTAACCATAAATTTGACTATTGCAGAACACAACGCAGAGTAATTCAGTGTTTTTGAAGTTGTTTGTTACAGGCATATTGATATGGACTAATGTAAAGGGGCAAGCCATGAGGAGTCATGAGGAGTCTTGTGACTAGATGACATCACCCTATGGAAAGTTCCAGAACCACGACCTCATAGAGACTAATAACTTTAACCTCATTGGTGGAAGCCCCTCAGCAACGGCCGACTCCCGGGATTAGAAGGACCAACCACAGATCTGCCCGCGAAAGAGGAACCAAACAGGGAGCAGCTTGCGAAACCCCAACCAATGGACTATTGACATGACTCAGGGGGGTGGTGTCAACCAAGGGTATAATTGCTGCTGTTTCGGTTCCCCATTTTGCTGACTGTGGTGGAGCAAGGGTCTCCCCGGTCGCCCAGCTGGCCGCTTTTGCTTGTTAGCATTAATAAACCTTTTTACCTTGCAATCGAAATTATAGCCTCATTTTATCTATATCAGAGGAGAAGAGACGGAGTGGCAAAAATATGAAGCTTGGAGAAAGATTTATGACCCATAAATGGACATTTTTATACGGGATTGGACACTGTTATACTGGATGTGACATTCCCCGAACTTGACAGTTTTACCCCACTTTTCCCCAGTTTATTGTTATATTGTTATATGATTGTGTGTACCCCCAGTTGTTGTTTTTAAAATTATCCTCCATATTGTCTCCTTCTTCCCCTCACAGTTTTCCCGCCTTAACCCTGTTTTCCCGCTCCTCTGCCTGCCATTGGCTGATGTTTGGTGCAGTGCAGAGGTAGCTGCCATTGGCCCATTTCCCCAGTTACACCCTAAACTCCTCCCCTCCTTACCCAGTTACCCAATCACATTCATCCCTGAGTTGTCAGTCCTATGCTCCTCCCTAGCCCAGACTCCACCCCTAAACCTATCCTATGTAAGTTACTGTTTCCCTAATAAAGTTTGGCATTGCTCCTCAACCTCTACTGTGTCAAGACCCTGATTTGCAGTGCCCGATCCTATTCCTTTTCCCGCGGGTTGTGGCAAGTGGCGCCCAACGTGGGGCACAGTAGAGGTCTCCTGTATCAGGAGAACTCCTGTGCTGCTGCTGGGCTCAGACGACTCCAGGAGCGGAGCTCGTCCCGCCGACCCTCCTCTGCATAGCTGACGGCTGTGGACTTCCATCGAGTCGCACGGGTCGCACGCCTGGAAAGGTGAGCTGCAGGGGACATCCCTAACACCCTCACCCAACACCTCATCCCCGTAATCAAAACTAAAAAGGGAGGAATAACATCTGGAAGTATGGTGAGAAACCCGATTAACATCATGGGGCTCACACTTTCCACCTCCCAGAAATTTGTCTACCGCCGCCTCAAAGACTTTGTGATAGAGCATGGTCCCCGCTGGATAAGAAATCAGCGAAAGCCCTCGCCAGATGGCTTGACCGTCATGGTCACCAAGTTAATGACAACACTACATTTGATAAGTGGCAAGCCATCGGATTCCAGCTATGGCGAGAGAGCGGCAAGGGTGACCGGCTTGCTAAGGAGGCGCTGATAGCCTGGAGGCTTGTTCTGATGGTGCTTCAGCACCAGATGATGAACAAGAACATCAGCAATAACAACCAAGGCGCTGAATCCTCCAAGTTAATAGAAGAGAACAAACCAGACACGGACAAGGACACTAAAAATACTGACACGGACACTCTTCACTCGGATAAGGACACCGCAAGTTTCCACCAAAATGGCGGGAGGGAAAAGAAGGACATCGGCTCCAACACACAAAATGGCGGGCGGGAGACGGACAGCGAGTCCCAAGATGGCGGGAGGGCGCGAAGAAAAGGATCGCGTCGATCTCGAGATGGCGTCGAGGAGGCGGGGCCCCGGGTTTCGCGGGAAAAATCGACGCGGGAAAAGCGGAGGCGGGCTCTCGTAGCTCCACCCACAGCGCCGCCTCCGCCCCCGTATACGCGCGCACGGAGCCCCTCCCCAGACATGCCTTCCTCCACGCCCACTTCCGCCACTCCAGTCTCCTCCCCGGAACCTTCTCCCTCCCGGAAACCACACGGTGCAGTGGGCGGGGCAAGGGCAAAGGCCCAAAGTAACATCCGCCAAGATGGCCACGCCCATAAGGCCCAGGCCACCGAGGCCTACTCCGCCTGCCAGTACCCCCACTCCGATTATCACTGGGTGCCACACTCCTGGGAGGAACCATCTGACGCTCCGGATATCTGGAGAGCCTTCCGGGAAGAGGCGGCATCCGCCAAAGACACAGAGTTCTTAAGGGCCTTTCCTGTATATTATGAAGAGGGCAAACCACCAGAATGGCGTCCAATTTCATACCCCATGTTAAAAGACATAAAGAAAGCTATCGTGGAGTATGGGTTGGGCGCCCCCTTTACCACTGGGTTACTCGAGTCCTTTTTCTTAGCGTACACATTAATTCCATTCGATGTACGGGCGGTGATGGGAGGATTACTGACAACCGTACAGGCCTCAGTCTTTGAGGCGGAGCGGAAAAAGCGAGTAGTGACCTGGGTGAATGACCGAATGGAGAGGCGAGGTATCCCCCTACGGCAAGCCAGACATGCTTTATGGTGAGGGAGATTACGCTCGTAGAGGGGATCAAGCACGATTAGACCCTAAATTGTTAGATAAATCTAAAGAATTGGCATTAGAGGCCATAAAGAAGGTGGCCGACGCTTATGTGCCGACCCCCTCCTTTACCATGATTAATCAGGGCGTAAAAGAACCATTCACAGAATTTATAACTCGGCTGAAAGAGGCTATTGCCCGGCAAGTTCCTCAGAAAGAATGCCAGGAAATTTTGTTTAATAAATTGGTTATCGAAAAGGCTAATGAGGACTGCCAAAAAGCACTTAAGCTTTTAAAAGATCCCACTCTACTAGACATGATAGAGGCGTTCAAAAATATAGGATCGAACTCCCATAAAGCACGTCTGATGGCTGACGCTTTCTCTGGTCCCAATCATTGTTTCGAGTGCGGGGAGAAGGGACACTTTAAAAAACATTGTCCAAAGTTGTCTCAATCTACCCCTGACTTACCCAATACTTTATGTCGCAGGTGCGGGAAGGGACGGCACTGGACTTCCAGTTGCCGATCCCTCACAAATATCAACGGAGAGCCTCTCCCTCCGCGCCGTTCACCTAGGCTGCGAAAGCGAGTGACCTTCTCGTCACTGCCGGACCTTCGGTCATGTGAGTGTGGGCCGTCGGGAAACGGGGAGCAGAGCGCCCGGGGGGGCGTGACGACACAAATTACCCCTGCTCTCCGCTCAATCCTGCGCCCCACACCACACCCTGCTACCCTGTAAGCCCAAAGCCTCCGGCAGATTCTATTCCCTTGAATCCAACAGACCCTATTCCTGTTCCGTGTATTTCCCCTAATTTGGCAGACCCTGTTCCAGTTAAAAATCAATGTATTCCCCTTAATTGGATCATTCTCTCCATCGTCCACCCTTCAACACACCTAAGCTCTTATGAGCAATTGGCCAGAGTCAGGCCATCTGCCCCTGTAGATCCTGACAAAACATACTTAATGATATCACATTTCTCAGCAGTGGCTAAGGGAATCTTTATTGTACCCACCCTCCTGACAGGACTTACAAACACAAATATTGCTATATGCCTAACTGTGCATCTCCCTCCCGTGCAGCTGGAGGACCTCTTCCCCGTGACAAAGACGGTCTCCACAGACGACTTACTCTGCGTGAAATCCTCAGATGAGGAGCGGAGGGAGGAAGCACTGAGGGAAGTCCATTGGACGACCTCGCTGAAAACCTCCCGTCCACTTTTAACGTGTCTGGTTTCTTTTTCACAACCTAGGCACCCGCAGAAGGTCAAAGTGGAGGACATTACCATCATTGCCTCCAAGGACTGGCCATACGGCTGGCCAGCCCAGACTGCTAACGTCAAAGTCAGTGGGGCAGGGGGATCACAGTATCCCGTCAGGAGCAAGGAAGTGCTAACAATCTACGGACCAGAGGGCAGACCAGCATCGCTCCAACCAAGCAGAAAAGGCCTTATCCACTGTCGAGAAGAAAATCACCCAGAGACAATCATGCAGGAGGATGGAGGGACTGCCATCCTCCCTAGTAGTAATCCGAGAACAGAAACAGCCTTTGGCCCTCTTGGGCCAGTTTACCCGCGACTGCAAGGACTTCTGTTTATGGGAGTGGATATTCCTCCCACACCAATTCGAAGAGAATTCGGCTATTATATTGTCCACACCAGGTCACACACTACTTTACCCGGTCCTGTGGCGGAGGGAAACCAGATTGCCGACCATCTGGTAGGTTCAGAAGGGCCGAAGTGGGTCCCTGCTAAGCGGATAAAGATCTCCCAGACTTGAAGAGAAAGATGCAAGCACTCCTGTTTTACATCTTCCTGAGTGTTATCATCGGACTCATCCCTCGCATCATCATGTCGCCACTAAGAGACTGGATGAGCCAACCTTCAGAGAACTTGTGGGTAACGCTGGCCAAGGCCACGGGCACGGACACCTTTGCCTGGCCTTGACCAGCGCCAGCAACCCCTTCAAAACCTGCTTAGTGGGGATTCCCGTAACTTCGGGTGTCGAATGGAACACATTTGTGTCCCAAACCCGGAGCATGGGGTCCCTACCACTGAATTCACCCAATTTAGCGCAGGTTATAGCAGCACAAACCTTCACCAATACTCCCTTTCAAGAAATTGATTTACTTGGTTCCTTACCCACTGTTAGTGGTGTTATTTTCCACCGCTACACTCAACCAGTTTTGTTCACCCCTCATAATGTAACCGGACACAAACTAATTTACAGAGGGACCATTTCGCCGTGGTGCAATAGTTCAATCGCCACCACAGTGCCAACAGAGCATGTTCCCAGGGACATGAGGCTCCCCAAAGGGTTTTTCCTCCTGTGCGGGGATCGGGCGTGGCAGGGTATTCCTGCCTACCCGGAAGGGGGTCCCTGCACAGTAGGAAAGTTGGCACTGTTTAACCCGGCGAAGTTTCAGTTAGCAGATCAAGTGATTTCTCCCAAAAATAAAGTCAAAAGGTCCCTCCGTATAAAAAGAGGATGGTTCCCCAGCCTTCAAAAAGATTTGGAAAATTGGAGGCTCCCTAAATCTGAACCTAAAACCATTCCAAAAACACCCAAAGTTGCCCCAAAGAGCCCAGTCATTCCTCCCAGTATTAATGCAGCACCATGTGTGATTGATGCAATCATTACTCTGCCACCGCCCCTACCCTTCCCGGCGGACTGTGATTCCAGCCTTGACATTTGGTCCCACATGAAGAACTTTTGGGCTTCCTTCCCTATCCCCGGGATAGGAACTGCCCATGCCCTTTCCTTACTTTCCCACCTTGGTTGCTGGTTGACCAAGGAGGCAAATGCAACCACAAAAGCACTTGAGGGTTTGCTAGAAGACACTCAAAAACTGAAGGAAGTTAGTCTCCAAAATCGTGCTGCCATTGACTTCCTACTCCTGGCACACGGTCAGGGGTGCCAGGAGTTCGAAGGAATGTGCTCCATGAATTTTTCAGACCATTCGCAGTCAGTTTATGAAAGCACACATCAATTAAAAAATCTCGTAAAAGATATCCACCAGTCCCGTGATGAGGGACTGGATGGACTTTTTGATTGGCTAAAAATTCCCTCCCTTCCTCAATGGTCCCGCAAAATTATAACCATGCTAGTAATTTCCCTATTTGTCCTCGTTTTCTTGTGTGCCTGTTTGCCGTGTTTCATCATTTGTGTTCGTCAGATGATCATCCGCAGTGTAACTGTGAATGTCACCACGATTAAAGACAGAGAAGGGGGAGATGTGCTGGATGAGAAGACAGACTGGGAAAGATGTTGCCTGGAAAAGCATAAATGGGATCTAAAGGGACCTGTTACTTACTGGATAATTCACCTACCGGACTGACAGTTTTTCCCCAGTTTATTGTTGTGTGTTTATGAATTCTTATGCACCCCAGTTTATTGTTAAATTTTATGAATTCTGTCATACCTCCACATTGTCCCCATTTCTCCCTTAGATTTTCCCTCCCAAAGTTGTTTGTCACCCTGTCTCCCCTGTTTTCCCGCTCCTCTGCCGCCGATTGGTTACAGTGCGCCACAGTGCAGGGAGAGCTACCATTGGCCCATTCCCTTAGAGACCCGGGAGTTCCACCCACCTTTCCCCTGTCTCCCTATCACACTTTGCCCTGAGTTGTCAATCTCTTGCGCCTCCCCAGGTTAGAATCCGCCCCTCAGACCCGCTTTATTTAAACCCTTGTTTGCCCTGAATAAAGTGGCATTGCTGCACGAGACCTCAACTGTGTCAGAACCCTTATTGCAGTGCCCGGTCCCATTTCCCTTCCCCCACGGACCGTGGCAAGGACCAGCTCACATCTCCTCAGGCATGAGCAGACACACACGGGGCAGAGGCCCTTCCGCTGCACCGACTGCGGGAAGGGCTTCAATCAGAACTGCACTCTCCTCACCCACGAGCGCAGCCACACCGGGGGAGGCCCTACAAGGGTGGGGAGAGCTTCACCCACAGCTCTGCCTTGACCAAATGAAGCCAGGTAAAACCTGGCAAGTGAATTTAGTAGAGCACTACAAGAATTAGAGTTAAACACCAAATGCAGGCCTTAAACAAAGGCATAGAGAACTTAGTATTAAGAAATAGCAGAGGCAATAAATTCACTAGAATACAGGACACTCTGACATGAGGGAACATGGGCATGAATGGGGAGAACTAGAAATGCTAGCACACACAAAAAAGGACATATGGAAGAAAACAAAGGGAGATAAGAAAAGGGACAAGCCAAGAAATCAGGTACTCTTGCCAGATACTGAAAATCCCTGCCAAATGCACAAGGAAACTACCCAAATTAGGGAAGGTTCAGAAGTTTATGAAGATGATGATGAAAGGACACTTGAGTTCATGATGAAGTAAGACAGGAACGACCACCGAAGTGCTCCCCAAATTAAAGACCACACCTCTAACTCTGCCTCAACTCCACCTGTTATGAATATTGAAAGTAGATGTTGCAATGTAATGAATATTCATAATATGTGATGCAATTGCTTGGCAAAAAGTGTATAAAAAGTTCAATTGTGAGTTTCTTGATGGAGCAGGCTGTCCAGGGTGACCTGGCTGCTCCCTGGCCGTAAACAAATACCTCCTGCTTATAGACTGAAAATTCTGTCTCGGAGCAGTTACTCCGCACCTTCTTTGGGGCACAAATTGGCATCACAAACACCAATGGACCCACTGGTAAGGGAAGCCCTTTGAGTGCCCCCACTGGGGGAAGAGCTTTGGCTGCTGCTTCCACCCTGCATGAACCCCCTGAAGGTGAGGCAACCCCTGGAGCCCAGTGACTGTCTGTCCATCCCCTTCTACCGAAAGGGCCAGTCCCCTTTCCCAGGGGCAGGTTCTTACAACAGAACCCTCCTTGGAGGGGTGTGTGGAGATTCCTGCCTTGGCTGGGGACCCCCCAAAGTCACTCCTCGAGGTTGAGGGCAGAGATCTCCCCACGAGCGTTGGTCTGGGGGAGTTACATCCATCTCTAAGAATTGGCCACTTCACAAGCCAAAAGGCAAGTGGAGATTAACTGGGCACTACCGACGCCTTAATGCAAACACAGGGCCCCTTACTGCAGCAGTCCCAAATATTGCTGAACTAATGGCTACCATACAACAACAAAACCACCAAATCATGGCCACTGTTGATGTCAAAGGCGTGTCTTTTATGCTTCCCCTGTGGGACCAAGATCAGGAGTGTTTTGCTTTCACGTGGGAAGGCCAGCAGGACACTTTAACCTGCCTCCCACAAGACTGAAGCATTCACCCACTCTACCACACCACACTCTGGCACCAGAATTGTAATTCATTCCTCTTGCACAGGGAGTAAAAGTATACCAATACACTGATGACATTTTGGTAGCAGGAGATGAAACTGCACCTGGACAGTCAACCCAAACACACATTCTTAAACATCTCCCTCCTGAAAAAGTACAACTGCCTTCGCAAGAAGTGAAACTCCTGGGAATATGGTGGAGGGGAGGAATGGTCTGTATTCCCCCAGATACGCTCACTGCCCTAGACCAAATTAAAAGGCCTGCAGCATGATCCTTAGATCCTAGTATTTACAATTTAGTGTCATTTCTAACCACCCTTTGTGTCAAATTCCTGAAACTCTGTTTAATGTTCTTTTCCAAAGAAAGATTTTAGCAAGAACACCCAGTCTGGAGGAGATGCACCTAGACAACATAACACACACATTGTTTGATATAACTTGACTTGTGGAAACAAACCCCAAAACTCACAGAGTACTGAGTAGGTATGTTTATGCAGGCACCGGGTGCATAGGGAATATCTCTGCCCACTATGCCACCTACTCCCTTTGTTTGGCCCTTTTACCTCATACAATGTTACATACACATTAATTGTGTTACAGATGCAGTCAGCAAATTCCTGACAACTGGGAGGGGAAGTCATTAACATCCACCACACCTCCGACTCCGCCTCGGAATGCCCCTTGAGGGTCTTCATTTGGGGGTCTTTTGGATGAAGTAAGAGTCTTCCTCGGCTCTAAACTTTTCACCTTTGCTAAGAATTGCTGAGCTGGCACTGTCCAATCACCTCCAAACTGGTATCATCTCTAGGAACCTTTCTTTAGCAGTCTTCAAGGTCCCTCTTCTTAAGCCTCAAAGCCCCTTATGGAAACCCCAAGGTTTTTCTGCTCCTGCTACAGTTCTCATTATAAACTTAACTATATCCTGTCTGTGAATTAACACAAGCAAGCAAGGCCTATTCCAATTTAACAGTATTATATCTAAAATTAACTCTAGGAAGTATCTAAGGCCACAATCTTTTATCACCATTCTAGATTTTGATCACCCCTTATCAAACTTTAGACTAAACTAGTAGAGAACACCCAGGATCCTTGAACGAGGGCCGAGCAGGACAGAGAGGGATGATGAAGATGAAGGAGGGACCAACTCTTGTTTTCTTGAGACCACCAACCCAATTTGGGGAGGTGTGCCTAGGGGAGGGCCTGAAGGCGGGAGGGGGGATGTACAGTTTTTGGGCCAGGATGTAATGGTTAGATAGGACAATTAGCCAGTATTATAAAATTGTAACAGCTATTCTGCGTGTGTGTGATGAATATATTTTATGCACCTTAAGGCCTTAAATAAAGACCTGCTCTCTGCCTTACTTCAACAAACTCTCCAGAGAATTTTCCTTTCACTTTAGGCAACAGTAGCCTCTCACCAAGAGACTGAAATCCCAACCAGCCACTGGAATGACAAGGCAGATGAACTGGCCAGACTAGCCCCACCACACGTAAAAACTCCAGCAGAAAACTGGGACCAATTATTAGAGTGGTTGCACTCAAAGCAAAAGCACACAGGGGCACAAGATCTAGACAAACAAGCAGGAAGTAGAGGATGGCAGTAACTCCTGAGATGGCTCATACCTGCATATCTGCATGGGAAGTGTCGAGTCCGACTAGAGCATCATCCCCTACAACAACCTCCCTTGCACAGAAGAGACAGGAAGAGACCGGGGGACACACGGCAGCTGGACTATATTGGACCTTTCTGGAAATCAGAAGGAAAGCAAAATGTGTTGGTAGGAGTGGAAGTTAGATCAGGACTGGGACAAGCTGAGGCTTTCCCTCCAGCAACTGGGGCAAACACTCTGGAACCTCTTAAAGCAGGCTTCAGTTTCTTCCCCAAACCTGTGTCAATTCAATCAGACAACAGGTCATATTTCACAGCTACAGTCCAAGACTGGCCCAAAGAAGAAGGAGTTCAGTGGGTATTCCACACACCACATTATCTGCAAGCTAATGGCATAGTCAAGGCAAAAATAGCTCATACTGTTGTACCTTAATTTACAGTAAAGTTAAGCAATACCTACGGCTGCAGGGCTGCCACAAGCCAGTTGGATCAGGGCAGACAGTACGTGGGGATGACAACTGGGGCTCAGATCATCACGTGTCACATGAAACGTCGACTTCTGGACAAAATTCTACCATTCTGACCAAGGTGGACAGGCCACCTTCATGTAACCCGGAAAAGGAACATACATTTCTATGTGTTCAATAAACAGCCAAATGCCTCGTCATCTAATTAGTGATGTGCATGAATGGATGAAGGACATTCCCACTGTCCCTACCTACTACCCAGTGAAACCACAGCCAAGGGAATGGGCTTGGCAGAATCAGCAGGGAAAGAAGACCCTGTTGAACTTTAGTCTGGCGCTGGGAAGAGACACGAGAGGTGTAGAATAAGTGGGAGGCCGGGCACGTGCTCGGCAGTGCAGGGTGACCCACCCACCGGTGTCCCGGCCGTCGGTGAAATACCACTACTCTGATGGTTCTGTCACTCACCCAGTGAGGGAGGGGTGAGCCCCGAGGGGGGCTCTCACTTCTGGTACCAAGTGCCCAGGGCCCGGGGGCCTGGCATCAATAGCAGGGCACGTGGGAGGCCTCTCGTTGCCTTCCCTTCCCTCTGCGGGGATACGTGGGGCTGGAGGCTCGGTGGAACTCACCGTTGTAGGAGCCCAAACCCAGCTGCCAGCAGAAAGGGGCTTAGTGGGCTTGAACAGTAAACCTTTGACAACAAGGACTGAGAGAAATCCCGTGACCTGAGGGACTGGACCTTCCTCACAAGACCTGGTGATGCACAACCATGTGGCTTAGCCTGGCTCCTGCAGCAAAATAAGAAAGGACTTTGAGATGGTTTTATCAGACCACGTTTAAACCCTTTATCCTCTTCCCCCCATGTAATCCTGGCTGAGGGAAAGATTAATCAATTAAGTAACTTCAGTAAAAACTTGTGGAATTCCCTTATTTTCATGACCTGTCCTCCTCATTAACATGCCCAACCCCCAAGGCCCTTAAATCACGTTTCGCTCTTCAATAAAGTATTCCAGTTTCTCGCCTCCACCTGCAATCACTTAGTTATCGACTCGCCGTTCACCGTCACAGAGGGTGGCAGTGGCAGCTGGACCCTCGCCACTCCCAGACCATGGAAGTTTTCCATCTATGGCTGGCATCAGCAGTGATACCAGACATGGTGAGGTGCTGCTGGACTATTTTAATACCAAAGTCAACCAGACCAGAACGCCTGAAGGACATCAGCAACTCACAGCCCATTACCATTGGATCAATCATTTTAAGCTTCTTTTCCAGAACACTGACAGCAAGGCTGGCCAAGGCATGTCCCATTAATCTCAGGCACAGAAGGGAGGAGACCCTCCTATTATCACCTTGTTTAAGAACCTGCATAAGAACATCTACACCTGTATAGACACAAAGAATGAACACACCGATCACATCCACATACAAAGTGCTGTGAAACAAGGTGATCCAATGTTGTTGCTTCTATTCCATTTGCCTGTAGACCCTCTGCTGTGCAAGCTGCAAGAGTATGGAAAAGGGTACCAGCAGGGAGGGAACACTGTAACAGCAATGCCCTTCACTGATGACTTGGTCCTATTAAATGGATCCTGGGAAGGCATAAAAAACAACATCAAAATCCTACAGACCTTCTGCAGGACACAGGGAGAAAAGTGCCACGGCTTCTACACCAAGCCAACTAAGGATTCGTACACCGTCAGTGACTGTCCAGCACAGACCCTTAACTGCACACCCCTCAATGGGATTGAACCCAGTAGTTCTGAGAAATATCTGGGATGGCAGATTGACCCCTGGACTGGTAGAGATACACCAGAACTATCTGCAAAATTAACAAATTGGTCACAATGGATCAATAAGGCACCGCTGAAACCATTACAGAAAACTGACATCTGCAAAACTTATCCCATCCCCACATTCACCTACTTGGGCCCCACACTGATGTGAAAGCAGGGTTCCTCCAGTCCCTGGACCTACAGATACGATCCACTGTCAAGGAATGGCTGCATTTGCCACCGAGCACATCTCACATCATCCTAAATTCAAGCACAAGGGGTGGAGGTTTGGGTGTCACCAGGTTGACAGGATTGATCCCAAGTGCACAAGCCCAAAGATGGCAGAGACTGGCTCAGTCTTCAGATGAAACAGCCACAACAATTCTGAAAATAAAAGAAATCAAACAAGCAGATGAAAAGCTATGGATAAAAGCTGGAGGAGACAAAGAAAAGAGCCAACAATATTGGAACCCAAACCAGTAATCCAACTATCCAGTGATGGGGATGAGAAAAGAACATCAGCTTTCTGAAACCCTGAAACTGGAGAGCATCAGAATTTGCAAAATGGACCAAGCTGGTATCCCAGCACCTGGGCATTACCAACTTTGAAAGGGGGGGGACCAGCAACTTTGGGATCAACAACTACAGAGGCATCACCCACACAAAGCCTAGAACAGCACTGCAATTGAGAGCCAACGTTTACCCCACAAGACAGTTCCTGGCAAGGGGTAGACAAGCAAGGTACATCAAATCCTGCAGACACTGCCAGGCTGAGAAGGAAACATGCTCCCATATCATCAGGAACTGCCCAGCCTTGCAGGAGGCAAGACTTAAAAGGCACAACTGTATCTGTGGTACCTTATCAAAGGAAGCTAAAGAGAAAAATTGGGTGGTGTTTCAGGAACCACAGAGAAGAGATAACAACAAGTTACATAAATGGCACCTCATATTTGTGAAGGACAACCAAGCATAGGGGGTGGATGTCACTGTGATACTGACACATCTTTGGAAGACACTGCAATGGAAAAACTAGGGAAATACCAACAAATTTAGGATCTGACAAATGCAGCAGACATTGTATTTATGGGCTTTCCCCTTGGAGCACAGGGGAAATGGTACCGTAAAAATGAGGAACTTTTGAGGGACCTGTGTTTCTCCAAATGGAACAAAGAGAAGACAGCCCAGGGCCTGCCCTCCAGAGCACTCCTTACCTCTGCAGATATTGTACAATGTTTGGGAGCAAAGCACGTACTGTTGTATCCCCTTAGTTCACAACAAAGTCTCACAGCACTTCAAGTGAGTGCTGTGAATGCAGAGCCACCACAATCCAGTTAAATCTGGCCTGGATAGTGAAACAGGAGGCCAGGCCCAAAAGAGTTAACTAAGAAATTTGGGCCTGCTAACAAGTTAGCAACATCCAAAACGATCTGTGCTTGTTCTGTTCTACTTACTGGACCAAAGCTTCAAATAGTACAAGAACACGTAATAGGCCTAGAAGCAATAAATTAGAAATATAACAGGATCAGGTAAACATTTGAATAGAAGAAATAGGCCGGGAGCCAGGGCTTTTTCCAAGCTTCAGTGAGCGGGTCAAGAACAATGGAAAAGAAGGAAGGTCAAGCTGAGGAAGATGAGTTTAAGCCTCCAGACCCATCAAAATTGAGGGCCAAGAGAAGCACCGCCCCAAGCCCCGCCTGAGCTCCATCTATACTCCGCCTATTATTAATATGCAGAGATAAATGTTGGAATCACTTGAATATGCATTTAATCACATCTGAAGATTGTATAAAAATGCTGATTTTGTGTGAAGCCTTTGAGCAAGTTTGTCCAGCGCGAGCTGGCTTGCTCCCAACGTTGAATAAACAAATACCTTGCTGCTTAAAGATAAAAAGTCTCTGAGCAGTTTGTCGGACCGATTTTTCGGATTCAATAGTAGGTGGGGACGACAATGGAATCAGATCATGATGTGTCACATACCACCAATCTGTGACAAAATTCTACCAAGCCTGACCAAGGTGGACAGGCCACCCTCACTTAATCCAGAAAAAGAGCACATAGAAATTATATCTGCTATTATATGTGCCTGATAAATAGCCAAATGCCTTGTCATCTAATTAGTGATGAGCATAAATGCAGGAATGAGATTCCCACTGTCCCTACTGACTATCCAGCAAAACCACAACCAAGGGAACTGAATCACCAAGGAAAGAAGTCCCTGTGGAGCTTGACTCCAGTCTGGTGCTGTCAAGAGACACGAGAGCTGGAGAACAAGGAGGAGGCCGGGCACACGCTACTCTGATGGTTTTGTCACTTACCCACTGAGGGGGGGGGACAAGCCCCGAGGGGGGCTCTCACTTCTGGCACCAAGCACCTGGGCTCCAGGGACCAGGCAACAATGGGAGTGCACATGGGAAGCCACTGGTGGCTTTTGCTTCCCTCGGTGGGATCCGCGGGGCTGGGGCTGGGCTGCGATGGGGGAACCCACCGTCACAGGGGGTGGCAGTGGCAGGCGGCCCCTCGCTGATCAGTGCAGGGGTCCGGCTGCTCCCATCTCCCACCACACAGGAGACCTGGTGGCCCTCGAGCCAGGGCACCCACCTGTGATAAATAAATAATTGCGATCCGTGAAACGAATGGGTGATTACATCAAAATAAAACAAATGGCTCGTAAAACTTAATTACACCCCCATAAAGAAATAAAACAGACCCTTACAAGGTCAAGAAGCCTAAAATCTCCTTACTATCCTAAGAATAAAATATGGTAGAACTTTAAATCTTTAGGCACCTGTTCGTCCAAGAATGCATGAATTATGACCGGCTGTAAAGATAACACTTTTAGTTTTAGCTGTAAGAAAACCCATATATTAAATACTTAGCAAAAACCTGTAGAATGTATATATATATGATATAATTAATATGCACAAAATAATTAAGATAAATACTAAATGTACCCTGTAATATGTGTGCAGATTTAGGAAACTGGTCCCCATCTCTGTCACCCAGCCAGGTGCTTGCTTTTCCCATATAATAAACCATTATTCAAAAACTTATAGGAACTCGAGACTTTGTTTATCACCCACCCTTGGCACGCCTGGGTTGGGTGGGGCAGACATGGCATCCCACTCCCGTGCCCCGTTTCCCCCTGCCTGGCGGATCCCGCTGCCGCAGGTCCTGCTCCCCGTTCCTGGGTTCCCCTGGGCTCCGGGAACGGACTTGGCCTGGCCGCTAGAGGAGTGTCTTCCATCCGGATGGGATTCGGGGTTTTTCAATGCCTTTAGTCTTTCATCTGCTCCTCTCCTCTCCACGGCCAAAGGGACAGCACTCTGGCTCGCCTGCGAACAAAGGCAATCAAAGGCAGTCATCTCATTAAGCATTAAATCCATAAACGACCAATCAGGATCTTGGTTTCTAACACTCCTTTCAAAATGTTTCACTATCTCACTGGAATCATCTCGGTACCCCTTAACCACTCCCTTCCAATTATCAAGGTCTGCTGTACTCAAAGGGACCTTTACTCTCACCACCTCTCCTGCCCGTCCTACTCCCTGCCCAAGGGGGGCCCGGAGCTGGGGGCTTTTGGCTCCTTTTACTCCTCCTGTGCGGTGATGGGGGTGCTGCCGCTGGCTCCTGCTTCACTGCCATCACTGCTGGATTCATCTCCTGATGCCACTGCAGGGGCTTCAGGTCCCGCGGGGGGGAACTGGGGGTGTGCTGCTCTCAATTCTTCCCGATCTATAACCCCGGGAGACACAGGGTCTCTCCCTTTCCTTGTTTTAAGGCACCTTTGCCCGATGCTGCATGATGAGCAGCACCTTTTTATCTTTTGCTTCTCTTTCCCCCCGTCCTTTTCTAATGCTATTAACAGGGGATCCTGGAGTGAAACGTTTCTCCTGCAATCTCTCTGCCATTCTGGATGGTTTCTCAAACAGAAAAACCTATCTCCACATATTGCCTCGTTACCTTTTCCATTACGCCTTAAAAATAACATTAATTGCAAAACTGTATTATAATTTAAAGTTCCATTCGGCAGCAAACTTTCTCCCTCGTCTCATTTATACAAAGGCCACCATTATCTGCAAGATTTAATAGATTTAATCGTGTTAGCCTTATTGACACCACTTCCACTCACACCACCCAGATCTCTCCAGCGGCTTAAAATACAGCCCAGAGGACTCTTTTTCACAACTTTCTTACTCTGGCTATTTCCCACAATAATTTACAGGTGCTTTCCTACCTCCTTGCCTTTTACCAACCCTTAAATACAACTGTTTTTTAAGTTAGGAAGTGCGGGAAATAAATACTGGGAAATTGATGAAAATTAGTGCCACGGGAAATAAAAACTCCTAATCCCACTGCCTGCACCAGACACTGAGATGTTAACAAGTGCGAATTAAAATGAGTGCTACAGAACAATAAGAAACTCTTTTCTTACCACACTGCTTGCAGCAAACATTAAGATGTTAATAGCTGTTAATTAAAACTCGTGTCACAAAAAGAATAAGAAAACTTTTCCCATTCACACAACCTACACCAGACACCGAAATGCCAACACTTGCTAATTAAAATCGCTGCTATAAGACAATAACAAGACTTCTCTCACAGCACCTACACTGAGTTGCCAACACCTCCTGATTAAAATCGGTGCTGCAAGACAAAACAAGGAAACTTCTCACTCACACCACCCCCACCAGACGCTCAGATGCCAACGCGTGCCCATTAAAATCGGTGCTGCAAAACAAAAAGAAAACTTTTCTCGCTCACAGCATCTAACCCAGACAATAAAATACCAACACGTGTCCATTAAAATCGCTGCTGCAGGACAAGAAAAAATTTCCCACTCGCAGCAGCTACACCAGACACTGAGATGCCAACAGCTGCTGATTAAAATCGCTGCTACAGGACAAGAACACTGCTCTCACAGTACCTACACCAGACATTCAGACACCAACACGTGCCCATTAAAATCGCTACAAGACAATAACAAAACCTCTCTCACAATATCCCCACCAGACACTCAAATGCCAACACGTGCCCATTAAAATCGGTGCTGCAGTAGAAGAAAAAATCTTCTCTCACTCGCAGCACCTACCCCAGACACCGAGATGCCAACACGTGCGATTAAAATCGCTGCTACAAGACAAGAAAGAATCTTCTCTCACTCACAACACCCCTACCAGACACTCAGACGCCAGCACGTGTCGATTAAAATTGGTCCTACAAGACATCTTCTCTCACTCACACCGGACACTAAGCCAACAGCTCCTGATTAAAATCGCTGCTAGAACACAAGAAAACTGCTCTCACAGCATCTACTGCAGAGACGCCAACACGTGCCGATTAAAACCGATGCTACAGGACAAAAAGAAAACTTTTCTCGCTCACAGCATCTAACCCAGACAATAAAATACCAACACGTGTCCATTAAAATCGCTGCTGCAGGACAAGAAAAAATTTCTCACTCACAATACCCACACCAGACACTGAGATGCCAACAGTTGCTGATTAAAATCGCTGCTATAGGACAAGAAAAAAAATCTTCTCTCAGCTCACAACACCCCTACCAGACACTCAGACGCCAACACGTGCCCATTAAAATTAGTAGTACAACACAAGAAAACTTCTCTCCCTCACAGCACTCACACTGGACACTCAGATGCCAACACGTGGTGATTAAAATCCCTGCCACAAGACAAGAACACTGCTCTCACACTACCTACATCAGACACTCAGATGCCAACACCTGCCGATTAAAATCGGTGCTATAAGACAAGAAAACATCTTCTCTCACTCGCAGCACCCACACCAGACACTCAAATGCCAACACGTGCCCATTAAAATCGCTGCTACAACACAAGGAAACTTCTCTCACTCGCAGGACCCACACCAGACACGCAAATGCCAACACCTCCTGACTAAAATCGCTGCTACAAGACAAGAAAACATCTTCTCTCACTCGCAGCACCTACCCCAGACACCGAGATGCCAACACGTGTCCATTAAAATCGCTGCTACAAGACAAGAAATCTACTCTCGCTCACAGCACTCACACTGGACACTCAGATGCCAACACCTGCTGATTAAAATCGCTGCTGGAACACAAGAAAACTACTCTCACAGCATCTACTGCAGAGACGCCAACACGTGCCGATTAAAATCGATACTACAGGACAAAAAGAAAACTTTTCTCGCTCACAGCATCTAACCCAGACAATAAAATACCAACACGTGCCGATTAAAACCGATGCTACAGGACAAAAAGAAAACTTTTCTCGCTCACAGCATCTATCCCAGACAATAAAATACCAACACGTGTCCATTAAAATCGCTGCTGCAGGACAAGAAAAAATTTCTCACTCGCAGCAGCCACACCAGACACTCAGATGCCAACAGCTGCTGATTAAAATCGCTGCTGCAGGACAAGAACGCTGCTCTCACAGTACCTACACCAGACATTCAGACGCGAACAAGTGCCCATTAAAATCGGTGCTACAAGACAATAACGACTTCTCTCACAGCACCCACACTCAGACGCCAACACCTGTTGATTAAAATCGCTGTTTTAAGAACACTGCTCTCACAGTAGGCACACCCGACACTCACATGGCAACACCTGACGATTAAAATCGGTGCTACAGGATAACAAAAAATCTTCTCTCACTCGCACCACTTATGCCAGACACTCAGATGCCAACAGGTGCCCTTTCACCAACCCTTAAATGCAACTCTTTTAGTTAGGAAATGTGGGAAATAAATTGTCGGAAGCTGATGAAAATTAGCGCCACAGATGATAAGAAAAACTTCTCCTCATCACACTGCCTACACCAGGCACTAACATATTAATCAGTGCTAATTAAAATTAGTGTCACAGAACAAGAAAAAAGTCTTTTCTGGCCGCACTCCTTGTATCGGACACTAAGATATTAACAGCTGCTGATTAAAACTCGTGTCACAAAAATAGAAGACAACTTTTGCCATTCACAATACCCACACCAGACACTGAAATGGCAACACGTGCTGATTAAAATCGCTGCTACAAGAGTAAAACTTTGCTCATAGTACAGCACCTACACCAGACACTGATGCCAACACGTGCCGATTAAAATCAGTGCTATAAAACAAGGAAACTTCTCTCACTCACAGCACTCACACCAGACACTCAGATGCCAACACGTGCCCATTAAAACCCGTGCTACAAGACAATAAGAAAACTTCTCTCACAGCAGCTACACCAGACACTGACAGCTATACTTCACACACTCTGCACTCACCAAACTTCTGAAATAATTTATTAAGACCCACAAGCTTTGCCTTACACACCGTACACGACCTCCGAAACAGAAACAATTTACCGGGACACACACGAACTCCGAAACAGAAACAATTTACCGGGACACACACGAACTCCGAAACAGAAACAATTTACCGGGACACACACGAACTCCGAAACAGAAACAATTTACCGGGACACACACGAACTCCGAAACAGAAACAATTTACCGGGACACACACGAACTCCGAAACAGAAAGCGGCTTACAGGTACTTTCCAGTGACCGGTCACCCGAAACCAAATTACACGAAACAAATACCTTCAATTGGTCGCAGAGGTCCCCGTCTGCTCCCGCAGCGAGCCCAGGGAAGTGAGGAGTCCCTTCGGCAAAATCCCGAGGGCGCCCCAGGGAGTCCCTGCCTCCAGCGGAGTCTGCAGCCGAGCACAGGGTGACTCCCGCCTGGCTGGCCGGAACTGAGGCCGGCAAAAGCCGACGGTAGGAAAACCCAATAGCCACAGGTCCTATTAAGCCGCTATTTGTTTATTACGGCGCAGGGCGAAAACAGGACACCTCCAACCAACACGCGCACAGCCTCCCCCCTCACAGCTCCCCTTTTCTACAACTACGTCATACATATTCATTGTGCATTTTACATATTCATGACCTACCCGAGACTGGGCGGTGTTCGATGTCCATCTCGGCACACGCCTTCTGCCGCCTGCGCGCTTCTCTCCCGTGGCCGTCCCGGGCGGTCGTAGGGGATGAAGGCTCAGAGTCTTCCTCTCTCCGAACTGTCCCCTCGCTCTCGGAGCATGCGCAGTCTCTCAGCACCGGCCCCTGGCGGCAGCTCCTCATTGGCTGCCCGGCTGCTCGGTGTCCCATTGGTTGTCTGTTGGTTACGCTTGGCTGCGCCGCGCGCTCTCCCATTGGCTGCCCCTTCCCGCCATCCCGCAGCTTTCCCATTGGCTGCCCCCCTTCCCGCCATCCCGCAGCTTTCCCATTGGCTGCCTCTGGGCGCCTCCCCATTGGCTGCTCCCGGCCAACATGGCTGCTCCCTTAGCGACCGCCCCGGAACCTGAAACTGCACTTATTCAACTCTGCAGCTTCAATTGTCCCTTAGCAGCAGCAGCGTAACATCTTCTCGTAATAAGTAAGCAATGATAAAATAATTTGCTCATCAAAAAAAAAAAAATATTGTATATTATAGCTAATGCTTGGTTGGGACTGGGGAGTTGTGAGCTGCGGAATAGTTAACTGCTGTATTATTATTATTATGAGTTGACTGTCCTGCAACTGGCAGTTCCCAAGTTGGCAAAGAGAGAGTATCTTGCTTTGCTGAGCGCGTGTACCATATCCTGCTTTTCTAAAAATATTGCCTAAGTTACTCATTAGGAAAGAAGAAGAGAACGAGGATCAGAGGGTCAAGGATGGAGATGATAAAGAAGAGCCAAGGAGAACATCTGGACCATCTGGACACCTTCCCACAGTCAGCTCCAAGGACATTGGGCTAATTAAAGCTGTTGATGGAAAGTACTGATGGAAAGTCCCTGGCACTTGAAATGGGCCCACAACAGAACCACCCAGAACGACCCCAAGCCCAATCGAGAGCTAACAGTGACTGTGGGAGGGGAGTTGGAAAAGTATAAAAGTTGCTGTTTGTCTTTATTGGGCTTGTGGGGAGCAGGGGTCTCTCCAGGCCACCCAGCATACTGATTGGCTTATCTGCACTTTATAGAAATCTCACAATAAAGTTTGCTGCTAAATTTGGATTTGGTTTATTTACCTATAACACTCCCCCCGGTGAACCTCACGCGTTTCTGTTCCTACGCCCAGAAGTCGGGCTGCTGCTGGCAGCATGAGTCAAAGAAACCTCTGCCAACCTGAAAAGCACCTTTATTCCGGCCGGGGAATGCAAAGGGGCAGCTGTTCTCCCCAGGGCACTCCCCCGAGCCAAGAAATAACACAGCCTTTTATACAGTGTGAAAGGAGCAAGCTCAAAATTATCTTTACACACACTCTTTTTGCAGTTTGTTTTATCTAAATAGACACTCAGTTTTACCTCCTATTCTTACCATTATGGAGTAGTTACATAAAGTTTTATCACTTCAAACAGTTACAGGTTATAAGTATACACTCCTTTGCAGTTTGTTTTATCTAAATAGACACTTAGTTTTACCTCCTATTTTACCATTATGGAGTAGTTACATAAAGTTTTATCACTTCAGGCAGTTTCAGGTTCCCCACCCCTCTCTAGGTGCTAAAAAGCCTTCCCCACTCTCTAAGCTTTTTATCTCAATTGCCCACAGTTCGGTCTGACCTAACAATGTGTAATGTTTATACTTATGTACAATGAATATTCATGTAGCAGCTGGAAATAAATGTAGAACAACTATCTTCTTTGGGTGTGACAGGCGTTGGGAGTTGTTGAACCCCTTCCCTGATCACCCAGCGCTGAATTTGCTTTTATCACATAATAAAATTCTGATTGGAAATTGCCCGGCTGGGTTTCTGTTTCTCACACTCCCCTGGGTTTGGGACCTGCCTGACCCCCCTGGGGGGCCCAGGCACCTCTGTGAGGATTTTATCGCTTGGAGCAAGGGAGTTACCTCCGGGCAGCAGATAAAGAAAACATCGCAGCACCCTGCAGGAGAAAGTTGTTTCTTCCCACGTTAAAGCTTTTCCCTGGCAGCGAGAGTTTCCTTGAGTGGGCATTAAGGTTTTCCATCCTCGGTGTTTCTTCAAATGTTTTCTACACCTACACTCTGTGTGTGTGTGTGTGTCTGTGTGTCTGTCTGGGAGTCTCTGTGTGTCTGTGTCTCTTTGTCTGTGTCTGTGTTGCAGCAGTGGGGGGGCCCGGCCTTTGCAGGGTGGCAGCTCCATGTCTGGAGAGATTTATTTCATTGAAAAACTGACAAGTAAAAACCAAACCAAACCAAAATGCAGTGCTGCAAAAGGGAAACAAACAACACCAGCACCCCCCCAACATCCCTTCTCTGGCCCCCTCTACCTCTCATGCCCCAAAATAAAAAAAATACATAAATAAGTAAGTAACTACAGGCACTCCCCACCACCAACACAAAAACAAATACCTCCCTTCACACCCCTATGGCACCAGTACAGGCCAGTATGAGACCAGTACAGACCAGTTTGGACCTGTATGGACCAGTCTGAGACCAGTAAGCACAACCATGGTACCAGTATGGGCCAATATGGACCCATAGGGGCACCAGTACAGCACCAGGGTGGACCAGGACAGGCCCCAGTGACACCAGTATGGCAGCAGAATGGGCACCAGGGCTCCCAGGGCTCCCAGGATGGCCCCAGTATGGGCGTCAGGGCTTCCAATGTAGGAGTCTCCAGTTCTCCCAGTATGGGGGCACCAGGGCTCCCAGTGTATCCAGTACTTTCAGGATGGGGTCAGCAGTACTCCCAGAGCTCCCAGTATGGGGTCACAAATACTTCCAGTACAGGCCCAAGGGTTCCCAGTATGGGCTTCAGTCACAGGGGCTCTTGGGGGTCCCCTGGCTTCCCAGCCCCTCCCCCACTCTGGCAATGGGTGTTTCCAGCCCCTCCCCCATCCCCAAAGGGGCTCCTGCCTCTCCCCCTCCTCAGAAATCAGTCTCAGTCTCTTCCCCACCCGCCAATAGGGGTCCCAGTGACCCCCAACTATTTCCCACTCCTCAAGTGCCTTCCAAGTCTCTCTCAGCCCCACAAGTCCCTCCCTGCCCCCCAAGTGCCCTCCAGCCCCATCAGGGATGCTCCAACCCCTTCAGCATCTCCAGAGCCTCCACTGGACCCACTCCAGGAGCTCCAGGACACTGTTGTCATGAGGAGCCCGGACCTGGACACTCCAGATGTGCCTCCCCAGGGCTGAGCAGAGGGGTGGGATCCCGTCCCTGACCTGCTGGCAAAGCTCTTCCCGATGCATCCCGGGATCCCATTGGCCCCCTTGGCCCCCAGGGCACACGGCTGGTCAGGGACAGCTCATTGCCCACCCAGACCCCCAGGTCCTTCTCCGCAGAGCTGCTCTCCAGCAGGTCCCCCCAGCCTGGACTGGGACTGTTCCTCCCCCGGTGCAGGACCTGCACTTGCCCTCGTGCAATTCCAGACGGTTCCCCTGTGCCCATCTCTCCAACCTGTCGATGTCCTTCTGGGATATGGGACACTCCTCCCAGCTCTGTGTCAGCAGCAAAGCTGCTGAGGAGGCATCGACCCCTCCTGCACCCATTGATGGACAAGTGACACAACACTGGTCCCAGTATAGAACCCTGGGGGACACCACTGGTGACAGGCCCCAACTGGACCCTGTGCTGCTGATCCCAACCCTCTGGGATCTGCCCTTCAGCCAGTTCCCCACCCACCTCACTGTCCACTCATCCAGCCCAGCAGCACGTTGGGAGAGACAGTGTCCAAAGCCTGGCTGAAGTTCAGGGGGATGATATCCACTGCTCTCCCCTCCATCCATCATTGTTGTGTCATTGTCAAGGGCAGTCAGGTTGGTCAAACGTGATTTCCTTTTAGTCAATCCATGCTGACCACTCCTGATCACCTTCTTGTCTTCCTGGGTAGAGATGGCCTCCATCAGGAGGTCCATGGTCATAATCTTGCTCACTGTCCTGCTGCCTCTTTGTTCAAGACTGAACTCCACAATCTTGTGGTCACTGCAGCCAAGGCTGCCCCCAACCTTCACATCTCCAACAAGGCCTTCCCTGTTGGTCAGTGTGAAGTGCAGCAGCAGCATTCCTTGGGGGATCCTCCACTCCCTGTGAAAGGAAGTCGTCATCAGTGCTTTCTAGGAACCTCCTGGACTGTTTGTGCTTTGCTGTGTTGTTTCTCCAGCTGATGGCAGGGCAGTGAAAGTGCCCCACAAGAACCAGGGCCTGTGACTTTGTGGCTGTTTCCAGCTGCCTGTAGAAGGCCTCATACACTTCCTCCCCTGGATCCAGTGGGATGTAGCAAACACCCACACCAATGTCACCCAGACCAGGCTGCCCTTTAATCCTGACCCACAGGGTCTCACTCACTCATCATCCTCACCAAGACAGAGCTGGGCACATTCCAAGTGTTGCCTCACATCAGGCACTTCTACCATGGCCCCTTCCTGCTCTGTCTCTCCTGAGCAGTGTGGGGCTCTCCAGGACAACATTCCAGTCCTGGCAGCTGTCCCACCACGGCTCTGTAGTCCCAGTGGGATCAAAGTCCTGGGACTGCTTGCAGGTCTCTGGTTGCTCCTGTTTGCTCCCATACTGGGTGTGTTGGTGTACAGGCACCTAATAGAAGTGTTTGGTGGAGACAATATCCCAGTGGGAAAGCAAAGGGATAAGCCCCAGGCCTGTGTAGTGATTGTGTCTTTGGCTGCCTGTGCTTGATCCAGGAGTTCCCTCTTAATTCTCCTTTTCCTATGAGGGACATTCTCCAGTGTTTCCCTCTTGGCTTCAATTATCCCAGGAGTCCCTGGCTCGTCTCTGTAAGATGTCAGGTGTGCTCCAGTGTGGCTGCTCCATCTCAGAGTCACTGCAGAGGGCCCTCCCAGGTACCTTGTCCCCTTAAGTTTTTCATATCCTCCCACAGTTTTCCAGGGACAAACCTGAGATTGTGCCTCTCCCCCATCGTATCTAATTAAAAGCCCTGTGACCCTGCAGGGCCTCATGGAACCAAAGGGATCCTGGGACACTGCAGAAACTCATGGAAACAAAGGGACCCTGGGACACTGCAGAAACTCAGGGAAACAGAGGGACCCTGGGACACTGTGGAACCTGGTGGAACCAAAGAAACCCTGTGACACTGAGAAACCTCATGAAGTCAAGGGGACGTTGTGACATTGTGGAGCCTCGTGGAACCAAAAGAATTCTGGGACACTACAGAACCTGATGGAACCAAAGGAATTCTGGGACACTACAGAACCTGATGGAACCAAAGGAACCCTGGGACCCTGCGGAACCTCAGGGAACTGAAGGAGCCCTGGGACATTGCGGACCCTCGTGGAATCGAGGGGCCATTGTGCCACTGACAAGCTCTGTCAGGGTTTAACCCCAGTCAGCAACTGTGGAGACGTTCGCTCACTCCCACACCAGCCAGAGCAGGGGCAGACTTGGAAGGATAAAAGCTGGAAAACTCTTGGGTTGAGGTAAAAGACACTTTAGAGGGAGAGCAAAACTGGGCACATGAGCAAAGAAAAGCAAAGAATTAATTCAGCACTTCCTATGGGAAGCAGGTGTTCAGCCACCTGCAGGGGAGCAGGGTCCCATCCCACAGAATGCTTCCTGGGGAAGACAGATGCCATCACTCCAAACCCTTCCTTTTCCTTCTTCTTCCCCTCCCTTTCTATCCTGAGCATGATGTCATGTGGTCTGGAATATCCCTTGGGTCAGTTTGGGTCCCCTGTCCCGGCTGTGTCTCCTCACAGCCTCCCAACTTCCTTGCCAGCCTGGCCCTCCGAAAAGCAGAAAAGGCCTTGGCTCTGTGTGAGCCCTGCTCAGCAACAACCAAAACATCTCTGTATTATCAACCCTGGGTTCAGCACAAATCCAAAACACGGCCCTGTACCAGCCACTGGGAAGAAAATCAACTCTACCCCAGCTGAAACCAGCCCAAACTGTGACCAAAGTAGTTGTATTTTTAAAAACAGAGTCTATGCAGCAGTGGGGAAAGATGCTGGAAAATTCTTTTAACTGTAATACAATAGTGTTTGATCCCTACATCTGTGACTAATAGCCTTGTGGCAGCTCTTGCTTCCTTATTTCCCTATATCAGTGATTAACACGTCCTTGCAAATGCCTTAGTTTTGAGAACAAGGATTGTGTGTGAGAGCAAAGAATGGTAAGAGAAGTACATTATGACATGACCACATGTCTGAGATACTCTCACGGAGAAAAGATTCCTTGGAAGCTCAGGAGCCATATTCAAGTAAGTCCATGAAGGTAATTAGTACCTCTGCATGTACTCAGGAAATGTAATGAATATGTAATAGGAATGTCATGACTATTAATTTCATGACTCTAAAGTGGTCTGTGGGGTTGCTGGGTGTGCATGCTTTATGGAGCTATCTTCATGCACCCAGCACACTGAATGAAGTAATGTGGGCTTTCTAACCCAAAAAACTGGTTGGAGAGTTTGTTTCCCAGTTTTCGGTGCCAGAACCTCATGGACCCAAAGAGACCCTGTGACACTGTGGGGGCTCATGGAACCCAAGGGACCCTGGGACACTGTGGGGGCTCATGGAACCCAAGGGACCCTGGGACACTGTCAGGAGCCTCGTGGTGCCCAGGGCTGAGGAATCCCGTGGGTGCAGGTGGCTCAGGGAGCAGCTGCAGTTGGAGCTGTGGGATGAGCTCTGGGTGAGGGGCCTCAGACCAAAGGCCGTGAGCTGCCGACCCTGGAGCAGCCAAGGGAGAGAACACTTGGAGACAGGGCAGGAGCCCAGGGCTCAGCAGGAAGAGCAGTTTGTGTGCTTGGAGTGTGAGGAGATAAAACCCCATGGAGTTTTTTATTGGGGGTCCCTCCTTGAGGCACCAACTCAGGGTGTTTCTGTGTTTCTTCACCAGGAATGTTTTCTTGTTTTTACAACATCAGAGACTCTGCCATGGGAAACCTGCAATGGAAGCAGTGAGGAAACCTGGTCTGACTGGAGAGTGGGGGGTGTGGGGAGTCACAGGGGATCCGTCGGGTCACTGGAGCTGCTGCTGCTGGGAAGGGGCCTGAGTGTCAGCAGTGCCAGTCTGGGCTGGTGGGAGAGTGACTGCCAGGGAGTCCTGGGAATGGTGAGCCTGGGAAGTTGCCTTAAGAGTGTGAGGGGGAATCTCGTGTGCAGAGACCCCCAGGAGCCCCCTGAGCCGCTCTGCTCATGGCAAGGATGCAGAGAAGACAGAGTTACTGAACACCTTTGCCCTGACAAGACTAGCTCTCAGGGATCTCTGGCCTGGGAGACCAGGCTATAGGAATGTTGGAAGGAAGACCTTGCCTTGCTCAAGGAAGATTGGGTCAGAGAACACCTCCAAAAACTCTCCCCCCACAAGTGCATGGGACACTTGATGACCTCCTGTCACCAAGGGGACCCTGTGACACTGTGGGACCTTGTGGTTATCAGTCTCTTCCAAACGTTGTGTGCAACTACAGAGAGGCAAAACAGTGGAGCCTGAGCGTGTTGATCCAAACTATTCCCATCTCACCTGAAGATGTCCTTGCTAACAGAGGTCCTGTGTGTTCCCTCTGCTCTCTGGGCACTTGCATCCTTTGAGAGCTGCCCATCACTCTGGTAGCCAAGAGCACAGGGCGGGGGATCCCCTGGAGGGGGAGCAGAGACATCTTTCATAGATCACCTTGCTCAGAGCCCCATCCAACCTGGCCTTGAATGTTTGCAGGGATGGGGCTTCCACCACCTCCCTGCAAATGTGTTCCTGTGTTTCAGCATTCTCACTAGAAAATAGTTCTTCTTTATCTCTTGTCTGAACTTACACTTTTTTAGTTTAAAACCCTGACCCCCTGTCCTACTCTGACAGGCCCTACTGAACCCTTTGCCCACATGTCTCTAAAAAGCTGCCTTGAAGTACTGGAAGGCCCCAAGGAGGTCTCCCCACAGCCTTTTCTTCTGCAGGCTGAAGAGCCCCCACTCTCTCAGCCTGTCTCCATCTGAGAGGTGCTGCAGCCCTGGGATGCCCTTGGTGGCCTCCTCTGGAAGTGCCCCAAGAGGTGCGTGTCTTTGCTGTGCTGAGGAGCCCATGGAGCTGCAGGAGATGCCAGGGCTGGCAGGGGAATCCCCCCAAGCCATTGCCATTGCGGGCGGGTGCGTTGCAGACAGCCAGAGGAGCCCAGAGCTGGAGGCAGCACTGCAGGAGGGGTCTCAGCTGAGCGGAGCAGAGGGGCAGAACCCCCCTCCCCTGCTGCCCACGCTGTGGGATGAGCCCAGGACACGGGGGGGGTTGTGGGCTGTGAGCTCCCATTGCTGGCTCCCATCCTGCTTTTCATCCCCCACTATCCCCACGGCCTTGGATGCAGGGCTGCTCTCCATCCCTTCAGCCCCGAGCCTGGCCCTTGAGATCTGGGGGCATTTGACACCCGCTGGCTCCTTTGATCCCCTTTCCCATCCCTCCCAGAGCCCAGGGAAGGACTGAGGGGCCTTGGCTGATTGTCCCTGACCCTCCCCTGCCCCGACACCAAGCTGTGCTCCTTGGGGACGGTGCTTGAACAGCCCCAGTCAGACCCTGTTTCCCGCTGTGCCCCCAAACCACCGGGTGCCCCAGGGGACGTGGGAACACACATGGACACAGGAAGCCACCCATGGATGTGGGAACACACCCAGACAGACACAGAGCATTTGTTTTGCTGCAGGGGTTTATTGATTCTTGCAGGGAAATTGCCAGGGCACCCAGGGGATCAGGGGGGTCCTCCAGGGATGATCATCTCCTCATGCCGCTGGAGGGGGCCAGGACACGGGTGTCACCACCACTTCCAGTCCTGAAAGACAGAGCCCAAAATGTCACCCGTGATGTCCAATGGGACTTGAGAGGGGCCTTGTCCCCACCCCTCTCCCTGCAGGCACTGCTCACCTCAGACATCCAGGGATGCAGCCGCACGTTTCTCACGAACAAGCCCCACCAACTTCTCAACCACAGGGGGCTGGGGACAAAGACAGGGCTAGAGACACACTGGGCTGAACTGGGATGTACTGGGAGCCAGGGACAAGCAATGGGGTCCTTGGGGAAGGTGCCTCTGGGCAGAAACGGGGTCCAGGAGCTTGTGTGGTCTTGCCCAGGAGCACTGGGGGGTCCTGGCAAAGAGGCACAGCTGGGGAAGGGGCTGATCCTGGGGCATCTGGGGGGAGCCCTGTGATGTCAAGGATTGGAATGCAACAGGGGCCCTTGGGAATTGGGTTCCTGGGAAACGTCTGGGGGGCAGGGGTGTTCTCTGGGGAGGCAGTAGGGTGCACTGGGGTATGCTGGGTCAGACTGGGAAGGCCAGGAGTGTCATGGCCATGTGAGGGGAGGTCCCGACTCAGGCAGAACTCCTGGTACCCACCTGAGCCGTCTTCAGGATCTCAACTTCCACTAAATCCAGCTGGAGAGAGACCAAGAGCCCTGGCTGGTCACTGGGATGTCCCCGGTGCCAGCGAGGGATGGGGGGACCAAAGTGTCCCCCAGTTCCCAGACTGGATGCCCTCCAGTCCCCCCGGCCCACTCACCTCCCGCAGATCATTTTGGGTTCCTGCCAAGAGTGCCTGGGCAAGGAGAGCAAAGGGTTAAGCAGGATTGGCCCCTGTGGGGCTGGGGGAGGGACACGGGTGTCCCCAGCCCCCCCAGCCCAGGGCTGCCCCCGTCTGAGGGGGAAAATCCCTTCTGCTCCCCCCGCTCCCACTGCACCCAGTTTCACCTCCAACCCCTGTGCCTGCAGGGCCCAGGGTGGGGATGGAGACAAGGAGAGCCAGGGGAATTCAGGGCCTGCAGGGAGGGTGGGGGGAGGTTGGGGGGGACCCAAAGATGCTGAATTGGGGGGAACTGGGGAGCCCACGGGACTGGGATTGGGGTGTTGAAGGGGCCCTGTGTGGGATGCAGGGGAGGGGAAAGGAATTCAAGTGTAGGGACATGGGGACTGCAAGGGAGAGGCTTGGTGGGGACAGGAGGAGGAGGATGGAGGAGGACAAAAATGAGGGCACTGGGAGATGGTTGGGAGTGGAGAGGGATGCAAGGAATGGCCTTGGGAGGTACCAGGGCAGTGGCCTGGGTGAAAGGCAAAGGTCTGAGGGGAAGGATGGAAAGAAAAGCTTTGGGAATGATCAGTGGGAGGATGTTTGGGGACCCTGGGTAGGACACAGAGCAGATCCTGGGGAGGAGATGCCTGAGGGGACCAAAAAGGATGGGATGGGAAGCCCAAGGGGTGGGATTTGGGAGCACCATTAAAAGAAACAGTTGGGGGCCCTCCCAGCAATTGACAGTGGACCTCCTTTGTCAGGGACCTCCCTGGTCAGGTTCCCTGAGCATCTGGGGCTCTGGGCACAGGGAGATTTGCAGTGGAAGTGAAGAGAGGCAATAGTGGGAGGGAGAAGCTCCAGTGCCCAGCACTGGAGGTCAGGGAGAGCAGAGGATCCTCTGGACTGGGAGAGGGAGAGGCCCAAGCAAGGATTTTTGGGATCATAGCCACAATTCCATCCTGCAGCAGAGCTACTCTCCTGCAGGCAGGAGCATCCCCACCCTGAGCCCATGGCCGTGGCATGGGGGCCTCACCTTGGCATCTGCCGGGGGGCTCAGCAGGATGGTGAAGAGCAGGGCCACGCTGAGCACAGCGACCTTCATCTTCCTCTGGGCCTGGGCAGCGCTGGCTGAGGCTGCACAAGGGCAGGAGCACATTTATCCCTGCCGGGACTCCTCCCTGACCCTCCTCGAGAGCCCCCGGGGCAAAGCCCGGCTGGGCACAGCCCCCAGCCCTGGCCACAAGCCCAGCCCTGGCACAGAGTCCATCCCGCCTGCGGCACCCATCCAGCCACCTTCCCCGGCATCCCTCCAGCTTCCTGCACGGGGCAGCTGCCCCTGGAAGGGCCCAGGCCCCTGGGGGTGCCAAGGGGGTGGGCAGGGAGCTGAAAGCAGCTGCATACCCTGTGGGGACAATCCCACACAACACAATCCATCCTCCAACAGCCCCCAAAGCCTGATCCACCCATGTGCTCCTGCCCATCCCTTCCCAGAGCTTTCCCTCTGGGACACCCCAGAGCTCAGCCCAGCCCCAAACCCGGCGTGTCTGAGCACAATTGTCCCTGTTCCACTCCAGCCCTGTGGGGAAAGAAGGGGGCTGCCACTGAATATGATTTGGGAAAATCCCACCTCCTTAGGTGGGAGAACAATGGGGGACCTGGGCAGTGGGAACAGCCCCGTGACTGGGATCTCCAGGCACTGGAGGCACTGGGGAGCACTGGGCAATGTTGGGCACCTGGAGACAAGGGGAAGGCTTGGGGAATTGCTCGGATGTGTCAGTTCCCAGATGCAGCCCACCCCATTTCCCAGCACTGCAGGCCCCAAATGGGTCCAGTCTCCAGCCCCAGAGCAGAGCCCAGGGGGGAAGATCCCCTGCCTTGTCCTGCCTTTGTCACAGCCGGGGCCACCCACATCACCTGGGTCCCGCTCTGCAGAGCTGCCCCACACGGGGGGGTTCCAAGGGACCCCATTCCCAACAAGGCTCCGTGTCCAGCTCTGTCCCTGGCTGGGACTTAGCCTCAGCTCCCCACAGGCCCTTGTCCCCACACGGTGTCTGTCCATGGCCCTGGGCCCACGCCAGCGCTGGCCCTGGGCAGGATGTGGCCATGCAGAGGGACAGCCTGAAGGGGCCCTTGTCCCCAGGCAGCCACTTGGAGCTAATTGGGCAAACAGAGCTCCCCTGCCAGCAGGAGGGGTGTTTGTCCCTGCCAGCACCTCTGATAAGCCCTGTTTGCCCATGGCCTGAGGCAGCAGGAAGCCATTCAGCAATCCCGGGGCTTTCCAGCCCTGTCTGATCCGGGCAGTCTGGGAAGGGGGGAGGTCAAGGCAGCCTGGACACCCGGGCTCCCCTCAGGCCTGGCAGAGCAGGGCAGAGCTGGGGGCACGGGCAGGAGCAGGTCCTGGGGCACCCCACAGCCCTGGGGCTCCCTTGCTGCCCTCAGGACAGGCCGGAGCCCAGAGGTGGGGGCAGCGCCCAAAGCCTTGCTGAGCTCCAGGCACACAACAGCCACAGCTCTGCTCTCCTCCTGCCAGCCAGCTGGGCCATCCTAGATGGCAATCAGGTGGGTCAACCCTTGGTGAATCCATGCTGACCACTCCTGATCCCCTTCCTGTTATCCATGTGCTCAGAGGGCCTCCAGGATGAGCCATTCCAGCCCATTCCAGGGATGGAGGTGGGGCTGACTGGCCTGCAGCTCCCTGGGTCCTTCTTGCCCTTTTGGAAGAGTGGGATGACACTGGCTCTCATCCAGCCCTCAGGCCCCTCTCCTGACTGACACAGCCTTTCAAAGATCATCAGCAATGGCCTCCCTGCGGTGTCCAGCAGCTCCCAAATGCATCTGACAGGGCCCATGGACTTGTGGATGCCAAGTTTGCCCAGGAGATCTCAACCCAGATCCCCCTTGACCATGGGAAAGTCTTTCTTCCACCATTTCTTTTCACTGCTCTCCTGGGTCAGAGACTCCTCAGGGCTGGTTTTCTATTCCAGAAGGGGTGACTCCACCGCTCCCCTTCCTGGCCTGCTTTGCCAAAACCCCTGGAGCCATTCATGACAACACTCCAACCCTGGAGCCATCCCACCATCTCTCTGGGAGATCCAGGTCTCCAACTGCACAGGATCTCCAAATCTCTGTGTTTGTTTCCCTACCTTGTGCTTTGCTTTCCAGGCACTTCACTGAGGTGTTGGAAAGGGTCTGTTTGCCAGGAGGGCTGCAAGAGGACACCCCCTTGTCAGGCCTTGAGGCCGCTCCCTGGGCTGCTGGACCTTCCTGGAAGTTTCCCCACTGGAGCCTTGTCTTGCTGCCTGGTTGGTCTCCAGAACTCTGCCCTTCCCATGTCTTTCCTAGTTGAAATCCCTCCTTCCCAGGTTGGCTCAGACACCCGTGTCCCGTTTCTTGAGGTGGATCCTGTGTCTCCCAATCCCCTGCTGATCTTCAAACAGGGTGCCATGCTTCCTCTGGAAACTCCTTCTGTCTGATATGTGCCACAGTCATTCAAGCTGTGCTTCCCAATCTCCATCCACTTCCAAATCCATCCAGCAGCCCGTGGGACAGGAAAATAATGCTCTGGTTTAGTGCTCTGCCTACGAGGGTGTGAGAAGCACTTTTAGGAGTCCTGAGCTGGGGATCAAAGGGTCTGGTGGTGAAAACCTGTCTTGGGTTCTGAAGGCAGAGGAAGGTTTGCCTGATCCACGGGAATCCCAGGTGTCCCTGGGTTTGTTCCCATGATGATACAGACGCCTGTCACGGCTTCAAAGAAGTAAAAATACCCTGAGAAGTGGTTCCTGAGAACTGTCAATGGCTGATTGTTGTGTGACCTTCCGGGGCATTTGTTAAGGTTTCTCTCTTTCTGGGGCACTGTGGGGCCAGAACAGATCTGTTGTGGGACAGCTGGGAAAACATTCCAGGCAAATGCCTTGACTATTTGCTCTGGAACTTGCCTAAGGAGGCGGCAGTGCCCAGGAAGATTTTCCTCTGGACTGTTTCTGCTTTGTGCCCCATTTGTTAGAGACCAGAGTGTGCCAGGGGGGATTATTGCCCAGGTGCACATGTGCCATGACATCATTTGTGTGCTGAATTCATCTGGACAGGAATGAAGGAACTGCCCACAGGGTCATCACTGAGGAACACTGACGCAGGAGAGGCCCAGGCTGCCTGGGAGATGCCAGTCAGGGGGATGGCACTGGACACCAACTGAACATGTGCCAACAGCCTGGGGTTAACGAGCTGGGCAGGCTGGGAGGCTCCCAGGGCAGGTGGGTTGGCCAGTCAGCTGCAGGAGCTGAGTGGGAACCCCACTGCCTCCCTCGGGGCTGTGTCTCAGCACATGTCCCAGCGTTTAAGGATGTCTTCCCCTCTCCTGCTGACCACTGTCTCAGCCAGGAAGAGCTGACCTTTTCCTGCTCCAGGGAAAGGCTGTTGGTGGCACAGCCCAAGTGTCACCCCAAGGTTCTGTCTGTGGGACTGGGGCTTGGCCATGAGGGAGTGGGATGGGGAACCTCCCTGGAGACTGGAAGCTCAGGTCCAGAAACTGGAAGGAAAACCAAAGGCCAAAAGCATTTGTGCAGGAGAACTCCTGCTCCAGTGTCTGTTGGGCAGAGGAGAAGGGCTGGTCTGACTTTTGACCCTGCTCAAGGTACTTCTACTTTGCAGTACCAAACCCCAGAAATCAATCCCCTGAGCAGGAACAAGGTCAGCCCGGCCTCAGAAAGGGGCCCTGAGGGTTCCTGGGATGTGTGGGATCAATGGCCTGGCACATCAGCCCCACGGGAACAGAAATCTCTGCTGGGCACTGGTGCAGAGTGAGCTCTGAAACAGCCCGTGACAAAGGGGCAGAATCCATCTTTTTCTCTGGAGGGACGGGAGGATCCCATGGAGTGTCTGTGTTGGAGGCTGAGGATGGTCTGACTGGGAAGGAGTGGCCAAAGCTCCCTGTTGGGACTGGCCTGGAGGCTCCGTTCATCCTTGGCAGAGAACAACTCCAGAGAGGGTCTGTCAGGGACCCCTCATGGAACCAGTGGGCTCTTGGCAGAGCTGCCTGGAGAAGGGAGAAGATTCAACAGCTGTTTCCCTTGCCTGGGCCCTCAGAAGAGACTTCCCTTGTGGGGTTGCTGTGGGTCAAACGGGCACCCGATGTGCCAATTGCCACTCTGAGAGATGGCCAAGAAAAATATCACACCCAACGGGGCTTCCTGGTTCCCTTCCATGAACTTATCAGTGACTGGAGAGCAAAGGATTGCTCAGGAAGGCTCACTTGCCCTTTAGCAGTCCCATCTGGCCAGTGCAAAAGTGTAATGGGGAGTGGAACCCTCCCTTGGGCTTTGAAAAGCATCTTCTGGGGTCACAGCACATCTGAAAGGACTGAACCATGGAATGGGACTCATGAGAGCAGAGTGGGAAAGAGAAATGGCCTGCAGAGGAACAGGGAGGGCCAGGCCAGAGAATCTTGCCGCCTGGGCTCTGCTCTGGGGCTGGAGACTGGACCCATTTGGGGCCTGCAGTGCTGGGAAATGGGGTGGGCTGCATCTGGGAACTGACACACCCGAGCAATTCTTCAAGCCTACCCCTTGTCTCCAGGTGCCCAACATTGCCCAGTGCTCCCCAGTGCCTCCAGTGCCTGGAGATCCCAGTCACAGGGCTGTTCCCACTGCCCAGGTCCCCCATTGTTCTCCCACCTAAGGAGGTGGGATTTTCCCAAATCATATTCAGTGGCAGCCCCCTTCTTTCCCCACAGGGCTGGAGTGGAACAGGGACAATTGTGCTCAGACACGCCGGGTTTGGGGCTGGGCTGAGCTCTGGGGTGTCCCAGAGGGAAAGCTCTGGAAGGGATGGGCAGGAGCACACGGGTGGATCAGGCTTTGGGGGCCATTGGAGGATGGATTGTGTTGTGTGGGATTGTCCCCACAGGGTATGCAGCTGCTTTCAGCTCCCTGCCCACCCCCTTGGCACCCCCAGGGGCCTGGGCCCTTCCAGGGGCAGCTGCCCCGTGCAGGAAGCTGGAGGGATGCCGGGGAAGGTGGCTGGATGGGTGCCGCAGGCGGGATGGACTCTGTGCCAGGGCTGGGCTTGTGGCCAGGGCTGGGGGCTGTGCCCAGCCGGGCTTTGCCCCGGGGGCTCTCGGAGAGGGTCAGGGAGGAGTCCCGGCAGGGATAAATGTGCTCCTGCCCTTGTGCAGCCTCAGCCAGCGCTGCCCAGGCCCAGAGGAAGATGAAGGTCGCTGTGCTCAGCGTGGCCCTGCTCTTCACCATCCTGCTGAGCCCCCCGGCAGATGCCAAGGTGAGGCCCCCATGCCACGGCCATGGGCTCAGGGATGGGGATGCTCCTGCCTGCAGGAGAGAAGCTCTACTGCAGGATGGAATCGTGGCTGTGATCCCAAAAATCCTTGCTCTGGCCTCTCCCTCTCCCAGTCCAGAGGATCCTCTCTTTCCCTGACCTCCAGTGCTGGGCACTGGAGCTTCTCCCTCCCACTATTGCCTCTCTTCACTCCACTTCCACTGCAAATCTCCCTGTGCCCAGAGCCCCAGATGCTCAGGGAACCTGACCAGGGAGGTCCCTGACAAGGGAGGTCCACTGTCAATTGCTGGGAGGGCCCCCACCTCCTTCTTTTAATGGTGCTCCCAAATCCCACCTCTTGGGCCTCCCATCCCATTCTTTTTGGTCCCCTCAGGCATCTCCTCCCCAGGATCTGCTCTGTGTCCTACCCAGGGTCCCCAAACATCCTCCCACTGATCATTCCCAAAGCTTTTCTTTCCATCCTTCCCCTCAGACCTTTGCCTTTCACCCAGGCCACTGCCCTGGTACCTCCCAAGACCATTCCTTGCCTCCCTCTCCACTCCCAACCATCTCCCAGTCCCCTCATTTTTGTCCTCCTCCATCCTCCTCCTCCTGTCCCCACCAAGCCTCTCCCTTGCAGTCCCCATGTCCCTACACTTGAATTCCTTTCCCCTCCCCTGCATCCCACACAGGGCCCCTTCAACACCCCAATCCCAGTCCCGTGGGCTCCCCAGTTCCCCCCAGTTCAGCATCTTTGGGTCCCCCCCAACCTCCCCCCACCCTCCCTGCAGGCCCTGAATTCCCCTGGCTCTCCTTGTCTCCATCCCCACCCTGGGCCCTGCAGGCACAGGGGTTGGAGGTGAAACTGGGTGCAGTGGGAGCAGGGGGAGCAGAAGGGATTTTCCCCCTCAGACGGGGGCAGCCCTGGGCTGGGGGGCTGGGGACACCCGTGTCCCTCCCCCAGCCCCACAGGGGCCAATCCTGCTTAAACCTTTGCTCTCCTTGCCCAGGCACTCTTGGCAGGAACCCAAAATGATCTGCAGGTGAGTGGGCCGGGGGGACTGGAGGGCATCCAGTCTGGGAACTGGGGGACACTTTGGTCCCCCCATCCCTCGCTGGCACCGGGGACATCCCAGTGACCAGCCAGGGCTCCTGGTCTCTCTCCAGGTGGATTTAGTGGAAGTTGGGATCCTGAAGACGGCTCAGGTGGGTACCAGGAGTTCTGCCTGAGTCGGGTCCTCCCCTCACATGGCCATGACACTCCCAGCCATCCCAGTCTGACCCAGCACACTTCTGTGCACTCTACTGCCTCCCCAGAGAACACCCTGCCCCCCAGAATTTTCCCAGGAACCCACTTCCCGAGGGCCCCTGTTGCATTCCAATCCCTGACACCACAGGGCTCCCCCCAGATGCCCCAGGATCAGCCCCTCCCCAGCTGTGCCTCTTTGCCAGGACCCCCCAGTGCTCCTGGGCAGGACCACACAAGCTCCTGGACCCCGTTTCTGCCCAGAGGCACCTTCCCCAAGGACCCCATTGCTTGCCCCAGGCTCCCAGTACATCCCAGTTCAGCCCAGTGTGTCTCTAACCCTGCTTTGTCCCCAGCCCCCTGTGGTTGAGAAGGTGGTGGGGCTTGTTCGTGAGAAACGTGTGGCTGCATCCCTGGATGTCTGAGGTGAGCAGTGCCTGCAGGGAGAGGGGTCAGGACAAGGCCCCTCTTGAGTCCCATTGGACATCATGGGTGACATTTTGAGCTCTGTCTTTCAGGACTGGAAGTGGTGGTGACACCCGTGTCCTGGCCCCCTCCAGCGGCATGAGGAGATGATCATCCCTGGAGGACCCCCCTGATCCCCTGGGTGCCCTGGCAATTTCCCTGCAAGAATCAATAAACCCCTGCAGCAAAACAAATGCTCTGTGTCTGTCTGGGTGGGTGTGTTCCCACCTCCACGGGTGCCTTCCCATGTCCATGTGTGTTCCCACGTCCCCTGGGGCACCCGGTGGTTTGGGGGCACAGCGGGAAACAGGGTCTGACTGGGGCTGTCCCAGCACCGTCCCCAAGGAGCACAGCTTGGTGTCGGGGCAGGGGAGGGTCAGGGACAATCAGCCAAGGTCCCTCAGTCCTTCCCTGGGCTCTGGGAGGGATGGGAAAGGGGATCAAAGGAGCCAGCGGGTGTCAAATGCCCCCAGATCTCAAGGGCCAGGCTCGGGGCTGAAGGGATGGAGAGCAGCCCTGCATCCAAGGCCATGGGTATAGTGGGGGATGAAAAGCAGGATGGGAGCCAGCAATGGGAGCTCACAGCCCACAACCCCCCGTGTCCTGGGCTCATCCCACAGCGTGGGCAGCAGGGGAGGGGGGTTCTGCCCCTCTGCTCCGCTCAGCTGAGACCCCTCCTGCAGTGCTGCCCCCAGCTCTGGGCTCCTCTGGCTGTCTGCAACGCACCCGCCCGCAATGGCAATGGCTTGGGGGGATTCCCCTGCCAGCCCTGGCATCTCCTGCAGCTCCATGGGCTCCTCAGCACAGCAAAGACACGCACCTCTTGGGGCACTTCCAGAGGAGGCCACCAAGGGGACCCCAGGGCTGCAGCACCTCTCAGATGGAGACAGGCTGAGAGAGTGGGGGCTCTTCAGCCTGCAGAAGAAAAGGCTGTGGGGAGACCTCCTTGGGGCCTTCCAGTACTTCAAGGCAGCTTTTTAGAGACATGTGGGCAAAGGGTTCAGTAGGGCCTGTCACAATAGGACAGGGGGTGAGGGAGTTAAACTAAAAAAGTGTAAGTTCAGACTAGAGATAAGGAAGAAATATTTCATAGTGAGAATGCTGAAACACAGGAAGACATTTGCAGGGAGGTGGTGGATGCCCCATCCCTGCAAACATTCAAGGCCAGCTTGGATGGGGCTCTGAGCAAGGTGATCTAGGAAAGATGTCTCTGCTCCCCCTCCAGGGGATCCCCCGCCCTGTGCTCTTGGCTACCAGAGTGATGGGCAGCTCTCAAAGGATGCAAGTGCCCAGAGAGCAGAGGGAACACACAGGACCTCTGTTAGCAGGGACATCTTCAGGTGAGATGGGAATAGTTCGGATCAACACACTCAGGCTCCACTGTTTTGCGTCTCTGTAGTTGCACACAATGTTTGGAAGAGACTGATAACCACGAGGTCCCACAGTGTCACAGGGTCCCCTTGGTGACAGGAGGTCATCAAGTGTCCCACGGACTTGTGGGGGTAGAGTTTTTGGAGGTGTTCTCTGACCCAATCTTCCTTAGCAAGGCAAGATCTTCCTTCCAACATTCCTATAGCCTGGTCTCCCAGGCCAGAGATCCCTGAGGGCTGGTCTTGTCAGTGCAAAGGTGTTCAGTAACTCTGCCTTCTCTGCATCCTTGCCATGAGCAGAGCGGCTCAGGGGGCTCCTGGGGGTCTCTGGACACGAGATCCCCCTCACACTCTTAAGGCAACTTCCCAGGCTCACCATTCCCAGGACTCCCTGGCAGTCACTCTCCCACCAGCCCAGACTGGCACTGCTGACACTCAGGCCCCTTCCCAGCAGCAGCAGCTCCAGTGACCCGACGGGTCCCCTGTGACTCCCCACACCCCCCACTCTCCAGTCAGACCAGGTTTCCTCACTGCTTCCACCCCAGGTTTCCCGTGGCCGAGTCTCTGATATCTTAAAAACAGTAAAACAATTTATTTCTTGTGAAGAAACACAGAAACAGCCTGAGCTGGTGCCTCAAGGAAGGACCCCCAACAAAAAACTCTATGGGGTTTTATCTCCTCACACTCCAAGCACACAAACTGCTCTTCCTGCTGAGTCCTGGGCTCCTGCCCTGTCTCCAAGTGTCCTCTCCCTTGGCTGCTCCAGGGTCAGCAGCTCACGGCCTTTGGGCTGAGGCCCCTCACCCAGAGCTCATCCCACAGCTCCAACTGCAGCTGCTCCCTGAGCCACCTGCACCCACGGGATTCCTCAACCCTGGGCACCACGAGGCTCCTGACAGTGTCCCAGGGTCCCTTGGGTTCCATGAGCCCCCACAGTGTCCCAGGGTCCCTTTGGTTCCATGAGCCCCCACAGTGTCCCAGGGTCCCTTGGGTTCCATGAGCCCCCACAGTGTCCCAGGGTCCCTTGGGTTCCATGAGCCCCCACAGTGTCCCAGGGTCCCTTGGGTTCCATGAGGCCCTGTGGTGTCCCAGTGGCCCCTTGGTTCCATGAGGTTCCACAGTGTCCCAGGGCTCTAAACTGGACATGATGGGGGAGGGGCACAAGATCAGGCTTGTTCCGGGAAATCTGTGGGATAACATGAAAAACTTAGAGGGACAAGGTACCCGTGAGGGCCCCTCTGAGGTGACTCTGAGATGGAACAGCCACACTGGAGCACAGCTGATGTCTCACAGAGGTGAGCCAGGTACTCCTGGGGTAATGGAAGCCAACAGGGAACCATCAGAGAAATCCCCTTGTAGCAAAAAGAGGCTCAAGAGGGAACAAACACCTCGTTCAAGAAATTTCCCACTTCAGTCAGCTTTGTGCCAAGCTTGTTTTTACAGACAGTTACTGTCAGAGTTGATCATTACATCACTGAAACTTTATGTTTTGCCAAACTAACCATGAGAAGCTTCAATGAAGAAATCCTGGGGGAACTAAAATCTGGATATGTGGAATCCAGAATTTAGAGCCCTCCAAGGACATGTGAAGTAACCACAAGGTAAAGAAGAGACTAACAAAGACAATTCATCCTGTGCTGGAAACTTCCTGCCTGGTATAAGTAATAATAAGACTGTTCTTGCAAAACTTGTGCTACAGTCCTAATTGGTTTAGCAGTAGAGTAGAAAGTTACTGTTTATGCAGCCTTTGACCCCATTTTGAAGCAGCCTTTGACCCCCATTTTGAAGCATCTGTATAGTTTGCTGAGGAACAAGAGAACCCAGCAGCTGCAAGGGATAGGGAAGCCCCTGCTTTGAAGTTTGGTGATCAACTCCCTTCATTTGTGGCCAGAATGGGACAGTTCATCGGGTTCCTGAGACTGTCCAGAGACAGGTGAGAGGGGAAGAAAGGGTAAGGAAATGTCCTAATCTGGAAAGGAGTCCACGGGGAAAGACTGAGGAATCTCATCAATGCGTAAATGTGGGAATGGGGGGAAGCAAAAGGAAAATGCCCAAGGGGGACAAAAGTTCAGTGCCCAAGAGGGGCAAAAATCCAGATAGGGGATGTGGCAAAAAGGGTGACAACTCTTATATTCCTCCAGATAGTCCCTGAGGTAAAACGTTGGAATTTTGTGGTGATGCGTGGTTCAAGCAAATTTCTTCCATAAAACTAGAGCATATGAAAGAAGGAGAAAACCAAAGCAAGAATAAATAGGAAATGAACTCAAAAGAGAGATTATAAGTCAGAATAACAATTTAATAAAATAATACAATAAGTACAATTATACAGACAAACAATTGGTTTTAACCCACAAAACCCAAATATATAACCCAGCACCTTGGGGCATGAACAGAGTGGTGTTCTTTGGGCCCCCTGAGTCCAAAGGAAAAGGTGAGGGGAAAACCTGTTGGTGAGAGTGCTGGTGCAGTCTGGTCAAGAGTGGTGATTGCAGTCCAGCTGAGGGTGGTGGTCTCAGGCTGGTTGAGAGCGATGAGCTGCAGTCTTCCTCTGGATCCCACGAGTGGTAAAAAAGGTTCCAAAACTCCAAGTTTATATATTCTCCAGTTCAGGCAGGAATGCTCAGTCCTTCCCTCAGAGCGGGGTATTCCATAAAAGGGTGTGAGGACAGGAACATATTCCTATCTTGCAGGCCTCTTAATGCCTAGTTTATAGCCTGAGGAGTCAGGCTCTGTGTGCAGATGGTGTAAATGCTCTATTGATAACAGTTTCTGGGAAATGGCATGGAAGGCGATAGAATACACAGTTTTGGGTTACACCCATCCAGTGATGAACTGGTCTCAGTTGTCCTAACTAGGACATCGGGACACTGCAGAAACTCCTGAAAACAGAGGAACCTGAGACTGTGCAGAACCTGAGGGCAGAAAGGAGCCATCGGGACACTGCAAAACCTCGTGGAATGAAGGGGCCACTGCTTCACATCTGGGTCTCGTGGAATCAAAGGAAACCTGGGACACTGGGGAAAGTCATGGAAGCAGGGAGACCCTGGGACACTGTGGGGCCTCACGGAATCGAGGGGCCATGGGGACACTGCAGGACCTTGTGGGGCCAAAGGAACCCTGGGCTGCTGCAGAACCTCACGGAGCTGGGAAGCTGCTGTGTGGGGCCCCCACGATGAGTGGCTGAGGCTGCTGAAGGAGAAGGTGAATGAAGCCAATTTGCAGAAGTGGAAGCCGTGGGCAACGGCACTGAGCCCCCTTGCCATGGTCAGTTACCATGGCAACCATCATACATTCCCATCGTGTGCTGGGTTAAAAGTAAACCGGAGGGAGAAATGAACCCACCCGAGGGATTACAAGTCAGACTTACAATTTACTGAGAAGATTACAATAAATACAATGATACAGAGAAAACTGGTTTTAACCCCCAGAAATAACTGTATAAGCCAGCAGCCTGGGACAAGAACAGAACAGTGCTGAGCACCACGTGACCCCCAGGGTGCAAAGGACAAGGGAAAGCTGTTGGTGCAGATGATGGTGGCAGTTGTGTTGGGGTAATGATGGCAGTCCTGTGAGGAGTGCCAGTCCCAGTCCTGTTGGAGTTCTGGTCCTCCTCTCCATCCCACGAGTGGTAGCAGAAGTGCCCAAAGCCCAAGAGTAAATGTGCTCAGGTTCAGGTGGGGATGTCCAGCACCTCCCCCAGGGCGGGGAGTTTCACAATGGGCGATTTAACTCTGTGAGTCCCGGGGTATTTTTGGAGTGTGTGATGGTCTGGGTGTTGCAGCTGCCTGTTCTGCCAGTCCAAGGCGGCCCATTGGCAGAGATGACCCCTCAGGCTGGGGGTGAAGGTGCTAATGCCTCCCCGAGGGGAGTTATCCCAGCTGAGTCCTGGGTGTGAAGACAAAGGAACACTCCTTGCACAGTTCTTTCCCAGCCAGCTGGTCGGCTGAGGTGTCAGGTGGTCCCTGGGCAGCTGCTGCAACGGATCCATTGTTAAGAGTCCATCAGAAATGCCACAGAGGGTGTAGAATACACAGTTTTGGTTGTAGCCACACAGTGATAAACTGGTCCCGATTCTTGCAACTAGGAGAGATTGCTAGGGTCGGTTACCATGGCAACCATCATACACTCCCATTGCAATGGTCAGTTACCATGGCAACCATCAGACATTCTCATTGCTATGGTAAGTTACCATGGGAACCAGCACACATTCTCACTGCCACGGTCAGTTACAATGGCAACCATCATACATTCCCATTGCTGTGCTTGGTTACCATGGCAACCATCACACATTTCCATTGCTACAAACAGTTACCATGGCAACCATCATACATTCCGGTGCTATGGTTGGTTACCATGGCAACCCTCATACAGTGCCACTGCTACAGTCAGTTGCCATGGCAAACAGCAGAGATTTTCATTGCTATGGTCGGTTACAATGGCAACCATCACACATTGCTGTTGCTACAGTCAGTTACCATGGCAACCATCATACATTCCCATTGCTAGGTCAGTATCCTTGGCAACCATCATACATTCCATTGCTATGGTCGGTTACCATGGCAACCATCATGCTTCCCACTGCTTCACTTTTTTACCATGATAACCATCACACATTCCCATTGCCTCGGTCATTTACCATGGCAACCATCAGACATTCCCATTGCTATGGCCGGTTACCATGGCAACCATCAGACATTCCCATTGCTAGGGTCGGTTACCATGGCAACCATCAGACAGTCCCATTGCTATGGCCGGTTACCATGGCAACCATCAGACATTCCCATTGCTAGGGTCGGTTACCATGGCAACCATCAGACATTCCCATTGCTAGGGTCGGTTACCATGGCAACCATCAGACATTCCCATTGCTAGGGTCGGTTACCATGGCAACCATCAGACATTCCCATTGCTAGGGTCGGTTACCATGGCAACCATCAGACATTCCCATTGCCATGGTCAGTCACCACAGTGTCCTGGTTAGGGAGCAGAGGGGGCAGTTTAGCGCCTTGTGGGTGTCACCAAGTTATTTATCCTGTACCATCCGTGCCATCCCTAGGGCTGTGCTTCCAGCAGGAAAAGCCGGGGCTCTGCACCACAACTGCTCCATCCTGCCCCGCTCTCTGCAGGGCAGGGACTGGCAGCATCACTCCTGTGCTCCCCGTCCTCTGCCCCGCTGCTCCCCCTCATGTTTTCCCCGGATTGGGACGATGGACCTTTGGTGCTGAAAGGGGAAACCACGACGGGCCGTGGTGCTGAACCAAAGCTCTGAGCAGGACGGGGCGGTTGGGGGGCAGCCTCAGCCCCCTCAGCCCTCGGGTTGGGAGGAGAAGAGAGGAGCCAGCGCGGGACTGAGCCCAGGGAGCGGCTGCGCCACACGGCCGGGACGACCCAGCTCCTGGGGCTTGGCTTGTCCTTGGTTCTCCTTGTTGTTGGGCTGAGGGGTTGGACACGTTACCCTTGGGAGCTCCCCCACCGCATTGCCTTTGTCCGGGGGCACCGCATGGACACGTCGCTCAGGGAGCACCCTGCATCTTCTCTGTGTGCCCCGTGGTGACCCCTTTTGGGAGTGAAACACCTTCTCTTTCTGGATACTTTTGCTGCTGATATTGCTGTTGTGACTGTGCGTGTCTTATTCCATTGCTCTGTGCTTTTAGTGAATTGTTATCTCCACCCAGAGTCTCTCATTTTTTGTCCCTCCCTCACCAGAAGGGCCGTGGGAAAGGGAGTGACTTATGTGAATTTGAATTTCCTGATGGTGCTAAAACCACCACACCTGCCATGCACCAGCAAAGATGGAATGATGCAGTGGGTGCTGGGACCTGCCAACATTGGGATGCACATTTAGCAAAGGCCACCTGGTCACTCAGCACTGGGGGATGTGCCAATCGGGCTGGCCCTGTCCAGTCCAAGTTTTTACGTGCCATGGAAAGGGATAAAGTTCCTGTAGTGCACATTAAAAACATGCTGGGAACACAGTCAGGGTTATTCCCGCTTCAGGCAAAGGGAAGTGCACCCGTGGGATTCACGTGTCTCAAGGACACGGATGCGCTTGGTGGGGAAGGAGGGAAAGATGGGAAATCCAGTGTGTGCCTCAAAGGGACTGGATTTTGGGTGAGAACAGCCAAGGAATTCAGTTGTGTTACAGTGGTAACTCTCTAACACTGCATTCTCACTGCTGTGGCAACTCTTTGCTGTGTCGGGGGTATTACAGTGAAAATCACTGAGAGAAATGAACAATGAGCTTGGAGGAGACCAGACAAGCACAGCGGTGATGGAACAAGAACTGGCTGCAACAGGCAACAATCCCACAGCAGACAGCATTTTTCCTGCCCTGAAAGAGTATTTTGGCAGATGGAGCCTAAAATCCTGGACTAAATGAACTCAACAGACTTTCATAGACTAAGTAATGAGATCTGTGGGTTTCTATCAAATGATAGGAAAGGTGATGGTGGAATGTATTGGAAAGTGTGGGATCTGACATGGTGTAAATGGTGCGGAATAAGGGGTGGACACCAGCCTTGTCTTGGCTGTTCTTCCTAGCAGATAGAGTTAATCTTCCTATAGATTAACTACAGATTAATTCTGAGATAGAGTTAATTTTCTTCCTAACTAGAGAGTTAATTTTCTTCCTAGTACCTGGTGCAGGGCTGTGGTTTGGGTTCCATGGGAGAACAATGTTGATCACACACTGATGGTTTGGTTGTGCTTACCCTCATCAAGGACTTTCCAGCTTCCCGTGCTCTGCCGGGTGCACAAGAAGCTGGGAGGGAGCAGGGCCAGGACAGCCGACCTGGACATTCCAAAGGGATATTCCACACCACAGAACATCATTCCCAGTGGATACATGAGGAGGGGTTGTGCAGGAGGGGCAGATCACTGCTTGGGGTGTGGGGCATTAGGCAGTGTGTGTGACCAATCATGCTGAGCATCACTTGTTTCTCTGGGGTTTTATTCCTCTCTCTCTTTCTTCTGTCTCCCTTTTCAATACAGTTATTATCACAGTTACTACACTTACTGTTATTTTCATACTTTACTTTGTTTCAGTTATTACATTTTTCTTATCTCAACGCAGGGGTTTTGCCTTTTCTTGATTCTCCTCCCCCTGTCAGTGCAGGGGGAGGTCGGGGGATTGAGTGAGCAGTTCTGTGGCACTTGGCTGCTCACTGGGGTTAAACCACACAAAAAGGGAATGCACAGGAGTGGAGACCCTGCTGGGATGTGCTTTGTATTCGGGAACTGCCCAGCACCAGCTGGATAGAGAAGGGCCACACCTTATGTCCCTGCAGGGCTGGGATTCACTCCCTGCCCCAAAGGCACCCAATGTGTCTGAGGAGCCCTGGGTGGTGCCTGTCCCACAACTGCTGGGAATGGGGACGGGGTCCCTGCACAGGCCCTGTGCTGTCCAGGGCAGCTGCTGCACTTGTGCTGCAGAGCCCTGGCACCTCCCCTGGCACTACAGGCCCCTCTTTGGGTACTAAATTCAGGTTCAGCTGTCCTGAATTATGTTCAGCAAGGAAGGGATGTCCAGGAGACAACTGCCATTGTACTCTAAGGATGTGTAGAAAATACCCTGATAAAGAACAGGAGAGAGACCTCCCTCCCTGCATTTGGTCAGCTGAGCACCTCTGTGGGCTGCCCTGGACAGGAGGAGCAGTGACAGGTTCCCCCGTCCTACATGTGGGCCCCTTCTGCCACTGAAGTTGGCCAAAGCAATGTCCCAGCAGCCTCCAAGAAGATCCCACAGCTGCTGCCCTGTGCCTAGGAACTGCTCCATTGGAGCCTGCAGTTCCCAGCAGGAATCTCGGTCACCTCTGGCCCCTCAGAAGTGTCCAGGGCTTTGTGTCCCAGCAGGTCACTCCTGGCTTTGGTCTTCATTCATTCCCATGGGAGGTGGGACAAGGAGTCTAAGACGGTTTAAATAATTGCACGATCCACTTTGTGGGTACAAAGCTGAATTTGACACAACTCTAGCTATATATAGGGTTCAGGGAAGGGGGGACATACATTGTATTCACATTTGAGGTTGAGGGTCCAGGAAGCACAGGGAGCTATTTTTCTTCAAACAGATAAACAGCTGTTTCTTTATCACAATTACAACAGGAGATGGGGTAAACAAGGTGGTAAAAGGATTTTCGTGGAGACAGCAAGTCTGCTTAATTAAAAGATAGTATAAAAATATCAGGTGGTATATGTAAACAAGCTTTCCTTGGCTGTGTTTCAATTCCATGGTTTCTGGCTAAGATAATTTCTTATCTCTGCAGTGTAATCTGCCCCAACAGGAGTCACCTGCAGGTGCCTGTTTTGGGCCCCCTGAACTGGGGCAGGAGGAATCCCACCCCATGGGGGCTGTGGAGGGAGCTGAGTGTCCTTCTGGCCCCAGGTCTGCAGAGCCACAAGGAGACACCTCTGTTGACTCAGCTGAGTCCCTTCCCTTACTGGGGGTGAAGGAGATCCCTCCTGGGCACTGTCTGGGTTTCCTGTCTAATGATGGGACATGAAAAGAGGAATCTTGAACTTAGTGTCTGTTTGGAGAAATGACCCTGCTGAAAGAAGTGTCTGTGCCCAGCTGAGAGAAGGATCATCATTATTTCCTTCAGCTGTGTCCCAGCAGGGTCCCCTGGAGCCCCAGGGACACTTGGAGGGATCCCTGAAGGGCAGAAGTGCTGCCTGGGGCTGTTGCTGTGCTGCTGAGCTGGGCCGGGCTCCTGGCACACAGGGAGCTCCTGGCAAGCTCTGCCCAGGAGCAGCTCCTCTGCACAGCCCAGCAGGGCTGAGGGCACTGCCTGCAGCACCCAGGGCACAGGAGAGAAGGCAGAGAGATGAGAGGCAGCCTGGGCTGGGAGGTGACTGAGCTCTCACTGTGGGAGAAACCTTCACGGGATTTGAAGGATTATTTCTCTGGCTGCAGGAAAGTTCAACTTCCCTTCCTGAAGGCATCTCCTAAAGCTGTCACATCCCACAGCTTCTAGGATCTTTCAGCAGGACTCTCCCAGTTGCTGCAGTGCAGGGGAAGTGGCCACATGGCAGAGCAGGGCAGGAGCTGCAGGCAGCAAGGCCAGAGAGGAGAAGGGAGCAGGAGGTTCAAGGGATCCTGGGGTGGGAGGACAGGGCAGAGCTGCTCGGGGGAGGAACCTTCCCAGCCCTTTGCCAGGGTCAGGCTGTGGCTGCAGAGCAGTGCAGGTGAGTTCCTGCAAGTGTCTCTCCCAGCTGCCAAATGCCAGCAGTGGCAGGAGCTGCCAGGATGGCTCTGCTGGATTTGCTGGGGTGCAGCAGGAGAAGCTGCTGCAGAGCAGGACTTGCTGCTGCCCCCTCAGAGGCCCAGGGCAAGAAGGTTCCCTGTACCAGGGCTGGCTGTGGGGTGGGAAGGTGGGGGTGCAGCCAGGGGTGCCCAGGGCTGTGGTGCAGAGCAGGGTCCTGCCCCCAGGGCTCTGTGTGCTGGGGCAGGGACTCTGCTGCCTGCCAGGGGCAGCTCTCAGCCCGGCCAAGGAGCTGCCACGGGGCTGGGGGAGGTCTGGGTGGAAGGAGTGACCCCTCAGGGCCGGGCAGGGCCGGGCAGGGCAGAGCAGGGCAGGGCAGGGCCCTTCAGCTGCAGGGTCAGGGCTCCTCACAGCTTCAGCTCCACCTCCTCCATTTCCAGGGGCCCTTCTCAGGAAGCACATCCCCCCAGAACACCTCCCCCTTCCCAGCCACCGCAGGGGTCTGGGATCTGCTCTGCAGCCCCTGCCCAGGCAGAGCTGCCCCTGGGCACTGGGCTGGGCATGGCTCTGGCAGCACTGGCAGGGAGCTGAGCTGGGCACAGGCAGGGGCTGCTGGCAGGAACAGCTCCTCACCCAGAGACAGGCAGGCAGGGAGAGGGAGCTGCTGCCACAAGTGCTGGGCAGGGGGATGTGGGCCCCTCCCTGCTGTCCCTGTGGCACAGACCCCTTCCCTGAGCAGCTCCTCCCTGGGCTCCTTTCCCATCCTAAGCAGAGCCTGTGCCCTCAGGCCATGGCCCCTGGGCTGTGCATTGCCCTGCAGCAGCCAGAGCCCAGGCAAGGACAAGGCCCCCATTTCCATCTCTCTCTGTGTGTCCCTCCTCCCTTGGCAGCAGCATTGTGGCGTGTCCCTGCCATCCCCTGTTGTCTGGGCTGTTCTTCTTCTCACCATTGGCTTTTCTCAGGCAGTGCAGGGGCTTTGGGGTGGCAGGTTCCTGTCCAGACACAAACCCTTTGGGTGCTGCTGTGGGGATGTCTGTGGGAGCAAAATGCCCAAGTGCCCTCCAGGCAACTTCAGGACATTCAGCTGCTTCCCTGGGTGTCCTGCAGGGTGTCCTCCAGAAGGGCACAGCTCTGCCATAGTATCTCTGTGCTGTCTGGGATCCCCATGGAGAGGACACCTCGGTGGTAGAGCCATAGAAATGCTCTGGGCAGCTGCAATGATCCCTCTGTGCAGCAGTCTGGGAGAAGAAAGAGGAGATCCTAATCAGGCACCCTGAGAAAAGACAAGCAGTCTGTCAATCTGCCCTTTGAGCCCAGATTCCTCTGCTCCCAGAAAGGCCCTGTCTCTTTTTAAGGGAGCTCCTTAGTGTGATCCTCCCTCAGCTCCAAGCTGCCAGCGAGGGGCGGCTGAGAACAGGAGTGATGGCCAGCGTAGTTCTTCTCTCTGCACTGAGACCATCCCTTTGCCTCCCAGGACCCACAAGATTTCACTTGGAGAACATCAGAAATGTCAGGGATTTCAGCCATCCAAATTTACTTCTAAATGTGCCAAGTGAAACTGTAACAAAACTACAGCAAATCCCCTCAGCTCTGCTCTGCAGTTGGGCAAACTGTGAACAGCAGGGCTGGAGATGCTTTGATGTGTCACAGGCACATTTAATCTCGGATCACCCGGTGTCCTGAGTTGCCTCTCACAGCAAGGAGGATTCCTCGGGAGCCTGTCACAGGGTCCCTGCTCTCAAAGCCCCCATCAGCCAGCAAAACCCAGAGCTCAGGGGAGGGGGATGCAGAGAGGTCTTCCTGAAAAGAGACACATTTTGCCAATAGAGTCTGACCTGACTCAGTCCTGCCTTTTCCTCCTCAACAGAAAACCACACCCTGAGGTAGCTCAGAGCTGGAGGCAGCACTGCAGGAGGGGTCTCAGCTGAGTGGAGCAGAGGGGCAGAACCCCCCTCCCCTGCTGCCCACGCTGTGGGATGAGCCCAGGACACGGGGGGTTGTGGGCTGTGAGCTCCCATTGCTGGCTCCCATCCTGCTTTTCATCCCCCACTATCCCCATGGCCTTGGATGCAGGGCTGCTCTCCATCCCTTCAGCCCCAAGCCTGGCCCTTGAGATCTGGGGGCATTTGACACCCGCTGGCTCCTTTGATCCCCTTTCCCATCCCTCCCAGAGCACAGGGAGGTCCAGGTGCTCCAGGGGCTGCCCCGTGTGCCCCCTGCCTGTCCCAGCCCCCAGCAGGGACATTCCATGATGCCCCAACCTGCACTGCTCAGGATGCACATGGAGGGGGTGAAGGGGATCTCGTGTGCAGAGACCCCCAGGAGCCCCCTGAGCCTCTCTGCTCATGGCAGGGGAGCGGCCAGAGAGGCTCCGGGTGTGCAGGGGCTGGAGAAGGAGGGGACATGGACATGGGAATGCAGGCACAGAGATGGGAACACACACATGGAGATGGAAACACACCCATGGAGATGGGAACACCCATGGAGATGGAAACACACCCATGGAGATGGAAACACACACATGGAGATGGGAACACACACATGGAGATGGGAACACACACATGGAGATGGGAACACACACATGGAGGTGGGAACACACACATGGAGGTGGGAACACACACATGGAGGTGGGAACACACCCATGGAGATGGGAACACACACATGGAGATGGGAACACACACATGGAGGTGGGAACACACACATGGAGATGGGAACACACACATGGAGATGGGAACACACACATGGAGATGGGAACACACACACACAAGATCAAGCAGAGTAGCTTTGCTGAAGGGATTTATTGATCATTCAGGGGAAATGGCCCTGGGCTCTGAGGGAAATCAGGGATGATCATCTCCTCATGCTGCTGGAGGGGGACAGGGCACGGGTGTCACCACCAGGCCTGAAAGACAGAGCCCCAAACGTCACCCCCAAAGTCCACTGCAACATGAGAGGGGCCTTGTCCTGACCCCTCTCCCTGCAGGCACTGCTCACCTCAGACATCCAGGGATGCAGCCACGCCTTTCTCACCAACAGGACCCAGCACCTTCTCAACCACAGGGGGCTGGGGACAAAGACAGGCTCAGAGACACACTGGGTGCAGTGGGATGTACTGGGAGCCTGGGGGAAGAAATGGAATCCTTGGGAAGGTGCACTGGGGTATACTGGGGCAGACTGGGATGGTCAGAAGTGTCATGGCCATGTGAGGGGAGGACCCAACTCAGGCAGAACTCCTGGTACCCACCTGAGCCATCTTCAGGATCCCAACTTCCACTAAATCCACCTGGAGAGAGACCAGGAGCCCTGGCTGGTCACTGGGATGTCCCCGGTGCCAGCGAGGGATGGGGGGACCAAAGTGTCCCCCAGTTCCCAGACTGGATGCCCTCCAGTCCCCCCGGCCCACTCACCTCCCGCAGATCATTTTGGGTTCCTGCCAAGAGTGCCTGGGCAAGGAGAGCAAAAGTTTAAGCAGGATTGGCCCCTGTGGGGCTGGGGGAGGAACACGGGTGTCCCCAGCCCCCCCCAGCCCAGGGCTGCCCCCGTCTGAGGGGGAAAATCCCTTCTGCTCCCCCAACCCCACTGCACCCAGTTTCACCTCCAACCCCTGTGCCTGCAGGGCCCAGGGTGGGGATGGAGACAAGGAGAGCCAGGGGAATTCAGGGCCTGCAGGGAGGGTGGGGGGAGGTTGGGGGGGACCCAAAGATGCTGAACTGGGGGGAACTGGGGAGCCCACGGGACTGGGATTGGGGTGTTGAAGGGGCCCTGTGTGGGATACAGGGGAGGGGAAAGGAATTCAAGTGTAGGGACATGGGGACTGCAAGGGAGAGGCTTGGTGGGGACAGGAGGAGGAGGATGGAGGAGGACAAAAACGAGGGCACTGGGAGATGGTTGGGAGTGGAGAGGGAGGCAAGGAATGGTCTTGGGAGGTACCAGGGCAGTGGCCTGGGTGAAAGGCAAAGGTCTGAGGGGAAAGATGGAAAGAAAAGCTTTGGGAATGATCAGTGGGAGGATGTTTGGGGACCCTGGGTAGGACACAGAGCAGATCCTGGGGAGGAGATGCCTGAGGGGACCAAAAAGGATGGGATGGGAGGTCCAAGGGGTGGGATTTGGGAGCACCATTAAAAGAAACAGGTGGGGGCCCTCCCAGCAATTGACAGTGGACCTCCCTTGTCAGGGATTGCTGAATGGCTTCCTGCTGTTGCATCTTTCATTTCTTATCCAAAATCACCCAAATAGTTTTCAAACAGTGCCTGCCAATGGAGCTTGAAGGCACTCGTTCCATCAAAGCCATACCTGTAATTCAGAGGCATAAACAGAGAATGTAGATTTGTCTCTTAAGGTGCTCTCTCATTTCTACTAGATGTCAATTAGCATCATGTAAAACATGATCATTAAAATTGAAAACTCTTACCCTTCTATTTCCCTTTGAAAAATAATTCTGCTCTTAAAACTCTCACTTCTGTTTGATTGTTTTAAATCCAAATGAATGTGTGTACTAGTGGACACAGACAGGGCTCCCTCACAGAGAAGCCCATGAAGTATGGGCTGGATGAGCAGACAGCAGGCTGGTTGAAATCTGCTGGCCAGGGTGGTGATCAGGAATGCAACATCCAGCTGGAGGCCAGTGATCAGCAATTCCTGGTGAACATCTTCATTGATGATCTGGATGATGGGATATAGTGCCCAAGTTTAATGGAGCTGATGAGTTTACATTCCGACTGCAAGGAACATGTTTTCACATCTGAAGCAGGGGATGGGAAACCAGAGACTCACTGTGAACACCCAATGATTTCCAGAGCCTTTCCAGAGCATTTCATTCAAATCCGGGAATTTTGGATTAAAAAATCACGGTGCTCCTCCATTACTCTGGAAAGGGGACCCTGGTCTGTCAGGAGTGAGGACATTGCTGAATCTGAAAGCTGGAGAAGACAACAAGAAATGTGTGACCCTCCAGAGGATGAAAGCCCTGGATGAAGTTGTCAAGAAGTTCAGACCCAATGCCTTTCGAGTTTTACGGTTGTGTCTTAACATTTCTTGTAGTTTTTCCCTTGTTTGTCCCCTGAAATTGTTTGATGAAAACTCCCCTTGATGTCTGTATCCTTAGACCCCGCTCCCCGATTGGCCAAAGTTTGCTGCATTGCAGTATTTCCCTTTTGGTCACCCTTTCCCTAAAATGGATAAACCCTACCCCTTTTTCCCTTATCTAGTTACACTTTGCATGCTGGGGTCCCAACTGGGGTGCCAGGAAGAGCTGTGCTTTGGTACCAATTACCTCTGAAGCTGCTCGTGTGCCTTCATAGGCTGCTAAGATTTCCTTCTCCTCAGGGGTGGAATTGGTCTCAGAACCTCTGTAGCTTTGGCTCCAGAAACCCAGTGGTCGCCCTCACGTCTCACCAGGCACCTTTGGCCAGAGGCTCCAGGAGGGACCTTTATCTGCAGCTGCAGAGTAGAGGACATTCTTTACCTCTGGTCCTGTCCTGACTGCTCCAAGAGCCACGGCATGTGCAATCTCTTGCTTGATCTGCCTGAAAGCTTGTTGTTGTTCAGGACCCCACTGGAAATTGTTCTTTTCACGGGTCACAAAGTAAAGAGGGCTCACCATCTGGCTGTACTCTGGGATGTGCATCCTCCAGAAGCCAATGGCTCCCAGAAAAGCTTGGGTTTCTTTCTTGTTTGTGGGTGGAGCCATTGCTACAATCTTGTTGAGGACGTCTGTTGGTATCTGGTGTCGTCCATTTGCCATTTCACCCCTAGGAACTGGATCTCTTGGGCAGGTCCCTTGACCTTACTCTTCTTGATGGCAAAACAGGCCTTGAGGAGAATCTGGATGATCTTCTGTCCTTTCTCAAAAACTTCTTCTGCTGTGTCCCCCCACACAATGATGTCATGGATGTACTGGATGGATGGATGGGGGTCACAGCATCTCGGTTCCTCCGATACTGTTGCCTGTGCACAGTTGTCGTGGCCGTTGGCACTTCTTGTCCCCAAAGCTCCAGCGATTCCTTTCGTACAAGAAGGGGACCAATGCAGCACCACCTCTCCAATTTTAAGTAGCATTTTCGCTGCCTTCACCACTAGGATCATTGTCGCTGAACAATGTAGGGATGGGTTAGAGCTGATCTTGGAGTCTTTGCTACCAAACCTTGAAGGCCACCATTAAGGAAACTGGCTACTAGTCCGTGGATGTCGAAATTAAGGAAAGGAAGCAATTCGTTCCATCCATCTGAACGGTCCCTTACAGGATGTCCTGGGACAGGCACAAAACCAGCAAGAATCAGGAAAAAATTAGTAAAAAGGCCATTGTTATTATTTTTCTTTCTCCTTGTTCCTAAACAAAGCTATGTTTAGATAAACAAAATCCTTCTTGGCAGCTCTCCCAGGAGTGTCCCAAAACAATGGTGGATGCTGACAAAACAAACCTGCTCTTGGCAGCTTTCCCAGACAATGTTCCCACAACAAAACCAAAGGAACCAAAACAATCCCACTGCTGACACCAAAACCATCTGTAGCCGGTTGGAGTTGGCTTCCTGCCAAACCCCACAGGCTACAGAAGATTACTACGTGTAAATTTAGGGTAGAACTTAGGTGGGAGGTTCCTGTGCCACAGAGCTCTTTCCCACAGTTTCTCTTGGAAAAGAATGGAGTTCCACAGCTCATTGCTTCCATTTCAATCTTTTTGGCCTTTGACCACTCTGGAAAATCTGTACCAACCTGATGAGCAGAAGTCTTGGGCTTTACCACAGGTGTCTGGGTGGTGTTCTGAGAGCCAGACTTCTGCTCAGTCCCAAACTGATGCCAAGATGTCCCAGGCCAGGTGAATCCAGAAGTGGACTTGCAGCCAGAACTCCGCTGACAGCGCTGCTTGGGACCGCAGATCTGCTTCTGTGGCACTCCAAAAAGAGCTTGGTGTTGGCCACTGCAAGTCTCTCAGTAGCTCTGAAACATTCACAAGCACACACAGAGTCATCTCTGGCAGGAAGGCTTTTGCAAAGTTCCCCTCCACAGCCTTGGCTACTACTCGACTTCTAAAAGCCAAGGGCATGAAGAGCGTCCAAAACAAGCACATCCTTTGATCTGAGCTTGTTCACAGGGCCTGTTTCTAAGAAATCACACCAAGTGCAAGGAGCAGCCAGTGTCACCTCCAGAAGAACTCTGGGCTACCCTGGCCTTCTCAAGGAAAGCTCAACCCTCAGACCCGCTGCCAAAACAGAAGCCAAGAAAGAGCCGCCTTATTTTGGATTCACAGAATCCAACTCTCTTCTCCCAGAGGCCTCTCCTTATTCAAACAGGAAAGGGCACAAGATTCATCTTCTCTGTCACCCACGGCATGAGGAGAGGAGAGACTGGCAAAAAGATTGCCTGCTAAAACAACCTCAACTTGAAAAGACACCAATAATGCCACAGTGGTGCTGCTGTGGGGTTACTGCTGGAACTCTAAAGAGAAAGGAAGACAGGTCTGAGGAAGGGAAGGCTCTGAAGGAACTTTCCCCACAAAGATGCCACGTTCTGCTTTCAAACCTGACGCTGGCCAGATGTAGAAAAGGGATTTCCAAGGAAAATGCAGGAGGAAAGAGGAGTCTGTTCTTACCAGTCCAAAAAAGCAGGGACTTACCTTTCCAGTTTCTTGGCGAGGCTTTTTCTGGTTTTGGCTTCCACCAGATACAGTTCTTTGTACTTGTCCACTTCTGCCTGGGTGGATTCTTTTGGAAAAGGTCTTTCTGCTTGGTTGCTTTTTGTCCTTCCCAGTGCACGTTCCAGATCTCTAATTCTGTCTTCTAATTGTTTTTTCAGTGAGTCCACATGACTGGCTCTGATTTCTTCTAAGGTGTCCTGGTGGGCTGCCTGTGCCTGAAGGAGACAGTGCACCTTCAACCACCACAAGAAAAAGAGAGCTCTGCCCAGCACAAAATTGCACACACCCAGTTCCAAGGGCCCAGCCTTACTCAGAGAGGCGGCTCTGCCTCCTCACTCCCAGCAGCAATCAAGGCACAACCCAGGAGCTGCCAGGGCAAACAATTCTTTGCAGTGGGAAAGAAGCCCAAATGAGCACTCTGCTTCAAAGCTACTAATGAAGAGACACTGGGTCTGTAGGACAGGGCATTTCCAAAAGGATTCTTCAAAGACAAGAAGAGCTTCCACCTCCACCTCCACCCCCTCCCTGCCATCCCTGGAATTTCAGTGACTCCTTTTCTGAGCACCTTCCCCCCTCCAAGGACAAAGCAGCACCTGTAGGTCTGGCCATGACAGCTGCAAGTTGCCAAACCCATTCAAGGATGAGCAGTGAGAAGCAGAGCAGCGCACAGAGATCCCCCCAAGCACTGCAAAGTGGGAATCTGCCTTGGGTAGCCTTTGGATTCAGGGACCTGCCGGCACATTCCACACCCATGACAGCACTCCTGCCCAACCAGATTGCCTTCTGCCACTGCCTTCAGCAAAGACAGAAGCTAACCCACAGAATACAGGAGCAAAAGAAAAAGACCAAACACCATGGCCACAAGAGAAGTTTACGTAGTGCCTGTGGACACTGGGGAGAAATTCACTTACTTGCAAAAACTCATTGACTTCCTGGAGTTTTTGTCTTATTTCCTGGTCTGCTTGTTCTTCCACCTCTCTTTTGCACTGTTCGAGTTGGCTGCGATCCACCACGTTGGTCTCCAAATGATGGTGGAGTTTTGCCAGCTCTTCTTGCAGCTGGCATTTGTCCATGGCCAGGTTCTCGCACTCGCCACGCAGGGCAGACAGTTCTTCTTGCAAAGCCTGGTTTTTGGCCTCCAGCTGCGTGCACTGTTCACGTTCCCTGTCCAACTGCTGGGAAAGTTCAGCAACCTGCAGACAGAAAATAAAAAAAGGAGCTCAGTGTGGTGTAAAGGAGGTGAATTCTGGGAAAACCCCAAAAGAGGGTGGCCAGGGAGACTTTATTCATCATCTGCTGGCTCAGGACTAGACACAAAGTGCAACCAGGCTTTTCTTTTCCAGCAAGAACAGCTTTCCCATCATTTGCCGTAGAATTCCTCAGCTTCCCAGGCTTTTGGAGTTCCTCATGCAAAAATGCTCCACGCTTCTGGACTCCAAAGGAATGACTGCAAAGGCAGGAAGCCATTCTACAGGGATGCCTTCAAACCCAAGCGTGGCTCTGACAGACGCCGCTTTAGCAACGGATCCGAGTGACGAGCGGAGAAGGGATCAGAGGTTCTGTGCCACTGCTGCACAGGCACAGCAGCCTCAACAGCACTGCTGGGAACAGTCCTTCTGGCTCCCCACCACAGGATGGGCTGAAACAGCTCCCCGTGAGCAAGAAGGGACAGATTTTCCCCTGGGAGGCCCCTGTCCTCCTCGTGCCCTGGGCAGCAACAACACTGAGGAGAAAAGCCAAACCTCAAGTGCCTCCTGCTCAGCTCGTGCCTGAGACAGGGCTCAGGGGCTGATGGTGCCCTGCCAGTGACAGTGCTGTTCCTCCCCTCTCTGCCAGGGCAGCAATTCATCTGGCACACCCAGAGGACGCTGTCACAGCCTCCCTCCAGCTGCAGCCAGGCCTGAGCTGGGCCCCACTGCTCTCAGCCCATGCACGTGATGTCCTGCCAGGACGGCAGACCTGCCCATCCCTCAGGCCCAGCCGGGGGATCTGCACTCTTGGCTGACCCCGCTCACTCTCAGGGGACCTGTTCTGCTCTTCTTGCTCAGGGCCTGTGGGACGGCTCCCTGGCCCCTCAGCTCACACACCCTGCCAGGCTGGCTGCCACTCCTGGCTTGCCCCTCCTCTGCAGGACAGCCTGGCCTCCATCAGCCCTTACACCTACTGCTTTGCCCTCAACATTTGCATCTTTCCCCAGAAGGAGAACTACCCCGGATTAGTTCGAGTCATCTCCCACTGGAACAGCAGGAGGAGCATTAAGAAAAGCCCATCACATCCAAAATGCAGCCAAGGGAATAAAAACATCCACATGACAAGAAATAGAGGGAAAGCATCTCCCAGCTTTCAAAAGAAGGAACACCACAACCAAAGAGCACCACCCAGAGCACAGCTCACCTCTCTTTGGAATCCATCGACTTCCTTGACCTTTTCAGAATATCTCTTCTTCATTTCTTCCAGCTGGGACTGACTTCCTTTCTCTTCATTAACCCGGAGTTTCCTCCTCTCTATCCTCAGAAGCTTTTCCAGCCTGCACAGCAAATTAGTCAAGAAAACCATGAAACACAGGAAGAACCAGCCTTTCCCCCACGGTCTCACAGAAACAGCACAGACAGCATCCAAGCCTAGAATGGCTTGGCTTGGCAGGGACCTTAAAGATCATCCAGTTCCAAGCCTCCTGCTCTGGGCAGAGACACCTTCCACCAGACCAGCTTGTTCACAACCCCATCCAACCTGGCCTTGAACACTTCCAGCCATGGGGCATCCACAGCTTCTCTGGGCAACCGGTTGCAGTTCCTCACCACCCTCACAGCAACCAATTTCTTCCTAGGATCAAATCTAAACCCACTCTCTTTCCATTTGAAGCCATTCCCCCTTGTCCTCTCACTACCTGCTCTTTTAAATGCACTCTCTTCATCCTTCTTGTAGGCTCCCTTCACACCCCAAAAGGCCACAATTAGGTCACCCCAAAGCCTTCTCTTTTCCAGGCTGAAGGGTTGCAATTGTCCCAGCCTTTCCTCCTAGCAGAGGTGCTCCATCTTTCCAAGCACCTTGGTGGCCTCCTCTGGGCTCAATCCAACAGCTGGAGGTCCTTGCTGTGCTGAGGAGCCCAGAGCTGGATGCAGCCCTCCAGCTGGGCTCTCCCAAGGGCAGAGCAGAGAGGCAGAATGCCCTCCCTCCACCCGCTGGCCACGCTGCCTTGGACGCAGCCCAGGACACAATTGGCTCTCTGGGCTGCGAGCGCACATCGCCGGCTCATGTCCGGCCTCTCCTCCAGCCCAAGGGCTTCTCGGCAGGGCTGCTCTGCCCCTCTTCACCACCCAGCTTGCACTGATACAGGGGCTGCCCTGAGCCACGGCCAGCAGCTTGCACTGGCTCTTGGTAAACCATCAGCAGATTGCCATGGGCCCACTTCTCCAGCTTGTCCAGGGCCCTCTGGATGGCATCAGCTGTGTCAAACACACCCCTCAGCTTGGTGTCAGCTGCAAATTTGCTGAGGGCGCACTCCAGCCCTTCCTCTGGATCATTAGTGAAGACATTAAAGAACACTGGGCCCAGTCCAGACCCCTGAGGGACACCACTCGGCACTGATGGCCCTCAGCACTCTGAGCCATTGATCACCACCTCTGCATGGGACTGTTCACCAATTTCTTATCCATCAAACAGTCCACACATCCAGTCTGTCTCTCTCCACTTTGGAGAGAAGGATGTTGTGGGGGACTGTGTCAAAGGCTTCCCAGAATGACAGGGAGATGACATGGGTAGCCCTTGTCCACTGAGGCAGTCACTCCATCTTAGAAGGTCACCAGGTCGGTCAAGCAGGACTTGCCCTTGGCGAAGCTGTGCTGCTGCTTCCAATCACCTCCCTGTCATCCACGTGCCTTGACAGAGCTTCTAGAAGGATCTTTTCCATCACCTCCCCAGGCACAGAGGGCAGGCTGACAGGTTGGCAGTTCCCAGGGCCCTCCTTTCTACCCCTTTCAAAGATGGGCACAGTGGGGTTCCCTTTTTCCCCTCACCTGGGACTTCCCCTGACTGCCACGACTTTTCAAATATCAAGGAGAGGGTCTTGGCAACTCCATCAGACCCTGGTGGCCAATGGAGGGCAATAATGCTGGCCAGATGGAGAAGATGGATTCCCAAGGAAAATGCAGGAAGAAAAAGGACTCTCTCATTACCTCTCTAAACAAGCAAGGACTTACCTTTCCAGTTTCTTGGCAAGGCATCTTCTGGTTTTCACTTCCTCCAGATACAGCTCTTTGTACACTTCCATCCCTCCCTGTGCTGCTTCTTTACGAGAAGCACTCTCTTGTTGGGTGTTTTTGATCCTCTCCAATTCACTTTCCAGATCTCTAATCCTTTTTTCCAACTGGATTCTCATGGAAACACAATGACTGTCTTCAATTTGTCCTAGTGGGGCCTGGTGGGCTGCCTGTGCCTGAAGGAGACAGTGCACCTTCAACCACCACAAGAAAAAGAGAGCTCTGCCCAGCACAAAATTGCACACACCCAGTTCCAAGGGCCCAGCCTTACTCAGAGAGGCGGCTCTGCCTCCTCACTCCCAGCAGCAACCAAGGCACAACCCAGGAGCTACCAGGGCAAACAATTCTTTGCAGTGGGAAAGAAGCCCAAATGAGCACTCTGCTTCCAAGCTCCTAATGAAGAGCCTGTGGACACTGGGGAGAAATTCACTTACTTGCAAAACGAGGCTGACCTCTTGTAGCTTTGGACTTCTTTCCTGGTCAGCTCCTTCTGCCACCTCTCTTGTACACTGTTCTCTTTGGCTGCCATCCAGCACCAAAGTCTCCAAATGGTGGTGGAGTTTTGTCACCTCTTCTTGCAGCTGACATTTGCTCTTCTCCAGTTGTTCACACTTCCCAAGCAGAGTGGACAGCTCTTCTTGCAAAGCCTGGTTTAGGGCCTCGAGCTGCATGCCTGTTCCAGGCTCCATGTCCAGCTGCTGGGAAAGTTCACCACCCTGTGCACAGAAAAAAAAAGAAAAGGAAACTCAGCGTGATCTAAAGGCAGTGAATTCTGAGAAAATCTCTCAAGGGGGTGGCCATGGCAACTGTATTTATCATCTACTGGAAACCAGCCTAGAAAACACTTGAAAGATTCCCCCACAGAAAGAAGAAACTTTACACCTAAAAACTTAAGAATTTGGGAGACACTTCTGGCAACAATACTTCTGGGTCCCTTGGAGCTCATGATGAAACTCCTCATTTAGAATCTAAGAATTCCTCCAGTGTCCAGCACACCAAATACCCTCAGGGCTTTTGTAGCAGCTGGGGAAAGGACCAGGCTGCTTTCTGAGCAGCCTCTGCTGAGGAGAAGGCAGAAACTGAGCTCCCCAGGCTCTCCAGGAAAACTTCATCTGACAGTTGCCCCACAGAAATAGGCAACTAGGCTCAAGAGTCACAAAAAGGAAAATTTAGCACCAGCTTACTGAGGCAGAGGCTTGCAGGGCTCTCGGAAGGGCTTCAACGCTCTCGCTTGGCTGCTGGACAGTGCCTTCCAATCTGCTGTTCTCACTTGCAAAGCTTAAGAAGAAATACAGCTCTTATTACCAGAAAATCCAATGCCAGACAAACTGTGCTAAGGAACAGAAGCCACAGCAGAAGTGTCCTTCAAAATCCCACTGACTCTCCCCCTGTTTCCACCCAATCCCCCAAAGCCACAGACCCCTCGCTTCACTGGGTTACTCTCTTACTGTTGCACGTCTTCTTCCAGGAGGTCCTGCAGTTCCTGGGAGGAAGTTATTGCCTCTCTTTTCTTGGCATCCAAGGCACTCTTCAAGTCAGGAACACAATGCTCAGACTGAAGATGCTTTTCTTCCTCCTCCTGCAGCTGTAAAACCACGGGAAGAATCCACAGTTGTCAGGGGAGCTTTTCCAGAGAGGAGCCAGCTGCTGCTGAAGAACTCAGGTGCTGCATGTCTGTGTGCATCCCCTCGGCCCAAAGAACTGCAATCCATTCAAGTCCCTTCAAAGCTTCACTTCTACTCCCCAATGAACACAATGAACACTGGTTTGTCCGTTTTCAGGATGGATAGGAAGCAACAGGCACCCCCAGGTTTCTCCCTGTGGGGACAGGCTTTCCATACCTCCGGCTCAGCCCTGTCCAGCTCCTCCTGCAAGCGCAGATTATCTTCCTCCAGGTGAGCCCCATGGCTTCCAGGAACCACAAGAGCAGTCCTAAAGCATGCAAAATTTCATCAGAAACATGTCTGATCCTGCATCACTTTTCCCCTGCTTGCTCCCAAAACAGCTCTTCCCCCCTTTCCTACAAGCTCCGGGAAAGCAAAGCCAAGTCCATGGAAGCATTGGAGAATTTCTCTTACAAGGGGCCTCCCTAAAGCAGCCTCAACTACCAGCTCAGGCCGTGCTGTTCAGGGCTCCTTGCACTGCTCTTCCAAGTCCCCCCAGATGCGGCTGCACAAACTCCCAGGGCAAGCCCTTCGACCCCCTGACCATCTCCATGGCAGGAAGTTTTCTCCTTCTGTGCTCGGAGCCCCTCGTGTCCCCTGGGACAGTGTTGCTTCTCTTTCCCCCAACGCTTCCCTTCAGAGCACTGAACGCCCCAACTCTGCCGTGCCTCAAACCCCCCTGGCCTGCAGAGCAGCCACGCTGCTGAGCTACTGGCAAGTTTCCCCGGGGCTCTGGCTCTGGGTGGGGGGAGGGCACCACAGACAAGGCTTTCTTGCAGACCTCAGCGGGCAAAGGACGAGAGCCCCTGAGGGACGAGAGCAGCCAAGGGCAGACCTGCATTCACCAGTCCCACGGGGAACTGCTTCCACGGGGCTGCTCCTTCTTTTTCCCAGCTCATTGCCACGCCCCTCGTCTGGGTCACACTTGCAGACTACCCAGAACACCCGGGAGCTGTTTTGACAAAGCCCTCACCTTTCCCCCTGGGCTTGAGCAGGCCTGTCAGCTGCTTTGTTCACAAGGCACTCCAGAATCTCCTCGTGCTGTTGCAAGGCTGCAAGTTTGAAGGGGGTAAATCCCCACTAAAAGGAGAAAGAATCCCCATTAGAAAGACACAGACAAGCTCTGCAGCTCTTGGAAAGAGCAGCTTTAGCCACGTGCCAAGGTTACCTGGTTCTGAGCATCACTGTTGGCATGATGCTCCAGTAACAGCCCTGCTACAGCTGTGTTTTTAGAGAGCACAGCCAGGTGAAGGGCAGTGTTGCCATCAGCGTCTGCCAGATTGGGGTCGGCACCGTGTTCCAGCAGAACAGCAACACATTCTTCCTGCTCCTGCTGGACTGCCTGGCAACAACACACCAAAAGGGAAAGGCTTCCAACTTTTCCATCCCCCTCTGTCACAACGCCCTCAGCTCCTGAGTGCTGCCATAGAAGACCACCTTCAAAGATCAGCTAACAGAGGCTGTGCCGTGCCCATTGCAATAGGTGTGTTTCTATGGCCCTGCCCTGCAAGGAATCCTGCCAGACACCTCCCCTTTAACACCCCAGCACTGAGCCCCACCTCCAAGCTCAGAAGGCATTCCACACACCTTCATCAGGGCTGTTCTCTTGAAGTTGTCAGCGAGGTTGGGCTGGCTGTTCTTTCTTAGCAGATATCTGACGACATCTGCATGGCCATTGGCTGAAGCCAGATGTAGAGGTGTCCTAAAAATTAAACAGACGCTCTTAACCCAGACAGACAAAGGACGAGCCCAAGCTGTGTCTGTACCCAGCACCCTGGGGACCCTGCCCGGACTCTGCTCCTCCTGCTGCTGCTGCTGCTGCTGGTGCTGCTGCTGCAACCCTGCCCTGATGAGCCAGAGGGCAGAAGAGAACAGGTGAGGGCTGAGCAGCTGCAGAACAGCCCTGCAGAGAGAGCACGGCCAAGCGGCAGGTGGGCAACACGCGTTTGCAACAGCGCTGGAGCCCGGCTGGCAGCTCCGAGCAGTGAAAAGCTCAAGAGTTCCCTGTCCCAGCTGACAGGGCAAATGTCACTTTTCAAGCCTTGTCCCTAAGAGAGGGCTGCCGAGGACTACTGCAGCTTGGCTCAGGAGCAGCCAAGGTGTGCCACCAGCGTGGCCCAGAACTCACCGCATCTCCTGGTCTGGCCTGTCGATGCCGACTACCTTGACGTACCAGCGCCAGCGCCTCAGCCAGCCCAGGTCACCGCGGGCGGCCGCCCGGTGCAGCCTGCCCAGCCCCTGCTCCCGGAGCTGGGAGGCGCTGCTGGAGCTGGTGGCAGCCCAGGGCTGCCCACTGGGGCTGCTGGAGGGCGACTGCCGTCGCTTCTTGCTCAGAAGCCACGGCATGGCCCTGCTTGGAGCTCCCAGCAGCAGGAAGGGCAAGAAGGCCCCGGCGGGCTGCCGGGAGCCAAGTGGGGATGAGGAATGGGACGGGGCGAGGTTTAGGGGGAGGGTGACAAAGGGGGCGAGAATAAGGACGGGCACAGGGTAGAAAGCACAAGGCAGACGAGGTCGCCCTGCGCAGTGGTCGTGGCCTGCAGCTGCCAAGACGGCGATGCAGGCGCGCAATGCTCCCCGAGCGGGATGTGCTGCTGCTCCCCGAGAGGCTACAGCAGCTCTGGGCGCCGGCTGCGGGCACCAACAAAGCCGTGCCCGACTGGCGCCTGTGGCGTCACAATGGCTGGTGGAAGGCTCAGCACGTCAGCGTGGGGTGTGACAGAGGCCACGGGGCAGGGTGGGGCCGGGCGGGACAGGGCAGGGCGGGGCAGGTGTGAGGGCGGCCCTGCTGGGCCTTGTGGGAAGGAGGCGGCCTGGGCCTTGTGAGGGCGGCCGGCGGGAGTGGGCACTGCCCCGCCTCAGGGCGCCCCGGGGCAGGGCCCGGGACGCTCCCACCGGGCCGCAGGCTGCGGTAGGCGCTGGAGCAGCTCCCGCATCACCCGCTCTGGCTTTTTGCTTCAGCCTGGAGCCGGGCTGCCTCTGGACACACTGCCATCAAATGAGGCTCAGGACGAAGTGGGGCCACCACAGCTCTCAAGAAATGCCCACTCAGGACTCCAAGCCCGCCAGGCCAGAGTTCCAGGAAAATTCCCCAACTCCTTTGTCTTGTCCCTCTTGAAGAGCAGACACCTCACCCCCCTTCCCCTCACAACTGCTCTCTCCTGCTGCTTTGCCAGATGCCAACAGTGAATTTCTGCTCTGCTCCTCCACCAGGCAACAGGCAGCACACAGCAGGGCAGGAAGAAACTTTCAAACACATCTTGTCCCACTTTGTCTCGATGACAACACCAACTGAAAGATCAGAGGTTCTGCACCAGCTTTCTCAGCAGAGGGACACTACAATGGACCACAAACAGGCTGAAGAAATTTCCCTTTTTCTTTATGGGCTATAAACTGATCTGCTTCCCACGGGATCAGGGATTTGCCTGTGTTTTAAGGCTACCAGGAGCTCACCCACTATCTTCTGCCCAGAACACAAAGAGGAGGGCTCGAAAGCACTGCAAGAGTCTGGCAACTGAGTAGCAGCAATAGCTCACCTGGAGGCCATGATCTTAACACCACTGTGCTTCAAGCCTTCCCGGAGGAAGGGCACACATTTGCCTGGCCTCTGGGACAGGCTGAAGATGCAGCTGTGAGCAGAGCTGAAGGGAGCAGAGGACAGCTCTGGCTCAGCCTTCAAGCCTGGCTTCTCTTTCAGCCTTGAAGATGTCTGCTGGACTGATTTGCACTCAGACCAAGGGCAGAGAGAGAAGTCTTAACTCCCAGCCCGGGAAGAAAGCCATAAGAAGCCTTCAAAAATATGACTCTCCTCATCCCTCCCACCTAGGCCCAAAGAGCTCCAATTCTATCACCAAACGCAGCAGTTCTCCTCAAATGTCGGGACAGTTGTGGCAGCCGTGCCCTTTCTGCCAAAGTTGGACAGGTCCCCACCTGTCCCAGAGGCAAGCAGAGGGAAGAAGAGGGGACAGCCTTGGGATGGGGGAATGGGAGAAGCAAAGCCAGCAGGGGGAAAAGAAGAAAACGAGGACACATCCTGGAGTCTTGATGGCGACTGCCGTTGGTTCTGGCGGAGGAGCCCCTCTATGCTGTGTGTGCTTTGGCACAGGCTGCACTGTGGGTATGGCCCTGCTCTGCTGGTGGCCACTGCTCACCCTCTGCACAGAATCACGGAAAGACTAAGGTGCTCTAGTCCAAGGCCTGTTCTGGAACAGGGTTTCCTAGAGTCAGTTTCCTAGAGTCCAGTTTTCCTGGAAAAGCCAGGAAAGACGTAGGCAAAGAAGACATTCAGTATTTCTGCTTTTTTCCTGTCCTGTGGAACAAGCTGCCCCATCTTGTTGAGAGATGGGCCCACATTTTCCCTGCTTTTCCTTTTGTCAGCTACAGACTTAAAGAAGTCCTTCCTGTTGTCTCTGACATCACTGGCCTGATTCAGTTCCATTTGGGCTTTGGCTTTACCAACTTCATCCCTGCATGCCCAGATAATATTTCTGTTTTCTTTCTTTGCGTCCACTCTCTGTAGAGATGGGGGGAAATACATTGGGGGATTTGTTCCCCAGTGTCACGGGTTTACTTGTTCTGAAAAACCAAACGGGAATTTTCTTTCCCCTGCTGCCTGTGGGGGAGGGATGTTGAATGGGGAGGACAGTTTTCTGCCTTGGGTGATTACCTACCCAAAGGAGCTGGCTGGCAGAACTACTTTCAGCCTGACAGCTCTCCCTGGGGCTGGGGGGCACTCGTGAGGAGTTTTTTTCTCCCCTCCTCTCCTTGGAAAGTGGCACTTCACTTTTTGCCTTAATGGAGGCAAGGGGTGTGTGTGTTGGAAAAAGCTCTGAGGCCGTTTTGCTCTTGACCTGGTCATCTGGCTGCTCTCCGGCCTCGGCTTGCCTGCACGCTGCTCTGTCTCCAGCCCCAATCTGCTCAGATTCCATCGGAGAGTTTTGTGCTCACCGACGAAAAAAGGGGAGTCCTGACCACAGCCAGGCACAGACAGCGTGAGTTTAGTGGGAAAGAAACCGCCCTTCTTTCCCCTTTTCCCCTTCCCCTCCTCGTTGGGGGAAAATCTCCATTTTCGGCTTTTGCTGCGATCCGGGGCCCAACAGTGCCCCCTGCTGGCCAACACCGAGCACTGCAGGCCCCGCCCCTCCAGGGATCCAACAGCGCCCCCTGCTGGCCAACACCCAGCACTGCAGGCCCCGCCCCTCCAGGGATCCAACAGCGCCCCCTGCTGGCCAACACCCAGCACTGCAGGCCCCGCCCCTCCAGGGATCCAACAGTGCCCCCTGCTGGCCAACACCCAGCACTGCAGGCCCCGCCCCTCCAGGGATCCAACAGCTCCTGCCAACCGGGATTGGAATTGCGCCAGAGCACAGGGAAGTATCAAACTGTTTCCTTTGTTTGAAGGGGACTTTTTGGGCACAGGATTATTGTTTAGTTGGTTTTGTGTTCTTTTGCTGGTTTTGCCAAGACACAAATATCCTTTAATAAAGGGCTGTTATCTCTTCCTTTTTTCCATACTTCCTCGATTGGAGCCTCTTAATTTGGATTTACAATTGCTGAGAGAGAGGAGTTCGGTCTACTTCATAACTCATCCTCCTTAGCAAAACATTCCAGTCTCTTTACACTCAGACAGGAGGGTAGTGAAGTGGTTTCAACAGGCCCCTGGCATCTGCCCAGGGTCAAACCACGACACAAGGGGAACCAGGAGGATGTGGAGACCCCGTCACGGGAGAGTGGAAGGCTCAGACTAAGTCTTAAAAAGCAAAGCCTTGCCAGAGAGTCTGGAGGTGCAGAAAGGACTCCCTGGCTTTCTGAACTCCTTCCCAGGGAAGGGTTTGGGTGTGGTTGAATCCTCTCTTAGCCCCAGACTGTGTTCACAGTTTAAATTTAAAGGAATTAAAGAGCTCTTAAGCCACTTTGTCCCACAGGTTTTAATGATGGCAAAACAAGAATATTTATATAAAATGAATAATGTACCTTATACAAATGATCAGACAAAAACCCTTAATCAGAACTATTTACTGCACAACAGAAACACTAAAACAATATAAACACTAAAATTCTACTAGTAGAGTCTAATACAGCGTAAAGCAGTACAGGGCACTGGAACAAAGCATTTATTGAAGCAGTTCTATTAAAGCTGGCAAACAGAAATAATTATTAAGTAGAGATCTGATGTAACTCACCCAGACCAACACTCATGGGGAGATCTCTTCCTCTCAGCCTCAAGGAGTGACCTTGGAGGGCGTCCCCAGCCAAGGGAGGAATCTCCACACACCCCCCAGGGAGGGTTTTGTCAGAAAGAACCCGACTGCATGAGAGGGGACTGGACTTTTTATAGGATAAAGTGATTGAGTGCCAGGCCCGCCTTTCCAGGCCAGCTTTCAGCTTATCTGTCAACCCAGACTTCAACCAGCAGGGTGTGTGTTCAACGCTGGACCAACCAGGATGGTTTGAGCAGAGTTAACACCGAGACAACAGCCTGGCTCCAGCAGTTGATCTTGCATGACAGCTTGATTATGAGCTTGATTGGACCTTGGGTCTGGCCAGGCTGGGACTATCCTGCCACAGTCCACCAGCCAGGGGTCTTCCCAATGTGGGTCACTGGGACTGTGGGTCACCAAGCCTGTTCCCAAGGTGGGTCACTGGGAATGTGGGTCACCAAGCCTGTTCCCAAGGTGAGTCCTCCGACAGGTGATGGAGTTGGAGCAGCAGATGAAGCTCTTCCCGCAGTCGAGGCACTCGTAGGGCTTCCCTTACTGGTGGGTCCGTTGGTGTCTGGTCAAGTCAGAGCTGTGGGTGAAGCTCTTCCCACACTCCGCACACTTGTAGGGCCTCTCCCCGCTGTGGATGCGCCGGTGGGTGATGAGGGTGCACTTCTGTTTGAAGCCCTTCCCACAGTCGGTGCAGCGGAAGGGCCTCTCATCCGTGTGTGTCCGCTGGTGCCTGAGGAGATCTGAGCTACTCCGAGACCTCTTCCCACACTCCCCACACTCGTAGGGCTTCTCCCCCGTGTGCGTGCGCTGGTGGGTGACGAGGTCAGAATTGTATGTGAAGCTTTTCTTGCATTCCCCACATTTGTAGGGCTGGGGCCCCCGTTCCCCAGTGTGGATCTGCTGGTGGCGGATCAGGCGGGAGCTGACGCTGAAGCCCTTCCCGCATTCCAAGCACTTGTAGGGCCGTTCCCCCGTGTGCACCCGGCGGTGGGTGAGGAGGTGGGAGCTATAGAGGAAGGTCTTCCCACATTCCTCACACTCATAGGGCCGTTCCCCAGTGTGGACACGCTGGTGGGCGAGGAGCTTGGAGCTGCTGTTGAAGCTCTTCCCACATTCCAAGCACATGAAGGGCTTCTCCCTGCTGGGAGGCTGCTCAGGGACCACCAGCTCAGAGCTCTGGCTCAAGCTCCGGCCGCCTTCCCAGCACAGGCTGAGTCTTTCCTCCACAGAGCACCCTGGGCTGGCTTTGGAGCCCCTCCTCCTGAGGGATCTCCTGCCCTTTTCCTCCCCGCTGCCTTCCTGTGCCGTGGAGCCCTTCAAAACGGCCTCTCCCACCAGGGTCTGCCGGGGGGATTTGTCCTCTGTGCCCTCCGTCCTCAGCTCGGGGCCTGGGGCAGGAAGGAAGGACAGGGAGGGGATTTGCCTCTGGCCCAGAGGGAAGGGGGAGGAGAAGGAAGATGGAGAGGAAGGAGGGTAGAGAAGAAAAAAGGAGAGGAAGGAATATGAAGGGAAAGAACAAGAAGAAAAAGAAACACAGAGAGGAAGGAAGAAGAAGAAGAAAGGAAGAAGGAAGGAAGAAGGAAGGAAGAAGGAAGGAAGAAGGAAGGAAGAAGGAAGGAAGAAGGAAGGAAGAAGGAAGGAAGAAGGAAGGAAGAAGGAAGGAAGAAGGAAGGAAGAAGGAAGGAAGAAGGAAGGAAGAAGGAAGGAAGAAGGAAGGAAGAAGGAAGGAAGCAAGAAGAAGGCCCAGAACTGGACACAGTACTCGAGGTGTGGCCTCACCAGTGCCAAGTACAGGGGAAGAACCACTGCCCTGGTCCTGCTGGCCATGCTGGTCCTGAGAGAAGGAAGGAGCAAGGAGACAAGGAATGATGAATAGGAAGGAGAAGACAGAACAAAGAAAAAGGAGAAAGGAGAGAAAGGAAGGAGAAGGAAGAAGGAGAAAAAGGAAAAAACATGAGGAAGGAGAGGAAGGAACAAGGAGAAGGAAGAAGAAGGAAAAGGAACAAGGAGTGGAAGGAAGAAGCTCAGGGAGGGGATTTGCCTCCGGCCCAGAGGGAAGGCCAAGGACATCCCCCCAAATCCGGCCCTGGCAGGACAGTGGCAGCAGCGGGGTTGTCCTGCAGCCGGGGGCGATGCTGGGCTGGGAGATACAGGACAAGACAGGGCAAAGGGGCACTGACTTCCTCCTCACCTGCTTGGAGGGCCCATGGCATCTTCCTCTTCCTCGCAGCCTCCTTCATCTGGCCAAGCTTTGGGAAGGAGAAATCCTGATGGGGGGGAAAAACAAGGGCTGAGCGTGTTGGGTTGGGGGTTCCTCCCGCCCAAGTCCATCTCTAGAAGTCACTGGGCACCCTGTGTCCATAAAAACCTCCTAAACATCAAGTTTCAAAAAAAAAAACCCAGACCTTCAAGGTTCAGACCAAAAACACCCTTCCAGGAGTTCCCCCTCTCAAGTTCTCCACTTTGGGGTTCTGGGGGTCCCCCCTCTTTCAGCTGCTGGGGGTCCCACGTGTATTGGGAGTCCCCCCTCTCCAGGGTCCCGCCCTCTCTGGGCTGCTGAGGGTCCCAAGAATCCCAGGGGTCTTCCCACTTTGGTATTCTGAGGAACCCCCTTCTCTGGGCTGCTGGGGGTCCTGCAGTTTCCCCCTCTCCACAGTCCCCCTGCTTAGGGATGAGGGGGGTTTTGGAGGCCCCAGGGGTCCCTTCTCCCCTGACTCTGCTTTGGGGTGCTGGGGCTCTCAGGAGTCCCATCTCTCTGGGGTCTCGCCCTCTCCACGGTGCTGTGGGTCCCAGAAATCCCGGGGGTCCCCCTTCTCTGGGCTCCCCTTTCTCTGGGGTCTCCCTGGCTGGGCTCACGGGGGTCCCAGCACTCTCCCTTCTCCAGGCTCCCCACTTCAGTGTCCCAGAGCTCCCAAATCTCCCTGTCTCTCCAGTTCCCCACTCCTGCCTTATCCTGCAGGGTGCTCCTGGAGTGTCCCAGGGACCCCCTGAACGCCTCATTCCTGGACACCAGATCCCCCCTGCACCCCCTTATCCAGACCAGGACCCCCTGCACCCAATTCCCTGGCTACAGAACCCCCTGCACCCCCTTTCCCGGCCATCCTGCCTCTCCCAGACTCCCTTTCCCTTTACCCTGGCACTCCCTGGACCCCCATTCCTGCCCATCAGGACCCCCCTGCACCTCCTCTCCACCACTGGCACTCTCACCCCCTTCCTCAGCTCCAGGACCCCCCTGCACCCCCTTTCCCAGCCATCCCACCTCTCCAAGTCCCCACACCCTCCCTTCTCCTTCACCCTGCCACCCCCTCCACCCCCACTCCTGCCTTTCCCACTCCCCAACCCCTCCTTTCCTCAACACCCGGCACCCCCTGAACTGCCCTTCCTGCACATCCCGGCTCTCCCCACCCACTGAACCCCCTTTCCCTCACACTGGAGGCCCCTGCACCCTCCTTTCCTGGACACAAGGACCCGAGAGACCCCCTGGGCCTCCTCTCCCAGTCCCTACAGCCCCCCTTTTCCTTCACTCTGGGACACCCCAAACCCCCATTCCTGGCCACAGGAACCCCCTGGCACCCCCTTATTCTGCACTAAGACCCCCCTGCAACCCCCTTTCCCGCCCAGCCCCCCTCTCCCAGCCCCCCGGCCCTGCTTTGCCTTCACGCTGCTACCCCCTGCACCCCCAGGCCTGCCTTTTCCACAACCCACAGGACCCTTTTCTTTGGAACACGGGGGGACCCCCTGAACCCCGTTTTCTGCCCGTTCTCCCAACCCCCAGGACCTCCCTTTCCCCCACACCGCCGACCCCTGCGCAGGGGATCTCCCTGGACCCCCCATCCCACCTCTCCAGAGCCCCGCACTCCCCTTTCCTCGGCCCTGGCATCCCCCAAAACCCCCTTCCCCAGCACTCTGCCCCCCGACAGCCCCAACACTCACCCCAAAAACACTCCCAGGCTTCCCCCTCTCCCATCTCCCCACTTTGGGGGGCGGGAATTGGGGAACTCCCGCCACTGTTGGGGACAATCAAAGAGTTCCCGACGCGTGGCCGGGGCCTTTGTTCGGCCTGCCGGGAATTCCCAACAAACATCCCGGCCCCCATCAGCCGCTGGGGCCCGGGGGTCCCTCCTCTCCAGGGATCGAGCTGTGGGGACACGAAGGGACCCCCACGGGAACCCCTTTGCCGCTCTCCCACCTCCCCTTCTTCCCCTCTCCCACCCTTTGCCCGTCGCCCCCCGCTGCTTTGGCAGTGACCCACCCCCTCTCTCGCTCACTTTGGGGCTCCCAGCCCCTCTTCTCCTTCCCCTCTGCCCCTTTGCCATCGGGGCCCCCAACTCACCTCGAGCTCCCGGCTCGGGGGATGGAGCGGGGGGAGGAGGAGCGGGCAGAGGCAAAGGAGGAGGAAGAGGAGGAGCATCGCCCCCCTGAGTGGGCGGGGAGGGGGAGCTCGGTGCGATGGGTTGGGGGTGTGCGGGGGGTTTTGGGGGGGATGTTTGGGGCTGAGCCGCAAATGGCCCTCGGGGGGACCTCGGGGGGTCCCCGGGAGGTGGTTTGGTTTTGTTGGGGGGATCCCGGGGTGGGTTCCCGGCAGAGGCGGGAGGTGGGCGGGGGGATGCGGGGACCCCCCCGCGGTGGGGGTCGGTGTTGCGGGGTCAGGCCCCGCCGCCCCCATTGTCAGCCCGGTGCCGGCGGGGGGGGACGCGACGAGCCCCTTTTTTAGGGCCCCCGGAGTGGGGAGAGCAGAGAGGGGCGACAGCGGAGCTGGGGGACCCCCGGCAGCCACGAGGAGATTCAGGTGTTTATGGGATTCAGTTGTTTATGGGAGGGGAAAAATCAGGGAAAAGGGGGAAAAAAACCCGGGCAAAGCCGAAAAACTCCGGCTGGAGGACTGACGATAGAGTTGGTGCGGGCAGAGCGGCGCTGCGTGCGCGCCCCTGTCTCGGTTTTCACTTCCGGCGCCGCCATGTTGGGGAGGTCGGCGGGGCGACTGGCGGGGGTCGTGGCGCTGGTCACGGGTGGGTTTTGGGGGGGATTTGGGGGAGTTTTGGGGGTGAGAGGGAAGGGGAGACCACCAGGGGAGGAGTGGAGGGGAACTTAGGGCGGGGAGACCCCCGGGAGGGACGCTGGGAGGAGTTAAAGGTGACCCTGGTGATACTAGGAGGGTCACTGGTGATACTGGGATGGTCGCAGACCCCTCTGGTGACACTGGGGGAGGTCACTGGTGACACTAGATCCCACTGGTGCCACTGGGAGGACACTGGGAGGGGTCACAGGCCCCACTGGTGACACTGGGAGGGTTATTGGTGACACTGGGAGGGGTCACTGGTTAAAGTGGTCCCCACTGGTGCCATCGGGCAGTCATTGGTCCTCCGGGTCGCCAGGGGGCGCCAGGGGCGGTTCGCATACCCTTCAATGACCCCGGTTATTCATTGGCCCTCCGAACCGCCAGGGGGCGCCAGCGGCATCGGCCGCGCCGTGAGCGGCCGCCTGGCCCGCGAGGGCGCGCGCGTGGCCGTGGCCGATCGCGACATGTCGGGGGCGGCGGCGACAGCGAAAGGGCTCCCCCGGAACTGCCCCCCCGACCACGGAGCTTTCCAGGTGGATGTGGCCGATCCCAAAAGCGTCGCCGGGATGGTGAGGGGGGTGCAGGTAATGTCGCCGCCACCTCCCCCCCACCGGTGACATGTCGCGATAGTGTCACACCCTCCCCAGTGTCCCGCAGTGTCCCTGAGTGGCCCCCGGTATCAGCAGTGCCACCCTCAAAATTCCCAAATCCACCCCAAATCACTCCCAGAATTTACAAATTCCCACAAATTCCTTCCCATTCCCACAAAATTCCTGGGAAATCGCAGCCAAATTGCCCCAGATCGCAGTAAAAGCCCCCCCCAATCCACCCAAAATCGACCCAAATCCTCCCCAATTCACCCCAAATCACCCCCAGAATTCCCAAATCCCCACAAATCCACCCAACCCAGACCCAAATCCACCCCAAATCACCCCCAGAACTGACAAATTCCCCCAAAAGTTGCAAATTCCCACAAACTCCCCCCAAATTCCATCTGATTCCCACCAAATTCCTGGAAAATCACAGCCAAACGACCTCAAATTGCAGGAAAACCTCCACAAATCCCTCCAAAATCGACCCAAATCCCCCCTAAATCTCCCCAGAATTCCCAAATCCCCAAAACTACACCCAAATCAGACCCAAATCCACCCCAAAATCACCCCCAAAATTCCCAAATGCCAGCAAATTCCCCAAAACTCACATATTTCCCCAAAATTCCATTGGATTCCCACCAAATTCCAGGGAAATCGCAACCAACTGGCCCCAAATCACAGGAAAAAAAAACCCAAATCTGCCCTAAATTGACCCAAATCCACCCCAGAATTCCCAAATCCACCCAAACCAGACCCAAATCCTCCCCAATTCACCCCAAATCACCCCCAGAATTTCCAAATCCACCCAACCCAGATCCAAATCCACCCCAAAATCACCCCCAAAACTCCCAAATCCCCTCAAATTTCCCCCAAATTTCCATCAAATTCCCACCAAATTCCTGCAAAATTGCAGCCAAATGGCCCCAAATTGCAGGAAAACCCCCCTCAAATCCGCCCCAAACTGACCCGAATCCACCCCAGGATTCCCAAATCCACCCAAATCCACCCAAAATGGACCCAAATCCTCCCCAGTTCACCCCAAATGACCCCTCGATGTCCCCAAATGTCCCCCCAGGAGCACTTTGGGGTTCCCCCCGTGTCCTGGTGTCCTGTGCCGGGATCACCCGCGACCGGATGTTCCTGGAGATGGGAGAGCGGGAATTCCGGGAAGTGCTGGGGGTGAACTTGGAGGTGAGAGGGGACACTGGGGACATTGGGGACATTGGGGACATTGGGGGGATTGGGGACATTGGGGGACATTGGGGGACATTGGGGACATTGGGGGGACATTGGGGACATTGGGGGACATTGGGGGGACATTGGGGGGACATTGGGGGGACATTGGGGACATTGGGGGACATGGGGGGGACATTGGGGACATTGGGGGGACATTGCGGAGACATTGGGGGGACATTGGGGACATTGGGGACATTGGGGGACATTGGGGACATTGAGGGACATTGGGGGGACATTGGGGGACATTGGGGGGACATTGGGGACATTGGGGGGACATTGGGGGACATTGGGGGATATTGGGGGGCATTGGGGGGCACTGGGGTACATTGGGGGGACATTGGGGACATTGGGGACATTGGGGACATTGGGGGACATTGGGGACATTGGGGACATTGGGGGGACATTGGGGACATTGGGGACATTGGGGGACATTGGGGGACATTGAGGGACATTGGGGGGACATTGGGGGACATTGGGGACATTGGGGGACATTGGGGGACATTGGGGGATATTGGGGGGCATTGGGGGGCACTGGGGTACATTGGGGGGACATTGGGGACATTGGGGAGGTGACACCAGAGGTGACACTTCTGTGTGTGTCTGAGGGACCCTGAGGGTGAGTTGGGGACACTTTGGGGACACTTTGGGGACACTTGGAGGTGCCACCACCCCCCGGTGTCCCCCAGACGTGGCAGACGTGGTGGCTTTCCTGGCGTCGGGGGACAGCGGCTACGTCACCGGGGCCACCCTGGAGGTGACAGGTGGGGACCCCCCATGTCCCCAGTGTGTCCCCAGTGTGTCCCCAATGACCCCTCAATGTCCCCCCAATGTCCCCCCTTTCCCTCTCTCATTCCAGGGGGTCTCTTCATGTGACGGATCCAGCCCCTCCCCCCAATGTCCCCTCAATGTCCCCCCAATGAGGGGGAGGGGCAGACCTCAAAATTTGGGGGATAAAGGGGAGGGACCCCAAAATTTGGGGTGTTGAGGCTGGGAGCCCAAAAATGGGGGGAAGAAGAATGGGGGGGGCCCTAAAATTTGGGGAGATTGAGGGGCAGGACCCAAAAATTTGGGGGGGAGACCTCAAAATTTGAGGGGATAAAAGGGGGAGACCCCAAAATTTGGGGGGTTGGGATGGGGGGGAGGCCCCGAGTTTGGGGGGAGGGGACCCCAAAATTTGGGTGGGGGACAAAAGGGGGTCCCAAAAATCGGGGAGGGTCCCAAAACTGGGGAGGAGGGGCCTAAAGTAAGGGAGGGGCTCCCCCAAAATATGGGGGGAACCCCAAAACTGGGGGGGTCGAGGGAGGGGGGTGGAAACCCCTCCAAAAAACCACCAGGAGCCATTGCCATGGAGATGTTTATTGGCCACACCCACCCCTCCCCTCCCTTAAATTTCTAAAACAACAAAAATAAACATTTTGGACCCCAAATTTGGGGTTTTTTTGGGGTGGAGACCCCAAATTTTTGGGGTGAGGGGTTGGGAGGGGTCTCTTAAATTCGGGGGGGGAGGTCAGATGTAGCCCTGCCCCCTCTTGACCCTACCCCCCTTAAAACCTCCTCTAAAACCACAAAAATAAACATTTTGGGCCTCAAATTTTGGAGTTTTTTGAGGCAAACCCCCCCAGAAGTTTTGGGAGGTGTCCCCAAAATTCGGGAGGGGTGGAGTTAAGAGAGGGCGGAGCCAAATCCTCCATCTTTTCTGCCTTAAACCTCCTCTAAAACGACAAAAATAAACCTTCTGGATGCCAAATTTTGGAGTTTTTAGAGGCAAAATCCCCCAGAATTACCCCTAATTAGCACATGATGCCCGGGGTTCATGTTAATAATTAATTAGCCCATAATAGCTGTGGGTAAATCATTAACCACTAATTAATCCATAATATCCGTGGGTTCCCATCAATCTCTAATTAATCCATAATATCCATGGGTTCCCATCAATCCCAAATTATCCCAAATGGTCCCAAACGGTCCCAAATTATTCCAAATAGTCCCAAATGATCCCAAATGGTCCCCAAACTCAAATCCCAAATCCCATGTGGTTCCAAATCCCAAGTAAACCCTAAATCACCAATGATCCCCCATCCCATGTAGTTCCAAATCCCATATAAAAGCAAATCCCAGATGTTCCCAGATAACCCCTAAATCCCGAATAATTCCCAATCCCATATATTCCCAAATCCCAAAGAAACCCCTAAATCCCCAATAATTCCTAAATCCCAAATAAACCCCCAATCCCCAAGAATTCCCAATCCCATATATTCCCATGTCCCAAATAATAGCAAATCCCAGATGTTCCCAAATCCCAAATAACCCCCAAATCCCCAGTACTTCCCAAACCCATGTAATCCCAAATGCCAAATAAACCCCAAATGCCAAATAATAACAAATCCCATTGAGGTGGTTTGAAGCTGGCTCCCTGCCAAGACTCCAAACCTCACCACAAGAGCTCCCCCCCCAAAACCAAGGGAGAAGAGAGAAAAAACCAAGAGAACTGAAACGAGAGAGAGACAGCTGAAGCAATATATATATAAATATAAATATATTTACACTTATATTACACTTATATACAATTGAAATATAGGTACAATTTCAAAAGGAAAGGGGAAAGGGAAGGGGAAGGAAAAAAAGGAACAAAAGCACAAAATATACACGATCACTATCCCAAGATCTAACAACTAAAAGAATTAGCAAAGGATATCCCACTGCTCTCCTTGGGACAACAGAAAGTGGCTCTGGAACGACCCCGGCACCCTCCGTCTGCCAAGGTGGGCAGGGCCTTACCAGGCCTCGCTCCCCAACCCGACAGACTCCACACAGGGAACCTGCACCTCCAAAGCTGGAAGGAAAGAGGGCAAAGGCCTCTCCTCCTTTCTTCTTATAGCCCAGCTTAGGTAAAAATGGTGGGGAATAGCGGGGAAATCTGGGCACTTCCTTGGTTACAGACTGGTCATGAAGGAAGGCCCAGACTAAAGTACCAGAGACATCACATCCCCCTCTGTGACATCACATCCCCCTCTGTGACATCACCTCCTCTGTGACATCACATCCTCCTCTGTGACATCACATCCCCCTCTGTGACATCACATCCCCCTCTGTGACATCACATCCTCCTCTGTGACATCACCTCCTCTGTGACATCACATCCTCCTCTGTGACATCACATCCCCCTCTGTGACATCACATCCCCCTCTGTGACATCACATCCTCCTCTGTGACATCACATCCCCCTCTGTGACATCACATCCTCCTCTGTGACATCACATCCTCCCCATGACATCACATCCTCCTCTGTGACATCACATCCTCCTCTGTGACATCACATCTTCCTCTGTGACATCACATCCTCCTCTGTGACATCACATCCTCCTCTGTGACATCACATCTCTCCTGTGGCATCACATCCTCCCCATGACATCACATCTCTCCTGTGACATCACATCCTCCTCTGTGACATCACATCTCTCCTGTGACATCACATCCCCCTCTGTGACATCACATCCCCCTCTGTGACATCACATCCTCCTCTGTGACATCACATCCTTCATGTGACATCACATCCACCCTTATGACATCACTGCTTCCAGGTGACATCACATCCTTTCTGTGACATCACATCACCCTGTGATGTCATGTCCCCCACTGTGACATCACATCCTCCTCTGTGACCTCACATCTCTCCTATGACATCCCTTCCTTCCTATTGCATGACATCTTCTCTATGACATCACATCCTCCTCTGGGACCTCACATCTCTCCTATGACATCACTTCCTTCCTATTGCATGACATCTTCTCTATGACATCACATCCTCCTCTGTGACATCACAACTCTCCTATGACATTACGTCTGTCAATGACATCACATCCTTCCTGTGACATCACATTCTTATCTCTGACATCACTCCTCCTCTGTGACATCACATCTCTCCTATGCCATCAGAGCTCCTCTATAATGTCGCTACCAACATATGACATGACATTTTTCCTGAGACATCACATCCTTCCTGTGACATCACATCCTCCTCTCTGACATCACATGCAACATAACAGCTCCTCTGTGACATCACATCCTTTATGTGGCATCACATCCTCCCCGTGATGTCAAGGGGCTATGTGATGTCACAGGGGAGGACGTGATGTCAGAGGGACGATTTGATATCACAGCAGAGGTTTGATGTCACAGGATGGATGTGATGTCACAGAGGAGGATGTGGCTGCTCCATCTCAGAGTCACCTCAGAGGGGCCCTCACGGGTACCTTGTCCCTCTAAATTTTTCATGTTATCCCACAGAATTCCCGGAACAAGCCTGAGCTTGTGCCCCTCCCCCATCGTGTCCCGTTTAGAGCCCTGGGACACTGTGGAACCTCATGGAACCAAGGGGCCACTGGGACACCACAGGGCTTCATGGAACCCAAGGGACCCTGGGACACTGTGGGGGCTCATGGAACCAAAGGGACCCTGGGACACTGTGGGGGCTCATGGAACCCAAGGGACCCTGGGACACTGTGGGGGCTCATGGAACCAGAGGGACCCTGGGACACTGTGGGGGCTCATGGAACCCAAGGGACCCTGGGACACTGTGGGGGCTCATGGAACCCAAGGGACCCTGGGACACTGTCAGGAGCCTCGTGGTGCCCAGGGCTGAGGAATCCCGTGGGTGCAGGTGGCTCAGGGAGCAGCTGCAGTTGGAGCTGTGGGATGAGCTCTGGGTGAGGGACCTCAGCCCAAAGGCCGTGAGCTGCTGACCCTGGAGCAGCCAAGGGAGAGGACACTTGGAGACAGGGCAGGAGCCCAGGACTCAGCAGGAAGAGCAGTTTGTGTGCTTGGAGTGTGAGGAGATAAAACCCCAAGGAGTTTTTTGTTGGGGGTCCCTCCTTGAGGCGCCAGCTCAGCCTGTATCTGTGTTTCTTCACAAGAAATAAATTGTTTTACTGTTTTTAAGATATCAGAGACTCGGCCATGGGAAACCTGGGTGGAAGCAGTGAGGAAACCTGGTCTGACTGTGAGAGTGGGGGTGTGGGGAGTCACAGGGGACCCGTCAGGTCACTGGAGCTGCTGCTGCTGGGAAGGGGCCTGAGTGTCAGCAGTGTCTGGGCTGGTGGGAGAGTGACTGCCAGGGAGTCCTGGGAATGGTGAGCCTGGGAAGTTCCCTTAAGAGTGTGAGGGGGGATCTCGTGTGCAGAGACCCCCAGGAGCCCCCTGAGCCGCTCTGCTCATGGCAAGGATGCAGAGAAGGCAGAGTTACTGAACACCTTTGCACTGACAAGACCAGCCCTCAGGGATCTCTGGTCCGGGAGACCAGGCTATAGGAATGTTGGAAGGAAGATCTTGCCTTGCTAAGGAAGATTGGGTCAGAGAACACCTCCAAAAACTCTCCCCCCACAAGTACATGGGACACTTGATGACCTCCTGTCACCAAGGGGACCCTGTGACACTGTGGGACCTCGTGGTTATCAGTCTCTTCCAAACGTTGTGTGCAACAACAGAGAGGCAAAACAGTGGAGCCTGAGCATGATGATCCAAACTATTCCCATCTCACCTGAAGATGTCCCTGCTAACAGAGGTCCTGTGTGTTCCCTCTGCTCTCTGGGCACTTGCATCCTTTGAGAGCTGCCCATCACTCTGGTAGCCAAGAGCACAGGGCAGGGGATCCCCTGGAGGGGGAGCAGAGACATCTTTCCTAGATCACCTTGCTCAGAGCCCCATGCAACCTGGCCTTGAATGTTTGCAGGGATGGGGCATCCACCACCTCCCTGCAAATGTGTTCCTGTGTTTCAGCATTCTCACTATGAAATATTTCTTCTTTATCTCTAGTCTGAACTTACACTTTTTTAGTTTAACTTCCTCACCCCCTGTCCTATTGTGACAGGCCCTACTGAACCCTTTGCCCACATGTCTCTAAAAAGCTGCCTTGAAGTACTGGAAGGCCCCAAGGAGGTCTCCCCACAGCCTTTAATTCTGCAGGCTGAAGAGCCCCCACTCTCTCAGCCTGTCTCCATGCGAGAGGTGCTGCAGCCCTGGGATGCCCTTGGTGGCCTCCTCTGGAAGTGCCCCAAGAGGTGCGTGTCTTTGCTGTGCTGAGGAGCCCATGGAGCTGCAGGAGATGCCAGGGCTGGCAGGGGAATCCCCCCAAGCCATTGCCATTGCGGGCGGGTGCGTTGCAGACAGGCAGAGGAGCCCAGAGCTGGGGGCAGCACTGCAGGAGGGGTCTCAGCTGAGCGGAGCAGAGGGGCAGAACCCCCCTCCCCTGCTGCCCACGCTGTGGCATGAGACCAGGACACAGGGGGTTGTGGGCTGTGAGCTCCCATTGCTGGCTCCCATCCTGCTTTTCATCCCCCACTATCCCCATGGCCTTGGATGCAGGGCTGCTCTCCATCCCTTCAGCCCCGAGCCTGGCCCTTGAGATCTGGGGGCATTTGACACCCGCTGGCTCCTTTGATCCCCTTTCCCATCCCTCCCAGAGCACAGGGAAGGACTGAGGGGCCTTCCCTGATTGTCCCTGACCCTCCCCTGCCCCGACACCAAGCTGTGCTCCTTGGGGATGGTGCTTGGACAGCCCCAGTCAGACCCTGTTTCCCGCTGTGCCCCCAAACCACCGGGTGCCCCAGGGGACGTGGGAACACACATGGACACGGGAAGGCACCCGTGGATGTGGGAACACACCCACCCAGACAGACACAGAGCATTTGTTTTGCTGCAGGGGTTTATTGATTCTTGCAGGGAAATTGCCAGGGCACCCAGGGGATCAGGGGGGTCCTCCAGGGATGATCATCTCCTCATGCCGCTGGAGGGGGCCAGGACACGGGTGTCACCACCACTTCCAGTCCTGAAAGACAGAGCCCCAAACGTTACCCCCGGTGTCCACAGGGACATGGGAGGGGCCTTGTCCCCACCCCGTCTGTCTGCAGGGAGCTGGGGCAGGAGAAGGGAATTGGATGCTGAGATCCATGTGGCCCCAGAGCCCCTGAGCCCGGGATGCTCTGACACCTCCCTGAGCCCCTCCCTGCCCTCCCGGTGAGCCTGGGGGTCTGCAGAGCCCCCAGTGCAAGGCAAGGCTTGGGGGCAGCTCTGTCCAGCTGCCCCGGGACACGGAGCAGGGACAGCCCCCTGCGTGTCCCTCTGCTGTCCCCAAGCTCTGCCCACTGCAGAGGGCTCAGGGACCCCCCAGGGCCCTGCCAGGCTCCTTTGGGGGGCTGAGGAGCCTCCCATATTTCTCACCTGGACATGCAGAGAGGCAGCCGAGCGTCACTGGCGCATCAGCTCCACCTGGTCAGCCACGGGGGGCTGGGGACAAAGGCAGGGTTAGAGACACACTGGGCTGGTTCTGGGACACACTGGGCTGGACTGGGACACACTGGGCTGGACTGGGACACACTGGGATACTGGGGAGGATCGTGGCCATGAGAGGGGAGGGTCTGGGCCCAGCAGAACTCGGGGTACCCACCTCAGACCTCTTCACTCGATGGACATCCATGCCTCCCTGGAGAGAGAGTGTGAGGTGTCACTGGTCATTGGGGTGTCCCCAGGCCCAGGAGGGATGGGGGGACTACATTTCCCCCCATTTCCCACACTGGGGACATCTCAACTCCAGAACTTACCCCGACACATCCACCTCCGCCTTGTCCCGAGATTGGCTGGGGAAGGAGAGCAAAGGTTTAAGCAGGATTGGCCCCTGTGGGGTTGGGGAGGGACACAGGTGTCCCCAGACCCCCCAGCCCATGGTTGGCCCCTGGTCTGAGGGGGAAAATCCCTTCTGCTCCCCCAGCCCCACTGCACCCAGTTTCCCCCGGGATCCCTGTTCCTGCAGGGCCCAGGGTGGGGATGGAGACAAGGAGAGCCAGGGGAATTCAGGGCCTGCAGGAGGGTGGGGGGAGGAGAAGGGAACCCAAAAAGGGTGAAGTGGGGGGAATTGGGGATCCCACAGGATGGGCATTGGGGTGTGGAAGGGATGGGACTGTGGGGGATGCGGGTGAGGAGGAAGGGATTGCAGTGGAGGGGACCCAGGGAATGAAGCAGGGCAGGGGTGGGGGCAGGATTAATGGGGAAGGGGAGAAAACTGGAAGGGACTGGGAGACTCTTTGGGACTGAGGGGTCAAGGAAGGGGATTTCTGGACACGAGTGTCATGGGCAATGGGAAAGGGGAAGGATTAGAGGAGAAAGAAGGGAAGAAATGGTGTGGGAATGATGGCCTGTGTGTGTGTGGTGGGGTGGACTGGGGTGTGTGGGAATAGAGTGGGGGCCCTGAGGAAGGACCTCCCCGGTGCACACTGGGGTGGACTGGGGAGCACTGGGATGGCCTGGAGGGTGGTGGCCACCAGAGGGGAGGGTCTGGGCCCAGCACAAGCCCTGGTACCCACCGGGCCGCCGATGACGCCTGCCTGTAGAGAGACAAGGAGACGTCACTGGTCACTGGGGTGTCCCCAGTGCCAGGAAGGGATGGGGGGCCCAAAGTGCCCCCCACTTCCCACACTGGGTGCCTCCCAACTCCCAGACTTACCTCCCCACATTGGACGCCGCCGGCCTGAACGGGCTGCAGGAGGAGAGCAAAGGCTTGGTTGGGGTTGGCCTTGTGGGGCTGGGGGGGACACGGGTGTCCCCACCCCCTCCAGCCCCGGCTGCCCCCCGGGCTGAGCGGGGCTCTTTGGGATTGCGGCTCCCAGGCAAGTTGGGGACACCAGTGCAGGGGGAAAGGCATTGAGGGCAAAGCCTGGAGGAAAGGCCCTGGGAAAGGGCCATGGCAGGGCATTTCCCAGTTGGTGCCACTTCAGCCTGGCCAGGCCTTGTCCCACTTGAGCCCAGGGTGGAGCTTGGGCCTGTTTGTCCTCCTTGGACTCCAGTGGGGCTTGGCCCAGTTCCACCCAGTTTGGGTTGGGCCTTTGCCTTGGCTGGGAAAGAGAGGAGATGGTGGGGAGATGCCCCAGGGGACCAAGAGGATGGGATGGGGAGGCCCAAAAAGGTGGGATTTGGGGTCAGAAAGAGCAGGAAGTGTTGGGACTGTGCCAGGACGGAGCCGGGTGCAAGCATCCCATGAGGAAGCGGAGCTGCAGCAGCAGGAGTTGAATTGTGGGAAGGGGAAGGAGAGAGGGAATTGTGGGTGGAATAAGGTGACCTGGGCCGGGTCTGGGGGTGCTGGGGAGTGCTGGGGGTGCCCCTGGATTGGGAAGGGGCCCATCCCTGAGCCCATGGCCGTGGCATGGGGGCCTCACCTTGGCATCTGCCGGGGGGCTCAGCAGGATGGTGAAGAGCAGGGCCACGCTGAGCACAGCGACCTTCATCTTCCTCTGGGCCTGGGCAGCGCTGGCTGAGGCTGCACAAGGGCAGGAGCACATTTATCCCTGCCGGGACTCCTCCCTGCCCCCTCCCCGAGAGCCCCCGGGGCAAAGCCCGGCTGGGCACAGCCCCCAGCCCTGGCCACAAGCCCAGACCTGGCACAGAGTCCATCCCGCCTGCGGCACCCATCCAGCCACCTTCCCCGGCATCCCTCCAGCTTCCTGCACGGGGCAGCTGCTCCTGGAAGGGCCCAGGCCCCTGGGGGTGCCAAGGGGGTGGGCAGGGAGCTGAAAGCAGCTGCATACCCTGTGGGGACAATCCCACACAACACAAGCCATCCTCCAACAGCCCCCAAAGCCTGATCCACCCATGTCCTCCTGCCCATCCCTTCCAGAGCTTTCCCTCTGGGACACCCCAGAGCTCAGCCCAGCCCCAAACCCGGCGTGTCTGAGCACAATTGTCCCTGTTCCCACTCCAGCTCTTTGACTGAACCTGGGGCTGGCACTGCCCCCCTTCTTGGGGCACCAGGAGCCCGGGATCAGGGAAACAGGGAGCTGGGAGATAAAGGGGCTGACGGGCAATGGGCACAGGCGGGTGACTGGGATCTCCAGTCTGGGCAGGCACTGGGGAGCACTGGGCAATGCTGGCCCTGGCACACAAGGGCTGGGCCCAGGGAAGTGCTGGGGTGGTGGCAGTGCCCGGCTCCAGCCCATTTGCGGGCACTGCAGCCCCCAAGTGGTGCAGGCCCAGCCACGGCCTCCCCGAGCAGAGCCCAGAGGGGCAGATGCCCTTTGCTGGCCCTGCCCCTGTCCCAGCTGGGCACACCGTGTCCTCCCGCATCAGCCGGGCCCCGCTCTGCTCAGCTGGCCCAGGCAGGGGGGGCCAGGCACTGGCAGCCCAGCAGGGCTCTGGCTCCACACTGGGCTGGCCCTGGCACACAGCTGCCCCAGTGCCCCTGTCCCCAGGGATGGCCCTGCCCTGCCCTGGGCCCAGCGCTGGCCCTCAGCAGGATGGCACCTTCCCGCCCCACTCTCCCTCCCTCCCCACCCGCCTCACAGGCCCCTCTGGGCTGGGACCCCCGTGGGCACAGATCAAGGACAGGCACTGAGCGGGGGCTCCCGGCACCTGCCACAGCCTCAATTCTCCACTCACCTTTGGCCACAGTTCCGCAACACCTTCCATCCTTACGGGCCCCTGACCAGACACAAGAGACCATTGTGGGGCAGCTGGGAAAACATCTCAGCTGAATGACTTGACTATTTGCCTTGCATTTTCCCCAGGAGCCGGCAGTGACCTGGAAGATTTTCCTTTTGCCGTTTTCTGCTTCGTGCCTCGTTTGTTGGATAATTGAGGAACGTTGACTGAGGAGGGGCCCAGGGGAGATGAAGCCTCTCAAGGGGGAGGCATTTACAGCCCCTCACCACCAAAGGTCCCACTCTGGATCATCCAAATTGTGGGAGCAGCAGCTCATTGGAAGAGGGAAATGTCCCCAGTTTGGTGTTTGAGAGAGAGATGGACGAGAGACGTGAGCAGGGTGCCTGAGGTTCAGCTGATCCCCCCTGGACTGTCTCCTTCCTTCCCCCTGAGCAGGGCAGGGAGCACCTGGGGAAATTCCTCTTGTTCCTGCAGTCCCTCCTGTGGGACATCACATCCTCCTCTTTGACATCACATCCTTCTCTGTGACATCACATCCATCATATAACATCACATCCTCCTCTATGACATCACATACATCATATGATGTCACATCTCTCCTGTGACATCACATCCTGCCTTTGATATCACACCTTCTTTATGATGTCGCATCCGTCATATCACATCACATCCTTCCAGTGAGATCACATCCTCCTCGTGACATCACATCCATCGTATGACATCACATCTCTCCTCTGACATCATATCCTTCCCCGTGACATCACATCCTCCTCTGTGATATCACATCCTTCTTCTGTGACATCACATCCATCATATGACATCACATCCTCCTCTGTGACATCACAGCTTTTCTGTGACGTCCCATCAATCGTATGACATCACCTGTGACATCATATCCTTCCTCTGTTTCATCAAATCCTTCTCTGTGACATCACATCCTTCTTGTGACATCACATCCTTCCTCTGTTACATCACAGCTCCTCTAGGATGTTGCATCCATCACATGACATTATATCTACCCTTTGACAACACATCCTTCCTGTGAGAACACATCCTCTGCATGACATCTCATCCTTCCTTTGTGACATCACATCCTCCCCGTGACATCACATCCTTCCTATGACATCACATCCATCATATGACATCGCATCCTCCTCTGTGACATCACATCGCACTTATGACATCATGTCTCTCCAGTGACATCACATCCATCATATGACATCACATCCTCTTCTGTGACATCACATCCATCATGTGACATCACATTCTCCTCTGTAACAGCACATAGTCCTCTGTGATATCACATCCTACCTCTGTGGCATCATCTGCATCATGTGACATCACATCTCTCCTGTGTTATCACATCCATCATCTTCCTTCACATCCTTCTCTGTGACATCACATCCAGCCTATGACATCACATCCTCCCTGTGACATCACATCCTCCCTGTGACATCACATCCCTCATACGACATCATATGTCTCTGGGCCCAGCGCTGGCCCTCAGCAGGATGGCACCTTCCCGCCCCACTCTCCCTCCCTCCCCACCCGCCTCACAGGCCCCTCTGCGCTGGGACCCCCGTGGGCACAGATCAAGGACAGGCACTGAGCGGGGGCTCCCGGCACCTGCCACAGCCTCAATTCTCCACTCACCTTTGGCCACAGTTCCGCAACACCTTCCATCCTTACGGGCCCCTGACCAGACACAAGAGACCATTGTGGGGCAGCTGGGAAAACATCTCAGCTCAATGACTTGACTGTTTGCCTTGCATTTTCCCCAGGAGCCGGCAGTGACCTGGAAGATTTTCCTTTTGCCCTTTTCTGCTTCGTGCCTCCTTTGTTGGATAATTGAGGAACGTTGACTGAGGAGGGGCCCAGGGGAGATGAAGCCTCTCAAGGGGGAGGCATTTACAGCCCCTCACCACCAAAGGTCCCACTCTGGATCATCCAAATTGTGGGAGCAGCAGCTCATTGGAAGAGGGAAATGTCCCCAGTTTGGTGTTTGAGAGAGAGATGGACGAGAGACGTGAGCAGGGTGCCTGAGGTTCAGCTGATCCCCCCTGGACTGTCTCCTTCCTTCCCCCTGAGCAGGGCAGGGAGCACCTGGGGAAATTCCTCTTGTTCCTGCAGTCCCTCCTGTGGGACATCACATCCTCCTCTTTGACATCACATCCTTCTCTGTGACATCACATCCATCATATAACATCACATCCTCCTCTATGACATCACATACATCATATGATGTCACATCTCTCCTGTGACATCACATCCTGCCTTTGATATCACACCTTCTTTATGATGTCGCATCCGTCATATCACATCACATCCTTCCAGTGAGATCACATCCTCCTCGTGACATCACATCCATCGTATGACATCACATCTCTCCTCTGACATCATATCCTTCCCCGGGACATCACATCCTCCTCTGTGATATCACATCCTTCTTCTGTGACATCACATCCATCATATGACATCACATCCTCCTCTGTGACATCACAGCTTTTCTGTGACGTCCCATCAATCGTATGACATCACCTGTGACATCATATCCTTCCTCTGTTTCATCAAATCCTTCTCTGTGACATCACATCCTTCTTGTGACATCACATCCTTCCTCTGTTACATCACAGCTCCTCTAGGATGTTGCATCCATCACATGACATTATATCTACCCTTTGACAACACATCCTTCCTGTGAGAACACATCCTCTGCATGACATCTCATCCTTCCTTTGTGACATCACATCCTCCCCGTGACATCACATCCTTCCTATGACATCACATCCATCATATGACATCGCATCCTCCTCTGTGACATCACATCGCACTTATGACATCATGTCTCTCCAGTGACATCACATCCATCATATGACATCACATCCTCTTCTGTGACATCACATCCATCATGTGACATCACATTCTCCTCTGTAACGGCACATAGTCCTCTGTGATATCACATCCTACCTCTGTGGCATCATCTGCATCATGTGACATCACATCTCTCCTGTGTTATCACATCCATCATCTTCCTTCACATCCTTCTCTGTGACATCACATCCAGCCTATGACATCACATCCTCCCTGTGACATCACATCCTCCCTGTGACATCATATCCCTCATACGACATCATATGTCTCTGGGCCCAGCGCTGGCCCTCAGCAGGATGGCACCTTCCCGCCCCACTCTCCCTCCCTCCCCACCCGCCTCACAGGCCCCTCTGGGCTGGGACCCCCGTGGGCACAGATCAAGGACAGGCACTGAGCGGGGGCTCCCGGCACCTGCCACAGCCTCAATTCTCCACTCACCTTTGGCCACAGTTCCGCAACACCTTCCATCCTTACGGGCCCCTGACCAGACACAAGAGACCATTGTGGGGCAGCTGGGAAAACATCTCAGCTGAATGACTTGACTGTTTGCCTTGCATTTTCCCCAGGAGCCGGCAGTGACCTGGAAGATTTTCCTTTTGCCCTTTTCTGCTTCGTGCCTCCTTTGTTGGATAATTGAGGAACGTTGACTGAGGAGGGGCCCAGGGGAGATGAAGCCTCTCAAGGGGGAGGCATTTACAGCCCCTCAACACCCGAGGTCCCACTCTGGACTATCCAAATTGTGGCATCAGCAGCTCGTTGGAAGAGGGAAATGTCCCCAATTTGGTGTTTGAGAGAGAGATGGACGAGAGACGTGAGCAGGGTGCCTGAGGTTCAGCTGATCCCCCCTGGACTGTGTCCTTCCTTCCCCCTGAGCAGGGCTGGGAGCACCTGGGGAAATTCCTCTTGTTCCTGCAGTCCCTGCTGTGGGATTTTCCCACCCTCTGGTTCCAAATGGATTTTGGGCCTGGCCGTTCTGCTCAGGTCGTGACCCGCAGGGAGGCGTTGTGGTGACTCACAGAGGGAAAGGGGAGGAGAAAAGGGGGCCCTGTTCTCCCCACATTTACATCTCCCTTCCCAATTTCCTGGTGCCCTCAGATTCCCAGAGTCCCTCAGTAGCTGCACGAGGGGGGGGGCAGGACCAGACTCAGCAGGAGGTGTCTGTCCTGTTGTCCTGGTTTTGACTGGGATAATGGACTGGTTTACAGTCCCTGCCCACAACAGGGACTTGTCTCAGCACAGAATCCTGGAATCATGGATTGGTTTGGGTGGGAAGGGACCTTAAAGCTCATCCCGTGCCACCATGTCCCTGCCATGGGCAGGGACACCTTCCACAAGCCCAGGTTACTCCAAGCCCTGTCCATCCTGGCCTTGGACACTTCCAGGGATGGGGCAGCCACAGCTTCTCAGGGCAACCTGTGCCAGGGCCTCCCCCCTCACAGGGAAAACTTTCTTCCCAATATCCCTCTAAGCCTTATCCAAAATCCCTCTGCAGCTCTCTGGGAGCCCCTCTGGGCACTGGAAGGGGCTCTAAGGCCTCTCTGGAACCTTCTCTTCTCCAGGCTGAACCATCCCAATTGTCCCAGCCTGTCCCCAGAGCAGAGGGGCTCCAGCCCTCCGAGCATCTTTGTGGCCTCCTCTGGATCCACTCCAACAGGTCCATTCCTCCTGATCTGGGCCCCCCGAGCTGGAGGCAGCACTGCAGGTGGGGTCTCACCTGAGGGCAGCAGAGGGGCACATTCCCCTCCTCCCCTGCCCCCGGGATGAGCCCCGCACACGGGGGGTTTCCGGGCTGGCTCGTGTCCCATTTGTCACCCACCAGCACCCCCAGAGCCCTCTCCCAGCAGGTTCTTCCATCCCTTCCTCCCCCAGCCTGCACCGATCCCGGGGCTTGCCCTGACCCGGTTGCACCACCTTGGTCTTGTCCAACCTCATAATGTGGATGCGATGTCACTGGAGAGATATGATGTCATAGGTGCGATGTGATGTCATAAGTGAGATGTGATGTCATATGATGGATGTAATATCACATAAGTGAGATGTGATGTCATAGTAGAGATTTGATGGCACAGAGGAGGATGTGATGTCACAGGAATAATGTGATTCCACAGAAGAATGATGTGATGTTACAGGAAGAATGTGATGTCATATGATGGGTGTGATGTCACAGACAGAGGAAGTGATGTCACAGAGGAGGATGTGATGTTACACAGAAGGATATGATGTCACAGGAATGATGTGATGTCACAGTGGAGTAAGGATGTGATGTCTCAGGAGAGATATGATGTCATATGATGGATGCGACGACATAGAGGAGCTGTGATATCACAGGGAGGATGTGATGTCCCAGGAAGGATGTTATGTCATATGATGGATGTGATGTCACAGAGGAGGACGCGATGTCATATGATGGATCTGCTCTCCCAGCAGGTTCTTCCATCCCTTCCTCCCCCAGCCTGCACTGATCCCGGGGCTTGCCCTGACCCGGCTGCACCACCTTGGTCTTGTCCAACCTCAGCAGATTCCTGTGTGTGCTGGGAAACGGGGGGAAGGGGAATTCACCCGACTCTTGGAGATTTTTTTGTCTGGTGGTGCCCCAGGGAAAAACAAAACCCTGGCAGTCCCATCTAGTCTGTCCCATATTCCACTCAGGAACCCTCCACCAAACAGATCCCCCAGGTGGGGGGAATTCCAGGGTCCTTTTTCAGGCACTGACATGTCACAACCAAAGGAAAACCCCTCAGTGGATATTTCTGGAGTTACTCCAGCATCAACAAAACTGGCAGCACCTTTATAAAGGACTCCCTCCAATAGTCTGAGGAATAACACTCTTTATTAATACAAATTGGCACAGGTTAGAGGTTCATGGTGGTCAGGGACAGGGTCTGGCTGCAAAAACACACTTTGAACAATCTCAAAATTGTTGTTAAAGCAAAGCAAAGCACAACCTCTAAACCAAACCAATCCACAACTACATTAGGAAGCAAAAGCCAGCTCTAGTCCTTCCAAGCAGTGACTAACACGCAGAGCTGACACTTCCCACCCAGCACAGGCGTCCCTGAGGGGGAGGAAGGCAGGTTCAACCCCTCCGTTGATCCCAGCAGGTTCAATGGAAATCTCCCTCAATTCTTTCCCCATTTCCAACTCTCTTTGATGCTCTTTCTTTAGGTTTAGGAGGAGTTTGATGGTTTCTAATGAGAAGTGCTACAATTGTTTCTGGGTGCCTGGGGAGCTTTGTGGGGCATCGTGACCTTATCCCAGCCGGGAAGCAGCAGCTGGAGTCTCTTTGCTGTCCGGGAAGCAGCAGCTGGTTTTCCTGTCTAATTCCTATTCTATGTTAACTTTTAGCCTTATCTCTCTCTCCACACTCTGGGACCATTTCTCTGGCTTGTCCAGGTCCCCCTGGATGCCATCCTGTCCCTCAGGTGTGTCACCTGCCCCGCTCAGCTCAGTGTCACGGGCTCAGGGTGCCCTCCATCCCTTGGCCTCCATCATTAAGGAAGAGGCCGGATACTGGGGCCAGGAGTGAGGAATTGGAGGGTGTGGAGTCCAGCTGGGGATTCCTTGCTGGGGATAAGGGCACAGACAGCGGGATTGGGAAGGGGGCAGCAGTCCTCAGCCTCTGGAGGTGTCCACTGCAGAGAGGGAAGGACAGGAATGGCTTTGAGAAAGATCTTGCAAACTGCCAGTGGAGGAGGTGCCCAGGATGAGATGGAATTCCCTGTGCTGGAGGCAATCACATCCCCTTGGGGTGCAGGGGCTGTAAATGCCTCCTTCTTGAGCAGCTTCACCTCCCCTGGGCCCCTCCTCAGTCAACGTTCCTCAGTTATCCAACAAACGAGGCACGAAGCAGAAAGGAGCAAAAGGAAAATCTTCCAGGTCACTGCCGGCTCCTGGGGAAAATGCAAGGCAAATAGTCAAGTCATTCAGCTGAGATGTTTTCCCAGCTGCCCCACAATGGTCTCTTGTGTCTGGTCAGGGGCCCGTAAGGATGGAAGGTGTTGCAGAACTGTGGGCAAAGGTGAGTGGAGAATTGAGGCTGTGGCAGGTGCCGGGAGCCCCCGCTCAGTGCCTGTCCTTGATCTGTGCCCACGGGGGTCCCAGCCCAGAGGGGCCTGTGAGGCGGGTGGGGAGGGAGGGAGAGTGGGGCGGGAAGGTGCCATCCTGCTGAGGGCCAGCGCTGGGCCCAGAGATGTGATGTCATATGAGGGATGTGATGTCACAGAGGAGGATGTGATGGCGCAGGAATGATGTGATGTAACTGATGCCTTAAGCCCCTAGTATAGTTTTTATTTTTCTAATTTTTATAAGCTTTATAAGTTTTATAAGTAGTAGAAGTAGATTTGAAAAGCAGCATCCTTCACTCCCTTTCCCTGTATTACAAGTAGTTTACACATTCCTTAACCCTCTTACCCCATTCTATGCTCCCCATATCAAATCTACCCCTGAATTCAGTGGCAATGTTTAGTCTCTTGTCAAGGCAAGGCCTAGGCTGTTTAGAGAACAGCCATACCAGGGCCTGAACAACAAAACAGAGTCAAGAACTAGGTGACTATATACCCTCTGTGCTCTGAAGATGATGAGACTGATGAAGAGGTGGTCCTGAAATACACCCCAGACTCACTTCTCAGGGGGTGGACCCGGGGTGGGCCAGAGCAAAGGCTACGGTGTGGACACAGTTGGGATTGGACAGACAATATTATAAAATGTACCATCTCGAGCACAGCGGCGCCTGTCTTGTAACATCCATTGCCTTGGCACAATTAAACCCTTTCCTTATCTCACCCCTAATTAACTGCTCCTGAGTAATTTCTTTAGCACCAACATTCCACGGCATCACACAGAAGAGGATGTGATGTCACAGGGAAGGATATGACGTCAGAGGAAGGATGTGATCCACAGTGCAGGATGTGATGTCACGAGAGAGGTGATGTCATACGATGGATGTGATGACATAGACCAGCTCTGATGTCACAGAGGAAGATGTGATTTCACTGAGGAAGGATGAGATGTCACATGGGAGGATGTGATGTCACAGATGAGAATTTTATGTTGTGCAATGGATGTGATGTCACAGAGGAGGGTGGGATGTCACAAGAAGGATGTGATGTCACAGTGGAGGATGGGATGTCACAGGAGAGATATGATGTCATACGATGGATGGGACTTCATAGAGGAGCTGTGATGTCACAGGGAGGATGTGATGTCACAGAGGTAGAATGAGATGTCACGGGGGATTCCAGAGTAACTGGTGGAAATATCCACTGAGGGGTTTCCCTTTTGTTGTGACGTGTCAGTCCCCGAAAAAGGACCCTGGAATTCCCCCCACCTGGTGGATCTGTTTGGTGGAGGGTTCCTGGGCGGAATATGGGACAGACTAGATGGGACTGCCAGGGTTTTGTTTTTCCCTGGGGCACCACCAGACAAACAAATCTCCAAGAGTCGGGTGAATTCCCCTTCCCCCCGTTTCCCGGCACACACGGGAATCTGCTGAGGTTGGACAAGACCAAGGTGGTGCAGCCGGGTCAGGGCAGCCCCCGGGATCGGTGCAGGCTGGGGGAGGAAGGGATGGAAGTCCCTGCTGGGAGAGGGCTCTGGGGGTGCTGGTGGGTCCAGCTCTGCTCTGGGGACAATTGGGATTGTTCAACCTGGAGAAGAGAAGGTTCCAGAGAGGCCTTAGAGGCCCTTCCAGTGCCTCGAGGGGCTCCCAGGGAGCTGCAGAGGGATTTTGGACAAGGACCTGTAGGGATGGGAGAAGGGGGAATGGCTTCCCACTGACAGAGGGCAGGCTTAGGGGGATATTGGGAAGAAATTTTTCCCTGTGAGGGGGGAGGCTCTGGCACAGGTTGCCCTGAGAAGCTGTGGTTGCCCCATACCTGGAAGTGTCCAAGGCCAGGATGGACGGGGCTTGGAGCAACCTGGGCTAGTGGAAGGTGTCCCTGCCCATGGCAGGGACATGGTGGCACGGGATGAGCTTTAAGGTCCCTTCCCACCCAAACCAATCCATGATTCCAGGATTCTGTGCTGAGACAAGTCCCTGTTGTGGGCAGGGACTGTAAACCAGTCCATTATCCCAGTCAAAACCAGGACAACAGGACAGACACCTCCTGCTCAGTCTGGTCCTGCCCCCCCTCGTGCAGCTACTGAGGGACTCTGGGAAGCCGAGGGCACCAGGAAATTGGGAAGGGATATGTAAATGTGGGGAGAACAGGGCCCCCTTTTCTCCTCCCCTTTCCCTCTGGGAATCACCACAACACCTCCCTGCGGGTCACGGCCTGAGGGGAACGGCCAGGCCCCAAATCCATTTGGAACCAGAGGGTGGGAAAAATCCCACTGAAGGGACTGCAGGAACAAGAGGAATTTCCCCAGGTGCTCCCAGCTCTGCTCAGGGGGAAGGAAGGACACAGTCCAGGGGGGATCAGCTGAACCTCAGGCACCCTGCTCACGTCTCTCGTCCATCTCTCTCTCAAACACCAAACTGGGGACATTTCCCTCTTCCAATGAGTTGCTGATGCCACAATTTGGATGGTCCAGACCGGGACCTTTGGTGGTGAGGGGCTGTAAATGCCTCCTTCTTGAGAGACTTCATCTCCCCTGGGCCCCTCCTCAGTCAACGTTCCTCAATTATCCAACAAACGAGGCACGAAGCAGAAAGGAGCAAAAGGAAAATCTTCCAGGTCACTGCCGGCTCCTGGGGAAAATGCAAGGCAAACAGTCAAGTCATTGAGCTGAGATGTTTTCCCAGCTGCCCCACAATGGTCTCTTGTGTCTGGTCAGGGGCCTGTAAGGATGGAAGGTGTTGCGGAACTGTGGCCAAAGGTGAGTGGAGAATTGAGGCTGTGGCAGGTGCCGGGAGCCCCCGCTCAGTGCCTGTCCTTGATCTGTGCCCACGGGGGTCCCAGCCCAGAGGGGCCTGTGAGGCGGGTGGGGAGGGAGGGAGAGTGGGGCGGGAAGGTGCCATCCTGCTGAGGGCCAGCGCTGGGCCCAGGGCAGGGCAGGGCCATCCCTGGGGACAGGGGCACTGGGGCAGCTGTGTGCCAGGGCCAGCCCAGTGTGGAGCCAGAGCCCTGCTGGGCTGCCAGTGCCTGGCCCCCCCTGCCTGGGCCAGCTGAGCAGAGCGGGGCCCGGCTGATGCGGGAGGACACGGTGTGCCCAGCTGGGACAGGGGCAGGGCCAGCAAAGGGCATCTGCCCCTCTGGGCTCTGCTCGGGGAGGCCGTGGCTGGGCCTGCACCACTTGGGGGCTGCAGTGCCCGCAAATGGGCTGGAGCCGGGCACTGCCACCACCCCAGCACTTCCCTGGGTCCAGCCCTTGTGTGCCAGGGCCAGCATTGCCCAGTGCTCCCCAGTGCCTGCCCAGACTGGAGATCCCAGTCACCCGCCTGTGCCCATTGCCCGTCAGCCCCTTTATCTCCCAGCTCCCTGTTTCCCTGATCCCGGGGTCCTGGTGCCCCAAGAAGGGGGGCAGTGCCAGCCCCACGTTCAGGACAGGGACTGGAGGGGGAACAGGGACAATTGTGCTCAGACACGCCGGGTTTGGGGCTGGGCTGAGCTCTGGGGTGTCCCAGAGGGAAAGCTCTGGAAGGGATGGGCAGGAGGACATGGGTGGATCAGGCTTTGGGGGCTGTTGGAGGATGGATTGTGTTGTGTGGGATTGTCCTCCCCTGTGACATCACATCCTCCCTGTGGCAGCACATCCTACCTGTGATATCACATCCTCCTCAGTGGCATCACATCCTTCCTCTTACATCACATCCTCCTCTGTGACATCACATCGTCCCTGTGACATCACATCTTTTTCTGTCACATCACACTCTTCACATCCTTCCTTTTACATCACATCCTCCCTGTGACATCACATCCTCCTCTATGACATCACATCCTTCACATCCTTTCTGTGGCATCACATCCTCTTCTATGACTGTCGTGGTTTGAGACCCCTAAAATCCAGTTCCCGGGTCCAAGCCCCCCTCCCACATCTCACCCCAGTGTGAGATGGATTTCCCAGACACAACACAAGACTCAATATGGGATGAAGGGAATTATATTGCAATCACTACACAAATAAATATTATAATACATCATATACATAATCCTAACTATCTCTCCTATGATAAATCAGTGTTTACATTGGATCAAATATCTTCCCTCTCCAACAAACGTTCAGAAGGGAAGAAGGAAAAGATCCTTTCCACTCATGAGCAGCAGTGTCTCTCTTCTTCCATGCAGCAGCTGTAGCTGGATTGTTGTAGCTGGATCTCTTTCCAATAGACCCCAGGGGGGTCTCCTCTCACCCCTCTCAGCTCTTCGACTCCAATCAAAGGTCTCTCTCTCTTCCATGGACTGCGACAGCAGGGACAGGCTCGCCTCACCGTGTTATATCATGAAGTGCAGGGGGCTTTGTGACGGTCCCTTTCCTCAGGGGATTCAAGCTCCCCTGAGCCAGAAGGTTAGGGCAGCTTTCAGTTGAAAGTCTTTGCCTCGAGCGGTCCATCAGAGCTCCTGTGCTCTGTCTCAGGCTGCCAGCCGGGCAGCAGCGGGGGCGAGGCCCTCCTCCGCATTCCTTCTGCCCGTCCCGCTCCAGCTCCGGGACGTCTCCGAGCTCTCAGTTCCTCTCTCTCCGGTGCTGCTGCATTCCAAGACTCCCCTCAAGTGGGAGTCCACCGCCTCCTCCTCTCTGGGAGGTCTCAGAGGGGTTTTGGGGAATTTTGGATTCAGTTCTTACCCCAGACTCTGTCTCTGTCGAGCTTAGTCTTGCTCTGTTGCCAGCTCTCTCTCTCCTTCAGACACCTCTCTGTCTCTCTGCTCAGCTGCATGCTTGTTTCTGATCTCCTGGGCTTTCTGCCATAGCCTCTGCTCAGTGCTGTCTCTGCCGCCGCCTTTCCATCTTCTGCTGCCCACTCCCAGTGGAGAAAGACTCCCAGCTTCTCAGTCACAGACCTGGATCAGTTTAACACTGTTTCCGAGTTTCTCTGACCCCAACCAGGGGCTGGGGGGCCGTGGCCCCCCATCGGGGCTCCTGCCCCCTCTCCTCATGGCTTCAGAACATGGCCACTTCTTCTCCAACAACAACATCACCCTTCTTTTGCAGTCTGATGGGATATGTTTGATTTTGCAGGAGTGCTGATTGGGTCAACACCAAGAGAGACACCACCCCCTCGGGGGTTACCATGTTTTTAACTCCAGGGGAAAAACTTTTTTTTCCCCCACCACAGTGACATCACATCCTTCACATTCTTGCTGTGACATCACATCCTTCCTGTGACATCACATCCTTCCTGGGACATCACATCATTTCTGTGACATCACATCTCTGCTATGACGTGACAGCTCCCCTGTGACATCACAGCTTTCCTGTGACATCACATCCTTCTCTGGGACATCACATCTCCTCTGTGGCATCACATCCTTCCTGTGACATCACATCTTCTCCCATGGCATCACAGCTCCCCTGTGACATCAAATCCTCCTGTTTGACGTCACATCCTGAAGCCAGACAAGACCTAGAAAACAAGTAGAGCTAAAATCTAAGCAGAATATAGGAATATAAGTAGGATATAAAAATATAAGTATAAACGAAAGCACAAAGAACCTTGCCAAAACTTAGCTAGGATGCACTGCCAGCACTTAGAGATAGAGGATAGATGGTACTGTACACCGAAAGAATGCACACACTCCCCCAACCTGAGTAAGATAAGGGGGCAAAATAGGATTTGGGTCCAAGAATATTGCAAAATACACCATTAAGCCTGCCAAAATCAAGAAAGTTGAAAAGTTCAGCCGAGGAAGAGGAGTAAAAACGACCACCAAAGGATGAAGAAACAGGAACGACCCTCCTGAATTCTCCCCAAATTGAAGACCACGCCTCCGACTCCGCCTAGACTCCGCCTATTATGAATATTATAATCACATGTTGCAATTATATGAATATGTATGTAAACCTGTTGCGATCACCTGTAAAAATGGTATAAAAACCTGTAAATTCACTGGAGAGACAGAGCAGTTTTGTCCAGCGCCAGCTGGCTGCTCTCCAACGTTGCTCAATAAACATACCTCGCTGCTTAAAGACTAAAATTTGTCTCTGAGCAGTTTTCTGAGCCTTTTTTGGGGGCAAAATAGGCATCAATCCTCCTCTGTGGCATCACATTCATCATGTGACATCACATGCTTCCTGTGATATTATATCATCCCTCTTACGTCACATCCTTGTTGTGACATCACATCTTTCCTATGACATCACATCCTTCCCGTGACATCACATCTCCCCTGTGACATCAAAGCTCCCCTCTGACATCACATTCATCACTGTGGGGACTGGGGGGCACTGGGGGGCACTGAGAGGGACTGGGGGGGCACTGAGAGGGACTGGGGGGCACTGAGAGGGACTGGGGGGACTGGGAGGGATTGGGAGGGACCGGAAAGTGACTTGAAGAGACTGGGTGAGACTAGGGGGAACTGGGGGGGACTGGGAGAGACTGGGAGGGATGAGGAGGGACTGAAGGGGACTGGGAGGGGATTGGGAGCAACTGGGGGGAACTGGGAGGGACTGGGGGGAGATTGGGAAGGACTGGGGTGGACTGGGAAGGGAATGAGTGGGACAAATTGGGAGGACCCATGTTTGACTGGGAGGGAACTGGAAGCAATTGGGGGGCACTGGGAAGGATTGTGGGGGCACTGAGTGGGACTGGGAGGCACTGGGAGGAAGTGGGAGGGCAGTGAGAGGGCCCATCCCCAACTGTGACCCCCCCGTGACCTCCCCTGTGCCCCCCCACGTTCCTGGGGTGCCACGGGAAGAACATCCTGCTGTCCAACGGGAACAGAACGGCCTCCAGGCTCTCCAGCTACAACCACGGGCTGGTGGTCGTGGGGCAGCCCCTCCCCCCAGCTGCCTCTTCCACGTACCCCTCCCTGGTGACATCACAGGGGAGCGTGGTGATGTCACAGGGGATGTGGTGATGTCATAGGGCAGTGTGGTGATGTCATAGGGGATGTAGTGATGTCGTAGGGGGCACGGTGAGGTCATGGGGGCATGGGGATGTCATAGGGAAACGTGCTGATGTCATAGGGGAACATGGTGATGTCATAGGGGACCATGGTGATGTCATAGAGGAACGTGGTGATGCCATAGGAGGCACAATGATGTCATTGGGGACCATGGTGATGTCATTGGGGAATGTGGTGATGTCACAGGGGACCATGGTGATGTCACAGGGGAATGTGGTGGTGTCATAGGGACTGTAGCAATGTCATAGGGGACTGTGGGGATGTCGCAGGGGACCATGGTGATGTCATGGGGGAGCATGGGGATGTCATAGGAGAACGTGGTGATGTCCTGGGGGCGTGGTGATGTCACAGGGAGCATGGTGATGTCATAGGGGACTGTGGTGGTGTCAGACAGGAATGTAGTGATGTCATGGGGGCATAGTGATGTCATAGGGAAGGTGGCGATGTCATGGGGGAATGTGGTGATGTCATAGAGGGCAGGGTGATGTCATATGGGAATGTGGTGATGTCATAGCAAAACATGGTGATGTCATAGGGGAAATGGTGATGTCATAGATTAACATGGGGATGTCATAGCGGAACATGTTGATGTTATAGGGGAACATGGGGATGTCATAGGGGAATGTGGTGATGTCATAGGGGAACACAGATGTCATAGGAAATGTAGTGATGTCACAGAGGAATGTAGTGATGTCACAGAGGAATTTGATGATGTCACAGGGAAAAGTGATGATGTCACAGGGGAACATGGTGATGTCATAGGGGAAAGCAATGATGTCACAGGAGAATGTGCTGATGTCATAGGGAGCGTGCTGATGTCACAGGGGAATGTTGTGATGTCACAGGGGAACACACTGACGTTTGGGGGTAGCTGTGTGATAACATCACTCCGTGTGTCGATGACATCACTCCGTGTGTCGATGACATCACTCCGTGTGTCGATGACATCACCGCGGTTGTTGATGGTGTCACGGTGACATCACGGTGACATCACCCAGGTGCAGATCGACACCCTGAACCCGCAGTGGAGCTCCTCGCTGGCCCTGGGGGTCACAGGGACAATGACAGGAAGGTCAGGGGGACCACCAAAAACACCCCCTGAAACCCCCCAGGAGCCCCAAACCACCCCTGGGACCCTCAAACTAACCTGACCCCCCTGGGACCCCCAACATCCACCAGGGACCCCCAAACCCCCCCACCTCCAGCCTGGATCCTGCAGAGGAGGAGGGGTCTTCCACAAAGCCAGAAAGCTCAGGGGCACCCCTAAAATATCCCCCAAACAACCCCCGGGACCCCCCAACAACCCCTGGGACCCCAAAACCACCGCTGGGACCCCCACCCCCCCCCTCCCAAGATCCCTGAGCCCTCCCAAACCCCCACACCCCCAACCTGGATCCTGCAGAGGAGGGGGGTCTTCCACAACGCCAGGAAGGTCAGGGAGCTGCCTTGCTCCCAATGCTGAAGAAACAAATCCCTTGCTGCTTAAAGATGCCAAGTCTCTGAGCAGTTCTGTTATTCCAAGGTTTTTCGGCATCAGTTCATATCCCCCCTTGGAGTCTGTTTTGCCCGTGAAGGTGATCAGGAAGTGACCTCTGCCAGCTCTTGGCTCATGAATGAATCCTTGGCTGGTTTTTTCTCTTCTCTGTCCAGTTGCAGAGGGGAGTGAGAGAGCGGCTTTAGGGGGTCCCTGGTGTCCAGCCAGGGCCAACCCACTACACCTGCTGTCTGTGCCCTGTGACTGGACCTGGTGACAGTGATGGAACAGAGCACGATGATCCTCCCTCCCTTCCCTGGGTGCTGCTGGACAGACCTGGTGTCTGAGCCCAGCGGGAACACCTGATCCCTGTCTGTGCACTTGTCCCTTGAGGGGACAGGCATCCCTCTCGTGCCCAGTCCTTCAGCCCCTCTGCCACCCACCACCACAGCAATAATTCCTCCCGTCAGACCCCAAAGCCAAACCCCAAAGCCGCCGAGCGCCGGCAGCGCCGGGAGCCAGACCCGGCAAAGGGCTCCTGCCCCTGCGCTCTCCCGGCGGGCGGGAGAAGCCGTGCCTGGAGCCGCTCGCTTTGCGCTGGGCTCTGCTGCCTCTGCCCCTTCCCACCACCCCACCTGCTTTTGGACAAACCTATTTCTTGATCCTGAAATGGGGGGCCGGGGCAGGATGGTGTTGCCAGGTCTTCCTGGCTCCTTTTGTTTCTCAGCTCTGCCTGGCTCCGGGGCACGGCTCGGCCTTCGGCTCTGCCCGGCTCTTTTTGACCTTTGGGTCTCCCCGGCTCCTTCCAGCCCTCAAGAGTTCACAGTGACATTGCTTTTGGGTCCTTTGATATCGGCCCAATGCTGCTCATCTGTGGCACAGCGGGGCCTCCTGGAGCCATGGGGACATTGGGACACTCCAGGGACACATGGAATCAAGGCTGCCCCTTGACCCTGTGGGACCTCCTGGTGCCCTGGGGCACCTCGGACACTTCCTGACCTCTGGATGGCAAGGAGGAGCCTGTGACAATGCAGGGCCTCAGGGACCCAAAGGCACCCTGTGACACTGTGGGACCTCATGGTTATCGGTCTCTTCTGACAGTTCTGTGCAACCACAGAGAGGCAAAACAGTGGAGCCTGAGCGTGTTGATCCAAACTAATCCCATCTCACCTGAAGATGTCCCTGCTAACAGAGGTCCTGTGTGTTCCCTCTGCTCTCTGGGCACTTGCATCCTTTGAGAGCTGCCCATCACTCTGGTAGCCAGGAGCACAGGGCGGGGGATCCCCTGGAGGGGGAGCAGAGACATCTTTCCTAGATCACCTTGCTCAGAGCCCCATCCAACCTGGCCTTGAATGTTTGCAGGGATGGGGCATCCACCACCTCCCTGCAAATGTGTTCCAGTGTTTCATTCTCATCATCAAATGTTTCTTCCCTCTCTCTAGTATGAACCTCCCCTCTTTTAGTTTAATTCCCTCACCCCCTGTCCTACTGTGACAGGTCCTACTGAACCCTTTGCCCACCTGTTTCTAAAAAGCTGCCTTGAAGTACTGGAAGGCCCCAAGGAGGTCTCCCCACAGGCTTTTCTTGTGCAGGCTGAAGAGCCCCCACTGTCTCAGCCTGTCTCCATTAGAGGTGCTGCAGCCCTGGGATGCCCTTGGTGGCCTCCTCTGGAAGTGCCCCAAGAGGTGCGTGTCTTTGCTGTGCTGAGGAGCCCATGGAGCTGCAGGAGATGCCAGGGCTGGCAGGGGAATCCCCCCAAGCCATTGCCATTGCGGGCGGGTGCGTTGCAGACAGCCAGAGGAGCCCAGAGCTGGAGGCAGCACTGCAGGAGGGGTCTCAGCTGAGCGGAGCAGAGGGGCAGAACCCCCCTGCCCTGCTGCCCACGCTGTGGGATGAGCCCAGGACATGGGGGGTTGTGGGCTGTGAGCTCCCATTGCTGGCTCCCATCGTGCTTTTCATCCCCCACTATCCCATGGCCTTGGATGCAGGGCTGCTCTCCATCCCTTCAGCCCCGAGCCTGGCCCTTGACATCTGGGGGCATTTGACACCCGCTGGCTCCTTTGATCCCCTTTCCCATCCCTCCCAGAGCAAAGGGAAGGACTGAGGGGCCTTGGCTGATTGTCCCTGATCCTCCCCTGCCCCGACACCAAGCTGTGCTCCTTGGGTTGGTGCTTGGACAGCTCCAGTCAGACCCTGTTTCCCGCTGTGCCCCCAAACCACCGGGTGCCCAGGGGACGTGGGAACACACATGGACACGGGAAGGCACCCGTGGATGTGGGAACACACACCCACAGACAGACACAGAGCATTTGTTTTGCTGCAGGGGTTTATTGATTCTTGCAGGGAAATTGCCAGGGCACCCAGGGGATCAGGGGGGTCCTCCAGGGATGATCATCTCCTCATGCCACTGGAGGGGCCAGGACACGGGTGTCACCACCACTTCCAGTCCTGAAAGACAGAGCCCAAAATGTCACCCATGATGTCCAATGGGACTCAAGAGGGGCCTTGTCCTGACCCCTCTCCCTGCAGGCACTGCTCACCTCAGACATCCAGGGATGCAGCCACACGTTTCTCACGAACAAGCCCCACCACCTTCTCAACCACAGGGGGCTGGGGACAAAGCAGGGTTAGAGACACACTGGGCTGAACTGGGATGTACTGGGAGCCTGGGGCAAGCAATGGGGTCCTTGGGGAAGGTGCCTCTGGGCAGAAACGGGGTCCAGGAGCTTGTGTGGTCCTGCCCAGGAGCACTGGGGGGTCCTGGCAAAGAGGCACAGCTGGGGAGGGGCTGATCCTGGGGCATCTGGGGGGAGCCCTGTGGTGTCAGGGATTGGAATGCAACAGGGGCCCTCGGGAAGTGGGTTCCTGGGAAAATTCTGGGGGGCAGGGGTGTTCTCTGAGGAGACAGTAGGGTGCACTGGGGTATGCTGGGTCAGACTGGGATGGATTGGGAGTGTCATGGCCATGTGAGGGGAGGACCCGACTCAGGCAGAACTCCTGGTACCCACCTGAGCCATCTTCAGGATCCCAACTTCCACTAAATGCAGCTGGAGAGAGACCAGGAGCCCTGGCTGGTCACTGGGATGTCCCCGGTGCCAGCGAGGGATGGGGGGACCAAAGTGTCCCCCAGTTCCCAGACTGGATGCCCTCCAGTCCCCCCGGCCCACTCACCTGCAGATCATTTTGGGTTCCTGCCAAGAGTGCCTGGGCAAGGAGAGCAAAGGTTTAAGCAGGATTGGCCCCTGTGGAGCTGGGGGAGGGACACGGGTGTCCCCAGCCCCCCCAGCCCAGGGCTGCCCCCGTCTGAGGGGGAAAATCCCTTCTGCTCCCCCCGCTCCCACTGCCCCCAGTTTCACCTCCAACCCCTGTGCCTGCAGGGCCCAGGGTGGGGATGGAGACAAGGAGAGCCAGGGGAATTCAGGGCCTGCAGGGAGGGTGGGGGGAGTAGGAGGGGACCCAAAGATGCTGAACTGGGGGGAACTGGGGAGCCCACGGGACTGGGATTGGGGTGTTGAAGGGGCCCTGTGTGGGATGCAGGGGAGGGGAAAGGAATTCAAGTGTAGGGACATGGGGACTGCAAGGGAGAGGCTTGGTGGGGACAGGAGGAGGAGGATGGAGGAGGACAAAAATGAGGGGACTGGGAGATGGTTGGGAGTGGAGAGGGAGGCAAGGAATGGTCTTGGGAGGTACCAGGGCAGTGGCCTGGGTGAAAGGCAAAGGTCTGAGGGGAAAGATGGAAAGAAAAGCTTTGGGAATGATCAATGGGAGGATTTCTGGGGACCCTGGGTAGGACACAGAGCAGATCCTGGGGAGGAGATGCCTAAGGGGACCAAAAAGGATGGGATGGGAGGCCCAAGGGGTGGGATTTGGGAGCACCATTAAAAGAAACAGGTGGGGGCCCTCCCAGCAATTGACAGTGGACCTCCCTTGTCAGGGATTGCTGAATGGCTTCCTGCTGTTGCATCTTTCATTTCTTATCCAAAATCACCCAAATAGTTTTCAAACAGTGCCTGCCAATGGAGCTTGAAGGTACTCGTTCCATCAAAGCCATACCTGTAATTCAGAGGCATAAATATTTCTAGACCTCATTTCTACTAGAGGTCAATAAGCATCATGTAAAACATGATCATTAAAATTGAAAACTCTTACCCTTCTATTTCCCTTTGAAAAATAATTCTGCTCTTAAAACTGTCACTTCTGTTTGATTGTTTAAAATCAAAATGAATGTGTTACTAGTGGACACAGACAGGGCTCCCTCACAGAGAAGCCCATGAAGTATGGGCTGGATGAGCAGACAGCAGGCTGGTTGAAATCTGCTGGCCGGGGTGGTGATCAGGAGTGCAACATCCAGCTGGAGGCCAGTGATCAGCAATTCCTGGTGAACATCTTCATTGATGATCTGGATGATGGGATATAGTGCTCAAGTTTAATGGAGCTGATGAGTTTACATTCCGACTGCAAGGAACATGTTTTCACATCTGAAGCAGGGGATGGGAAATCAGAGACTCACTGTGAACACCAAATGATTTCCAGAGCCTTTCCAGAGCATTTCATTCCAATCTGGGAATTTTGGATTAAAAAATCACGGTGCTCCTCCATTACTCTGGAAAGGGACCCTGGTCTGTTGGGAGTGAGGACATTGCTGAATCTGAAAGCTGGAGAAGACAACAAGAAATGTGCGACCCTCCAGAGGATGAAAGCCCTGGATGAAGTTGTCAAGAAGTTCAGACCCAATGCCTTTCGAGTTTTACGGTTGTGTCTAAACATTTCTTGTAGTTTTTCCCTTGTTTGTCCCCTGAAATTGTTTGATGAAAACTCCCCTTGATGTCTGTATCCTTAGACCCCGCTCCCCGATTGGCCAAAGTTTGCTGCATTGAAGTATTTCCCTTTTGGCCACCCTTTCCCTAAAATGGATAAACCCTACCCCTTTTTCCCTTATCTAGTTACACTTTGCATGCTGGGGTCCCATCTGGGGTGCCAGGAAGAGCTGTGCTTTGGGACCAATTACCTCTGCAGCTGCTCGTATGCCTTCATAGGCTGCTAAGATTTCCTTCTCCTCAGGGGTGGAATTGGCCTCAGAACCTCTGTGGCTTCGGCTCCAGAAACCCAGTGGTCGCCCTCACGTCTCCCCAGGCACCTTTGGCCAGAGGCTCCAGGAGGGACCTTTATCTCCAGCTGCAGAGTAGAGCACATTCTTTACCTCTGGTCCTGTCCTGACTGCTCCAAGAGCCACGGCATGTGCAATCTCTTGCTTGATCTGCCTGAAAGCTTGTTGTTGTTCAGGACCCCATTGGAAATTTTTCTTTTCACAGGTCACAAAGTAAAGAGGGCTCACCATCTGGCTGTACTCTGGGATGTGCATCCTCCAGAAGCCAATGGCTCCCAGAAAAGCTTGGGTTTCTTTCTTGTTTGTGGGTGGAGCCACTGCTACAATCTTGTTGATGACGTCTGTTGGTATCTGGTGTCGTCCATTTGCCATTTCACCCCTAGGAACTGGATCTCTTGGGCAGGTCCCTTGACCTTACTCTTCTTGATGGCAAAACAGGCCTCGAGGAGAATCTGGATGATCTTCTGTCCTTTCTCAAAAACTTCTTCTGCTGTGTCCCCCCCCACAATGATGTCATGGATGTACTGGATGGATGGATGGGGGTCACAGCATCTCGGTTCCTCTGATACTGTTGCCTGTGCACAGTTGTCGTGGCCGTTGGCACTTCTTGTCCCCAAAGCTCCAGCGATTCCTTTCGTACAACAAGGGGACCAATGCAGCACCACCTCTCCAATTTTAAGTAGCATTTTCGCTGCCTTCACCACTAGGATCATTGTCGCTGAGCAATGTAGGGATGGGTTAGAGCTGATCTTGGAGTCTTTGCTACCAAACCTTGAAGGCCACCATTAAGGAAACTGGTTACTAGGCTGTGGATGTCGAAATTAAGGAAAGGAAGCAATTTGTTCCATCCATCTGAACGGTCCCTTACACGATGTCCTGGGACAGGCACAAAACCAGCAAGAATCAGGAATAAAATTAGTAAAAAGGCCATTGTTATTATTTTTCTTTCTCCTTGTTCCTAAACAAAGCTATGTTTAGATAAACACAATCCTTCTTGGCAGCTCTCCCGGGAGTGTCCCAAAACAATGGGGGATGTTGACAAAACAAACCTGCTCTTGGCAGCTTTCCCAGACAACGTTCCCACAACAAAACCAAAGGAACCAAAACAATCCCACTTCTGACACCAAAATAATCTGTAGCCGGTTGGAGTTGGCTTCCTGCCAAACCCCACAGACTACAGAAGATTACTACGTGTAAATTTAGGGTAGAACTTAGGTGGGAGGTTCCTGTGCCACAGAGCTCTTGCCCACAGTTTCTCTTGGAAAAGAATGGAGTTCCACAGCTCATTGCTTCCATTTCAATCTTTTTGGCCTTTGACCACTCTGGAAAATCTGTACCAACCTGATGAGCAGAAGTCTTGGGCTTTACCACAGGTGTCTGGGTGGTGTTCTGAGAGCCAGACTTCTGCTCAGTCCCAAACTGATGCCAACATGTCCCAGGCCAGGTGAATCCAGAAGTGGACTTGCAGCCAGAACTCCGCTGACAGCGCTGCTTGGGACTGCAGATCTGCTTCTGTGGCGCTCCAAAAAGAGCTTGGTGTTGGCCACTGCAAGTCTCTCAGTAGCTCTGAAACATTCACAAGCACACACAGAGTCATCTTTGGCAGGAAGGCTTTTGCAAAGTTCCCCTCCACAGCCTTGGCTACTACTCGACTTCTAAAAGCCAAGGGCATGAAGAGCGTCCAAAACAAGCACATCCTTTGATCTGAGCTTGTTCACAGGGCCTGTTTCTAAGAAATCACACCAAGTGCAAGGAGCAGCCAGTGTCACCTCCAGAAGAACTCTGGCCTACCCTGGCCTTCTCAAGGAAAGCTCAACCCTCAGACCCGCTGCCAAAACAGAAGCCAAGAAAGAGCCGCCTTATTTTGGATTCACTGAATCCAACTCTCTTCTCCCAGAGGCCTCTCCTTATTCAAACAGGAAAGGGCACAAGATTCATCTTCTCTGTCACCCACGGCATGAGGAGAGGAGAGACTGGCAAAAAGACTGCCTGCTAAAACAACCTCAACTTGAAAAGACACCAATAATGCCATAGTGGTGCTGCTGTGGGGTTACTGCTGGAACTCTAAAGAGAAAGGAAGACAGGTCTGAGGAAGGGAAGGCTCTGAAGGAACTTTCCCCACAAAGATGCCACGTTCTGCTGTCACACCTGACGCTGGCCAGATGTAGAAAAGGGATTTCCAAGGAAAATGCAGGAGGAAAAAGGAGTCTGTTCTTACCAGTCCAAAAAAGCAGGGACTTACCTTTCCAGTTTCTTGGCGAGGCTTTTTCTGGTTTTGGCTTCCACCAGATACAGCTCTTTGTACTTGTCCACTTCTGCCTGGGTGGATTCTTTTTGAAAAGGTCTTTCTGCTTGGTTGCTTTTTGTCCTTCCCAGTGCACGTTCCAGATCTCTAATTCTGTCTTCTAATTGTTTTTTCAGTGAGTCCACATCACTGGCTCTGATTTCTTCTAAGGTGTCCTGGTGGGCTGCCTGTGCCTGAAGGAGACAGTGCACCTTCAACCACCACAAGAAAAAGAGAGCTCTGCCCAGCACAAAATTGCACACACCCACTTTCAAGGGCCCAGCCTTACTCAGAGAGGCGGCTCTGCCTCCTCACTCCCAGCAGCAACCAAGGCAGAACCCAGGAGCTGCCAGGGCAAACAATTCTTTGCATTGGGAAAGAAGCCCAAATGAGCACTCTGCTTCAAAGCTACTAATGAAGAGACACTGGGTCTGTAGGACAGGGCATGTCCAAAAGGATTCTTCAAAGACAAGAAGAGGTTCCACATCCACCTCCACCCCCTCCCTCCCATCCCTGTCATTTCAGTGACTCCTTTTCTGAGCACTTTCACCTCCTACAAGGACAAAGCAGCACCTGTAGGTCTGGCCATGACAGCTGCAAGTTGCCAAACCCATTCAAGGATGAGCAGTGAGAAGCAGAGCAGCGCACAGAGATCCCCCCAAGCACTGCAAAGTGGGAATCTGCCTTGGGCAGCCTTTGGATTCAGGGACCTGCCACCACATTCCACACCCATGACAGCACTCCTGCCCAACCAGATTGCCTTCTGCCACTGCCTTCAGCAAAGACAGAAGCTAACCCACAGAATACAGGAGCAAAAGGAAAAGACCAAACACCATGGCCACAAGAGAAGTTTACGTAGTGCCTGTGGACACTGGGGAGAAATTCACTTACTTGCAAAAACTCATTGACTTCTTGGAGTTTTTGTCTTATTTCCTGGTCTGCTTGTTCTTCCACCTCTCTTTTGCACTGTTCTAGTTGGCTGCGATCCACCACGTTGGTCTCCAAATGATGGTGGAGTTTTGCCAGCTCTTCTTGCAGCTGGCATTTGTCCATGGCCAGGTTCTCGCACTCCCCACGCAGGGCAGACAGCTCTTCTTGCAAAGCCTGATTTTTGGCCTCCAGCTGCGTGCACTGTTCACGTTCCCTGTCCAACTGCTGGGAAAGTTCAGCAACCTGCAGACAGAAAATAAAAAAAGGAGCTCAGTGTGGTGTAAAGGAGGTGAATTCTGGGAAAACCCCAAAAGGGGGTGCCCAGGGAGACTTTATTCATCATCTGCTGGCTCAGGACTAGACACAAAGTGCAACCAGGCTTTTCTTTTCCAGCAAGAACAGCTTTCCCATCATTTGTCATAGGATTCCTCAGCTTCCCAGCCTTTTGGAGTTCCTCATGCAAAAATGCTCCAGGGTTCTGGACTCCAAAGGAATGACTGCAAAGGCAGGAAGCCATTCTACAGGGATGCCTTCAAACCCAAGCGTGGCTCTGACAGACGCCGCTTTAGCAACGGATCCGAGTGACGAGCGGAGAAGGGATCAGAGGTTCTGTGCCACTGCTGCACAGGCACAGCAGCCTCAACAGCACAGCTGGGAACAGTCCTTCTGGCTCCCCGCCACAGGATGGGCTGAAACAGCTCCCCGTGAGCAAGAAGGGACAGATTTTCCCCTGGGAGGCCCCTGTCCTCCTTGGGCCCTGGGCAGCAACAACACTGTGGAGAAAAGCCAAACCTCAAGTGCCTCCTGCTCAGCTCGTGCCTGAGACAGGGCTCAGGGGCTGATGGTGCCCTGCCAGTGACAGCGCTGTTCCTCCCCTCTCTGCCAGGGCAGCAATTCATCTGGCACACCCAGAGGACGCTGTCACAGCCTCCCTCCAGCTGCAGCCAGGCCTGAGCTGGGCCCCACTGCTCTCAGCCCATGCACGTGGTGTCCTGCCAGGACGGCAGACCTGCCCATCCCTCAGGCCCAGCCGGGGGATCTGCACTCTTGGCTGACCCCGCTCACTCTCAGGGGACCTGTTCTGCTCTTCTTGCTCAGGGCCTGTGGGACAGCTCCCTGGCCCCTCAGCTCACACACCCTGCCAGGCTGGCTGCCACTCCTGGTTTGCCCCTCCTCTGCAGGACAGCCTGGCCTCCATCAGCCCTTACACCTACTGCTTTGCCCTCAACATTTGCATCTTTCCCCAGAAGGAGAACTACCTCTGGATTAGTTCGAGTCATCTCCCACTGGAACAGCAGGAGGAGCATTAAGAAAAGCCCATCACATCCAAAATGCAGCCAAGCGAATAAAAACATCCACATGACAAGAAATAGAGGGAAAGCATCCCCCAGCTTTCAAAAGAAGGAACACCACAACCAAAGAGCCCCACCCATAGAGCAGCTCACCTCTCTTTGTAATCCATCAACTTCCTTGACCTTTTCAGAATATCTCTTCATTTCTTCCAGCTGGGACTGACTTCCTTTCTCTTCATTAACCCGGAGTTTCCTCCTCTCTATCCTCAGAAGCTTTTCCAGCCTGCACAGCAAATTAGTCAAGAAAACCATGAAACACAGGAAGAACCAGCCTTTCCCCCACAGTCTCACAGAAACAGCACAGACAGCATCCAAGCCTAGAATGGCTTGGCTTGGCAGGGACCTTAAAGATCATCCAGTTCCAAGCCTCCTGCTCTGGGCAGGGACACCTTCCACCAGACCAGCTTGTTCACAACCCCATCCAACCTGGCCTTGAACACTTCCAGCCATGGGGCATCCACAGCTTCTCTGGGCAACCTGTTGCAGTTCCTCACCACCCTCACAGCAACCAATTTCTTCCCAGGATCAAATCTAAACCTACTCTCCTTCCATTTGAAGCCATTCCCCCTTGTCCTCTCACTACCTGCTCTTTTAAATGCACTCTCTTCATCCTTCTTGTGGGCTCCCTTCTCACCCCAAAAGGCCACAATTAGGTCACCCCAAAGCCTTCTCTTTTCCAGGCTGAAGGGTTGCAATTGTCCCAGCCTTTCCTCCTAGCAGAGGTGCTCCATCTTTCCAAGCACCTTGGTGGCCTCCTCTGGACTCAGTCCAACAGCTGGAGGTCCTTGCTGTGCTGAGGAGCCCAGAGCTGGATGCAGCACTCCAGCTGGGCTCTCCCAAGGGCAGAGCAGAGGCAGAATGCCCTCCCTCCACCCGCTGGCCACGCTGCCTTGGACGCAGCCCAGGACACAATTGGCTCTCTGGGCTGCGAGCGCACATCGCCGGCTCATGTCCGGCCTCTCCTCCAGCCCAAGGGCTTCTCGGCAGGGCTGCTCTGCCCCTCTTCATCCCCCAGCCTGCACTGATACAGGGGCTGCCCTGAGCCACGGCCAGCAGCTTGCACTGGCTCCTGTTAAACCATCAGCAGATTGCCATGGGCCCACTTCTCCAGCTTGTCCAGGGCCCTCTGGATGGCATCAGCTGTGTCAACCACACCCCTCAGCTTGGTGGCAGCTGCAAATTTGCTGAGGGCGCACTCCAGCCCTTCCTCTGGATCATTAGTGAAGACATTAAAGAACACTGGGCCCAGTCCAGACCCCTGAGGGACACCACTCAGCACTGATGGCCCTCAGCACTCTGAGCCATTGATCACCACCTCTGCATGGCACTGTTCACCCAATTTCTTATCCATCTAACAGTCCACACATCCAATCCATCTCTCTCCACTTTGGAGAGAAGGATGTTTTGTCAAAGGCTTCCCAGAATGACAGGGAGATGACATGGGTAGCCCTTGTCCACTGAGGCAGTCACTCCATCTTAGAAGGCCACCAGGTCGGTCAAGCAGGACTTGCCCTTGGCGAAGCTGTGCTGGTGCTTCCAATCACCTCCCTGTCATCCACGTGCCTTGACAGAGCTTCTAGAAGGATCTTTTCCATCACCTCCCCAGGCACAGAGGGCAGGCTGACAGGTTGGCAGTTCCCAGGGCCCTCCTTTCTACCCCATTCAAAGATGGGCACAGTGGGGTTCCCTTTTTCCCCTCACCTGGGACTTCCCCTGACTGCCACGACTTTTCAAACATCAAGGAGAGGGTCTTGGCAACTCCATCAGACCCTGGTGGCCAATGGAGGGCAATAATGCTGGCCAGATGGAGAAGATGGACTTCCAAGGAAAATGCAGGAAGAAAAAGGACTCTCTTATTACCACTCCAAACAAGCAAGGACTTACCTTTCCAGTTTCTTGGCAAGGCATCTTCTGGTTTTCACTTCCTCCAGATACAGCTCTTTGTACCTTTCCATCTCTCCCTGAGTTGCTTCTTTACGAGAAGCTCTCTCTTGTTGGGTGTTTTTGACCCTCTCCAATTCCCTTTCCAGATTTTTAATTCTTTCTTCCAACTGGATTCTCATGGATTCACAATGAATGTCTCCAGTTTGTCCTAGTGGGGCCTGGTGGGCTGCCTGTGCCTGAAGGAGACAGTGCACCTTCAACCACCACAAGAAAAAGAGAGCTCTGCCCAGCACAAAATTGCACACACCCAGTTCCAAGGGCCCAGCCTTACTCAGAGAGGCGGCTCTGCCTCCTCACTCCCAGCAGCAATCAAGGCACAACCCAGGAGCTACCAGGGCAAACAATTCTTTGCAGTGGGAAAGAAGCCCAAATGAGCACTCTGCTTCAAAGCTCCTAATGAAGAGCCTGTGGACACTGGGGAGAAATTCACTTACTTGCAAAACGAGGCTGACCTCTTGTAGCTTTGCACTTCTTTCCTGGTCAGCTCCTTCTGCCACCTCTCCTGTACACTGTTCTCTTTGGCTGCCATCCAGCACCAAAGTCTCCAAATGGTGGTGGAGTTTTGTCACCTCTTCTTGCAGCTGACATTTGCTCTTCTCCAGTTGTTCACACTTCCCAAGCAGAGTGGACAGCTCTTCTGGCAAAGCCTGGTTTAGGGCCTTGAGCTGCATGCCTGTTCCAGGCTCCATGTCCAGCTGCTGGGAAAGTTCACCACCCTGGACACAGAAAAAAAAAAGAAAGGGAAACTCAGCATGGTCTAAAGGCAGTGAATTCTGGGAAAATCTCTCAAGGGGGTGGCCATGGCAACTGTATTTATCATCTACTGGAAAGGAGCCTAGGAAACACTTGAAAGATTCCCCCACAGAAAGAAGAAACTTTACACCTACTTAAGAATTTGGGAGACACTTCTGGCAGCAATACTTCTGGGTCCCTTGGAGCTCATGATGAAACTCCTCATTTAGAATCTAAGAATTCCTCCAGTGTCCAGCACACCAAATTCCCTCAGGGCTTTTGTAGCAGCTGGGGAAAGGACCAGGCTGCTTTCTGAGCAGCCTCTGCTGAGGAGAAGGCAGAAACTGAGCTCCCCAGGCTCTCCAGGAAAACTTCATCTGGCAATTGCCCCACAGAAATAGGCAACTAGGCTCAAGAGTCACAAAAAGGCAAATTTAGCACCAGCTTACTGAGGCAGAGGCTTGCAGGGCTCTCGGAAGGGCTTCAACGCTCTCGCTTGGCTGCTGGACAGTGCCTTCCAATCCGCTGTTCTCACTTGCAAAGCTTAAGAAGAAATACAGCTCTTATTACCAGAAAACCCAATGCCAGACAAACTGTGCTAAGGAACAGAAGCCACAGCAGAAGTGTCCTTCAAAATCCCACTGACTCTCCCCCTGTTTCCACCCAATCCCCCAAAGCCACAGACCCCTCGCTTCACTGGGTTACTCTCTTACTCTTGCGCGTCTTCTTCCAGGAGGTCCTGCAGTTCCTGGGAAGAAGTTATTGCCTCTCTTTTCTTGTCATCCAAGGCAGTCTTCAAGTCAGGAACACAATGCTCAGACTGAAGATGCTTTTCTTCCTCCTCCTGCAGCTGTAAAACCACGGGAAGAATCCACAGTTGTCAGGGGAGCTTTTCCAGAGAGGAGCCAGCTGCTGCTGAAGAACTCAGGTGCTGCATGTCTGTGTGCATCCCCTCTGCCCAAAGAACTGCAATCCATTCAAGTCCCTTCAAAGCTTCACTTCTACTCCCCAATGAACACAGTGAACACTGGTTTGTCCGTTTTCAGGATGGATAGGAAGCAACAGGCACCCCCAGGTTTCTCCCTGTGGGGACAGGCTTTCCATACCTCCGCGCCAGCCCTGTCCAGCTCCTCCTGCAAGTGCAGATTATCTTCCTCCAGGTGAGCCTCATGGCTTCCAGGAACCACAAGAGCACTCCTAAAGCATGCAAAATTTCATTGGAAACATGTCTGACCCTGCATCAGTTTTCCCCTGCTTGCTCCCAAAACAGCTCTTCCCCCCTTTCCTACAAGCTCCGGGAAAGCAAAGCCAAGTCCATGGAAGTATTGGAGAATTTCTCTTCCAAGGGGCCTCCCTAAAGCAGCCTCAACTACCAGCTCAGGCCATGCTGTTCAGGGCTCCTTGCACTGCTCTTCAAAGTGCCCCCAGATGCGGCTGCACAAACTCCCAGGGCAAGCCCTTCGACCCCCTGACCATCTCCATGGCAGGAAGTTTTCTCCTTCTGTGCTCGGAGCCCCTCGTGTCCCCTGGGACAGTGTTGCTTCTCTTTCCCCCAACGCTTCCCTTCAGAGCACTGAACGCCCCAACTCTGCCGTGCCTCAAACCCCCCTGGCCTGCAGAGCAGCCACGCTGCTGAGCTACTGGCAAGTTTCCCCGGGGCTCTGGCTCTGGGTGGGGGGAGGGCACCACAGACAAGGCTTTCTTGCAGACCTCAGCGGGCAAAGGACGAGAGCCCCTGAGGTACGAGAGCAGCCAAGGGCAGACCTGCATTCACCAGTCCCACGGGGAACTGCTTCCACGGGGCTGCTCCTTCTTTTTCCCAGCTCATTGCCACGCCCCTCGTCTGGGTCCCACTTGCAGACTACCCAGAACACCCGGGGGCTGTTTTGACAAAGCCCTCACCTTTCCCCCTGGGCTTGAGCAGGCCTGTCAGCTGCTTTGTTCACAAGGCACTCCAGAATCTCCTCGTGCTGTTGCAAGGCTGCAAGTTTCAAGGGGGTAAATCCCCACTAAAAGGAGAAAGAATCCCCATTAGAAAGACACAGACAAGCTCTGCAGCTGTTGGAAAGAGCAGCTTTAGCCACGTGCCAAGGTTACCTGGTTCTGAGCATCACTGTTGGCATGATGCTCCAGTAACAGCCCTGCTACAGCTGTGTTTTTAGAGAGCACAGCCAGGTGAAGGGCAGTGTTGCCGTCAGCGTCTGCCAGATTGGGGTCGGCACCGTGTTCCAGCAGAACAGCAACACATTCTTCCTGCTCCTGCTGGACTGCCTGGCAACAACACACCAAAAGGGAAAGGCTTCCAACTTTTCCATCCCCCTCTGTCACAACGCCCTCAGCTCCTGAGTGCTGCCATAGAAGACCATCTGCAAAGATCAGCTAACAGAGGCTGTGCCCTGCCCATTGCAATAGGTGTGTTTCTATGGCCCCGCCCTGCAAGGAATCCTGCCAGACACCTCCCCTTTAACACCCCAGCACTGAGCCCCACCTCCAAGCTCAGAAGGCATTCCACACACCTTCATCAGGGCTGTTCTCTTGAAGTTGTCAGCGAGGTTGGGCTGGCTGTTCTTTCTTAGCAGATATCTGACGACATCTGCATGGCCATTGGCTGAAGCCAGATGCAGAGGTGTCCTAAAAATTAAACAGACGCTCTTAACCCAGACAGACAAAGGACGAGCCCAAGCTGTGTCTCTACCCAGCACCCTGGGGACCCTGCCTGGACTCTGCTCCTCCTGCTGCTGCTGCTGCTGCTGCTGCTGCAACCCTGCCCTGATGAGCCAGAGGGCAGAAGAGAACAGGTGAGGGCTTAGCAGCTGCAGAACAGCCCTGCAGAGAGAGCACGGCCAAGGGGCAGGTGGGCAACTCGCGTTTGCAGCAGCGCTGGAGCCCGGCCGGCAGCTCCGAGCAGTGAAAAGCTCAAGAGTTCCCTGTCCCAGCTGACAGGGCAAATGTCACTTTTCAAGCCTTGTCCCTAAGAGAGGGCTGCCGAGGACTACTGCAGCTTGGCTCAGGAGCAGCCAAGGTGTGCCATCAGCGTGGCCCAGAACTCACCGCATCTCCTGGTCTGGCCTGTCGATGCCGACTACCTTGATGTACCAGCGCCAGCGCCTCAGCCAGCCCAGGTCACCGCGGGCGGCCGCGCGGTGCAGCCTGCCCAGCCCCTGCTCCCGGAGCTGGGAGGCGCTGCTGGAGCTGGTGGCAGCCCAGGGCTGCCCACTGGGGCTGCTGGAGGGCGACTGCCGTCGCTTCTTGCTCAGAAGCCACGGCATGGCCCTGCTTGGAGCTCCCAGCAGCAGGAAGGGCAAGAAGGCCCCGGCGGGCTGCCGGGAGCCAAGTGGAGACGAGGAATGGGACGGGGCGAGGTTTAGGGGGAGGGTGACAAAGGGGACGAGAATAAGGACGGGCACAGGGTATGAAGCACAAGGCAGACGAGGTCGCCCTGCGCAGTGGTCGTGGCCTGCAGCTGCCAAGACGGCGATGCAGGCGCGCAATGCTCCCCGAGCGGGATGTGCTGCTGCTCCCCGAGAGGCTACAGCAGCTCTGGGCGCCGGCTGCGGGCACCAACAAAGCCGTGCCCGACTGGCGCCTGTGGCGTCACAATGGCTGGTGGAAGGCTCAGCGCGTCAGCGTGGGGTGTGACAGAGGCCACGGGGCAGGGTGGGGCCGGGCGGGACAGGGCAGGGCGGGGCAGGTGTGAGGGCGGCCCTGCTGGGCCTTGTGGGAAGGAGGCGGCCTGGGCCTTGTGAGGGCGGCCGGCGGGAGTGGGCACTGCCCCGCCTCAGGGTGCCCCGGGGCAGGGCCCGGGACGCTCCCACCGGGCCGCAGGCTGCGGTAGGCGCTGGAGCAGCTCCCGTATCACCCGCTCTGGCTTTTTGCTTCAGCCTGGAGCCGGGCTGCCTCTGGACACACTGCCATCAAATGAGGCTCAGGACGAAGTGGGGCCACCACAGCTCTCAAGAAATGCCCACCCAGCGCTCCAAGCCTTCCATGCCAGAGTTCCAGGACAATTCCCCAACTCCTTTGTCTTGTCCCTCTTGAAGAGCAGACACCTCACCCCCTCTCCCCCTCACAACTGCTCTCTCCTGCTGCTTTGCCAGATGCCAACAGTGAATTTCTGCTCTACTGCTCCACCAGGCAACAGGCAGCACACAGCAGGGCAGGAAGAAACTTTCAAACACATCTTGTCCCACTTTGTCCCAATGACAACACCAACTGAAAGATCAGAGGTTCTGCACCAGCTTTCTCAGGGGAGGGACACTACAATGGACCACAAACAGGCTGAAGAAATTTCCCTTTTTCTTTATGGGTTACAAACTGATCTGCTTCCCACGGGATCAGGGATTTGCCTGTGTTTTAAGGCTACCAGGAGCTCACTCACTATCTTCTGCCCAGAACACAAAGAGGAGGGCTCGAAAGCACTGCAAGAGTCTGGCAACTGAGTAGCAGCAATAGCTCACCTGGAGGCCATGATCTTAACACCACTGTGCTTCAAGCCTTCCCGGAGGAAGGGCACACATTTGCCTGGCCTCTGGGACAGGCTGAAGATGCAGCTGTGAGCAGAGCTGAAGGGAGCAGAGGACAGCTCTGGCTCGGCCTTCAGGCCTGGCTTCTCTTTCAGCCTTGAAGATGTCTGCCGGACTGATTTGCACTCAGACCAAGGGCAGAGAGAGTTGGACAGGTCCCCACCTGTCCCAGAGGCAAGCAGAGGGAAGAAGAAGGGACAGCCTTGGGATGGGGGAATGGGAGAAGCAAAGCCAGCAGGGGGAACAGAAGAAAACGAGGACACATCCTGGAGTCTTGATGGCGACTGCCGTTGGTTCTGGCGGAGGAGCCCCTCTATGCTGTGTGTGCTTTGGCACAGGCTGCACTGTGGGTATGGCCCTGCTCTGCTGGTGGCCACTGCTCACCCTCTGCACAGAATCACGGAAAGACTAAGGTGCTCTAGTCCAAGGCCTGTTCTGGAACAGGGTTTCCTAGAGTCAGTTTCCTAGAGTCCAGTTTTCCTGGAAAAGCCAGGAAAGACGTAGGCAAAGAAGACATTCAGTATTTCTGCTTTTTTCCTGTCCTGTGGAACAAGCTCCCCCATCTTGTTGAGAGATGGGCCCACATTTTCCCTGCTTTTCCTTTTGTCACCTACAGACTTAAAGAAGTCCTTCCTGTTGTCTCTGACATCACTGGCCTGATTCAGTTCCATTTGGGCTTTGGCTTTACCAACTTCATCCCTGCATGCCCAGATAACATTTCTGTTTTCTTTCTTTGCGTCCACTCTCTGTAGAGATGGGGGGAAATACATTGGGGAATTTGTTCCCCAGTGTCACGGGTTTACTTGTTCTGAAAAACCAAACGGGAATTTTCTTTCCCCTGCTGCCTGTGGGGGAGGGATGTTGAATGGGGAGGACAGTTTTCTGCCTTGGGTGATTACCTACCCAAAGGAGCTGGCTGGCAGAACTACTTCCAGCCTGACAGCTCTCCCTGGGGCTGGGGGGGACTCGTGAGGAGTTTTTTTCTCCCCTCCTCTCCTTGGAAAGTGGCACTTCACTTTTTGCCTTAATGGAGGCAAGGGGTGTGTGTGTTGGAAAAAGCTCTGAGGTTGTTTTGCTCTCGACCTGGTCATCTGGCTGCTCTCCGGCCTCGGCTTGCCTGCACGCTGCTCTGTCTCCAGCCCCAATCTGCTCAGATTCCATCGGAGAGTTTTGTGCTCTCCAACGAAAAAAGGGGAGTCCTGACCACAGCCAGGCACAGACAGCGTGAGTTTAGTGGGAAAGAAACCGCCCTTCTTTCCCCTTTTCCCCTTCCCCTCCTCGGGGGGGGGGAAAATCTCCATTTTCGGCTTTTGCTGCGATCTGGGGCCCAACAGCGCCCCCTGCTGGCCAACACCGAGCACTGCAGGCCCCGCCCCTCCAGGGATCCAACAGCGCCCCCTGCTGGCCAACACCCAGCACTGCAGGCCCCGCCCCTCCAGGGATCCAACAGCGCCCCCTGCTGGCCAACACCCAGCACTGCAGGCCCCGCCCCTCCAGGGATCCAACAGCGCCCCCTGCTGGCCAACACCGAGCACTGCAGGCCCCGCCCCTCCAGGGATCCAACAGCGCCCCCTGCTGGCCAACACCGAGCACTGCAGGCCCCGCCCCTCCAGGGATCCAACAGCGCCCCCTGCTGGCCAACACCCAGCACTGCAGGCCCCGCCCCTCCAGGGATCCAACAGCTCCTGCCAACCGGGATTGGAATTGGGCCAGAACACAGGGAAGTATCAAACTGTTTCCTTTGTTTGAAGGGGACTTTTTGGGCACAGGATTATTGTTTAGTTGGTTTTGTGTTCTTTTGCTGGTTTTGCCAAGACACATATATCCTTTAATAAAGGGCTGTTATCTCTTCCTTTTTTCCATACTTCCTCGATTGGAGCCTCTTAATTTGGATTTACAATTGCTGAGAGAGGAGTTTGGTCTACTTCATAACTCATCCTCCTTAGCAAAACATTCCAGTCTCTTTACACTCAGACAGGAGGGTAGTGGAGTGGTTTCAACAGGCCCCTGGCATCTGGCCAGGGTCAAACCACGACACAAGGGGAACCAGGAGGATGTGGAGACCCCGTCACGGGAGAGTGGAAGGCTCGAACAAAGTTTTAAAAAGCAAAGCCTTGCTGGAGAGTCTGGAGGTGCAGGAAGGACTCCCTGGCTTTCTGAACTCCTTCCCAGGGAAGGGTTTGGGTGCAGCTGAATCCTCTCTTAGCCCCAGACTGTGTTCACAGTTTAAATTTAAAGGAATTAAAGAGCTCTTAAACCACTTTGTCCCACAGGTTTTAATGATGGCAAAACAAGAATATTTATATAAAATGAATGATGTACTTTATACAAATGATCAGAAAAAACCCCTTAATCAGAACTATTTACTGCACAACAGAAACACTATAACAATACAAACACTAAAAGTCTACTAGCAGAGTCTAATACAGCATAAAGCAGTACAGGGCACTGGAACAAAGCATTTATTGAAGCAGTTCTATTAAAGCTGGCAAACAGAAATAATTATTGAGATCTGATGTAACTCACCCAGACCAATGCCTGTGGGGAGATCTTCCTCTCAGCCTCAAGGAGTGACCTTGGAGGGCGTCCCCAGCCAAGGGAGGAATCTCCACACACACCCCAGGGAGGGTTTTGTCAGAAAGAACCCGACTGCATGAGAGGGGACTGGACTTTTTATAGGATAAAGTGATTGAGTGCCAGGCCCGCCTTTCCAGGCCAGCTCTCAGCTTATCTGTCAACTCAGACTTCAACCAGCAGGGTGTGTGTTCAACGCTGGACCAACCAGGATGGTTTGAGCAGAGTTAACACCGAGACAACAGCCTGGCTCCAGCAGTTGATCTTGTGTGACAGCTTGATTATGAGCTTGATTGGACCTTGGGTCTGGCCAGGCTGGGACTATCCTGCCACAGTCCACCAGCCAGGGGTCTTCCCAACGTGGGTCACTGGGACTGTGGGTCACCAAGCCTGTTCCCAAGGTGGGTCACTGGGACTGTGGGTCACCAAGCCTGTTCCCAAGGTGTGTCCTCCGACAGGTGACGGAGTTGGAGCAGCAGATGAAGCTCTTCCCGCAGTCGGGGCACTCACAGGGCTTCCCTTACTGGTGGGTCCGTTGGTGTGTGGTCAAGGCAGAGCTCTGCCTGAAGCTCTTCCCACACTCCCTACACTTGTAGGGCCTCTCCCCTGTATGGATGCGCTGGTGGATGATGAGGGTGAAGTTGTGTTTGAAGCCCTTCCCGCAGTCAGTGCAGCAGAAGGGCCTCTCATCCGTGTGAATGCGCTGGTGGGTGACAAGTTGAGAATTGTATGTGAAGCTTTTCTTGCATTCCCCACATTTGTAGGGCCGAGGCCCCCGTTCCCCAGTGTGGATCTGCTGGTGACAGATCAGGCGGGAGCTGACGCTGAAGCCCTTCCCGCATTCCAAGCACTTGTAGGGCCGTTCCCCCGTGTGCACCCGGCGGTGGGTGAGGAGGTGGGAGCTATAGAGGAAGGTCTTCCCACATTCCTCACACTCATAGGGCCGTTCCCCTGTGTGGACACGCTGGTGGGCAACAAGCTTGGAGCTGCTGTTGAAGCTCTTCCCACATTCCAGACACCTGAAGGGCATCTCCCTGCTGGGAGGCTGCTCAGGGACCACCAGCTCACAGCTCTGGCTCAAGCTCCGGCCGCCTTCCCAGCACAGGCTGGGTCTTTCCTCCTCAGAGCACCCTGGGCTGGCTTTGGAGCCCCTCCTCCGGGGGGATCTCCGGGCCTTTTCCTCCCCACTGCCTTCCTGCGCTGTGGAGCCCTTCAAAACGGCCTCTCCCACCAGGGTCTGCCAGGGGGATTTGTCCTCTGTGCCCTCTGTCCTCAGCTCGGGGCCTGGGGCAGGAAGGAAGAACAGGGAGGGGATTTGCCTCCGGCCCAGAGGGAAGGGGGAGGAGAAGGAAGACGGAGAGGAAGGAGGGAAGAGAAGGAAAAAGGACAGGAAGGAATAAGAAGGGAAAGAACAAGAAGAAAAAGCAACAAGGAGAGGAAGCAAGAAGAAGGAAAGAAGAAGAAGGCCCAGAACTGGACACAGCACTCGAGGTGTGGCCTCACCAGTGCCAAGTACAGGGAAAGAACCACTGCCCTGGTCCTGCTGGCCACGCTGGTCCTGAGAGAAGGAAGGAGCAAGGAGACAAGGATTGATGAATAGGAAGGAGAAGACAGAACAAAGAAAAAGGAGAAAGGAGAGAAAGGAAGGAGAAGGAAGAAGGAGAAAAAGGAAAAAACATGAGGAAGGAGAGGAAGGAACAAGGAGCAGGAAGAAGGAAGGAAAAGGAACAAGGAGTGGAAGGAAGAAGGAAAGGGAGGGGATTTGCCTCCGGCCCAGAGGGAAGGCCAAGGACATCCCCCCAAATCCGGCCCCGGCAGGACGGCGGCGGCAGCGGGGTTGTCCTGCAGCCGGGGGCGATGCTGGGCTGGGAGATACAGGACAAGACAGGGCAAAGGGGCACTGACTTCCTCCTCACCTGCCCGGGGGGCCCGTGGCATCTTCCTCTTCCTCGCAGCCTCCTTCATCTGGCCAAGCTTTGGGAAGGAGAAATCCTGCTGTGGGGGGAAAAACAAGAGGTGAGCACATTGGGTTGGGGGTTCCTCCCGCCCAAGTCAATCTCTAGAAGTCACCAAGCACCTCGTGTCCATAAAAAACTCCTAAACACCAAGTCTCAGCCAAAAAAAACCAAACCAGAACTCCAAGGTTCAGACCAAAAAAACCCTTCCAGGAGTTCCCCCTCTCAGGTCTCTCCACTTTGGGGTTCTGGAGGCCCCCCGTTTGGGCTGCTGGGGGTCCCACATGTATTGGGGGTCCCCCTCTCCAAGGTCCCGCCCTCTCTGGGCTGCGGGGGGGTCCCAGGAATACTGGGGGTCTTCCCACTTTGGTATTCTAGGGGACCCCCTTCTCTGGGCTGCTGGGGGTCCTGCAGTTCCCCCTCTCCAAGGTCCCCCTGCTTAGGGATGAGGGGGGTTTTGGAGGCCCCAGGGGTACCTTCTCCCCTGACTCCTTACTTTGGGGTGCTGGGGCTCTCAGGGGTCCCACCTCTATGGGGTCTCCCCCTCTCCAGGCTGCTGTGGGTCCCAGAAATCCCAGGGGTCCCCCTTCTCCGGGCTCCCCTCTCTCTGGGGTCCCCCTGGCTGGGCTGACGGGGTCTCAGCACTCCCCTTTCTCCAGGCTCCCCACTTCAGTGCACCAGGGCTCCCAAGGGTACCCCCTCTCCAGGCCCCCATTTCAGGGTTCCTGCACTCCCAACCCTCCCCTCTCTGCAGGTTCCCCCCCTCCTTCCAGGCTGACAGGGGTCCTGCGGTGCCGGGATCGCCCCTCTCCGCTCTCCCCACTCCGGGGCTCTCAGCAGCCCCCACCGCCTCTTCCTCCTCCTCTTCCTGCTCCTCTGGGCCTGGGGCCCCCCTGCCTGCCCAGTCCCAGTTTTCCAGACCCCACACCCCTCTCTCTTTGACTCCAGAATCCCCCTGTTCCCACTTTCCTCACCATCCCACCTCTCCCTGATGCCGAATTTGTGCCCCAAAAGGCACAAAGGAACTGCTCAGAGACAAGGTTTAGTCTTTAAGCAGCGAGGTAATTATTTTATGCAACACTGGGGAACTCCCAGCTCGCCCTGGACAAAGAGTTTCAAAGCACTCAGTGAAAAGCCAGACTATTTATACAATTTTTGCGAGAGATTACATCATCATTTCATGCATATTCATATTATTGCAACATCTAGTTATAATATTCATAGCAGGCGGAGTTAGGGCGGAGGCAGGAGCGTGGTCATCATTTTGGGGAGAATTTCGGGGGTACATCCTGTTACTTCAGCTTCAGGGGTCGTCGCTTTACTCCTCTTTCTTGGGTAAACTTTTGAACTTTCCTTAACTTGGCTGACTCCAACATGTATTTGGCAGGAGTTTCTGGACTCTGGCCCTTCTTTTTCCCCTTATCTCCCTGTGTTCCTTCCCTATGTCTATTTATGTGTGTGTTAGCATTTCTGGTGCTCTTACTTTATGTTCTTTTGTGTCAGTGTGTCAGATTTATGTATGTGTTATCTTCCACTAGTCCTTGAAACTTAGTTCTTTGTTTCTTTGCTCAGAGCATGCATTCTAAGTTAACTCTTCAGGCCTTGCTTTGTTTCATCCCAGTCCCTCCATCCCCCTCTTTCCTTCACCCTGGGGACCCCTGGCCCCCCATTCCTGGCTATCCCACCTCACCCCCAGACCCCCTTTTCCTTGACCCTGGGACCCCCTGGAGCCCCTTCCCAGTTCTCGCAGCTCTCCCCGTTTCTCCCTTTCCTTCACCCTGGGACCATCCTGACCCCCAAATCTCCCTGTCTCCCCACTTCCCCACTCCTGCCTTATCCTGCAGGGTGCTCCTGGAGTGTCCCAGGGACCCCCTGAACGCCCCATTCCTAAAGACCAGATCCACCTGCACCCCCTTATCCAGACCACCGCCACCTGCACCCACTTCCCCGGCTCCAGAACCCCCTGCACCCCCTTTCCCGGCCATCCTGCCTCTCCCAGACTCCCTTTTCCTTTACCCTGGCACTCCCTGGACCCCCATTCCTGCCCATCAGGACCCCCCTGCACCTCCTCTCCACCACTGGCACTCTCACCTCCTTCCTCAGCTCCAGGACCCCCCTGCACCCCCTTTCCCAGCCATCCCACCTCTCCAAGTCCCCACACCCTCCCTTCTCCTTCACCCTGCCACCCCCTCCACCCCCACTCCTGCCTTTTCCACTCCCCAACCCCTCCTTTCCTCAACACCCGGCACCCCCTGAACTGCCCTTCCTGCACATCCCGGCTCTCCCCACCCACTGAACCCCCTTTCCCTCACACTGGAGGCCCCTGCACCCTCCTTTCCTGGACACAAGGACCCGAGAGACCCCCTGGGCCTCCTCTCCCAGTCCCTACAGCCCCCCTTTTGCCTTCCCTCTGGGACACCCCCAAACCCCCATTCCTGGCCACAGGAACCTCCTGGCACCCCCTTATTCTGCACTAAGACCCCCCTGCAACCCCCTTTCCCGCCCAGCCCGCCTCTCCCAGCCCCCAGGCCCTGCTTTTCCTTCACGCTGCTACCCCCTGCACCCCCAGGCCTGCCTTTTCCACAACCCACAGGACCCTTTTCTTTGGAACACGGGGGACCCCCTGAACCCCGGTTTCTGGCCGTTCTCCCGACCCCCAGGACCTCCCTTTCCCCCACACCGCCGACCCCTGGCCAGGGGATCTCCCTGGACCCCCCACCCCGCCTCTCCAGAGCCCCGCACTCCCCTTTCCTCGGCCCTGGCATCCCCCAAAACCCCCTTCCCCAGCACTCTGCCCCCCGACAGCCCCAACACTCACCCCAAAAACACTCCCAGCCTTCCCCCTCTCCCATCTCCCCACTTTGGGGGGCGGGAATTGGGGAACTCCCGCCACTGTTGGGGACAATCAAAGAGTTCCCGACGCGTGGCCGGGGCCTTTGTTCGGCCTGCCGGGAATTCCCAACAAACATCCCGGCCCCCATCAGCCGCTGGGGCCCGGGGGTCCCTCCTCTCCAGGGATCGAGCTGTGGGGACACGAAGGGACCCCCACGGGAACCCCTTTGCCGCTCTCCCACCTCCCCTTCTTCCCCTCTCCCACCCTTTGCCCGTCGCCCCCCGCTGCTTTGGCAGTGACCCACCCCCTCTCTCGCTCACTTTGGGGCTCCCAGCCCCTCTTCTCCTTCCCCTCTGCCCCTTTGCCATCGGGGCCCCCAACTCACCTCGAGCTCCCGGCTCGGGGGATGGAGCGGGGGGAGGAGGAGCGGGCAGAGGCAAAGGAGGAGGAAGAGGAGGAGCATCGCCCCCCTGAGTGGGCGGGGAGGGGGAGCTCGGTGCGATGGGTTGGGGGTGTGCGGGGGGTTTTGGGGGGGATGTTTGGGGCTGAGCCGCAAATGGCCCTCGGGGGGACCTCGGGGGGACCTCGGGGGGTCCCCGGGAGGTGGTTTGGTTTTGTTGGAGGGATCCCGGGGTGGGTTCCCGGCAGAGGCGGGAGGTGGGCGGGGGGATGCGGGGACCCCCCCGCGGTGGGGGTCGGTGTTGCGGGGTCAGGCCCCGCCGCCCCCATTGTCAGCCCGGTGCCGGCGGGGGGGGACGCGACGAGCCCCTTTTTTAGGGCCCCCGGAGTGGGGAGAGCAGAGAGGGGCGACAGCGGAGCTGGGGGACCCCCGGCAGCCACGAGGAGATTCAGGTGTTTATGGGATTCAGTTGTTTATGGGAGGGGAAAAATCAGGGAAAAGGGGGAAAAAAACCCGGGCAAAACCGAAAAACTCCGGCTGGAGGACTGACGATAGAGTTGGTGCGGGCAGAGCGGCGCGGCGTGCGCGCCCCTGTCTCGGTTTTCACTTCCGGCGCCGCCATGTTGGGGAGGTCGGCGGGGCGACTGGCGGGGGTCGTGGCGCTGGTCACGGGTGGGTTTTGGGGGGGATTTGGGGGAGTTTTGGGGGTGAGAGGGAAGGGCAGACCACCAGGGGAGGAGTGGGGGGGAACTTAGGGCGGGGAGACCGCCGGGAGGGACGCTGGGAGGGGTTAAAGGTGACACTGGTGATACTAGGAGGGTCACTGGTGATACTGGGATGGTCGCAGACCCCTCTGGTGACACTGGGGGAGGTCACTGGTGACACTAGATCCCACTGGTGGCACTGGGAGGACACTGGGAGGGGTCACAGGCCCCACTGGTGACACTGGGGGGGTTATTGGTGACACTGGGAGGGGTCACTGGTTAAAGTGGTCCCCACTGGTGCCCTCGGGCAGTCATTGGTCCTCCGGGTCGCCAGGGGGCGCCAGGGGCGGTTCCCATACCCCTCAATGGCCCCGGTTATTCATTGGCCCTCCGAACCGCCAGGGGGCGCCAGCGGCATCGGCCGCGCCGTGAGCGGCCGCCTGGCCCGCGAGGGCGCGCGCGTGGCCGTGGCCGATCGCGACATGTCGGGGGCGGCGGCGACAGCGAAAGGGCTCCCCCGGAACTGCCCCCCCGACCACGGAGCTTTCCAGGTGGATGTGGCCGATCCCAAAAGCGTCGCCGGGATGGTGAGGGGGGTGCAGGTAATGTCGCCGCCACCTCCCCCCCACCGGTGACATGTCGCGATAGTGTCACACCCTCCCCAGTGTCCCGCAGTGTCCCTGAGGGACCCCCGATATCCGCAATGTCGCCCTCAAAATTCCCAAATCCACCCCAAATCACTCCCAGAATTCACAAATTCCCACAAATTCCTTCCTATTCCCACAAAATTCCTGGGAAATCGCAGCCAAACGGCCCCAAATTGCAGGAAAAGCCCCCCCAAATCCACCCAAAATCGACCCAAATCCTCCCTAAATCACCCCCAGAATTCCCAAATCCCCACAAATCCACCCAACCCAGACCCAAATCCACCCCAAATCACCTCCAGAACTCACAAATTCCCCCAAAACTTGCAAATGCCCACAAACTCCCCCAAAATTCCATCCGATTCCCACCAAATTCCTGGAAAATCGCAGCCAGCCGTCTCCAAATTGCAGGAAAACCTCCACAATTCCCTCCAAAATCGACCCAAATTCCCTCGCATTCCCCCCAGAATTCCCAAATCCCCAAAACTAGACCCAAATCCACCCCAAAATCACCCCCAAAGCTCCCAAATCCCCATGATTTCCCCAAAACTCACAAATTTCCTCAAAATTCCATCCGATTCCTACCAAATTCCTGGGAAATTGCAGCCAAATGCCCCCAAATTGCAGGAAAAAAACCCAAATCTGCCCTAAATTAACCCAAATCCACCCCAGAATTCCCAAATCCACCCCAAAATCACCCCCAAAACTCCCAAATCCCCACAAGTTCCCCCCAAATTCCCCAAATTTCCATCAAATCCCCACCAAGTTCCTGGAAAATTGCAGCCAAACGGACCCAAATCCCAAGAAAACCTCCCTCAAATCTGCCCAAAACCAACCCGAATCCACCCCAGGATTCCCAAATCCACCCAAATCCACCCAAAATGGACCCAAATCCTCTCCAATTCACCCCAAATGACCCCTCGATGTCCCCAAATGTCCCCCCAGGAGCACTTTGGGGGTCCCCCCCGTGTCCTGGTGTCCTGTGCCGGGATCACCCGCGACCGGATGTTCCTGGAGATGGGAGAGCGGGAATTCCGGGAAGTGCTGGGGGTGAACCTGGAGGTGAGAGGGGACACTGGGGACATTGGGGGGACATTGGGGGACATTGGGGGACATTGGGGACACTGGGGGGACATTGGGGGACATTGGGGACGCATTGGGGGACATTGGGGGACATTGGGGACATTGGGGGGACATTAGGGACATTGGGGACACATTGGGGGGACATTGGGGGGACATTGGGGACATTGGGGGACATTGGGGACATTGGGGGGACATTGGGGGACATTGGGGGGACATTGGGGACATTGGGGGACATTGGGGGACATTAGGGACATTGGAGGACATTGGGGGGACATTGGGGACATTGGGGGACATTGGGGGGACATTGGGGGACATTGGGGGGACATTGGGGACATTGGGGGACATTGGGGGACATTAGGGACATTGGAGGACATTGGGGGGACATTGGGGACATTGGGGGACATTGGGGGGACATTGGGGGACATTGGGGGACATTGGGGACATTGGGGACATTGGGGGGACATTGGAGGACATTGGGGGACATTGGAGGACATTGGGGGACATTGGGGGGACATTGGGGACATTGAGGGACATTGGGGGACATTGGGGGGACATTGGGGACATTGGTGACATTGGGGGGACATTGGGGGACATTCGGGGACATGGGGGACATTGGGGGGACATTGGGGACATTGGGGGGACATTGGGGGGACATTGGGGACATTGGGGGACATTGGGGGACATTAGGGACATTGGGGGACATTGGGGACATTGGGGACATTGGGGGGACATTGGGGGGACATTGGGGACATTGGGGGGACATTGGGGACATTGGGGGACATTGGGGGACATTGGGGGGACATTGGGGGACATTGGGGACATTGGGGACATTGGGGGGACATTGGGGGACATTGGGGGGACATTGGGGGACATTGGGGACATTGGAGGACATTGGGGGACATTGGGGGGACATTGGGGACATTGGGGGACATTGGGGGGACATTGGGGACATTGGGGGACATTGGGGGGACATTGGGGGACATTGGGGGACATTGGGGACATTGGAGGACATTGGGGGACATTGGGGGACATTGGGGACATTGGGGGGACATTGGGGACATTGGGGGACATTGGGGGGACATTGGGGACATTGGTGACATTGGGGGGACATTGGGGACATTGGGGGACATTGGGGGGGTGGGGTTGTGCCACCCCCGATGTCCCCCCCGCTGCCCCCCCCAGGGGACGTTCCTGGTGACACAGGAGGTGACAAAGGCCCTGGTGACATCGGGGGACCCCGGGGGGGCCTCCCTGGTCCTCGTGGGCAGCGTGGTGGCCAAGGTGGGACCCCCCACTTGTCACTGTCCCTGTCACTTGTCACTGTCCCTGTCACTTGTCACTGTCATTGTCACTTGTCACTGTCCCTGTCACTTGTCACTGTCCCTGTCACTTGTCACTGTCATTGTCACTTGTCACTGTCATTGTCACTTGTCACTGTCCCTGTCACTTGTCACTGTCATTATCACTTGTCACCGTCAGTGTCCCCGAAATGGGGGTAAAAGCCCTAAAAATGGGGATAAAGCCCCTGAAAACGCCAATTTTGGGGGAATTTGGGGACACCAGGGGGGGTTCTAGGGATGTCCCCCTCCCCCCCCTTTGTCATTGTCACTTGTCACTGTCCCCTCCCCCCTGCCCAAAACTGGGGATAAACCCCCCAAAATTGGGGATAAAACCCCCAGAAACACGAATTTTGGGGGCTTTGGGGACACTGGGGGGGGGGGTGTGGACACCGAGGGGGGGTCCCAGGGGTGTCCCCCTCCCCTCTTTGTCATTGTCCCCCTTCCCCCCCCAGGTGGGGAATTTGGGCCAAACCAACTACGCGGCCTCCAAGGGGGGGGGTGGAGGGGCTGACCCGGAGCGTGGCCAAGGAGGTGGCCAGGTGGGGACACTGGGGGACATTGGGGGACATCTGGGGACATTTGGGAGGGGACAAGGGAAAATGGAGGGGAAAGGGAGAAAATTGGGGGATTTGGGGGGAATTCAGGGGAAAAATTGGGGGGAAAGTGGGGAAATTTGGGGGGAAATGGGGGAAAGTTGGGGGATTGGGGGGAAAATTGGGGAATTTGGGGGAATTTGGGGGGAAATTGAGGGATTTGGGGAAAATTGGGGGATTTGGGGGGGAATGGGGAATTGGGGGGAAACTGGGGGAAAGGAAGAAGAAATGGGGGAAATTGGGGGGAAATTGGGAAAATTTAAGGGGGAAATGGGGAAAAATTGGAGAGAAAAGGGGGAATTTGGGGGGAAATATGGAAAAATTGGGGAACTGGGGGGAAAAGGGGGAAGAACTGGGGAAAACTGGGGAGAAAATTGGGAAATGGGGAAAAATTGGGGGGGGGATTGGGGGAATTTGGAGGGAAATTGGGGGGAAAAGGGGAAGAAATGGGGAAAACTGGGGGGAAAATTGGGAAATGGAGAAAAAGGGGGGAAATTGGGGAATTTGGAGGGAAATGGGGAAAAATTGGGGGGAAATCAGCGGGGAAAACTGGATTGGGGGGTTTGGGTGACCCGGGGGGGGTTGGTGACACCCTGTGGGGGGGTGACACGGGTCAGGGGGACCCCTCTGACCCCCCCAAATCCCCTTCCCTAGGTTTGGGATCCGCTGCAATTCCGTCCTGCCGGGATTTATCGTCACCCCCATGACGGACAAAGTGCCCCCAAAAGTGCTGGACAAGGTGACAGCGGGGGGGTGGCACCTCCTGGAGACAATGAGGGGACACTGGGGGGACATTGGGGGACATTGGGGGTCATTGGGGGTCATTGGGGACATTGGGGGGACATTGGGGGACATTGGGGGTCATTGGGGACATGGGGGGACATTGGGGACATTGGGGACATTGGGGGACATTGGGGACATTGGGGGACATTGGGGAGGTGACACCAGAGGTGACCCTCGTGTGTGTGTGTGTGTCTCCCCCCCCTTCCCAGTTCGCAGGGATGGTGCCACTGGGACGACTGGGGGACCCTGAGGGTGAGTTGGGGACACTTTGGGGACACTTGGAGGTGCCACCACCCCCCGGTGTCCCCCAGACGTGGCAGACGTGGTGGCTTTCCTGGCGTCGGGGGACAGCGGCTACGTCACCGGGGCCCACCCTGGAGGTGACAGGTGGGGACCCCCCCATGTCCCCCAGTGTGTCCCCAGTGTGTCCCCAGTGTGTCCCCAATGACCCCCCAGTGTGTCCCCAACGTCCCCCCAGTGTGTCCCCAATGTCCCCCCAATGTCCCCCCAGTGTCCCCCCAATGTCCCCCCTTTCCCTCTCTCATTCCAGGGGGTCTCTTCATGTGACAGATCCAGCCCCTCCCCCCAAGTGTCCCCCCCAATGGGGGGGAGGGGCAGACCTCAAAATTTGGGGGGTTGGGATGGGGGGGAGGCCCCGAGGTTTGGGGGGAGGGGACCCCAAAATTTGGGTGGAGGACAAAAGGGGGTCCCAAAAAATCGGGGAGGGTCCCAAAACTGGGGAGGAGGGGCCTAAAGTAGGGGAGGGGCTCCCCTAAAATATGGGGGGGAACCCCAAAACTGGGGGGGGTCCGAGGGAGGGGGGTGGAAACCCCTCCCAAAAAACCACCAGGAGCCGTTGCCATGGAGATGTTTATTGGCCACGCCCACCGAGACCATGCCCACCCCTCCCCTCCCTTAAATTTCTAAAACAACAAAAATAAACATTTTGGACCCCAAATTTGTTTTTATTTTGGGGTGGAGACCCCAAATTTTTGGGGTGGGGGGTTGGGAGGGGTCTCTTAAATTTGGGGGGGGAGGTCAGATGTAGCCCTGCCCCCTCTTGACCCTGCCCCCCTTAAAACCTCCTCTAAAACGACAAAAATAAACATTTTGGGCCTCAAATTTTGGAGTTTTTTGAGGCAAACCCCCCCAGAAGTTTTGGGAGGTGTCCCCAAAATTCGGGAGGGGTGGAGTTAAGAGAGGGCGGAGCCAAATCCTCCATCTTTTCTGCCTTAAAACCCTCCTCTAAAACGACAAAAATAAACCTTCTGGATGCCAAATTTTGGAGTTTTTAGAGGCAAAATCCCCCAGAATTACCCCTAATTAGCACATGATGCCCGGGGTTCATGTTAATAATTAATTAGCCCATAATAGCTGTGGGTAAATCATTAACCCCTAATTAATCCATAATATCCGTGGGTTCCCATCAATCTCTAATTAATCCATAATATCCATGGGTTCCCATCAATCCCAAATTATCCCAAATGGTCCCAAACGGTCCCAAATTATTCCAAATAGTCCCAAATGATCCCAAATCCCAAATGGTCCCCAAACTCAAATCCCAAATCCCATGTGGTTCCAAATCCCAAATAAACCCCAAATCCCAAGTAAACCCTAAATCACCCAGTGATCCCCAATCCCATGTAGTTCCAAATCCCATGTAAAAGCAAATCCCAGATGTTCCCAGATAACCCCTAAATTCTGAATAATTCCCAATCCCATATATTCCCAAATCCCAAAGAAACCCCTAAATCCCCAATAATTCCTAAATCCCAAATAAACCCCCAATCCCCAAGAATTCCCAATCCCATATATTCCCATGTCCCAAATAATAGCAAATCCCAGATGTTCCCAAATCCCAAATAACCCCCAGATCCCCAGTACTTCCCAAACCCATGTAATCCCAAATGCCAAATAAACCCCAAATCCCAAATAATAACAAATCCCATTGAGGTGGTTTGAAGCTGGCTCCCTGCCAAGACTCCAAACCTCACCACAAGAGCTCCCCCCCCAAAACCAAGGGAGAAGAGAGAAAAAACCAAGAGAACTGAAACGAGAGAGAGAGACAGCTGAAGCAATATATATATAAATATAAATATATTTACACTTATATTACACTTATATACAATTGAAATATAGGTACAATTTCAAAAGGAAAGGGGAAAGGGAAGGGGAAGGAAAAAAAGGAACAAAAGCAAAAAATATACACGATCACTATCCCAAGATCTAACAACTAAAAGAATTAGCAAAGGATATCCCACTGCTCTCCTTGGGACAACAGAAAGTGGCTCTGGAACGACCCCGGCACCCTCCGTCTGCCAAGGTGGGCAGGGCCTTACCAGGCCTCGCTCCCCAACCCGACAGACTCCACACAGGGAACCTGCACCTCCAAAGCTGGAAGGAAAGAGGGCAAAGGCCTCTCCTCCTTTCTTCTTATAGCCCAACTTAGGTAAAAATGGTGGGGAATAGCGGGGAAATCTGGGCACTTCCTTGGTTACAGACTGGTCATGAAGGAAGGCCCAGACTAAAGTACCAGAGACATCACATCCCCCTCTGTGACATCACATCCCCCTCTGTGACATCACCTCCTCTGTGACATCACATCCTCCTCTGTGACATCACATCCTCCTATGTGACATCACATCCCCCTCTGTGACATCACATCCCCCTCTGTGACATCACATCCTCTCCTGTGACATCACATCCTCCTCTGTGACATCACATCCCCCTCTGTGACATCACATCCCCCTCTGTGACATCACATCCTCCTCTGTGACATCACATCCCCCTCTGTGACATCACATCCCCCTCTGTGACATCACATCCTCCTCTGTGACATCACATCCCCCTCTGTAACATCACATCCTCCTCTGTGACATCACATCCTCCCCATGACATCACATCCTCCTCTGTGACATCACATCCTCCTCTGTGACATCACATCTTCCTCTGTGACATCACATCCTCCTCTGTGACATCACATCCTCCTCTGTGACATCACATCTCTCCTGTGACATCACATCCTCCCCATGACATCACATCTCTCCTGTGACATCACATCCTCCTCTGTGACATCACATCTCTCCTGTGACATCACATCCCCCTCTGTGACATCACATCCCCCTCTGTGACATCACATCCTCCTCTGTGACATCACATCCTTCATGTGACATCACATCCACCCTTATGACATCACTGCTTCCAGGTGACATCACATCCTTTCTGTGACATCACATCACCCTGTGATGTCATGTCCCCCACTGTGACATCACATCCTCCTCTGTGACCTCACATCTCTCCTATGACATCCCTTCCTTCCTATTGCATGACATCTTCTCTATGACATCACATCCTCCTCTGGGACCTCACATCTCTCCTATGACATCACTTCCTTCCTATTGCATGACATCTTCTCTATGACATCACATCCTCCTCTGTGACATCACAACTCTCCTATGACATTACGTCTGTCAATGACATCACATCCTTCCTGTGACATCACATTCTTATCTCTGACATCACTCCTCCTCTGTGACATCACATCTCTCCTATGCCATCAGAGCTCCTCTATAATGTCGCTACCAACATATGACATGACATTTTTCCTGAGACATCACATCCTTCCTGTGACATCACATCCTCCTCTCTGACATCACATGCAACATAACAGCTCCTCTGTGACATCACATCCTTTATGTGGCATCACATCCTCCCCGTGATGTCAAGGGGCTATGTGATGTCACAGGGGAGGACGTGATGTCAGAGGGACGATTTGATATCACAGCAGAGGTTTGATGTCACAGGATGGATGTGATGTCACAGAGGAGGATGTGGCTGCTCCATCTCAGAGTCACCTCAGAGGGGCCCTCACGGGTACCTTGTCCCTCTAAATTTTTCATGTTATCCCACAGAATTCCCGGAACAAGCCTGAGCTTGTGCCCCTCCCCCATCGTGTCCCGTTTAGAGCCCTGGGACACTGTGGAACCTCATGGAACCAAGGGGCCACTGTGACACCACAGGGCTTCATGGAACCCAAGGGACCCTGGGACACTGTGGGGGCTCATGGAACCAAAGGGACCCTGGGACACTGTGGGGGCTCATGGAACCCAAGGGACCCTGGGACACTGTGGGGGCTCATGGAACCAGAGGGACCCTGGGACACTGTGGGGGCTCATGGAACCCAAGGGACCCTGGGACACTGTGGGGGCTCATGGAACCCAAGGGACCCTGGGACACTGTGGGGGCTCATGGAACCAAAGGGACCCTGGGACACTGTCAGGAGCCTCGTGGTGCCCAGGGCTGAGGAATCCCGTGGGTGCAGGTGGCTCAGGGAGCAGCTGCAGTTGGAGCTGTGGGATGAGCTCTGGGTGAGGGACCTCAGCCCAAAGGCCGTGAGCTGCTGACCCTGGAGCAGCCAAGGGAGAGGACACTTGGAGACAGGGCAGGAGCCCAGGACTCAGCAGGAAGAGCAGTTTGTGTGCTTGGAGTGTGAGGAGATAAAACCCCAAGGAGTTTTTTGTTGGGGGTCCCTCCTTGAGGCGCCAGCTCAGCCTGTATCTGTGTTTCTTCACAAGAAATAAATTGTTTTACTGTTTTTAAGATATCAGAGACTCGGCCATGGGAAACCTGGGTGGAAGCAGTGAGGAAACCTGGTCTGACTGTGAGAGTGGGGGTGTGGGGAGTCACAGGGGACCCGTCAGGTCACTGGAGCTGCTGCTGCTGGGAAGGGGCCTGAGTGTCAGCAGTGTCTGGGCTGGTGGGAGAGTGACTGCCAGGGAGTCCTGGGAATGGTGAGCCTGGGAAGTTCCCTTAAGAGTGTGAGGGGGGATCTCGTGTGCAGAGACCCCCAGGAGCCCCCTGAGCCGCTCTGCTCATGGCAAGGATGCAGAGAAGGCAGAGTTACTGAACACCTTTGCACTGACAAGACCAGCCCTCAGGGATCTCTGGTCCGGGAGACCAGGCTATAGGAATGTTGGAAGGAAGATCTTGCCTTGCTAAGGAAGATTGGGTCAGAGAACACCTCCAAAAACTCTCCCCCCACAAGTACATGGGACACTTGATGACCTCCTGTCACCAAGGGGACCCTGTGACACTGTGGGACCTTGTGGTTATCAGTCTCTTCCAAACGTTGTGTGCAACTACAGAGAGGCAAAACAGTGGAGCCTGAGCATGATGATCCAAACTATTCCCATCTCACCTGAAGATGTCCCTGCTAACAGAGGTCCTGTGTGTTCCCTCTGCTCTCTGGGCACTTGCATCCTTTGAGAGCTGCCCATCACTCTGGTAGCCAAGAGCACAGGGCAGGGGATCCCCTGGAGGGGGAGCAGAGACATCTTTCCTAGATCACCTTGCTCAGAGCCCCATGCAACCTGGCCTTGAATGTTTGCAGGGATGGGGCATCCACCACCTCCCTGCAAATGTGTTCCTGTGTTTCAGCATTCTCACTATGAAATATTTCTTCTTTATCTCTAGTCTGAACTTACACTTTTTTAGTTTAACTTCCTCACCCCCTGTCCTATTGTGACAGGCCCTACTGAACCCTTTGCCCACATGTCTCTAAAAAGCTGCCTTGAAGTACTGGAAGGCCCCAAGGAGGTCTCCCCACAGCCTTTAATTCTGCAGGCTGAAGAGCCCCCACTCTCTCAGCCTGTCTCCATGCGAGAGGTGCTGCAGCCCTGGGATGCCCTTGGTGGCCTCCTCTGGAAGTGCCCCAAGAGGTGCGTGTCTTTGCTGTGCTGAGGAGCCCATGGAGCTGCAGGAGATGCCAGGGCTGGCAGGGGAATCCCCCCAAGCCATTGCCATTGCGGGCGGGTGCGTTGCAGACAGGCAGAGGAGCCCAGAGCTGGGGGCAGCACTGCAGGAGGGGTCTCAGCTGAGCGGAGCAGAGGGGCAGAACCCCCCTCCCCTGCTGCCCACGCTGTGGGATGAGCCCAGGACACGGGGGGTTGTGGGCTGTGAGCTCCCATTGCTGGCTCCCATCCTGCTTTTCATCCCCCACTATCCCCATGGCCTTGGATGCAGGGCTGCTCTCCATCCCTTCAGCCCCGAGCCTGGCCCTTGAGATCTGGGGGCATTTGACACCCGCTGGCTCCTTTGATCCCCTTTCCCATCCCTCCCAGAGCACAGGGAAGGACTGAGGGGCCTTCCCTGATTGTCCCTGACCCTCCCCTGCCCCGACACCAAGCTGTGCTCCTTGGGGATGGTGCTTGGACAGCCCCAGTCAGACCCTGTTTCCCGCTGTGCCCCCAAACCACCGGGTGCCCCAGGGGACGTGGGAACACACATGGACACGGGAAGGCACCCGTGGATGTGGGAACACACCCACCCAGACAGACACAGAGCATTTGTTTTGCTGCAGGGGTTTATTGATTCTTGCAGGGAAATTGCCAGGGCACCCAGGGGATCAGGGGGGTCCTCCAGGGATGATCATCTCCTCATGCCGCTGGAGGGGGCCAGGACACGGGTGTCACCACCACTTCCAGTCCTGAAAGACAGAGCCCCAAACGTCACCCCGGTGTCCACAGGGACATGGCAGGGGCCTTGTCCCCACCCCGTCTGTCTGCAGGGAGCTGGGGCAGGAGAAGGGAATTGGATGCTGAGATCCATGTGGCCCCAGAGCCCCTGAGCCCGGGATGCTCTGACACCTCCCTGAGCCCCTCCCTGCCCTCCCGGTGAGCCTGGGGGTCTGCAGAGCCCCCAGTGCAAGGCAAGGCTTGGGGGCAGCTCTGTCCAGCTGCCCCGGGACACGGAGCAGGGACAGCCCCCTGCGTGTCCCTCTGCTGTCCCCAAGCTCTGCCCACTGCAGAGGGCTCAGGGACCCCCCAGGGCCCTGCCAGGCTCCTTTGGGGGGCTGAGGAGCCTCCCATATTTCTCACCTGGACATGCAGAGAGGCAGCCGAGCGTCACTGGCGCATCAGCTCCACCTGGTCAGCCACGGGGGGCTGGGGACAAAGGCAGGGTTAGAGACACACTGGGCTGGTTCTGGGACACACTGGGCTGGACTGGGACACACTGGGCTGGACTGGGACACACTGGGCTGGACTGGGACACACTGGGATACTGGGGAGGATCGTGGCCATGAGAGGGGAGGGTCTGGGCCCAGCAGAACTCGGGGTACCCACCTCAGACCTCTTCACTCGATGGACATCCATGCCTCCCTGGAGAGAGAGTGTGAGGTGTCACTGGTCATTGGGGTGTCCCCAGGCCCAGGAGGGATGGGGGGACTACATTTCCCCCCATTTCCCACACTGGGGACATCTCAACTCCAGAACTTACCCCGACACATCCACCTCCGCCTTGTCCCGAGATTGGCTGGGGAAGGAGAGCAAAGGTTTAAGCAGGATTGGCCCCTGTGGGGTTGGGGAGGGACACAGGTGTCCCCAGACCCCCCAGCCCATGGTTGGCCCCTGGTCTGAGGGGGAAAATCCCTTCTGCTCCCCCAGCCCCACTGCACCCAGTTTCCCCCGGGATCCCTGTTCCTGCAGGGCCCAGGGTGGGGATGGAGACAAGGAGAGCCAGGGGAATTCAGGGCCTGCAGGAGGGTGGGGGGAGGAGAAGGGAACCCAAAAAGGGTGAAGTGGGGGGAATTGGGGATCCCACAGGATGGGCATTGGGGTGTGGAAGGGATGGGACTGTGGGGGATGCGGGTGAGGAGGAAGGGATTGCAGTGGAGGGGACCCAGGGAATGAAGCAGGGCAGGGGTGGGGGCAGGATTAATGGGGAAGGGGAGAAAACTGGAAGGGACTGGGAGACTCTTTGGGACTGAGGGGTCAAGGAAGGGGATTTCTGGACACGAGTGTCATGGGCAATGGGAAAGGGGAAGGATTAGAGGAGAAAGAAGGGAAGAAATGGTGTGGGAATGATGGCCTGTGTGTGTGTGGTGGGGTGGACTGGGGTGTGTGGGAATAGAGTGGGGGCCCTGAGGAAGGGCCTCCCCGGGGCACACTGGGGTGGACTGGGGAGCACTGGGATGGCCTGGAGGGTGGTGGCCACCAGAGGGGAGGGTCTGGGCCCAGCACAAGCCCTGGTACCCACCGGGCCGCCGATGACGCCTGCCTGTAGAGAGACAAGGAGACGTCACTGGTCACTGGGGTGTCCCCAGTGCCAGGAAGGGATGGGGGGCCCAAAGTGCCCCCCACTTCCCACACTGGGTGCCTCCCAACTCCCGGACTTACCTCCCCACATTGGACGCCACCGGCCTGAACGGGCTGCAGGAGGAGAGCAAAGGCTTGGTTGGGGTTGGCCTTGTGGGGCTGGGGGGGACACGGGTGTCCCCACCCCCTCCAGCCCCGGCTGCCCCCCGGGCTGAGCGGGGCTCTTTGGGATTGCGGCTCCCAGGCAAGTTGGGGACACCAGTGCAGGGGGAAAGGCAAGGCATTGAGGGCAGAGCCTGGAGGAAAGGCCCTGGGAAGGGGCCATGGCAGGGCATTTCCCAGTTGGTGCCAGTTCAGCCTGGCCAGGCCTTGTCCCACTTGAGCCCAGGGTGGAGCTTGGGCCTCTTTGTCCTCCTTGGACTCCAGTGGGGCTTGGCCCAGTTCCACCCAGTTTGGGTTGGGCCTTTGCCTTGGCTGGGAAAGAGAGGAGATGGTGGGGAGATGCCCCAGGGGACCAAGAGGATGGGATGGGGAGGCCCAAAAAGGTGGGATTTGGGGTCAGAAAGAGCAGGAAGTGTTGGGACTGTGCCAGGACGGAGCCGGGTGCAAGCATCCCATGAGGAAGCGGAGCTGCAGCAGCAGGAGTTGAATTGTGGGAAGGGGAAGGAGAGAGGGAATTGTGGGTGGAATAAGGTGGCCTGGGCCGGGTCTGGGGGTGCTGGGGAGTGCTGGGGGTGCCCCTGGATTGGGAAGGGGCCCATCCCTGAGCCCATGGCCGTGGCATGGGGGCCTCACCTTGGCATCTGCCGGGGGGCTCAGCAGGATGGTGAAGAGCAGGGCCACGCTGAGCACAGCGACCTTCATCTTCCTCTGGGCCTGGGCAGAGCTGGCTGAGGCTGCACAAGGGCAGGAGCACATTTATCCCTGCCGGGACTCCTCCCTGCCCCCTCCCCGAGAGCCCCCGGGGCAAAGCCCGGCTGGGCACAGCCCCCAGCCCTGGCCACAAGCCCAGCCCTGGCACAGAGTCCATCCCGCCTACGGCACCCATCCAGCCACCTTCCCCGGCATCCCTCCAGCTTCCTGCACGGGGCAGCTGCCCCTGGAAGGGCCCAGGCCCCTGGGGGTGCCAAAGGGGTGGGCAGGGAGCTGAAAGCAGCTGCATACCCTGTGGGGACAATCCCACACAACACAATCCATCCTCCAACGGCCCCCAAAGCCTGATCCACCCATGTCCTCCTGCCCATCCCTTCCAGAGCTTTCCCTCTGGGACACCCCAGAGCTCAGCCCAGCCCCAAACCCGGCGTGTCTGAGCACAGTTGTCCCTGTTCCCACTCCAGCTCTTTGACTGAACCTGGGGCTGGCACTGCCCCCCTTCTTGGGGCACCAGGACCCCGGGATCAGGGAAACAGGGAGCTGGGAGATAAAGGGGCTGACGGGCAATGGGCACAGGCGGGTGACTGGGATCTCCAGTGTGGGCAGGCACTGGGGAGCACTGGGCAATGCTGGCCCTGGCACACAAGGGCTGGGCCCAGGGAAGTGCTGGGGTGGTGGCAGTGCCCGGCTCCAGCCCATTTGCGGGCACTGCAGCCCCCAAGTGGTGCAGGCCCAGCCACGGCCTCCCCGAGCAGAGCCCAGAGGGGCAGATGCCCTTTGCTGGCCCTGCCCCTGTCCCAGCTGGGCACACCGTGTCCTCCCACATCAGCCGGGCCCCGCTCTGCTCAGCTGGCCCAGGCAGGGGGGGCCAGGCACTGGCAGCCCAGCAGGGCTCTGGCTCCACACTGGGCTGGCCCTGGCACACAGCTGCCCCAGTGCCCCTGTCCCCAGGGATGGCCCTGCCCTGCCCTGGGCCCAGCGCTGGCCCTCAGCAGGATGGCACCTTCCCGCCCCACTCTCCCTCCCTCCCCACCCGCCTCACAGGCCCCTCTGGGCTGGGACCCCCGTGGGCACAGATCAAGGACAGGCACTGAGCGGGGGCTCCCGGCACCTGCCACAGCCTCAATTCTCCACTCACCTTTGGCCACAGTTCCGCAACACCTTCCATCCTTACGGGCCCCTGACCAGACACAAGAGACCATTGTGGGGCAGCTGGGAAAACATCTCAGCTCAATGACTTGACTATTTGCCTTGCATTTTCCCCAGGAGCCAGCAGTGACCTGGAAGATTTTCCTTTTGCCCTTTTCTGCTTCGTGCCTCGTTTGTTGGATAATTGAGGAACGTTGACTGAGGAGGGGCCCAGGGGAGGTGAAGTCTCTCAAGAGGGAGGCATTTACAGTCCCTCAACACCAAAGGTCCCACTCTGGACCATCCAAATTGTGGGAGCAGCAGCTCATTGGAAGAGGGAAATGTCCCCATTTTGGTGTTTGAGAGAGAGATGGACGAGAGACGTGAGCAGGGTGCCTGAGGTGCAGCTGATCCCCCCTGGACTGTCTCCTTCCTTCCCCCTGAGCAGGGCTGGGAGCACCTGGGGAAATTCCTCTTGTTCCTGCAGTCCCTCCTGTGGGGCATCACATCCTCCTCTATGACATCACATCCTCCACTGTGACATCACATCTATCATATAACATCACATCCTCCTCTATGACATCACATCCATCTTATGACGTCACATCTCTCCTGTGACATCACATCCCGCCTTTGATATCACACCTTCGTTATGATGTCACATCCGTCATATCACATCACATCCTTCCAGTGAGATCACATCCTCCTCGTGACATCACATCCATCGTATGACATCACATCTCTCCTCTGACATCATATCCTTCCCCGTGACATCACATCCTCCTCTGTGATATCACATCCTTCTTCTGTGACATCACATCCATCATATGACATCACATCCTCCTCTGTGACATCACAGCTTTTCTATGACGTCCCATCAATCGTATGACATCACATCCTCCCCGTGACATCACATCCTTCCTATGACATCACATCCATCATATGACATCGCGTCCTCCTCTGTGACATCACATCCATCATAGGACACATCCTTCCTGGGACATCACATCCTCCCTGTGATATCACAGCTCCTCTATGTCGTCGCATCCATCATATGACATCATATCTCTCCTGAGACATCACATCCTTACTCCACTGTGACATCACATCGTTCCTGTGACATCACACCCTTCTGTGTAACATCACATCCTCCTCTGTGACATCACTTCCTCTGTCTGTGACATCACACCCATCATATGACATCACATACATCTCTCTGGTGGCATCACATCCTCCTCTGCATGACATCACATCCTTTCTAAGACATCACATCCATCAGATGGCATCACATCCTTCCTGTGATATCTCATCCTTCTTCTGTGACATCACATTCTTCCTGTAACATCACATCATTCTTCGGTGGAATCACATTATTCCTGTGACATCACATCCTCCTCTGTGCCATCATATCTCTACTATGACATCACATCTCCCCTGTGATATCACATCCATCATATGACATCACATCTCACCTATGACATCACATCGCACCTATGACATCATATCTCTCCAGTGACATCGCATCCACATTATGACATCACATCCTCTTCTGTGACATCACATCCATCATGTGACATCACATTCTCCTCTGTAACATCACATAGTCCTCTGTGATATCACATCCTCCCTCTGTGGCATCATCTGCATCATGTGACATCACATCTCTCCTGTGTTATCACATCCATCATCTTCCTTCACATCCTTCTCTGTGACATCACATCCAGCATATGACATCACATCCTCTTCTGTGACATCACATCCTCCTCTGTGGCATCACATCCTCCCTGTGACATGACATCCATCATATGACATCATATGTCTCTGGGCCCAGCGCTGGCCCTCAGCAGGATGGCACCTTCCCGCCCCACTCTCCCTCCCTCCCCACCCGCCTCACAGGCCCCTCTGGGCTGGGACCCCCGTGGGCACAGATCAAGGACAGGCACTGAGCGGGGGCTCCCGGCACCTGCCACAGCCTCAATTCTCCACTCACCTTTGCCCACATTTCCGCAACACCTTCCATCCTTACGGGCCCCTGACCAGACACAAGAGACCATTGTGGGGCAGCTGGGAAAACATCTCAGCTCAATGACTTGACTGTTTGCCTTGCATTTTCCCCAGGAGCCGGCAGTGACCTGGAAGATTTTCCTTTTGCCCTTTTCTGCTTCGTGCCTCGTTTGTTGGATAATTGAGGAACGTTGACTGAGGAGGGGCCCAGGGGAAGTGAAGCCTCTCAAGAGGGAGGCATTTACAGTCCCTCAACACCAAAGGTCCCACTCTGGACCATCCAAACTGTGGCATCAGCAGCTCGTTGGAAGAGGGAAATGTCCCCATTTTGGTGTTTGAGAGAGAGATGGACGAGAGTCGTGAGCAGGGTGCCTGAGGTGCAGCTGATCCCCCCTGGACTGTCTCCTTCCTTCCCCCTGAGCAGAGCTGGGAGCACCTGGGGAAATTACCCTGGTTCTTGTAGTCCGTCCTTTGGGATTGTTGCAAAGCAATTTAAATAAGTAGTAGAATGGCTAAGGCTTAGTAGAAGAGTAGGCCTAGAAAGCAACACTCCAAAGTAGCAACCTTGTTTGTGTGAGTGGAAACCATAATCAAAGGATCTAGTCAAGCATGTATATAACGATTTGTTACCTAGGATGTGGTAAAGGTCTGTTAAACAGTTTCTAGGGATAAGACAACTTAAGCAGATTTATGATTGGAGTAGATGATTATTAATTGTTATTGGTATGAAGTATGAGCTTGTTTGTAACTGCACCTGGTTTGCTGTGGAAACTGTAACCGTTTTGCCGTGGAAACTGCACGTAAACTTGTTTGTGTATAAAAGCTGAACTGAGAATGAGGGTCTTCGGAATCCTGACTTGGGGCGTTAGCCCGCAGGTTCCCGGGGCCCCGAATAAAGCACCGCATAAACCGGCACTCTGTTGGTTTGTGTTTCTTTTGGATTACGGGCAACAGGATTTTTTCCCACCCTCTGGTTCCAAATGGATTTGGGGCCTGGCCGTTCTCCTCAGGCTGTGACCCGCAGGGAGGTGTTGTGGTGACTCCCAGAGGGAAAGGGGAGGAGAAAAGGGGACTCTGTTCTCCCCAAATTTACATCTCCCTTCCCAATTTCCTGGTGCCCTCGGCTTCCCAGAGTCCCTCAGTAGCTGCACGAGGGAGAGGCAGGACCAGACTCAACAGGAGGTCTCTGTCCTGTTGTCCTGGTTTTGACTGGGATAATGGACTGGTTTACAGTCACTGCCCACCACAGGGACTTGTCTCAGCACAGAATCCTGGAATCATGGACTGGTTTGGGTGGGAAGGGACCTTAAAGTTCATCCCGTACCACCATGTCCCTGCCATGGGCAGGGACACCTTCCACTAGCCCAGGTTACTCCAAGCCCCGTCCATCCTGGCCTTGGACACTTCCAGGGATGGGGCAACCACAGCTTCTCAGGGCAACCTGTGCCAGGGCCTCCCCCCTCACAGGGAAAACTTTCTTCCCAATATCCCCCTAAGCCTGCCCTCTGTCAGTGGGAAGCCATTCCCCCTTCTCCCATCCCTACAGGTCCTTGTCCAAAATCCCTCTGCAGCTCTCTGGGAGCCCCTTGAGGCACTGGAAGGGGCTCTAAGGCCTCTCTTGTGCCTTCTCTTCTCCAGACTGAACAATCCCAATTGTCCCAGCCTGTCTCCAGAGCAGAGGGGCTCCAGCCCTCCGAGCATCTTTGTGACCTCCTCTGGATCCACTCCAACAGGTCCATTCCTCCTGATCTGGGCCCCCCGAGCTGGAGGCAGCACTGCAGGTGGGGTCTCACCTGAGGGCAGCAGAGGGGCACATTCCCCTCCTCCCCTGTCCCCGGGATGAGCCCCGCACACGGGGGGTTTCCGGGCTGGCTCGTGTCCCATTTGTCACCCACCAGCACCCCCAGAGCCCTCTCCCAGCAGGGACTTCCATCCCTTCCTCCCCAAGCCTGCACCGATCCCGGGGGTTGCCCTGACCCGGCTGCACCACCTTGGTCTTGTCCAACCTCAGCAGATTCCTGTGTGTGCCGGGAAACGGGGGGAAGGGGAATTCACCCGACTCTTGGAGATTTGTTTGTCTGCTGGTGCCCCAGGGAAAAACAAAACCCTGTCAGTCCCATCTAGTCTGTCCCATATTCCATCAGGAACCCTCCACCAAACAGATCCACCAGGTGGGGGGAATTCCAGTGCCCTTTTTCGAGGACTGACACGTCACAACAAAAGGGAAAACTCCTCAGTGGATATTTCCACGAGTTACTCTGGAATCTCCCGTGACATCTCACCCTACCTCTGTGACATCACATCCTCCCTGTGACATCACAGCTCCTCTATGAAGTCCCATCCATCATATGACATCATATCTCTCCTGTGACATCACATCCTCCACTGTGACATCACATCCTTCCCGTGACATCCCATCCTCCTCTGTGACATCACATCCATCACACAGCATAAAATTCTCATCTGTGACATCACATCCTCCCATGTGACATCTCATCCTTCCTCAGTGAAATCACATCTTCCTCTGTGACATCAGAGCTGGTCTATGTCATCACATCCATCGTATGACATCACCTCTCTCGTGACATCACATCCTGCACTGTGAATCACATCCTTCCTCTGACGTCATATCCTTCCCTGTGACATCACATCCTCCTCTGTGCCATCACATCCTCTTCTGTGTGATGCCGTGGAATGTTGGTGCTAAAGAAATTACTCAGGAGCAGTTAATTAGGGGTGAGATCAGGAAAGGGTTTAATTGTGCCAAGGCAATGGATGTTACAAGACAGGCGCCGCTGTGCTCGAGATGGTACATTTTATAATATTGTCTGTCCAATCCCAAGTGTGTCCACACCGTAGCCTTTGCTCTGGTCCACCCTGGGTCCACCCCCTGAGAATTGAGTCTGGGGTGTATTTCAGGACCACCTCTTCATCATTCTCATCATCTTCAGAGCACAGAGGGTATATAGTCACCTAGTTCTTGACTCTGTTTTGTTGTTCAGGCCCTGATATGGCTGTTCTCTAAACAGCCTAGGCCTTGCCTTGACAAGACTAAACATTGCCACTGAAGTCAGGGGTAGATTTGATATGGGGAGCATAGAATGGGGTAAGAGGGTTAAGGAATGTGTAAACTACTTGTAATACAGGGAAAGGGAGTGAGGGATGCTGCTTTTCAAATCTACTTCTACTACTTATAAAACTAATAAAGCTTATAAAAATTAGAAAAACAAAAACTATACTAGGGGCTTAAGGCATCAGATACATCACATCATTCCTGCACCATCACATCCTCCTCTGTGACATCACATCCCTCATATGACATCACATCTCTGGGCCCAGCGCTGGCCCTCAGCAGGATGGCACCTTCCCGCCCCACTCTCCCTCCCTCCCCACCCGCCTCACAGGCCCCTCTGGGCTGGGACCCCCGTGGGCACAGATCAAGGACAGGCACTGAGCGGGGGCTCCCGGCACCTGCCACAGCCTCAATTCTCCACTCACCTTTGGCCACAGTTCCGCAACACCTTCCATCCCTACGGGCCCCTGACCAGACACAAGAGACCATTGTGGGGCAACTGGGAAAACATCTCAGCTCAATGACTTGACTATTTGCCTTGCATTTTCCCCAGGAGCCGACAGTGACCTGGAAGATTTTCCTTTTGCCCCTTTCTGCTTCGTGCCTCGTTTGTTGGATAACTGAGGAACGTTGACTGAGGAGGGGCCCAGGGGAGCTGAAGCTGCTCAAGAAGGAGAAATTTACAGCCCCTGCACCCCAAGGGGATGTGATTGCCTCCAGCACAGGGAATTCCATCTCATCCTGGGCACCTCCTCCACTGGCAGTTTGCAAGATCTTTCTCAAAGCCATTCCCGTCCTTACCTCTCTGCAGGAGACACCTCCAGAGGCTGAGGACTGCTGCCCCCTTCCCAATCCCACTGTCCATGCCCTTATCCCCAGCAAGGAATCCCCAGCTGGACTCCACACCCTCCAATTCCTCACTCCTGGCCCCAGTATTCGGCCTCTTCCTTAATGATGGAGGCCAAGGGATGGAGGGCACCCTGAGCCCGTGACACTGAGCTGAGCGGGGCAGGTGACACACCTGAGGGAGGGGATGGCATCCAGGGGGACCTGGACAAGCCAGAGAAATGGTCCCAGAGTGTGGAGAGAGAGATAAGGCTAAAAGTTAACATAGAATAGGAATTAGAGAGGAAAACCAGCTGCTGCTTCCCGGACAGCAAAGAGACTCCAGCTGCTGCTTCCCGGCTGGGATAAGGTCACGATGCCCCACAAAGCTCCCCAGGCACCCAGAAACAATTGTAGCACTTCTCATTAGAAACCATCAAACTCCTCCTAAACCTAAAGAAAGAGCATAAAAGAGAGTTGGAAATGGGGAAAGAATTGAGGGAGATTTCCATTGAACCTGCTGGGATCAACGGAGGGGTTGAACCTGCCTTCCTCCCCCTCAGGGACGCCTGTGCTGGGTGGGAAGTGTCAGCTTTGCATGTTAGTCACTGCTTGGAAGGACTAGAGCTGGCTTTTGCTTCCTAATGTATTTGTGGATTGGTTTGGTTTAGAGGTTGTGCTTTGCTTTGCTTTAACAACAATTTTGAGATTGTTCAAAGTGTGTTTTTGCAGCCAGACCCTGTCCCTGACCACCATGAACCTTTAACCTGTGCCAATTTGTATTAATAAAGAGTGTTATTCCTCAGACTGTTGGAGGGAGTAATTTACAAAGGTGCTGTCAGTTTTGTTGATGCTGGAGTAACTGGTGGAAATATCCACTGAGGGGTTTTCCTTTGGCTGTGACGTGTCAGTCCCCGAAAAAGGGCCCTGGAATTCCCCCCACCTGGTGGATCTGTTTGGTGGAGGGTTCCTGGGTGGAATATGGGACAGACTCGATGGGACTGACAGGGTTTTGTTTTTCCCTGGGGCACCAGCAGACAAACAAATCTCCAAGAGTCGGGTGAATTCCCCTTCCCCCCATTTCCCAGCACACACGGGAATCTGCTGAGGTTGGACAAGACCAAGGTGGTGCAGCCGGGTCAGGGCAACCCCCGGGATCGGTGCAGGCTGGGGGAGGAAGGGATGGAAGTCCCTGCTGGGAGAGGGCCCTGGGGGTGCTGGTGGGTCCAGCTCTGGCCTGGGGACAATTGGGATTGTTCAACTTGGAGAAGAGAAGGCTCCAGAGAGGCCTTAGAGCCCCTTCCAGTGCCTCGAGGGGCTCCCAGAGAGCTGCAGAGGGATTTTGGACAAGGACCTGTAGGGATGGGAGAAGGGGGAATGGCTTCCCACTGACAGAGGGCAGGCTTAGGGGGATATTGGGAAGAAAGTTTTCCCTGTGAGGGGGGAGGCCCTGGCACAGGTTGCCCTGAGAAGCTGTGACTGCCCCATCCTTGGAAGTGTCCAAGACCAGGCTGGACGGGGCTTGGAGCAACCTGGGCTAGTGGAAGGTGTCCCTGCCCATGGCAGGGCGTGGCACGGGATGAGTTTAAGGTCCCTTCCCACTCAAACCAGTCCATGATTCCAGGATTCTGTGCTGAGACAAGTCCCTGTTGTGGGCAGGGACTGTAAACCAGTCCATTATCCCAGTCAAAACCAGGACAACAGGACAGACACCTCCTGCTCAGTCTGGTCCCCCCCTCTCGTGCAGCTACTGAGGGACTCTGGGAAGTCGAGGGCACCAGGAAATTGGGAAGGGAGACGTAAATGTGGGGAGAACAGGGCCCCCTTTTCTCCTCTCCTTTCCCTCTGTGAGTCACCACAACACCTCCCTGCGGGTCACAGCCTGAGGAGAACAGCCAGGCCCAAAATCCATTTGGATCCAGAGAGTGGGAAAAATCCCACAGGAGGGACTCCAGGAACAAGAGGAATTTCCCCAGGTGCTCCCAGCCCTGCTCAGGGGGAAGGAAGGAGACAGTCCAGGGGGGATCAGCTGCACCTCAGGCACCCTGCTCACGACTCTCGTCCATCTCTCTCTCAAACACCAAAATGGGGACATTTCCCTCTTCCAATGAGCTGCTGATGCCACAGTTTGGATGGTCCAGAGTGGGACCTTTGGTGTTGAGGGACTGTAAATGCCTCCCTCTTGAGTGGCTTCACCTCCCCTGGGCCCCTCCTCAGTCAGTGTTCCTCAATTATCCAACAAAGGAGGCACGAAGCAGAAAAGGGCAAAAGGAAAATCTTCCAGGTCACTGCCGGCTCCTGGGGAAAATGCAAGGCAAATAGTCAAGTCATTGAGCTGAGATGTTTTCCCAGCTGGCCCACAATGGTCTCTTGTGTGTGGTCAGGGGCCCGTAAGGATGGAAGGTGTTGCGGAACTGTGGCCAAAGGTGAGTGGAGAATTGAGGCTGTGGCAGGTGCCGGGAGCCCCCGCTCAGTGCCTGTCCTTGATCTGTGCCCACGGGGGTCCCAGCCCAGAGGGGCCTGTGAGGCGGGTGGGGAGGGAGGGAGAGTGGGGCGGGAAGGTGCCATCCTGCTGAGGGCCAGCGCTGGGCCCAGGGCAGGGCAGGGCCATCCCTGGGGACAGGGGCACTGGGGCAGCTGTGTGCCAGGGCCAGCCCAGTGTGGAGCCAGAGCCCTGCTGGGCTGCCAGTGCCTGGCCCCCCCTGCCTGGGCCAGCTGAGCAGAACGGGGCCCGGCTGATGCGGGAGGACACGGTGTGCCCAGCTGGGACAGGGGCAGGGCCAGCAAAGGGCATCTGCCCCTCTGGGCTCTGCTCGGGGAGGCCGTGGCTGGGCCTGCACCACTTGGGGGCTGCAGTGCCCGCAAATGGGCTGGAGCCGGGCACTGCCACCACCCCAGCACTTCCCTGGGCCCAGCCCTTGTGTGCCAGGGCCAGCATTGCCCAGTGCTCCCCAGTGCCTGCCCAGACTGGAGATCCCAGTCACCCGCCTGTGCCCATTGCTTGTCAGCCCCTTTATCTCCCAGCTCCCTGTTTCCCTGATCCCGGGCTCCTGGTGCCCCAAGAAGGGGGGCAGTGCCAGCCCCAGGTTCAGTCAAAGAGCTGGAGTGGGAACAGGGACAATTGTGCTCAGACACGCCGGGTTTGGGGCTGGGCTGAGCACTGGGGTGTCCCAGAGGGAAAGCTCTGGGAAGGGATGGGCAGGAGGACATGGGTGGATCAGGCTTTGGGGGCCATTGGAGGATGGATTGTGTTGTGTGGGATTGTCCCCACAGGGTATGCAGCTGCTTTCAGCTCCCTGCCCACCCCCTTGGCACCCCCAGGGGCCTGGGCCCTTCCAGGGGCAGCTGCCCCGTGCAGGAAGCTGGAGGGATGCCGGGGAAGGTGGCTGGATGGGTGCCGCAGGCGGGATGGACTCTGTGCCAGGGCTGGGCTTGTGGCCAGGGCTGGGGGCTGTGCCCAGCCGGGCTTTGCCCCGGGGGCTCTCGGGGAGGGGGCAGGGAGGAGTCCCGGCAGGGATAAATGTGCTCCTGCCCTTGTGCAGCCTCAGCCAGCGCTGCCCAGGCCCAGAGGAAGATGAAGGTCGCTGTGCTCAGCGTGGCCCTGCTCTTCACCATCCTGCTGAGCCCCCCGGCAGATGCCAAGGTGAGGCCCCCATGCCACGGTCATGGGCTCAGGGATGGGCCCCTTCCCAATCCAGGGGCTCCCCCAGCACTCCCCAGCACCCCCAGCCCTGGGCCAGGCCACTTTCTTCTGGCCACAATTCCCTCTCTCCTTCCCCTCCCCACAATTCAACTCCTGCTGCTGCAGCTCCGCTTCCTCACGGGATGCTTGCACCCGGCTCCGTCCTGGCACAGTCCCAACGCTTCCTGCTCTTTCTAACCCCAAATCCCACCTTTTTGGGCCTCCCCATCCCATCCTCTTGGTCCCCTGGGGCATCTCCCCACCATCTCCTCTCTTTCCCAGCCAAGGCAAAGGCCCAACCCAAACTGGGTGGAACTGGGCCAAGCCCCACTGGAGTCCAAGGAGGACAAACAGGCCCAAGCTCCACCCTGGGCTCAAGTGGGACAAGGCCTGGCCAGGCTGAACTGGCACCAACTGGGAAATGCCCTGCCATGGCCCCTTCCCAGGGCCTTTCCTCCAGGCTTTGCCCTCAATGCCTTGCCTTTCCCCCTGCACTGGTGTCCCCAACTTGCCTGGGAGCCGCAATCCCAAAGAGCCCCGCTCAGCCCGGGGGGCAGCCGGGGCTGGAGGGGGTGGGGACACCCGTGTCGCCCCCAGCCCCACAAGGCCAAACCCAACCAAGCCTTTGCTCTCCTCCTGCAGCCCGTTCAGGCCGGCGGCGTCCAATGTGGGGAGGTAAGTCCGGGAGTTGGGGGGCACCCAATGTGGGAATTGGGGGGCACTTTGGGCCCCCATCCCTTCCTGGCACTGGGGACACCCCAGTGACCAGTGACGTCTCCTTGTCTCTCTACAGGCAGGCATCATCGGCGGCCCGGTGGGTACCAGGGCTTGTGCTGGGCCCAGACCCTCCCCTCTGGTGGCCACCACCCTCCAGGCCATCCCAGTGCTCCCCAGTCCACCCCAGTGTGCACCGGGGAGGTCCTTCCTCAGGGCCCCCACTCTATTCCCACACACCCCAGTACACCCCACCACACACACACAGGGCATCATTCCCACACCATTTCTTCCCTTCTTTCTCCTCTAATCCTTCCCCTTTCCCATTGCCCATGACACTCGTGTCCAGAAATCCCCTTCCTTGACCCCTCAGTCCCAAAGCCCCTCCCAATCCCTTCCAGTTCTCTCCCCTTCCCCATTTCTCCTGCCCCCACCCCTGCCCTGCTTCATTCCCTGGGTCCCTCAGCTGGAATCCCTTCCTCCTCACCCGCATCCCCCACAGTCCCATCCCTTCCACACCCCAATGCCCATCCTGTGGGATCCCCAATTCCCCCCACTTCACCCTCTTTGGGTCCCCTCCTTCTCCCCCCACCCTCCTGCAGGCCCTGAATTCCCCTGGCTCTCCATGTCTCCATCCCCACCCTGGGCCCTGCAGGAGCAGGGATCCCGGGGGAAACTGGGTGCAGTGGGGCTGGGGGGAGCAGAAGGGATTTTTCCCCTCAGACCAGGGGCCAACCATGGGCTGGGGGGTCTGGGGACACCTGTGTCCCTCCCCCAGCCCCACAGGGGCCAATCCTGCTCAAACCTTTGCTCTCCTTCCCCAGCCAATCTCGGGACAAGGCGGAGGTGGATGTGTTGGGGTAAGTCCTGGAGTTGGGATGTCCCCAGTGTGGGAAATGGGGGGAAATGTAGTCCCCCCATCCCTCCTGGGCCTGGGGACACCCCAGTGACACCTCCCGCTCTCTCTCCAGGGAGGCATGGATGTCCATCGAGTGAAGAGGTCTGAGGTGGGTACCTCGAGTTCTGCTGGGCCCAGACCCTCCCCTCTCATGGCCACGACCCTCCCTGGCATCCCAGTGTGTCCCAGTCCACCCTAGTGTGCCCCAGTATCCCAGTGTGTCCTAGTAATGCCCAGTGTGTCCCAGTACAGCCCAGTGTGTCCCAGAACCAGCCCAGTGTGTCTCTAACCCTGCCTTTGTCCCCAGCCCCCCGTGGCTGACCAGGTGGAGCTGATGCGCCAGTGACGCTCGGCTGCCTCTCTGCATGTCCAGGTGAGAAATATGGGAGGCTCCTCAGCCCCCCAAAGGAGCCTGGCAGGGCCCTGGGGGGTCCCTGAGCCCTCTGCAGTGGGCAGAGCTTGGGGACAGCAGAGGGACACACAGGGGGCTGTCCCTGCTCCGTGTCCCGGGGCAGCTGGACAGAGCTGCCCCCAAGCCTTGCCTTGCACTGGGGGCTCTGCAGACCCCCAGGCTCACCGGGAGGGCAGGGAGGGGCTCGGGGAGGTGTCAGAGCATCCCGGGCTCAGGGGCTCTGGGGCCACATGGATCTCAGCATCCAATTCCCTTCTCCTGCCCCAGCTCCCTGCAGACAGACGGGGTGGGGACAAGGCCCCTGCCATGTCCCTGTGGACACCGGGGGTGACGTTTGGGGCTCTGTCTTTCAGGACTGGAAGTGGTGGTGACACCCGTGTCCTGTCCCTCTCCAGCGGCATGAGGAGATGATCATCCCTGGAGGACCCCCCTGATCCCCTGGCTGCCCTGGCAATTTCCCTGCAAGAATCAATAAACCCCTGCAGCAAAACAAATGCTCTGTGTCTGTCTGGGTGGGTGTGTGTTCCCACATCCACGGGTGCCTTCCCGTGTCCATGTGTGTTCCCACGTCCCCTGGGCACCCGGTGGTTTGGGGGCACAGCGGGAAACAGGGTCTGACTGGGGCTGTCCAAGCACCGTCCCCAAGGAGCACAGCTTGGTGTCGGGGCAGGGGAGGGTCAGGGACAATCAGTCAAGGCCCCTCAGTCCTTCCCTGTTGTACCCGGACGAAGTTGGGATGTTATTTTTTGGCCTGTGTTTGGCCCTAGCCACCTGCAGTTAGTTTATATTTTCTCCTGCGAAGTCTACTGATAAAGCAGTGAACTTGGCCTTGGAGGGAGAGCTTCTGTGTAAACTGTTTTAATTGGTCCGTTGTGATTGGTCAATTGCTCGTCAGGGGCAGTTGGAGGACAAAGTGATGATGATGGTGCTGAAGGCCATCCCCCAGACTCAATTGGGAAGACCCCTCCCAAATCACTGAGCCTGCGCGGGGGACTTTCCAAGGTGCTCACGCAGGCGCAGGAGGGGTGCACTTACACAACAGAAGGGGTGGGGTTCAGAGCCCTGACGGGGCGGTGCTGGCCACACCTCTCCGGGGCAGGTGCTCTCAAAAAACTTTATAAAAGCAGAGACGCTTCTTGGGGGGGCTGGCTCTTCACGATGGGCCAAGTTGTTTTCAGCGGGGATGCCTGCTTGAAGTGGGAGCCTGCCACCCCCCATGAACCCGCAGCTGCTGCAGAGAGACTTCATTATTGGTTAGGATGGGTAAGACTTGTTTACAGGTGACACCTGGGTGAGTATGGGGGGGAAAGCCTTCTTCCTAGGGTCTTCTATGCACTTCTTCCTCCGCCCCAATCCTTTTCCCTCAGGCGCCTGTTTTGTTTTCTCCCTTTTCCTTGTTTGCCACCTTTTCCTAAAAAATAGCTATTATTTTTGCCAACTAGCAACGATGTTTGGTTTATTCACGTTCCAGAATCTCACGAACCTGTGTTTTTCCCTTTGGTTTAGTCCCTTCCCTGTTACACCTGTGCTCTGGGAGGGATGGGAGAGGGGATCAAAGGAGCCAGCGGGTGTCAAATGCCCCCAGATCTCAAGGGCCAGGCTTGGGGTTGAAGGGATGGAGAGCAGCCCTGCATCCAAGGCCATGGGATAGTGGGGGATGAAAAGCAGGATGGGAGCCAGCAATGGGAGCTCACAGCCCACAACCCCCTGTGTCCTGGGCTCATCCCACAGCGTGGGCAGCAGGGCAGGGGGGTTCTGCCCCTCTGCTCCGCTCAGCTGAGACCCCTCCTGCAGTGCTGCCTCCAGCTCTGGGCTCCTCTGGCTGTCTGCAACGCACCCGCCCGCAATGGCAATGGCTTGGGGGGATTCCCCTGCCAGCCCTGGCATCTCCTGCAGCTCCATGGGCTCCTCAGCACAGCAAAGACACGCACCTCTTGGGGCACTTCCAGAGGAGGCCACCAAGGGCATCCCAGGGCTGCAGCACCTCTCGCATGGAGACAGGCTGAGAGAGTGGGGACTCTTCAGCCTGCAGAAGAAAAGCCTGTGGGGAGATCTCCTTGGGGCCTTCCAGTACTTCAAGGCAGCTTTTTAGTGACATGTGGGCAAAGGGTTCAGTAGGGCCTGTCAGAGTAGGACAGGCAGTGAGGGAGTTAAACTAAAAGAGGGGAGGTTCAAACTAGAGAGAGGGAAGAAACATTTGATGATGAGACTGAAACACTGGAACACATTTGCAGGGAGGTGGTGGATGCCCCATCCCTGCAAACATTCAAGGCCAGGTTGGATGGGGCTCTGAGCAAGGTGATCTAGGAAAGATGTCTCTGCTCCCCCTCCAGGGGATCCCCCGCCCTGTGCTCTTGGCTACCAGAGTGATGGGCAGCTCTCAAAGGATGCAAGTGCCCAGAGAGCAGAGGGAACACACAGGACCTCTGTTAGCAGGGACATCTTCAGGTGAGATGGGAATAGTTTGGATCAACACGCTCAGGCTCCACTGTTTTTCACAGTACTTTTGGAAGTTCTGTGAAACTGTAGTTGCACACAATATTTGGGAGTCTGATAACCACGATGTCCCACAGTGTCACAGGGTCCCCTTGGTGACAGGAAGTCCTCAAGTGTCCCATGCACTTGTGGGGGTAGAGTTTTTGGAGGTGTTCTCTGACCCAATCTTCCTTAAGCAAGGCAAGATCTTCCTTCCAACATTCCTATAGCCTGGTCTCCCAGGCCAGAGATCCCTGAGGGCTGGTCTTGTCAGTGCAAAGGTGTTCGGTAACTCTGCCTTCTCTGCATCCTTGCCATGAGCAGAGCGGCTCAGGGGGCTCCTGTGGGGGTCTCTGCACACGAGATCCCCCTCACACTCTTAAGGGAACTTCCCAGGCTCACCATTCCCAAGACTCCCTGGCAGTCACTCTCCCACCAGCCCAGACTGGCACTGCTGACACTCAGGCCCCTTCCCAGCAGCAGCAGCTCCAGTGACCCGACGGGTCCCCTGTGACTCCCCACACCCCCCACTCTCACAGTCAGACCAGGTTTCCTCACTGCTTCCACCCCAGGTTTCCCATGGCAGAGTCTCATGTCTTAGAAACAATAAAACAATTTATTTCTTGTGAAGAAACACAGAAACAGCCCGAGCTGGTGCCTCAAGGAGGGACCCCCAAAAAAACCTCCATGGGGTTTTATCCCCTCACACTCCAAGCACACAAACTGCTCTTCCTGCTGAGTCCTGGGCTCCTGCCCTGTCTCCAAGTGTCTCTCCCTTGGCTGCTCCAGGGTCAGCAGCTCACGGCCTTTGGGCTGAGGCCCCTCACCCAGAGCTCATCCCACAGCTCCAACTGCAGCTGCTCCCTGAGCCACCTGCACCCACGGGATTCCTCAACCCTGGGCACCACGAGGCTCCTGACAGTGTCCCAGGGTCCCTTTGGTTCCATGAGCCCCCACAGTGTCCCAGGGTCCCTTTGGTTCCATGAGCCCCCACAGTGTCCCAGGGTCCCTTGGGTTCCATGAGCCCCCACAGTGTCCCAGGGTCCCTTTGGTTCCATGAGCCCCCACAGTGTCCCAGTGTCCCTTGGGTTCCATGAGGCCCTGTGGTGTCCCAGTGGCCCCTTGGTTCCATGAGGTTCCACAGTGTCCCAGGGCTCTAAACGGGACATGATGGGGGAGGGGCACAAGATCAGGCTTGTTCCGGGAAATCTGTGGGATAACATGAAAAACTTAGAGGGACAAGGTACCCGTGAGGGCCCCTCTGAGGTGACTCTGAGATGGAACAGCCACACTGGAGCACAGCTGATGTCTCACAGAGGTGAGCCAGGGACTCCTGGGAAAATGGAAGCCAACAGGGAACCATCAGAGAAATCCCCTCGTAGCAAAAGGAGGCTCAAGAGGGAACAAACACCTCAATCAAGAAATTTCCCACTTCAGTCAGCTTGGTGCCAAACTTGTTTTCACAGACAGTTACTGTCAGAGTTGATCATTAGACCACTGAAACTTTAAGTTTCAAACTTAAAAGCTTCAATGAAGAAATCCTGGGGGAAGTAAAATCTGGACACGTGGAATCCAGAATTTAGAGCCCTCCAAGGACATGTGAAGTAACCACAAGATAAAGAAGAGACTAACAAAGAAAATTCATCCTGTGCTGGAAACTTCCGGCCTGGTATAAGTAATAATAAGACTGTTCTTGCAAAACTTGTGCTACAGTCCTAATTGGTTTAGCAGTAGAGTAGAAAGTTACAGTTTATGCAGCCTTTGACCCCATTTTGAAGCAGCCTTTGACCCCCATTTTGAAGCATCTGTATAGTTTGCTGAGGAACAAGAGAACCCAGCAGCTGCAAGGGATAGGGAAGCCCCTGCTTTGAAGTTTGGTGATCAACTCCCTTCATTTGTGGCCAGAATGGGACAGTTCATCGGGTTCCTGAGACTGTCCAGAGACAGGCGAGAGGGGAAGAAAGGGTAAGGAAATGTCATAATCTGGAAAGGAGTCCACAGGGAAAGACTGAGGAATCTCATCAGTGAGTAAATGTGGGAACTGGGGGAAAGCAAAAGGAAAATGCCCAAGGGGGACAAAAGTTCAGTGCCCAAGAGGGGCAAAAATCCAGATAGGGGATGTGGTAAAAAGGGTGACAACTCTTATATTCCTCCAGATAGTCCCTGAGGTAAAACGTTGGAATTTTGTGGTGATGTGTGGTTCAAGCAAATTTCTTCCATAAAACTAGAGCATATGAAAGAAGGAGAGAACCAAAGCAAGAATAAATAGGAAATGAACTCAAAAGAGAGATTATAAGTCAGAATAACAATTTAATAAAATAATACAATAAGTACAATTATACAGACAAACAATTGGTTTTAACCCACAAACCCCAAATATATAACCCAGCACCTTGGGGCATGAACAGAGTGGTGTTCTTTGGGCCCCCTGAGTCCAAAGGAAAAGGTGAGGGGAAAACCTGTTGGTGAGAGTGCTGTTGCAGTCTGGTCAAGAGTGGTGATTGCAGTCCAGCTGAGGGTGGTGGTCTCAGGCTGGTTGAGAGCAATGAGCTGCAGTCTTCCTCTAGATCCCACGAGTGGTAAAAAAGGTTCCAAAACTCCAAGTTTATATATTCTCCAGTTCAGGCAGGAATGCTCAGTCCTTCCCTCAGAGCGGGTATTCCATAAAAGGGTGTGAGGACAGGAACATATTCCTATCTCGCAGGCCTCTTAATGCCTAGTTTATAGCCTGAGGAGTCAGGCTCTATGTGCAGATGGTGTAAATGCTCTATTGATAACAGTTTCTGGGAAATGGCATGGAAGGCTATAGAATACACAGTTTTGGGTTACACCCATCCAGTGATGAACTGGTCTCAGCTGTCCTAACTAGGACATCGGGACACTGCAGAAACTCCTGAAAACAGAGGAACCTGAGACTGTGCAGAACCTGAGGACAGAAAGGAGCCATCGGGACACTGCAAAACCTCGTGGAATGAAGGGGCCACTGCTTCACATCTGGGTCTCGTGGAATCAAAGGAAACCTGGGGCACTGGGGAAACTCATGGAAGCAGGGAGACCCTGGGACACTGTGGGGCCTCACGGAATCGAGGGGCCATGGGGACACTGCAGGACCTTGTGGGGCCAAAGGAACCCTGGGCTGCTGCAGAACCTCACGGAGCTGGGAAGCTGCTGTGTGGGGCCCCCCACGACGAGTGGCTGAGGCTGCTGAAGGAGAAGGTGAATGAAGCCAATTTGCAGAAGTGGAAGCCGTGGGCAACGGCACTGAGCCCCCTTGCCACGGTCAGTTACCATGGCAACCATCATATGTTCCCATCGTGTGCTGGGTTAAAAGTAAACCGGAGGGAGAAATGAACCCACCCGAGGGATTACAAGTCAGACTTACAATTTACTGAGAAGATTACAATAAATACAATGATACAGAGAAAACTGGTTTTAACCCCCAGAAATAGCTGTATAAGCCAGCAGCCTGGGACAAGAACAGAACAGTGCTGAGCACCACGTGGCCCCCAGGGTGCAAAGGACAAGGGAAAGCTGTTGGTGCAGATGATGGTGGCAGTTGTGTTGAGGTAATGATGGCAGTCCTGTGGAGAGTGCCAGTCCCAGTCCTGTTGGAGTTCTGGTCCTCCTCTCCATCCCACGAGTGGTAGCAGAAGTGCCCAAAGCCCAAGAGTAAATGTGCTCAGGTTCAGGTGGGGATGTCCAGCACCTCCCCCAGGGCAGGGAGTTTCACAATGGGCGATTTAACTCTGTGAGTCCCGGGGTATTTTTGGAGTGTGTGATGGTCTGGGTGTTGCAGCTGCCTGTTCTGCCAGTCCAAGGCGGCCCATTGGCAGAGATGACCCCTCAGGCTGGGGGTGAAGGTGCTAATGCCTCTCCGAGGGGAGTTATCCCAACTGAGTCCTGGGTGTGAAGACAAAGGAACACTCCTTGCACAGTTCTTTCCCAGCCAGCTGGTCGGCTGAGGTGTCAGGTGGTCCCTGGGCAGCTGCTGCAACGGATCCATTGTTAAGAGTCCATCAGAAATGCCACAGAGGGTGTAGAATACACAGTTTTGGTTGTAGCCACACAGTGATAAACTGGTCCCGGTTCTTGCAACTAGGAGAGATTGCTAGGGTCGGTTACCATGGCAACCATCATACACTCCCATTGCAATGGTCAGTTACCATGGCAACCATCAGACATTCTCATTGCTATGGTAAGTTACCATGGGAACCAGCACACATTCTCACTGCCACGGTCAGTTACAATGGCAACCATCATACATTCCCATTGCTGTGGTTGGTTACCATGGCAACCATCACACATTTCCATTGCTACAAACAGTTACCATGGCAACCATCATACATTCCGGTGCTATGGTTGGTTACCATGGCAACCCTCATACAGTGCCATTGCTACAGTCAGTTGCCATGGCAAACAGCAGAGATTTTCATTGCTATGGTCCGTTATAATGGCAACCATCACACATTCCCATTGCTACAGCCGGTTACCATGGCAACCATCATACATTCCCATTGCTAGGTCAGTATCCTTGGCAACCATCATACATTCCATTGCTATGGTCGGTTACCATGGCAACCATCATGCTTCCCACTGCTTCACTTTTTTACCATGATAACCATCACACATTCCCATTGCCTCAGTCATTTACCATGGCAACCATCAGACATTCCCATTGCTATGGCCGGTTACCATGGCAACCATCAGACAGTCCCATTGCTATGGCCGGTTACCATGGCAACCATCAGACAGTCCCATTGCTATGGCCGGTTACCATGGCAACCATCAGACAGTCCCATTGCTATGGCCGGTTACCATGGTAACCATCAGACATTCCCATTGCTAGGGTCGGTTACCATGGCAACCATCAGACATTCCCATTGCTAGGGTCGGTTACCATGGCAACCATCAGACAGTCCCATTGCTAGGGTCGGTTACCATGACAACCATCAGACATTCCCATTCCCATGGTCAGTCACCACCAGTGTCCTGGTTAGGGAGCAGAGGGGGCAGTTTAGCGCCTTGTGGGTGTCACCAAGTTATTTATCCTGTACCATCCATGCCATCCCTAGGGCTGTGCTTCCAGCAGGAAAAGCCGGGGCTCTGCACCACAACTGCTCCATCCTGCCCCGCTCTCTGCAGGGCAGGGACTGGCAGCATCACTCCTGCGCTCCCCGTCCTCTGCCCTGCTGCTCCCCCTCATGTTTTCCCCGGATTGGGACGATGGACCTTTGGTGCTGAAAGGGGAAACCACGACGGGCCGTGGTGCTGAACCAAAGCTCTGAGCAGGACGGGGCGGTTGGGGGGCAGCCTCAGCCCCCTCAGCCCTCGGGTTGGGAGGAGAAGAGAGGAGCCAGCGCGGGACTGAGCCCAGGGAGCGGCTGCGCCACACGGCCGGGACGACCCAGCTCCCGGGGCTTGGCTTGTCCTTGGTTCTCCTTGTTGTTGGGCTGAGGGGTTGGACACGTTACCCTTGGGAGCTCCCCCACCGCATTGCCTTTGTCCGCGGGCACCGCACGGACACGTCGCTCAGGGAGCACCCAGCATCTTCTCTGTGTGCCCGGTGGTGACCCCCTTTTGGGAGTGAAACACCTTCTATTTCTGGATACTTTTGCTGCTGATATTGCTGTTGTGACTGTGCGTGTCTTATTCCATTGCTCTGTGCTTTTAGTGAATTGTTATCTCCACCCAGAGTCTCTGATTTTTTGTCCCTCCCTCACCAGAAGGGCCGTGGGAAAGGGAGTGACTTATGTGAATTTTAATTTCCTGATGGTGCTAAAACCACCACACCTGCCATGCACCAGGAAAGATGGAATGATGCAGTGGGTGCTGGGACCTGCCAACATTGGGATGCACATTTAGCAAAGGCCACCTGGTCACTCAGCACTGGGGGATGTGCCAATCGGGCTGGCCCTGTCCAGTCCAAGTTTTTACGTGCCATGGAAAGGGATAAAGTTCCTGTAGTGCACATTAAAAACATGCTGGGAACACAGTCAGGGTTATTCCCGCTTCAGGCAAAGGGAAGTGCACCCGTGGGATTCACGTGTCTCAAGGACACGGATGCGCTTGGTGGGGAAGGAGGGAAAGATGGGAAATCCAGTGTGTGCCTCAAAGGGACTGGATTTTGGGTGAGAATAGCCAAGGAATTCAGTTGTGTTACAGTGGTAACTCTCTAACACTGCATTCTCACTGCTGTGGCAACTCTTTGCTGTGTCGGGGGTATTACAGTGAAAATCACTGAGAGAAATGAACAATGAGCTTGGAGGAGACCAGACAAGCACAGCGGTGATGGAACAAGAACTGGCTGCAAGAGGCAACAATCCCACAGCAGACAGCATTTTTCCTGCCCTGAAAGAGTATTTTGGCAGATGGAGCCTAAAATCCTGGACTAAATGAACTCAACAGACTTTCATAGACTAAGCAATGAGATCGGTGGGTTTATATCAAATGATAGGAAAGGTGATGGTGGAATGTATTGGAAAGTGTGGGATCTGACATGGTGTAAATGGTGTGGAATAAGGGGTGGACACCAGCCTTGTCTTGGCTGTTCTTCCTAGGAGATAGAGTTAATCTTCCTATAGATTAACTACAGATTAATTCTGAGACAGAGTTAATTTTCTTCCTAAGTAGAGAGTTAATTTTCTTCCTAGTACCTGGTGCAGGGCTGTGGTTTGGGTTCCATGGGAGAACAATGTTGATCACACACTGATGGTTTGGTTGTGCTTACCCTCATCAAGGACTTTCCAGCTTCCCGTGCTCTGCCGGGTGCACAAGAAGCTGGGAGGGAGCAGGGCCAGGACAGCCAACCTGGACATTCCAAAGGGATATTCCACACCACAGAACATCATTCCCAGTGGATCCATGAGGAGGGGTTGTGCAGGAGGGGCAGATCACTGCTTGGGGTGTGGGGCACTGGGCAGTGTGTGTGAGCAATCATGCTGAGCATCACTTGTTTCTCTGGGGTTTTATTCCTCTCTCTCTTTCTTTTGTCTCCCTTTTCAATACAGTTATTATCACAGTTACTACACTTACTGTTATTTTCATACTTTACTTTGTTTCAGTTATTACATTTTTCTTATCTCAACGCAGGGGTTTTGCCTTTTCTTGATTCTCCTCCCCCTGTCAGTGCAGGGGGAGGTCGGGGGACTGAGTGAGCAGTTCTGTGGCACTTGGCTGCTCACTGGGGTTAAACCACACAAAAAGGGAATGCACAGGAGTGGAGACCCTGCTGGGATGTGCTTTGTATTCAGGAACTGCCCAGCACCAGCTGGATAGAGAAGGGCCAGACCTTATGTCCCTGCAGGGCTGGGATTCACTCCCTGCCCCAAAGGCCCCCAATGTGTCTGAGGAGCCCTGGGTGGTGCCTGTCACACAACTGCTGGGAATGGGGATGGGGTCCCTGCACAGGCCCTGTGCTGTCCATGGCAGCTGCTGCACTTGTGCTGCAGAGCCCTGGCACCTCCCCTGGCACTACAGGCCCCTCTTTGGGTACTAAATTCAGGTTCAGCTGCCCTGAATTATGTTCAGCAAGGAAGGGATGTCCAGGAGACAACTGCCATTGTACTCTAAGGATGTGTAGAAAATACCCTGATAAAGAACAGGAGAGAGACCTCCCTCCCTGCATTTGGTCAGCTGAGCACCTCTGTGGGCTGCCCTGGACAGGAGGAACAGTGACAGGTTCCCCTGTCCTACATGTGGGCCCCTTCTGCCACTGAAGTTGGCCAAAGCAATGTCCCAGCAGCCTCCAAGAAGATCCCACAGCTGCTGCCCTGTGCCTAGGAACTGCTCCATTGGAGCCTGCAGTTCCCAGCAGGAATCTCGGTCACCTCTGGCCCCTCAGAAGTGACCAGGGATTTGTGTCCCAGCAGGTCACTTCTGGCTTTGGTCTTCATTCATTCCCACAGGAGATGGGACAAGGAGTCTAAGACAGTTTAAATAATTGCATGATCCACTTTGTGGGTACAAAGCTGAATCCTTTGTTTGACACAACTCTAGCTATATATAGGGTTCAGGGAAGGGGGGACACACATTGTATTCACATTTGAGGTTGAGGGTCCAGGAAGTGCAGGGAGATATTTTTCTTCAAACAGATAAACAGATATTTCTTTATCACAATTACAACAGGAGATGGGGTAAACAAGGTGGTAAAAGGATTTTCATGGAGACAGCAAGTCTGCTTAATTAAAAGATAGTATAAAAATATCAGGTGGTATATGTAAAGAAGCTTTCCTTGTCTGTCTTTCAATTCCATGGTTTCTGGCTAAGATAATTTCTTATCTCTGCAGTGTCATCTGCCCCAACAGGAGTCACCTGCAGGTGCCTGTTTTGGGCCCCCTGAACTGGGGCAGGAGGAATCCCACCCCATGGGAGCTGTGGAGGGAGCTGAGTGTCCTTCTGGCCCCAGGTCTGCAGAGCCACAAGGAGACACCTCTGTTGACTCAACTGAGTCCCTTCCCTCAGTGCCGCTGAAGGAGATCCCTCCTGGGCACTGTCTGGGTTTCCTGTCTAATGATGGGACATGAAAAGGGGACTCTTGAACTTAACTCAGTGTCTGTTTGGAGAAATGACCCTGCTGAAAGAAGTGTCTGTGCCCAGCTGAGAGAAGGATCATCATTATTTCCTTCAGCTGTGTCCCAGCAGGGTCCCCTGGAGCCCCAGGGACACTTGGAGGGATCCCTGAAGGGCAGAAGTGCTGCCTGGGGCTGTTGCTGTGCTGCTGAGCTGGGCCGGGCTCCTGGCACACAGGGAGCTCCTGGCAAGCTCTGCCCAGGAGCAGCTCCTCTGCACAGCCCAGCAGGGCTGAGGGCACTGCCTGCAGCACCCAGGGCACAGGAGAGAAGGCAGAGAGATGAGAGGCAGCCTGGGCTGGGAGGTGACTGAGCTCTCACTGTGGGAGAAACCTTCACGGGATTTGAATGATTATTTCTCTGGCTGCAGGAAAGTTCAACTTCCCTTCCTGAAAGCATCTCCTAAAGCTGTCACATCCCACAGCTTCTAGGATCTTTCAGCAGGACTCTCCCAGTTGCTGCAGTGCAGGGGAAGTGGCCATATGGCAGAGCAGGGCAGGAGCTGCAGGCAGCAAGGGCAGAGAGGAGAAGGGAGCAGGAGGTTCAAGAGATCCTGGGGTGGGAGGACAGGGCAGAGCTGCTCAGGGGAGGAACCTTCCCAGCCCTTTGCCATGATCAGGCCCTGGCTGCAGAGCAGTGCAGGTGAGTTCCTGCAAGTGCCTCTCCCAGCTGCCAAATGGCAGCAGTGCCAGGAGCTGCCAGGATGGCTCTGCTGGATTTCCTGGGGTGCAGCAGGAGAAGCTGCTGCAGAGCAGGAATTGCTGCTGCCCCCTCAGAGGCCCAGGGCAAGAAGGTTCCCTGTAGCAGGGCTGGCTGTGGGGTGGGAAGGTGGGGGTGCAGCCAGGGGTGCCCAGGGCTGTGGTGCAGAGCAGGGTCCTGCCCCCAGGGCTCTGTGTGCTGGGGCAGGGACTCTGCTGCCTGCCAGGGGCAGCTCTCAGCCCGGCCAAGGAGCTGCCACGGGGCTGGGGGAGAAGGGGTGGGTGGAAGGACTGACCCCTCAGGGCAGGGCTGGGCAGGGCAGGGCAGGGCCCTTCAGCTGCAGGCTCAGGGCTCCTCACAGCTTCAGCTCCACCTCCTCCATTTCCAGGGGCCCTTCTCAGGAAGCACATCCCCCCAGAACACCTCCCCCTTCCCAGCCACCGCAGGGGTCTGGGATCTGCTCTGCAGCCCCTGCCCAGGTAGAGCTGCCCCTGGGCACTGGGCTGGGGATGGCTCTGGCAGCACTGGCAGGGAGCTGAGCTGGGCACAGGCAGGGGCTGCTGGCAGGAACAGCTCCTCACCAGAGACAGGCAGGCAGGGAGAGGCAGCTGCTGCCACAAGTGCTGGGCAGGGGGATGTGGGCCCCTCCCTGCTGTCCCTGTGGCACAGACCCCTTCCCTGATGATATGGTTTGAAGCTGGCTCCCTGCCAAGTCTCCAAACGCTACCACAAGAGTTCCCGCCCCCCCCAACCCTCAGGGAGAAGAGGGAGAAAAACAACCAAGAAAAACCCGAAACGAGAGAGAGACAGCTCAAGTGAGATATATAAATATATTTACACCTATGTTACACTTATATACAATTAAAATATATACAATTTCCCAAGGGAAAGGGAAGGGGGAAGGGAAAAGGAACAAAACCAAAATAAAATATATATATATATATATCTCCCAATTAGTGGCCCGAGATCTAGTAACTAAAAGAGTTAGCAAGGAAATATCTCACACTTTCCTTGGGACAACGGAGAGTCACTCTGGACTGATCGCCAGCAACCTCCACCTCCCAAGGTCAACAAGGCCCAACCAGGCCTCGCTCCCCAACACGGCAGATCAACAGCAGGGAACCTGCACCTCCAGGCCGCCGGAACGAAAGAGAGCGAAGGCCTCTCCTCCTTTCTTCTTATAGTCTGGCTTACGTAAAAATCGTAGGGAATACTGGCTAAATCTGGACCCTTCCTTGGTTACAAACTGGTCACCAAGGAAGGCCTTGCCCAAACCACCACACCTGAGCAGCTCCTCCCTGGGCTCCTTTCCCAGCCTAAGCAGAGCCTGTGCCCTCAGGCCATGGCCCCTGGGCTGTGCATTGCCCTGCAGCAGCCAGAGCCCAGGCAAGGACAAGGCCCCCATTTCCATCTGTCTCTGTGTGTCCCTCCTCCCTTGGCAGCAGCATTGTGGCATTTCCCTGCCATCCCCTGTTGCCTGGGCTGTTCTTCTTCTCACCATTGGCTTTTCTCAGGCAGTGCAGGGGCTTTGGGGTGGCAGGTTCCTGTCCAGACACAAACCCTTTGGGTGCTGCTGTGGGGATGTCTGTGGGAGCAAAATGCCCAAGTGCCCTCCAGGCAACTTCAGGACATTCAGCTGCTTCCCCGGGTGTCCTGCAGGGTGTCCTCCAGAAGGGCACAGCTCTGCCATAGTATCTCTGTGCTGTCTGGGATCCCCATGGAGAGGACACCTCGATGGTAAGAGCCATAGAAATGCTCTGGGCAGCTGCAATGATCCCTCTGTGTAGCAGTCTGGGAGAAGAAAGAGGAGATCCTAATCAGGCACCCTGAGAAAAGACAAGCAGTCTGTCAATCTGCCCTTTGAGCCCAGATTCCTCTGCTCCCAGAAAGGCCCTGTCTCTTTTTAAGGGAGCTCCTTAGTGTGATCCTCCCTCAGCTCCAAGCTGCCAGCGAGGGGCGGCTGAGAACAGGAGTGATGGCCAGCGTAGTTCTTCTCTCTGCACTGAGACCATCCCTTTGCCTCCCAGGACCCACGAGATTTCACTTGGAGAACATCAGAAATGTCAGGGATTTCAGCCATCCAAATTAACTCCTAAATGTGGCAAGTGAAACTGTAACAAAACTACAGCAAATCCCCTCAGCTCTGCTCTGCAGTTGGGCAAACTGTGAACAGCAGGGCTGGAAACGCTTTGATGTGTCACAGGCACATTTAATCTCGGATCACCCCGTGTTCCGAGTTGCCTCTCACAGCAAGGAGGATTCCTCGGGAGCCTGTCACAGGGTCCCTGCTCTCAAAGCCCCCATCAGCCAGCAAAACCCAGAGCTCAGGGGAGGGGGATGCAGAGAGGTCTTCCTAAAAAGAGAGACACATTTTGCCAATAGAGTCTGACCTGACTCAGTCCTGCCTTTTCCTCCTCAACAGAAAACCACACCCTGAGGCAGCTCAGAGTTGGAGGCAGCACTGCAGGAGGGGTCTCAGCTGAGTGGAGCAGAGGGGCAGAACCCCCCTCCCCTGCTGCCCACGCTGTGGGATGAGCCCAGGACACGGGGGGTTGTGGGCTGTGAGCTCCCATTGCTGGCTCCCATCCTGCTTTTCATCCCCCACTATCCCCATGGCCTTGGATGCAGGGCTGCTCTCCATCCCTTCAGCCCCGAGCCTGGCCCTTGAGATCTGGGGGCATTTGACACCCGCTGGCTCCTTTGATCCCCTTTCCCATCCCTCCCAGAGCACAGGGGAGGTCCAGGTGCTCCAGGGGCTGCCCCGTGTGCCCCCTGCCTGTCCCAGCCCCCAGCAGGGACATTCCATGATGCCCCAACCTGCACTGCTCAGGATGCACATGGAGGGGGTGAAGGGGATCTCGTGTGCAGAGACCCCCAGAAGCCCCCTGAGCCTCTCTGCTCATGGCAGGGGAGCGGCCAGAGAGGCTCCGGGTGTGCAGGGGCTGGAGAAGGAGGGGACAGTGACACGGGAATGCAGGCACGGAGATGGGAACACACACATGGAGATGGAAACACACCCATGGAGATGGGAACACACACATGGAGATGGGAACACACACATGGAGATGGGAACACACACATGGAGATGGGAACACACACATGGAGTTGGGAACACACACATGGAGATGGGAACACACACACACAAGATCAAGCAGAGTAGCTTTGCTGAAGGGATTTATTGATCATTCAGGGGAAATGCCCCTGGGCTCTGAGGGAAATCAGGGGGTTCTTCCAGGGATGATCATCTCCTCATTCCGCTGGAGGGGGACAGGGCACGGGTGTCACCACCAGTCCTGAAAGACAGAGCCCCAAACGTCATCCCCAAAGTCCACTGCAACACGAGAGGGGCCTTGTCCTGACCCCTCTCCCTGCAGGCACTGCTCACCTCAGCCATCCAGGGATGCAGCCACGCCTTTCTCACCAACAAGACCCAGCACCTTCTCCACCACAGGGGGCTGGGGACAAAGACAGGCTCAGAGACACACTGGGTGCAGTGGGATGTACTGGGAGCCTGGGGGAAGAAATGGAATCCTTGGGAAGGTGCACTGGGGTATACTGGGGCAGACTGGGATGGTCAGAAGTGTCATGGCCATGTGAGGGGAGGACCCGACTCAGGCAGAACTCCTGGTACCCACCTGAGCCATCTTCAGGATCCCAACTTCCACTAAATCCACCTGGAGAGAGACCAGGAGCCCTGGCTGGTCACTGGGATGTCCCCGGTGCCAGCGAGGGATGGGGGGACCAAAGTGTCCCCCAGTTCCCAGACTGGATGCCCTCCAGTCCCCCCGGCCCACTCACCTGCAGATCATTTTGGGTTCCTGCCAAGAGTGCCTGGGCAAGGAGAGCAAAGGTTTAAGCAGGATTGGCCCCTGTGGGGCTGGGGGAGGGACACGGGTGTCCCCAGCCCCCCAGCCCAGGGCTGCCCCCGTCTGAGGGGGAAAATCCCTTCTGCTCCCCCCGCTCCCACTGCACCCAGTTTCACCTCCAACCCCTGTGCCTGCAGGGCCCAGGGTGGGGATGGAGACAAGGAGAGCCAGGGGAATTCAGGGCCTGCAGGAGGGTGGGGGGAGGTTGGGGGGGACCCAAAGATGCTGAACTGGGGGGGACTGGGAAGCCCACGGGACTGGGATTGGGGTGTTGAAGGGGCCCTGTGTGGGATGCAGGGGAGGGGAAAGGAATTCAAGTGTAGGGACATGGGGACTGCAAGGGAGAGGCTTGGTGGGGACAGGAGGAGGAGGATGGAGGAGGATAAAAATGAGGGGACTGGGAGAAGGTTGGGAGTGGAGAGGGAGGCAAGGAATGGTCTTGGGAGGTACCAGGGCAGTGGCCTGGGTGAAAGGCAAAGGTCTGGAAAGAAAAGCTTTGGGAATGATCAGTGGGAGGATGTTTGGGGACCCTGGGTAGGACACAGAGCAGATCCTGGGGAGGAGATGCCTGAGGGGACCAAAAAGGATGGGATGGGAGGCCCAAGGGGTGGGATTTGGGAGCACCATTAAAAGAAACAGGTGGGGGCCCTCCCAGCAATTGACAGTGGACCTCCCTTGTCAGGGATTGCTGAATGGCTTCCTGCTGTTGCATCTTTCATTTCTTATCCAAAATCACCCAAATAGTTTTCAAACAGTGCCTGCCAATGGAGCTTGAAGGCACTTGTTCCATCAAAGCCATACCTGTAATTCAGAGGCATAAATAGAGAATGTAGATTTGTCTCTTAAGGTGCTCTCTCATTTCTACTAGATGTCAATTAGTACCATGTAAAACATGATCATTAAAATTGAAAACTCTTACCCTTCTATTTCCCTTTGAAAAATAATTCTGCTCTTAAAACTCTCACTTCTGTTTGATTTTTTAAAATCAAAATGAATGTGTTACTAGTGGACACAGACAGGGCTCCCTCACAGAGAAGCCCATGAAGTATGGGCTGGATGAGCAGACAGCAGGCTGGTTGAAATCTGCTGGCCAGGGTGGTGATCAGGAGTGCAACATCCAGCTGGAGGCCAGTGATCAGCAATTCCTGGTGAACATCTTCATTGATGATCTGGATGATGGGATATAGTGCTCAAGTTTAATGGAGTCGATGAGTTTACATTCCGACTGCAAGGAACATGTTTTCACATCTGAAGCAGGGGATGGGAAATCAGAGACTCACTGTGAACACCGTATGATTTCCAGAGCCTTTCCAGAGCATTTCATTCCAATCTGGGAATTTTGGATTAAAAAATCACGGTGCTCCTCCATTACTCTGGAAAGGGACCCTGGTCTGTCAGGAGTGAGGACATTGCTGAATCTGAAAGCTGGAGAAGACAACAAGAAATGTGTGACCCTCCAGAGGATGAAAGCCCTGGATGAAGTTGTCAACAAGTTCAGACCCAGTGCCTTTCGAGTTTTACGGTTGTGTCTTAACATTTCTTGTAGTTTTTCCCTTGTTTGTCCCCTGAAATTGTTTGATGAAAACTCCCCTTGATGTCTGTATCCTTAGACCCCGCTCCCCGATTGGCCAAAGTTTGCTGCATTGCAGTATTTCCTTTTTTGGCCACCCTTTCCCTAAAATGGATAAACCCTACCCCTTTTTCCCTTATCTAGTTACACTTTGCATGCTGGGGTCCCATCTGGGGTGCCAGGAAGAGCTGTGCTTTGGTACCAGTTACCTCTGAAGCTGCTCGTATGCCTTCATAGGCTGCTAAGATTTCCTTCTCCACAGGGGTGGAATTGGCCTCAGAACCTCTGTAGCTTCGGCTCCAGAAACCCAGTGGTCGCCCTCACGTCTCACCAGGCACCTTTGGCCAGAGGCTCCAGGAGGGACCTTTATCTCCAGCTGCAGAGTAGAGCACATTCTTTACCTCTGGTCCTGTCCTGACTGCTCCAAGAGCCACGGCATGTGCAATCTCTTGCTTGATCTGCCTGAAAGCTTGTTGTTGTTCAGGACCCCACTGGAAATTGTTCTTTTTACGGGTCACAAAGTAAAGAGGGCTCACCATCTGGCTGTACTCTGGGATGTGCATCCTCCAGAAGCCAATGGCTCCCAGAAAACCTTGGGTTTCTTTCTTGTTTGTGGGTGGAGCCATGGCTACAATCTTGTTGATGACGTCTGTTGGTATCTGGTGTCGTCCATTTGCCATTTCAGCCCTAGGAACTGGATCTCTTGGGCAGGGCCCTTGACCTTACTCTTCTTGATGGCAAAACCAGCCTCGAGGAGAATCTGGATGATCTTCTGTCCTTTCTCGAAAACTTCTTCTGCTGTGTCCCCCCACACAATGATGTCATGGATGTACTGGATGGATGGATGGGGGTCACAGCATCTCGGTTCCTCCGATACTGTTGCCTGTGTACAGTTGTCGTGGCCGTTGGCACTTCTTGTCCCCAAAGCTCCAGCGATTCCTTTCGTACAACAAGGGGACCAATGCAGCACCACCTCTCCAATTTTAAGTAGCATTTTCGCTGCCTTCACCACTAGGATCATTGTCGTTGAACAATGTAGGGATGGGTTAGAGCTGATCTTGGAGTCTTTGCTACCAAACCTTGAAGGCCACCATTAAGGAAACTGGCTACTAGGCCGTGGATGTCGAAATTAAGGAAAGGAAGCAATTTGTTCCATCCATCTGAACGGTCCCTTACAGGATGCCCTGGGACAGGCACAAAACCAGCAAGAATCAGAAAAAAATTAGTAAAAAGGCCATTGTTATTATTTTTCTTTCTCCTTGTTCCTAAACAAAGCTATGTTTAGATAAACAAAATCCTTCTTGGCAGCTCTCCCAGGAGTGTCCCAAAACAATGGTGGATGTTTACAAACAAACCTGCTCTTGGCAGCTTTCCCAGACAATGTTCCCACAACAAAACCAAAGGAACCAAAACAATCCCACTTCTGACACCAAAACCATCTGTAGCCGGTTGGAGTTGGCTTCCTGCCAAACCCCACAGACTACAGAAGATTACTACGTGTCAATTTAGGGTAGAACTTAGGTGGGAGGTTCCTGTGCCACAGAGCTCTTGCCCACAGTTTCTCTTGGAAAAGAATGGAGTTCCACAGCTCATTGCTTCCATTTCAATCTTTTTGGCCTTTGACCACTCTGGAAAATCTGTACCAACCTGATGAGCAGAAGTCTTGGGCTTTACCACAGGTGTCTGGGTGGTGTTCTGAGAGCCAGACTTCTGCTCAGTCCCAAACTGATGCCAAGATGTCCCAGGCCAGGTGAATCCAGAAGTGGACTTGCAGCCAGAACTCCGCTGACAGTGCTGCTTGGGACTGCAGATCTGCTTCTGTGGCGCTCCAAAAAGAGCTTGGTGTTGGCCACTGCAAGTCTCTCAGTAGCTCTGAAACATTCACAAGCACACACAGAGTCATCTCTGGCAGGAAGGCTTTTGCAAAGTTCCCCTCCACAGCCTTGGCTACTACTCGACTTCTAAAAGCCAAGGGCATGAAGAGCGTCCAAAACCAGCACATCCTTTGATCTGAGCTTGTTCACAGGGCCTGTTTCTAAGAAATCACACCAAGTGCAACGAGCAGCCAGTGTCACCTCCAGAAGAACTCTGGCCTACCCTGGCCTTCTCAAGGAAAGCTCAACCCTCAGACCCGCTGCCAAAACAGAAGCCAAGAAAGAGCCGCCTTATTTTGGATTCACAGAATCCAACTCTCTTCTCCCAGAGGCCTCTCCTTATTCAAACAGGAAAGGGCACAAGATTCATCTTCTCTGTCACCCACGGCATGAGGAGAGGAGAGACTGGCAAAAAGACTGCCTGCTAAAACAACCTCAACTTGAAAAGACACCAATAATGCCATAGTGGTGCTGCTGTGGGGTTATTGCTGGAACTCTAAAGAGAAAGGAAGACAGGTCTGAGGAAGGGAAGGCTCTGAAGGAACTTTCCCCACAAAGATGCCACGTTCTGCTGTCACACCTGATGCTGGCCAGATGTAGAAAAGGGATTTCCAAGGAAAATGCAGGAGGAAAAAGGAGTCTGTTCTTACCAGTCCAAAAAAGCAGGGACTTACCTTTCCAGTTTCTTGGCGAGGCTTTTTCTGGTTTTGGCTTCCACCAGATACAGCTCTTTGTACTTGTCCACTTCTGCCTGGGTGGATTCTTTTTGAAAAGGTCTTTCTGCTTGGTTGCTTTTTGTCCTTCCCAGTGCACGTTCCAGATCTCTAATTCTGTCTTCTAATTGTTTTTTCAGTGAGTCCACATGACTGCTTCTGATTTCTTCTAAGGTGTCCTGGTGGGCTGCCTGTGCCTGAAGGAGACAGTGCACCTTCAACCACCACAAGAAAAAGAGAGCTCTGCCCAGCACAAAATTGCACACACCCAGTTCCAAGGGCCCAGCCTTACTCAGAGAGGCGGCTCTGCCTCCTCACTCCCAGCAGCAACCAAGGCAGAACCCAGGAGCTACCAGGGCAAACAATTCTTTGCACTGGGAAAGAAGCCCAAATGAGCACTCTGCTTCAAAGCTCCTAATGAAGAGACACTGGGTCTGTAGGGCAGGGCATTTCCAAAAGGATTCTTCAAAGACAAGAAGAGCTTCCACCTCCACCTCCACCCCCTCCCTGCCATCCCTGGAATTTCAGTGACTCCTTTTCTGAGCACCTTCCCCCCTACAAGGACAAAGCAGCACCTGTAGGTCTGGCCATGACAGCTGCAAGTTGCCAAACCCATTCAAGGATGAGCAGTGAGAAGCAGAGCAGCGCACAGAGATCCCCCCAAGCACTGCAAAGTGGGAATCTGCCTTGGGCAGCCTTTGGATTCAGGGACCTGCCAGCACATTCCACACCCATGACAGCACTCCTGCCCAACCAGATTGCCTTCTGCCACTGCCTTCAGCAAAGACAGAAGCTAACCCACAGAATACAGGAGCAAAAGAAAAACACCAAACACCATGGCCACAAGAGAAGTTTAGGTAGTGCCTGTGGACACTGGGGAGAAATTCACTTACTTGCAAAAACTCATTGACTTCCTGGAGTTTTTGTCTTATTTCCTGGTCTGCTTGTTCTTCCACCTCTCTTTTACACTGTTCGAGTTGGCTGCGATCCACCACGTTGGTCTCCAAATGATGGTGGAGTTTTGCCAGCTCTTCTTGCAGCTGGCATTTGTCCATGGCCAGGTTCTCGCACTCCCCACGCAGGGCAGACAGCTCTTCTTGCAAAGCCTGGTTTTTGGCCTCCAGCTGCGTGCACTGTTCACGTTCCCTGTCCAACTGCTGGGAAAGTTCAGCAACCTGCAGACAGAAAATAAAAAAAGGAGCTCAGTGTGGTGTAAAGGAGGTGAATTCTGGGAAAACCCCAAAAGAGGGTGGCCAGGGAGACTTTATTCATCATCTGCTGGCTCAGGACTAGACACAAAGTGCAACCAGGCTTTTCTTTTCCAGCAAGAACAGCTTTCCCATCATTTGCCATAGGATTCCTCAGCTTCCCAGCCTTTTGGAGTTTCTCATGCAAAAATGCTCCAAGGTTCTGGACTCCAAAGGAATGACTGCAAAGGCAGGAAGCCATTCTACAGGGATGCCTTCAAACCCAAGCGTGGCTCTGACAGACGCCGCTTTAGCAATGGATCCGAGTGACGAGCGGAGAAGGGATAAGAGGTTCTGTGCCACTGCTGCACAGGCACAGCAGCCTCAACAGCACTGCTGGGAACAGTCCTTCTGGCTCCCCGCCACAGGATGGGCTGAAACAGCTCCCCGTGAGCAAGAAGGGACAGATTTTCCCCTGGGAGGCCCCTGTCCTCCTTGGGCCCTGGGCAGCAACAACACTGTGGAGAAAAGCCAAACCTCAAGTGCCTCCTGCTCAGCTCGTGCCTGAGACAGGGCTCAGGGGCTGATGGTGCCCTGCCAGTGACAGTGCTGTTCCTCCCCTCTCTGCCAGGGCAGCAATTCATCTGTCACACCCAGAGGACGCTGTCACAGCCTCCCTCCAGCTGCAGCCAGGCCTGAGCTGGGCCCCACTGCTCTCAGCCCATGCACGTGATGTCCTGCCAGGACGGCAGACCTGCCCATCCCTCAGGCCCAGCCGGGGGATCTGCACTCTTGGCTGACCCCGCTCACTCTCAGGGGACCTGTTCTGCTCTTCTTGCTCAGGGCCTGTGGGACGGCTCCCTGGCCCCTCAGCTCACACACCCTGCCAGGCTGGCTGCCACTCCTGGCTTGCCCCTCCTCTGCAGGACAGCCTGGCCTCCATCAGCCCTTACACCTACTGCTTTGCCCTTAACATTTGCATCTTTCCCCAGAAGGAGAACTACCTCTGGATTAGTTCGAGTCATCTCCCACTGGAACAGCAGGAGGAGCATTAAGAAAAGCCCATCACATCCAAAATGCAGCCAAGGGAAAAAAAATCATCAACATGACAGGAAATAGAGGGAAAGCATCTCCCAGCTTTCAAAAGAAGGAACACCACAACCAAAAAGCCCCACCCTGAGAGCAGCTCACCTCTCTTTGGAATCTATCAACTTCCTTGACCTTTTCAGAATATCTCTTCTTCATTTCTTCCAGCTGGGACTGACTTCCCTTCTCTTCATTAACCCGGAGTTTCCTGCTCTCTGTCCTCAGAAGCTTTTCCAGCCTGCACAGCAAATTAGTGAAGAAAAACATGAAACACAGGAAGAACCAGCCTTTCCCCCACGGTCTCACAGAAACAGCACAGACAGCATCCAAGCCTAGAATGGCTTGGCTTGGCAGGGACCTTAAAGATCATCCAGTTCCAAGCCTCCTGCTGTGGGCAGGGACCTTCCACCAGACCAGCTTGTTCACAACCCCATCCAACCTGGCCTTGAACACTTCCAGCCATGGGGCATCCACAGCTTCTCTGGGCAACCTGTTGCAGTTCCTCACCACCCGCACAGCAACCAATTTCTTCCCAGGATCAAATCTAAACCTACTCTCTTTCCGTTTGAAGCCATTCCCCCTTGTCCTCTCACTACCTGCTCTTTTAAATGCACTCTCTTCATCCTTCCTGTAGGCTCCCTTCACACCCCAAAAGGCCAACATTAGGTCACCCCAAAGCCTTCTCTTTTCCAGGCTGAAGGGTTGCAATTGTCCCAGCCTTTTCTCCTAGCAGAGGTGCTCCATCTTTCCAAGCACCTTGGTGGCCTCCTCTGGACTCAGTCCAACAGCTGGAGGTCCTTGCTGTGCTGAGGAGCCCAGAGCTGGATGCAGCCCTCCAGCTGGGCTCTCCCAAGGGCAGAGCAGAGAGGCAGAATGCCCTCCCTCCACCCGCTGGCCACGCTGCCTTGGACGCAGCCCAGGACACAATTGGCTCTCTGGGCTGCGAGCGCACATCGCCGGCTCATGTCCGGCCTCTCCTCCAGCCCAAGGGCTTCTCGGCAGGGCTGCTCTGCCCCTCTTCATCCCCCAGCCTGCACTGATACAGGGGCTGCCCTGAGCCACGGCCAGCAGCTTGCACTGGCTCTTGGTAAACCATCAGCAGATTGCCATGGGCCCACTTCTCCAGCTGGTCCAGGGCCCTCTGGATGGCATCAGCTGTGTCAAACACACCCCTCAGCTTGGTGGCAGCTGCAAATTTGCTGAGGGCGCACTCCAGCCCTTCCTCTGGATCATTAGTGAAGAGATTAAAGAACACTGGGCCCAATCCAGACCCCTGAGGGACACCACTTGGCACTGATGGCCCTCAGCACTCTGAGCCATTGATCACCACCTCTGCATGGCACTGTTCACCCAATTTCTTATCCATCTAACAGTCCACACATCCAATCTGTCTCTCTCCACTTTGGAGAGAAGGATGTTGTGGGGGACTGTGTCAAAGGCTTTCCAGAATGACAGGGAGATGACATGGGTAGCCCTTGTCCACTGAGGCAGTCACTCCATCTTAGAAGGCCACCAGGTCGGTCAAGCAGGACTTGCCCTTGGGAAGCTGTGCTGGTGCTTCCAATCACCTCCCTGTCATCCACGTGCCTTGACAGAGCTTCTAGAAGGATCTTTTCCATCACCTCCCCAGGCACAGAGGGCAGGCTGACAGGTTGGCAGTTCCCAGGGCCCTCCTTTCTACCCCTTTCAAAGATGGGCACAGTGGGGTTCCCTTTTTCCCCTCACCTGGGACTTCCCCTGACTGCCACGACTTTTCAAACATCAAGGAGAGGGTCTTGGCAACTCCATCAGACCCTGGTGGCCAATGGAGGGCAATAATGCTGGCCAGATGTAGAAGATGGATTTCCAAGGAAAATGCAGGAAGAAAAAGGAGTCTCTTATTACCACTCCAAACAAGCATGGACTTACCTTTCCAGTTTCTTGGCAAGGCATCTTCTGGTTTTCACTTCCTCCAGATACAGCTCTTTGTACATCCCCATCCCTCCCTGTGCTGCTTCTTTACGAGAAGCACTCTCTTGTTGGGTGTTTTTGACGCTCTCCAATTCACTTTCCAGATGTCTAATCCTTTCTTCCAACTGGATTCTCATGGATTCACAATGACTGCCTTCAATTTGTCCTAGTGGGGCCTGGTGGGCTGCCTGTGCCTGAAGGAGACAGTGCACCTTCAACCACCACAAGAAAAAGAGAGCTCTGCCCAGCACAAAATTGCACACACCCAGTTCCAAGGGCCCAGCCTTACTCAGAGAGGCGGCTCTGCCTCCTCACTCCCAGCAGCAATCAAGGCACAACCCAGGAGCTGCCAGGGCAAACAATTCTTTGCAGTGGGGAAGAAGCCCAAATGAGCACTCTGCTTCAAAGCTACTAATGAAGAGCCTGTGGACACTGGGGAGAAATTCACTTACCTGCAAAATGAGGCTGACCTCTTGTAGCTTTGGACTTCTTTCCTAGTCAGCTCCTTCTGCCACCTCTCCTGTACACTGTTCTCTTTGGCTGCAATCCAGCACCAAAGTCTCCAAATGGTGGTGGAGTTTTGTCACCTCTTCTTGCAGCTGACATTTGCTCTTCTCCAGTTGTTCACACTTCCCAAGCAGAGTGGACAGCTCTTCTTGCAAAGCCTGGTTTAGGGCCTCGAGCTGCATGCCTGTTCCAGGCTCCATGTCCAGCTGCTGGGAAAGTTCACCACCCTGGACACAGAAAAAAAAAAGAAAAGAAAACTCAGCATGGTCTAAAGGCAGTGAATTCTGGGAAAATCTCTCAAGGGGGTGGCCATGGCAACTGTATTTATCATCTACTGGAAACCAGCCTAGGAAACACTTGAAAGATTCCCCAACAGAAAGAAGAAACTTTACACCTACTTAAGAATTTGGGAGACACTTCTGGCAACAATACTTCTGGGTCCCTTGGAGCTCATGATGAAACTCCTCATTTAGAATCTAAGAATTCCTCCAGTGTCCAGCACACCAAATACCCTCAGGGCTTTTGTAGCAGCTGGGGAAAGGACCAGGCTGCTTTCTGAGCAGCCTCTGCTGAGGAGAAGGCAGAAACTGAGCTCCCCAGGCTCTCCAGGAAAACTTCATCTGGCAATTGCCCCACAGAAATAGGCAACTAGGCTCAAGAGTCACAGAAAGGCAAATTTAGCACCAGCTTACTGAGGCAGAGGCTTGCAGGGCTCTCGGAAGGGCTTCAACGCTCTCGCTTGGCTGCTGGACAGTGCCTTCCAATCCGCTGTTCTCACTTGCAAAGCTTAAGAAGAAATACAGCTCTTATTACCATAAAATCCAATGCCAGACAAACTGTGCTAAGGAACAGAAGCCACAGCAGAAGTGTCCTTCAAAATCCCACTGACTCTCCCCCTGTTTCCACCCAATCCCCCAAAGCCACAGACCCCTCGCTTCACTGGGTTACTCTCTTACTCTTGCGCGTCTTCTTCCAGGAGGTCCTGCAGTTCCTGGGAGGAAGTTATTGCCTCTCCTTTCTTGTCATCCAAGGCAGTCTTCGAGTCAGGAACACAATGCTCAGACTGAAGATGCTTTCCTTCCTCCTCCTGCAGCTGTAAAACCACGGGAAGAATCCACAGTTGTCAGGGGAGCTTTTCCAGAGAGGAGCCAGCTGCTGCTGAAGAACTCAGGTGCTGCATGTCTGTGTGCATCCCCTCTGCCCAAAGAACTGCAATCCATTCAAGACCCTTCAAAGCTTCACTTCTACTCCCCAATGAACACTGTTTTGTCCGTTTTCAGGATGGATAGGAAGCAACAGGCACCCCCAGGTTTCTCCCTGTGGGGACAGGCTTTCCATACCTCCGGCTCAGCCCTGTCCAGCTCCTCCTGCAAGCGCAGATTATCTTCCTCCAGGTGAGCCCCATGGCTTCCAGGAACCACAAGAGCACTCCTAAAGCATGCAACATTTCATCGGAAACATGTCTGACCCTGCATCAGTTTTCCCCTGCTTGCTCCCAAAACAGCTCTTCCCCCCTTTCCTACAAGCTCCGGGAAAGCAAAGCCAAGTCCATGGAAGCACTGGAGAATTTCTCTTCCAAGGGGCCTCCCTAAAGCAGCCTCAACTACCAGCTCAGGCCGTGCTGTTCAGGGCTCCTTGCACTGCTCTTCAAAGTGCCCCCAGATGCGGCTGCACAAACTCCCAGGGCAAGCCCTTCGACCCCCTGACCATCTCCATGGCAGGAAGTTTTCTCCTTCTGTGCTCGGAGCCCCTCGTGTCCCCTGGGACAGTGTTGCTTCTCTTTCCCCCAACGCTTCCCTTCAGAGCACTGAACGCCCCAACTCTGCCGTGCCTCAAACCCCCCTGGCCTGCAGAGCAGCCACGCTGCTGAGCTACTGGCAAGTTTCCCCGGGGCTCTGGCTCTGGGTGGGGGGAGGGCACCACAGACAAGGCTTTCTTGCAGACCTCAGCGGGCAAAGGACGAGAGCCCCTGAGGTACGAGAGCAGCCAAGGGCAGACCTGCATTTACCAGTCCCACGGGGAACTGCTTCCACGGGGCTGCTCCTTCTTTTTCCCAGCTCATTGCCACGCCCCTCGTCTGGGTCACACTTGCAGACTACCCAGAACACCCGGGGGCTGTTTTGACAAAGCCCTCACCTTTCCCCCTGGCCTTGAGCAGGCCTGTCAGCTGCTTTGTTCACAAGGCACTCCAGAATCTCCTCGTGCTGTTGCAAGGCTGCAAGTTTCAAGGGGGTAAATCCCCACTAAAAGGAGAAAGAATCCCCATTAGAAAGACACAGACAAGCTCTGCAGCTGTTGGAAAGAGCAGCTTTAGCCACGTGCCAAGGTTACCTGGTTCTGAGCATCACTGTTGGCATGATGCTCCAGTAACAGCCCTGCTACAGCTGTGTTTTTAGAGAGCACAGCCAGGTGAAGGGCAGTGTTGCCATCAGCGTCTGCCAGATTGGGGTCGGCACCGTGTTCCAGCAGAACAGCAACACATTCCTCCTGCTCCTGCTGGACTGCCTGGCAACAACACACCAAAAGGGAAAGGCTTCCAACTTTTCCATCCCCCTCTGTCACAACTACCTCAGCCCCTGAGTGCTGCCATAGAAGACCATCGTCAAAGATCAGCTAACAGAGGCTGTGCTGTGCCCATTGCAATAGGTGTGTTTCTATGGCCCTGCCCTGCAAGGAATCCTGCCAGACACCTCCCCTTTAACACCCCAGCACTAAGCCCCACCTCCAAGCTCAGAAGGCATTCCACACACCTTCATCAGGGCTGTTCTCTTGAAGTTGTCAGTGAGGTTGGGCTGGCTGTTCTTTCTTAGCAGATATCTGACGACATCTGCATGGCCATTGGCTGAAGCCAGATGTAGAGGTGTCCTAAAAATTAAACAGACGCTCTTAACCCAGACAGACAAAGGACGAGCCCAAGCTGTGTCTGTACCCAGCACCCTGGGGACCCTGCCCGGACTCTGCTCCTGCTGCTGCTGCTGCTGCTGCTGCTGCTGCTGCTGCTGCTGCAACCCTGCCCTGATGAGCCAGAGGGCGGAAGAGAACAGGTGAGGGCCGAGCAGCTGCAGAACAGCCCTGCAGAGAGAGCACGGCCAAGGGGCAGGTGGGCAACACGCGTTTGCAGCAGCGCTGGAGCCCGGCCGGCAGCTCCGAGCAGTGAAAAGCTCAAGAGTTCCCTGTCCCAGCTGACAGGGCAAATGTCACTTTTCAAGCCTTGTCCCTAAGAGAGGGCTGCCGAGGACTACTGCAGCTTGGCTCAGGAGCAGCCAAGGTGTGCCATCAGCGTGGCCCAGAACTCACCGCATCTCCTGGTCTGGCCTGTCGATGCCGACTACCTTGACGTACCAGCGCCAGCGCCTCAGCCAGCCCAGGTCACCGCGGGCGGCCGCGCGGTGCAGCCTGCCCAGCCCCTGCTCCCGGAGCTGGGAGGCGCTGCTGGAGCTGGTGGCAGCCCAGGGCTGCCCACTGGGGCTGCTGGAGGGCGACTGTCGTCGCTTCTTGCTCAGAAGCCACGGCATGGCCCTGCTTGGAGCTCCCAGCAGCAGGAAGGGCAAGAAGGCCCCGGCGGGCTGCCGGGAGCCAAGTGGGGATGAGGAATGGGATGGGGCGAGGTTTAGGGGGAGGGTGACAAAGGGGACGAGAATAAGGACGGGCACAGGGTAGAAAGCACAAGGCAGACGAGGTCGCCCTGCGCAGTGGTCGTGGCCTGCAGCTGCCAAGACGGCGATGCAGGCGCGCAATGCTCCCCGAGCGGGATGTGCTGCTGCTCCCCGAGAGGCTACAGCAGCTCTGAGCGCCGGCTGCGGGCACCAACAAAGCCGTGCCCGACTGGCGCCTGTGGCGTCACAATGGCTGGTGGAAGGCTCAGCACGTCAGCGTGGGGTGTGACAGAGGCCACGGGGCAGGGTGGGGCCGGGCGGGACAGGGCAGGGCGGGGCAGGTGTGAGGGCGGCCCTGCTGGGCCTTGTGGGAAGGAGGCGGCCTGGGCCTTGTGAGGGCGGCCGGCGGGAGTGGGCACTGCCCCGCCTCAGGGCGCCCCGGGGCAGGGCCCGGGACGCTCCCACCGGGCCGCAGGCTGCGGTAGGCGCTGGAGCAGCTCCCGCATCACCCGCTCTGGCTTTTTGCTTCAGCCTGGAGCCGGGCTGCCTCTGGACACACTGCCATCAAATGAGGCTCAGGACGAAGTGGGGCCACCACAGCTCTCAAGAAATGCCCACCCAGCGCTCCAAGCCCGCCAGGCCAGAGTTCCAGGACAATTCCCCAACTCCTTTGTCTTGTCCCTCTTGAAGAGCAGACACCTCACCCCCCTTCCCCTCACAACTGCTCTCTCCTGCTGCTTTGCCAGATGCCAACAGTGAATTTCTGCTCTGCTGCTCCACCAGCCAACAGGCAGCACACAGCAGGGCAGGAAGAAACTTTCAAACACATCTTGTCCCACTTTGTCCCAATGACAACACCAAGTGAAGGACCAGAGGTTCTGCACCAGCTTTCTCAGCAGAGGGACACTACAATGGACCACAAACAGGCTGAAGAAATTTCCCTTTTTCTTTACAGGCTACAAACTGGTCTGCTTCCCACAGGATCAGGGATTTGCCTGTGTTTTAGGGCTACCAGGAGCTCACCCACTATCTTCTGCCCAGAACAAAAAGAGGAGGGCTCGAAAGCACTGCAAGAGTCTGGCAACTGAGTAGCAGCAATAGCTCACCTGGAGGCCATGATCTTAACACCACTGTGCTTCAAGCCTTCCCGGAGGAAGGGCACACATTTGCCTGGCCTCTGGGACAGGCTGAAGATGCAGCTGTGAGCAGAGCTGAAGGGAGCAGAGGACAGCTCTGGCTCGGCCTTCAGGCCTGGCTTCTCTTTCAGCCTTGAAGATGTCTGCCAGACTGATTTGCACTCAGACCAAGGGCAGAGAGAGAAGTCTTAATTCCCGGCCCGGGAAGAAAGCCTTAAGAAGCCTTCAAAAATATGACTCTCCTCATCCCTCCCACCTAGGCCCAAAGAGCTCCAATTCTGTCACCAAACGCAGCAGTTCTCCTCAAATGTCGGGACAGTTGTGGCAGCCGTGCCCTTTCTGCCAAAGTTGGACAGGTCCCCACCTGTCCCAGAGGCAAGCAGAGGGAAGAAGAGGGGACAGCCTTGGGATGGGGGAATGGGAGAAGCAAAGCCGGCAGGGGGAACAGAAGAAAACGAGGACACATCCTGGAGTCTTGATGGCGACTGCCGTTGGTTCTGGCGGAGGAGCCCCTCTATGCTGTGTGTGCTTTGGCACAGGCTGCACTGTGGGTATGGCCCTGCTCTGCTGGTGGCCACTGCTCACCCTCTGCACAGAATCACGGAAAGACTAAGGTGCTCTAGTCCAAGGCCTGTTCTGGAACAGGGTTTCCTAGAGACAGTTGTCCTGATCCCTGAAGGTTGGGAAAAGCCAGGAAAGACATAGGCAAAGAAGACATTCAGTATTTCTGCTTTTTTCCTGTCCTGTGGAACAAGCTGCCCCATCTTGTTGAGGGATGGGCCCACATTTTCCCTGCTTTTCCTTTTGTCACCTACAGACATAAAGAAGTCCTTCCTGTTGTCTCTGACATCACTGGCCTGATTCAGTTCCATTTGGGCTTTGGCTTTATCAACTTCATCCCTGCATGCCCAGATAATATTTCTGTTTTCTTTCTTTGCGTCCACTCTCTGTAAGCTTCCTTTTTGTGTTTGAACAAGAAGCTCCTTGTCAAGCCATCCATGCAGGCCTCCTGGAATTTCTGCCTGATTTCTTGCTTTTTAGAATGAAACTCTCTTGAGCTTGATGGAAGTGATCCTTGAATATTAACCAGCTCTTTTGTGTCATTGTGCTTTGCAAGGTGTTTCAAAGGCTGTTAAACCCAACAAGTATGGAAAGGGGGTTTCGATGAGAAGAAAATTAGTAGGTGCAAAACCGGGATGATGGTTATTAGGATGATTAGTAGGATCAAACCCAGGATGAATGGGCTCTGTCTGTAGCACTGCATCAGATTCAAGGAAATTTACCAGTAACACAGTTCCCTGTGGCACAGCTGCTGGGATGTGGAGCACAAGTCCTCACTGCTGTGTTAACTTATGAGCCTTGCAGTCATTCAGCCCCCAAGGACAGCTCTGTTTGTGTTCACAGAGATCCAATGACAGTAAGAATCCCTGCCCAGCCTAGTGTTCAAAGGAGTTGACAGTGTAGAGATGGGGGAAATACACTGGGGGATTTGTTCCCCAGTGTCACGGGTTTACTTGTTCTAAAAACCCGGACGGGAATTTTTTTTCTCCTGCTGCCTGTGGGGGAGGGATGTTGAATGGGGAGGACAGTTTTCTGCCTTGGGTGATTACCTACCCAAAGGAGCTGGCTGGCAGAACTACATTCCAGCCTGACAGCTCTCTCTGGGGCTGGGGGGGGGCTTTTTTCTCCCCTCCTCTCCTTGGAAAGTGGCACTTCACTTTCTGCCTTAACGGAGGCAAGGGGTGTGTGTGTTGGAAAAAGCTCTGAGGCCGTTTTGCTCTCGACCTGGTCATCCATCTAAGAGAAGGTCACTCTGAACAAACCTACATCCTGAGGACCTCGCTGCCACCGTCCAAGCTCGCTCGGCCCCGGCAGATGAACCTCAGGATTAAAGGGTGGGCTCAGTTCAGCGCACACTGTGTCTCACCTAAAATATCCATTGCTCAGGCTCGAAGGCCTTACCCGCATTTGCAAAGCCCTGTATCACCAGCGCGCTTGTAACAAATGTGGGTGGAGACCTTTCCCAAATCTTCATTTGTGAAGACTGGCCATGATGAGATGAGGGGATTGAGTCCATCATCAGCAAGTTTGCAGATGACACCAAGCTGGGGGGGAGTGTCCATCAGCTGGAAGGCAGGAGGGCTCTGCAGAGGGACCTGAATAGGTTGGAGAGTTGGGCTCATTCCAACGGGATGAGGTTCAACCAGGCCAAGGGCCGGGTCCTGCCCTTTGGCCACAACAACCCCCTGCAGCACCCTGGGCTGGGGACAGAGTGGCTGGAGAGCAGCCAGGCAGGAAGGGACCTGGAGGTTTGGATTGACAGGAAGCTGAACATGAGCCAGAGCGTGCCCAGGTGGCCAAGAAGGCCAATGGCATCCTGGCCTGGCTCAGGAACAGTGTGGCCAGCAGGTCCAAGGAAGTGATTCTTCCCCTGGACTCAGTGCTGGTGAGGCCACCCCTGGAGTGCTGTGTCCAGTTCTGGGCCCCTCAGATCAGGAGGATATTGAGGTCCTGGAGCAGGTCCAGAGGAGAGCAACAAGGCTGGGATAGGGACTCAAGCACAAGTCCTATGAGGAGAGGCTGAGGGAGCTGGAGCTGTTCAGCCTGGAGAAGAGGAGGCTCACGGGAGACCTCCTCACTCTCTGCAACTCCCTGACAGGAGGGTGTAGCCAGGTGGGGGTTGGTCTCTTTTCCCAGGCAACCATCAGCAAGACAAGAGGACATGGTCTTAAGCTGTGCCAGGGGAGGTTTAGGTTGGATATTAGAAAGAATTTCTTTACAAAGAGGGTAATCAGCCATTGGAATGGGCTGCCCAGGGAAGTGGTGATTCTATGGGAACACACACATGGAGATGGGAACACACACATGGAGATGGGAACACACACATGGAGATGGGAACACACACACACAAGATCAAGCAGAGTAGCTTTGCTGAAGGGATTTATTGATCATTCTGGGGAAATGCCCCTGGGCTCTGAGGGAAAGCAGGGGGTTCTTCCAGGGATGATCATCTCTTCATGCCACTGGAGGGGGACAGGGCACGGGTGTCACCACCAGTCCTGAAAGACAGAGCCCCAAACGTCACCCCCAAAGTCCACTGCAACATGAGAGGGGCCTTGTCCTGACCCCTCTCCCTGCAGGCACTGCTCACCTCAGACATCCAGGGATGCAGCCACATCTCACCAACAGGACCCACCACCTTCTCCACCACAGGGGGCTGGGGACAAAGACAGGCTCAGAGACACACTGGGTGCAGTGGGATGTATTGGGAGCCTGGGGGGAGAAATGGGATCCTTGGGGAAGGTGCACTGGGGTATGCTGGGTCAGACTGGGATGGCCGGGAGTGTCATGGCCATGTGAGGGGAGGACCCGACTCAGGCAGAACTCCTGGTACCCACCTGAGCCATCTTCAGGATCCCAACTTCCACTAAATGCAGCTGGAGAGAGACCAGGAGCCCTGGCTGGTCACTGGGATGTCCCCAGTGCCAGCGAGGGATGGGGGGACCAAAGTGTCCCCCAGTTCCCAGACTGGATGCCCTCCAGTCCCCCCGGCCCACTCACCTCCCGCAGATCATTTTGGGTTCCTGCCAAGAGTGCCTGGGCAAGGAGAGCAAAAGTTTAAGCAGGATTGGCCCCTGTGGGGCTGGGGGAGGGACACGGGTGTCCCCAGCCCCCCCAGCCCAGGGCTGCCCCCGTCTGAAGGGGGAAAATCCCTTCTGCTCCCCCCGCTCCCACTGCACCCAGTTTCACCTCCAACCCCTGTGCCTGCAGGGCCCAGGGTGGGGATGGAGACAAGGAGAGCCAGGGGAATTCAGGGCCTGCAGGGAGGGTGGGGGGAGGTTGGGGGGGACCCAAAGATGCTGAACTGGGGGGGACTGGGAAGCCCACGGGACTGGGATTGGGGTGTTGAAGGGGCCCTGTGTGGGATGCAGGGGAGGGGAAAGGAATTCAAGTGTAGGGACATGGGGACTGCAATTGAGAGGCTTGGTGGGGACAGGAGGAGGAGGATGGAGGAGGACAAAAACGAGGGCACTGGGAGATGGTTGGGAGTGGAGAGGGAGGCAAGGAATGGTCTTGGGAGGTACCAGGGCAGTGGCCTGGGTGAAAGGCAAAGGTCTGAGGGGAAAGATGGAAAGAAAAGCTTTGGGAATGATCAGTGGGAGGATGTTTGGGGACCCTGGGTAGGACACAGAGCAGATCCTGGGGAGGAGATGCCTGAGGGGACCAAAAAGGATGGGATGGGAGGTCCAAGGGGTGGGATTTGGGAGCACCATTAAAAGAAACAGGTGGGGGCCCTCCCAGCAATTGACAGTGGACCTCCCTTGTCAGGGATTGCTGAATGGCTTCCTGCTGTTGCATCTTTCATTTCTTATCCAAAATCACCCAAATAGTTTTCAAACAGTGCCTGCCAATGGAGCTTGAAGGCACTCGTTCCATCAAAGCCATACCTGTAATTCAGAGGCATAAATAGAGAATGTAGATTTGTCTCTTAAGGTGCTCTCTCATTTCTACTAGATGTCAATTAGCATCATGTAAAACATGATCATTAAAATTGAAAACTCTTACCCTTCTATTTCCCTTTGAAAAATAATTCTGCTCTTAAAACTGTCACTTCTGTTTGATTGTTTTAAATCCAAATGAATGTGTGTACTAGTGGACACAGACAGGGCTCCCTCACAGAGAAGCCCATGAAGTATGGGCTGGATGAGCAGACAGCAGGCTGGTTGAAATCTGCTGGCCAGGGTGGTGATCAGGAATGCAACATCCAGCTGGAGGCCAGTGATCAGCAATTCCTGGTGAACATCTTCATTGATGATCTGGATGATGGGATATAGTGCTCAAGTTTAATGGAGCTGATGAGTTTACATTCCGACTGCAAGGAACATGTTTTCACATCTGAAGCAGGGGATGGGAAACCAGAGACTCACTGTGAACACCCAATGATTTCCAGAGCCTTTCCAGAGCATTTCATTCAAATCCGGGAATTTTGGATTAAAAAATCACGGTGCTCCTCCATTACTCTGGAAAGGGGACCCTGGTCTGTCAGGAGTGAGGACATTGCTGAATCTGAAAGCTGGAGAAGACAACAAGAAATGTGCGACCCTCCAGAGGATGAAAGCCCTGGATGAAGTTGTCAAGAAGTTCAGACCCAAAGCCTTTCGAGTTTTACGGTTGTGTCTTAACATTTCTTGTAGTTTTTCCCTTGTTTGTCCCCTGAAATTGTTTGATGAAAACTCCCCTTGATGTCTGTATCCTTAGACCCCACTCCCCCATTGGCCAAAGTTTGCTGCATTGCAGTATTTCCTTTTTTGGCCACCCTTTCCCTAAAATGGATAAACCCTACCCCTTTTTCCCTTATCTAGTTACACTTTGCATGCTGGGGTCCCATCTGGGCTGCCAGGAAGAGCTGTGCTTTGGGACCAATTACCTCTGAAGCTGCTCGTATGCCTTCATAGGCTGCTAAGATTTCCTTCTCCTCAGGGGTGGAATTGGCCTCAGAACCTCTGTAGCTTCGGCTCCAGAAACCCAGTGGTCGCCCTCACGTCTCACCAGGCACCTTTGGCCAGAGGCTCCAGGAGGGACCTTTATCTCCAGCTGCAGAGTAGAGCACATTCTTTACCTCTGGTCCTGTCCTGACTGCTCCAACAGCCACGGCATGTGCAATCTCTTGCTTGATCTGCCTGAAAGCTTGTTGTTGTTCAGGACCCCATTGGAAATTGTTCTTTTCACAGGTCACAAAGTAAAGAGGGCTCACCATCTGGCTGTACTCTGGGATGTGCATCCTCCAGAAGCCAATGGCTCCCAGAAAAGCTTGGGTTTCTTGTTTGTGGGTGGAGCCATTGCTACAATCTTGTTGATGACGTCTGTTGGTATCTGGTGTCGTCCATTTGCCATTTCAGCCCTAGGAACTGGATCTCTTGGGCAGGGCCCTTGACCTTACTCTTCGTGATGGCAAAACCGGCCTCGAGGAGAATCTGGATGATCTTCTGTCCTTTCTCGAAAACTTCTTCTGCTGTGTCCCCCACACAATGATGTCATGGATGTACTGGATGTATGGATGGGGGTCACAGCATCTCGGTTCCTCCGATACTGTTGCCTGTGTACAGTTGTCGTGGCCGTTGGCACTTCTTGTCCCCAAAGCTCCAGCGATTCCTTTCGTACAACAAGGGGACCAATGCAGCACCACCTCTCCAATTTTAAGTAGCATTTTCGCTGCCTTCACCACTAGGATCATTGTCGTTGAACAATGTAGGGATGGGTTAGAGCTGATCTTGGAGTCTTTGCTACCAAACCTTGAAGGCCACTATTAAGGAAACTGGCTACTAGGCCGTGGATGTCGAAATTAAGGAAAGGAAGCAATTTGTTCCATCCATCTGAACGGTCCCTTAGAGGATGTCCTGGGACAGGCACAAAACCAGCAAGAACCAGGAAAAAAATTAGTAAAAAGGCCATTGTTATTATTTTTCTTTCTCCTTGTTCCTAAACAAAGCTATGTTTAGATAAACAAAATTCTTCTTGGCAGCTCTCCCGGTAGTGTCCCAAAACAATGGTGGATGTTGACAAAACAAACCTGCTCTTGGCAGCTTTCCCAGACAACGTTCCCACAACAAAACCAAAGGAACCAAAACAATCCCACTTCTGACACCAAAACCATCTGTAGCCGGTTGGAGTTGGCTTCCTGCCAAACCCCACAGACTACAGAAGATTACTACGTGTAAATTTAGGGTAGAACTTAGGTGGGAGGTTCCTGTGCCACAGAGCTCTTTCCCACAGTTTCTCTTGGAAAAGAATGGAGTTCCACAGCTCATTGCTTCCATTTCAATCTTTTTGGCCTTTGACCACTCTGGAAAATCTGTACCAACCTGATGAGCAGAAGTCTTGGGCTTTACCACAGGTGTCTGGGTGGTGTTCTGAGAGCCAGACTTCTGCTCAGTCCCAAACTGATGCCAACATGTCCCAGGCCAGGTGAATCCAGAAGTGGACTTGCAGCCAGAACTCCGCTGACAGCGCTGCTTGGGACTGCAGATCTGCTTCTGTGGCGCTCCAAAAAGAGCTTGGTGTTGGCCACTGCAAGTCTCTCAGTAGCTCTGAAACATTCACAAGCACACACAGAGTCATCTCTGGCAGGAAGGCTTTTGCAAAGTTCCCCTCCACAGCCTTGGCTACTACTCGACTTCTAAAAGCCAAGGGCATGAAGAGCGTCCAAAACAAGCACATCCTTTGATCTGAGCTTGTTCACAGGGCCTGTTTCTAAGAAATCACACCAAGTGCAACGAGCAGCCAGTGTCACCTCCAGAAGAACTCTGGCCTACCCTGGCCTTCTCAAGGAAAGCTCAACCCTCAGACCTGCTGCCAAAACAGAAGCCAAGAAAGAGCCGCCTTATTTTGGATTCACAGAATCCAACTCTCTTCTCCCAGAGGCCTCTCCTTATTCAAACAGGAAAGGGCACAAGATTCATCTTCTCTGTCACCCACAGGATGAGGAGAGGAGAGACTGGCAAAAAGACTGCCTGCTAAAACAACCTCAACTTGAAAAGACACCAATAATGCCACAGTGGTGCTGTTGTGGGGTTACTGCTGGAACTCTAAAGAGAAAGGAAGACAGGTCTGAGGAAGGGAAGGCTCTGAAGGAACTTTCCCCACAAAGATGCCACGTTCTGCTTTCACACCTGACGTTGGCCAGATGTAGAAAAGGGATTTCCAAGGAAAATGCAGGAGGAAAAAGGAGTCTGTTCTTACCAGTCCAAAAAAGCAGGGACTTACCTTTCCAGTTTCTTGGCGAGGCTTTTTCTGGTTTTGGCTTCCACCAGATACAGCTCTTTGTACTTGTCCACTTCTGCCTGGGTGGATTCTTTTTGAAAAGGTCTTTCTGCTTGGTTGCTTTTTGTCCTTCCCAGTGCACGTTCCAGATCTCTAATTCTGTCTTCTAATTGTTTTTTCAGTGAGTCCACATGACTGGCTCTGATTTCTTCTAAGGTGTCCTGGTGGGCTGCCTGTGCCTGAAGGAGACAGTGCACCTTCAACCACCACAAGAAAAAGAGAGCTCTGCCCAGCACAAAATTGCACACACCCACTTTCAAGGGCCCAGCCTTACTCAGAGAGGCGGCTCTGCCTCCTCACTCCCAGCAGCAACCAAGGCAGAACCCAGGAGCTACCAGGGCAAACAATTCTTTGCAGTGGGAAAGAAGCCCAAATGAGCACTCTGCTTCAAAGCTCCTAATGAAGAGACACTGGGTCTGTAGGACAGGGCATGTCCAAAAGGATTCTTCAAAGACAAGAAGAGCTTCCACATCCACCTCCACCCCCTCACCCACACCACTGGAATTTCAGTGACTCCTTTTCTGAGCACTTTCACCCCCTACAAGGACAAAGCAGCACCTGTAGGTCTGGCCATGACAGCTGCAAGTTGCCAAACCCATTCAAGGATGAGCAGTGAGAAGCAGAGCAGCGCACAGAGATCCCCCCAAGCACTGCAAAGTGGGAATCTGCCTTGGGCAGCCTTTGGATTCAGGGACCTGCCAGCACATTCCACACCCATGACAGCACTCCTGCCCAACCAGATTGCCTTCTGCCACTGCCTTCAGCAAAGACAGAAGCTAACCCACAGAATACAGGAGCAAAAGAAAAACACCAAACACCATGGCCACAAGAGAAGTTTAGGTAGTGCCTGTGGACACTGGGGAGAAATTCACTTACTTGCAAAAACTCATTGACTTCCTGGAGTTTTTGTCTTATTTCCTGGTCTGCTTGTTCTTCCACCTCTCTTTTACACTGTTCGAGTTGGCTGCGATCCACCACGTTGGTCTCCAAATGATGGTGGAGTTTTGCCAGCTCTTCTTGCAGCTGGCATTTGTCCATGGCCAGGTTCTCGCACTCCCCACGCAGGGCAGACAGCTCTTCTTGCAAAGCCTGGTTTTTGGCCTCCAGCTGCGTGCACTGTTCACGTTCCCTGTCCAACTGCTGGGAAAGTTCAGCAACCTGCAGACAGAAAGAACAAAAAAGGAGCTCAGCATGGTTTACAGGCAGTGAATTCTGGGAAAACCTCAAAAGGAGGTGCCCAGGGAGACTTTATTCATCATCTGCTGGCTCAGGACTAGACACAAAGTGCAACCAGGCTTTTCTTTTCCAGCAAGAACAGCTTTCCCATCATTTGTCATGGGATTCCTCAGCTTCCCAGCCTTTTGGAGTTCCTCATGCAAAAATGCTCCAAGCTTCTGGACTCCAAAGGAATGACTGCAAAGGCAGGAAGCCATTCTACAGGGATGCCTTCAAACCCAAGCGTGGCTCTGACAGACGCCGCTTTAGCAACGGATCCGAGTGACGAGCGGAGAAGGGATCAGAGGTTCTGTGCCACTGCTGCACAGGCACAGCAGCCTCAACAGCACTGCTGGGAACAGTCCTTCTGGCTCCCCGCCACAGGATGGGCTGAAACAGCTCCCCGTGAGCAAGAAGGGACAGATTTTCCCCTGGGAGGCCCCTGTCCTCCTTGGGCCCTGGGCAGCAACAACACTGAGGAGAAAAGCCAAACCTCAAGTGCCTCCTGCTCAGCTCGTGCCTGAGACAGGGCTCAGGGGCTGATGGTGCCCTGCCAGTGACAGCGCTGTTCCTCCCCTCTCTGCCAGGGCAGCAATTCATCTGGCACACCCAGAGGACGCTGTCACAGCCTCCCTCCAGCTGCAGCCAGGCCTGAGCTGGGCCCCACTGCTCTCAGCCCATGCACGTGATGTCCTGCCAGGACGGCAGACCTGCCCATCCCTCAGGCCCAGCCGGGGGATCTGCACTCTTGGCTGACCCCGCTCACTCTCAGGGGACCTGTTCTGCTCTTCTTGCTCAGGGCCTGTGGGACGGCTCCCTGGCCCCTCAGCTCACGCACCCTGCCAGGCTGGCTGCCACTCCTGGCTTGCCCCTCCTCTGCAGGACAGCCTGGCCTCCATCAGCCCTTACACCTACTGCTTTGCCCTCAACATTTCCATCTTTCCCCAGAAGGAGAACTACCCCGGATTAGTTCGAGTCATCTCCCACTGGAACAGCAGGAGGAGCATTAAGAAAAGCCCATCACATCCAAAATGCAGCCAAGGGAATAAAAACATCCACATGACAAGAAATAGAGGGAAAGCATCTCCCAGCTTTCAAAAGAAGGAACACCACAACCAAAGAGCCCCACCCATAGAGCAGCTCACCTCTTTTTGGAATCTATCAACTTCCTTGACCTTTTCAGAATATCTCTTCTTCATTTCTTCCAGCTGGGACTGACTTCCTTTCTCTTCATTAACCCGGAGTTGCCTCCTCTCTATCCTCAGAAGCTTTTCCAGCCTGCACAGCAAATTAGTCAAGAAACCCATGAAACACAGGAAGAACCAGCCTTTCCCCCACGGTCTCACAGAAACAGCACAGACAGCATCCAAGCCTAGAATGGCTTGGCTTGGCAGGGACCTTAAAGATCATCCAGTTCCAAGCCTCCTGCTCTGGGCAGGGACACCTTCCACCAGACCAGCTTGTTCACAACCCCATCCAACCTGGCCTTGAACACTTCCAGCCATGGGGCATCCACAGCTTCTCTGGGCAACCTGTTGCAGTTCCTCACCACCCGCACAGCAACCAATTTCTTCCCAGGATCAAATCTAAACCTACTCTCTTTCCATTTGAAGCCATTCCCCCTTGTCCTCTCACTACCTGCTCTTTTAAATGCACTCTCTTCATCCTTCTTGTGGGTTCCCTTCTCACCCCAAAAGGCCACAATTAGGTCACCCCAAAGCCTTCCCTTTTCCAGGCTGAAGGGTTGCAATTGTCCCAGCCTTTCCTCCTAGCAGAGGTGCTCCATCTTTCCAAGCACCTTGGTGGCCTCCTCTGGACTCAGTCCAACAGCTGGAGGTCCTTGCTGTGCTGAGGAGCCCAGAGCTGGATGCAGCCCTCCAGCTGGGCTCTCCCAAGGGCAGAGCAGAGGCAGAATGCCCTCCCTCCACCCGCTGGCCACGCTGCCTTGGACGCAGCCCAGGACACAATTGGCTCTCTGGGCTGCGAGCGCACATCGCCGGCTCATGTCCGGCCTCTCCTCCAGCCCAAGGGCTTCTCGGCAGGGCTGCTCTGCCCCTCTTCATCCCCCAGCCTGCACTGATACAGGGGCTGCCCTGAGCCACGGCCAGCAGCTTGCACTGGCTCTTGGTAAACCATCAGCAGATTGCCATGGGCCCACTTCTCCAGCTTGTCCAGGGCCCTCTGGATGGCATCAGCTGTGTCAAACACACCCCTCAGCTTGGTGGCAGCTGCAAATTTGCTGAGGGTGCACTCCAGCCCTTCCTCTGGATCATTAGTGAAGACATTAAAGAACACTGGGCCCAGTCCAGACCCCTGAGGGACACCACTCGGCACTGATGGCCCTCAGCACTCTGAGCCATTGATCACCACCTCTGCATGGCACTGTTCACCCAATTTCTTATCCATCTAACAGTCCACACATCCAATCCATCTCTCTCCACTTTGGAGAGAAGGATGTTGTGGGGGACTGTGTCAAAGGCTTCCCAGAATGACAGGGAGATGACATGGGTAGCCCTTGTCCACTGAGGCAGTCACTCCATCTTAGAAGGCCACCAGGTCGGTCAAGCAGCACTTGCCCTTGGCGAAGCTGTGCTGGTGCTTCCAATCACCTCCCTGTCATCCACGTGCCTTGACAGAGCTTCTAGAAGGATCTTTTCCATCACCTCCCCAGGCACAGAGGGCAGGCTGACAGGTTGGCAGTTCCCAGGGCCCTCCTTTCTACCCCTTTCAAAGGTGGGCACAGTGGGGTTCCCTTTTTCCCCTCACCTGGGACTTCCCCTGACTGCCACGACTTTTCAAATATCAAGGAGAGGGTCTTGGCAACTCCATCAGACCCTGGTGGCCAATGGAGGGCAATAATGCTGGCCAGATGGAGAAGATGGATTTCCAAGGAAAATGCAGGAAGAAAAAGGAGTCTCTTATTACCACTCCAAACAAGCATGGACTTACCTTTCCAGTTTCTTGGCAAGGCATCTTCTGGTTTTCACTTCCTCCACATACAGCTCTTTGTACATTTCCATCCCTCCCTGTGTTGCTTCTTTACGAGAAGCACTCTCTTGTTGGGTGTTTTTGACCCTCTCCAATTCACTTTCCAGATTTTTAATTCTTTCTTCCAACTGGATTCTCATGGATTCACAATGAATGTCTCCAGTTTGTCCTTGTGGGGCCTGGTGGGCTACCTGTGCCTGAAGGAGACAGTGCACCTTCAACCACCACAAGAAAAAGAGAGCTCTGCCCAGCACAAAATTGCACACACCCAGTTCCAAGGGCCCAGCCTTACTCAGAGAGGCGGCTCTGCCTCCTCACTCCCAGCAGCAATCAAGGCACAACCCAGGAGCTACCAGGGCAAACAATTCTTTGCAGTGGGAAAGAAGCCCAAATGAGCACTCTGCTTCAAAGCTCCTAATGAAGAGCCTGTGGACACTGGGGAGAAATTCACTTACCTGCAAAACGAGGCTGACCTCTTGTAGCTTTGGACTTCTTTCCTGGTCAGCTCCTTCTGCCACCTCTCCTGTACACTGTTCTCTTTGGCTGCCATCCAGCACCAAAGTCTCCAAATGGTGGTGGAGTTTTGTCACCTCTTCTTGCAGCTGACATTTGCTCTTCTCCAGTTGTTCACACTTCTCAAGCAGAGCGGACAGCTCTTCTTGCAAAGCCTGGTTTAGGGCCTCGAGCTGCATGCCTGTTCCAGGCTCCATGTCCAGCTGCTGGGAAAGTTCACCACCCTGTGCACAGAAAAAAAAAAGAAAAGAAAACTCAGCATGGTCTAAAGGCAGTGAATTCTGGGAAAACCTCTCAAGGGGGTGGCCATGGCAACTGTATTTATCATCTACTGGAAACGAGCCTAGGAAACACTTGAAAGATTCCCCAACAGAAAGAAGAAACTTTACACCGACTTAAGAATTTGGGAGACACTTCTGGCAGCAATACTTCTGGGTCCCTTGGAGCTCATGATGAAACTCCTCATTTAGAATCTAAGAATTCCTCCAGTGTCCAGCACACCAAATACCCTCAGGGCTTTTGTAGCAGCTGGGGAAAGGACCAGGCTGCTTTCTGAGCAGCCTCTGCTGAGGAGAAGGCAGAAACTGAGCTCCCCAGGCTCTCCAGGAAAACTTCATCTGGCAATTGCCCCACAGAAATAGGCAACTAGGCTCAAGAGTCACAAAAAGGCAAATTTAGCACCAGCTTACTGAGGCAGAGGCTTGCAGGGCTCTCGGAAGGGCTTCAACGCTCTCGCTTGGCTGCTGGACAGTGGCTTCCAATCTGCTGTTCTCACTGGCAAAGCTTAAGAAGAAATACAGCTCTTATTACCATAAAATCCAATGCCAGACAAACTGTGCTGAGGAACAGAAGCCACAGCAGAAGTGTCCTTCAAAATCCCACTGACTCTCCCCCTGTTTCCACCCAATCCCCCAAAGCCACAGACCCCTCGCTTCACTGGGTTACTCTCTTACTCTTGCGCGTCTTCTTCCAGGAGGTCCTGCAGTTCCTGGGAGGAAGTTATTGCCTCTCTTTTCTTGGCATCCAAGGCAGTCTTCAAGTCAGGAACACAATGCTCAGACTGAAGATGCTTTTCTTCCTCCTCCTGCAGCTGTAAAACCACGGGAAGAATCCACAGTTGTCAGGGGAGCTTTTCCAGAGAGGAGCCAGCTGCTGCTGAAGAACTCAGGTGCTGCATGTCTGTGTGCATCCCCTCTGCCCAAAGAACTGCAACCCATTCAAGTCCCTTCAAAGCTTCACTTCTACTCCCCAATGAACACAATGAACACTGTTTTGTCCGTTTTCAGGATGGAGAGGAAGCAACAGGCACCCCCAGGTTTCTCCCTGTGGGGACAGGCTTTCCATACCTCCGCGTCAGCCCTGTCCAGCTCCTCCTGCAAGCACAGATTATCTTCCTCCAGGTGAGCCCCATGGCTTCCAGGAACCACAAGAGCACTCCTAAAGCATGCAACATTTCATCGGAAACATGTCTGACCCTGCACCATTTTTCCCCTGCTTGCTCCCAAAACAGCTCTTCCCCCCTTTCCTACAAGCTCCGGGAAAGCAAAGCCAAGTCCATGGAAGCACTGGAGAATTTCTCTTCCAAGGGGCCTCCCTAAAGCAGCCTCAACTACAAGCTCAGGCCATGCTGTTCAGGGCTCCTTGCACTGCTCTTCAAAGTCCCCCCGATGTGGCTGCACAAACTCCCAGGGCAAGCCCTTCGACCCCCTGACCATCTCCATGGCAGGAAGTTTTCTCCTTCTGTGCTCGGAGCCCCTCGTGTCCCCTGGGACAGTGTTGCTTCTCTTTCCCCCAACGCTTCCCTTCAGAGCACTGAACGCCCCAACTCTGCCGTGCCTCAAACCCCCCTGGCCTGCAGAGCAGCCCCGCTGCTGAGCTACTGGCAAGTTTCCCCGGGGCTCTGGCTCTGGGTGTGGGGAGGGCACCACAGACAAGGCTTTCTTGCAGACCTCAGCGGGCAAAGGACAAGAGCCCCTGAGGTACGAGAGCAGCCAAGGGCAGACCTGCATTTACCAGTCCCACGGGGAACTGCTTCCACGGGGCTGCTCCTTCTTTTTCCCAGCTCATTGCCACGCCCCCGTCTGGGTCACACTTGCAGACTACCCAGAACACCCGGGGGCTGTTTTGACAAAGCCCTCACCTTTCCCCCTGGCCTTGAGCAGGCCTGTCAGCTGCTTTGTTCACAAGGCACTCCAGAATCTCCTTGTGCTGTTGCAAGGCTGCAAGTTTCAAGGGGGTAAATCCCCACTAAAAGGAGAAAGAATCCCCATTAGAAAGACACAGACAAGCTCTGCAGCTGTTGGAAAGAGCAGCTTTAGCCACGTGCCAAGGTTACCTGGTTCTGAGCATCACTCTTGGCATGATGCTCCAGTAACAGCCCTGCTACAGCTGTGTTTTTAGAGAGCACAGCCAGGTGAAGGGCAGTGTTGCCGTCAGCGTCTGCCAGATTGGGGTCGGCACCGTGTTCCAGCAGAACAGCAACACATTCTTCCTGCTCCTGCTGGACTGCCTGGCAACAACACACCAAAAGGGAAAGACTTTTAACTTTTCATCCCCCTCTGTCACAACTCCCTCAGCCCCTGAGTGCTGCCATAGAAGACCATCTGCAAAGATCAGCTAACAGAGGCTGTGCTGTGCCCATTGCAATAGGTGTGTTTCTATGGCCCTGCCCTGCAAGGAATCCTGCCAGACACCTCCCCTTTAACACCCCAGCACTGAGCCCCACCTCCAAGCTCAGAAGGCATTCCACACACCTTCATCAGGGCTGTTCTCTTGAAGTTGTCAGTGAGGTTGGGCTGGCTGTTCTTTCTTAGCAGATATCTGACGACATCTGCATGGCCATTGGCTGAAGCCAGATGTAGAGGTGTCCTAAAAATTAAACAGACACTCTTAACCCAGACAGACAAAGGACGAGCCCAAGCTGTGTCTCTACCCAGCCCCCTGGGGACCCTGCCCGGACTCTGCTCCTCCTGCTGCTGCTGCTGCAACCCTGCCCTGATGAGCCAGAGGGCAGAAGAGAACAGGTGAGGGCTGAGCAGCTGCAGAACAGCCCTGCAGAGAGAGCACGGCCAAGGGGCAGGTGGGCAACACGCGTTTGCAGCAGCGCTGGAGCCCGGCCGGCAGCTCCGAGCAGTGAAAAGCTCAAGAGTTCCCTGTCCCAGCTGACAGGGCAAATGTCACTTTTCAAGCCTTGTCCCTAAGAGAGGGCTGCCGAGGACTACTGCAGCTTGGCTCAGGAGCAGCCAAGGTGTGCCATCAGCGTGGCCCAGAACTCACCGCATCTCCTGGTCTGGCCTGTCGATGCCGACTACCTTGACGTACCAGCGCCAGCGCCTCAGCCAGCCCAGGTCACCGCGGGCGGCCGCGCGGTGCAGCCTGCCCAGCCCCTGCTCCCGGAGCTGGGAGGCGCTGCTGGAGCTGGTGGCAGCCCAGGGCTGCCCACTGGGGCTGCTGGAGGGCGACTGCCGTCGCTTCTTGCTCAGAAGCCACGGCATGGCCCTGCTTGGAGCTCCCAGCAGCAGGAAGGGCAAGAAGGCCCCGGCGGGCTGCCGGGAGCCAAGTGGGGATGAGGAATGGGACGGGGCGAGGTTTAGGGGGAGGGTGACAAAGGGGACGAGAATAAGGACGGGCACAGGGTAGAAAGCACAAGGCAGACGAGGTCGCCCTGCGCAGTGGTCGTGGCCTGCAGCTGCCAAGACGGCGATGCAGGCGCGCAATGCTCCCCGAGCGGGATGTGCTGCTGCTCCCCGAGAGGCTACAGCAGCTCTGGGCGCCGGCTGCGGGCACCAACAAAGCCGTGCCCGACTGGCGCCTGTGGCGTCACAATGGCTGGTGGAAGGCTCAGCACGTCAGCGTGGGGTGTGACAGAGGCCACGGGGCAGGGTGGGGCCGGGCGGGGCAGGGCAGGGCGGGGCAGGTGTGAGGGCGGCCCTGCTGGGCCTTGTGGGAAGGAGGCGGCCTGGGCCTTGTGAGGGCGGCCGGCGGGAGTGGGCACTGCCCCGCCTCAGGGCGCCCCGGGGCAGGGCCCGGGACGCTCCCACCGGGCCGCAGGCTGCGGTAGGCGCTGGAGCAGCTCCCGCATCACCCGCTCTGGCTTTTTGCTTCAGCCTGGAGCCGGGCTGCCTCTGGACACACTGCCATCAAATGAGGCTCAGGACGAAGTGGGGCCACCACAGCTCTCAAGAAATGCCCACCCAGCGCTCCAAGCCTTCCATGCCAGAGTTCCAGGACAATTCCCCAACTCCTTTGTCTTGTCCCTCTTGAAGAGCAGACACCTCACCCCCCTTCCCCTCACAACTGCTCTCTCCTGCTGCTTTGCCAGATGCCAACAGTGAATTTCTGCTCTGCTCCTCCACCAGCCAACGGGCAGCACACAGCAGGGCAGGAAGAAACTTTCAAACACATCTTGTCCCACTTTGCCCCAATGACAACACCAAGTGAAGGCCCACAAGTTCTGCACCAGCTTTCTCAGGGGAGGGACGCTACAATGGACCACAAACAGGCTGAAGAAATTTCCCTTTTTCTTTGTGGATGTATCAGGGTTGTATTAGATGCTGATACTTTTGGTCTGTTTTTGGCCCAGCCACCTGGGACAGTCTCTCCTTTTCCTGCCAAGTTAGGAGAAAACAAGCACTGAGAAACGGGAACTTGGTCCTTGAAGGAGGCGTTTTGTACAAACTACAATTAATTGGTGTCTTCTTATTGGCTGATGGCCTTCCAAGGGCATTTGAAGAAGAAAGAGGAGGGTGATGAAGTATGGCCCCAGACTCATTTAGAAAAGACCCCCTGAAGTACAGTGTGCAAGTGTGGGGGGAATTCCAAAGGACACACGCGTGCGCAGAAGGGGCACCACTTCCAGAACGCTGGCAGGGACTGAAGGCCTCTGGCTGGGTGGTGCTGGCCACACCTGCCCAGGCAGACCTCACCAATTAATTGGGTAAAAAGCTGATGGCTCGTGCTCAGCAGACACAAGCTTCACCTGAAAGGACAACGTTGCCTGTTGCGGGGACGCTGCGACCTTGTAAGCCTGCCGACTGTCCCAGAGTGCAGCTTCTGCTCTGGGCAATTCTGGGCATTCTGGGGAGGTGAGATAACTTCAGAAGCAACACCTGGGGGACTGGGGGAGTTGTACTGAGGGCTTATTTTTCTCCTCCTTCCTCTCTCTTGTTTTTTTTCGTTTTGTTGGCCACCTCTTGATAATAAATATTGGTTTGGTTGAGTTTTCAACAGTGGATGGTTTCAGTTTCAGCATCCTTCCAAACTCTCCCTGATACAACTGCTAAGAAATTAATTAAAAAACAAAACATAACAAAAGAGCCCCCCCCAACTACAGGAGAACTGTTCCATATTCAGTAGTACCTGCACAGATAGGACCCCAGCTGGCAATAAAGCAGGATTCATTGGGTCCAAAAAAGAAATAGAAGGAAGTCAGGACATAACCTATAAGGTCTGAAGAAAGGAAACCCTCATCAGTCATAGAATCCTAGAATAAATAAATCTTCTCCAGAAATGGGACTACCCAAAACTTTCTCAGTTAGAATAGAGCTTTGCCCAAAAGCTGGCAACCTAACCCCAGAATAGCTCTGGGTATAATAAGAGACAGGGTGCTGAGAGTGTTCCAGCAGGTGAGGGAAACAAGGGGCAGCAAATGAAGTTAAGAAGTGACAGTCCCCAGCTCCGGGAAGTCTGAATTTTTAACTGGACATCAGCTTCCCATTGTCACTGTTATGTGCTATCTATGCATCAATAGGAGGTTTTGTGAGGGTGGTTTCCAGAGGAAGATCCAAATGAGCTGACACTTAAGGGACCAAAGAGCCAAAGAGCCTCTGTTCCCTGCACAGTGGAGCTGCTGGTGCAGCCTCAGCAGCCCAGGCAGAGGTGGAAGGAAACAGCTTGCAACTAAAGCTGCAGAAATGAACAACTTCCATGAGTTGCCACCAGAGCAATGGGACATTTGGGATGGCTTCATCCTGGAAAGGAGACCTTCCCTATTTCTGTGGGCAAAGAACATACAGGACAGGAAAAAATAGCACTGTAGTTCCATTACAGTGTCAAACCACCAGATAATGGAAGCCACGAGCTTGTCCCGTGGTGCTTGTTCAGGGGTGACAGATGATGTGACAGCAGCTGTGAGTGACATCTGGGTGGCTCTGGCCCGCTCCTGCTCCCACTGTGCCCTGTCCAAGCTCCAGAGCCACCTGAAGGCCACAGGGAAGGGCCCTGGTGAGGCTGTGCTCCTCACCTTGGGCAAAGTGGCCGCAGCTCCGGCACGGCACTCTCGGCCCCCTGGTCTGGGCAGGGGTCTGCGGTCATGGGGAGGTCCCTCCCCTTTCCCAAAAGCTCCCTGTTGGACTGGGGGTACGAAGTTGCTGTGCCTCCTTGCTCTGAGCCAGGGCCAGCCGGCTGCTCTGCCTTACCAGCCCAATCCCAGTTCCTGCAGGGTGGGAACCCGCTGGGAAAAACCTGCAGGGTCTCTGCCCCCCTCTGTCCTCCTCATTTGCCTCAAGGGCTCCTCTGGGTCCCCCTTAGGAAGACAGCTCTCCCCACACCCCTGGCTCATCCCTCATGGCCCAGCAGCCCCAGCCTTGCCAGGGAACAGCCCCAGCCTCCTGTGTCTCTCCCTGCTCCTCTCAGTGCCTGTCTCTGCCTTCTCCGCAGCCCCCGGTGCATCCCCTTCCTGGGAACGCCGCTCCCGCCCTGCTGTGCCCAGTCGGGTGTGGAGGGGCCGGATCCTGTGCCCGTCTGCAGTGCTGAGTGTCGGCTCCTTGGCCGGGATCCCGGGGATGGGGCTGGAGTGACCTTGGATGCCTCCCTGTGATCTCAGAGGGAACATGGGGAGTGTCAGCCTGCTGCAAGGTCAGGCTTTGGAGATCCCCAACTGCTGTGAGTGAGCAGGAGGAGCGGGGGAAGCCTGGGAGGTTTCTGTGGGCAGGATGTGGCAGTGCTGCATGTGGAGGAGCTGCAGGGTCCCTTCCCCAGTGCTGCACACAGGAACTCCTGGGTCCCCTCCCATGGCTTTGTTCCCTGGCTTTGCTTTAGGGTTAAAAGGGTGAGTACATGAGAGGGGAAGTGCAGGGGTGCAGTGGAAGAGGCTGGAGAGGAACAGCCACTTAGGAGGAAAAGGTGCAATGGGGAGGAGGAGAGAAACAGGCAGGGGTTTGAATCCAGATACCTCAGGGCACAGGCTGAGCTTGGATCCAGAGCTGGTCCTGGGCTGAGCCTGGGACTGCCCAGAAAGCTTGGCTTGGGGGAGGGTGCAAGGAACCTTCCTCACTGCAGACTCTCGAGTGCTCCCTTTTCTCTTCTCCTGGCACAGTTGTGAAACAATGGTCCAAATATGTCACCCAGGAGCAACACCCCTTCCCTGGCAGCCGGGAAGTGCAGCTCTGTGAAGACATTTACCCCCTCTTCCATTATGTGCTGGTCAATTGGCTGGGCTGCCAGGAGGAGAGGAGAGAGCTGCTGCTTCCCACGCCTTGGGCCACAGCTGGGATGGCCACGTCCGTGGGTCCATCTGTGCCTGGTGGCACGTGAGGAGAGGGGGGCTGGGAAGGGCCGTCTGGGTGACAAAGCACCCCAAGCCAGGAGCCTGCCAGCACCGTGCCCGAGGCTGGGGGCTCCCTGGAGGGACACAGCCCAGTCCTGGGCCCCTTCTGCAGGGAGGCCTGGGGGGCCAGCATGGGGAAATGCTGCTTTCTCTGCTCTCCAGGGAGCCCTTCTCCTGCAGGCCAGAAGGCAAAGGGAAACCCCTCCCAGCAGGGAGGACAGACCGACCTTCAGCCCTCCCAGCAGAGCCTCTTCTTTCCCTTTCCAGGACAAGCAGCACGTCCTCAGGGCTGGCACTGCCATGACACAGCTCCTTCTGCACGAGGAGCAGCACTGAGAGCAGCCCTGGGAGCAGCTCCTCTGGCTCCAAGACCAGGAGGGCCGAGACACCCCCAGGTCGCTGTCACGGGTGGGAGTGGAAGGCTCAGACAACATTTATTACAGAAGCCCTGCTGGGGAGTCACAAGGGGCACAAAGGACCCCCTTGCTTTCTAAAGTCCTTCTCAGAGAGGAGTCTCGGTGTGCCTGGATCCAATCTTAGCCTCGGATCATGTCAATGGTTTAAATCTGAGGAATTACAGAGGTGGGATTGAACCACTTCTGTCCTGCAGGTTTGAATGATGACAAAGTGAGACTATTTCTATAAAATGAATCATTTATTGATACAAATGATCAGACAAATCAACAGGTGAACAGAGAGAAGATCTTAATCATATTTACTACACAATATAAAGGCTAAGACTACTACTAGCACAGGGTAGGATAGGATAGTGCACTCTATTGAAGCAGTTACTGAAGCAATTATACTCAAGGTAGCAGAAGGGAAATAATCATTAAGTAGAGATTGGATGTAACTCACCCATACCAACGCTTGTGGGGAGAACTCTTTTGCTCAACCTCAAGGAGTATCCTTGGGGGGCCCCCAGCCCAAGGGAGGAATCTCCACACATACACCCCAAGAAGGGCTATGTTTGAAGAACCTGACTGCAGAGAAGTGGACTGGACTTTTATAGTATAAAGTGATTGACTGCTAGTCACAAATTTACAGGCCAGCCACCAGCTTATCTGCCACACCCAACTTCAAAAAGCAGGATGTGTTTGGAGTTTGGTGAACCAGGCTGGTTTTAGCCTCATTCAACACCAAACCCCACCACCGTGGCACCACCAGAACTCACCACAGCCAGCTTGCATGAGAGCCTGCACTGTGGGTATTTTCTGATGGGCTTCTGGGCCTTCTCGGGGTAGGCCCCCCTGCCACAGCCCCCCCTGACTACAGTCAGTCATCTTTACCTCATGAAGTGGTAGTGCAGGTACCTCTTGCCTCCATGCTATAAAAGTGTCCGCTGCAGATGTGAACCTTATGGCTGAGTATGGTGAGATACATCAATCTCCTAAGTTTTACTGCCTTACTTGAACTCCTGGACTTTAAAAGGGGCCTAGATCCCATTCCCATTTCTTGGGATGGCACATGTGTGAGCAGTTGTTTCCTTTCCCCCAGGCTGCCACAGGGGGAATTTTTGCTGAGATGCAGGAAGGAGGAGGTTCCCCAGATCTGCCTCACCACCTGCCTGGAATGAGCTCTTTCCTCTTGCAGATTCCTCCCTTCTGGGCTCATCTCAAGTTCTCACCGTCTGCACAGGGGGGATTTTTTGTCCAGTGGTTCTCTTACAGCAAGTTCCTTCTGTGGCTTTGACAGGGTTTGGAGACAGGCAACTGCACTGAAGTCCTTACCCCACCCCATGGCTCAAACACTCTCTGCCAGGGACTTTTCCTCAGTTCACGGGTTTTCCATCAGGGTGATGTGCACGTAGACAAGACAGAGCAGAAAAGACACAAACAGCAGAAACAACAACAAGAGTAATCATACCACAGACATCAGCTGTTCCAATCATGAAAAATGTAAATCCAATTGCAACCATCAACCCAACCCTCATCAGCCACTGCTCCCACCCCGCCAGTCCCAAGGATTAGAACATGGACATCAGCCAGGAACTGGGGCCAGTTCCTTGAAGCCAGTCCTTGGGTTGGAGTGATTGCAAAAGTTCTGAGGTTGGATCAGCCACTGCTTTCGTTTTGGTTCAGGTTTTTCCAGTTGATGCCGTTACATTGTGAATGGCAATACAACATTCAGGAAGATTTAACATTCCACACACCCCTTGTTCCTTTAACAGTAACATCTCTAACACCAACCCATTTTGTAAAGCCAGTTTTGACACCTGCTGGACTCCCAAGTTCAGCTCTCTGAACACACACCTGGCCCAATTACTGAGGGCATGCACCTGCCCTGGGGTACTTTCCAAGGCCCACTGGTGGTGTGTTAGAACTAGAGGAGGTGTAAAAAATACCCAAAGATGAAAATCTATCCTTTGCCTGACTGTATAATAATCTGGGGCACGTGTGTCAGTGATCCAGTCTCAGCTTTGTTCAGGACAACTCAGTTCCTGCCCTGTCCTTCCTGCCCACGGGTCAGGAGAGACACGATTTGGGCAAAGGGATGGCAGCACTACCCCCCACCTCAGAGCAGAGTGATGAGTCAGGAACACCCCCAAGCTGACCCAAGTGGGGCACCAGAGTTGCTTGTCTTGCAAGTCCAGGGGTCTCTCAAGTACATTTGGGGCTTGAAATGAGTCCCAGAATTCCACAGCAAGTACTGATTTTTCAATCCCATCGAGGGGGATCCCAAACAAACACACCTCACGTATAAGACACGTATTTTTCAGCCAAGACTCAAAGGGCATCTCCAGGTCTCCCAGTAAATTGGTTCCCTTTGCACACCAGAACAAGTGTGACTGGGTTTGTAAGGAGGTGTGTTCATATAGTTCAGAGGCTTTAAAACAGGGTTCTCTCTTGGCCACATCCACATCGAGTTGGAAGAATTTCTAGGCAACGTTCCTGCCCCACTGGGTAATTCTACACACCATGAAAAATTAACTTTTGGCATACAAAGTCCTCATACAAAATATAAAAGAGTGTTCATATAAGCACATCTTTACATCAGGCCTATGCTCCATTCTCAGGGGACAGAGCACAGGGGAGAGCTCTGTCGTGATTTAGTCCTGACACAAAACAAAAAGCTGTGGCTTTACTGGTGGTGGGATCATAAATGAAATTAATTCCCTTTCAAATTTAACTGTATTATCCCCAGGTGCTTTTCCTTTTTTATTTTTTTAATTCTAGTGGGCAAATTCCCCTCATCACATTCCTTTACAATTGCTGCTACAGTAAATTGCACCCAAAGTTTAGAAGCATGTGGGGTGCACAGTGGACTAGAGTTACCATACTGATTAGCAAAAATGAAAGAAGAGATGCAAAGTAAAAAACCTGCTTAGGACACAGGGTAGGAAACCCAACAGTACATCAGACACGTTCAAGTGAGAATACAAGTGTTTCCAAAACTGGTTACAGGTCTTGGGAGCTGGTAAAAGACCTTCCTGTATTTTATCCATGTCCCCTCTGCAGTCCGTGGCCGTCCCTCCTTCTGGTTTAGGAAGGGGGACTCAACCATTCCCATGTAATGTTTTCTTTTGTTTTGTTAAGATTATTTAGTTCACTCATTAACATCTCTGAAAAATTTAGCCAAATCATAATAAATCTAAATCCTTCTGAAGCAGAATGGGAAGGTTAATACATATTTATAGAATTCCAAATAGGCATAAATTCTTGTACCAACTCCCAGGCTAAATTTGATTGAGTTTTCTGAGACAAACTTATACGTCCATAAGACAAAAACTTTCCCCACCCCATTCTTTTTAGTAAAAAGACAAAATAAACTTAGCAAAAATCAAACTGGCAATACACAGAATGGTTTGTCCTATAAAATCCTCCTAATATTTTTAGTTCTCAACAAGTTGCTTGCCATGGAAACACAAACAAATCACAAACATTAATAAACTGACAGCACAAGCAATTATGGGGCAGTTAAAAGTTCCATCGGTTTCAGGCAGCTGGGTCTCACCTGTCAGCAGGTTCCTAGGAAAAGAAAAGGGAAAATTTGGCCTAATATAGACCAATCCTGAAAAAGAAGAAAGAATGTCTTGTCTGGCAGGATGCTACTCAAGCAGCAAGTAACCAAAGTTAAAAGGGCCTAAGGGAAAAATGATTATCCCATCTTGGCTGGCTGTGAGCCTTCTCGGGGAAATCCGCTGGCAGCTGCCCTGCTTGCAACTCCTTCCTCTCATCTTCAGTGGGGGCAGTGCTGGCATTCCTGGAAAGAGAAAACAACACAACCTTCCCCTATTTTTCAGGGGGGTCCCCTCTGGTTGGCAGAGCAGCTGTTAAAGGCCAAGCATTGGTATTCAACTGTCTGTAATAAACTGCCCAGGGAGGAGAATTAGGAGGGAAGGCTGAGACCACTCCTCCAGGGCTGAAGCACGGGTGTGCTGCTACTGTGGCTCCTGGGTTTGCAACATTTAATGCTGCAGCTGTCAGTGGAGCCAAATTAGCTGTAACTTCAGAAATTCTATTTGGTATTGCAGCAAACCCCAGCACTGTGAGAGCACAGTCCCTGTGTTTCCTTTAGGGTTAAGATTACCAGATTTCCACTTTTCAACCAGGAGCCATAAAGTCACCTCAGCAGTTTGGCAGATCCCACTTACTCTGTTTACTGCAGTGATTTTAACTCTTTGCTACCCGGGAAGCACACCTGGCCTCTCAGCATCCCACTGCTTTAATGCTGACCAGATTTCAATCTCACCTCATTTATGGCCAGACCTTCACATCTCCATAGCCGTGCCTGGCACCATTTTAGTAGCAGTTTGCTGACCCTGACAATCGTTTGTGGTTTCAGTTTTAATTAAGGGTCGTAATGTTACTTCCTCGTCATCAGCTGTCAATGCAAACGTTAGGTTTTGCTCTTTATCAGAATAACACTCATTCACCATCTCCCAAACTCCTCCACTGAACACAGAAGGTCTGAGTCACAGGTTCTACATCCTGCAATTCTTCCCTGGGATTCTCTCTCATGTGCATTCCAAAGCTCTGGGGGAAGCTTTCCAACACGGTGCTCACCAGCAGCAGCCCCTCCACCTGCATCTCTTCTTCCTTCTCCTCATTTAACTGAAAGTACAATTCCTTCACCAGATCTTCTAAAGAACGTATTATTTCATGTTCAGATTTCTGAGTGACCAATCACTCATTATCCCAATTTACTCGTGCCAGCTCCACCCCAGGGTGGACCCTCTGGGTCTGGAGGGTTCCCGCTCTGCCCGGTGGGGACACATCAGCTCCACGGTTCAGGTGGGGGAGGGTCCCCAGAGGGGACCTTGGCCAGGGCTCAGCACCAGGCTCGGAACTGGTGCGGACCAGGGCAATCCGACTGTTTAATCAAAGCCAAGCATCGCCAAGGCCCACGGTGGGGGCTGACGCGCTGGGATTTCTGCCCAGAGCTCTCCATGGCAAAGGGAAGAAATTCAGTGAAGTGCAGGTAAACGGCGGGAGTAACTATCGCTCTCCTAAGGTGGAGCAGAGTTACTGACTGGGCTCAGCCGCAGTGGTCGCACCTCCTCGTGGTCCCGCTGGATGCCCTTTACAGGTAACTAAGTCGGCCTCGGCCCCATTTCGGAGGAGGGGTTAAAGCCTCTCTCTCCCTGTCGTCTGGAGTCACTGCCCAGCGAGAGTAATCAAATGAAAGTGATACAAATTTTTGATAATAACTTACAGAAGTTATTTACCCAGAACCTTGCCCACGGGCTCAAGTTGGGCACAGGTTGACAGATATTGAGGGGTACTGTTAACCTTGTCATCTCTCACTTGGATGGACAAACTACATAAACTGACAAAATGGGCTGGTTGATGAGGCTTATGCATGTACCAACAGCCACTCAAACTGATCCTAATGATTGGAAACCTTTTGTAGCCAAATCAGATGAAACATCAAGTCCCTTAGTAACAACATCAGATGAAACTGAATTGCAACAGTTAAGAGTTCTCTAGCTCAAAGGAGATAGAGAACTGGCAGGCCACTCAATCTTTAATACAAGGGGATAAACTGGATTTACTTCCAGAAGTTTACGAGTCATTTACACCAGACTCAGTCAGAGAAAATAAAAACAATCTCTCTGACACTGAAAATGAAAACAATGGAGATGAGGAGGACTGTTGGAGGATGTTATAAGTAAACCAAGGAAATTTGCTGTTCAAGAAATGGGTTAATTAAGTTGTTATGTTATTAAAAGTTATGAGTAGAGTGATTATGGAATCCTTAACCATAAATTTGACTATTGCAGAACACAACGCAGAGTAATTCAGTGTTTTTGAAGTTGTTTGTTACAGGCATATTGATATGGACTAATGTAAAGGGGCAAGCCATGAGGAGTCATGAGGAGTCTTGTGACTAGATGACATCACCCTATGGAAAGTTCCAGAACCACGACCTCATAGAGACTAATAACTTTAACCTCATTGGTGGAAGCCCCTCAGCAACGGCCGACTCCCGGGATTAGAAGGACCAACCACAGATCTGCCCGCGAAAGAGGAACCAAACAGGGAGCAGCTTGCGAACCCCCAACCAATGGACTATTGACATGACTCAGGGGGGTGGTGTCAACCAAGGGTATAATTGCTGCTGTTTCGGTTCCCCATTTTGCTGACTGTGGTGGAGCAAGGGTCTCCCCGGTCGCCCGGCTGGCCGCTTTTGCTTGTTAGCATTAATAAACCTTTTTACCTTGCAATCGAAATTATAGCCTCATTTTATCTATATCAGAGGAGAAGAGACGGAGTGGCAAAAATATGAAGCTTGGAGAAAGATTTATGACCCATAAATGGACATTTTTATACGGGATTGGACACTGTTATACTGGATGTGACATTCCCCGAACTTGACAGTTTTACCCCACTTTCCCCCAGTTTATTGTTATATTGTTATATGATTGTGCATACTCCCAGTTGTTGTTTTTAAAATTATCCTCCATATTGTCTCCTTCTTCCCCTCACAGTTTTCCCGCCTTAACCCTGTTTTCCCGCTCCTCTGCCTGCCATTGGCTGATGTTTGGTGCAGTGCAGAGGCAGCTGCCATTGGCCCATTTCCCCAGTTACACCCTAAACTCCTCCCCTCCTTACCCAGTTACCCAATCACATTCATCCCTGAGTTGTCAGTCCTATGCTCCTCCCTAGCCCAGACTCCACCCCTAAACCTACCCTATATAAGTTACTGTTTCCCTAATAAAGTTTGGCATTGCTCCTCAACCTCTACTGTGTCAAGACCCTGATTTGCAGTGCCCGATCCTATTCCTTTTCCCGTGGGTTGTGGCAAGTGGCGCCCAACGTGGGGCACAGTAGAAGTCTCCTGTATCAGGAGAACTCCTGTGCTGCTGCTGGGCTCAGACGACTCCAGGAGCGGAGCTCGTCCCGCCGACCCTCCTCTGCATAGCTGACGGCTGTGGACTTCCATCGAGTCGCACGGGTCGCACGCCTGGAAAGGTGAGCTGCAGGGGACATTCCTAACACCCTCACCCAACACCTCATCTCCGTAATCAAAACTAAAAAGGGAGGAATAACATCCGGAAGTGTGGTGAGAAACCCGATTAACATCATGGGGCTCACACTTCCCACCTCCCAGAAATTTGTCTACCGCCGCCTCAAAGACTTTGTGATAGAGCACGGTCACCCGCTGGATAAGAAATCAGCGAAAGCCCTCGCCAGATGGCTTGACCGTCATGGTCACCAAGTTAATGACAACACGACATTTGATAAGTGGCAAGCCATCGGATTCCAGCTATGGCGAGAGAGCGGCAAGGGTGACCGGCTTGCTAAGGAGGCGCTGATAGCCTGGAGGCTTGTTCTGATGGTGCTTCAGCACCAGATGATGAACAAGAACATCAGCAATAACAACCAAGGCGCTGAATCCTCCAAGTTAATAGAAGAGAACAAACCAGACACGGACAAGGACACTAAAAATACTGACACGGACACTCTTCACTCGGATAAGGACACCGCAAGTTTCCACCAAAATGGCGGGAGGGAAAAGAAGGACATCGGCTCCAACGCACAAAATGGCGGGCGGGAGACGGACAGCGAGTCCCAAGATGGCGGGAGGGCGCGAAGAAAAGGATTGCGTCGATCTCGAGATGGCGTCGAGGAGGCGGGGCCCCGGGTTTCACGGGAAAAATCGACGCGGGAAAAGCGGAGGCGGGCTCTCGTAGCTCCACCCACAGCGCCGCCTCCGCCCCCGTATACGCGCGCACGGAGCCCCTCCCCAGACACGCCTTCCTCCACGCCCACTTCCGCCACTCCAGTCTCCTCCCCGGAACCTTCTCCCTCCCAGAAACCACACGGTGCAGTGGGCGGGGCAAGGGCAAAGGCCCAAGGTAACATCCGCCAAGATGGCCACGCCCATAAGGCCCAGGCCCCCGAGGCCTACTCCGCCTGCCAGTACCCCCACTCCGATTATCACTGGGTGCCACACTCCTGGGAGGAACCATCTGACGCTCCGGATATCTGGAGAGCCTTCCGGGAAGAGGCGGCATCCGCCAAAGACACAGAGTTCTTAAGGGCCTTTCCTGTATATTATGAAGAGGGCAAACCACCAGAATGGCGTCCAATTTCATACCCCATGTTAAAAGACATAAAGAAAGCTATCGTGGAGTATGGGTTGGGCGCCCCCTTTACCACTGGGTTACTCAAGTCCTTTTTCTTAGCGTACACATTAATTCCATTCGATGTACGGGCGGTGATGGGAGGATTACTGACAACCGTACAGGCCTCAGTCTTTGAGGCGGAGCGGAAAAAGCGAGTAGTGACCTGGGTGAATGACCGAATGGAGAGGCGAGGTATCCCCCCACGGCAAGCCAGACATGCTTTATGGTGAGGGAGATTACGCTCGTAGAGGGGATCAAGCACGATTAGACCCTAAATTGTTAGATAAATCTAAAGAATTGGCATTAGAGGCCATAAAGAAGGTGGCCGACGCTTATGTGCCGACCCCCTCCTTTACCTCGATTAATCAGGGCGTAAAAGAACCATTCACAGAATTTATAACTCAGCTGAAAGAGGCTATTGCCCGGCAAGTTCCTCAGAAAGAATGCCAGGAAATTTTGTTTAATAAATTGGTTATCGAAAAGGCTAATGAGGACTGCCAAAAAGCACTTAAGCTTTTAAAAGATCCCACTCTACTAGACATGATAGAGGCATGCAAAAATATAGGATCGAACTCCCATAAAGCACGTCTGATGGCTGCCGCTTTCTCTGGTCCCAATCATTGTTTCGAGTGCGGGGAGAAGGGACACTTTAAAAAACATTGTCCGAAGTTGTCTCAATCTACCCCTGACTTACCCAACACTTTATGTCGCAGGTGCGGGAAGGGACGGAACTGGACTTCCAGTTGCCGATCCCTCACAAATATCAACGGAGAGCCTCTCCCTCCGCGCCGTTCACCTAGGCTGCGAAAGCGAGTGACCTTCTCGTCACTGCCGGACCTTCGGTCATGTGAGTGTGGGCCGTCAGGAAACGGGGAGCTGAGCGCTCGGGGGAGTGCGATGACACAAGTTGCCCCCCACGTGCGCTCGATTCTGCGCCAGCCATCGCGCCCAGCTACCCCGTGATTCGGCGGCCGCTCCCTGACCCGGTCCCGGTGGCGAGTCAGTGTTCTCCACTCCCCTGGGTCATCCTGTCGGCTGTTCACCCCTCCCTTCACCTCAGCTCATATGAACAACTTGCCAGAGTCGAACCATCAACAACAGTTGACCCTGACGCTACTTACTTGGTCACTTCACATTTCTCAGCAGCGGATAAGGGCATTATGGTGGTACCTACCCTTCTGACTGGGCTTACAGGCACTAACATCGCTGTCTGTTTATATGTTCAAACCCCCCTGTGCAGCTGGAGGACCGCTTTCCCGTGGCCAAGATGATCTCTATGGACGACTTGCTGCGTGCGCTGTCCTTCGACAAGGAGCAGAGGAGGAAGGACAACAAGGAAGTCCTATGGTCAACTACCGTTGAATCCTCTCGCCCTCTATTGTTTAATCTATTATTCACAGCCGAGACATCCGCAGCGAGTCAAAGTAGAAGGTCTCTTGGACACGGGAGCAGACGTTACCATCGTTGCCTCCAGGGACTGGCCGCACGGGTGGCCCGCACAAACAGCTTATGTGCAAGTTAGCGGTGTGGGGGGGACCCAGTACCCGGTCAGAAGTAAGGAGGTACTCACTGTTTATGGGCCGGAGGGCAGACCAGCATCCCTCCAGCCATACATTTTGAATATACCAATCACACTGTGGGGACGGGACGCTATGGAGCAGTGGGAGCTCTCTTTGAGAACCCTGTCTCCTGAAGAAAATTTTTAGGTGGGGTCACTGAAGTGAAGCAGCTCCCCAAACTGAGCTGGAAAACTGATGTGCCAGTTTGGGTTGATCAGTGGCCCCTACCTCGCAAAAAGCTGCGATTCTAAACAATTAAGTGAATCAGGAATTGGCCAAAGGACACCTGGAGTCTTCCACCAGTCCCTGGAACACTCCGGTGTTTGTCATCCAAAAATCCTCAGGTTCCTGGAGATTTCTTCAGGACCTGCGAAAAGTAAATGAAGTCCTGGAACCAATGGGAGCCCTCCAGCAGGGAATGTAATCTCCATCTATGCTCCCTGCTGAATGGCCCCTAGTGGTCATTGATATTAAGGACTGCTTTTTTCAAATATATTTAAATTCGGCTGATTCGGTCCGATTTGCATTTTCTGTCCCTGCCATCAACGCTTGCGAACCCCACCGCAGGTTCCAGTGGAAGGTGCTCCCCCAGGGGATGAAAAACTCCCCAACACTCTGTCAGATGTATGTGGCAGAGGTGTTGCGTCCAATTCGGCAGAAATACCCGCAATCAATCATCTTCCATTATATGGATGATGTGTTGATATGTGCCAAATCCCAACTGGCAGTAGATAAGACCCTAAATTCAACTATTTTGGCTCTAAAAGATAAAGGATTGGAAGTATCCCCTGAGAAAGTTCAAAGGGAAGCACCTTGGAAGTATCTTGGACTTAAAATTACACAAAGAACCATCAGGCCTCAGGCCATCGAGATTGACAAACGAGTCCAGACATTAAACAACCTCCAAAAACTACTGGGTGTGATCAATTGGATCCGACCTGTGCTGGGGATCACAACCGATGATTTGCACCCACTGTTCAAGCTGCTCCGAGGAGATGCTGATCTGTCCTCCCCTCGTCGTTTAACACCAGATGCCATGAGGACCCTATCCACTGTTGAAAAGAAGGTATCTGAAAGACAATCGTATAAGGAGGACGGAGGGACTGCCATCCTCCTTGGTAATTATAAGAGAAGAAAGACAGCCTCTCGGCCTTCTAGGCCAGTTTACTGGTCATAAAAAGGACTTCTGCTTGTGGGAGTGGATATTCCTCCCGCACCAATTCGGTAAGACGATCACCACCATCTCAGAAATGATTGGCAAGATAATATTTAAAGCCCGCACTAGGTGTTTAGAACTCAGTGGTGAGTAGCCGGATTTTATTTACCTCCCACTGACTTCCGAACACCTAGAACAACTGCTGCAAACTTCCATCGATTTTCAAATTGCCATCGGGGGCTACCCGGGAGAAATTTGGCTACACCTCCCGGCGTGCCCATTTATCCAGAGATTAATCAAAATTCCGCTAAAGCTAAAAATTGTTCAATCAGATCTACCCATAAAAGATGCTAAAACCATATTTACCGATGGCTCTGGGAGAACTGGCAATGCGGTTGTAATTTGGCGAGAAAAAGATAATTGGCAACATGATATACATAAGGTACAAGGTTCTCCCCAAATTGTGGAACTTTCGGCAGTTGTGCGAGTTTTCCAAATTTTTAGTGGTGAGCCAATTAATATAGTCTCAGATTAGGCCTATGTTGTTGGTGTGGTCAAGCGCATTGAAAATTCGTATCTAAAAGACGTGTCCAATCGGAGTTTATTTGAATTGCTGACTAAATTGTTATTTTTAATCCAGAACAGACAATTCGGCTTCTTCATTGTCCACACCAGGTCACACACCACTCTACCAGGTCCTGTGGCGGAGGGAAACCAGCTTGCTGACCATCTGGCAGGTATGGTGGTTACTCCCAATTTACACCAACAAGCAAAAATTTCTCACGAGTTTTTCCACCAGAATGCACGGTCGCTACAAAAACAATTTGGCCTCAAATTATCGCAAGCAAGGGACATTTTGAAAACGTGCCCTGATTGTCAGATTGTCACGCCAGTCGTCCCGGAAGGAACCAATCCGAGAGGTCTTTCGGCGTTAGAAATCTGGCAATCAGATGTCACGCACATCCCTGAATTCGGCAGACTAAAATATGTGCATGTGCCTATTGACACCTTCTCAAAAATGATCGTAGCCACTGCGCATGTTGGTGAGAAGAGCCGTGATGTAAAGACACTTTCTGTCCGCATTCGCGAGGATGGGTGTCCCAAAGCAAATAAAAACAGACAACGGGCCCTCCTACGTGTCTGCGGACACGAAACGGTTTTTTGAACAGTGGGGAGTACACCATACCACTGGGATCCCTCATAATCCCACGGGGCAGGGTATAGTGGAACGTGCCCACCAAAATATTAAAAATTTGCTGAAAAAAACAAAAAAGGGGGAGTATTGGCCTGTCCCCCCAAGAGAAATTAGATAAAATTATGTATGTTTTAAATTTTTTGAATATGCTGGAGGAACAAGACACTCACGCAAACAGAAGTCCAGCAGGTCGCCATTTCGGATTAAGTTCTACCGCAGTAACCTCTCAGAAGGGTAAGATCATGTACCGGGACCCACTAACCGAAACATGGACGGGCCCTTTCCCCTTGGATCACCTGAGGGAAGGGCTACGCCTGTATTTCAGGTCCAGATGGGCCAAAGTGGGTCCCAGCCAAGAGAGTAAAGATTCACCACGACTGAGCTGCGCAAGAACCATCATGTATCCACTTCGTTTCCTTGTGATCTCCAGCGTCATCATCCTCGGACTCATCCCTCTCTGCAGCATGACACCTCTGCGAGAGTGGATGAGTCAACCCACTGAAAATCTATGGGTAACGCTGGCCAAGGCCACCGGCACGGACACCTTGTGCCTGGCCTTGACCAGCGCAGGCAGTCCATTCAGGACATGCCTTGTGGGAATCCCAATTACTCCAGCTGAATGGGATATGTTTCTATCTCAAACTCGGGTCAGAGGACCCCTTCCACTTAATTCCCCCAACTTAGCACAAGCAATCTCAGCACTTACCTTTGTCGACATCCCATTTCAAGAAATTGACCTCCTCGGTTCCTTACCTACTATGACTTGTGTTATCTTCCATAGGTATACCCAGCCGGTTTTGTTCACCCCCCACAACGTGACTGCCTATAGATCCATCTACCGAGGGACCACTTCGCCGTGGTGCAATAACTCGTTGGCCACCACCATACCAACGGAGCATGTGCCCAGAAACATGCGACTTCCAAAAGGGTATTTCCTGTTGTGCGGAGATCGGGCGTGGCCTGGCATTCGGGCCTATCCGGAAGGGGGTCCCTGCACGGTAGGAAAATTAGCTCTATTCAACCCAGCGAAGTTTCAGTTGCAAAATCAATTCGTCCTCTCAAAAAATCGAGTTAAGAGGTCCCTCTCATTTGCGATGGGTGCACCCCTTCGATTTCCTGGATCTAAACCCGCAGTCCCTAAACCCCAGCCTAGACCCAAAAGTACTCCCCCACAAATTCGACTCCAAAATTCTCTCCCTGCACCACATGTGAATGTGGGAAGGCCACAGTATTGGCCCACTCCTCTGCCCTTCCCAGAGGACTGTGACTCAAACATTCACATCTGGTCCAGGGTGAAAAACTTCTGGGCATCCTTCCCTATCCCCGGGATAGGGACAGCACATGCTCTCTCCTTGCTCACACACCTTGGGTGCCGGTTAACCAAGGAGGCGAACGCAACAACACAAGCAATTGAGGGCCTGCTGGCGGATACTCAGAAGTTAAAAGAGGTAAGTTTGCAAAATCGAGCAGCTATAGATTTCCTTCTCCTGGCACACGGTCACGGGTGCCAGGAATTTGAGGGGATGTGCTGCATGAATTTCTCGGATCATGCCGAATCTATTCATCAAAGCATTAACCAGCTAAAGGCCCTGGTCCGAGAACTTCATCAGGACAAAAGCGAAGGGCTCGATAACCTCTTCGATTGGCTGAAACTACCAAATTTACCCAATTGGTCCCGGAAACTTGTCATTTTATGCCTTATATCCCTTTTTGGCTTGATTTCACTGTGTACCGGTTTACCCTGTTTGATTTTCTATTTAAGAAAGACGCTGATGTCTTCTATTACCGCCAACATCGCTGCTGTGCAACAAAACAAGGAAGGGGGAGATGTTGGGGAACACACTGACAAGTAGAAGCAGTTTCAAACCTGGAGACAAATCTACAAACCCGAATAAGACACAACCTCACCAAAATGGACTTATATTTACTGGATTTGACCTTATACCGGACTGGACAGTTTTCCTTGTTATCCCCAGTTTTCCCCAGTTTATTGTTATACTGTTATATGGTTGTGTATACCCCCAGTTGTTGTTTTAAAATTCCACCCTCCATATTGTCTCCTTCTTCCCCTCACAGTTTTCCCGCCTTAACCCTGTTTTCCCGCTCCTCTGCCTGCCATTGGCTGATGTTTGGTGCAGTGCAGAGGTAGCTGCCATTGGCCCATTTCCCCAGTTACACCCTAAACTCCTCCCCTCCTTACCCAGTTACCCAATCATGTTCATCCCTGAGTTGCCAGTCTTATGCTCCTCCCTAGCCCAAACTCCGCCCTTGAGTCTACCCTATATAAGTTACTGTTTCCCTAATAAAGATTGGCATTGCTCCTCGACCTCTACTGTGTCAAGACCCTGATTCGCAGTGCCCAATCCTATTCCTTTTCCCGCGGGTCGTGGCAGCCGCCATTGGTCCTCCAGCTGTGAATCGTTAACTAATATCAACGGCGAGTTCCTTCCCCCAAGAAAATCCCTGGGACTGAAAAGAAAAGTCACCTTTATTTTGCTGCCGGACCTCCGCCCGTGCTCTTGTGAGCACTCGGGAAACGGGGAGCAGAGCACTCAGGGGGGAGCGACGACAAAAGCATCCCCTCAGCTGTGCTCCGTCCTGCGCCCGACACCGCGCCCAGTTACCCCGTAATACAGGAGTCCCCACTGGTCCCAGTCCCTATAAAGCAACAGTGCACCCCCTTGGACTGGATCATTTTAACAGTTGTCCATCCCTCAACCCACCTCAGTTCGTACGAGCAGTTGGCCAGGGTTAGGCCATCTGCAAACGTTCACCCAGAAGAGACATATTTAACAGTGTCAATTTCTCGGCAGTGTCGAGAGGTGTCATGGTGGTTCCAACTCTCCTGACGGGTCTTGGTAATGATAACATTGCTGTGTGTTTGCCTGTCATACTTCCGCCCCTACAGCTGGAAGATCGGTTCCCGGTCGCTAAAATGATCTCCACTGACGCCCTGACTGGTGTGATGCCCAAGGACGAGGAGGAGTGAGACTCTGAAGGAAGCCAATTGGGTGACCTCAGTGAAGTCTTCTCGACCTCTCCTAAAATGTTTAATTTATTTTCCAGAGCCAAGACATCCCCAGAAAATTAAGGTGGAAGGGCTTTTGGACACGGGGGCGGACGTAACCATTCTGGCAGCAAAGGACTTGCTGTCCGGTTAGCCGGCCCAGTCCACAGACACACATGTAAGCAGAGTAGGAGGTTCACAACACCTGGTCAGGAGTAAAGAAATTGTTATGGTGTACGGGCCGGAGGGCAGGCCTGCATCCTTTCAACTGTTTGTATTGAACATTCCGATAACACTGTGGGGATGGGACGCCATGGAACAATGGCAGTTAAGTTTGAAGACAAAAGAAAATTTTTAGGGGGGGTCACTGAGCAGGTGCAGCTGCCCAAACTAAATTGGAAAACTGAAACCCCTGTTTGGGTGGATCAGTGGCCCCTACCCAAAATGAAGCTGCAAATCCTAAATGATTTGGTTAATCAAGAATTGGCTAAAGGACACTTGGAGCCTTCCACCAGTCCCTGGAACACTCCAGTGTTTGTGATACAAAAATCCTCAGGCTCCTGAGATTTCTCCAGGACCTGCACAAAGTGAACGAAGTCCTGGAACCGATGGGAGCCCTCCAGCAGGGAATGCCCTCACCATCTATGCTCCCTGCTGAATGGCCCCTAGTGGTAATTGACATAAAGGACTGCTTTTTCCACATTTACCTTAATCCGGCTGATTCGGTCAAATTCGTGTTCTCAGTCCCAGCCATCAACGCTTGTGAACCTCACCGCAGGTTCCAATGGAAGGTGCTTCCCCAGGGGATGAAAAATTCCCCAATCCTATGCCAAATGTTTGTGGCAAAGGTGCTGGAACCTATCAGACGGGAATTCCCGCAGTCAATCATCTTCCATTATATGGACGATGTATTGATCTGCGCCAAAACAGAAGTGGCGGTAGAGAAGACTTTCAATTCGACAATTTCAGCTCTGAATTCCCAAGGATTGGAAGTATCCCCTGAAAAGGTACAGAGGGAAGCACCCTGGAGGTACCTCGGACTCCAAATTATATCTAAATCCATCAAACCTCAATCAATTGTGATTAATAAGGAAGTCCAAAATTTAAATGACCTCCAAAAACCATTAGGAGCGATCAACTGGATCCAATCAGTATTGGGGATTACAACTGGTGATTTGCACCCCCTATTTGAGTTGCTTAAGGGAGATGCAGACTTGTCCTCCCCCAGAACCCTAACTCCTGACACAGAGAAAGCCCTTTCCACAGTCGAGAAGATAGCTGAGAGACAAAGAAACAGAAACATGGAGGGACTGCCATCTTCCTTGACTGTCGTTGGGGAACACAGCCACTGGCCATATTAGGCCAATTTTCTGCAGACACTGAAGACTTCTGTTTGTGGGAGTGGATATTCCTCCCGCATCAATTTTCAAAAACCATTGTTACACTAACAGAAATGATTGGAAAACTAATTTTTCAAGGACAAACCAGGTGTTTGGAACTCAGTGGGGAAGAGCCAGATTTCATTTACCTTCCACTGACTTCCGAACAGCTGGAACAACTGATGCAGAATTCCACCAATTTCCAGATTGCCATCGTGGGCTACCCGGGAGAAATCAAATTCCACCTCCCAGCATGCCAATTTTTACAGAGGTTGATCCCAATTCCTGTCAAATTAAAAATTATGCCATCAGACATACCAATAAAAGATACTAAAATATTGTTTACCAATGTGTCGGGGAGAACTGGAAATGCTGTAATCGTCTGACAAGAAAATGGCAATTGGCAACAAAATATTCATAAAGCCCAAGGTTCTCCTCAAATCGTGGAATTGTCAGCAGTTGTTCGTGCCTTCGAAATTTTCAAAGATGAAGGGATTAATATTATATCAGATTTGGCCTACGTTGTGGGCATTGTGAAAAGAATAGAAAATTCATGTTATAAGTGACCTGAAGAAATTTGCTGATCAAAATAGAAAAGAGTTAATTAAGTTGTTATATTATGTTGATAAGTTAACATGTTGTGAAATACCTAACCACAAGTTTTGTAAGGTGCAGAACACAACACGAGAATGACTTAGTATTTTTGGAGATGTTTGTCTCAAGCATACTAATAAAGACTAATATGGAGGGGCAAACCACGAGGAGTCCGGTGATCAGATGTCATCCCCATGGAAATTTCCAGGACCACGGCCTCATAGAAACTAATGACTCTTAAAATTATTGGTGGACACCCCTCAGCAACGGCGACTGCCCGCGAACGGAGGAACCAACCACAGGTTGGCCCGCGAAGAGGGAACCAAGCAGAAGGCAGCCCGCGAGACCCCCACCAATGAACCAACGACATGACTTTGGGGGGAGGTGTCAACAGAGGGTATAACCGGTGCTGTTTCTGTTCCCTTTTGTGGACTGTGGCAGGAACTGAGGTTTCCTCCAAGTCACCCAGCTGGCCGTTTTTGCTTGTTGGCATTAATAATTTTTTTTTTACCTTGCAAACCGAATTATGGCCTCGTTTCATCGATCTCAAGTGGTGCCGTGACTCGGATGAAGACCCCTGAGTGGTAGAACCACTCTCTGGGGAGGGCGCCCCCGTCCCATTTTTGGATGGCCCTGGGGAGAGTCTATTATTCAGACTCTTCATACCGACCAATTTATTAAGGCCAAGCAAGCAAAAGGAAGGTTTTCTGCAGATCTCTGTAATTTCCACATGTGGGTCCGGACAACGTCCAGCTCAGGGAGGAGCTCGGACAGGTAATTTTGGTAGGCTCGGTTTGCGGGCGGCAGCTGATCAAAGGCGAGGCAGCTGTGGGTTTGTCCGGTTGGGGAAGGTCCGCTCCAGTGCCCCGGGTGGTGCTGCCGCAAAGAGCGAAGACTCATCTAGGGAGAGGTGAGTGTTGCAAGCCCCCTTGGCGGTTGGGAGGGGGTCCTGGGGTGTGCCTGTGTGAGACGTTCTCTGAGAACGAAGCGAGTGAGGACTCCTAAGTAGTGCGGTTCCTGTAGCCTGCGAGGGAGCAGGCCACGAACAGGGGGAAGCGTTTGTGGTTTGAGTGCGTGAGAGAGAGCGAGAAGGCACCCCAGAAGATGGGACTGGGGAAGAGCAAGGCTTCCTCACCCATGGGAGGCTGTAAGGTAGAGCAGCCAGCTGATTCCTCCGATGGAGGAAGGCTCCTGAGGGCCGGTAGTTCCCGGGGAAGGGAAGGACTCAGGAGTAAAATTAAGAATTTGAAGAAGGACCCTCTGGGAGAGAGGCAGTCTGTGCTAGGTAGCTGCAGCTCCCAGGGAGAAAGGAATCTTACAGTTAGGGACCTATCTACCAAAAAAGAGAATAAATCTGTGAGTGAGCCTGGAAGAGACTCTTTGGAGGAGCGAAGGCTTAAAATAAGCGGTTTTGAGGTTAGGTCGCAGGGGATTCCACCAGACAGCCCCTTAGGAATATTGTTGAAGAACTGGAGTGGTTACCCACACACTCTCGGGAAGTCGAGAGAGAAAATGGTCTATTATTGTGTTGAGGTGTGGGGAGGCAGACAAATAGGAGATGGTGTGTACTGGCCAATTTATGGCATGTTAGAGAATTGGATTTGTGAAGTCTTAAATTGGTATGTTAGTGATAAAAGACCTTACTGCTTAGAGGAAAGTCATTATGCTATCATTTGGTTGGGAGCAAGTACACATACTCGCTTATTTCCCCTAAGGGAGAAAAGAAAGCAAGTAGACTCTACAGATAAAGATCCGGAGCCTTGGAATTCCCCTCCACCTTATATTCCACCCTGTAATGGGGAAAGTATAGTAACACCAAGTGCTCCAGTAGAGTCAAGGTCCACCATTTCATCTCCTCGAGGGTGGGAAACCATTTCCTTACCTGCACAAGGGCAGGAAACCTCCATTTTGCATTCAGAAGGGCGGGAATCCGCCATTTTACCTGCAAAAGAGCGGGAAGCCGCCATTTTATTTGCACAAGGGCGGGAAGCCGCCATTTTGTCACCTACCTCTGCACACACATTAGTAAAATACTCCAGTGAGTCGCCTTTAAATCCAGGCATGACATTGACTCATGGAAAAATTGAGAACCCCCTCCCACAATCACAACTATATCCCCTCAGAGAAACAGCTCTGACAGGAAGACAAGGAGGGATAGGATTTGTGTCTGTGCCCCTCAGCTCTGGAGATGTAAGAACCTTTAAAAAAGAAATGGGGAATCTGTTAGAAGATTGGCATTAATAAACCTTTTATTTCCTTGTAACCCAAATTATAGCCTCGTTTCATCGATCACATTCTCCAATCAGGCTGCGTTAAATGGCGGCCAGACGTGGTGCAGGATTGTAGGTCCTTCATACTGAAGGAACCCGCCTGCCCACCTGGGCACAGGTGCTGTGGCTCAGAGAGCAGCACTCCAGCAGCCCCCCCAGCTGAACAGCGGATATCACACCGCAAGGTGGGCTGATCCTCGTGTCCAATACAAGAGACGAGCAGCTGGGGAAGAACCCTGACAATCTGACAGAAGAACCCTGATAATCTGAACCCTGACAATCCTGACAATATCCTACTGACTTTATTTTATGAAATAGATTGTCTTGATCTTTCAAAATATCAGTTTGAAAAAAGTTTTCATTAGAATGAGGACACACCAAAATCTGAAGCGAAAATTTGGAGAAACCTCTGTACAAACCGTAAGCGAAATATGAAGGTGATAAAGAAAAAATACGTAATAGAAAGCTCCCAGAGTGGTTTACTAAGAATAAAGAACATAGAATGTCATTACATAGAAAGTTTTAAGAGAGGTTTACTATGAAAAGAAGTTTATGTAAGTCGAAAGATGGTACAAGAAGAAAGACAATTCGCAAGCAGCAGTTCTAAGAAGAAAAAGAATTAAGTTATAAGAAGATTGTAGCGGAAGAAGTAGTGAGGATAAAGTGAATTAAATGAAAGACTCTGCTTCTTTAAACCTCTATTATAAGCTAAAAACGATGTTTCTTGCTTTGTCGTGTTAAGAGTTGTGTCAGCTGACTTTTACAAATTGTTAAATTGTTCACTGGTAAGCGATGTTCTTTTACAGTTCTTTTTCTTATACTGACCAAAGTTTATTGGCATTCTGATGATTCCTTGAGTTCCCAATTAAAAAAAAAATGTGCTTTAATAAAAAACAGAAAAGGGGGACCTGTTGAGGGACTGAAAATTATAAATTCTGTATTTGGTTTATTGTCATTGTATGGTTTTGTATATGTTATACCTTTTTATGTAATTCTTGTGTTCTGATTGGTTGCAGTATTATGCGTATTTATGTTTTTCCTTATATGGTCCTCATTTCCATGCTTCGCCTAAACCCCACCTTCTGTTCCAGTGCCTTCCCTACCCATGTTATTTAAGGCTGGAGCCATTTTATGCGGTGCTCTTTTTGTTCCTCCTTTTAAGCCATTCAGTTGTACCCCACTTTTATAATAAAGTCACCTTACCAGTTGCACCCTGAAAAGTTGTGGAGGTGTTTATTCAAGTGTCGACCCCCGCACAACACCAGCATATCCACAGTGGGAAACGGCCCGACATGTGTGGGGAACGTGGCCAGAGCTACAGCAGCACATCCACAGTGGGGAATGGCCCTACATGTGTTGGGAATGTGGGTAGAGCTTGAGGAACAACTCTGACCTGATCCAACACCAGCACATCCACACTGGGGAATGGCCCTACATGTGTTGGGAATGTGGGTAGAGCTCAAGGAACAACTCCGACCTGATAAAACACTTGATCCAACACCAGCACATGCACACTGGGGAACGGCCTTACCCACGTGGGGAATGCGGGAAAAGCTTCAGACAGAGCTCCCACCTCTGCAGACACCAGCTCATCCATACCGGGAAACGGCCCTACCAGTGTGGAGAATGTGGAAGAGGTTTCAGACCAGCTCCAATCTCCTCCTGCATGAACGGATTCACACAGATGAGAGGCCCTTCCGCTGCACCGACTACTTGATGAGACACCAAGGGACCCACCAGTAAGTGAAGCCCTACCAGTGCCCCACTGGGGGAAGAGCTTTGGCTGCTGCTTCCACCCTGAATGAAGCCCCTGATGGTGAGGCAACCCCTGGAGTCCAGTGACTGTCAGTCCATCCCCTTCTACTGAAAGGGCCAGTCCCCTTTCACAGGGGCAGGTTTGTGGTGGTCTAAAAATGTGTAATTAATAAGGAAATTGTAGATTATGCATATAAGTTGTATTGTATTGTATTGTATGTATGTTCTGTCCTTTCACTGGTTGATATTTCACACAGTACCATATATGGTTATGTTCAGCCCCTGTCTCCGATGATTGGTTGTCATTTGCATGCTCCGCCTAAACCCCACCTTCTGTTCCAGTGCCTTCCTTACCCGTATCATTTAAGGCTGCAGCCATTTTGTGCAGCGCTCTTTTGTGCCCTTTTGTTCCTCCCTTTAAGCCGTTCAGTTGCCCCGCTACTTTTATAATAAAATCACCTCACCAGCTGCACCCAGAAAAGTTGTGGAGGTCTTTATTCAAGTGCCGACCTCCGCAAATGGTGCCCCGAGTGAGGAGCGACAGAAACAGTAGCAAGCAGCAGCAGTAGCTAGTAAGGTGCAGCAGATGTCAGTGAGCTAACTCTTTAACACCTGAGAGCTTCACTGCCACACTTAGAGAGCCATCGCAGCTGGACAGCAGACCCAGCTAAACGACGAAAACACCGCACATTAACACCGGAGAGGCGAGCAAAGATTTTAATTACCCCTTCTACAACTAACATCAAGATGGGAGCTCACCCTTCCAGGGAGGAGACTGAGATGTATAGTTATTTAAAGGACCTGACCAAAAATTATGGACCCTGTTCCTGAAGTAATCACGTATTTGGAATGGGTGAATATCGGAGCTTCGATTTCATATGCTATTTATAATGGAGATCGTCACGCCATTAAGCCTTTAAAAGCGTGGTGAATGATCTTTACAATATTAAAAAAGACTGTAAAATGGGAAAATCAGGATAAGGAGATAGAAGTAAAAGAAAATCAAAACTTTTCCTTCTGTATTTTTTAAGGTAAAAATGTCTGTATTACCAATAATGCAAAAACGTCTATAAAAAATAGCGGATCAAAAGACAAGGGCAAAAAGGATGCCAAATTAAATAGTTCTCCACAAAATGGCGACGAGCCCCAGAGCGCGGGACGCCCCGGCAGGAAAACAGATGGCGCAAAAGTCTGCGGCGGGAAATTAGGAACACCAAATGGTGGCTCGGCTCGTGCTGCGAAAAATTCTACCATCTCCCAAAATGGCACCTCTGTGGCAACCAACACCCTAGTAACGGAGGCCCATGACAACATCTGCACCACGCCCACATCCGGTGACACTCTTAACATCCGAGATGGCGGCACCCAAGGAGCTTCCGGCTCTCAGAATGTAAACATCCGCCAAGATGGCACCGCCCAGGGATAGTTGCCAGTAGCTCAAGGCCTGCGGTTAACATCCACAGATGGGCCTCAAATTCAGAACTAGCTTTCACCACATTTGGTAAGCAACACCCCTCAAAAGAAACAACCACTACTAATTCAGCAAAACCAACACCATCAATGGACACAGTAAAAAAAGAATTGAGATCGATCCTGACATCTGAAAGAGAGGGTTTAACACCAACTGCACTAGAATTGCAATATAAAGCCATGACTATAAAGATCTGCCTGTCCAAGAACTAGGGTTTCAATCTGTATTACAACTGGTCGTGTCTATACTGGACGTGGTCCAAGTTTCTCAGCGCGAGAATGGTGATGTCACTCTCCGAGCCGTGACAGATGAGACAACAAAACATATCACAGAACTCGTAGCCCGCCAAAAGAAGAAGCGCCGAATCCATCAAACCATTTCCAGCGAACAAAAAGTAGTGTTTTCAGAAAAGCTTGAATTTTTGGAATAATCATGAATCATTTTAATTAACAACTAACTACCTCAAACTCTATCTGCTGCTATTACTTCTTGTTTATGGGTGTATATGTTTCATTTTTATATAAGTGTATGTATTAACGGGTATCCTTTATTTAACCATGTTTGTAACGCAATTGCTAAAACTCTTCCTAAATATCATAGTCCCTGGGAAACCAGTGAGTAGCTTAAGAGGTAGCAACCAGGGACAGATCCCTTTCCCGGTTCGTTAACCTTTCAAGGCTGACATCCCCTTTGGGCTGTGAAATGGAAACCAAAGGCGGAGCTGAGAAGTTGATTCCTGGCGTAGAGGAGTCGACCTCAGCTTGCGCAGGGTACAAGCACACCTCAGGAGGGAGGTGTTGCTCACACAGTCCTCCCGGTTGAACGGCGGGTACTGGGCCGCATGGCTGGCACACCCACACGACCATGCTACTTTTGATATCCAGGAATAGGAAGCTATTTTCATATTTATGGTTTTGTTATAAAATTGAATGATAAGTATTTTCTTTGTTACTAATATATTTGCTGAGTTTTATGTCCAAGGGTAAAAAGGCGATCGCAATAATGAAAAACATCTAGAAAAAGAAAAGGAGAAGCTTCTATAATAAAAGGAAAAGAAGGGGAAGGATCATTAATAAGAAAAAGAAAACTACATAGCCAGGAAACTACAGACAAACTCTAAAAATACATGCACATCTATATATATATGAATTAATGTTTTTATATGTTGTTTTGTATATTCTAATTGTTTGTAATGATATGATGTTTTGTAATTAATATATATATTAAGTTTCTTAATTTATTTTTTAAACAAATACTGTAGAGACTCCAACACCTGAAAGCTCTACCTCAAGAACATGACACCCTATGTCAGAGACTGGAACAGTTAATGATTTATGCATTCTAAGAGACTTCTGCAGGCTTTTGACTTTCTGATGGGCAACTGGGCCCATCCCCCCTCCTCCAGTGCAAGCCCTGAAAAGGCAGGAAGAGTCAAGTTTACCACGCCCTCCACATGAACTCCACGCCAAAAAGGGGGACACCACCCTATGAAAACAACTCCCTGCCTTGGGGGAGGTGCAAAGGATATGGATATTGACTGGTGACTTTGGGGGTTTGGGGGGTTTTTTCTTCTTCTCCCCCACCGCCTGCGGATCAAGACATCGCTGGATCCAGTGGGCGGTGATTATACCACTCTCATCTTTCCTTTTTTTCTTGCTCTCCCTTACTCTTACCCTGTCTTTCTCTCCCCTATGCATTTTTCTCCTCCCCGGAAAGGTTATGACAGCCCCCAAAATGCTGGCAATACCTGTTGATACAAAATTGTTAATATAAACCTTGTCGATATTTGTTTTCAGACACCGATTATTGAGTGTCGTTTCACTTTAATCCACCCCAAGGGAATTATTGATAAAACCTGGGTTACCCCCCCCTTTTTTCCTGGGGGGGGTCGTAACAATGGGCAGCTCAACTGGCAATACAGCAGCAACGAGAGCGATGGATAAAACAAAAGGCCTGGAAAAAATCTGAAGCAAAACAACTGACAGACCCCTCAGTGACAGAGGAACTGAACCAACTTCATCAAGGTTCCTCAGAGTGTGGATGAGGACTCCGAAGAACCAGAGAGAAAAGCCTACCAGCACTGGATGGCAGCATTGAAAGAAGTCGCAGAAGAGGAAGAATGGATTTGAAATAATGGACTCATTTAACTGAGACTACTGAATGGAACGAAATTACAGGTTTATGGCTCTTTTAATGTTTTTTGATATCCCCATGTTGTAATGGTTCGTTCCCACAAAAGTTCCACTCCCTTCTCATGCATATTCTATTGTTACCCCTGGCAGTTGGACCCTCGCCACTCCCAGACCATGGAAGTTTTCCATCTATGGCTGGCATCAGCAGTGATACCAGACATGGTGAGGTGCTGCTGGACTATTTTAATACCAAAGTCAACCAGACCAGAACGCCTGAAGGACATCAGCAACTCACAGCCCATTACCACTGGATCAATCATTTTAAGCTTCTTTTCCAGAACAATGACAGCAAAGCTGGCCAAGGCATGTCCCATTAATCTCAGGCACAGAAGGGAGGAGACCCTCCTATTATCACCTTGTTTAAGAACCTGCATAAGAACATCTACACCTGTATAGACACAAAGAATGAACACACAGATCACATCCACATACGAAGTGCTGTGAAACAAGGTGATCCAATGTTGTTGCTTCTATTCAATTTGCCTGTAGACCCTCTGCTGTGCAAGCTGCAAGAGTGTGGAAAAGGGTACCAACAGGGAGGGAACACCGTAACAGCAACGCCCTTCACTGATGACTTGGTCCTATTAAATGGATCCTGGCAAGGCATAAAAAACAACATCAAAATCCTACAGACCTTCTGCAGGACACAGGGAGAAAAGTGCCACGGCTTCTACACCAAGCCAACTAAGGATTCGTACACCGTCAGTGACTGTCCAGCACAGACCCTTAACTGCACACCCCTCAATGGGATTGAACCCAGCAGTTCTGAGAAATATCTGGGCCAGCAGATTGACCCCTGGACTGGTAGAGATACACCAGAACTATCTGCAAAATTAACAAATTGGTCACAATGGATCAATAAGGCACCGCTGAAACCATTACAGAAAACTGACATCTGCAAAACTTATCCCATCCCCACATTCACCTACTTGGGCCCCACACTGATGTGAAAGCAGGGTTCCTCCAGTCCCTGGACCTACAGATACGATCCACTGTCAAGGAATGGCTGCATTTGCCACCGAGCACATCTCACATCATCCTAAATTCAAGCACAAGGGGTGGAGGTTTGGGTGTCACCAGGTTGACAGGATTGATCCCAAGTGCACAAGCCCAAAGATGGCAGAGACTGGCTCAGGCTTCAGATGAAACAGTCAAAACAATTCTGAAAATAAAAGAAATCAAACAAGCAGATGAAAAGCTATGGATAAAAGCTGGAGGAGACAAAGAAAAGAGCCAACAATATTGGAACCCAAACCAGTAATCCAACTATCCAATGATGGGGATGAGAAAAGAACATCAACTTTCTGAAACCCTGAAACTGGAGAGCATCAGAATTTACAAAATGGACCAAGCTGGTATCCCAGCACCTGGGCATTACCAACTTTGAAAGGGGTGGGACCAGCAACTTTGGGATCAACAACTACAGAGGCATCACCCACACAAAGCCTAGAACAGCACTGCAATTGAGAGCCAACGTTTACCCCACAAGACAGTTCCTGGCAAGGGGTAGACAAGCAAGGTACATCAAATCCTGCAGACACTGCCAGGCTGAGAAGGAAACATGCTCCCATATCATCAGGAACTGCCCAGCCTTGCAGGAGGCAAGACTTAAAAGGCACAACTGTATCTGTGGTACCTTATCAAAGGAAGCTAAAGAGAAAAATTGGGTGGTGTTTCAGGAACCACAGAGAAGAGATAACAACAGTTCCATAAATGGCACCTCATATTTGTGAAGGACAACCAAGCATAGGGGGTGGATGTCACTGTGACACTGACACATCTTTGGAAGACACTGCAATGGAAAAACTAGGAAAATACCAACAAATTTAGGATCTGACAAATGCAGCAGACACTGTATTTATGGGCTTTCCCCTTGGAGCACAGGGGAAATGGTACCGTAAAAATGAGGAACTTTTGAGGGACCTGTGTTTCTCCAAATGGAACAAAGAGAAGACAGCCCAGGGCCTGCCCTCCAGAGCACTCCTTACCTCTGCAGATATTGTACAATGTTTGGGAGCAAAGCATGTACTGTTGTATCCCCTTAGTTCACAACAAAGTCTCACAGCACATAAAGTGAGTGCTGTGAATGCAAGGCCACCACAATCCAGTTAAATCTGGCCTGGACAGTAGGTGGGGATGACAATGGAATCAGATCATGATGTGTCACATACCACCAATCTGTGACAAAATTCTACCAAGCCTGACCAAGGTGGACAGGCCACCTTCACTTAATCCAGAAAAGGAGCACATACAAATTATATCTGCTATTATATGTGCCTGATAAATAGCCAAATGCCTTGTCATCTAATTAGTGATGAGCATGAATGCAGGAATGAGATTCCCACTGTCCCTACTGACTATCCAGCAAAACCACAGCCAAGGGAACTGGCCTGGCTGAATCACCAAGGAAAGAAGTCCCTGTGGAGCTTGACTCCAGTCTGGTGCTGTCAAGAGACACGAGAGCTGGAGAACAAGGAGGAGGCCGGGCACACGCTACTCTGATGGTTTTGTCACTTACCCACTGGGGGGGGGGACGAGCCCCGAGGGGGGCTCTCACTTCTGGCACCAAGCACCTGGGCTCCAGGGACCAGGCAACAATGGGAGTGCACATGGGAAGCCACTGGTGGCTTTTGCTTCCCTCGGTGGGATCCGCGGGGCTGGGGCTGGGCTGCGATGGGGGAACCCACCGTCACAGGGGGTGGCAGTGGCAGGCGGCCCCTCGCTGATCAGTGCAGGGGTCCGGCTGCTCCCATCTCCCACCACACAGGAGACCTGGTGGCCCTCGAGCCAGGGCACCCACCTGTGATAAATAAATAATTGTGATCCGTGAAACGAATGGGTGATTACATCAAAATAAAACAAATGGCTCGTAAAACTTAATTACACCCCCATAAAGAAATAAAACAGACCCTTACAAGGTCAAGAGGCCTAAAATCTCCTTACTATCCTAAGAATAAAATATGGTAGAACTTTAAATCTTTAGGCACCTGTTCGTCCAAGAATGCATGAATTATGACCGGCTGTAAAGATAACACTTTTAACTTTAGCTGTAAGAAAACCCATATATTAAATACTTAGCAAAAACCTGTAGAATGTATATATATATGATATAATTAATATGCACAAAATAATTAAGATAAATACTAAATGTACCCTGTAATAAGTGTGCAGATTTAGGAAACTGGTCCCCACCTCTGTCACCCAGCCAGGTGCTTGCTTTTTCCATATAATAAACCATTATTCAAAAACTTATAGGAACTCGAGACTTTGTTTATCACCCACCCTTGGCACGCCTGGGCTGGGTGGGGCAGACATGGCATCCCACTCCCGTGCCCCGTTTCCCCCTGCCTGGCGGATCCCGCTGCCGCAGGTCCTGCTCCCCGTTCCTGGGTTCCCCTGGGCTCCGGGAACGGACTTGGCCTGGCCGCTAGAGGAGTGTCTTCCATCCGGATGGGATTCGGGGTTTTTCAATGCCTTTAGTCTTTCATCTGCTCCTCTCCTCTCCACGGCCAAAGGGATGGCACTCTGGCTCGCCTGCGAACAAAGGCAATCAAAGGCAGTCATCTCATTAAGCATTAAATCAATAAATGACCAATCAGGATCTTGGTTTCTAACAATCCTTTCAAAATGTTTCACTATCTCACTGGAATCATCTCGGTACCCCTTAACCACCCCTTCCAATTATCAAGATCTGCTGTACTCAAAGGGACCTTTACTCTCACCACCTCTCCTGCCCGTCCTACTCCCTGCCCAAGGGGGGCCCGGAGCTGGGGGCTTTTGGCTCCTTTTACTCCTCCTGTGCGGTGATGGGGGTGCTGCCGCTGGCTCCTGCTTCACTGCCATCACTGCTGGATTCATCTCCTGATGCCACTGCAGGGGCTTCAGGTCCCGCGGGGGGGAACTGGGGGTGTGCTGCTCTCAATTCTTCCCGATCTATAACCCCGGGAGACATAGGGTCTCTCCCTTTTCTTGTTTTAAGGCACCTTTGCCCGATGCTGCATGATGAGCAGCACCTTTTTATCTTTTGCTTCTCTTTCCCCCTGTCCTTTTCTAATGCTATTAACAGGGAATCCTGGAGTGAAACGTTTCTCCTGCAATCTCTCTGCCATTCTGGATGGATTCTCAAACAGAAAAACCTATCTCCACATATTGCCTCATTCCCTTTTCCATTACGCCTTAAAAATAACATTAATTGCAAAACTGTATTATAATTTAAAGTTCCATTCGGCAGCAAACTTTCTCCCTCGTCTCATTTATACAAAGGCCACCATTATCTGCAAGATTTAATCGTGCTAGCCTTATTGACACCACTTCCACTCACACCACCCAGATCTCTCCAGCGGCTTAAAATACAGCCCGGAGGACTCTTTTTCACAACTTTCTGACTCTGGCTATTTCCCACAATAATTTACAGGTGCTTTTCTACCTCCTTGCCTTTTACCAACCCTTAAATACAACTGCTTTTAAAGTTAGGAAGTGCGGGAAATAAATACTGGGAAGCTGATAAAAATTAGTGCCACAGAAAATAAAAACTCCTAATCCCACTGCCTGCACCAGACACTGAGATGTTAACAACTGCGAATTGAAATGAGTGCTACAGAACAAGAAGAAAGCCTTTTCTTACCACAATGCTTGCAGCAAACATTAAGATGTTAATAGCTGTTAATTAAAACTCGTGTCACAAAAAGAATTAAGAAAATTTTTCCCATTCACACAACCTACACCAGACACCGAAATGCCAACACTTGCTAATTAAAATCGCTGCTATAAGACAATAACAAGACTTCTCTCACAGCACCTACACTGAGTTGCCAACACCTCCTGATTAAAATCGGTGCTGCAAGACAAAACAAGGAAACTTCTCACTCACACCACCCCCACCAGACGCTCAGATGCCAACGCGTGCCCATTAAAATCGGTGCTGCAGGACAAAAAGAAAACTTTTCTCACTCACAGCATCTATCCCAGACAATAAAATACCAACACGTGTCCATTAAAATCGCTGCTGCAGGACAAGAAAAAATTTCTCACTCGCAGCAGCCACACCAGACACTGAGATGCCAACACCCGCTGATTAAAATCGCTGCTACAGGACAAGAACACTGCTCTCACAGTACCTACACCAGACATTCAGACACCAACACGTGCCCATTAAAATCGCTACAAGACAATAACAAAACCTCTCTCACAATATCCCCACCAGACACTCAAATGCCAACACGTGCCCATTAAAATCGGTGCTGCAGTAGAAGAAAAAATCTTCTCTCACTCGCAGCACCTACCCCAGACACCGAGATGCCAACACGTGCGATTAAAATCGCTGCTACAAGACAAGAAAGAATCTTCTCTCACTCACAACACCCCTACCAGACACTCAGACGCCAACACGTGTCGATTAAAATTGGTCCTACAAGACATCTTCTCTCACTCACACCGGACACTAAGCCAACAGCTCCTGATTAAAATCGCTGCTAGAACACAAGAAAACTGCTCTCACAGCATCTACTGCAGAGACGCCAACACGTGCCGATTAAAACCGATGCTACAGGACAAAAAGAAAACTTTTCTCGCTCACAGCATCTAACCCAGACAATAAAATACCAACACGTGTCCATTAAAATCGGTGCTGCAGGACAAGAAAAAATTTCTCACTCACAATACCCACACCAGACACTCAGATGCCAACAGCTGCTGATTAAAATCGCTGCTACAGGACAAGAAAAAAAATCTTCTCTCAGCTCACAACACCCCTACCAGACACTCAGATGCCAACACGTGCCCATTAGAATTGGTACTACAACACAAGAAAACTTCTCTCCCTCACAGCACTCACACTGGACACTCAGATGCCAACACGTGGTGATTAAAATCCCTGCCACAAGACAAGAACAATGCTCTCACACTACCTACATCAGACACCCAGATACCAACATCTGCCGATTAAAATCGCTGCTACAAGACAAGAAGACATCTTCTCTCACTCGCAGCACCTATCCCAGACACTGATGCCAACACGTGCCCATTAAAATCGCTGCTACAAGACAAGAAATCTACTCTCACTCGCAGCACTCCCACTGGACACTCAGATGCCAGCACCTGCTGATTAAAATCGCTGCTAGAACACAAGAAAACTGCTCTCACAGCATCTACTGCAGAGACGCCAACATGTGCCGATTAAAACCGATGCTACAGGACAAAAAGAAAACTTTTCTCACTCACAGCATCTAACCCAGACAATGAAATACCAACACGTGTCCATTAAAATCGGTGCTGCAGGACAAGAAAAAATTTCTCACTCGCAGCACCCACACCAGACACTCAGATGCCAACAGCTGCTGATTAAAATCGCTGCTACAGGACAAGAAAAAAATCTTCTCTCACTCGCAGCACCCACACCAGAGACTCAGATGCCAACACTGGTCATTAAAATCGCTGCTACAAGACAAGAACACCGCTGCCATAGTCATCATCACCATGGCTGGGCTTCGCGAACGAAGATTTGGGAAGGCTCTATCCACATTTGCTACAGGCACGCTGGTGGCTCATGAGGCCAATACGTGACAGACATATCCGACTGCAAAAGGCACAGCAGAAAGACTCCTCAGATGGTGTATTGTGCAATACACGGTTCTTTCTGCGTTGCCTTTTTTCCTCGAGAGTGATCCTGCGTGTGTTCTCAAAGGAGACAGCTGCGTTATAGATGGTTATCATAGTAACTACACCAAATATTCAAACGCAAACACGTGCCGATTAAAATCAGGGCTACAGGACAAGAAAAAAATCTTCTCTCAACTCACAGCACCCCTACCAGACACTCAGATGCAAACACGTGCCCATTAAAATTAGTAGTACAACACAAGAAAACTTCTCTCACTCGCAGCACTCACACTGGACACTCAGATGCCAGCACGTGGTGATTAAAATCCCTGCCACAAGACAAGAACACTGCTCTCACACTACCTACATCAGACACCCAGATGCCAACACCTGCCGATTAAAATCGTTGCTACGAGACAAGAAAACATCTTCTCTCACTCGCAGCACCTACCCCAGACACCGAGATGCCAACACGTGTCCATTAAAATCGCTGCTGCAGGACAAGGAAACTTCTCTCACTCACACCACTCACACCGGACACTCAGATGCCAACACCTGCTGATTAAAATCGCTGCTGGAACACAAGAAAACTGCTCTCACAGCATCTACTGCAGAGACGCCAACACGTGCCGATTAAAATCGATACTACAGGACAAAAAGAAAACTTTTCTCACTCACAGCATCTAACCTAGACAATAAAATACCAACACGTGTCCATTAAAATCGCTGCTGCAGGACAAGAAAAAATTTCTCACTCACAATACCCACACCAGACACTCAGATGCCAACAGCTGCTGATTAAAATCGCTGCTACAGGACAAGAACACTGCTCTCGCAGTACCTACACCAGACATTCAGACACCAATACGTGCCCATTAAAATCACTACTACAAGACAATAACAAAACCTCTCTCACAATATCCCCACCAGACACTCAGATGCCAACACGTGCCCATTAAAATCGGTGCTGCAGTAGAAGAAAAAATCTTCTCTCACTCGCAGCACCTACCCCAGACACCGAGATGCCAACACGTGCGATTAAAATCGCTGCTACAAGACAAGAAAGAATCTTCTCTCACTCACAACACCCCCACCAGACACTCAGACGCCAACACGTGTCGATTAAAATTGGTCCTACAAGACATCTTCTCTCACTCACACCGGACACTAAGCCAACAACTCCTGATTAAAATCGCTGCTGGAACACAAGAAAACTGCTCTCACAGCATCTACTGCAGAGACGCCAACACGTGCCGATTAAAATCGATGCTACAGGACAAAAAGAAAACTTTTCTCACTCACAGCATCTAACCCAGACAATAAAATACCAACACGTGTCGATTAAAATCGCTGCTGCAGGACAAGAAAAAATTTCTCACTCGCAGCAGCCACACCAGACACTGAGATGCCAACAGCTGCTGATTAAAATCGCTGCTACAGGACAAGAACACTGCTCTCACACTACCTACACCAGACATTCAGACACCAACACGTGCCCATTAAAATCGGTGCTACAAGACAATAACGACTTCTCTCACAGACCCACACTCAGACGCCAACCCCTGTTGATTAAAATCGCTGTTTTAAGAACACTGCTCTCACAGTACCTACACCAGACACTCAGATGCCAACACGTGCCCATTAAAATCGGTGCTACAGGATAACAAAAAATCTTCTCTCACTCGCACCACTTATGCCAGACACTCAGATGCCAACAGGTGCCCTTTCACCAACCCTTAAACGCAACTCTTTTAGTTAGGAAATGTGGGAAATAAATTGTCGGAAGCTGATGAAAATTAGCGCCACAGATGATAAGAAAAACTTCTCCTCATCACACTGCCTACACCAGACACTAACATATTAATCAGTGCTAATTAAAATTAGTGTCACAGAACAAGAAAAAAGTCTTTTCTGGCCGCACTCCTTGTATCGGACACTAAGGTATTAACAGCTGCTGATTAAAACTCGTGTCACAAAAATAGAAGACAACTTTTGCCATTCACAATACCCACACCAGACACTGAAATGGCAACACGTGCCGATTAAAATCGCTGCTACAAGAGTAAAACTTTGCTCATAGTACAGCACCTACACCAGACACTGATGCCAACACGTGCTGATTAAAATCAGTGCTATAAAACAAGGAAACTTCTCTCACTCACAGCACTCACACCGGACACTCAGATGCCAACACGTGCCCATTAAAATCCGTGCTACAAGACAATAAGAAAACTTCTCTCACAGCAGCTACACCAGACACTGACAGCTATACTTCACACACTCTGCACTCACCAAACTTCTGAAATAATTTATTAAGACCCACAAGCTTTGCCTTACACACCGTACGCGACCTCCGAAACAGAAACAATTTACCGGGACACACACGAACTCCGAAACAGAAACAATTTACCGGGACACACACGAACTCCGAAACAGAAACAATTTACCGGGACACACACGAACTCCGAAACAGAAACAATTTACCGGGACACACGAACTCCGAAACAGAAAGCGGCTTACAGGTACTTTCTAGTGACTGGTCACCCGAAACCAAATTACACGAAACAAATACCTTCAATTGGTCGCAGAGGTCCCCGTCTGCTCCCGCAGCGAGCCCAGGGAAGTGAGGAGTCCCTTCGGCAAAATCCCGAGGGCGCCCCAGGGAGTCCCTGCCTCCAGCGGAGTCTGCAGCCGAGCACAGGGTGACTCCCGCCTGGCTGGCCGGAACTGAGCCCGGCAAAAGCCGACGGTAGGAAAACCCAATAGCCACAGGTCCTATTAAGCCGCTATTTGTTTATTACGGCGCAGGACGAAAAGAGGACACCTCCAACCAACACGCGCACAGCCTCCCCCCTCACAGCTTCCCTTTTCTACAACTACGTCATAGATATTCATTGTTATTTTACATATTCATTGCGCATTTTACATATTCATACCTACCCGAGACTGGGCGGTGTTCGATGTCCATCTCGGCACACGCCTTCTGCCGCCTGCGCGCTTCTCTCCCGTGGCCGTCCCGGGCGGTCGTAGGGGATGAAGGCTCAGAGTCTTCCTCTCTCCGAACTGTCCCCTCGCTCTCGGAGCATGCGCAGTCTCTCAGCACCGGCGCCTGGCGGCAGCTCCTCATTGGCTGCTCGGTGTCCCATTGGTTGTCTATTGGTTACGCTTGGCTGCACCGCGCGCTCTCCCATTGGCTGCCCCTTCCCGCCATCCCGCAGCTTTCCCATTGGCTGCCTCTGGGCACCTCCCCATTGGCTGCTCCCCGCCCACACGGCTGCTCTCTTAGCGACAGCCCCGGAACCTGAAACTGCACTTATTCAACTCTGCAGCTTCAATTGTCCCTTAGCAGCAGCAGCGTAACATCTTCTCCACAGCAACTTAACATTTTCCCTTGTCGGGGCAACCCCACAGCACCAAAAAGGCTCCCAGCGACGCAACCCCAGCTGTGCTTCGCACAGAGACCCCGCCCGGCCCCGCCGGCAGCGCCCCCGGCCCGTGCCCAGCCTCCCCTCTGCTCCGGGCTCCGCGCCCAGCGCCGAACGCCTTCGCCTCCCCCCGCGCCGCCTCCTCCTCGCCCCGGCGCTGCCGCTGCCGCCGCCCCGGGGCGCGGGGACCGCCTTGGCCGCCCCGCTCCGGCACCGCCGCTGGGAGGGGGGAGGGCGGGGCGGCCCCGACCCGTGCGCGGGGCCTGAAAGGCGGCGGGGGAGGAGAGGAGAGCGCGGCGGGGGCTGTGTCTGCACCGGGCCGGGCCCGGAGCTTGAACACTGTTTGTTTGGGACGGCCGAGAGCACTGCGGGAAAGCTGGCCAAGAAAGCCGGAGCAGAAACCTGTTTTGGGGCTTTTGGAACAACCCCTTTCGCGGGAGCGGCAAACCCCGAAAGGCTGTGTGCTCCCCTGGGTTTGGGACCTGCCTGACCCCCCTGGGGGGCCCAGGCACCTCCGTGAGGATTTTATCGCTTGGAGCAAGGGAGTTACCTCCGGGCAGCAGATAAAGAAAACATCGCAGCACCCTGCAGGAGAAAGTTGTTTCTTCCCACGTTAAAGCTTTTCCCTGGCAGCGAGAGTTTCCTTGAGTGGGCATTAAGGTTTTCCATCCTCGGTGTTTCTTCGAATGTTTTCTACACCTACACTCTGTGTGTGTGTGTCTGTGTGTCTGTCTGGGAGTCTCTGTGTGTCTGTATCTCTTTGTCTGTGTCAGTGCGTTGCAGCAGTGGGGGGGCCCGGCCTTTGCAGGGTGGCAGCTCCGTGTCTGGAGAGATTTATTTCATTGAAAAACTGACAAGAAAAAACCAAACCAAACCAAAATGCAGTGCTGGAAAAGGGAAACAAACAACACCAGCACCCCCCCAACATCCCTTCCCCGCCCCCCTCTGCCTCCCACGCCCCAAAATAAAACAAATACATCAATAAAGAAGTAACTACAGCCACTCCCCACCACCAGAGCTTCTCCATGGTGGCCCAGCTGTCCTCCACGATAGCCCAGCTGTCCCCCATGGTGGCCCAGATCTTCTCTAGGGTGGCCCAGCTGTCCTCCACGATAGCCCAGCTGTCCCCCATGGTGGCCCAGATCTTCTCTAGGGTGGCCCAGATGCTCTCCATGGTGGCCAAGATGTTCTCCACAGTGTCCCCGTGTCCCTCCCGTGTCCCCTGGGTGTCCCCAGGGTGTCCCCAGTGTCCCCCAATCCCTGTCCTTGGGGTCCTGGAGCCACCTCAGGCCCCGGTGCCAACCCCCATGTCCCCCCCTCCCCGTGTCCCCCCCATGTCCCCCCGATGTCCCCACATCCCCAGGGTGTCCCCAGGGTGTCCCCAGTGTCCCCCAGTCCCTGTCCATGGTCTCCTCGAGCCACAGGAGGTCCCTGCAGACCCCGCTGCTGACCCCCATGTCCCCCCTCCCCGTGTCCCCCCCATGTCCCCCCCATGTCCCCACATCCCCAGGGTGTCCCCAGGGTGTCCCCAGGGTGTCCCCAGGGTCCCTCAATTCCTGTCCATGGTCTCCTGGATCCAGGTGAGGTCCCTGCAGACCCTGGTGCTGACCCCCATGTCCCCCCTCCCCGTGTCCCCTGGGTGTCCCCCCCGTGTCCCCCCCATCCCCAGGATGTCCCCATGATGTCCCCACGTCCCCAGGGTGTCCCCAAGGTCCCTCAATTCCTGTCCATGGTCTCCTGGATCCACCTGAGGTCCCTGCAGACCCTGGTGCTGACCCCCAATGTCCCCCCTCCCCGTGTCCCCCCGTGTCCCCCACCATGTCCCCACATCCCCTGAGTGGTCCCCACGATGTCCCCCCATGTCCCCACATCCAGGGTGTCCCCACGATGTCCCCCCATGTCCCCACGTCCCCAGGGTGTCCCCAGGGGTCCCTCAGTTGTTGTCCATGGTGTCCTGGATCCACCTGAGGTCCCTGCAGACCCCACTGCTGACCCCCATGTCCCCCCTCCCCGTGTCCCCCCCGTATCTCCCCCATGTCCCCACATCCCAGGGTGTCCCCACAATGTCCCCCCATGTCCCACGTCCCCAGGGTGTCCCCAAGGTCCCTCAGTTGTTGTCCATGGTGTCCTGGATCCACCTGAGGTACCTGCAGACCCTGGTGTAGACCCCGGGTGCCCGGGCAGGGCGCAGGTCTGGAGCCCCCAGACACGATGCCCTGGAGGGTCCCGTTGCACGAGAGGGGACCCCCCGAGTCACCCTAAAGGGGGGAGGGGGCAGAGGGGTCACCCCGAGGTCAGGGGGACCCCCCGAGTCACCCTAAAGGGGGGAGGGGGGCAGAGGGGTCACCCCGAGGTCAGGGGGACCCCCCGAGTCACCCTAAAGGGGGGAGGGGGCAGAGGGGTCACCCCGAGGTCAGGGGGACCCCCCGAGTCACCCTAAAGGGGGGAGGGGACAGAGGGGTCACCCCGAGGTCAGGGGGACCCCCCGAGTCACCCTAAAGGGGGGGGCAGGGGGGACACAGAGGGGACATCCCGAGGTCAGGGGGGTCACCCCGAGGTCAGGGAGGGTCACCCCGAGTCACCCTAAAAGGGGGGGGACAGAGGAGACATCCCGAGGTCAGGGGGGTCACCCCGAGGTCAGAGGGGACATCCCAGAGGTCAGGGGGGTCACCCCGAGGTCAGAGGGGACATCCCGAGGTCAGGGGGGTCACCCCGAGGTCAGGGGGGACCCCTCGAGTCACCCTAAAGGGGGGAGGGGACAGAGGGGTCACCCGAGGTCAGGGGGACCCCTCGAGTCACCCTAAAGGGGGGGGGAACGGGGGGGACACAGAGGGGACATCCCGAGGTCAGAGGGGTCACCCCGAGGTCAGGGGGTCACCCCGAGGTCAGAGGGGACATCCCGAGGTCAGAGGGGTCACCCCGAGGTCAGAGGGGTCACCCGAGTCACCCTATAAGGGGGGGACAGGGGGGACACTTTGAGGGGGGAGGGGGACACGCCCTGGGGGGGGGAGGGGACACCCTGAGGTCAAAAGGGGACCCCGAGGGTGGGGGGAGACACTTTGAGGGGGGAGGGGACACTTGGGGGGGGAGGGGACACACCCTTAGGGGGGAGGGGACACTTTGAGGGTGGGGGAGGGGACACTTTGGAGGGGGAGGGTTGCAATTTGGTCAGGGGGAGGGCCAAGTTTTGGGGGCGTGGCCTCTTCTAGGGCATATGTCTTAACCTTGTGGGCGTGTCCTGAGTTCGTGGGCGTGTCCTGAGTTCGTGGGCGTGTCTTGGCTTTCTGGGCGTGGCTCAGGCCTGATTTTGAGGGCAGAACCCCCAATTATGGTGCCAATTCATCGGGTTTCTTTTGGGAGACTTTGGAGGGCGTGGCCTATTTTTTGTGGGCGTGTCTTGATTTTATGGGCGTGTCTCGAGCCTGTGGGCGTGGTCTTGACTTCCTGGGCGTGGCTCAGGCCTGATTTTGAGGGCAAACCCCCCCAACTTTGGTGTCAAATTAATTGGGTTTCACTTTGGGGTGGGAGGGGCAAATTTATGGGCGTGGCCTATTTGGGGGCGTGTCTTGAGTTGTGGGCGTGTCTCGCATTTGTGGCGTGCCTCGAGTTCGTGGGCGTGTCTTGACTTCCTGGGCGTGGCTCAGTCCGATTTTGAGGTCAAACCCCTTAAATTTGGTGCCGAATTCCGTCCCGTTTGGATTCGGGCAGGGGGAGGGGAGGCTTGGGGGGGCGTGGCGAATTTGGGGGGGCGTGGCCTATTTTTTGGGGGGGTTTGGGGCGTCACCTGGCAGGAGTCGACCGCGGCGGTTGGGGACGCCGGCGCAGAACATGTTGGGGGTGACCCGCTGGGGGGGGTAGGCCTGGCGGCACAGCCGGTCCGGCAGCACCCCGCACGTCGGCGCAGATCAGGCGGCCAGGGAGGGTCACTGCGGGCGGGGGGAGGGGCCAGAGGGAGGGGGAGGGGTCAAGGGGGGAGGGGACACCTTCCTA